>NC_067114.1:37132822-39532822 GCF_021347895.1 Acanthochromis polyacanthus | reverse complement strand
CAGACAAAAATTAAGACGTTTTATTTTGATGTTACAAGATCACAAAAATCTTCAAATTTAGAATTACATTTTTAAAACTAACAAACTAAAATAAAATAAATTTTAATTAAATAGCCTGCTGATTATTACTTTTCCAAAGCTACAGGGAGCCGCAACAGAGGGACGAAAGAGCCGCGGGGTTGCCGACCCCTGGTATAGAAAATACAACTTGGAGTTATAACAAAATGCAAATGGAACTATCATACTAGTATTTGAATGAGTTGTAATGGCACTGAAACAAGTCTTTGTCATCTCAAACTGTGACTCTTGTGTCCTCTTGCGCCTTTCACGGGTTTCTACTGCGGTAACTGTGGCCATCACAGAACTGGAGGACATTTGGGCTTCAAAGTTTTTGAAAGATAAACCTTCTCTTTTACTATTTTCTGCTACATATTCATCAATAATAGGTGATAATTTATCAAAGGACTGATTGATTCAGCTTACACATCAATGGTACCATTTTTATTTGTCGTTTGCTAACCCTGCTCTAATCACAGTAACAGGGCTGCTAATCCATGCTAATGTTAGCTTTTTCTTGGGAGTAGAAGCTAGAAATTTAGCGAACTGGTACTGCTGACCAATAGGACAAACTTAGTGATGGAAAAAAAGTAAAAATAATGTCTTATCCAGATAATGAGGTAGAGTGAGACATTCAATCAAGGCGGACAATGTGATGAAAATATGATAAATAGAAGAGAGGACATAGCTTTACTCTACTTATTCTTTATGAAAACTGTTTGATGATGTTAATTCCAGTGTATCATATGATTCACTGTTTTCTTATTTTGACATTTAAAAAGGTTATGCTGACAGGGTTGTTGTGGGACACATGCATAATTATAATTTAACATGTCGATTTAAAAAAAAATTCCACAATTGCAAGAAACAAATGAAAAAAATTACAGAAAAAAACCTGAGATTTAAATTTAATTTTAACTGTTTTGAGATTCAATTTGGGCGGGGGGGGGGGTCTCCAGACTTATTATTTAAAAAATATTTTCAAACATTTTCTCCTCAATTTTTTTCAGATTTGGTCTCAGGGCAAGTACATTTACACATCAACCGCATGCTTCAGTATTTTGTACATGGATTATTTGAAATTTGATGGGTGGTACGTAAAATGTCTCCAATTCTGGAATGACCCAAATAAAGTTCCAGAGAGATGGAGCTGCAGAGGAAATCTGAGAAAGATCAACAGAAAGACTTCCAGCGACAATCTATGACGACAAGCTACAGTCAGATAAATAAATAAATCCTTCAACATATTTAAAAACATACGTACAGTTTTGGTTTCCAGAGGTTTATATATTGGTCATAAAATTTCATCAGGATCATCTTTACATATGTAGTGAATCAGCAGTCACTTTTCGAAAGTGCTTAATCTGCCATTTCAGTAAACCGTAATCGATTGGATAAGGTCCCTCAGAAACTTCCTGGGTTTCAGTCGCCGCTCAAGAGCAGATATTTACCTGAAGGGTTGGCGGCCATTTTACTGAGGTCGTGCTTCATGTATGGCTAAACTGAGAGAGCTGAAGTAAACCTAAAAACATGATTCTCAGGAAACTTTTGGCTTGTTGTGTTGCATCATGAAACAGACCAGAGAGCTCACTCAGTGTGTGTGTGTGTACATTTTAATAAATAAACTGGAAATTCAAGGTGTTTCCCAGAACATAAAACACTTGTGCAACATTCGTGCATTACAAATAGGTGCATTCGTTTGGGTGGCTTCAGCAGACGACGACGACCTGCTCAAATTTAAAACACTATCTGCTTACAGAGTGGCTGAAAGTGTAAACACAGCAGAATAAATCTCAATTACATGTCAATCTTCAAATCCAAGTATTCAAAATGCATCACAGGAGTAGAGTTCACATTTTGGTCAAGTGTTTTAAGTTAAAAACTAGGACTACTGCTGCGATGCCGTTAAGCCCGCAGTCGTCTTTCAGTCTGTCGCGGACAGCTTGGCCCGAAATGAATGCCCTGACTGACATCTGGAGTTTTAAGTGTCAAACACAGTAAAAAGCAGCCTACAAACACACAGCTAGCTACAGCAGATGAGCGCTAACACCCATCGAAGGCACGCCCACAACACCAACGCCTCCTCAGCCAGAGACTCCATGTCTGGCCGTTTCACAAAAAGCAGTTTAAGATGCCGCTAGGGCACTTTTATCTAACAGAGGAGCATGCCGACATTTTGGGAAATACGCTCGTCTGCCATCTTGGAGAGTTTTACATGAGACATCACTTCATAGTAGTTGAATAAATCCAAAGCTGCAACCACTTGGGGTAGCTCAAACACTGTAAACAGGCGGGGAAACAGTTTGCCTGAGCTGTAAAAACAAGATTCAGCTGATTTACAGGAAGTTATGTTTGTGAATACTACTTCACTGAGGAAGTATTTTACACATAAATATACCAAATATGTGGTGGAATAACTTACCAGCTGTGCAAATTAAGAAATGTTAAAAGTTTAGCATTTAGATTAGCATTAGTTTGTATTAATTAGCACAATGATTTGGCCGATATGGACAACATTCAAGTGTATTTTATGATTATTGAAGATGCTGAATCCATTTACAGCATTTTCAATATTCAAAATTTCAGGCTGAACCAAAAAAGACCCTATTTAAACTCCTACTGCAGCAACTTTAAGTACATTTCAATCATTTTGTGTTCACAATAGTGTACCTGGTCGCTAGTTTGCTAAATGGTTAGCCTCAGTAGCTTTTAGACGGCAACATCTACACTTCCATTGCCTAACATTGGTATTCTCATGACTTAAAACTGATGTTAAAACTTGAACATAAAGCATTTAACGTACACGACTTCCCATAACATAACCACAAAGTTCCTTTAGAGACACGCTTCTGTTGCTATGCTTATAGCACATAATGAAGTTTAAAGTGACAATGACAGCAGGATCACTGCAAAAAAAATGCTGTAATTTGTGAAGCAACTACATTACAGATGAGTACACAAGAGGAGCTACTAATTTTAGTTTGGCGACCATCTGTGATTTTTGCTGAAATTACAACTGTTGCTAGCTATAGTTAACTAGTGAAGCTAAGGCAAGTTCCATAAACTGGTTAGAAATGGTCTCCAGCTTATTTGCTTCAGGTTGACTCAATTTAATCAAAGAATATTTATAAAAAGGGTTAAAGCACTTGATGGCTACATACATGCTATCAGGCTAAAAGGCTAACGCTAACATGTGCTGGACCAAAAGTTAGCTTCCTCAAAAGCTAATCATCCATATCAAAGATATGGAGATACAGAAACACAAGAATAGCATGATAAGAAAAATTTAACTGCTATTTTATTCTAGCATAAAGGCTGTTTGGGTGTTTTTTATTTTCTAACGGTGCGAGAGAAAAAGCTTTCAGGGTGTGTTTCACATAAAGAATGCGAGCTCACTCAACACCGGCAGTACAGAGCATGATAGAGATGCTAACGTTAGCTGAGACTCTGCTAGCATCAAGCAGTGGGTTCAGTACATTCTGGGCTAACTATGAAAAGTTTAGTTTGTTTGATTTACTCGCAAAAAAAGTCACAAAATATAGGAAAACATGAATTAGACTAGTTTGGAGTAAATAAACTAGGCCGCGTTGTGTCGTCAGTAGGTGGCAGTAGAGGCTACATGAGTAGGAAGAACAAAACCACATACACGTATTTGACAACTAATATAACCTTTAACAGTAAGAAAGAAAAAATCTTTGGCTATCTAGGCAAGAAAAATGGTAAAACAAAAGTCTTCAGGAATTGTTTTTGATATGAGAAGTTGTAATTATTCTTTGATGTGAGCTGGCATTGGCCATATTTCATGTTGTCAAGAGGTAAAGACAACGGATGAGTAAGAAGTGTGCTACGAACTTGTTCAGAAAATGTGTTTGTCTCCAATGGTTCACATTAACCGTTAGAGAAAGGGAAAAACACTTTCAGTGAGCATAGCAACTGAAATTGAGGACGTTTTTTCCGTTTCCTTCAACCTTTTCCAAAATACATTGATTGAAATGCAGCTAGCGAGATAATACTATACAATACTGTTGCCTTTGTGTTTTGAGTGTAGAATTTAAACATTTAAAACTGCAACATGATAAAGCAGAAAATGTAAAGGGGCACTTTCTGAATCTCTTTTTACAGTTCAGGCACAGTCCGGTTGCCATTTCCCACTTTTTTAGTCTTTTCTTCAGCTACATATTGATCAAAACAGATATCATAGTCGATACGAATTCAACTCTGCAAGGAGGCTAATAAACGATCATATTTTTTTTTTCCCAAAATGTTGCACGGCTCCTTTAAGGGAAAGTTTGGTTGCTGCGCAGCGGGGGGAGCTCGGGTCACATCACAGTAGCATATCGATACTCAAAGGCCACCAAGGACACTGTTAAGACAACACAGCTGATTATCTTCCTAATAACACTGATATTTTAAATCCTCACCCGGGGAAAACCTAAACACTCGGCTGAGTCCGCTGGCACTTGATATTTTGAAGATTCATGGCCTCAGTTGCAGATTCCCCGGAGGTTTGGAAATGTCGTGTCCTTGGTGTCCTTCTTAAAATGCAAACAATCTAAGGCATAAATCAACATCTTGTAAATAAAAAACAGGATATAAAGCTAAAACCAGAGACATTCGGTCTGTTCTGTCAAAGTAAAAAAAACTTAAATTGCATAAATTAAGCCTGTGATTATGAATCTGTGATTATGCATGAGTCTACATAGATAATGTTGGTTACATCGCAGAGTTGCAGTATTGAGGTAACTTCATAGTGGGATTAAAGGCGAGGGAGGGGGGCGCACGTGAAAGTACTCGGCTCTGTGGAAAAGCCACATAAACATGCATCGGACAAAAGTGAAAATGTAGATAGAGGTGTTAGTGTTTACGTCCCTTTTTGTCCGTATCATTCAAGTTTTACAAAAAAAAAAAAAAAAACGCCCATTTAAAGCAGTAATAGTAATAATACTGATATTTTAAGAGATAATCGGGGCACCAAATGATACAGTCTGGCTTCCTCCAGTTCTTCTTCTTGGCTTCAGGTGGTGCGTTGGGGATGGGGAGGACGGATCAGGGCAGCAGGTGGACCAGCGTCGAGTCGTCCAGCTCATTGACGGCGACGATGTGGTCCAGATGTTGCAGGTAGCGCTGCTGGTCGCGCATGAAGTGAGGGATCCTGGTCCTGGGCAGCACCGCCAGATGTCGCAGCCTCTCCACGTCTTCGAAAGACACCTGCAGAGGTAAACATCTGGATTCATGCTCTGCTGAACACACATGTCGGTCTGAAACCACTCCTTTCTGATAGTAGCCCTTTTCAGACATGGGATAAGGAACAGTGTGCATTCTGTCATTAAGCCTTACATACCGTTCCCATTAATTTGAGCAGTTGTGATATTTGACAGCAGTAAAAAAAATCCCCTAAATGCCGTTCTGTTAGCCTGAATCTGAAAACTTTTCCTAAAGTGACCCAAAATACACAAAAATATTATACTTTGTACAGGTGCTAAAAATTTTCTGTACACTGAAGCTGTTTTGGGTCAAATTGGACCCATTTCTGTTGAGATGGATTTTACATCGACCAGAGATTACAGCCCCTCTGATGAAGGGTGAAGATTAGTTTCTCTCCACTGTTTTGAATGCAGAGACTAGTTTATAAAAAGCATTTTATTATTTAATGTTTGTGTTCTAAGTAGTAAATGATGAATTAATATCGGTAATAATGATTTCGTATGATAGAGCAGCATTTATGAGTTGCAGTGGTTAAACATGGATGTATTACGTATTCCAACAGGTTCATGCAGTTTTCAAATTCAACTAAATATATTTAAATCATGATAACTTATGGTTTTCTGTGTTATGTAAAACAGGACATGATACTGTATAATTAGTAGATGTTTTTCTTCAATAATGAGTGTTGTAAAACCTAAAAAAGCCACTTCCCCTGTTCTCTGAAACATTTATTAAGAACTATTCATACATTTATTAATGTGACATGGGCTATTTAATCATGCTAAATAGATCTGTAGCTTAGAATTTGGTATAGACAATTACTATGAGGGAATTACTATATATGTAATATATAATATACTATAGTTACCAACTACAATGAGAGAATTCTTCTGGTGAAGGCATAAAATATGAACAGTATATGTAATGTTTAAATCGTAGATCACCTGTAATGTTACTCAAGGACAGAGCCACAGTCCCCTGAGGCGCACATGAAGTGGTGTGAAACATAACGATGTACAATACTAAACTAATAGCAGCTTATCAAATATTTTCGTTGCACCAAGAAAGATCAATTTAATTCAAGAGGATACGGTTTAAATGGAATAAATCTAGATTAAAAGTCTGGTTCCAGAGTTCCTTTGCCGTTTACAAAATAATCTCTATCTAGTAAATACAAATTTATTGGCACAAACTGAAATGAAATGGAGTTTAATCAATGTACAGATGTTTGTTTACCTAAATTGACTATTGGGACTAAGCAAGTATAAAAGGAAGGGAAAACTTTTAATGTTTGGCTGCTCTGCATTCCATAACTAAAATTGTAACATAAAATCGGCTTAAAAATGAATCATTTTTGGTGACACGTCCAGCTAGGACATCTTCTTACCCTCACTAGTATTTGCTGCCATTAAACTTGATAGAAGTGAACACAAGTTGACCTGATTGCTCTTCCCACAATGCACTCACTTCACCCTTTGAAAGGCGGCTAGTTTGCAGGTTTGTCAGCTGCATTTTTAACTTTAGTCAGCTGCAAATGATGAAAGCTAAACATGAGTCAGTATGCTCTGGGTGGTGGGTTTTTTCCTTCAGCTCTCAGAAGCCCTGTGATGTATGCAGCAGACTGCAAATATGTCACATCTGTTTCTATCAACATCATTTAGTTAGTCTGGTTTACAAACCAACCAGCTTATTTCTGCCTGTAAACACACTGCGAACCATCTGCTAAGAATAATAATAATAATACTAAAGGCTGTTATTAGCAGGTGTCCACACTGACCTTTCCTAAAGAAGTCAACATCTTGAAGTCGATGTTCCTTCGATGCCGAAGAATCCGGAGGATCCCGTCCAGATAAACCTGATCTTTGCTGAAGCAACCTGAGACAGAAGCACACAGAGAGGTTGAAAATAAAAACTGCAAACTTCATTCTGCACTGTGATACTAAACACGTCACTTTTCTAAATCTGGATCTCAGATAAGAGAAGATATTGTAGAGCCTCTTTCTTGAATAGAAACAGTGATAGAGAAGTACTAATACTGCACAGATTTGTTGCTCATATTCTAGTATAGGTAGAAAAATTGATACCACACAGGGTTTGTAAATGTACAGAAAAAGATACACAACACCTTTACACAAATCTGAAAGTACTACATAACTCTAATCTTGTTTGTGGTCTGGATCATTTATAAACAGGGATTCAAGGATTTAACAGTGATTTTTGAGGAGAATTAAGGCCTAAATTTTTGCAAAACTTAATTCAAGATGTTTAAGGATTTGCTAAAAAAAAAACCTGACAGGAAACATAATGCAGGCATCATAAGGTGGACTCCAGTGCATGAGACTGTCCAGGTATTCCAGGGATCGGCAGATATGTCTTTTGTAGTGTTAATATTGATTATTGGTACTCAAGAAAGACCATTAACTGATATTTGAGTCAATATACACAACCAGTCAAAAGCTTAGACAAAATTTCTCATTCAGTGGTTTTTTATTGAATCACTTTCTACATTGTGGATTAATACCGAAGACATCAAAACTATAAACGAATACATATGGAATTATGTTGTAAACAAACAAGTGTTAATCTACAATACAGAAAATAATACAAATAAACAAAAAGCAAATGAGAAGGTGTGTCCAAACTTTTGACTGGTGGTGTACATTAAATGTAATGTTTTAACAGCTTGTGAGAGCAGAGAACCTGTCATTCAAATGAGACTTCTTCGTTAATAAGGGTGACTAGAACTGAAAATGTAAAATAGAAACAGAAGTGATTAAATTAGGACAATCTCTGTTTGTGTGGAATCGACTATCTGTTTGTCTTCTGCTGTTCTTCTCTATATTCTTCATATTTTACTGTTCAATCACTTTTATCATCCACTAAGGTCCACATGTTAAAGAATTATTAATTGTTTTCCAGATTCTGTTTCAGGTTAATCTGTGGTTGCCTCCTAATTAAGCCATTAGCATAGCTTTAGCCACGTGAGAGAAGCTAATTTCCTGGTTTGTGGCAAAGGAAATATTTCTGAAACCACAGACAGACAACAGACAGAGAGAGGACGCTGATCAGACCTGAAGTAGAGCGTTAAATCTAATTGGCCAATAAAAACACAGATACCAGTAATCGGGGGGGGGGGGGGGGGGGGGGGAGTAACTAAATATCATCCTCAGTAATGGCTCTAGCCCTAGTGGACTGCAGTGCCTCAGACTGTACAGGTGTCCCTAATAAAGCGGCGGCTGTGCTCACCGGGCTGCGATGTGTCCGTCTGTCCCCTCTTGGCCCTCAGGCAGTACTCCCAGCGGACGTCGGGGTCCTGGACGAAGCGAGCGATGTGGCTGAAGAGTTGGCTGAAGCTCATGCTGGTGGCGTGGTACACCGTGTAGTAGAGCAGAGCGGCGCGCCACAGGTACGGCTGTTTCCGTAGCAACACGCTGTGCAGGCTGGCCAGGCCCTCCTCCGTGGGATTGGCCGGTTTCAGGCCGAACTGCTTCCTGCCGTCGGTGGTGGCCCACGGCTGCAGGTTGTTGTTCACACCCCGCAGGTAATGTGTGCCTGAGGGGGGGAAAAAAAGTCAGCTGTAGCGACACCAGCTGTTATGTTTATTATGAAACCCTGGAGGGAAGAGATTCACATCGTAACACGTGTGGGAGGTTTTCTCTTTAGTTTGCCCTCTGGGCCCGTTTACACATTCATCTATTATGTCTGCACTCACAATGAGAGCTCCAACCAGTTGTGTAGCTTTGTGAGGCTGAGCGTTGACTAAGTGAGTCCTTTATTGCACCTCTTAGCTTCCGTAACATAAATATTATAGCTTCATGGAATTACTATTAATATTTAATTGCAGGGATCACACAGTTACATGCAGTGATCCTGGACTTGCTGCTACCTAGGTTTTCTTTGACATTATTGTGGGAATTTTTTTTTATTACAATTCCAAAGCATATTACAATTTTAAAGATTGTAATGCTTTTCCAATATTTTCATTTTTTACACCACTCTTTTGCAATTGCACAAGAACAGCAGAACAGGGGAGTTTAGTCATAATTATCTTCATATTACGAATAACAACAGTATTATGAAGAGATCTTTGACATTTTAGCAATTTCTGCATTACCTTCGTTTCTTTTATTCACGTTTTGCTGTCTAGTTTTTGTGCACTCTCACACACTGCAACTCGTGTTGAATTTACCAGAAAGTAAGTTAAACATGAGCAGGCGTTCTTTGTGTTAACGGCAGGGTTTCCTCCAGGATTTTTTTAAACTGTGGGGGAGGTCTGCCCGAGTGGAAGACGGGGGGTGGGGTTTGACGAAACTGCGCGATGTCGGAACGAGATTTGCTTTACAGCGTCCTGAGATTTGGATACAGACCACAACAAAGAGCAATCGCCAGGTAACGTGGAGGTTTTCGTTCACTTCTCATCTCTAGTATGTTGTGGGCAACAGGAAATTCTGATTTCAGCTGAAAATTATTGGGGGGGGGGGGCTGAAGCTGAGAGATTTATAGTAAAATAGAAGTCATTTAGACTGATAAAAATGATCAAAAACATATTAATACTAGACTTGTTTAAGTCTGCAAATATAATGAAAAGTTAACTTACATGTTCTTCAATCTTTTCTCACTATCTTCAGTTCAAAATATTTCACAAATCTATAAGTTCTATACTACTATGTACACTATATACAACTCAGTTCACTGTAACACTCCTATTTTGCCAATTTTCTTCTCTTTGCAGCAAGCTATGTACGTCTCTGGACAGCCTTCATTTTCAACTGCTGCTGGTGGGCTTTTCTTGCAGCCATTTCCTTCTCTTTCAATGTTTCTTAGACCCTCCAGAAAAACGCGATTATGCGATCGCACGAATTCCCGCATTAATCACCAAAATGCCGCTGATTATGCGGGGGTCAATTATTTCCCAAAAGGCCGCATAATCCCCGCAAAACAGCACATAATTCCCGCAAGAATTTCACATTTCCACAAAAAGAGGGAAATATGCGAGTCCCGCTTGATTTCACAATTTCCGCATAAAATGAGAAAACTGTAACCAATATCAATGGAGTTGTGAGTGAGTTTTTATGTGACGCCCGGCCTGACGTAATCAGTTCGCGCATTCACACACACTAGAAGCACGAGCTGATGCAGAGCGCGGCGCCAGTGTTGCCAACTTAGCGACTTTCCAAAGCGTCCAAGTGACTTTTTTTGTCAAAAGCGACTAGCCACAAATCTAGCAACTTTTCTGCTGTTTTGGAGACTGACAAGAAAAATAGGATCATTCAGCAGTTACTGTCACTGTCCTCAACAAGCAGCAGGTGCTGCTGTGAGCTTCTCCCCCTCCCAGCGCACAGGCTGTCAGTCCAGTAACTCCGCAGCAGTCCCAGTGTCTGATTAGAGGACACATCCCTCCGCGGCCAGATGAATCGCGCATATTTTTTGCATATTTCACAACTATTCAACGGATTTAGACGAGTCACAGAAATGTTCAAATTTGAAATTAAATTGGCAGAAACCCGCGGATCCGCGGAAAATTGCCATGCATGTTTAATACAATAATCGTCATTAAAATAAACATAAAACAACAAGGTAAAAAAAAACATTATTCTGAAGGTGTGGCGGCTTTTATTTTGCCGTGGCGGTGCGATACAATCAATTACATGTAGAGGAAACCCTGCACGGGCTACACCTAGAAAACCCAGTCAGAGATAACAGGTATCACAACAACAGTGGTTATTAACTTAATTTCTTAGCCAGGTTTTCTGTTTCAAAATCTGTGCGGGACATTAAATGCATCATGTGATTCTTCTTCTGCACAAAATGGACCAATCGTGTGCCCCCTATGTCAGTCAAAAGGAGCAAGTTGTCGCAATCGAGAATTACGAAGCTAAAAATGTATAGTTAAAAAAGCTGCTACTGCAAATAATGCAAGAGAATAATGTTGGTATAAAAACATTTATGATGCAAGTTAATGTGTTTCGTTTACCACACAGTGACGCTAAATGCAGCTGCCTATGGTTTTTATGGTTCTACGGTTTTGTGATAACCAAATCGTATTGCTTTGTTTTATCATGCTGATGGAAAGCCCTTTGGTCTTCTTTTATGTTGTTGTAAAGTGCTATAAATAAATTGTGATTGATTGATTGATTGCTTATTTCTAACATGACAGCTGCACATTAGGAAACTCTGAACTTTTAAACTTAACCCTGGTGTTGTCCTTTGGGTCATTCTGATCCCAAGTAAAATCTT
This sequence comes from Acanthochromis polyacanthus, assembly GCF_021347895.1. Taxonomy (NCBI): domain Eukaryota; kingdom Metazoa; phylum Chordata; class Actinopteri; family Pomacentridae; genus Acanthochromis; species Acanthochromis polyacanthus. Next base: position 39,521,323 of record NC_067114.1, on the reverse strand, counting down.
TTGCTGCCGTATACTTAGATGAAACAAGGTTGTTTTGGCCCTAAATTCCAAAATGAAGGGAGAAAATTGTGGTAATAGTGGGTTGGACTAAAGACTAAAAGGTGTAACACAGAATTGATTGACAGTTAATACTATATGCTTTGAATAACAGTCAAACCAGGCGGGGCCATTTGGACCCCAGAGGGCAAAAGGTGTAAGGCAACTGGGAGGGCATTACAAGGGTTAAATATTACATTCAAGAAGTGCATTTAAATATGGCAATGTCTTATAATTAAGTATATTTTTAATTACTCACATAAGTTAGTCGATTACCAGAGCACTTATTATACTAATTGTTTGACACTAATTAATTATTGCAGCTTACACTTTATGTAAATTTGGAGGTTGAGAAGCTGCAGTGTGTACATGATAATAAATAAAAACTATTAGGATGTATTAGTTTATGGCTCATGTAACTAAAATATCTCACTATGTTTTGTCATTGCCTTCTATTTGAGAGGTTTTGTGCAGTATGTGTGAAAATATCCACAAGGCTACCTCATTATAGACTTGCAGTAAAATAAACACACTCTTCTTCATATTAAGACTCAACATGAAGCCAGTGATTTGACTTGTAAGCTCATAAAACTGATCTGTGACACATCAGCTGCTCCTGACCTAATTCTGCTGCGGTATAAAAGCTACATGTATTTAATGATCTCGGAGGAAAGACTCCTCCAGGCAGCAGGGGTGTGTGAGCTGCAGCGTACCGATCTCGTGCCTCAGCATCCCCTCCAGCCAGTGCTGCCGAGCTCCGGCCAGGTTGATGGTCAGAGTGGGACGACAGCTTTCCACCACCATCACCGCCTGAGACAGCAGCTCATCGGACAGACGGACGACAACCTGAGGACACACAGCCATCACCACAGTCAGCAGGTGACAGGAAACAAACCAGAATAATGAGACTAAAAGCCAAACTAGCTCAATCTAAACTGCACTCACCTCCCCCACGCAGCCTTCTTTCTGCAGGTATTTACGAACAGACGCCCACACCTGACTTTTAGGCAGAACACTGCCACCGGTCACCTCCTCAAAGTTCTCATAGGAGCCAAACTTCCTCAGGACGCACTCCATGATCCCAATGGCCTGCCGTCAAACACAGACATCATCATCAGATGTGAAGTAGTTCAATGTAGTCGGCTAAACAAAACCTAAAACTCCAGTCAGAAATAAGACGTATCATGACGGACATTATCGAGTGTATTTGTTAACCTGATTTTCCGTTTCGGACTCCGTGTGCGTCCATAAAAAAGGAGTAGCTTAATGCTTCTTCTGCACATGTGCCACATACTTCAGCCAAGAGGAACTGGTTGTTTTAATAGAGAACTACAAAGAATATGAAACTTTATGATGGTTAAAAAGTGCAGCTACTGCAAATGTTACGTAATAGAGGAAGAAAACTGTTAATTATGTCAAATCATTTATTTAGTTTACTACTCAGTGACGCTTATTTCTAAAATGGCAGCTGCTCATTAAAACTGTTTAATTTTAAGCTTCATACATTTAAAGATGACATTGACGAAGTGCATTTAGGTCTGACTGTTCCATAATGCAGGATATCAGTTAAGCTTTTGGCCAAATCAAAGGAAAAGGAGTGCTATTTATTGAATATTCTCTGATAAACACTAATAGACTGATCAATATTCTAATCTGTGCTCTATTAGCTGCAACATTAACAGAGAAAAATGGACTTAGCAGCTAATCAGGGGCATAAAAACATACACTACTGTTCAAAACTTTGTCCTTATTTTTGAAAGAAAAGCTTTTTTTTCAATGAAGACAACATTAAATTGATCAGAAATCCAGTCCAGACATTGTTCATGTGGTAAATGACTATTCTAGCTGGAAATTTTTAATGGAATATCTCCATAGGGGTACAGAGGAACATTTCCAGCAACCATCACTCCTGTGTTCTAATGCTACATTGTGTTAGCTAATGGTGTTGAAAGGCTCATTGATGATTAGAAAAACCTTGTACTGTTATGTTAGAACATGAATAAAAGTGTGAGTTTTTGTGGAAAACATTAAATTGTCTGATTGACCCCAAACTTTTGAACAGTATTGTATGTATACATGTTTTTCTGCTTTACTGCATGACTTTGTTCAGTTGGATTACTGACATATAGCTCAGTATGTCTGCCAACTTCACATATTTCCTCAGCTGAGAATCTGCATCACTGACAGAGAATCATCAGGAAACTAGTAAGTCAGAAGGAGATGCTTCTGACAGCTGATTTAAATCCCAAACTAAGCAGAGATGTGCAGCATCAGTTACCATGGTGACCCAGTAGGTTGAAAACTCAACACACTATTCTTTCTTCCTACAGTGACCTTCAGCAGCTGTTTTTTGCAGACGTACCTGCTCCAGGAAGAGGCCTGATCCCTCCTTATATTTGTCCAGGACGCTCCTCGGCTCCGGCTGAGCGTACTCAAACTGAGGCTCGTACTTGTAGTCGGCCTGGAAGAACGCCTGCTTCTCCTGCTCCAGGTTCAGAGGTCTGAGGGCGACGAGCAGACAGGGCCGGGCCGGGGTGGGGAGGGACGAGTTGCTGATGCCTTTAGCTATGTGGGGCAGGGACGTGGCGGGTCTCATCTGCCCCCTGCCGCCCCTCAGCCCCAGGGAGTAGTTGACGGAGCAGGTGCTTTCGCTGCGCCGCATCCAGCCACCGGCTCCCAGGCTGGGGCTGGTCAGGCTGCGAGCCGGCGGCGATGGGGCGGCCGTACCGCTGCGCCATGGAGGCTGCAGGATCCTCCGGTCGGCCGTGAGGTCCTGGGAGCCTCGCAGCCGCTGAGGCGTCACCTCCAGGCTGAGGGGGCGGCGCAGCGGCGGTCTGGGTGTAGGCGAACATTTCAGAGATGATGACCTCCTCTCCACCGCCTGGCTGCTGCTGCTGCTCGTCTGGGCTGGCAGTCCATTGTGGGAAACCTTCTCCCTCTTGGTGCTCCTTTTCACCGGAGCTCTGGGCTTCGTGGAGGATCTGCCCGAGGTTTTGGGTGGATCTGCTCGGACATCTGGCCCCAACAGATCCCCAACGCTTTCACCCTCAACCTGATCCATGAAGACTTCCCCTGAGTCCAACACCATCACCACGGTCGCCACGCCTCAGGCTGCTCCTCGCTCCGACCTCGCACTGCAAACACTGCACCACAATGTTCAAAGTGTCATTTATTTTATTGTACTTATTCAGCTTTTTAGAGCTGCAATCCTATAGTCGATTGTTTGTGTAGACTCTCAGTCATCCAGGTCATTGTTATCCTCAAGTAGAAAAGCAGCTAAACTTCTCCTTTAGGTTCTTTATTGATTAGAAGTCAGCCATGTAAACTTCACCTGATAAACCGGAATTTTCCACAAAAGTTCAGCATTTGGGGGTTTTATGATATTATTTTTGTCACTTCATTGGTCATTTGTTCAGCTAACTTCGTCTCAGTATGTAAATGATTTAAGAAACGTGGCCTTTTGACTCTCTTAAAAGTAAATTTGGGTTGAATTATTTCAATTTCAATCTTTAAATGCTTTTATTTTTTCTTTGTGGTTCTTGTTGCCTCACGGTTGTTGCTTTTTTCCCCCTTAATTCATTTCTTAATAAACTATCCTGACAACCAACTATTTTTCAACCAAACTGATCAATTTCAGTAATTTTAAAATCTCAAAAATTCTCAAATTCTTGCTTCTTAAATGTGAATATATTGTAGTTTCTGTCCTCCTCTGTGACAGTAAACTGAATTGAGTTCTGAACGAAACAAGACATCTTGGGATTGGACCAAACTACTCATTGATTAATTAAGGGGAAAAAAAGGATAATAAAGATAATGATAATGAAAACAATTGTTTGCTGCAGCACCATCAACTTTAGATTACAAACCAGTGCTGAACAATATGCTAAAAGAAAAGAAAGACAGAAAAAAAATCATATTGTAGTGGTTTGGACTGAATAATCAATGTGTTGTTTGGTCCATAAAATGTCAAATAAAATGTCAGGCTGTGGTTCCCATTTAATAAGAGAATTTAGATTCAAAAAATGACTTAAATTTGTGAATCAGTTGTCAACATATATGCTGACTGCTTCAGTAGTTGACATCGAATCAGTTAATTGATCAATTGTTGCAGCTGTTGTTACCATGCAAGAAAAACGCAACAACTGCCAGGTAGCATAAAAAACAAAGAAAAAACAACATACATTTATCGAGTGAAAAAAAATCATTAGCAACCGCATCAGCTCTGCTCATTATGTCAGTGCTTTTTTTTTTCTCCAAAAAATAGTTATCCATTCTGTGCACAATCATGCCTTTATATTTTTTATATCTCTTCGTCCCCTGTGTAATCTGCTCTTATCTCTTATTTCTCTGTATTCTGTATGCTTAACAAGTTGCTGGTTTCTTGAGTTTCCCTCGGGATCAATGAAGTACCCATCTACTGCTGTAAATAAGCTGTATACAATAATAATAAAAATAATACTCGTATAGTGCTAAAATACTTAATAATGCTTGACAAAGTCAGTAGGAACAAACAAAAATAAAAAATAAATATAGGAAACAGTGGAGAAGGGAGCACAAAGAAAAGAGAAATGTATGAGTTATAGGCAGTGTTAAAAAGATGTGTCTGTGTGAGGAGGATTCTCTGATGCCTACATAGAAAGAAATGCATTTTTAAACAAATAAACTGTGCAGGCTGTCTCTCAGTTACTCAATTCTGGTTGCCTGTTTTCCCAACACAAACTCTCTTGTCATTTTGTGGACAAAACAAGAGGTTTGAAGACATCACCCAAGATTTTGGTGAACATTTTTGGCATTTTATAGACTAAACAGCTGATCGATTCTTTGAGTAAAACAATCAACAGTGGAAATAATTGCCAGTTGCAGAACTACAGCCAAAGCAGGACATTTGTAAATCAATATACTTTATTGGAAATCTAGTTAAAAGAACTACAGATTATAGGAAAAACACTAAATGTCGAATCTGACAACCAGATCCTCAACAAATGAAACACAAAATCCTAACCAAAGAACTTTTGCTATTGGCTGCTGTGTAAATAATGCTCAAAGTCATTTCTAAACCAAGTTAAAAAGGTTTTCTGCCCTTTCCCTGTCCATGAATGGCTGTGTTTGGCTGTGTTGGAGCTGCAGGGTGTGTAAGAGAAGGAAAACGAGGCTTTAATTAGATCACAGTGGATAAATGAGTGGCAGCAGGTGAGGGCCAAGTCTGACAGACACATACACACACAAAACACACAAGCCCAGGATCTTTGAACAACAACAAATCTCATCCACAATACAGAATCTGGCAGAGATTTACTTGTAAAGACAGAAAACAGGGAATTTTCATTTTAAAATCTAACATGTCACCAGCTGCCAGCAGAGTTTCCCAGCACAGAGACACAACAAATCAGTTCAGTGTTCCCGAGGAGCCGTTAACTCTCCAACATCAACTCACAGACACTTACCGAGCAGCGAGTCCCAGGACTTCAGCGGAGGTTCTGCGGGGTTCAGCCGCTTCATTCACTCATGTCGGCAGCAGCTCCTCACTCCTGGAGCCGGGCTAAGCCTTCTTCCGTCGGGGAGAGGAGGTAATAATAGACGGGTAGCGGAACGGTGACAAGCAGGGCCTGAGGCGCCTGCCTGGGCCGGCCAGGAAGCGGCGGTTGAGTTGGAAGATATGACGCGTTACGCCGGGAAGGACGTTCTCAGGCGTCATTACGTAAAACCGGAAGAGAAACGGGAGCGTGAAAGGAGGGAGAAACTTGCAAAGCCTTTAATTTTAAAGATTCAAGAGACTTAGATCTTTATTTTAAGTTCTCTTTGATTTTGTAACATTCAATGAAATAAACGAAAATAAATTAATTTAATTCGATCTGATGAAATAAAAAAAAGTAAACAAAATGTATTGTGAACCTTAGATCTCAATGCGCTAGAACAGACAAAATACCTGACAACAAAACACATAAAAAATTGAAAATGCAGGAAATATTGCACAAAGTAATACATCGAACATTTAAATATATGAAATATTCTGAAAAATGAAAGAAACAGTCTTCAAATATCACAAACATGATAAAAATTGAAATAAATGAGCTGAAAATACAAAAAATATCACCAAAACAAAGCTGAACAAGGTACAAATGATGAAAACATGCTAAAAATCCAGAGACAAGCTGCAAATACAGAGAATATTGCAAAATGGAAGCAAGCTGAAAATCCAGAAAACTTCCAAAAAGGGGACTGTAAATGCAAAGTCTTGCAAAAAATAAAAAGAATCAATCAGAAAATATTTGAAATATTATTTTTTTAAACATAGAAAACAATTTGTGAATACAGAAAGCATTATAAAAACATAAACCAACTAAAATGCAGAAAACAGTTGCACAAAATAAAAAGAAATAAGCTTACAAATGGATAATATTCAAATAATACAGATCTGCACATACAGAAAACATGGCAAGAGACTCAAAATCCATGACCCGAAAAAACAATAATAAAAAGATTCCAAACAACAAAACATTGCAAAATACAGAAACAAGCTGCAGCTGTATAAAACATTACAAAAAAGTAATAAGCAAAAAATAACAAAAGAACAAACTGTTAGCAAACTGTTCATTGCACAAAGAACAAGCAAAACAGCAGACAGAGGAAAACCACCAGGCGCTGCTGCTTATCCACCAAAACACTCATAATTCTGATTTATATCGTTGCTCAAGTCATTCACACTGCCTGCTCACAGATCCACCCTGACAAAGATTTCAGGGTTAGTTGCAAAAATGAAGTCTAAAGCTCAGCTAAAGACTGAAGATATCCACTTTTGTTCCAACCAATGAAGAAGGTAAGGAAGCTTCTTATCAGCTCTAGCTGAAGTTTCAATGTCTTTATTCTTGTTAAATAAAATGGAAATACTGGTTTCAAGAATGTGCTTTTTATGATTAATCAACTCCTGCTAATACTTCCAATCATCAAACAAATTGGGCGGCTGTGGTTCAGGTGGTAGAGCGGGTTGTCCAATGATCGAAGCGTCAGCGGTTCAACTCCCGCTCTGTCCTAGTCATGTGCTGTTGTGTCCTTGGGCAGGACACTTTACCCGCCTTGCCTCCAGTGCTGCTCTCACACTGGTGTGTGAATGTTGGTGGTGATCGGAGGGGCCGTAGGCGTGGATTGGCAGCCAGGCTTCCATCAGTCTGCCCCAAGGCAGCTGTGGCTACAAATGTAGCTTACCACCACCAGAGTGACAATGTGTGAGTGAATGAATAATGGATCCATTGTGAAGTGCTTTGAGGGCCCAGAAAAGCATTATATAAATCTAATCCATTATTATTTTAATTAAGAATAAAAAACATAGTTGTCATAACTCATAAAGACTGATGTAAACTGTTGTGTATTTTTGTTTTTCTTTTTGAACCTGCAGTGAATGTAAGGAATCTTTTGTTTGAGCTATGGGCTGTGGTAGCTTACTTCCTGGTGAAGGTTCAGCACCACAACACCTTAGTTTTCTTGTGTTCACTCCTTGAACTATCACTGTCAGACCTGCAAACATTTACAGAACGGTTACACAATGAACAGATGGCAATGCTGCTTTGTTCTGATTTGTTTGCTGTCACAGATCAATCACTCTTTTTTGAATAACTGTTAGTTATCTTCTAGCTACCTACTCCATCAGTTTCCTGTTGAGCTTAACAACATTGCACCGGCAGTCATTTCAAAAAGCAAGCTTCCTTCTTTCCACTGCACATGTGATGCACCGATGCACATACTTTCAGATTTAGTGTGGCTGCCCCATTATCTCTGGGGTCCAAACACACATCCACGAGGGTGCCAAAACCTCCTGCAGAAGTCTGTTTCTCTTCAGAAAATGCCCAACTTGGAGCACTGGGACGAATTCAGATGATTAGTTATTACAAAAACAGGGAGAAAACAAAAAAAACAAGAGAGAGATCAGCATTAATTTCCTCTTCATTGTTTGCTATTGCTAAGCAAGCAGATTGTCGGCATGGTGTTTGTTCCGCCCCTCCTTCACTGTAATTAGACGTGACTGTGAACAGGAGTTTATTCAGAGTGGAATGTTTCAACTCCAGCAGCCAGAAATAGACTAACAGTGCTTTGTCACCTGACCAGCATTATCACAGCAGTATACAAATGTACTCCCATTGCACACACTTGAAATTGAATTTGAAGGCCTCACCCCTAAACCTTTGTGGCTGTTCACCTCATTTCACATCCACATCTGGCCAGACTTGACCTTTGACATTTTTGATATAAAAGTTCATAATTTTAACCTATTGGACATTTTACCATAATCAGCCAATGTATTGTTGAGTTAGCTCTAAATTCTGATCAGTTCACCCTGAAGTCAAAGTAAATCTTTGTGCCAAATGTAGAGAAATTCCATCCAGGAGTTCCAGAGACATTACAGTCACGTGTCTTTGTCGTACGTATTGCCAGTGTTTGTCGTCACCTTCTTGAGCAGCAGTGTGGTGTTGATGTCTGAAGGGCCCAGCTGGGTCCAGTCTGAGGTGGTGTGGAGGGAGGCAGAGAACACCACCTGAGCACTAACTGCATGAAATGACACAGTTTTCATTAAAAGTCATAAACTAAATGTTTTCTATTTACATTTTATACATCGTTGTACACAACTATGTGAAGTTCACACTCACAGACACAGATAACCTCAGAAAATAACCAGAATATAGAATGAATCACTTTCAAGCATCACATTCTGCACATGAACATGAATGAAAGCAGACAATAATAATGAAAATAATAATAATAATAATAATAATAATAATAATAATCTTTAGTTATTGAGCACTTTTAAAAATGAAAATGCTTTCCAAAGCAACAAACTAAAACATACAGACAAAATAATTTAAAAAATGATGAATAAAATCTAAAAAAAATTCCCTAAAACCTACTAGTACAAGAAGGCTAAAACAAGCCTGATGTGCTTCAGTTTCTTGGTTCTGGTTCTCTATCTGAAGTCAAAAAACAACTTTCTGGCTCAAACAAGTTCAAAGGTTGTTACAGAAATCCAAGCATCCAAGAAGAAATAAAAGCGTGTAAAATGGTTTCTTTACCATCAAACCAAACAATGAGAATATTTTCCAAATTCTTAACATGCTGTAAAAGAGAGCCAGCTGAAGTTGGAGAGCTAACTTGACGAACGGGTGAAGAGGTTGCTTAATATCCAGAGTTCTTCAGGTAAGAAGACATGTCATGTGCCTTCTTGTTAAGAACTCCACCATGGACCGACTCCTTTCCCATCAATATAACCAATACTGGAGCACACAAGGAAAAAAAGAGAAACTAACAAAATTGAAGAGTCATTTTGGCCATGTGCTGTGATCCAATAATGAAAATATTGAAGGAAACTATTCAGTTTTTGACAGATGTAATGCAGTCATTCAGAGAACAAAGAGGATCTAACAGGGAGATCTATCTATACCCAGTGGTTTTAAACAACCATCTAAAAACCATTAGGTATCTCAAAAATAGACAAAATTTACAGCATCTGCATATTTTAATGGATATTTGAAAACTGGGGTTAAACACACATGATAGTGAACTGACTGATGACACACAAACGCTGTACAACATAATATTAATAGAGTTTCCGGTGCTTGTTCCTTGATTGAAAAGATTGTTCAGCCTGCTCACACATGAATTCAATTCAATTCAATTCAATTTTATTTATATAGCGTCAATTACAGTCAAATCGTCTCAAGACGCTTTACAGAACCCATATGCCTGACCCCCAGAGCAAGCCCAAAGGCGACAGTGGCAAGGAAAACACCCTTTTAACAGGGAAGAAACCTCGAGCAGAACCCGGCTCTAAATAGGGGGGACCCATCTGCCTGCTGGCCGGTTGAGAAGGACAGAAGAGGGCAAGGGGGAGGGATGGGAGAAGAGGGAGGGGTGGGAAAGCAAGGAAACACAACACACATTTGGATACATGCATGACAGGATATGTGACACAGACAAAGTATAAGCTAACATTGAAAACTGACTCATAATTTACTCTTATGATGTACGGCTCTGACATTAAACATACTCCATATATAGCTAGCAGTAAAATTCAAACAGTATGTAAGTTAGCATAACAAGTATAGTGAAGGCAATGCAGAGTTGACTGGTGGAAAAAGGGAGTTGGAAGCAGAGGGCTGGAGGAAGGTCAGCAGCAGCATCCCATAGTGGACATGATGGAGACTAGACCAGCTGGTGGAACATCGACCGCAGATCTGAAGCATCCAGCTCTGGGACCAGGGACACTCGGAGAAATAGCACAGGGGGAAACAGAGTGAATGTACTGCAATAACGGTATACATATTAAATGTAAAGATAGACAGAGAAGGGCTCAGTGTGTCAAGAAAAGTCCCCCAGCAGCCTAGGCCTATAGCAGCATGACTAGAGGCAGGACGAAGGGACGTCCAAGAGGGAGTCAGCTGTGCAATGAAGACACAAGCCGAACCCCTGTGGGTCACCCAGTCAGCCCCAACTATAAGATTTGTCAAAAAGGAACGTTTTAAGCCTGGTCTTAAAATAGAGAGGGTGTCTGCCTCCCGAACCCAAACTGGGAGCAGGTTCCACAGGAGAGGCGCCTGATAACTGAAGGCTCTGCCTCCCATTCTACTTTTAGAAATTCTAGGAACAACAAGTAAGCCTGCAGCTTGAGAGCGAAGAGTTCTACTAGGATAATAAGGTACTATCAGATCTTTAAGATATGATGGAGATTGGTTATTAAGAGCTTTATATGTCAGAAGAAGGATTTTAAATTCTATTTAACAGGAAGCCAGTGAAGAGAAGCAAGTATAGGGGAAATATGATCTCTTTTGCTAACTCCTGTCAGTACTCTCGCAGCAGCGTTTTGGATCAACTGTAGATATTTGAGAGAGCTATTTGGACAACCCGATAATAAAGAATTGCAATAGTCAAGCCTGGAAGTAACAAAAGCATGAACTAATTTTTCTGTATCACTCTGAGACAGAATGTTCCTGATTTTTACAATATTACGCAGGTGAAAAAAGGAAGTCCTACAGACTTGCTTTATGTGTGAGTTAAAGGACATGTCCTGGACATGACTGCACAGCTACATTCAGCACCAACCACATTGTTAAGCTCACGGACGATACAACAGTGGTTGGTCTCATCATCACTGACAATGATGAGTCCACTTACAGGATGGAGGTGGAGCAGCTCGCAGTATGGTGCAGATCCTACAATCTCATTATCAGTGTGGACAAAAGAAATGGTGACTGATTTCAGAAGGTCAGACAAAGATCCTCACACAACCCTCTGTAAACGGTGCCACCGTGGAGCAGGTCAGCAGCACTAAATTCCTGGACTGCACCTCGCCTGTCCTCCATCAGCTGTGTTCACTCTGGGTAGAAAGATGTGCTGTTGTGATTCTAAACTGGCCATACAGGTGTGATTGTGATCATGAATGATTGTATCTGGAGTTTCCGGTCTCGGTGCTGAATCCAGTTAGGCTCCAGTCTATCGCAGCTTTCTGCAGGATGAAACAGGCCGACTGTAAAAGATTTAAAGTTCATTCATCTCAGAAACTTTACTTCCTCTGTTGCCTTAAAACTGGAGTTAACTGCACTTTGGTTTATTTAATCAGATTAAATTCATTTTATGACTTGCAAAAGTCTGAAACTTGCTGAGTTTAAAACAAAAACTGAACCTGAGAAAATAAGTGCAGTGAATGCAAGATATCAAGTTGAATCAATTCGTCACACAGAAAACCTAAAAGGAACAGCAAGGCATGGCAAAGTGTTTTTATTTGTAAAACACATTTCAAACACAGAAGTCAATGTCCTTTACATGGAAACAAACAAAAAATCCCAAGAATTAAAACGTACAATTCAAAATAATATAAAATCTTATTATGAATCCAATAAAAACTAAATTAAAAAAAAGAAAATATGAATGCAGCAAAATGAATAAAGTGCATGAGAACTATTAACAGAACAAACAGTTTAGATAAAACATTACATTTAAGGACATTTAAGGACATTTAGATTATTACATTTTCAGATATGAATGAATGCGTCTTTTTAAAGCTTTGTTCCCACCAATGCTCCAGGACTACAGCTTCTCACCTGTGTGAGTTCTCATGTGGACAATCAGATTATCTCTTTCACTGAAACGTTTGTCACATCTTTTACAAGAAAATGGTTTCTCACCTGTGTGAGTTCTCATGTGGACTTTCAGCTCAGACCTTAAACTAAAACTTTTTCTGCAAACATTGCAAGCATGTGGTTTTACACCTTTGTGGATTTTGTGATGTTTCTTGAGTTGGTACCTGTTCTTAAAGGTGTTTTCACAAACATCACATTTTACAGACTTTCTACCTGTATCAGTATCATTGTGAATTTCTGACAATGAGGACTTCTCCACATTGTTACGGTGGCTGATCTCTCTGTTGTGACTATTCTTTGGCTTCAGCACTGCATTTCTAATTGACTCTGAGTCTACATGTTCACTTCCCTTGAAAACTTTTTCAAAGAATTTTTGTCATCTGACTGTTGGTCTGATGGATCTGCTGCAAACAACGTATTTTTGGGGAATTTTGCAATGAGATATGTAGAACAGAGTTATTTTGAGGAACCATATGTCAGGAGACCAGTTGCAGAACCCAAGAAACATTGAAAATCCACTGATTCCTTCTGTCATTACAACTTCAGGTAAATGGTATAATCTGAGAGTTTTTTTTTAAAAAAAAAAAGATAACATTCTGGCTTAATTTTCTGACAATAGATATAGTACTTATTACTGAAACATTGCTTTGGGTTGTATTTTTCTATTCTAAAATCTGAGATATTTTTATTTCAAAGACAACATGTTGGCTTATTTAGCTGGAAATAGACGTGGTACTCGTTACTGAACAATTGTTTTTGGTTGCATTTTTCTATTAAAACATTGTGTTGAGCACTTAATAATTGGCCACCACAGTCTGACTATAAATTACTAGCGATAATGCTAGCTAGTTGTGAAAGCTCAGACTTTTGTAATCATGTAAACTAAATTACCCATTATCAAGGTTTTCAGCTGCATGTGAAACATATCAAAAGTAGCTGTGTCGTCAGGTTACGAGGATTTAACAGCAGCTCAACGTCACATTTTGCTTAAAATGTTGTGGTTGTCTTTTCTGAAGGTCGAGGTATCAGTCTGTCTCTGGGTTGTCCTGTGATGAACCGGTGATCCGTCCTGGATGTCCACCGCCTCCCACCCCATAGCGTTTGGGATAGGCTCTTGGCCATGCAACTGTGTAATTATTTATTGACTTATTCAGCTACTGTACTCAACTGTAAAGTGTTTTAATACTATCACAGCTCATTTTGTGCTTTACCACACTTATATTCCATCCTATTTATACTGTACAATAGTATTGATATATCATGTAAATATGTTACTGCTGTAATACCTGGGATCAGTAAATGTAACTGTGTAATTTGAAATTGTCTGTCTTGCAGTGAACCTTTATCATTTCACTGTGATGAAATTATATAGGGTGACCCAAAAGTTTGGAAACAAAGTTTAACTGCAGTGTCTATTTCAATTGGGGGTGCATGAATTCACTCTTATTTTACCCATTTTTGTTATAGCATAATAAAATAACTTAAAGCATAGTATTTGCAGAGTGCAATAACTCAGAAGAAAATTAATAGAACCATAAGGTCCAGGTATGCTGGAGCAGAACTTCAAAATGCAGGCCATCAGTGTCAGATTTCAAAACTCTTGATGGTAAAGTATCTGACAGTTTAAATTTTTTTAAACATCAAAAAGTACTATGAGGCAACATTTACTGGCCAGTTTGAGGAACTTTCCTAAGCATAAATGAAGGTACAATCCAGAAGATACCAGTGTAACCAGTGGTGGAAACATTCACGTCGTTGTATAAGAAACAAACATGAACATGTCGAAATATGCTCGTTTTAAACTAATCTGATACTCTTCTGAATATATCTGTGGTACTGATTTATTGAAATAACATATATTATTTGGACTATAGACTTTTCATTTGTTTCCAAACTTTTGGGTCACCCTGTACACCACTTAATCCTCATTAGGGTTGTGGGGGGCTGAAGATTTTCCCAGTTGATTTAGGGTGAAGGCAGGAACCCTGGGAACCCTGATTGGTCTGCAGCTATGCAGTCCCATACACAACAAACCGCGATGTAATGTGTATTCAGGCACCTTTCTATCAGAACCAGCACTAACTTCTTCAGCAATTTGAGCAACAGTAGCTCGTCTGTTGGATCAGACCACACGGGCCAGCCTCCACTTCTCCCTTGCATCTGTAAGACTGGGCCGCCCATGACCCTGTCGCCAGTTCACCACTGTTCCTTCCTTGGATCACTTTTGATAGATATTGATCACTGCAGACCAGGAACACCCCACAAGAGCTGCAGTTTTGGAGATGCTCTGAACCAGTCGTCTAGTCATCACTATTTGGTCCTTGTCAAAAACATCCTGACACCATTTTTCCTGCTGTTATCACATCAGGACAAAATGTTCATTTGCTGCTCAGTATATTCAACCCGCTAACAGGTGCCATGATGAAGAGATCATCAGTGTTACTCACTTCACCTGTCAGTGGTCTGAATGTTACGCCTGATCTGTGTATATTTGCAGATAATAAAAAAAAGCACAAATGTGTGAGCTGTCCACATAGTTTTATACGATGAGTTTGAAATGTTTTCAGTCTGATTGAAAGGAAACTCAGAAAGAACTTGCAGCTTTTGTAGAAGAGATCTGTTTCCAACAATGATGTCATGACTGCAGTAAAATTTGATGTTTGTTTTTGATTGATGATTGCATGATTCATGTCACTCCAAAATGTTCCTTTTTGTTTATATTTTTTACATTTAACTAATGAAATTAAAACTGTCTGAGTAAACTAGTCGAGAGACCGAAATGCGACCTTTATGCCAAAAAAAGGTTCACGAATGTCGCACTCACCCCTCACAAAAGGCATAAAATGGTTTAGTCCACCCTGGATTTCCCTCAAACCACAGCTAATTAGCAGAGTGATGCTGTTGATGCTGGAGTATGAAGGTATTTCAGGTGCAAAATGTTTGAGCACCTGTAACATCGAATTTGTAGTTGTGTACGTTGAATTTGTATGTGTATCAGCAAATCTGAATTCCCACACTCTATGAGTTGTGTACATGTAAAATAATTTCTTGTGTGTGTCGATTTTTTTTCTTCCCACAAATACAACACAAAAATACACATTCACAAAATCGTAATTACAGGTGCACAAATCACATTTACAGGTGCACAAATCCTTCTCTACAAGTCACATATTTCAACACTGACACGCTCACATTTTGCACCTATTGTTGCAGCACACTAAGTGCAAAACATACTTGTTCACCTGCATTGTGCGAAGTGAAGTTGACGTGAGAATTTGAATATGTGCAAATCTGAATGTGAACTTGTGCAATAAGTATGTGAAATAATTTACCACGAAAATAGCTGTGTCCTCTAACACACGAACACAAATTGCTACTTACAACCACTCGAATCCTCCCCACGAGTCACACATTCTCTGTTATGGCCGCCGGTTATCTTATTAATCTTATTCCTATAAACACAAGTTTATGTGTACATCTGTTGGCTCAGTTTTTTGTGAAACATGTTTTAAAAATGTCAGTGAAAAAAAGCAATAAACAGCAAAAATAAAACAGATGATAAAATATGAGAAAAGACAAAAAAAACATTAGAAAAAGACGACAAAACATCAAAAACAAGACGATAAAGCATTAGAAAAGGCAAAAACACATTAAGGACTGGAGTAATGCATTCCCTGTGTCAAGTACTTTGTGTAAACAAATACATATGACGCATTTAGCGGATGCAGGGCTTAATTTAGAAGCAGTGAGTCCGCCTAACTCCACCAAGAAGCATTTACAAACACGTGTTTAGTCTTGATGCCACACAAAGACTCACTGTAAACTAATTACCATGTTTGCGAATACCATAAATATGCTTACTTACAGCAGAGCAGGAGCAGGCATCATTGGCTAGTGTCATTTTTTCTTTGTGGCAACATTTGTTGCATGTGTCAGGCATTTGGGTTCTGTAAAGCATCTTGAGACGAGTTGACTGTAATTGACGCTATATAAATAAAATTGAATTGAATTGAATTGAATTTGTTCAGTATTGCTGCATTTGACCTGTTGAACTGGGTGTGAACTCATTTTTCACTGCAGTTTAAAATTTTGCACAAAAAAGGCAGCACAATTGTGACTGGAAGTAGAGAAAACACAAAAATGTCCCAGTTGTAATACAGAAATCATAAAAAAGCCAAACAGGCATAGGTTTGTATTACAGAAATTGAAGAACTGATGACAAGCAGTTGCCAACTTCTGCCCCCAAACTCTGTAACCTAATAACCCAAACTTAGGATGAAGCCTTAAAAAACATCGCAGACGTAAGTGTTGTCACCTGTAGCGCTTCAGTGTGAGTTCATGAGTTCAGGGAATGGCAAAAAAGGCAGGATTGTGTTGTGATGGCACATAGTAGCTAGCTTAGATTTTGCAGTTTGATTAAGTGCTTGGCTTCCAGGGTGTTTAAATATATTAGCAAACTACAAAAGTCATTAAAGCTTTGTACACATGTAAAACACATGCGGGCATTTGGCTGAAAATGCAAACAACTCTATGACCAAGCATTATTTGTCCTGGTGTGTCCGATCAATGGTCTGGACAGGTTTGCATCAGCAGCATGCAAATGTATTTGCATGGAAAACCATTGCAAGAGTTTCAAAGCAAAGCCTGCAGACTTCACAGAGCTCACTTTGGAACAGTATTTCCATCATGTGTTTCTATCAAAGAGACAGAGCCCTGTGTTCAGCTGAAGGTTAGTCAGTCATTTCAGACCTCACTGTCTTAAAGGTCAGCATGCAGGAACCGCTTTCAAGAAGCGTCCACGTCACCTTTGACATCATGTTCAACTGTGAAATATAATCCAACTTGTGTCAGAGGTCACATGTTTTCACACACAACTCAGTGCACAAAGTATGAGTTTGTACTTGAAGTCTTATAAATGGTTCTAGTGGATAATACCTGACCTGATGTTTGACTGCGGTATCCTCCTATTAATATTACTCAGCAGGTGAAACAAAGCTGCCTGATCCCAGAGTTGTAATTTGACCAGTCAGAGGCAAATCAAGTGAATGTGGTAGTTTGTTTTTAGATGTTGTGTTAAGAGCTGGTTTCACAGATGTTTGCTCTGTGTCAAACATGGATACACCCAATTCATTTGAACGAGGCTGGGGTTGACATTGCAAAGCTGTGCAAAGTCAACCAGCCACTCAGATGCACTCAGGTCCTGATCAGCAGGAAAATAACACGAACTGTCAACTGTGGTCCTCATGATCATTGTTAGGACTTCTAAAGTGTGAACTTTCCAAAATTATAAATAAAACCTCGAGCTCCAAAGTTCATTCAGTTGGGGGAGTGTTTTGACATGTCATAAATATTCAAAGTGATGGATTTATAACCAAAATTAGACTTCCCATAGTCTATATCTGTCACACTCCTCCTGTGCCAGCCCCCGATCCAGCTAATTGAGCTCAGCTGAGGAGAAGCTCAGCCAAGGAAACACAGCTGAGCTCCATGTTCAATCACTGCAGCATTTAAGCTGGCTTCTCTGCACAACACGCTGCCGGTTCATTGACTCAGCCACGCTCCTCCGTCCAAGCCTTAACACACTCCGCTGGAATCCTACACTCCGTTCATCGTCCCCCACACGTCGTTTCCTGGACTCTGCTACTCCTTCGGATTACTCTGCCTGTTTCCCTGCCTGTCTCTCACCCCTTCCTGCAACTCAGTCTGCTCTGCCCCTACTTTCCGCTCGTCAGTCACTGGACACTTTGGACTGCTGTGAGTTCTCTTTCCCGCTATTTAGTTCAGTTTTTGGTTTAGTTCTTCTCAGCCTACTGGTCCGCCCTTTGTTAGTTAGTTTACTTTTCCTCTCCGTTGTTTCCCTCCGGCTTCCCTCACTCAGTGTTTCTGTTCAGTTAATCTTCTGGTTTTCTTTAATTAAATCATATTTAACTTCACCCTCCTGTCTACGCCTGCTGCTTGGGTTCACACTCCCAGTTGTATGACAGAATGAACCGGCCATATCAGAACCCAGCAGGCGTTTCCGTCGCCATAGTCCCCCCGAAAATCTTTTTTGAAGCCCGTGAGATTTTTTTCTTACCTTAGGGGCCTTCCTTCCCTCGACAGTTTCCCCGTTCCTGGGTCCCCGCTAACTGTAGAGCCTGCCGCCTTGAAGACTGGTCGCCGTAGGCGCGGCCATAGAAGAAGACGTAGCCCCCATGCTCCCGTCCCTGAAGAGCTCTGTGCTACCTCACCAGCGGTGCTGGAGGAGTTTTTTCTCACCTCGCCCGCTGAGTTAGAGGAGCCAGATGCCACCTCGCCTTTTGAGCTGGTCGACGCTGCCACTATTCCCAGGCAGGTCGACACCGTCTCACTCCCTGCCGAGGAGAGACCCCGTGCCGCCTCACTCCCTGCCAAGGAGAAGCCCCATGCCGCCTTACTCCCCGCTGAGGAGAGGCCCCGAGTCGCTTCACTCCTGGTTGAGGAGAGGCCCTGTGCCGTCTCCCTCTCCTGTTCCTGTGGGAGCCATTGCCCTGACTCCTGTCTATATGGGGACAATCGCCCTGTCTTCGGTCCATCGAGGGCCTGTCGCCTCATCTTCTGTTCCAGTGGGGCCCATGGCCCCGTCTCCTGTCCATGAGGGGCCCTTAGCCCTGCCTTCTGTCCTTGAGGGGCCCAGTGCCCCGTCTTCTGTCCATGTGGGCCTGACAGCCTTAGAAGAGCTCAACGCTTCTCTCATTTCAGCGCGAGAGAAGCTAAAGGCTCTTGATGCAGTCCTGAAGGAGCTAAAGGCTCCCACCGCGGCCCTGAAGGAGCTAAAGGCTCCTGCTGCAGCTCTGGAGGAGCGACGGGCTCCCCCTGCAGTGTTAAGAGAGCAAGAATCTCTCCATGCAGCGTCAAAGGAGCAAGAAGCTCCGGCTGCAGCCTTAGGAAGGCGTTCCGCCCCCTCTGCAGCTTTAAAGAGGTTTCCCGCCTCTCCTGCAGTCCTGAAAAGGCGTAAGGCCCTCTCGGCAGCCTTGAGGGGGTGTAACACCTCCTCGGCAGCCTTGAGGGGGCAGAATGCCTCCCCCGAGTCCTTGAAGAGGCAGAATGCCTCCCCCGAGTCCTTGAAGAGGCGCTCTGCCTCCTCCGTGTCCTTGCCGAGGCGCTCTGCCTCCTCCGTGTCCTTGCCGAGGCGCTCTGCCTCCTCCGTGTCCTTGCCGAGGCGCTCCGCCTCCTCCGTGTCCTTGCCGAGGCGCTCCGCCTCCTCCGTGTCCTTGCCGAGGCGCTCCGCCTCCTCCGTGTCCTTGCCGAGGCGCTCCGCCTCCTCCCTGTCCTTGTCGAGGCGTTCCGCCTCCTCCCTGTCCTTGTCGAGGTGTTCCGCCTCCCCTGAACCCTTGTCGAGGCGTTCCGCCTCCTCCCTGTCCTTGTCAAGGCGTTCCGCCTCCCCTGAGCCCTTGAAGAGGCGTAACGCCTTCTCGGCAGTCCCAAGGTGGCATAGCTCCTCCTCGGCTGCCTTGAGGAGACGTAGCGCCTCCCCCTTAGCCTTGAAGAGGCATACCGCCTCCCCTGAACCCTTAAAGGGGCGTAATATCTCCTCGGCAGCCATATGGGAGCATCGCTCCTCCCCGGTACCCTTGAGGAGGCATAGCTCTTCTCCCCAACACCTGCTGAGACTTTGTGCCACCTTAACATCGAGTGGTCCTCCTGCAGTGGCCACTTTAACACCCTGTGGTTCCCCTGCAGGAGTGGTCTCCCCTGTCCTGTCCCTTCAGTCCTTTTTTGTCCCTCCAGCTCGGTTGGTCCCTCCAGTTCAGCCAGTTCCTCCTGTCCCTGCAGTTCAGTCAGTCCTTCCTGTCCCTCCAGTCCAGTCAGTCCCTCCAGGCCATTCAGGCCCTCCTGTCCCTCCAGGCCTTTCTGTCCCTCCTGTCCGAATCAAGTCTAGTTCAGTTTCAGTCAAGTCCAGTTAGTTGTCCCCGTCCTGTCCTGTCCAGTCAGTTATTCAGTCCAATCCTGTCTAGTCCAGTTCGTTTCCCAGTTCAGCTAACTGTCCAGTCCAGTTCTTGCCCAGTCCAGTCCCCAGTCCAGACCCAAGTTTCGCCCCTGGAAGGGCTGCTGGTTCCAGTTTCGCCCCTGGAGGGGCCGCCGGTTCCAGTTTCGCCCCTGGAGGGGCCGCCGGTTCCAGTTTCGCCCCTGGAGGGGCCGCCGGTTCCAGTTTCACCCCTGGAGGGGCCGCCGGTTCCAGTTTCACCCCTGGAGGGGCCTCTGGTTCCAGTTCCGGCTCCGCCCCTGGAGGGGTCTCTGGTTCCAGTTCCGGCTCCGCCCCTGGAGGGGTCTCCGGTTCCAGTTCCGGCTCCGCCCCTGGAGGGGTCTCCGGCTCCGACTCAGCCCCTGGTGGGGTCTCCTGCCCTGGTTCCAGTTCAGACCCTGAAGGGGTCCCGCCGTAGCCGTTTTCCAGTCCAGCCACCGGCCCGACCCCCGGAGAGATCCCACCATCGCCGGTTTCCGGTCCAGCTACCGGCCCGACCCCCGGAGAGGTTCCATCTCATGGCCGGTTCCCAGTCCGGCCCGAGGAGGGGTCCCGTCGATCCAGTTGCCGGTTCCCAGTCCAGCCCCCAGAGGGGCCCCATCGATCCAGTTGCCGGTTTCCAGCCCGGTCCCGTGAGGGTTCCGTCGGGTGAAACAAAGCTGCCTGATCCCAGAGTTGTAATTTGACCAGCCAGAGGCAAATCAAGTGAATGTGGTAGGGTGTTTTTAGATGTTGTGTTAAGAGCTGGTTTCACTGATGTTTGCTCTGTGTCAAACATGGATACACCCAATTCATTCGAACGAGGCTGGGGTTGACATTGCAAAGCTGTGCAAAGTCAACCAGCCACTCAGATGCACTCAGGTCCTGATCAGCAGGAAAATAACACGAACTGTCGACTGTGATCCTCATGATCATTGTTAGGACTTCTAAAGTGTGAACTTTCCAAAATTATAAATAAAACCTCGAGCTCCAAAGTTCATTCAGTTGTGGGAGTGTTTTGACATGTCATAAATATTCAAAGTGATGGATTTATAACCAAAATTAGACTTCCCATAGTCTATATCTGTCACACTCCTCCTGTGCCAGCCCCCGATCCAGCTAATTGAGCTCAGCTGAGGAGAAGCTCAGCCAAGGAAACACAGCTGAGCTCCATGTTCAATCACTACAGCATTTAAGCTGGCTTCTCTGCACAACACGCTGCTGGTTCATTGACTCAGCCACGCTCCTCCGTCCAAGCCTTAACACACTCCGTTGGAATCCTGCACTCCGTTCATCGTCCCCCACACGTCGTTTCCTGGACTCTGCTACTCCTTCGGATTACTCTGCCTGTTTCCCTGCCTGCCTCTCACCCCTTCCTGCAACTCAGTCTGCTCTGCCCCTACTTTCCGCTCGTCAGTCACTGGACACTTTGGACTGCTGTGAGTTCTCTTTCCCGCTATTTAGTTCAGTTTTTGGTTTAGTTCTTCTCGGCCTACTGGTCCGCCCTTTGTTAGTTAGTTTACTTTTCCTCTCCGTTGTTTCCCTCCGGCTTCCCTCACTCAGTGTTTCTGTTCAGTTAATCTTCTGGTTTTCTTTAATTAAATCATATTTAACTTCACCCTACTGTCTACGCCTGCTGCTTGGGTTCACACTCCCAGTTGTATGACAATATCAGAGGTGCTAGGTGTGAACGATAGGCAAAATAAACACAAGTCACAATTATTTTTTGAGATATTCTGTTTGCGATTGATGTGAGACGTGAGTTCAGTCAAAGTTGTTATCTTTTTTATGTTCCCTCATGTCTGGAGAATATAAATTGTAGGATGAAGGATCTCTACAGCACCACAGTGATACATTTATATTGTTGTGACTCTTTAATCTTGATTTAAAAAATTCAGTTCCTACAATTTAAATATTGTACTTGGCCAGATGCAGTTTGAGTAGTTTTTCAATTCATTGTTCAACTGTAACCGAAACACATCCACCAAATATAGTTTTTATATTTATTTTCTGTGACCTCTGGGAGGACCAGTGACAGTTTGATGCATTCAAAGGCCTGAACATGGCTGACACATTGTAGACAAAATTTTAAATCTAGTTAGAACACTGGAAAAAGTGAAACATTCAAATGAGGGGTGGTAATGATACATTGCTAATCGATTAATTACCAGTAAATGATATATTAACAGATAAAGCAGTTGAAGAGGGAGATGCGTGTGTTTGCTGACCGCTCCAGAAGAGTTCGTAAAACGAGTGCTCCTTCACGCTGTCAAACTGCTAACCGTGGTGGTCATGCTGATGAATTCTGCAGCATAAAGCAGTAAAAGCTGATTGGTTCTGCTAGCTACCTGAGGCTGATGCAAACAACAAGCTAGGATTATCAAATGCTAATAGGAAGCTAACAGCTAACAGGATGCTAACATCAACAGGACTCTGATTACAAGCTTCTAAACAACATTCAAGTTAAAGTGATTAAATGTATCAGTTACACTCTGAGTATATATTCATTTTAGATAATATATGCTATTTTATTCTTTGATGTTCGATTTTTAATTTAGCAACCTGACCTTCACCTGATTTTGCAGTGAATGTTCAGTGTCAGTGGATAAAAAAGGGTTTTAGCATCATATGGATAATGTCCACTGCATTTCATTCATTTCAATGTTTAATTGATTATTGATTTTTAATGAGGTCAACTATCAGATAAGGAAAATACCTTATTCAGACTGTAATAAGCTGTTCCTAAAATTCATCATTTACACAATTTCTAGAAGTGGAGTGCACAACTCTTGAAGCAGTTTATGCTAAATTAATTCTGAGCTTCACCTAGCGATTGACTTATCAATAAACTGACCTCATCAATAAAAATGCAGTAGACAGGAGTGAGCAAAGCTGTGCTCAGCATCTGAAAAACAGCTTTGTTAAGTAAGTGTTTTGCCTTCAAGATAAAATCCGTCACAAGAGCTGACATCTTGAGAACAACCAGAATCCTGTAAAGGCCTTGTTTTGCCCTCCACCCACTTTATTTACCAGATTTGATTCCTTGCAACTTCTTGTTTTTCCCAAAATAAAATTCAAGGGTCACCATTATGACATAGAAGAGGAAATCCAGTTTGAATCACAAGTGATGAATATCATATTAACATGAAGAAAATCTGATGGAGTGCGATAAGTTTTGCATGAGCACTGGGAGCATCGCTGCACAAAGAGAATTCTTATAAAAAGATGGATGGCAGCCAAATTTCAATCAGGTCCTGCTTTTATTTTTTTATAGAGACATTCTCTGAACCTTTTAACTTCAGCTCGCAGACATAAGGAGGTTTTAACCAACATGAAATACTAAACACGGCACAAAGTTGGATATGGGATGGTACGAATCTGAAAAGTTCTTAAAGATATTTTATTATTCTTTGTGGCAAATCACCAAATCATTCCAGCTGCAGCCCTTTTCCCCCTCAAAGTCATAATCTGGTACAACAAAACTGCATTGTCAGTTATGTTTTGAGGGAACCGAATCACAAAAGCACTCCAAATTAAAATAAAACTCAAGTCTAATGACTCTCATGGCTCACTGCTCACCTTTGCCTCTTCCACTTCCACTCCCTTCTTTCCCAAGACTGAGAACTGCACCTCAGTTGCTGTAACATGAGTCCTTTTTCCTCCAAATGCTGTATTAACTCTCAGATGTATTTAAACAAACTGCTTAATGGTTGTCACGTTGTAGACAAGATTAAAATTTAGTTGGAAAATTGGAGAAGGGAAACATTCAAACTAGGGGTGTTAGTGATTCACTGTTAATCGATTAATTGCCAGTAATAATTTATTTATAAATGACATAGAAACAAATGAGGCAGATAATGAGGGCGAAGCATGTCAGAAAATGTATTGTTGGTGCACTGTAGTGCCTGTTTGGTTGCCTCTTTCTGTTTAGTGAGATGGAGTTACAGGTGTGTTTGCTGTTTGCCCCATAAGAGTTCATAAAACAAGCACTCCTTCATGCTGTCAAACTGTTCACCATGGCAGTCAAGTTGATGAATTCTGCTGCATAAAATTGTAAAAGCTTTCTGGTAGCTGACTGATTGAGCTAGCCACCTGAGGCTCATGCTAACGGTAAGCTAGGATTATCACATGTGAACAGGATGCTAACCGCTAACAGGATGCTAATAGCAGGACTCTGATTACAAGCTTCCAACAACATTCAAACTAATGTGATGACGTGCATCAGTCGCACTCTGAGTATATATTCAGTTTAGAGATGACAGTAAATCCTCTAACAACTTGATGGACTTATAACTAGCTACTAGAGGCTCATGCAAACACTAGGCTAGGATTATCAAATGCTAACAGAATGGGAATTGGGTGTCTAACAGCAGCGATTTAAACAAACTGCTTAATACAATGGCAGAATGCTGCACCTGTGTTCTACATTCAATAGGTTCAATATGATCTTAAAGGAAGTTAACATTAAAACTAAACAAAGAATGACTACCCTTATGGACCTGATACGTGATAACACATCTTTCTATTCTTTCTGAGTAAACCTTCTTAAAAACAGACTCACCTCAGTGTATATTCATCAAAACTGTTCACAGCTGTTTTATGTGGTCTTTTAAGCTAATACTTAAGTCACTTGTAACCTTATTATTTGACCTCCATATGCTCTTGTTTTAGTTTATTTATTTTTAAAGGTTTTATTGTTTTGGTAATTTGGCCTTTCTAATAGTTTTTTCATCATTCCTATGAAAGTTTGTGTCTTTTGTTTATTTTCTTACTGGGCTGTTTTGTAAATTAGGCTTCTCCACATTGGCATATTAAGTAAAGGTTAACATCGCAGTTTAGAATGCATCTTATGCTGACACTTTAAGCTGATATCTGGGCAGCTTTATCATTCATTTCACATCTGTGTACACAGGGGGTGCTTACAATGTCCTCCACTTACAGCATTTCATTGTTCCATCGGAGCTGGTTATGTGGAACTAGTTGGTGAGCAGAACGGACAAATATATTGTTACGCGGTGAGCGGAGCAGATGAATATGTCGTTATGTGGCGCTATAAAATGGCTTTGTTTACATTCGCTGGTTTGTGCTACATTCGCTAACTTTTTACCCTTCATTATGGCCAGTGCCGCCCCTGACCAAATTGGGGCCCTAAGCGAAATGTTATTTGGAGGCCCCCCCAGACAAACACACACACACACAAACCTCTCTTCGTCCCAAATATATATGTACAAAAATGACTGTATAACAACATGCCAATTAACTTGACAACCTTTATTAAGAATAGAAAATGTACTTCAAGTATAGATACTATAGTTTGAGTCAAATAAAATATAAACTTCAACCTGAAATAGATAAATATCAAAAAATAACTTCAACCTGAAATAAATAAATATTAAATTAAACACATCAACATGAAATAAATAAATATTAAATTAAAAACTTCAACCTAAAATAAATATTAAATAAAAACAAACTTCAACCTGAAATAGATAAATATCAAATAAAAACTTCAACCTGAAATAAATAAATATTAAATTAAAAACTTCAACATGAAATAAATATTAAATCAAAAACTTCAACCTGAAATAAATATTAAATAAAAACAAACTTCAACCTGAAATAGATAAATATCAAATAAAAAAACTTTAACATGATACAAATAAATATAAAAAAACTTCAACATGAAATAAATATTAAATAAAAACAAACTTCAACCTGACATAGATAACTATCAAATAAAAACTTCAACCTGAAATAAATAAACAAATTATAAACTTCAACATGAAATAAATATTAAATCAAAAACTTCAACCTGAAATAAATATCAAATAAAAACAAACTTCAACCTGAAATAAATATTAAATAAAAAAACTTCAAACTAAAATAAACAAATCTGAATAACAAAAAGCCATCAACAAATAGCACAACTAAACAGGCACGTGTGCCTTTTACAGATGCACACGTCTGCTTTTTTTTTTAATACAAAGTCATCAATGAGGTCATCATATGACAACTGCTGTGCCATTTCTGAGTTTATGCCTTTGATAGCCAAGCCACTTAAGCGTTCTTGTGCCATCGATGAGCGGAGGTATGTTTTGATGAGCTTGAGTTTTGAAAAGCTTCGCTCAGCAGAGGCAACTGTAACCGGGAGAGTTATTGCTATGCGGAGGGCAATCCAGAGATTTGGATACAGTTCCTCTAAATTATTTTCATGGAGAAAAGACAACATCTCCAGAGCAGTTGTTTGTGGTGGCAGCTCCGGGAAGTTCATGATCTCCTGGGCCATCTCTGCGTCATCAATATCAGACTCCCCTGCTGCAGTCAGCGTCTTCCCTACCTCGGTGCAGCATTTCTGCAAGGTGTCCTTGGGCATCCCTTTATGCTGGCTGAAGTCAAGCAGCACACCAAATTTCTCCTTAACCTGACTAAATGTCTCAAATCTGTCTTGCAATGATGTGACAGCACATAGCACTTAGCTCAGGGCATTTCTACCCTGGTTTGCATCAAGCGACTATCACCCAACGACTCCCAACTTGTGTCTCGATCAGATGTAATTTATAGTTTACTGAACCTTATGCATATGCAATGACTCCATCTTTAACATCGCAATGATCTCATACTAAATTAATTTGAGCAATAACTTCATCTCTACCCCCTCCCAACTCACACACTTGTACCATGCACGGACCGCATGGACACCTCCACTTTTAACTATCTGCTTTGGACTGTCCAGACGGCCCATCTCATATCTCTATGCTTCACAACACTGCACAAATTCAACCCGTTCAGCATCTGATAACTTTGCTGGCCAAAGAGGAGGATCAACTGGTTGTGCACTTGGAGTAGCACCTGTATGTGTAAAGATGCTGCTTGATGGCCCTGGTGATGTGCTGATGAATTTCAGCATTGACCCTGTTATGGTAAGAAATCGAGACAAATCTATACAAGCAGATTAAGATATGTTTTGGTCTTACTGATAATCTACATGATGAAATTAATGTAAATACTAGCCTCTAAAAGATTCAAAAGCAATTAATGTGAATCATACAAAAACAACAACTACTACTACTAATAATAATAATCATGATATAAACTACTGCTGTTACTACTATCTATTATTATAGACTATAATACAAATACTACTACTACCACTACTACTAGTAGTACTGGCTTGGTAGTTCTACTGCTACTTCTACTAATATTAAACAAAAACTACTCATATTGCTATCTATCTATCTATTATTATTATTCTATTTTTATTATCATTATTGTTGTTGTATTGTTATTATGCACAGACTACAGTCCAAAAAGAACATAATTCAGGATCCCTCTGTCATCAGTTACACTCTCATTTCAGTGTTTCTCTCTAATGTCTCCTCAAAAATTGACTGTGAATTAAATTAACCAACAGAGGTGACATTTATCTCCTTATTAATAGTCAAAAACTTCTTAACAGCATAAACTGATATAAAACTATAGCCAATTATTGGCTAAAGTTTATAGCTTATATACACCATCAACAACTGGTCTTTTCTTTTATCACTCTTTTTCAACAGAGGTGATGCGTAGGGCGTTAACAAGGCATTCAGTTAATGTTAATTAGGGCTGCTGAAAGAAAAAAATTCTCCAGTCTAGACAGAGACTGATGTTTTATTTCAACAACATACCCACCTTCAAGAGAAGCACGAGTTTCCTCGTGTTTTGTCTTTTTTTTTTCTCTTGGTTGCTCTGGATTCATAATTTCTTTTCGACATGTTGAAATCTCGCCCTCTGTTCTGCAGCGAGAACCTCCCTGCATGCGCACCCATCATCTGATTGGTGCTGACAATCATTGCGCGGTCAGATTACAGGTGGTGTCTTTTTCTCCTCCGCCTCACGATATAGCGCATATGCGCAATGGATGCGCTACCGTGCGCAAATGCGTCCCCTTGCGCAAAACGGGTCCCCCCTTGGAAGATGAGGCCCTATGCACAGCTCGTGTTCTGTGTGTAGGGAGGGGCGGCCCTGATTATGGCTGACAAGCGTTAGTCAGACTCTTCTGATGGCAGTGCTTCGAAAAAATGCAAAGAATAGAAGTAAAATCTGACATAATAAAGCACTTGGAACAGGGTGAAACACAGAGGAACATCAGTGAATTTGGAAAATCAGTGCAACATATTCTGTTATCTTCTTGTAAAAGGACCCATACTTGCATGAAAGTCATAGGTATTTTTTGAAGAACTGATCGATATCGTGATGCACATGACGACTTAGTTTACATTTTCTCCAGAGTTCCAACTTATGGGGAAAATCAACTTATGAGGATCAGTAGAAACAAAACTTCAACACAAGTCGAGGACCCACTGTATAGTAATTTGTGTTGTGACGTTATTTTACTCAGCTGCTGTCCCTGCAATAGGATTTATTATTATATGTCAGGCTAAATGTATAAAATGTATACCATGCTGGTTTGGAGACATTATGCGTCGTGACTTATGTTAAAAAAATCAGTCTATACCCAAAAATCTGCTTTTGTACAAAAAAGGTTTCATTGATCCAATAGCTTGCTAATGCCAAGTAGCATGGTAGCACAGTAAACTACAGGGGTAAGCATTTTACCAGCTAAACCTTAGCGTATGTAGCATACGCTAACCTGATCACATTAACATTATTACTGAACCACAACATGAACGCAGCATGTAATATTTGATCAGATTATATTAATTCTTTTTACCCCAGGTAAGTAAGATTTGTTGGTCTAATGCACAACATCATTACAACAGAATGGACGGCATGAAACAACCAAGTACGACTACATTGGAAGTGATAATGAGCAGACAGAGAAACCAGAAATCACAAGTCACTAACAAGTGTTGTCACTGTTCGCATAGTGTCGTGCCACACATAGACTTTATGAAGTTGTTGATGCTGCTTGTGTAGTGCTGCTGCATTGGTCTTGAAGGTGTAGGTTCAGTTGGTGGACAGTTTTAGGGGACAGGTTCACCTTTTAGGACCTGCCCTTTCTGAGAATCTTACTTATGCTTAGTGGGTGACATGTTAGGGAAGTCTGCTGGTCGGACTGTTTTGTTTTCAGCAGCTACTTCCTCTAAGGAAGTGCATGTGAACATTGTCTTGTTAAAATGTCAGGTAATGGCAGCTAATGAACAGGATAAATGCAAGTGCGAATGTGTCACTTGATGTTGTTGGGTATTGAAAATCCCATTCACCTCGTCTACACAAAATTGCCTTCCTGTACACCTAAATTACATTCTCAATTAACTTTTCCACTACGTTGCATTTGTTTTTAACATTTCACAAAAACATTTCTTTGACATTTATTTTATTTCTTTTCAGGCAACCAATCATATATTTGATGGTGCCGGACTTGCCACCCTGGTAACCCAGAAAATGGACAAAAAACATGTAGTGACAAGAGTCACATTTTAAGCTAAACTGTGACTTTTTTCTAAACTGTAACCAAGTACTTTTGGTGGCAAACCTGAAATTATTAAACATGTAAAAATGTCTGTCCAAGCATACTATTTCCCAAAACTTAGCCATATAGTTTTGGGGCCTAAATGTAACCAGGAAGGGAGTGAAAACTAAAACAACTCATCAGATGTCAAATTTCTGTTCTTTCAAACCTTTCTTACGATGTCAAGGGTGGCAGTTTACTTCAAAACAAATTGATTTTCCTCTCAAAATGTAGTTGACCATTGGCTGCTGTCCGTACAATGTTGACGTCGGCATTGCATTCGTCAAGCGCAACGTCTGCCATCTATCAATGAAAAGGGCCGTACTACATCTCGCTAAAGTCCAACAAACATGAGTTGTTGCTCTCTGGAGCTGATTGGGACACTGTTCTGCTGTTAGATCGAGGCCTCGGTGTGGGAAAATAAACTTTCTCACAGTTTGAGCAAATATTCAGTGTCATCAGCAGGCTCTGTGGCCGATCACAGATCTCTGTAGCCGGACGTGTCGACTTGAGGGGTGACACATAATCTGCGTTGTTGGACATATCGTGTTGTCTGGAACTATTTGTTAGACAATGAAAGATGTATATTCAGTGCCAGCATACGCATGCAAACCACCAGTTCTCGTTTTCCTCTTGTCATCTGTGAAATCTTGTTGTTTGAAGCAAAGCTGGATTTAAATGTGATCTCTGATCAAAGGAGTGTGTGTGTGTTCATGCAAACTATTTCTTAGGACAAAAAAGCATTGACTTCCTGTTTTTTTATTTTTTATTTTTTTTGTGGTTCCTGTTTTTAACAGTTCACAAAAACTAAGCTGAGAGGTTGTCGGCTTTCAATGTCATTTTCTGCAAACTGTTGTACACAAAATGTACTTGACAAAGAGGCAGTAGCATCAAACTTTACATTTAAAACCTGTATGCATGTATTACATTTTACAGTTTATTTTCAGTTTAAAAAGTGGACTGTACATTTATAGAGCAAACTCCAGTGCACGCCTAGCATGTCAGCAAATATTTTACAGAAAGAAGACGGCTGCACCAGCGAAGCCTGAGAAAATCCCAACACAGCGATAGTGTGACAACAAACATAACCGGTAAAACACAGTGAAACAGAGTTCATTAGTGGCTGTTGGTGCAGAGGATTTCAAGTCACGTCAGCACAAGCATGTTTTTATTATTGTTTTCAAACCTCAGGCAAGTCTAGAATCATTCCTTTTTCTGCTGAAATACTTGCATACAGTGAGTGACACTGTATGCTGCAACATAGGCCTCATTTCCCAGATAGCAAACTATGGGTGAATCAATGTTGAATCTATGTTGAGACCTAACGTCGAAATTATACAGAAACTGCAAGGTTGATAAAATGTTGAGTCAACGTTTGCTTACATAGATTACATGTTTGCAAACATAGATTCAACATTAATTAAACATTGACCCGTCAAACATTTTAATTAAACCAAAATACAATGTAGATTCAATGGCATCTTTTAAACACAAACTTCAATGTTGACAAAATGTTGTTGAATCAACGTTGATCCAACCATCAGTCTTCAACCGTAACCAAAATTCAACCTTCTTAACCCTAATTCAACATTGATTTAACATCTTTTGCTATCTGGGTAAAGTGTGATTTATGGTTGAAAAGCAAACGTTGACTCAACATTTTATCAACCTTGCGCTTTCTGTATAATTTCGACGTTAGGTCTCAACATAGATTCAACATTGATTCACCCATAGTTTGCTATCTGGGTTTAAGCTGTAATATGGAAAATTAAAGTTAAATTGGCTGATAATAGTCAAGAGTCTAAATACAGGATTACAGTTTTTATTATATATATAACATTGTGGGGCTTTAACTTTAACATTTATATTATTCAGGTAAATTTGTATTAGGCTATATAGAATATTGTGAGACAGAGAGAGAGACACAGAGAGAGAGAGGTGTGTTTGTAATATTGTTTCATTTTAACCTTAATATTGATATTCGGTAAATTTGTCGGGTCTTGACTATAAGATTAAAGCTTTTCAGATAAATTTACATAATTAAAATTAAAATGTACTCGTACCCTAAATAGTTAAACTTAGCAGACAAATTTACAATCCAAATCTTATAATAATCATATTTAAATAGCACTGCTAAGCTGTAAATTAATAATGGTTGCTTGACTTAACTATAAAGAGCTAAACTGTCACACAAATGCTGACACTGAAATAAAAGTATATATGCTACCATTTTTTCAGTATTTAGTATACAAACATTTTAAGCTTTAAAGGTTCAAACACATTTTGCAGATAATTCTTACATATGTTCCCTGACATAAGGGACCTTGGTGTTTTCTAACGACTAATCTTGGGAATTTTATCTCCTGTGGAGGCGTAGAGGTGATGAAACAGCTCCTCAGTTCAAGTCCAACAACCCACCGAACGGTTGTGCAGTAGAAAAAAAAAGAAATGTAATGAGACATTTCTGCTTTCACACACACACACTAATTGCAACGTCACGCATGAGGTCAGAAGAGGTGGGCCCAGAGTCTCCAGAGGATTTCTAGCTATTCATTGGCTTTGAGGCAAAACAACCCAGGGTGTCAAGCAAACTAAGGTGTGGCTCTCCCATAGGTAAGAGGAGGCTCACAGTTGCAAGGTTACTATAGACTGTGGAGCAGAGAGGCAGCAGGATCCAGGGTTTAAAGCTTGTTTTAATGCGAGGCTGCTCCTCGCTGTGATAACGAGCAGATGAGACTCACACCTGGATGCCGCTGAACACCTGAAGCCTCTGTCATGAATTTTACTGACAAGCAACATCTTGTCATTTTTCTGCTGTTACATATGAGAAAGGACAAAACCTGGCATCTATAGACGGCAGGGCGTCAACATGCTGGAAAGTGGCTTCCTCAAGGGTGATCTAAGGTATGTTTTAAATGTTGTTTTGCATTTCTGCTGAAATTCTATCACACAAGGAACAGAAAAGCTAGGTGCTGTAGACAGAAATTAAAGGGATTGGGGTGGCATAGCTCGGTGGGTAGAGTGGCCAGTCTTGTAACTGAAGGTTTACCGGTTCGATCCCCTGGCCTGTCGTGTTCATGTCGAGGTGTCCCTGAGCAAGACACTGATCCCCTAATTGCTCCTGGTGGGTCGTGCTTAGCGCCTTGCATGGCAGCTTCCACCATCAGTGTATGAATGTGAATGTGACGTATCATGTAAAGCGCTTTGGATAAAATGCAACCATTTACCATTTTACATCTGAATTGTGTTTGTTTTTTTTACCCTCTGAACTCGAAGCAGTTGGTGGGCTGTCACATTTTTAGTCACCATAGGCTAATGTTTTACTACAATATAAAGTCCTGCACCTCTGTAGAAACAGCACAATCATGGATAGAAGTAGCGAGAGCTCAGAAATGTCTTCTGTGCAATATGACACAACTATAATGCCATAATTTAAAATAATAATAATATAAAAGTTTCATGTCTTTGATTACTTTCTTTTAGAAAAACCGAAAAACCTGGAATCAGCATGTACCTTATTTTGCCAAGATCCTTCATTTATTTACCAATATTGGAAGAAAAAGGTGTCTCTACCTATTGATATCTTACTAATTACATTTTTAATTTTTTGGTAATTTGTTTATCTGCTCAGTGTAGACACAGCCTGGAGTTCAACCGAAAAATGTGTTTTTGTCACCTGACAGTTGGTCAAAGCTGAGTCAATCATGTCTTCACAGTTTGACTAAGACTGCAGAATTGTTACTTTTTGGGGTAGAATCCAGTGCAAACAGTATTCTTCCAGCCGTTTTTAGAAACGGGCTATATAAAGTAATTTTATTAAAACGCCGAACAATTTTAAGCTTGGATTTGGTTACATTTTCTGATGGACGGTGACTTTACAGATGTTTAAAGAACCAATGTAAGATTGAAAATCGCACTTTTCTCTCTCTCTCTCTCTCTCTCTCTCTTTTTTTTTTTTTAGTTTCTGACTGATAAATGCAGAATTTTCACCTTTTGTTAGCACAATCGGGTACAAACGGTTTTATGCTCAGATTTGGTTAAATTTTGTAATGGAATGACATGTTAAGTGTTAAAAGACCAATGTTAGGTTGAAAATTTCTTTTTGTTCGTTTTTAAAGATGGCATGCCTTTTAAACCTACTGGCAGGTTTTAGTGTTTATAGGGTTTATGTTTGTGAAGTAACCCTTAAAGTTTCCAGGCCATGGGATTTAAGAGCATTTTTTTGACTTGTTTTTTTTTTTTTTTTTTTAGTCGAATTAATTATTTTAGTTGAAAGCAAAAACACATCATCTCACTGCCTTATCTTCCATCTCAGGCAGGAAACGGTGAATGGTGGGAAACCAGCGGACAGCAGGAGATGTCGGCACCACTTGATCTTCGTTATTCTAGTGTTTGGGGCAATTTTCTTTTTCTATAGAACAGACATAAATAGCATAGCGCCCAACTGGAACCCCAAATTGTGGATGCAGAATTCCTCGCCAGCATGGTGGAGTCGATTAAAAGGTGAAAATAAAGTCCCACAGATCAGGACTGATACCAGCCACAGCAGATCTACAGTTGAGCCAGTTAATGCTTCAGCCGCCAATTTATCTACATCAACACAGGAGGCAGACACGACTGCACAAAGCCTCATTTCTGCTGCGTCAGTGGAGCCAATACCGGTTCCTTACGTTTCTCCTGGACCCTACTTGGTGGAGTACCCTCACGAGTACCACTTCACCATAAATGAGCCTCAGAAATGTGAGCAGGAGAAGCCGTTCGTGGTCCTCATGGTTCCCGTGGCTCCTCTCAACCGGCAGCACCGAGATGTCATCCGGAGCACATGGGGAAGCGAGAGGTCGGTGTCTGGCCAAGCGGTGAGCCTTTTTTTTATTTTGGGGCTGCAGGCCG
Organism: Acanthochromis polyacanthus; assembly: GCF_021347895.1. NCBI lineage: Eukaryota > Metazoa > Chordata > Actinopteri > Pomacentridae > Acanthochromis > Acanthochromis polyacanthus. The sequence goes on along the minus strand of NC_067114.1, from coordinate 39,486,858 downwards.
GAGACGAGCAGCACAAGGATTGGCTGCTGCAGGAGAGCAAAGAGCATCACGACCTGCTCCAGGCCGACTTCCTCGACTGCTACAAGAACCTCACCATCAAGACCATGGTGATGGTGGAGTGGCTGAACACTCACTGCTCTGGCACCTCGTACGCCATGAAGGTTGACTCGGATACGTTCCTAAATGTGCCCAAGCTGATCAGCATGCTCCTGAACGCTCCGAAGACCAACTACATGACCGGACTGGTGGTGGAAGGAGCTCAAGTCCTGAGAGACCCAACGTCCAAGTGGTTCCTTCCTGAGGAGCTTTATCCTGAGTCCTACTACCCTCGCTATGCTCTGGGTCTGGGCTACGTCTTGTCTTTGGACCTCCCTAAGAAGCTGATAGAAGCTTCCAGGCATGTGAAACCTGTTTACATTGAAGATGTGCATTTGGGATTATGCATGCAGCACCTGGGCATCCCTCTGACCAGCTCACCAAACTGGAACGACTTCAGTGTGATTCCTGTGCCGTACAACCGCTGCGCTTATTCTAGGATAGTAGTGACCACCACTGATCCAGGCACTGATCGAGTCTGGGTTTGGAATGACTTTAAGAAACCGGGGCCATTCTGCTGAAAAACCACTTAATTTATAGAAGTAATATATTAAAAAGAAACATGGCTGAATTTTCTCAGCCCCGCTTACCCTTTGTGTACTATTACTGTACTATAAAATAAATAAATAAAGTCTGATATTGATGTTTACCTTTTATGGTTGTAGAAAATCTGTTTCCCGCCTCCTTTTAAATTTGAAGTGTTAAACAGAGCACAAAGCCAAGGGTTTCCTGTCACACTTTTTGCACTAGGGAACAAAAATAAATATTATTCCAGCCATCAAATGCAATTTATTTTATTACAGCTGCTGACTCCCCCCCCCCCCCCCCCCCCCCACACACACACACACACACACACACACACACACACACACTTTTTGCTGTCAAAACACAATCAATGGATTAGGTTAAATTATTAAACTAAATTCCAACTATTTTTATGATCAATTGGCCATTTTTTTAAATGAAAAAAGACTAAAATCTCACTGAGGCTGGCTTTATCCAGTGTTAAAATATCCATTTTGGGAATTTATGCAACTTGCAGACTTATAGGCAAACACTTGCAAATTTAAAGTAAAATTTCAGAAAACTTGAAATTGTTGTTTTAATGTATGTAATCAATTGGGGAAGCTTTATGTTATCTTAACCCTCGTGTTGTCCTTAACAAAAAATGTTGTTGCCTTGTCTGAAAAAAGTCCAAAATTCAGAAAAAATTTCCCCAGATTTATAAAAATTTGCAAAATCTTCAGGAAGAAAATTCCTGAAAAGTTTCCCTCAGAAGTTTCATTTTTTAAAATTAAAAAACCCTCAAATTTGACAGCAAAATTCACTGGATTTTGGTTGATTTTTTTTTTTCTGAAAGTTCTTAAACATTTTTATTAATTTGTTTTTTTTCCCACCAAAAAGTGTTAAATTTCCTAAAAAAATTTTGAAAACGTGGAATTTTTCACTGTGAAAATATATATATATATATATATTTTCCACATTTTTAAAACCTTAAAATGGGTCAATTTGACCCACAGGATGACAGGAGGGTTAAAGTTAAATTCTTTAAGGTGTTTACCTGTAGTGTCATCTTAAATGAAACTTTATTGCTTGAATGGAGCAATGATTTACCTGCATTTTGTAGACCAAACAACTGATTCAACAATCAAGACAGTCATGGACAGATGAATGCAGTTGCAGCCTGAGTTAGAAATAACAGATACATTTCTAGAGGACTACATTTAGCTTTTATTCATTGTTTTTACAATTAATAAGAGTATAAATAATTTGTAATGAAGCTGCTGCTGCCTGTTTTAAGCACTTGTTTGTGTTTCTGTTTTGGATTCTGGTGGTTGGCATCAAGAACCTTTGTCTTTCTCAGACTATGGAGTTGAAGTGATTGTTTTTGGAGCTCACGTCTTATTAAGAGAAGCCAAACTCCCTTTGACTTCCTTGTAGTTACACTACTGATGTCGAAATTGCAGTTTTTTCCCCCTAAAGTAGAGGATTACTAATTGAAATCTGAGAGGATAAAATATCCTTTCCTCTCATTGTTTACTGTAAATGAGAACTTATGAGTTTTTCAGGCCTGGAGTTTCAGACAAGTTTCATTCAAAGTAATGCACAAATAAAATCCAGTCACACCCTGCTGTATGACCTTCTCAGTGTCCTTGAATTGTTGCACCACCCTCAGTTGTACGTACATGACAGACTGTTTGCTGAACGGGGATTTTACACTGAAACTCTGTAGCAGCCTGGTGTTTATTCATTGTGATTTATTTGACATGAAATAGCTAATAAGTGGCCAACATAGAAGAACCGTTCTGCTTAAATAACCCTAAACTATGCTGTGTTTGTCTGCCACTCCTTAACAGACGGTTACAACCTTCAGCTAATTTAGATGAATGTTTCTTTCCAGCTTTTTTAAGTAGTTTTATTTTTCTGGCACCAACCAAGACAAGAGCACAACAGACAAGTTCAGACCCGTCGTCACCTTACGAAAGACCGGCATTGTTGCTCTGCATGAACAGCATACTGGGGGCAAATGCTGTCATTATGTTGCCTGTTACAGTTTGTGTTTTGGATCGTGTGCAGATTCTCAGTCATCCAGATCATATTAAGCCAGGAAGCTTTAGTAAAGAGCGACTCTTTAGAAGGTTCTGAAGGTGTTTCACCTCTGAAGAACTGAAGAAGCCTCTTGGATGAGAAGTGAAACGTCTTCAGAACCTCAAAGAGGAATCCAGCTGCTTTTCACCGATGTTTCCAGGAGGTGTTCAGGAGGAACAGTCTCACCGCCAAATTTTGATACAAAATGGAAGAGGATTGAAGCAAGTTTTCCTCGCTCCGATCTCTCCTCTTTCTCTGCAGAGATTTGGAGTTAGATTTGTGCAAATATAATCAAACAAAACTTTATGAATATCAAACACAAATAATAATTTAAAAGAAAGGAAGCTAAAAATGCTTTCTCAAAAAACAAAATTCTCACCAGCAATATTTCTATACAACTGTCAAACATATTTGAAGCAAACCTTTGCAAAAAATTGGGAAAAATGAAAATACAGGTTAGGCTTGTCCTGTGCAATATTTCAGAACACGTTTTATATCTTTAAAAAAATGTAAGAATCTAAAGGACTAAATAGATTCTTTAATCGAGAGTGAACTTGTCAGAATGATGATGCAGAAGCTCAAATTTGATTTAAGAATCTATTGTCATTTTTTAATTCTTTAAACAAATTCAAACTTGACTTGAACTGGAATCTTTAATCAACTTCAGACTTGATTTATGAATCTAAAGAGGACAAAATAGATTCTCAAATCAAGTTTGAACTTGATAGAATAGAAAAATAGAGTTAAAGACAGAATTATGCCCAGTCAGAATTAAAGAGTAAATATCTGACATCTGTTACTGACAGCACAGATGTAAGTCAACAACAGAGCTTTGGCCATCATATCACGCTTTAGTTGACACTTTCACATCCATAGCTTTGTGTTAAAAGCTTGATGAGGTTTAAACACTAAAATTACATGATAAGGTTTAACAAAAACTCAAGGTTTGGGTTAAAATTTGTCCCATTCACTACATATTTACATTTTCTGGTCCTGCCCAATTTACTATATGATTAATCATCTGAAAAGGAGCAACAGTAAAGACACAAAATAAATAGCAAAGAAAAGTTGATCAGAAATGTATTTGGGATATCACAAACTCCCATAACCCAGGAGAAAAACCCTTAAAATATAAATAAGAATGTATGTATGGGAAGGTATTTTTAAGAGACAGGGTTCATAAATGCAAATAATACCTATGATAAATTATATATAAACTATTAATCTCAAAGGATGAATGAAGAGCCTAAAAGGTAGAAACTGTATAAGAGTTCTGCACATTTGTCAACCTATTCATTTCACTAAAGTAACAATCGACAGAAATGTGCTTTGAGATTAATGATTTAATCAAAACATCATCATTCTGACAAACTTGATTTAAGAATCTATTTAGTCCTCTTTAGATTCTTCAGTCAAGTTTGAACTTGTCAGAATCTCAAACTGGAATTCAGCTCACTCAAAATGTAATTACAGAGGTGTTGAATTAAGAGTTTTCATTAGTTGTAGGTACCTGTAGTTACCTGGAAGCGGCTTTGTTTGTTTCTTTGTTAATACTATGGCAATGCAACCATAACCACAAATGGCAACAGAGAGTTTTACTGCCTGGAGGAAGTTCGAGTAGATTTCAACCACTGGTCTTTCAACCAGCCTTTTGTTCTGCACACAGTCGTCACTGATAACGTCTTTCTATTTGACGGCATTTTCTAACAATCTTATCAGCCCTGGCAGCCACTATCACTTCTGTAGCGCTTTAAAAATACTTTACTGGGTTGATATGAAACGAGAAGCAACAATATGCAGAAGAATTCAAACTAGTCAGGAATGAATTACAGATATCTGCAGCTGCATTTGGTACTCTGTCACAGTTCTACTTTTAAGAGAGAAAACGTGTTTCTTTCAGAACGTCAATGACAATGCAGTTTAGCTCTCTAGGAACGTAACCTTTGGGAGACAGAGTTGACATTTATAATAAGTTGAAAAGTGCTAGATTGAAGGGATCTCAGTACACAATTACATTTCTTCCAGTAAAATCTGGCAAAGCTTCTTACATGTCCAACAACTCCATAAAAACACAGCATATGTGAGCACAGAGAGTAAGAGAGAAGTGAACAGATCTTTCAAATATGCAGAATTTTGTAATTTTCTTGACCGAACCACATGTAACACACAGGACAATCGGAAAGGTGAAAAGTTGATGATTATTTTTAGGGATAAATTGTATATTTTGGGCAATTTTTTAGTAAATAAAAAGCCTTTCATACCCTAAACCAGCAGGTTTTGGGGGTTAGAGAGTTCAAACTTGCCAGTATGGACTTGAATTTGTGTCAATATCAAGCAAAACTTCTTACATGTCAAACAAACATAAGAATTAAACAATAAAAGGTAAATTTTGTAGTTTTGGCAATTTCTATTACCTAAATGTCTTTCACACTCGCCAGCAGGTTTTAGTGTTTAGAGGGAGAAGCAAACAGATCACTCAAAAACACGTCACGATTTGTAGATGTGTAGAATAAATATCAGAATTTTAAGCTTAAATTTTTTTTTTTTTGACTGAACCACACATCACACACAGGACTGTATAATTCGGTGAAAATCCAACTGGTTTTTTTGTGATAAATTGTGCATTTTGGGCAATTTTTATCGTAAATGAAAAGCCTTTCTTACCCTAAACCTGCAGGTTTTAAAGGTTTAAATGGTTAAAACATATCTAATGGATTGGTGCCACGACAATCAAACTAAACTTTTTACACAAACATAAGAATATGAAAGAAACTGTAGTAAAGTACAGTATATATGAGCACAGATAATAGGAGAGAAGTGAACAGATCACTCAAAATATGTCATGACTTGTAGATGACTAGAACAAAGTGCTTTTAAATAAATATCACAATTTACTTGCTTAAATCTTGTAATTTTCCTGACTGAACTGCACGTCACATACAGGACGATCAGAAAGGAGAAAAGTCGATTATCTTTCTGTTGGTTTTTACTGTTTTGGGGGACTAATTGTGGATTTTTTTTGGGCAATTTTTGGGAGTTTAGATGGTAAAACCATTAAAACGGCAAAGAAAACGCAAGGGTCGAACTTTAAATAGCATTATAAAGAGCAAAATTACACAAATTTGAATAAATTTAAAGGTATAAAAGATTTCCTGGAGTATTGCACGAGTTAAATCAGAAATCCAGCTCAGATTAGTTAGAAAGAAGCAGAGGGAACTGCATATTATCAAAGACAGAACATACCAAATAATTTGCTTGTATGTCATAAATATTATTTTGGAGATAACATTTTTTTGTTTCTTTTCTCCCCAGCTGTTATTCTTGTTTGATATTTCAGATGTTTTGTTTGATAAAATTGGCACAAATGTAACTCCAGACCTCACAGCGAAGAATAGTAGTCCTACACAAACTGAAGTTTTATTTTTGAGACTTATTTTTGCCAAGAATAATGGACACTACTGAGAAGACAGCAGTTGTAAGTTGTATTTTTGAGATTTTCTTTTTTGGCTTTTTTTTGCATTTTTTGCTTCAGTGTTTCTTTTTCTATGTCAAATTCTTGATTTTGTTCGATATTTCAAGTCTTGTTTGATTACACTGGAACAAATCTAACGCTAAATCTCGGCAGAGAAAGAGGAGACATCAGAGCGAGGAAAACCTGCTCCAATCCTCTTTCATTTTTATCCAAACGCGTCAGTTAAACTGCCTCTCTTAAACACATCCTGGAAACATCGGTGAAAAGCAGCTGGATTTCTCTTAGAGGTTATGAAGACGTTTCACTTCTCATCCAAGAGGCTTTGTCAGTTCTTCAGAGGTGGAACGTCTTCAGAACCTTCAGTCGTTCTTTACTGAAGCTTTCTGGGTTAATGTGACCTCACGACATACTTCCATTTTCTGGTGAAGTCCTGCTGAATTTAGCATATGATTAATCATCTGAAAAGGAGCAACAGTAAAAACAAAATAAATGACAAAGATAAGTTGATTAGAAATGTATTTGTGATAACACAAATGAACATAATCTAGGAGAAAAACCCTTAAAATGTAAATAATAATAATGTAATAATGTATCATTTTTAAGAGACAGGGTTCACACATATATGTGGTCCAAAATATCAAGTAAACACCTCTATTGAATAAGGTAACATTATAACATTAACGGTTCAAGTGCCCAGAAGTACACTTATTAGAAAGAAGGGAGTTTCTCTTGCAACATAAACCGAGTCTCAGTGGAACTGTTTGCACGATGCAAACATGCTGCGAGATGAAATGTGAGATGTATAACCTCATTACTTGCTTTCGTTTGTCACTCACTGGTTAAACACCCCAAGCAGGAATACTGTATTGAAAACAAAACAAGACAGATGCCTGCATGGGTGTGAAAGCTGCGGCTGCATTCCTTCCAGCTGTGACCTGAAAGATTGATGGATAAAGCAACCCACAGCTCCAGAATTGCAACTCATGGCATTATCTGAAAATAGGGATTGCATTTGAATGGGTACCAAATAGCGACACAAACATTACATACGCACTAATTTGAACTCTTTAGAAAGTGTAGTACTTGAAATGGTCATCCGCATACTTTGCTTTTCCATGACTGTAGTTCTTCATCAGCTAGTTTTTCATAGCGTATACAAAAATATATTGTCAAGTTTCACAAGTAGGCGCTTTTTTATTCAAGATTCACGATTTCCAAATTACTGCTAATGAGTTCCTTGTATTACACTTTAAACGAGGTAAAAGGTCTCTTCTATGTCTTGAATAAAAAAAGAGGTAACTTGTAAACTGACTGATCTTTCCTGACAATAAAATGCTTTTGTATAGTGTCAACGAAAAACAGGTGAGGTTAGACATCTCACATTTCATCTCACAGCATGTTGGCACTGACCAAACAGCTCCACTGAAACTCGGTTAATGTTACCTTATTCAATAGAAATCTGGGCGTTTCTTTGTTATTTTGGACCATTTAATAAACAAAACTGTCTATTGTGGTTGAGTAAATATAGCCCCATCTAACAAAGCTAGTTTAACTGTACACACACACACACACACACACACACACACACACACACACACATATATATATATATGCTTTTTCCCATTACTTACTTTGGAGCAAATAAACTAGCTTTAGTAGCTCTTATGTTTACAGTTCCCTCTGCCTCTTTCTAAGTAATCAGACTTCTACCGCCACTAGCTGGATTGCTTATTTAACTGCCAAGCACATTTAAAGAAAAAATGCAAATTACAGTGCCTTGCGAAAGTATTCGGCCCCCTTGAACTTTTCAACCTTTCGCCACATTTCAGGCTTCAAACATAAAGATCTAAAATTTTAATTTTTTTGTCAAGAATCAACAACAAGTGGGACACAATCGTGAAGTGGAATGAAATTTATTGGATATTTTATACTTTTTTAACAAATAAAAAACTGAAAAGTGGGGTGTACCAAGCCATCGGACGTCTGCAAGCTGGAGAGTCTGTCCGAGACATTGCCCGTCACTTTAAAGTCAACATCACCACCATTTACCGTCTCCAGCGTCGATACAACACCACACAGAGCACCGATGACCTTCCCCGAAGCGGACAGACTCTCCAGCTTGCAGACGTCCGATGGCTTGGTTCCTCTCATTTTGGTTTAAGCGTGGCATAGTTAAACAGCAAGTGAAATGCCTATGATCTTGAATGAAATTTATACCCACTGAAGGTGTCGATAAATTGTGCATATGCTGCTGGGATAACGTTTCCCGTTAGGGATCGGGAGACGTATTAATAGGAGAGTAATGGGTGGGTTTCACAGTTATGTCCTCTCTGGTGGGATCTGGCCCCCCATACGGCTATGGGGTGGCGGGGTGCACCATCATCCGTGTCGCTGTGGCTGGGGGTCCCCGGGGCCGGAGGGCCGTGGCCTGTGGGGGTTCTCCTGCGTGTCCGACTGGTCCCGGCTGGTACGGTGGCTCTTGCTGGGCTGCGGGATCTGGATTGGCTGTCCCGGTGGGTGCTGTGGCTGTGGCGCGGGCTGGTTGTGTGTGGTGGCTCTGTCCTGGTGGGGGGGTTGGTTCACGTCGTGGGATGTGGGGGCCTTGGGTGTGCTGTGCTCGCCCGGGGGTATGCAGGGTGCCCCCCCATTGGCGTTGGCGGGCCCCACTGCTCTGTCCATTTTTGCCCTCTGGACTCGCATTGGGTCCTGGCTCCGGTTCCCTCTGGCCGGCCTCCGGTGGCAGCCTGCCCGGTGATGGGTTGGTTGCCGTCCCTTCGGTGGGGCGCTCTGCCCCTGTGTCTGGCTTCCTGGCTGCTTGGGGCCGTTGTCCCCCCCTGGGGGTGGGTGGGGTGTGGGCGGGTGGGGTGGTGGGGTGTGGGGGTTTGGTGGGGGTTTGGTGGGGGTTGGGGTTTGGGTGGCGGGTGGGTCCGCTTGCCCCGGGCTGCCTGGGTCGGTTCTGGCGTGCTGGGGATGTCGGTAGCTGCACCCTCTTGTCTTCGGGGTCCGTGTGGTACGCGGTGGCCCCGGTTGCTCTCTGGGGGCGCTGCCCCGTGGCTCCTCGGCCTGTGGGGGGGTGCCCTGTCGGCTTGGCACTGCATTGCTGTGATGGCTGTTGTGGGCTTCGGGGTCTTTCACACTTGCATGTGCATGTTTGCTCAGGTCCCACCAGCTCCTGTTGAGTTCCGCTGTTGAGCAGTGATGGGACCCGCCGGAATGTGCTGAGACTCTCTACAGAGTCTAATCTCACACTAAACCCTCTCTCCTTTTCTCTAGTATCTTCCTCTAGTATCTTCTGGCCTATTCCACTCTATACTAACATGACACCCACAACTATGGTGTTTAGTACTGTCTGGCTAATTATTCATTTATTTATTTATTTATTGTTTGTTTGTTTGGTTTTCTGTTCTCTTGTGTATGTGTTTGCTTGTGTGTCTTATTGCTGGGTAATTATTAGTTGGGAATAACACAACACCTGATATTCTTCAGATGTAATAGCAGCTTAGCTTTCAGGGAGGGCTGGTGATGGTCACACGCATGCACTAAATAATAAGATATTTGGCTGCAAGACTAAAATATGCATTAATCTCATAAAGTGTTGACACCCCTTCCATGGAGTTAAACAATGAGAATAAATGCAGACAAAAAAGAAAAAAAAAAAAAAAAGATAAATCGTGCATATTCAATTGCACGTGCAAAGTGTGAATCATGTCCACATCATCAATGCATTGGTGTATTGCGACGATTCGTTTTCCGTTTTCCGTTTTCACACCAACCTTACAAAACGCAACAGAAAATGTTAAGAACACACCATGCACCACAAAGTACCAAATGCATTTTTGTTTTGGGAAACCAAATTTAATTTTTCATCGGGTAAAAGAAACTTGCGTTTCCTTTGCGAGTGAGTATATTAAAATCAGGTTAAGAACCGTCCAACGCATGATTAAAACCTGAAGGATAGTGGTGTACCATCATCTTGAAGGAAAAATCTGGTCGGTCATGTGGTCTGATGAGTCCAGTTTTACCCTCTTCCAAAGTGATGGGGGCATCAGGGTAAGAAGAGAGGCAGATGAAGTGATGAACTCATCATGTCGAAGTAACAAACAGCGCTCTCATGGTCGTCCCATTCATCCATCCCAACCTCCTCCATAGCTCAATAATTTGTCTCCTTCCTGATTTAGAAGACACTGTAAACATACGTATTAGTCACATATCACTCTGGGTCAGTGACGTGCGGTGAGGTTCATGGCTGGTGAGGCACTGACTCCTCAAGAGTCAGATTTACGATTGTAAGAACTGAAAAAAAGCACCTTATTTCACTATTCATCCAACAGCATGCAACTACTGATAATGCTTCATATCCCATCAGCATTCCTCTTTCAATTACACTCACAAACCAACACAAGCATATACACAGGAACATATTTGTCCTACAAAGAACTTTCTTTTATAGCTATGGATAGAGCACCCATCTTGAGTTTTAAGCAATTCATCCATCCATCCATTCTCTATACACCGCTTTATCCTCACTAGGGTCACGGGGGGGGGGGGGGGGGGGGGGGGGATTCTATCCCAGCTGAATCGGGTGAAGGCAGGGGACACCCTGGACAGGTCACTAAGGGACTGCAGATGAAAATTAGCTTAAAGCTATTTTTGGTACAATGCATCAAATGGAAACATTTATGTTTAATATTGTACATGGTCCCTTTTTAAATAAACTGATAATAATAACTAGAAAAGCACTCAGAGAGTGCAGACCTCCGCCAAGGATAGAGAGGAAAACAGGAAACCCATGCAGTCAAGGAGCATGAGCTGGAATCAAACCTGCATCTCTGACACAGTTCTGTTTATGAATCGCCTTCTTAACCAGTTGAGCTATCTGGACACCTTGCTCCAATTTGTTGGACGACATACTAACCTATGATGTTTTGTCATATTTTGGACCACAAACTAAAAAAACATACTAAAAAAACAGAATCCGGGATCCTTTCTGGATTGCCACCAAAATTAAATCAGCTCTTCCTCTTACCATAGTCTACATCCCCTGAAAATTTCATCTGAATCTGCCCAGGAGTTTTTGAGTTATCTTGCTAACAGACAGACACACAAACGCCAGGTGTCACATAAACTCCTTGGCGGAGGTAATAATAATCACCAGTCTGTCGCAGGACTACATATACAGACACACAATCACACTCATATTCACGCCGATGGACAATTTAGAGTTATCAATTAAGCTCAGCATATTTTTGGACTGTAGGAGGAAGCCGGAGTGCCCGGAGAAAACCCACGCATGCACAGGGAGAACATGCAAACTCCATGCAGAAAGATCCCAGACCCAGGCTGGGATTTGAACCGGGATCTTCTTGCTGCAAGGCGAAAGTGCTAACCACTACTTGACTGTGCAGCCCTTAAGCAATTCATATACTGTATACCGTAAACAAATTAAAGTACAGAGATGTGTGCAGATCTACTGGCTTTAGCTTGACGCCGACTTTGGATTTCCTCTGTTGAAAGCCAGCACTGCAGCGAGAAAGCACCTGCCAGCTTGCGTACGCCCCCTTGAGTTGAGGCAGAGTACTGAGTGCCTCACCTGCTGACTTTTCTCTGCACTTTATTGTGCGATCAGCAGGAATAGTTCTCTCACACATACATAAAAGACATTACACAGACTGCAGAAAGTCATGGTGTATAACGAATATTTCTGTAAAGTTCATATTGGCGATATGCTGAGGAACAGAAACGGGCACGCGTCATGCAACCCAGTTTGTATTGGATCATGCAGTCAGACGTGAGGCACAGTTCGCCCCTGCCTCACCCGGGGTTTCTGCCCTAGATTTGATAACTCAAATTCGGCAATTTTTCCTCAATAAAATGTCAAAAATGTGTAGTCATACTGCAGATGCATTTTTAACACAAATCAGTGGAAAATATTAATATTTATTTATGTACACTTTTTTGTCATGATGACAGCTGAGGCAGTGCCTCACCTGCCTCCCCTGACCGCACGTCACTGAAGGGACCTCTAGAGGGCGCTTACCAATAAAACATGAAACGAGTCATAAAAAGCTGCTGACCTAACAATCCACAAGGTCAGTTTCATCCAAACCTGTTGGTTTGGATGAATCCATTTTGAGTAGCGTTGCTAACAGACAGACAAACAGATTCACAGACAAACGTACACCGATCATCACATAACTCTGCCACATTCCTGGGTGGAGTACTAAACAGTGAGGTTTCCAAGTCAGATTAAAAGCAAATCAAAGCTGTTATAAAGTAATAAAGTGATAACAGTATTTACATTGTGAGGTGATTAAGACAGGATAAGGGCAGAGGGTTCGGTCATAATCTGTCTGGTTCCTCATAAACTTTTATTCAATGTTTATCTATAGCTTATCGCTGCTGAATGTGTGTTCGTTTCAAAATGGTCTAATAAAACACCTCCACATGGTGCTTTATGTATTTACTTAAACCTGTTAAATACATCAGATATAATTACTTTCTAAAAATGTTGTAATGATCACACTGTAACATATTCACTTAAGGGAGTTTCATTTGAGATCAGTAAAAACTACAATTTATTCAGTTTATTGTGTATTTTCAATGACACTCAGTTATTTACAGAGAGATTAAACATAAACTGAAGCAGCACGCTGACACCATGTGGACTATTTGTTCACTGCAGCTGAATAAATAACCTCAGTCTTGAGTTTTTAAAAAAAAACTATTTTCAAAAAAGATCTAAATATGCAATACTTAATATAAATATGTTAAAAGGCGTGTATGTATTTTGTGTGATAATTCAATTATAACTAACTAAAATATAACTGAATAAACTGTATACTTAAATACGCATTTTTACGTTTTTTGCTTACACTTTTCGAATCATGTTTATATTTTAGGACATTTTTAATCTATTCATGTTCATCTAATATTTTTTCCACTGCTTTAAATTCTAAGACTTGAATTTGAGCAACTTTTTCTTAAACAGTTTCCCCTCTGGAATCAATGAAGTATTTCTGTTTCTGGAGCTAAAGTGACACTTTAGTGCTTGAGAAAATGTGCTTATTTCAGTTATTTCAGACAAAATTAAGAATATTTAACACTTTTTAATACATATAAAGTTAGTATTTTATTTTAAAATGCAGTATTTGTGTGTGTAGTAAAGACTTAGCACTTCAGTAGTTCAAAAAAATGTCTTGATTTCACTTATTTTTGACAAAACTAAGGACATTTTACATTTTACAGGATACAAAAGTCAGTATTTCAATGAAACCCCAGTATTTTTCTGCATCACTGCAGAAATAGTTAACTGAAAATGTCCATGGCTGCAGACTAGGTGGAACTTCCAACACTAACTGCTGTAGTTAATAATTTTCCTATTATTCAGGAAGGAGTTTAACCTGAATTAAATTAGTAGATAAAGAGCATATTTCTGACATTGGAGAATAACGCCATGAGACAAGAAGGAACTATGTGATTACATTGAATAAATATTCACAAAAGAGCTAATTGTAAACTAAAGAAAATTGTCTTTGCACTCCAGATAATTTGCTGGAACAGTCCAAAATTGTCCGTCCTGTGTCTGCACCACCAGAAAAAATCTTCCTATTTTTAAGAAAAAAAAGCAGGATTGCAGGGAATTCTGGGAAAACAACTGATATTCCCCAATTAAACACATTTAATTTAAACCTGCTCAATAATTTACCAACTGAAGACTTTATAGGATCTAAAACAATTTCCAAAGACCAAACAAAGCACCTTAATTGTTGCTTTAAAGTTTTTTGCAGCCAAATATTGCACTTTATTGCTTTAATTTAATTTCATATTCATCTGTTAGCTAAATGTTGCACACTAGGAAACGTAGACACCATTTAAAATGCTTTTTTTGCATGAAAAGTGAAACTGTGCATATATAAACAGCATAAAATTAAAGCTGCTGTCCGGATTTTCTGTTTGTTTTCAATTTATGTATCATTTTTTAACAAAGCTTAAATGTGTTAGTCTAGTTCGATACTATAATATAAAGTTAGCATAACGCGACATGAAAATTTATTCCTGAGCTCCGCCTTCCTCTCATAGACCCCCATGTTATTCCAAAAAGCGCCGGTCACTGTCGACCAATCAAGTTCGAGCTTCAGCTTTGTCATGCTGTCAATCAACGGTTACGCGCACAGCAAGCAAGACCATGCAGAGGTGGGCGAGCTACGCACTATGCAACCGCGCGCACATTTGTTTTGCTTGTGGAGGAGAGAGCATCAGGGCTCAGCAACTTCCAGAAAAGTTACCAATCCCACGGCTTGTCAGGCCAAGAGACTGCAGGACGTTTTTTGGCTCGGGGTGCTCGCGTCGCTCCCCGACCACGGCCTCCATAGCCCACCTGACGGCTTCGTTTAGATGCCCGACCTCTGGAGGAAGATGTTGGGGCGTCTGGGACATACTCTTCGTCAGAGGAGTCATGCAATTCTGAACTCTAGATAGAAATAAATAAACAATCTAACACATATACACGCGTAAATGCACTAAGTTTGATAAACAACGTCATCGAGAGGGATACACGAGTGTAATCACATATTGAAACTTTACTCGTTCGTCCTAGCAGATTCATGTTATTTTGGTATTAGGACAAGTTAGACTCAATACAGAATTCTAACGTAATTCCTTTATTATTTACTAAATGTACTAAATGCAGAAGAGGGGAAAACAGCAAAACAGGCGAGATGCTGCAGCACTCCGGGCACTTCTCTCATGTACTGCGCGCGTGCACAAATAAAGGGGCGAAATCAGAGGGAGGGAGGGTGGGACCAACAGTGTTTTGGGAGACGCTGCGATTCAAACTCCGGACAGCAGCTTTAAAGCTAAAAGCTGCTTTCTACTGGAGTGGAATGGAGCTGTGCTATTGAGACAACGCTGCCACCATGAGGCTGAACTGGAAATTACAACACTGCCCCCTTATTATTCTGCAAACGTTTCCTCAAGAATCATGAGGAAAAATAATCTTTCTCATTATATTTTAAGTTCCGACAAAGAGCACACATGTTTAGAGGTTTCTGTTTTACATCTTTGCCATGTAATGTCCAAATGAAAAGAGAATTCAAAGACAAAAGGATCAGTTCACTGGATTCCTGTGAGAGTGACGTAGAGTTGTGTTTTTCAGGGTTAATCTGAGCATCAGACGGAGACAGCGTCAGTCTGTAAAGCTCACATACCAGCTCTGAGTTCAGCCGGGTTGAGTAGAGGGATTCAGTACGGCAGGCCCCAGGGGTCAGATCTGCAGAGGAGATACAGCAGCTGCAGGAAGTGGAGGTAGAGTTCAAAACATGAGCCTGCAGAAGAAGAAACACTTTGATTCAGAGATAAGAACAATTTGGTTGATTTATTTTCTATAATTAAGTTTATTTTTTTAATACATTATTAAACATTTTTTGGGCTGCACATTGATTCGGTGGTTCGCGCTGTTGCCTTGCAGCTAGAAGATCCCTGGTTCACATCCCAGTCTGGGATCTTTCTGCGTGGACTTTGCACGTTCTCCTTGTGCATGCTTGGGTTTTCTCTCAGCTTTCCACCTTCCTCCCACAGTCCAAAATACGCTGAAGTTAATTGGGGACTTTAAATTATCCGTAGGTGTGATGAGTGTGATTGTTTGTCTCTATATGTAGCCCTGTGATGAACTGGTGACCTGTCCAGGGTGCCTTCACCCTAAGTCAGCTGGGATAGACTGCAGCCCCCCACGACCTTAATGAGGATTAAGTGGTGTATAGATGATGGATGGATGTATTTTTAAAATAATACACTACCAGTCTACGTTTGGACACACTTTCTCATTCAAATGAATGTTGTTTGTATGAATGTATATTTGTTATACCGCACAAAAGCTAACTTTGAGTTTTTTTCTTCTAATCACAGTTGTGCTGTTTCTATAGAAGTTCAGGACTTTAATTTGCAGTGAGAAAATGTGACAAGAGCAAAAGAAAAAAGCCCAGAAACTGCCTGAGATTCAGAAGGTTAAGATGGTAAGAAATTCCACTAGTTAACTTTTGACAAGGCTGTTAATTGGGAACTATTCCAGTTAACAGGTCAGCCTTGGCAAAGTTACCTTAGTTAGCCAGAAACTATTCCAGTTAACAAACCTCATGAAGCTGTACTGAGGCATGCAAAGCTGTCATCAAGGCAAACAGTGAAGAAATCTTTAAATTTGAAGCTGTTCAAAATGTTCTTTCATAGATTAAATACTTTCAGTTTTGTTATGCACCATCCGTCCGTCCATCCAGCATCTATACATCGTTTAATCCTCATTAGGATCATGGGGGGCTGGAGTCTATCCCAGTTGACTTAGGATGAAGGCACACTCACATTCACACCTACGGACAATTTAGAAAATTCATTTAGGAAATTAATATTTGATAAAACTAAGTTTGGTGATGCTGTTTATGTTTCACATGCTGTAGAACTGTAAAGGAATGCTGGGGATACATCCATGATAACATTTAGAACACAAAATAAACAAAAGGCTTTTTTTTAATTTTCCAAAACTATTTTGCTCATTACACCTTCATTTTGTGTTTTCCTTACATAAATAACGACATTACCACGGTAAATAGACAAGAAGATGTTCAAGTTGTGACATACAAATTCACCAAAATGCAGGAGATTCAGTGTTTTGTGGAGCTAATTGTGTCCCCCATCTCAGCTTCAAGCTTAACACCTAGAAATCTCTCGGATATATAATTTAATTTTTGCAGGACTTTAAGCAAGTGATGTAATTCTGTCTTAAAGTGCACCAACCTAAGAACGTTTGCCATTTTGGGGACAAGATTTTATATAAATGATGTATATTCCTGCTACTTTAGTTGAGATTAGTTTAGTTGTGAGTGGATTTTCAAATAGAAACCTGGTCTTATTCTCTATTTTTCTGCGTGTTTCAGAAAATCTTATGAGCAGAATCAAACCCAAGATTAAAAAAAAATACACCTCAGAGGTTTTTAGTTTCATGTAAAATACAAAAAATGCTCATTATTTTCCTTGAACAGCTACTACCTGTAGTTTATGTGTCAAACAAACAGGAGGAAACTGTGCATTTGCTGAGGACTTTTTCAGTGGTGGATGAATACACACTGGAGGCTTTTAGATTGAAAGTGTGGCAGCAGGACATTAAAACATTTTATTTTTATTACACTTTTCATGCAACACGTGCAGCTCAAAGTGTTGTAACTAAAAATGAAATAAAATTATTGAATTTAAAGAAATAAATTTGGTCAACATTTAGTCTGAATAACACACACAATCATTTCTAGTAGATGTATTCATCGCTGGTCTTTCTCCACAGTTGTCTAAATTCACTTAATTTCAGATTGAACAGCAGCAGTTTTACCGGCTGGTTCAGGGCAGATTTACGTAACAGAGCAGATAACAAAACATCTGAATGCAGGTCAGAGTCTGAAGGAAAGTATGCTGCTGTCAGTGTGGTTTACTCACATGTCAGTGGAGGAAAAAGTGAAAATAATTCATCCTGTTTCTTTTTCATGTAAGCATTTATCTAGAAAACTAATTTAATAAATGCCACTGATTGAAAATGACATGCAGATTAGTTAAATAATTGTTGGTATTTAAGCTCTCAAGCGTCTTTATCACTTTAATGAGCCCATACTCTGCTTTTTAAGTTTCTCCTCTCCTTTGTTGTATTATATAGTTGATTTTTGTGAATGTAAAAGTTCTGCAAACTTAAAAAGCCCACAGTGACTCCAGGGAGGCTCCACAGATTACATCAGGCCAAATGCAGTTATGTCGTACACCACTTTTATATTTCTCGGTACAATATCTCAATAGCTGCTGCCTGGGTTGCCGTACATTTTCTTTTCTTCTTAGTCGCCATCAGCAGGTCAAAGTTACCACTTATGCCAAATTTAAAGTTCTACAACTGAGAATAAACCTAACATATTATACTAAACATTTGATAACGTAGCCTTCCTCTCTGCAAAGTTTCTGTAAGCAGTATAAGCCTAAAACAATCTATACAATCTAATAAAGTACATTTTACTGCTGCAGTCCTGTTCAAAATACACGTGACACTACACCAGACCAATAAAGAATTTAAAAAATCACAGTTTCAGTTGAAGACTGTGGCAACTCTTTTCAGACTCCCTGGAAGCCCTTTATTAAGGATCTGAATAAGGCTTTGTTTTTGTTTGCCTTTTTGTCTGTGTTTGTTTGCTAACTTGATTGTTTGTTCATATTTATTACCCAACTGCTGACTAATGAATATATTTATGTTACTGGGAGGATGCTGAGAATGTAAGCAGATGGAAAAGGTTCATAGATAGATGTGTTCTTTTGTTTGTTTGCTTAGTTTTTATTTAGTTTCTTATCAAATAGAGACCAGCTTATCCCAGTATTCTGCAAGTGTCATTGTTTACTGTATACAATATTGATGTAAAATCACTATAAATATGTATATTTATTTTTAAAACAACATTTTCTTCCTATCTGGAGAGGCTTTAAAGTTTGGGATCTTTAATTTAGCATCATGCCTGCTTTATAAATACAGAGTATCTCTACAGGGTGTTCATAGATCTTGAATCTGGATCTCATAGTAGTATTTTTGGCTTTCCTTTAGTGTGTTATAGCTTTTTCATGCACATAAAAGATCTGGAAAGTTACAAAGCCCAAAGTCCACACTGACAAGATTCATTCTCTTCCGTAGAAAACTCCTTACCCGCCTGAAACACCTCGTTTGGAGTCCAAGATTTTCTCCTGTTACTTCTCTGCATCACCATGCAACATATTTGAATAACACCCGACTAGCAGCTAGTTTGGCCTAAAAGACTCAACATCGACCTCACAGTCTAGCGTTAGTTGCTGGAGCTGGAGCTTTATACTTAAGTTAGCAATGTTTTCCTGCTTTTATATAGGCAGTTGACCAATCAGAGCAGACTGGGCTTTTCAGGAGGCGGGCCTTAAAGAGACTGCCATTTCAGGATCCTAAATGGAAGTCACATTTTTAAGAGTTTAAAAAAAACAAACAAAAAAACAACTGAATATTTAGAGAAAACAAGTGCATTTTACAAACAATGTAAACATTAGTCTAATGAATGAATCATTAACTTTGCATTGCAGTGGAAAAATGTTAGCATGTCCACATGCTCTGGGCTAAGGCTAGCTCTCTTTTTAGAGGCTGTATTTCCTGCTGCAGAAAACAGCTGCTCTGCAGGTGTAGTAGTGCTTGGTATACAGAAGTAGGACTTTGCTAACCTTGACAAAAAGGGGTATTTCACCTCATTTTACTTCCACCACTGTAATGGATTTTCCATCCATTCTCTATACACCGCTTTATCCTCACTAGGGTCGCAGGGGTGGGGCATGGGGTTTGGGGGGGAAGTATACCAGATGAAGTATACCAGATGATTCAGGCGAAGGCAGGGGACACCCTGGACAGGTCACCAGTCTGTCGCAGTGCTACATATACAGACAAACAATCACACTCACATTCACACCTACGGGCAAATTTAGAGTAATGAATTAACCTCAGAATATTTTTGGACTGTGGGAGGAAGCCGGAGTACCCGGAGAAAACCCACGCATGCTCAGGGAGAACATGCAAACTTTATGCAGAAAGATCCCAGGGTCAGGCTGGGATTTGAACCAGGGATCTTCTTGCTGCAAGGCAAAAGTGCTAACCACTACGGCACTGTGCAGCCCTGTAATGGATTTTCTCCCTTGGAAACTAGCTTCTCACCGGAGTATGTGAGGACCTCCTGTCAGACTTTCCCAGTGAGTGCACAGCCGCTGACCGTGAGTCTATGATGCTGAGTGAACATCACATGACCTAAAGCAAGGCAACCTATTGATTGTTTGCTTCTTCTCCTGCAGTTCTGGTTGCATAAAACCTACACTGGCTCATTACTGCCACACCTGGTCACCGTGATTACAGGCTGGCTTAAAATATGCACGAAACATGCCGCTTACGGTAAAAATAGACTTATTAACCAACTAATCGATGACCAAAATAGTTGACAACTATTTTAATAATCGATTTTAATCGATTAAATCAATTAGTTGTTTCAGCTCTACTCTCCAGTTTCTCTCTGAGGTCAAATTTTCTCATCGGCAGTTCATAAAGAGAGGAGATGGGTTCAGTTAGTTTGTTTTTTGATTGAAAGTATCTCGGTTTATTGTGGATTTTTCATGGGTCTTAGTCTGTGCTTCTCAGTCTTATTAGAAGAACACCATTATTCTGTTCACCACCATTTATTCACGCTAACATGGAGTTGGCAAATCCCCCCAAAAGAAAAACAGCCTGTAATAAATTATACATTTATGAAGGAAGAATATAGATAACTGTCTCGATACACATTTTTAAATTCAAAATCAGACAAAAAAGCATTAACTGATCAAAAATATTACAAAACAAACACACAGAAAACAAATATTCCACAAGGCTGAGTTGGATATTATAAAAATTTCATTCATTCATTTTTAGGCTGTAGGGTTTAACATGACTCTTATAGAATCTGGAAAATACATGTCTGGGTCGCAGCTTTTGTGGCTTTACAGTTCATTCAGTGCTGTTTTCATCTGGAAGACACTGATCATCCGATCAACCATTCATCACATCCACTCTCTTTCTCCCACTCAGGATGCCGTCACTCTTCCTTTTTTAAGGATCAATCCGAGGGATCCGCAGACTTCTTTTCAACTTTGTGAGTTTACAATTTATTGAACTCTACTTTGTCTGCAAAGCACTGATGAACTGATCAATCATTTATCGTGTCTCATTCACACACGAAGATCTCTGACTTAGGATTCATTCACTTGAAGGCTTTTATGATGTTTTCTCTCTTTTAAGCTTCTTCAGTTCACTCATATTAGATGGAATTTGTGTTTTTATTCAGTAAGATGAGCTGATCTGGGGTTAGTTTTTTGGTAATTTATTATTTATTACTAACCCTAACCCTTCCAGCCCTAGTTTTGAATCACATTTACTGCTAAAACTTATATGTTTATCTCACTACTTTGTGTTAGCAAAATAATCTTTAAAATTGCTAAAAATCTGAGAGCTCTGGGGAAAACATCACTCTTGATTGTTTTTTGTCCACTGACTTTGCTCTCACAAGCTCTAGAAGGAACATATGTAACCATGATGGTGACCAGACATGAAGAGATCTGAAATTCTGTCAGTTGTTTCGTGTTTTCAGATAAAAGATAAATAAGTAAAGCAAAGATAAGATTCATTTTTGTACAACTAAACCAGTAAGTTTAATTGATCTATACAGTATGAGCCTCATAAAGCCTTTGCACTGAACACACACACACACACACACACACACACACACACACACACACACACACACACACACACACACACACACGTGCACACGCGCTCAGTGTTTGGTCTGATAAATAAAAGCGAATCTGATAGAAGAGCAGACGTCTGCTGGGCGATCAGAGGAAACCGAAGCTGCTCTCGGAATAACAGAATGAGAGTCATCGTCGGACTAACAGCTCAGTTCAATAATTCAGCGCTCCTCTGTAAGTATGAATTATTGAGTCTGGAGACGGTGTCCTGCTCTGTGAAACCACTCGGCTGGATGTTGCTGCTCTTATCGGGAGCAGCTTCCTCTTCTCAGATGATCGACTTTTGCACAGCCGAACAGTGTTTGATTTTCAAACTGAGCTTCGGTGAGTCTGTGGGTTATAAAACATGGCACTCTAAGAACTGAAAACGGGATTAAAAGCGCAGTCTGTGATTCTGGAGAAAGTTTTTTTTGCTATTTTGATTCTCAGCATTGGCCAGATCATCAGTCCTCTTAATGCATTTTTCCCCAAATTGTACGAGCGCCAACTTCAAAGTCCTGACAGACAGTAATGTTGGGCTGATAAGACCAGACTCCTCACTCTAAATGGTTTACCTACATGTATGACATAAAACCTACATGTATGAAATCACCAATCCAGTCTGACAAAAAAACCTTAAAAGTATTCAGGCATTGCACCAAATTAAAGTGTTTTTCCTGCAGTTTATACAGTGGCGGAAAAAAGTTTTTGGACACCCTCAAAATTTTACACAATCTCAACTATTGTCAGGAAATATTTGTGGAAAAATCTTTTTTGTGTATCAAACGGTGTAGCTGTATTAGACAGACTCAAACAAATACAAATTGTATTTTTTTGTTTATTGTTTACAAGAAAAACTAAACTAAATTCTCGACAGTTTCAGTATGTCAGTTCTCAGCTGCTGAAGGACTGCATCTGTATTTCTTGCTGTCTGGCGGGAGCTGTAATCTGTATCTTCAGATGTGTTTCCTGCGTTAAGGTCCTTGTTTTAGCCATTTTTATCTCTGAAGAACTTTCAAATGTGCTGGCTTATATATTGACATGAAGCATGGCAGCATTAAATGAATCAGAAATACAGTCTTGACATTGTTAATGTGGTAAATGACTAAACAAGCAGTTAATGATTCTGTATCACAATAGATGGCGGTTGACTTGTGTCCTGAGCTGGGAAACCAATAACCACCAATAACGTTGTTGCACTTATTCATGTTTGGTGTTTTGACACTATATATGCATTGTATAGACCTATACCTGTAACTAAAAATGTTTTTCAAGCTTATTTTGGAGCAAAATCACCAAAATTTATATTTAAAAAAAAAAAAAAAATCAGATTTAACTGGTGATTCTTTACATGCAGATTTTCTGTCCTGGTGACCACAGAAATTGCAATTATGGTTGATTAGCAATCTCCCTAACTAACTTTGTCTGAACAAAAGAATTGCTAATTAAATATACGAAACGACAAAATAAACATAATCAGTCTGCAATTATGGTTTTCTCCGTATTCGTTTTAATAGGAAGCAAGTCTGGTTAGGCAGAAATAACTCCTAAATTGGCAAGATTTTAATAGAAGGATATAAAGTGCACAAATGTTTAGAGAAGTTTACGACAAATTTCAAATAAAGTAATCAACATCATCTGTAAAACGATAACAGAAACATATAAATTCCATAATTTTCCTCTACATTATTCATCAGCGTTTCTTTGCAGTGTAGCCTATGATGCATTAAATCTAGCTAGCACAGCAATAAAAATGATTAATTAAATGCTCTACAAGTTGACAGGAACAGGAACCATCCAATTAGAAGTACGATATTAAATGTTATTATGTGACTGAAGGACATTATTCCTATGATCAGATTCATTAAAGTTATTTATTGTTGCATTACAAGAAACTGAATTAAGTTGTCAACCCTTAAATGCTCCAGTGATTGGACCCAACAATGTTCTATATGTGGGTCAAAAATGACCCGTATAAGAATCAATGTGTTTTTATGCCATTGTTGTCATTTTGGTTCAGAATAACCATTTCTATTCTTGTTTGAATTATATTTTTCTCCACACAATGAATAGCTGGAATATTAAATGATACAAACTTTTCATGACAAAGATATTACAAGAAAACGGCCTCACCAGTTCACTTTTGAGCCACTTCTGCACCGAAGGATTAAAGTATTGTGATAAAAGCTGGCCTCAAAGCTGCTCCATGGCTCCCCAGATGACTACTTTTTAGGTGACAGCAGTTACATTAAATGGTTTGAATTAGCAGCAACTTAATCCAGCAATAATGTGATTTTGGACAGTTATCAGCGATCATGGAGGCTTCTGTTAATGAGATAAAACTCCTGCTAGTGACTCCGTAGAATATTCTGCATCCTCCTTATGCAGCTTGAATCCACTGTTGGAAAGCTGGAGTCCACCTTTAATCATGAAATTTACCAAAGTGTTATTGGATATTGCTGAAAAAGTGAGTCTAAAATGGGGTTGAGAAGCATCTGTTGTTGTTTTACTGTAGAACCACAACAGGACAATGCAGCTGCGATTCAGATAATAAGCTGCTCTGACGTTCCTGTAATGAAACCGAACCATCTGCATACAGTTCCCCCTCTCATCTTCACATGAATCACTAATTAAGTGTCACAATCATTTCATCACACCCGGCTCTGATGAAACACAAACTACAAAGGCAAGTTTTAAAATTATAATGCCGTGCATTAGCGCGCGCTGAATATTTTCTTTCTTTTTAGCCAGATGCATTTTAATAAGACGCACTGCATAAATTTGCATTTTCTGCAAAACTGCTCTCACTCGGAGTGCTGGAATGTAGACGACATGTGAGGAAGGTATGAAGGAACGAGGAAGACAGTCATAGTCAAGGCTTCAATAATGGTTTAGAAGAGAGAAAAATCAGCTCTTTACTCACAGTGTCTGATGGAAAACAGGAAAAGTGTCAGAGTCAGTGTGACCCATTAGTTTCTACTCCTTTTATGGGAAGAAGCTGTTTGATTCAGTAAACATGTTAGCATCTGAGCTTGATTCAGCTTTAATGTTTTGACAGAAACATCTTTTATTTTAATAGCATTTTGATTTTGCCAATTCAGTCAACAAAAGCTTTTCCCTTTTTGGTTTTTACATTCTCCAAAACTCATGTCTGAACTCTGACACAGTGATAGAGAATACGTGTTTGCTGGGTTTATTGTTTGATGACAACTGTTTCTGCAGAGGAAGACACAACTGACAGTGCTGTTGATAAGAAATCAGTGTTGATGCCACTTACAAATCAGATCATTTACCATTTGAAACCCATTATTTGGTTTGAAAGAAAAAAAAATCACCAAAATTACACGATTTATTGGTAAAAGAAACTGCAAAAAATCATTGAATTTCCAACTTTCTGATGATCCCTGAAGTAACCATCTGTGATGTGCTGTTCCATTGGGGAAATTACAAAAATCTTAACTTTAAACAGTGATGTTTTATCAAAATGACTGTTTTACATGTCAGTTTTTTTCTTTGGATCTTCAAAAAAATGCACAATTTCCAGCGGATCTTATAAAAAATTTAAAAATTCTACACTTGTTGGTACAACTGAAGCCACGCGTGACTCAGCTGAGCTTAATAGTCTCAAAAACTGTGTGAATGTTTGTTTGAGGAAGCAGCAGAGAACAAACAAATTAGAAAAAATGAGAGGAAAATACAACATTTTAGCAATGAAACAAATGCAGCATGGCGCACAGAGGGAATACAGAAGAGCAAGATGTGTGAAGATACATTCAGCACAGTGAAACATCTTCATAGAACTGATGTACCAGTAGTGTTGTGGAAGATTCTTCCAGGTTTCTTTGATTTGTCTTTTTTTCAAATAACACATCTAGCTGTGTAATATGGCATTCTCTCTCTTTCTAGTCATGGTTCTGTGTCCATAGACGTGCAGGACTTTAAACTGCAGTGAAAATTTAGTCCAAGGAGCATAAACATGCCAGAACTGCTTGGAGTTTTGATATCTGGCAGCAGAACCAGAGCATGAAAATGACACAACAATCAAAATCAGTCCAGTTAGTGTTCTAAGAGAAGCTTGGACTCATGAAGATTATAGTCACTCTACATAGTTTTCTTCTGAAAAACTTAAATATAACAAGAAAGTACACTTTCTACATTTCCCTCATGATTAATATCAAACTCAGTAGCACCTTAATGAAAATGTGAATGTAGTTTATAAGTAAATAATGGTCAATTTTTAAGAAATGATGAGGAAAATTTCCAGCTGGAAAATGTAGAATCTGCAATAAAGAGTTAGCTTCAGTTATCAAAGTTAGTTTAAATATTACAGTGGTATACATCAGCCTCCCTACAACAAACACTAAACCCCTTTTTAAAATGATGACAAATGAGTGAAGCTGCTTGTCAGGAGGGAAGAAGCAACAGGAGGAAGCTGAGGAATTATAACTAGATCAGGATTACTGTTCCTTTTTCCTTCAGTCAGGAGCCTTCTGTTCCAAAGAGTGAAGCTGTCGAACCAAATGCTGTTGTAGTGACCCGTGACAATACAAAAACAAAACCAATTTTGTCTTTATTTGTGAAGAGAACACGTTTTTAACCTTTTTACCTCAAATATTTGACTGAAATGACTGATAAAGAAGTCTGAAATAAGCTAAAAAATGTCGTTAGTGTAACTTTTCAGTGGGAGGCTTCTTTAATGTTGCTGCAACAGAAAGTAATTTCAGCCCACAGCAATAATGCTGCATAATGACTCCCCTCTGTGCAGGGACAGCAAAGGAACTTTGCACATGAATTTTTAATTTGCACTGTCAGAGTTCTAGCTCATCTTATTCCAAATCTTTTTTGTGTCATGTTTTAGGACAGTCGTTTTCATGCTCGTGTGTGTCTGCTTTTAAAACATTGTCTTTCACACCTAGCTCATGTCAGCTCAGTCTAAATTATGTGTTTTGTGATCTGGAAATTGCTGCTGCAATGCTGTTCATGAACGTTCCAAGTAAATAGTTAGCAAATTATCATGAATAAACTGTTTAACTCCACATCACTGTCTGCTCAGCTGTGTTCCTGCTCTGCTACATGCGCTGCATCCACAGAGTTTTACTAGATGTTAGCCGTCCTGCTCGACAAACTATTTAATGCCACCCTAAATGAACACATTCTTCTGTGTAATGTTCTGGAAAATAAAGATTTCTTCTATTTTGTATATCTTGTCCAATATATGCAGATATCAGTGTGTGTGTGATCGGTCAATATTAGCTGATAATATCAGACAGCTGGTGTTCAGGGTGGGCCAAAAGTAGACTTACAGTTGTTTCATTATTTGATTCACGTTTTAGGTCTAATTTATCCAAGCCATAATTCCAAACCAGTAGTTTTCCCTCACCATATCACTGCACTTTTTGCAGTCTCCCTGTATTGCAGATTTTTAAATTGTATATATATAATTTTGTATCGCGGGATTTTGCAGTATAAAGGTATTTTTACATGTTTACTATTTTAGTTATTTTTGCGGTAAAATAAGCATCTTCTAGCCTAAAAAATCTAAACCAACGTAAGGAATATTTAAAAAACAACAATTATAACATATTAATTTTTTTAAAAATTGGAATAAAACGTGTAATGGTTCTGGTTGGCTCAGCAGCCGTAGCATCGGTCTCTTTCTGCTGTGTATAGCAGCATTCAGCATCTCACCTTGTCCATTTCACGTCTGATCACTGCGTTGTTCTGCGGTGTTGTTTTTTTGTGAAATTTTCGTGAAAAATATAATTTATGTCAAGCCCTATTTTGGAAGTGATGGGGATTATAGTCTGGATCCACGGGTTTGTTAAAAATTTCTGTATCATTGCTAGATAGCGGCAGGCATCACTGTAACCATGACAACAAGTGAACACTACGTCAGCTGCCAGCGGACGATCACATGATTGTGATCCGACTACAAATCAACCGCTGCAGAGTTATCAGGACTTATCCATCAGAAATGATACAAGGAACAACTGATTAAATTGTGGGGGTGTTTCAGAGTCCCATCACTTCCCGCCGTTTGCTACATATTTAGGTCACGCGATTCTGGTATCCTTACATAACGTACAAGGGCGTCAGTTTGTTTTTAAAAGTGGGGGGGATGGAGACTTGCAAAAGTGACTTTTGAGAAGTGCTTGGGATGATGACTGTAATTGATGTTGCTTTTGGTATGCTACTATAAAATGCTTAAGAGTTATTTCATGTTTTAAGTAATTTTCATGTATTGAATAAAACCCGCTTGAGAGCTGTGCCGACACTTTTACATGAATTACAAACCCCTAACGATGTTGAACTTCATGTTGAAATCAGCATGTCAAATAGACCACCTACATCTCAACAGGATTTACAGCTCAGGGACAGCACATAAACCAACCACTCAACTCTCTTCATCGCAAATAAGATGAAGGTTAAGCCATTTTGAATACAAAAGAATAAACCAGGGTTCACTGAGGACCATAGCTGGAGTAACATCGGAGCACAAGCTGTTACCATGACGACCCATTCAAACCGCATCGTATATCCGTGACCAGGAGAATATTGACTTTAAGCCTAACCAGCCATTCCCACTCAAATCAAATAGTTTTAGCACAAAGCAACTCAAGGAGTAAAAGGAAAAATTACAAAAACACAGATAGCCAGCATTCCAAAAAAGCCACCACGATAAATCTGTCTCATGACTCAAACTCAACTCAAACTGCAGCAAAAACCCAGTAAATAAGCAGCGGAAGAAGAAAATATCACAATATGAAGCCTTCTTTTATTACCTTTCTTGTTTGTAGACTGGAAACATTTATAATTATAATTATCATTATTTTCTTTATTAATTCAAGTGAAATTCCGCCATGGATGGATAATCCGGGTCATGACCTCCTCTTCTTCTGTGGTGTTTCTTGGAAGAGTTCGATTTTGCTACGTTGTGTTTACCGCCTCCTAAACAACCAGCGTGCGGCCATTCATTCTTTTGCCTTCTTTCATTAATAAAATCTCAGCAGATACCCAATGAACATGTCAAAAAGAAAAGCAACTGACATCAGAGCTTTTTTCACAACGCAGAAATACAACGTAAGTGCCATCTAACAGCAATAGCACTGATATTTGTACAGTTACTGTACAATAACTCCATGAATATAACGGAGTATACCTTCTGCTTTAGCTAGCAGGACCAATTTGACTACTATTACTGTCGTCAACAACTTCAGTTAATAAATGACAACTGAAACATTTTGGCCTTATGAGGCATTTTATCAAAACTCTGTCCATCCATACAGCCACGTTCTGGCTTTCACTGAGGCAAATTAAAACAATCTGGTAATCCTTAATAATCACCATTAGATGTCCTTAAATATCTTTAGACTCAACACGCTAATATACCAAATATAAACATTTACATTTTTTGCCATGGTTAAAATGCTCTGGCACCATTAAAGAAATATATTAAAATGGTAACCTTACCATTGACACAAGTACAGACATTTTCCTGACAGAGCGTTTTACTCATGGCAAATTGTACCATTAGTGCATTTGGTATGATAGTGTGTTCAGTGTAGTTATTCAAAGGCATCCACTCGTCAAAACAAAACAACCGCCCCCACTTGCATATATTTATTAAATATGATAATCACAGGGTTAAACAAGCAAACAAGTTTTCAAACTCACCACAGCCATTGTCAGATGGAAATGCACACCCTGAGTCGGAGCTTTCACTTGGCACAGGCGCAAATTTAGCATCTGCACGTGTTTTTTTTAACCTCACGGAGGTGTGCTGCATGTCTGTGCAACTCTCGGCCGAGTGCGGATGGTGCGTTCAGGAGGGTCGGAATTTTCTATACTGCTGAAAATAACTGGGGTTACAACGGCTTACATGTGAAGAATTTGAATGTGTTGGAGACAAAATGACCCCTGACAAGAAGTGGGGGGGACACATCCCCACCGTCCCCCCCGAAACTGACGCCTATGATAACGTACACATCATAACACACACACCTGTGCTCAACGCAGGGTCATTTTGTTTGTGGGTACATCTATATTAAATGGACACATTCTATGATGTTGTGATTTCTGCCACAAACTTTTTCAAGATTTCAGCCGTTGGAAATGATAAAACGACTGAGGAGCCTTGGCGGAGTGCTACGCTCTCTGGGTGCTTTCCTTGTTCAGATATTTCCTCCAGTTTTGGTTTTGATTTACATAGTTTTTTTTTATTTCCAAGGATTGTGAGCAATTGCAAGAAAATTACATCAAGAGCAAAGAAAGTACTAAAGCAGTATTTGAAGTGTGAAAATGTCAAGCAGATGTGCACATCATGGCAGGGAACCTTTAACACCCCCCATCTGTACGCCAGGCAATTTATCACATGAGAAATAAATTTGAAAGCACAGATTCGGTGGTTGATAAGTGTAAGCCCACTTTTGGCCCACTTTGTATTATTATCAGCCTGTCCTCAAAAAAAAACGACCACATAGGTCGTCTGTACACGCCCGTATTACGACCCAGTGTTACGTTTTGACTATGCGACCTCTAGCGGTTGAGTAAATATCGACACTCTGGAGTCGCAGGTGAAACGTCACCATGAACAAATTTTTATCTAACACTATCCCTATCCCTAACCCTAACCTTAACCATAACCCTAAACCCGTGTTGGGAAAGTGAGAAAAAAGCCGTTTTGCGACGGAAAAGCCGTTTCATGAATTAAATCCCGTAATGCGTTCCTTTTCCCCGTAGGGGCGCTAACGTAAATACGCTCTCACGGGTCGTATTCTGGTGCACTTGAGGACTTGTTGATTATTATGGCTCTAGTTCATAATTTAAAATTCACAAACTGCGCTAGATGTTCCACAATTTGGAAATAAATGATCCTCTGTCTAAAAATTAAGTCGGTTTGTTATTTTTCACTTCGCTCTGCATGTATTTAAAATGAAAACAAAATCAAGAATCTCTGTCTGTTTTAACATCTGAAGTCATCATTTATCTGTCTAAGCAAAACAGCAGTCTGTTAAACTTATTTCCCAGTTTTACTTGTGTGGTTTTCTGATGATCAGTTCAGGTTTTATGTCCATTCTCTCAGTAAACACGAATCTGCTGATCAACACAGTGAAGCTGATGAGTCTAAATCAACAGTTATTAGTGGAAGAACTATGAAGACGAAGCCCAATTTGTGAACATTAAGTTTGTTTTTGAGAGGTGAACATCCTGCACAGAACTCTGGACCTTAAACATCTGTTAGATTATTGACAATAAAATAATTAGCAACCATTTTGACATCTGATTCACTGTTTAACCCAACACAAATTCACTTGTAGCAGATTTTCTAATGTGGTAAAGTGCTAGTTTTCTCCTTTAATATATTATGATAAGTTTAACATCTTTGGGTTCTGGTCTGTTGATCTGAAAGCAAAAACTACTTGAACATGTCATCTTGTGTTTTCCTGCCATATACACAGAATAATCAATCATTTGCTAAAGAGAGCAGCTAACATTTCTCCTGTGATGGGATAATTCGTCCTCACCCAAGTGTGCGGATAATTTACCAGTTTGATTACACAACTGATTAATTAGTCATAGAAAACTAATCTGCAACTGTTTTGGTGACTGATTCATAATTTTAGACACTTTACAAGCAAAAACATCCAGTATTTGCTGCTTCCAGTGTTGGTTCATGCGTTGATTTCCTGTTTTTCTTTGCGATGAATGTGTGTAAATTGAATATATTAAGGTTTTAGGCTGTGAGTCAGATAAAACAAGCATATTGAAGACATCAAAAATGAATGCGCATTATTATTTTAGTGACACCTTCTGTTGTTGCGGCCTGTTGAAATATTCATTTTTTGTAGAACATGTCATCTTTGAGTCTGTTTACTTACTTACTGCTTACAGTCATGAATACTGCATTCAAGAAATACTGAGGGAATTTTGAAAGACTTTATTTTTTTAGTCTTTCTGGACATTCGTTGGATAGAGACTATCAAATGACAGATTCTTAAGTAATGGAAATTACTGTTAGACGCAACACAACTTTACATCAAATGAGTTTAATATAATTATAACAATGATGGTTTTAAAAGCTGCATTTTGGCACATAGTCCTCATAAAGGTTAACAGTTTGTGGTGGAATGAAGCGGATCGAGCGTTGTTGCAGAGTCGTGTGTCGTTTCTTCAAACCCTCGGGCTGTGATTTGCATGAAGAGAGTTTATAGATGTCGAAGCAGCTGCTGACGTTTCTTTCGCTGAGCTCCACCTGCTGCTCGACACAAATCTCACCTGATCTGCTCTGAAATCACAACAGGGCGTCACCGTGACGACGAGCGGGAAACACCAGTCGCTGCCTTTATCACACCTGCACAGACTTCTTTTGTGAAAGGCTGAACCGGTTGTTTTAACGACGTCAAGCCGCTTTGATTATTAGCAATCGCTAAAAATAGGCCTAATTAGTGCAGCTTAGTGGAGGCGGAGCTGTTTTCTTTTATTATTCCTCCAGAGGCATGAAGAGTTGCTCGTACCGGTGAGGATGAAGTGACTTATGCCACTTCATCCTCACCTCTTTTTACAACTGGTGACCTCAAATGATACGTTTGACAAATAAATTCACATAGCACTTTTTTAAGTTAAAAAATTAATAAAACATCAACAAAAAATGAGTGGAACAAAACAAGAAAACATACACTACTCAAAAGTTTGGGGTCATCCAGACAATTTCATGTTTTCACTGAGAACTCTCACCTTTATCCATGTGCTAACATAACTGCACAAGGGTTTTCTAACCATCAATGAGCCTTTCAACACCATTAGCTAACACAATGTAGCATTAGAACACAGGAGTGATGGTTGCTGAAATGTTCCTCTGTACCCCTATGGAGATATTCTATTAAAAATCAGCTGTTTCCCGCTAGAACAGTCATTCACCACATTAACAATGTCTAGACTGGATTCATTTAATGTTATCTTTGTTGCAAAAAAAATGCTTTTCTTTCAAAAATGAGGACATTTGTAAGTGACTCCAAACTTTGAACGGTAGTGTAGATTTCAAAATCATATTATTAAAACAAAAGAGAAAGAAAAGGAGATTATAAAACACAGATATGTATCAAACATTTATTTTAAAAATCCAAAAAGACAAAGTTTTAAAAAGATTCTTGAAGAGACACTGAAGATGCTTCCCCATTTAATCTGGTCACCCT
Organism: Acanthochromis polyacanthus; assembly: GCF_021347895.1. Taxonomy (NCBI): domain Eukaryota; kingdom Metazoa; phylum Chordata; class Actinopteri; family Pomacentridae; genus Acanthochromis; species Acanthochromis polyacanthus. The sequence goes on along the minus strand of NC_067114.1, from coordinate 39,454,182 downwards.
TGTTCCCGAGCATTGCAGTTTATAGATAAACTATAAAAAAAACCTCTTCAGATGTAAATAATAAATACCCTTTTCTCTTTATACTGTCACATACTGAATACTGTGTACTGAGAAACAGCATTTCAGTTTCTCTGTGCATGTAGAGATATTGACAATATAGTTAAGTTTGACTTTCACTTTACCTTGTTATAATGACTTTCTGCTGTCTTTCCATTTCTGGTTGGTAGTGTCTACGGATACGGCACTTCCATTTGCCAGACAGATACGGACCCGTACGCGAGTCTCACGAGTCAAGAAGCTGCTAACCACTGCAAACTGTTGAAAGGTAAGCAAAGGTTAAGGTTAGGGTTAGTGTTAGGGTCAGGTTTAGGGTCCGTACCTGTCGTACCGATGCTACGGGTCCGTACAGCTAGCGTCTACCGGGAGTCACGTGACCAGATCTCGCAATATCTGATTGGCAAATGGCAAGTGCCGTATCCGTAGTCCACAGGCTACGGGTACGGGTCCGTACCTCTAGCAACAACCTTTCTGGTTAGACCCTAACTGCATTTAAGATGAGATAAGCCTTTATTGCTTCCCATGCCAGGGGAAATTTACATTGCTACAGCAGAGTGTTTTTTACAGCAGGCAATAAACAATGATAACTATAATAATAATGATAATATGTACAAGGATGAAAGATGAAAATGAATACAGTATTTATATACTGTAGACAACACCAATACAAAGTGGCTTGTAAAATTTTCATTGTCCTTAGTACTTGTTCTCTGTGCTCATCTAATCTTGTATAATTTGACAAACTGTGAAGGTTTGTCTGGTAATTTTTATATAACACATTGAAAACAAATCCAAAGGGCTTATGTTTCGAAGAATTTACACAACAAATTACGCGGCTAATAAGAAGTTAAAAAGGACAAAATAGTCACCGGTGCAGCGCTATTCAGTGTTACAGTTTATAAAATGACAAGTGGCGATGTAATCCATGGAGGAAGTAAAGTTTTAAGCTTGTTTTTGAGACTGTCATCATTTGACTGCAGTTTAAAGGGGTAGAAATTATCGATTTCTCTCATGAGAATGCGCTTTTAGATATTAAAAAACATCATGTGGTCATATTAACAAAGTACAAAAACTGAAATTTCATCAGGGGCCTTGAAGGGCTCAACCAAAAAATATAACAGTTAAACTCAAGCGCTGTATTGTCTCTAGTAATCCAATAGCAAATGAGCCAGACCCGGTGTGTCGTGCTGTGTTTTCCCTGTACTAGTTTAAAGTCTTGCAGCTGCTTCCTGAGTGCAGACAAGCTGTGTTGTGTTGGTGTTGACGTTTCTTTGCCCACCACAGTTCGCAGACAGTTTAATGCCTCGCTGTTCATCAGTTTAAGTCATTAGTTGGTTAACGACAGCCGATACGCCGCTGTTTATCCCGGCACCGGCTAAAAGAAGGACTGGCTAGGTGAATTTCCTAACAGTGAGCTTTTGGCTAACGAGTGTCTCAGGAGTCACTCGTGGCCAGCTAATTTGTACATTTGCACGCTTTAAACTCATTTGCACCGCGAGTTAAAAGGCTTTTAGCGGTTATGGTAACTGCACTGACTGACGCTGCCACTGCAATCAGGACTAATCCTGCAGGTAGAGATCCTTTGTTGCACTTAAGATGTACTTTATGTCGTTGCATAACATAACGCAATCTTCCCATATCTCGGCTTATTAGATCAGACAGGGTTGAGATCCCAGGAAGAACACAACCTTAACCACTGAAACTGCCATTTAAAATAACAATGTAACACAAAGTACAATGTTGTCCATTGGGGGTGCACAGTGACTCAGTGGTTGGCACCGTCGCCTTGCAGGTTTGCGTCCCCGGCCTTTCTTGCTGCATGTTCTCCCTGTGCATTCGTAGGTTTTCTCCAGGTGCTCCAGCTTCCCTCCCAAAGTAATTACTTCAGATTCTGATTTGTTTAATGAAGAAGGTTCTGAGTTATCCAACAATTAATGTCATTGAGAAGTTATAATGTTAATTTTTTGCAGAACGGTCTCATAAATGGTTGTTTTCTTGATGTCCTTTTGTTTATTTTAAGAGAATATGTCCACTATGATTACTCAGATGTTTATTTAATGTTTTTACTTGTTTAAATATGTTTATGGTGGGGCTGGCACAGTTGCTTGGTGTTTAGCACTGTTGCTTGCAGCTGGAAGATCTCTGGTTCACGTCCCGGCCTTCCTGGGATCTTTCTGCATGGAGTTTGCATGTTCTTCCTGTACATGTGTGGGTTTTCTCCAGGTTCTCTGACTTCTCCCACAGTCCAAAAACATGCTGAGGTTAATTGGTAACTCTAAATTATCCGTAGCTGTGAATGTGAGGTGACTGTTTGTCTGTATTTGTAGCCCTGTGATGGTCAGCTGGGATAGACTCCAGCCCCCGCGACCCTAATGAAGATTAAGCAGTGTTTGGATAATAGATGGACAAACAACAAACAAACAAACAAATCCAATGTGACTATAGGGCTGGTGGACCCGAATATCCAAATATTCAGTCATGGTGATGGTATCGGAATATTGATCCAAACATCAACAGCTTGTATTACCGTTATTAAGCATTGTTATATCACAGTCTTGTGGACTGCAGTTACCTTCTGGGTCAGCATTACTTTTCATTGGCCAGTTGCTTGGCTGCATCACGCAGACCTACCAACTTCACTTCACTCGTGTTTGTAAAGCAGAAGACAAAATGCCAAAATGCTAATGCTGAACTAGCCCTAGTTGACTGTTAGTTTGAAATGGAAAACAAACAGCATTCTCATAGCTGACCCATTATCCACCCCAACTTCCTCCATAGCTCAATAATTAGGCTCTTCCTGATACATACAACACTGTAAACATATGTGTTATGTTCACTTGAGGGATTTGCTAAAGTGACCTCTAAGGGCGCTTACCAATAAATCATAAATGAGAAGTAAAAAGCTGCTGATCTAACAATCCACAAGGTCGATTTTTACGTGAGAACGGTCGCAAAAATTCCAACAAATCTTCCTCACACTGCCTTCAAACACCGACTTTATCCTGATGTGCTGAGCTCAGACTTGTGAAAACCCCTGATCAATGCTTAAAATGCGGAGTATCGCTTCTCTAATCTGAGCGCAGTTTAAAAAAAAAAAACACGGTTGGACGACTTCTTTACACTGCAGTGAGATGGAAATGAGTAAAACGTGTGATCGTTCCTGAGGCCTTTTCCACTGCAGGCTACAGAAGGCTGCCAGCCGCTTCAGCCCTCTAAATAATCATAATATTCAGCTCTTTTATTTCATCGGAACTAATTAAGTGATGAAATCTGGAGCAATATCCCTCCTTTTAAACCATTCCAGGCATTGTGAGGCATTTTGGCCAAAAGGAAATCGGTGAACGCAGAAGCTGGTGATGATGAAAAGGTAGAAATGAGGCGGTAAGACAGCAGGACTACAGGGAGAGTCCAGAATCAGATGAAAACTGGTGAAAACTACGTCTAGTGTTGGACAACAGGCAGTAATTACAGTTTTAATGTACTACACTACAATATTCCTACATGTGGCAAGTTAGTTTATCAAAGAGAATCTATTTAGTGGGAATGTTGTATTATGCTGCACTTATTGTATAGGAAGTAGGAAGCAACTCCACAAAGAAATGTACCTTATAATACACTGTAAAAATGCTGAAACTAGAACGCAAAGGTGCCATAAAAACACATTAAGAAACAGTGGAATATTATAGCTTTCAAAACTGTATACACTGTGAAAATAACAGCAAATATCTGCCAAAATAAAGATATTTCAGCTGATTTAACTACAGCTAAACTATTTAAGTCATTGTAAAAGAACAATAACTATTTTTTAAAAAATGCAGATTTATGATGTGGATTGATGTATTGTTTTTGCCCTGGTGTTTTATGGTTAAAATGTAAATAAATATTTATATTTTTTCATGATTTTGCTACTTTCTTTTCAATAACAGTAATACTGATTTTTGTTGTGGACATTAAGGACAGTTTTGTTTTATTTTTTACAATAAAAACAACTACTGGTACCTTTTTTCTGTAATTTAACAGAACAGGGACCATCTGTGAAAGAGTTTTTTTCAAAAACTGCCATTTTTCAATCTTTAATTTACCCAGTTTTTCTTTCAAATAACAGCAAATATCTGTAAAATAACAATATTTTCACTGATTTAAATGCCATAAAAATGTGTAATTTTAGATTAATGTTACAAATCTAACAAGTATAAAAATAAACTTGAGAGTCTAGAATATTATGTACTATACAAATTTATTTGTCTAACTTAAACATTGGTTATGACCCAACAATATTTATACAGAAACCCCAAAGTTTTAAACGTGTTCTATGGACTAAGCATTATATAAAACTGTGTTAGACAGATTTTGGAAATGTTTTACGTCTGCTGAATAGACACATGAATGAGCTGTATTTTGATAAAAGATTTGGAAGCCAGTGGTGTAGCTGCTAAACATATTTGAAGGAAAAAGCCTCTTCACAAGAATTACTGCTGGTGTTAGCCTTGTTAGCATAGCACTCTTGATATCCTAGAGTAAAAATAAATATCACGATTTTTTGTGATATTTTAGCATTACGATATTTTACCATTAAATTTAAGCCAAAATGACTTGATATTTATACATTTAAATTTAGAATGTTGAGTTACATTTGCTAGAAAAACAAATTTCGTATTAGCTTGGATAATTGCAGTTATTAGTTTTATCCTAACTTTAGTCGTCTCACAAACAAGTGGAATTGTTAAAGTGCACATTTGTTTCTTATATATTTTTATAAATGCAGACAAGCACTCTAACACACACTCTCACACACACAAAGCTGAATTTATTAACTGGAACTGGCCATAGCAAACTTGCTAGATAGTGATTCTGAAAATATTTTTAATTCATCAAAATTCTTGTAAATGTATAAATCAGTAACTCATAAGACATGAACACAAGGACTAAAAAGGCAAATCTGAATACAAACACAGTGAAATCGGGGGGGAAAGCTTTCCTCAGATGGGAGGTTGAGAAAAGACGAGTCTTTAGCAGTCACTTTCTAAAGTCTCAAAGGTCGGTCGCCCTGATTTAAGTATAAGTGACCTGTAACATTTGTCACTGTAACTCCAACTGGTAGCTAAAACTGTAGTTTAGCTCAGTGGTTCTGCAACATTTTTGCCATAAGACACACCTTTGAAGATGATTATAGCTGTAAATCATCATTAATTGGACTAATGTCAAGACACACAGATTGCGAAACACAGCTATCCTTGTAGCTAAAACTAGTGTAGCTCAGTGATTTGCAGACATTTTTGTAATGAGGTACAACTTTATCGTTGCATATACTGTAATTACAGCTGTAAGTCAGGCGAAATCAGACACAGTTACAGAACCGTGGCTCACCACTCATTGTCATAATAATGTGGACCATGCAGTAAGCATTAAAATGGGAAAGGATGACCTTCCATTGCAGAGAGCACAATATCTCATGCTTTATTTTCATTTTACTCTGGAGTAGCTCAAAAACAGACCGATTATAAGATTATAATTAAAAGATTTCACTTTATTCTGCACATTATTTCTTCCAAAAAATGTAAGTAATGTTATTGTGTACATAATCTTTATTCTTTTTTTGATAATTGTATTTTGATATATGTTTAGAATGTTTATTATTTTTCTTGTTTATTTTTTGATGACTGCATTTTTGATGTTTTTATAATGCACTCATTTTTTGTTGTAATATTGTACAAAAATATGACAATAAAGATTTATCTTCTCTTATTTAATCCCTTCACTTAAGTGTCAAGATCCTAATAAACACCTCTAATTGAGTTTTTTTTTTTTACTTGACTTTTGATACTTTCAGTAGGATTTTAAATGCAGAACTTACCGCAGTGGTGCTTTTGTGTGATAGATAGATAGATAGATAGATAGATAGATAGATAGATAGATAGATAGATAGATAGATAGATAGATAGATAGATAGATAGATAGATACTGGAGGTTATCCAGTAAACCATAGCCAAGGTTAGCACAGAGGACAGGAGGACACTTACTGAAAGAAATGTGGAATAGGTCCACAATTGGTCCACAGTGTAAAATACTTTTTTTTTTTTTTTTTTAGCAAAAAGACTATACAACTGTAAGATGCATACATCAAACAAACAGCATAAGGTGTCTAAAATGGTGGTATTTACAGAACAAAAAATGGTTAATATTTATCATAAAGGGCAAATTGGTGTTATGTACAATTAAAATACAGTATTATAAGAGCACAGATGTACATGTGTGATGAAATGTGTGCTTCTTCTAACACTGCTCTGCAGATTTAATGACAACAGCCATAAACTTTCACATGATAGTGTGCAGACATCCCAGTTTCCTTTGCAGCTCCAGGTGTCCTCCAGCAGAAACTCTCTACAGGGTACAGGAGTTTGCAGAAACACCTGGATTCACTTTTTGCAGTTTGTTTGAATTGTTGTTTGAGTACATGTGGCTTTTTTTTCTGTTTTCAGACTCAACTTCAGGACTTCGTGCAGCCGTGAAGTGTGGATCCAGTCCGGGTCCCAGCCTCCAGGGAGGGCTGCCGAGCTCTCCACAGCGCCGCCCTCCCTCTCCCTCCGCCGGGCTTCTTCTCCTCCACACGCCGCTCACAGCAGCGACCTGCAGCCGCGCTTCACCCGCTCCTCTTCTCCTCACCTTTTCTGCCCTTTAAAGACACCTACTCACCACTGAGAAGGGATATTGCACTCGTTTTTGAGGGAGTTTTTTGTATTTCTCCGGTTCATGGATGGAGTCGTCCCCGCAGGATTCGGCGAGCGAGCCGGGCAGGAGCGTCTCTGAGCCCGCTACACCAGCCGCGGAGACGCCGGCGAGCCAGAAGCTGGAGACTCCGCACCCGGCACCGGTCAGGACTCACGGTGGCTCCGGCTCCAAAGGTAGGTCCGTGGATCTTTAAAATGATAATTATTTTAACGGTGTGAGTCACAGCAGCCGGAGAGTGTTTGAGCTGTCAGGCTGCAGCAGCAACTTCAAACGGTTTTGTGGAGCAGTTTGATGTGCGTCGGAGCGCAAACATCCACTGATTTTTATGCACGTTAACACCGCTTGAACGCATCACTTTGACGAGGCTCCGGTGTTTGTGAAGCCGCGAAAGGTAGCTCAAACTCGGCTGCAGACAGAGCTGACAGCCACTGAGTCTGCAGCTGGAGGTGGAGGAACAAAACCTCTGGATTTTCTAACTTAACCCCCGTTTCTTATAATTAATTAATCACCTGAACGAAATAATTCATTTAAAAGATGAAACTAAATGAATCTGACACGTTTGTCTTCATAGTTGAGCCTTTGTCGGCTTTCTTCTGGTAGCTTTAGTTCCAGTGATGGAAAATCTTCACTGTAATACAGCAACATATGAAACACTTATATTTTAAACAACAGTGTTCTTCTAACTTTGAGTCAACAGTTTGTATCTTGATCAACATGAGAAACAAATGGTTTTCCAGTTTCCAGTGGAAGAACTTTACTGAACTGGAACCAGAAATGATCAGTGGATGATGATATTAATAATATATTGATTTGTGGATCAGCAGAAAATTAACTGGGGATTATTTTGATAATCAGCTTATTGGAAAATTGCTGGAAATTTTCCGGCTCTAGCTGTGATTCATTTGGCTCTAGGAAATGTTCAGAAGCTTTCATCACTTCTTCATGCCATTTTATCGACAAAAAAGATGAATCGAGGAAGATAACAGTAGAGCCAGGTCTAACATAAGACTGAAATGAGAACAGAGGAGGCTGAACCGGCCTACGGGGCTCAGGACAAGGGGAATAAGGTGTCATTGGGCACTGTGACATGCACAAAACAACCACAAAGAAAAGCAAAATGACAACAAAATCACACAAAATAAGCACAAAAAAGAAAAATGATCAGAAAGAGAAGTAAAATTACCAAAATGAGTTTTTAAACAGCCACAAAGAAACCTAAAATGACTGAAATTAGATAGAAAATGACTATGCAAAATAATCAGAAAAGTATGTAAAATAGATGTAAAATGATCAAAATGACACTTGAAACAACCACAAATAGACTTGGAATAACCACAAGAAGAAATAAAATGACCACAAATACAGGAAATGTGAACTCAAGGAGACACAATATAGCCACAACAAGAAGCAAAATGACTGCAAAAAGACCAGAAAAATGTACAAAATCAGCACCAAGAGATACAAAGTAGAACGACACAGCCAGACAGAGGTGCAAAACAACCAGAAAGACGCTTAAGATGACTAGAAAGACAATCAAATTGACCAGAAAGAGACTGACAATGATAAGAAAAAGACACAATAAAACCAGAGGCCAAATGACCACAGGAAGACCGGAAAAAGACACAAAACCACCACAGAGACACAAAAGGACCACTAAATGAAACGGCACAACCACAAAGACACTGAAAAATGACCACAAAGAGAGACAGTTTGATGAGAAAGGAATAGAATATAAGCAGATGGGAGGAAGACAGAAAAAGACACAAAACAACTAGAAAAGACTGAGCTGGATAACAATGTGACTTGCCAGTGACCACAAGCTGACTCATAGTGACAACAAAAATACACAGAATGACCGTAAAGAGACTCAAAACAAGCACAGAGGGATACAAAATGACCACAGAATCACAAAATAACCACAAAAAGAGGCTGCGTGACCACAAAGCGTTCCATAGCGAGCACAAACAGGCCTTCATTTAACACAAAAAGAATAAAAGTGAACAGAAGAGACTCAGAACATGTACAAAGGGACACAAAATGACCACAAGGAGCCTCATTAGCGACCACAAAGAGATACTAAAGGACCATGAAAAGACTCGAAGCATCACAAAGAGACTCAAAACGACCACAAAGACACTCAAAATTACCACAAAAAGCCTCACACTGACTACAGAACCCCAAAATAACCACAAAGATACACTTGGCGACCACAGAGAGATACTAAAGGACCATGAAAAGACTCAAAGCATCACAAAGAGACTCAAAACGACCATAAAGAGACTCAAGATGACTACAGAACCCCAAAATAACCACAAAGAGACACTTGGCGACCACAGAGAGATACTAAAGGACCATGAAAAGACTCAAAGCATCACAAAGAGACTCAAAACGACCATAAAGAGACTCAAGATGACTACAGAACCCCAAAATAACCACAAAGATACACTTGGCGACCACAGAGAGATACTAAAGGACCATGAAAAGACTCAAAGCATCACAAAGAGACTCAAAACGACCATAAAGAGACTCAAGATGACTACAGAACCCCAAAATAACCACAAAGATACACTTGGCGACCACAGAGAGATACTAAAGGACCATGAAAAGACTCAAAGCATCACAAAGAGACTCAAAACGACCATAAAGAGACTCAAGATGACTACAGAACCCCAAAATAACCACAAAGAGACACTTGGCGACCACAGAGAGATACTAAAGGACCATGAAAAGAGTCAAAGCATCACAAAGAGACTCAAAACGACCACAGTGAGACTCAAAACGACCATAAAGAGACTCAAGATGACTACAGAACCACACAACAATCACAAAGAGACACATGGTAACCAAAGAGAGATACTAAAGGACCATGAAAAGACTCGAAGCATCACAAAGAGACTCAAAACGACCACAGTGAGACTCAAAACGACCATAAAGAGACTCAAAATGACTATAAAGAGACTCAAGATGACTACAGAATCACAAAACAACCACAGAGAGACACTTGATGACAACAAAGAAATACTAAATGACCACAGAAGGACTCAAAGCATCACAAAGAGACTCAAAATGACCAGAAAGAGACACTTGGTGACCAGAAAGAGACCACAAAATGACCACAGAAGGACTCAAAGCATCACAAATGACTCAGAATGACCCCAAGCAGTGTCAAAGCAACAACAAACAGATTTAAAATGACCACACTATTGGTCAAATTGGCCACAAAGAGACACAAAAAGATGCAAAACATCTGCAATATACATAGCTGGAGGCAACATATGAGTCCCCTTTCAACCTGTGGTCTTGCTTCTCTGTAGGAGGGGTGGGGATCTGTTGTTTCATAATCCATCCAGGAGCTCATTCATGAACATGCTGTCATTCGTCCATATAGTTTTTGCCATGTAGTTGGAGTATATTACTAGTTGAGTGCATTAGTTAAGGCTTTTTGTGGAGTTTTACTTTGTCTTTGTCTCTTCTGATTTGTAATTGGCAGAAAAATATCAGCAACTAGCAGCTGTTTTGACAATCCGTTAAGAATTTCATTTATTTATCAAGTGCGAAATGTGCCACAAGGTCTGGATCCAGTTGTTTTTCTTGGCCATGTCTGACAGTAAACTGAGATTTGAAGACGTCACCTGGTCCTCTGGGAGTTTGAAGTGGGAGTTTTCTCATTGCTTCTTCACACTTAGTAGAGCAACAGTATATCACAGTTAATCACAGTATAATTGGCTGTGCAGCAACATTCTGCCGCTATTTATATTGATTAAACGATAAGCGCTGATGTTATTTGATTGGAAACAGCCCGATAAACGCAGAACCACACTCTTGCACACATAATTAATAGCAGCGAGTGAAGTCATACGTCCCCTGTGTGCAGCTCTCGGGCCTGACGGCAGATTTTCCTGCAGCTCATTATTGGTATGCAGACTGGAGTGAGAGAGAGAGAGAGAGAGAGAGAGAGAGAGAGAGGCGGTCAGATCGAGCTTCATTGAGTTTCTCAGAGCAGAGCCGGTTACGTAACAGCTGTTCAAGGAGAAAGGGAAAAAAAATCACAGCGAGTGTTCGGGCTGTGTGGAAATGGAGACGAGCAGATAGTGAGACTGTTTCTGAGACGTTCAGTCAAAGCAGGGGAGCCGGGACCAAAGTAAATAATGAAAGATGAATTACGCCAAACTTCCAGGCGGAGATCAGTGGGTCAGATGATGCGTTCGAGTGCAATTTGTAGACCTAAAGAGCTGTGGAGTGGGTGAATTCTCCTCCAGGTTTTCTTATCAAAGGTCACAGAAAGAAGTAGCTGCATGCTGATGAATACAAGGAAGTTTAGAGACACAAAATGACCAGAAAGAGACTCACAATGACCACAAAGAGATCCAAAACAACCACAAAGCAACTCAAAATAACTACAAAATTGCTCAAAATGGCTACAAAGTGACTCAAAGGGACTACAAAGTACACAAACCAACAGAGAATTACAGCAGAAATGTACAAAACAACCATAAAAGACGCAAAAACGACTACATATGACTACAAAAACATGCAATGATCACAAAGATGGACAAACCGCCCATAAAGAGACACAGAACAACTACAAAAGCATGCCAGACAACCACAAAGATGGACAAACTGACCAGAAAGCAACAATAAATGAACATATCTTGAATCCAAATGACTACAAAGTGGCTTAAAAGAACTAAAAAGAGACACAAAATTACTACAAAGAGATACAGAATGATTGCGAAGAGGCACAAAACAACCACAAAGAGACACAAAACAACCACAAAGCAACATAAAATAACTACAAAGGGATTTAAAATGAGTGTTTAGAGACACAAAATGACTACAGAGACACTAAATGACCACATAACAGCACCATATGACTACAAATACATGCAAGACAACCACATAGATGGAAAAACTGACCACAAAGAGGTGCAAAATGACTGCCAAAAGACACAAGTTGACCACAAGTAGACGCAAAAAGACCATAACTCGACTACAAAGAGACTCAAAACAACCACAAAGCAACATAAAATAACTACAAAGGGATTTAAAATGAGTGTTTAGAGACACAAAATGACTACAGAGACACTAAATGACCACATAACAGCACCATATGACTACAAATACATGCAAGACAACCACATAGATGGAAAAACTGACCACAAAGAGGTGCAAAATGACTGCCAAAAGACACAAGTTGACCACAAGTAGACGCAAAAAGACCATAACTCGACTACAAAGAGACTCAAAACAACCACAAAGCAACTTAAAATGACTACAAAGTGATTTAAAATGAGTAAAGAGAGACACAAAACTACCACAAGTAACACAAAACGACCATAAAGCAACTCTGAACGACTACAGGATGACTGAAAAAAACTGTAGAGGGACACAAAATGACCCTGAAGAGACACAAAATAAACAAAACAACCGAAAACAACCACAAAGCAACTCAAAATTACTACAAAGTGATTTAAAATGAGTAAAGAGAGACACAAAACTACCACAAGTAACATAAAACTACCATAAAACAACTATAGATGACCACAAAATGACCAGTGCCAGACTCCAAAAGGCTCCAAAGAGACTCAGAGCAACCACTGAAAGACACTTAATGACCACAAATGGACGCAAAAGAAAATAATGAGTAATGAGTAACCCAAACTTCCAGCTGGAGATGTGTTCGAGTGCGACATTTAAAGCGCTGTGGATGGTGTGAAATCACCCTAAGGTCATGTTAGTAAAAGTCACAGAAAGAAATGGTTGTTAGGGTCATAGTGAAACATTTAAAAGAAGCTGTGGAGCCAGAACATAGACTTAATTTAAGTACTGAGAATAAAATCAAACAAGGCTGATTTCCGTGTGATTTGCATTCTGCTGCAGGGAGAACGTGTCTCTTCCTGGGACGCCGTTCGCCTGAAGCCTGGATGTATAAAAAAACAAACTTACAAGCTGTTAAATGGATCTGATAACGTTTTATTACATCAGGGTCAGATGTAACAGGATGTAAGTGGGATTTTTTTAAATGTATAACTGGACTGGATTAAAGTACAGAAACACGACTTTAAGTACGTAGAACAGTTACACAAATATTGTCCAAAATGTTCGCTGGTAATGAAGACCCATTAAAAAACAATGCAAAGGTGTTTCGCTACCTTAGTAAAATATTAATACAATGTAAGAAAAATGTTAAAACAACAATTAAATATCAGGAAATATTCAAATATATGTAAAAAACTTGAATTGAATTGAAATTTCACAAAAATGTTTAAAAAAATGGCAGAAAGAAATATATGGAAATAATAATGTTAATAAAACATCAGAAAAATATGAATAAAATATTCAGCAATATAAATAAAATGTCTACAGATATAAAATAGAACTATATGATTTTTTTTTTTTACAAAATTTCAAAAATATGTGACTGAAAACATTTGACAAAAAGGTCTAAAAATGATTACAAATATCTTAAATATGTTAATAAAATGTCTGAAAAATATTGAATACAACATTAAAAAAGTTTATAAAATGGCAGAATATCTGAATAAAATGTCAATAAAATATTATTTGAAATTTTAAAAAAAAAATTCTAAAAAATGCCAGAAGGAAATGCATGGAAATATCTCCTTAAAAAAAAAAAAGTTAATAAAACATCGGAAAAATATGAATAAAAATGTTCAAAAATAGGAATTGAAAACCTCTGAAAAATGTTAATAAAACATTTACAGATACAAAATAAGCATATGAAAAACATTTATGAAATCTCTAAAATATGACTTAAATCATTCTACGAAAAGATCTAAAAAATATGTCAATAAAATGTCCCAGAAAATATTAAATACATCAGATTTTTTAAAATATACAGAAATCTGAATAAAATATAAATTGAAATCTCAGAAAAATGTTTTTTAAAAATGAAAGATGGAAATATGTGGGGAGAGATCTTTTGTTATGTTAATAAAATGCCAGACAAATATGAATAAAAGTGTTAAAAGTATGAATTAAAACATTTTAAAAACATTTCCAAAACATTTACAGATACGAAATAAAACATATGAAAAAACATTTAGAAAATCTCTAAAGTATGTTACTTAAAACACAAAAAGGTCTAAAAACTTGATTACGAGTTTATTAAATATGTTAAGAAAATGTCAGAAAATATTAATTGAAATTTCTTTGAAAAAGTTTAAATTATATCAAACAAGATTTCTTGAAATATCAGAAAAATGAGAAATACAGTATTGGAAATATATGAATACAATATCTAAATTATATTAATTCAAATCTATAAAAATGTAACTGCAAATAATAATTAAAACATATGAATAACATTTATAAAATGTCTAAACAAATATTGCTTAAAATATCTGAGAAATATGAATGCAATATTGGAAATAAATAATGTATTACATGGTAGAAATTATAATTAAATGTCTGAAAATGATTTTTAAGAATTATCTGATATTAATATTAATAAACACCTTTAAAATGTGAGTGAAATGTTAATAAATATCCTAAACATGTCTTGGTGTGTCCTCATCACTGAACACTGGGCAGCAGCTGTGAACCAGTTTACAGTAAAGACAATCAAACCTGATGTTTTCCTGCCACAGTTAGGAGGAGAGGCTCAGTAAAGCTAACTCAGCTTCTTTCATGCTTATAACTCACCTGAGGTGAGTCTCCCAGACAGACGGCATTGTTTTAAGAACAGACAGCCTGATTTATCAAAGTTAGCATGAAGGCTTTGCTTCATGACACTAACCGGTTGTGAACTTTGATCGATTGTGTTCTGCAGGAAAAAGCAAGCAAATTAATGTTCAGGCCTCCGACACGTTTCGATTCATTATTAATGTATTTTTCAGACAAACAGAAAGAAAGCAGGAAGCAGGTGTACAGTGAAATAAGAGTTATCCATTTTTAAATATGAAGTAAAATATAAAATCTGATGTTGTGGCAGACTGCGGCAAATACAGCCGATGCTATCTGGCTCTACTTCAGATAGTGTTGTTACCTGCAGAGTAAAATTAGCAGCGCAATAAACTACAACGCTGACAAACACACTGCTGCACTTTAACAAACTCCAGCCGCCTCTGATGAAGAAACTCGACATTTTCAGTTTCATATATTATATATTTATAAACCCAAATCTAGAAAAAAATAGCCAAAAATAATATAAAGCTAAAAAATATAAACAATAATAATAACAATAAAACTGAGCAAAAAAAATAATAAACAAAAAAGAAAAAAATATAAAGCTAAATATAGAAAAAATATATGCAAAAATATATATGTAATTAGATATATATTTTTGGGAAAGTTTTGAGAAAAAAAATATTAAAAATAATATTTTAAGAAAATAAAACTGATGTAGTATTTCTTCAACAGTGTGTTTTACATGGTTAAACCAGACAATCTGATTTTCCTCCGATTAAATAGTTGAACAGTTATTGTGGCTTCACTCCGTCAAAAGAGGTTTGAAGATCATTTTTCAGTTTCAGAGGGTCTGCAAAGCTGATAAATTCTGCTTTTACTCGTCGTCTTGTGCCGCTCGGTGTAATAATTGTGCGTGATCAGAGCAGTGATTTCCCCTTGAACTCGCTCGGTTCAGCAGCCTGTGACTCACCACCGCTGCTCTGCGTCAAAGCCCAGTTTCCCCTCCGATCGTCAGCGTGAACTCAACACGTAGAGTTTGACTGTAAAAGCAATAAAAGAGCTTCAGCTGCACAGATTTGAAGTTTCTGTAACTTTAAACATGTTAAAACTGTAAGAAATTAAATCGCCTCACTCAGACTTTACTCAGTTTGCCGCTGTGAAGGTTTTTGCGCTTTTCTACATAGAAGAAAAACAATAAAATGAGGACCTTAAATGTGTCGCTGGCTGCAGAAACATGTGACCTCTGACCTCAGACCTGCTGCTGAGGAGTTTTACTGTCGCTGAACAGACGAACTTCCCGTAGCTCATTAAACTAACATGAGGTGTGACGGTTAGTTTGTGCAGCCACACTTAAACTGTCAAAGTGTTTTACTCTGACTGACCGAACATCTGACGTCTTTCCTTTGGAATATTTTAAAGATGATGTGAGGAGTTTGAAGTTTTACTGCTCGTATATTTACTGTTTCAGAGAGCTTCAGCAGCAACTGTTCACTTTGTGGAAAAGAATGTACTTGTAGTTGTCAGTGATTCTTCTCTTCAGGCTGTTTTTGGTAGTTTCTGTAAACATTTTTTAAATTTATGCTTACTTACTTCCTTAATTATTCATTATTATTGTATTTATTTAGATCATCCTGTTTATTTTATGTTTTATTTAGACTCATGGCATTCTAACCATCCCAAAAATGAAGAAGCAGTCAGACTGACACTCAGCATCAAAACCTTTAAATCAGCTTATATCTAATAATTAAGCCTGGAGTATAAAACCATTACAAAACCTGTACTGTTCTTAGCATGCTTTGGAATATTATTTTCTGATTTTGCTGAGCTTTGTGGATTAAAAGCTATCTTAGTGAAAAATGTACAGCATTTAATAAAATAACAGAAAATTCTCAATTTAAATATTAGGAAAAAAATTTAAAAAAATGAAACATGTCTGGAAAATATTTGTAAAAAATTATTATTATTGTGCTTTAAAAATATTAAATACACGTATCTGGAAAAATTCTAAAATGTCTAAAAAATTCTTAAAACATCTGATAAATTGAAATTAAAAGAAAAATGTTGATAAAGTGTTGGAGGAATATTAACGAGAACATTATCAAGAAATATTAAAAATATAATGTCGGGAAAAAAGAATTATTTGAAATATATTTAATATGTATTATATTTTAACAATGTATTAAAAAGCCAAAATATGACTAAAAACTGCTTATAGAATGTAAAACCAAATTCAATAAAATGTCTGACAATTTCTTTACAAAATATCCCAAAAACAATTAGTTAAATCAATAAAAATCTTAATTAAAAATAATAAGTAAAATATAAAAAATAAATAATAATATAAGATATGATAATCCTTTATTGCTCCCCATGCCAGGGGAAATTCACATTGTTACAGAAGTAATACACATAAACATAATAATAATAACAACAATATGTAGAAGGATGAAAAATACAATGAATAAATACAGTATTAACACGCTGTAGACAACAACAATATAATGTAGCTTGTGTAATAAATGTAAAAAGAAATAATACAATTTTTTTAGAATATAAATTATTCGAAAAGTGGCTGTAAATATATTAATATCACTGTGGAATTCTAAATCCTTTGAGCTGTAAAATTTGAAACTTGTATCAACTCAGCTCAAGAAAATTATTAGTTTATATTTATTAAAAGTAAATTTTAAAAAACTGTGAAGGACTTAATGACTAAACAAACACTTCCAGCTGGCTTGTAGTGTTCTTGTAGTACTGCTTTTTCTGACTGCCCTTGAAGGCAGCAGTGTGTGTTATGTAAGAGGTGACAGCAGAGAAGGGCAGCGAATCAGAGTGACGGCTTTAAAACAGACCTGGGAACAGCTTTAAGACCGCAAACTAACCTGCTGACCCACATTCCTGCAGAACAGCAAACTGAGCAGCATTTTAATGACAGGTGTCTGATTCATTGACACGGAGGCGATTATGAATAATAATCCTGGAAGTTAAAGACCTAAAATTACACAGACTAATGATTTCAGAGAGCACAGTAGGTGACACACGTCTGGTTTTCATTATATTCACAGAAACTTGGCTACTCATCTCCTCATGTTGTTCCTCTACAAAATGTCTTACATCACCACAAATGTGCTCACTTTTAACAAAACATCCTTAAAAACAGCAAAATTAAATCAGAAAATGTGCAAAACTGTCTTTTTTCAGATAGTTTATACTTTCTAGACATGCTCTCACTATGCTTAATTTGGGTTCAGACATTTATTTAATTCTGATATTTGATTTATTTTTAGACATTTTATTAACATTTTTTGCTATTTGTCTGGCATTTCATCTTTCATTTAACATTCTACCTTTTTTCAATCAGACATTTTACTTCCTATGTTAACATTTTTCTGTCATTTTTATTATTTATTTTGGAGATGATGAATTCCTTATATAGCATGATGTGATTGATTCAGGGATTTCTCTCCACATTAAATAAGAAGCTTGATTATTCATCTCCTCATATACATGATCTGTACAGTATGCAGGATTATGACCAAACGTGTTTTCATTTACAACATCTTTTTAATATCTCACTTCTCAATAACCTTGTTCCTCTCTTTTTTAAGAAAAAATATCCTAAAAAACAGCAAAATTAAATCACAAATGTGCAAAAATGTCTTCTTTTCAGATGCTTTCTAGTGACACTCACTATGCTAAATTCAGATTCAGACATTTAATTGTTTTGTTCTGATAGCTTACTTATTTTTAGACGTTTTATTCACATTTTTTCTAATATTTTGATAGCTATTTATCAGGCATTTCATTTGTCATCTAACATTCTACCTTATTTTAACATCCGACATTTTATTTCATGTTTTAACATTTTTCTGATGGTTTTATTATTTATTTTGAAGATATAACTTTAAAAATATTTTAAAATATCTTAAAAAAACAGCAATATTAAATCACAAAAATGTAAAAAAAAAAACTGTCTTCTTTTCAGACATTTCGTATTTTCTAGAGATGCTCTCATTAAGCAAATTTCAGGTTTAGACATTTTATTTTCTGATATAATTATATTTACATATTTCATTAGCATTTTTCTCATAATTTGATGAATATTTTTCATCTAACATTCTACCTTTATGACATAATGTTATACATTTTTCTAATATTTAAAAATTTTTCTGACATTTTACAAATAATTTTTACCCACATTATTAATATTTTAAAATATTTTGATTAATATATTGATGACATTCTGGATTTTTTTAATCATTGTTTAGTAAATTTATTTTTTTCTGACTTTTAGGTGGTGTTTTAAACTTTAAAAAAATTAGTCAATTTAAACCAAGTGTCCAGTATTTTATTAATTTCCTCAGAGATGTTTCAGGCATTTTATTAACATTTCTAGAATATTTTAGCTTTTCCATCTTTGTATTAAATGTTGCAAGTTTCGTTACACTTTATGAGAAGATAGGGCACATTACAGATGAAAAGTTTGTAGATTTTCCTTCAATCAGAGTAAGTGATGTTAAGATAAATCACAGAAAACGAGAACTGTATGAGATTTCTTTCATTTGCCTTCCTTCACATCATACTTTCTCTTTCCATTGTGGTGTTGCTGCTAAAACAATACATTGTGCAGCTCTAGAAAGAATAAAACAGCAAAAACAGGACGGTCTCCATGTTCCAAAAATGTCCTCCCTTTCTAAAATCTTGGTTTTAAAACTCACTGCGTCAGAAATCTGCATCAGGTCTGTTTCTTCAGCTTGTGTTCGTCCTTGTCGTCTCTGCAGCGTTTCTGTCCTCACTCGGTTTTGATGTCGCTCAGTCTTCCTTCATCATTTCATGTTATTTTTTCTTCTCCTCCTCCTCTGGGACGACTCAGTGTCTCAGCCCCTTGAGGTTCGTCGGTGTCGCCTACGTGGCTCTTTGCAGTCGGTTTGAGCATCATTACAAACAATAAACCTAAACCTTTATCTCGTGCCCTCAGCGGCTCGGAGCAACGTCTCGGCTGGGTTTTGGTGGATAATGAAGCCGCTTCAGCGAGACGGGAAGTTTTTTATTTGCTGTTATTCCGATGACTCTGACCTCCCGTCATGTTGTCAGATTGAACTGATTCATGCTAAAAGACAGACGGAACACGAAGAGACCTGAATGATCTATGATTGATTATTATAACAAGGAGAACTTTAATGATTATGAGTTAAATACAAACACGGAAGCAGAGGTTGAGATGTTCAAACTTTTAGAACAAACTAAGACAATTCTTTATGTAGTAGTGTCTGTCAGTTTCTGCATCATTACATTTTTTTTTTAACCTAAAGCTTCATACTCATGCAATTTCTCTAATTCCTGGTCATATTGTTTCATAATCTACACATGTATATCTATTTTGGAGATGATAAATTACTCCTATAGCATGATGTGAGTCTCCAGGTGGAATCAGAGACAACCCAAATGTGCACATATCGAATTAAAACGTTTAAAGTGCAAGACGGTAAATGTAACTACATTCCAGAGGATAGTTTGCACTTTTAGCTTCAAAACAAGTCATTTAAATGTCATTTAAGCATTGTTTTTAAAGGCAGCGTTTCAATCTAAGAAGAGCCTTTGAAGAAAACTCTCTTTTGTGCAGACCTCGACAATGAATAGTAAAGTAACATGTAGATTTTACAGCTGAATGATTCTGTCAGTTACCAGAAAATTAACGAGCACATGTTTTGATAATTTAATGGTGATTTCAGGTTTTTTTGTGCAAAAATATCAAACGTTTGTTCGTTCCAACTAAATGAATGTCGGGTTCCCATGGCAACGTGATACATACAGTGTAGCCGGGGGCGGCATGGCTCAGTGGGTAGAGTGGCCGTCTTGTAACTGGAAGGTTGCCCGTTCGATCCTCGGCCTGTCAAGCTCATGTCGAGGTGTCCCTGAGCAAGACACCAAACCCCTAATTGCTCCTGGTGGGTCGTGGTTAGCGCCTTGCATGGCAGCTTCCACCATCAGTGTGTGAATGTGAATGTGATGTATCATGTAAAGCGCTTTGTATAAAAGCACTATATAAATACAACCATTTACAGTGTGGGGAAAGTTCACCGTTACAGCAGCTCCAAGAAGAAAAAATTTGAAACACACAGTGCAAAAAATGCAGAGAGCAATATATACACAGAAGATGTATTTATTTATTTTTTAAGAAGACTATTTACATGAGTAAACTGTACATGTAACGGCTTTGTTCAGTGGTTTTATTAACCGTTTAAGACCAAAGGGTCATACAGGCCACCTGGATTTTTTTGCCTGGGCTGTGAAAGCGTCAGAAATCATACTATGAGTGATTGCTTTTACCCTTTTTTTTCAGAACAACCAAAGCTTTCAATATCTGGCAATATTTGACATAGCTATGTGTTTAGACGATATAACAATAGCTTAAAGTGGAAAAAAACAAAGCACTGATATGGATTTTACTAAACTGATCAAAATATTAGACATCAAAAATGTAAAATTTGAACTATAATACATATTTACAAAAATTTAAATTTTATAATACCTGTAAAATGAGAGCAGCACCGCTTCCATGGGATTTTGTGATGGACGTCATTGCACATGGTTCCTTTGACACACCGTAATACCCCGTAAAGTGCATGTTCTCTTCTTTCAGGAACCGTTTGAAATTTCTCTAGCACAAATGGTTGAGGAGTTACGGTAATTTAAAGAGCGCTCATTAAATGGGAGTGGTTTAAAGGGTTAACATACAGCTCTGCATGTTTGCAGATAAAACATTTTCCCTCAGCTGAGAAAAGGAATCACTCATAAACAATTACCAGGAAGTGCTTTGTTTAAAGAAAGATGCTTCTTACACATGATTTAAATCCAAAAACTCTGAACAGAACCTGCTCCTGACCAGCTTAACTCCACAGCATTGGTTACCACGGAGATCTAGCCAAATAAAAAGAGAGCCTCCTTCAGGACACTAAAAACTCTGACTTTTGGCTCAAAATACCTCACTAACTCACTAATCTCACTTTGTAGTTCGGCTCTCAGCTCCTCACTGTCTGCTCCAGACATCTGAATTTGTGTTTATCACTCTTGTACAACTTCAACTTCAGCTTTATTGTCATTCAGCCACGTACGGATACGCTGAAACAAAATGACATTTCTGGCATCCATTCACAGTGCAGAAATAAAAGTGTTAATACTTTAAAAAACTAAGAATAATTTAAAAGAATAAACTAAAAACCCAAGTATACATCAGACACAATCATACTCGCTACTGGAGTGACAAATAGGTGAAATTAATGCGACTTGTAGTGCAGCATCGAGGAGAATTTTACACAGGGTTCCATGCAGTCCTAAAACAAATGTTTAGGATCTGCAAAAAACAGTTTGCATCAGTCTTTGAGTTATGACAGCTTTAAATGATATCATGTTCAACCAACAAACTGTGTTTAGTTTGTAGAATTAGTCTTTCCCTTTGAAACCGATGGTATTGTATTACTACAAACAAAGGTAGCATTAACAAGTTTTTAAATATCTGGTATCGCAAAAAAAACTTCATATATAATGAATTCACTGCCACTTGGATTTTGTTTTAAACCATCTAATGCATAACTTCTGATTTAAATCACACACAACATTAAGTTGATGCAATCACCAACATTATGATGCCAACACAACTCATTAAAGCAATGTTTTCAGCTTAAGTTTAACTAAGTCAATGGATTAATAGCATTTCATTAAGTGGTATTTTGATGGGGATGCAGAAGCATTACGTCTTCGAAAAAGTGAAGCTGAAACATCTGGACCAATCCCTAGTGACTGGATGTTTATTTAGGAAGGATATGCGGCTGAGTTTTCTGAGTAAAGCATTTTAAATATTAATATCCGGTCTATCATTGCTGCTGATGCCTCGTTGGGGAAAAAAACGTCGGAATCAAAAATAGTTTGAACCTTCACAAACCTTCATTTGATTAATTTTGGTTAATAAGCTGAATATTAATTTACCTCCTGAACTTCAAATTAAAAGCTTCCCTGTGGGATTTTCTTGCAAACAAACGGGTTATTTTTACACGCACTAATGATGACTGTGATAATTACAGATACTGATGAGTGCGAAACAAAGCAACGGCTGTATGTGTACAGGATGTCTAAGAGAAAGTCGTCAAAGCAGCTCCACAAGGTCAAAGATTGAATGACGTTCAGATGATGTTTCACTCTGAACTCAGTGCACCAGCTCTGTGTTTACTCTCCGAGAAGTTCTACACAACATTTGAAGCGAATGTGTGTCCATCCGCCATGTTGATGTGTGTGATTTTTAGGGTTACGTTGGAGGTTCTGGATGTGATTTCCAGTGTTTTGATATGTGGTTGGCAGCAGCTCCTGACAACCGCCACTAACGGGATTTAATTATCTGTTTTCGCATGTGACCAGCCAGACTTTATTTATTATTTCCTCAAAGACAAGCTGGGGTTGAAGCCTCTGAAGACTCGTGGGCTCTGGGAGTGTTTGATTGGCTCGGTGGCAGCAGGAAAACCTTCCTTATTTTTAACATTCGCCTCAACAGTTTAACAGCATTTCAACCCTTTTTTTCCACGCCGACCCCTCTGCCCTCCCACTCCGTCACAAGAGCTTTATAAAAGAGGCGAACTTTGAACACCAGCTAAGGAAAGCTCCTGTTTCTTGTCTTGCTCTTTATTATTAATGATAAGAAGAAAAGCCTTCCGTTTATGTATCATTGTTATGTTTTTAATTCACGGAAGAATCTCTGCGATACTAATGTCATTCTTTATAAAACATAAATCATTTGCAATATGGTTATTTGTAGGTTAAATGAGATTAGATTCAACTTTATTGCCATTCTGCAGAGTACAAGTGCTATGACAATGAAATGCTGTTTAGCATCTACCCAGAAGTGCAAAAGCAGCAGTGAAGTTATTTATTATTATTATTATTGTTATTTATTTACAGTTCTCCACGTTATTCTTAATGGAACCTGTGCAATACTTGAATTTCCATATATAAAAAAATCTGTACAAATATTAACTAGGGACCGGCCATTTACACAAGGAACACTGAAAAACTAATCTAAAGTTCTGATTGCACGAGATGATACAGGATGAAATTAAGCTTTTTTTTGCCAGTCAGGGCCACGGTAGTTAAAGAAAACTGTTACCTCATCTGCAGTAGTTGTTCCGTGTGCACGTCTGAGGTGGGAAAAGCAGCAGCAGCAGCAGCAACAACAAACCCCTTCAGGTTGAGAGCAGAGAAGCATCAGTGACAACAGTGATTAAGTCCAATTTAGCATGAAGGGAGAAGCTGTGCTGAAAGTGGTTGAAGGAACAGGAAGTGTAGCAGACTGAAGGAATCAGCTGATGTTCTGGGATTCAGATGGACTTTATGGTCTGCCTGAACTAACGTGACACATAATTAACATCCATCCATTCTCTCTACACCGCTTTATCCTCACTAGGGTCGCGGGGGGTGCTGGAGCCTATCCCAGCTGACTCGGGGGAAGGCAGGGAACACCCTGGACAGGTCACCAGTCTGTCACAGGGCTACATATACAGACAAACAATCACACTCACATTAATGGATTAGATTTATATAGCGCTTTTTAAGGCATTCAAAGCGCTTCACAATGGATCCATTATTTATTCACTCACACATTCTCACTCTAGTGGTGGTAAGCTACATTTGTAGCCACAGCTGCCCTGGGGCAGACTGATGGAAGCGTGGCTGCCAATCCATGCCTTCGGCCCCTCCGACCACCACCAACATTCACACGCATTTATACACCAGTGTGAGAGCAGCACCTACGGGCAATGTGGGAGGAAGCCGGAGAAAACCCACACATGCACAGGGAGAACATGCAAACTCCAAGCAGAAAGATCCCAGGCCCAGGCCGGGATTTGAACCGGGGATCTTCTTGCTGCAAAGCGAAAGTGCTAACCACTACTTCACTGTGCAGCCCACATAATTAACATATTAGAGCAAATCAGTAGAGAACAGTTGATCTGCAATACAAACAAACTACATAAGAGGGTCGCATATTTGTCTAACATTGGTGTAAAATTTAACTTAATTTAGCTTAATATAAGGATTTACATGATATTAATGTGTTGCTTTACAAAATTTTGGCCTAAAGGTTTTAAAACAACACATTTTTTAACTTCCGCAAAATTTTTCTTCCTTTCCCTTTAATTCAGTTTTTTGCAGCCAAAGGTTCAGTCAATTTCCGCCTGAAATTTCTACTGAAGATGTACGGAAAGTAAACTGAATGCTGTTCTTGAACTGTTTGGAGTACAGGCATGGTTGGGGTCTCCTGTGAAAGCTGACAACCTGAATGTTCACCCAGTGTAGTCAGAATTACTCTAGGTGCAACTGGCACAGAGTATTTTATGTTGGAACACACTGAATTAGGATGACTTTTATTCTCGACTAAATTTTTTCCCTAATAAAACACCTGAAAATAAGTGTGGCAGCACTGTGACAGCTTGAAAACACAAAAAGGCAACAGCCTGGGGTCTTACATAGTTCAGGTCAAAATTTCAGAGCAATACTACAAGAAATGAGTGTTTCACACATGTATCTGTACTGATATGGCCAGGCGCTGTCAATTTTGGACATCCTCTGTACATCCTCTGCACACCCTGCGCAAAAATGGTATATGTTCATTTTATAGCCCGTTTTCACATTATTTTCACTCCAAAAACTCATAAAGAACTCAAAAAAATCACTTCAGATAAGCTTCAGTGTGGGATCAGACACAATAGACTCGGAGGGGGAGAGACAGGCTGCAGATTCTGCCCTCAGCCGAGGTGTGAAACGTCACACAACCCCGATGGCAGAGGCTGTATTTATAATCATGCTATTCACCAGGCTCATTGGCTATCAGCCCTGTCAGTCAAACGTTTCCTCTGACGTGATTTGCTCAGAATTTACTGACGAAATAAGGTAGGTCCAGATCGGTCAGTCTCGGCTACTGTTGGCTGTTTAGGGCTTGAAGGCAGGTCAGAGTCACTTGATTGGTTGAAACGCGGTGTAAACATAAAGGAAAGACTTCAGTCGCCATTTTGAGTCCAAGACCGCATGGATCTCTGCACACTGAATAATAATATGCGCATAAATACAGTGAATATGAAACGAGCAGCGCTGCCACGAGCCGCGTGTCCGCACACGGAGCCGAGCTATTTGTGGATTATTTACTTATTTCAAGACATGTTTTGGACAAAATATTATACTTGCTAGTATTGTCTGGATGCCGAAGCTTGGATTCTGGCCGGTTTTTGTGGATTATTTTCGTCTTTGACCAGTAAAAGAGCGTCCAAAGGTGAGTTGTGCCCTTTATGTGCCCTTTAAATGTTTTGTTGTTTGTTGGAGAAATGTGTTTATATTACCCGCTGTGGTAATCACATCTGAAAGTGGTTTATACCAGCGGATTCACGAGAATCTAAGCTTTCCATCGGCGGGCCGCTGAACCGCAACGGGTGTATGTATTTTATGTTATAATGTAGGGTCTGGATAATAATATATAAATTTCTCAAGTAAATTTGTATAATAAAACATATTGTATGCCCTAATATGTAAATCATATAGGTAAAATTGGATTTTACATGGTCAGGTTTTAATCTTGCTATTTAAATACTTATTTTATTTTGAAGGGTGTTAAATAGATTTACACAATATAAAATATTATTGGGTTTTATATTTAAATTACTGAGATAAAATTGTATATTGACTGATCTTAACTTTAATATTTAAATTATTCTGGTAAATTTACACAGGTAGTAACATTATAGGACTTTGTATTAATTAAGTAGATGTACATAATTAATAATATTGCATGGTTGTAACTTTAATATTTAAATTACTTTGATAAATTTACATAAGTAGTTAAATTGTAGGTTCATAGCTATAATTTTTAAACTGGTCTGGTAAATTTTAATTGCAGAATCTTAGTCTTAATTTGTTAAATAACTTGGGTAGATTTATGGTTGTTTTAATGTTTATATTACTCAGGTAAATTTTCTTATTTTTTAAAAAATATTAATGGGTCTTAACCAACAATTAAACTTAAAAAATGTAGCCTGAATGTTCAGAAAATTCCAGAACAGGACAGTATAGGTGAATAAACTTAAAAACCTAAAAAACTACATGAGAGTTTATTAAATAATAAAAATAAAATTCAATAAATTATTTATACAGCTACATAATAAGTAACTGTAAGATTTGGTGAGACAATATTAGACAATTTCCCTCCAGTTCTCCTCACATTTGGGAAATTGTGGCACTCTGGTAACAAAGCGGAAACATGATATAAATCCACAGTAGGATGTTTCTTAGTTTTCTTCCTACTTGTTGAGAAACTCCTCTTCTAGTTATTTACTCATCACCTTCCTCCTCCTCTTCCTCCCTCCTGACTCGTACATGAGGTGAGGTACCGATGATAATTATCCCCTCGGTTCTGGGCTGAAGCCAGCTGTTAATGAGAGTGTTGACGGCTGCTTTGTGAGGCCCGTTTGGACCAACACGCTTCGCTGCTCCCCGATAAAGACAGAAGAGAGCTGTCGCGGAAATTTCATTATCTCCATCAGAACCCGATCCAGCAGCAGGATCGCAGCGAGGCGAGCTGAGATCAAAATGTTCAGACGCAGAGGAAGAAAATTGCTGCAAATCATTCTGGTCAGGAAATGTTCAAATGAAGCTTCACACCAACTTGTAGGATTATAGTGGGATTAATTACTGCATTTAGTTCACAATTTATCAGCCAACATTTTTGGGAACTTGATTATTTCTGTGATTGATTCCTCCACAGGTTTACCAAAACCACCAAAATACAATTAATAAGATGTACACAAGATTTTCTATTACTCCAAAACAGATAAAAAAATATAATTTAGCTCATGCTTTTCTGTTTCTTTTATGAGCTTGGCTGCTGCTTTGTTCACAGGTTGATGAAACTGTTGAAAGGCTGATGGTGTTTTGTATTTTTTTTAATCTATACTCTGAGTTTCAAATGAGCAAAACCATTTTATGTACAAAGTGTCTGGGTTTGGAGCTGGTTTACAGCTACAGAAAGTGACATTTAGGTCAGTTCGTAACATTTCAGATAGCCATGTTGCTCCATTATCTCAAATGTTGTTCAAGTTTACTTATTATTTGTTATTCGGGACCCAAAACTAGGTTCTGTAAAAATGGTTTTAACTGGATTTTGAGAACTTTGTATGTTTTAAGACATGTAAATATTTTGGGGAGGATTTTTAGTCTAAAACCCTCCAACTTATCTGAGATCTGAGATGTCATTTTAAGGGTTCAATATCTCCACAAATAGAGCTCCCACAGGGACGAAATCTCGCAAGACAGAATTGATCCCAGCAGAATAAATTAAATTTATAATAAATAATAACATATCCATATATATATATATATATATATATATATATGAAACCTGCACACATTGATTTGTTTAGAATTTCAGTAAATTCACAGGTCTTAGCACCAAAACTTCCAGAAAATCCCTCTGCTGCTTCTTATAAATGTCCTTCATGCCTTTCACTTGTCTAAAACCTGTCTGACCAAAGTTGGACTTGAGTTCTGTCTGGTTGTGGAGTTTTCCACCACAGATCGTGCCTTTATTTGGGCAGTCATTGCAGACGGCAACAGGAAACGTGTGTGTGTGAGAAAGAAATAAGGCCACAACATGCAACAAAGATCCTCAGGCCAGAGTCTAACAGCGGATGTTGCATTTTTGTGGTGTTTGGTCGGCGAGACGCCTCACCAAAGACTGTTTTTAACGCAGCTGTGCAGCCACCAGCAGACTGTTCCTGTTGATCCAGCAGCTGCAGCAGAGTGAGACGTCTTCAAAGTTCACTACAGTTTCAGGAATCACATCTCCTAGTTTAGCTCTCATTCATATATTATCAATAACTTAAACCTATCAGCTTCAGTATTTGGATAAAGTTGCTGTGATGAATAAGTTAGTTGGTTTTAAAAGGCTACAGCTGCAGGGTTCCATGTGAACTTTCATTTTCAAGATTTTTTTACTGCAGATTTTTTCCCCACACACAGTGTTTTGTTTTTCTTCACACACAAACAGTACAAAGGTGCACATTTATATATTTATTTTTAAACAAAGATAAATAAAATCTCTTTTTGAGGAAGACCTGTCCAAGAAGTCATGCCATTATAAAGTTAAAACATTATGAAATCAAACATAATAAACATAACTAAAATCCAGTTTTGGATTAATGACACTTTTCAAGTAAATATCTACTCATTGAAGCTTTTAACTCTCAGTGTGACAAAATCATTAAACTGCAGTTTGTTCTGAAGTTTATTCCAGGACCAGAAAGTGAAATAGAAGACTGCAGCTTTACCAAGTTAAGACTAAATTCTGGATATCCTGCATTGAAGCCATTGAGATGACTGAAAGTTATAACAGCTGTTGGTAAGTTAACTAGGATTTTACCCAGCACTGCTTTGGACATATAGATGAAGATGATCCAAAGCTATTAAAAGGAGCTCGTCCTCTTGTTGTCGACTCCTCACTGCCTCAGGTTGCCACTACTTGGTGCTGAAATACTGCAGATACTTCGACCACAAGATGAGTTTCTTAGGGACTTTTTGCTTTTTTGATGTCTCAGTATGGAACTCGAATGCTCCTACAGCAAAAGCATTGTTTGTAGCTTTTCTTTGGATGCACTCTTTGCAATAAATGCTATGATGTTAGCTGTTATTTATCATATCTTGGTGTTTCCCACGAGTTAAGAATGTCCTCGGGAGGTGCAATGCGACTGATGTGTGTCCAAAGTTTAATGCAGTTTAGAGAGTGTAACCCAGGTTGTTTTGTAAAACTAGAATGTACCGATTATCCCTAAACACTTCTAGTAGATGCTACCATCCAGCTGTGCACAGAGAAGCTTCTAGTCTCCATTGAGTTACTGCAGCTCAGCATCTTACAGGTGTGTACCCAGTCTGAAAACAGTAAAATTAGACAAAGTTTTTAAACAGAGTGAGATTATCTAACTGGGTGGATGTCCAGAGATAAAAACAAACCTGCTAAATCTCAGTGAAAATGTTTGACAGATGTTTTTGTTTGCATGCTGTGGATCTGACCTGTTGGTGGTAGTACTTAATCAAGGTTGTCATCCATTTGTGTGCTTAGGTGGCCTTTGGCAAGTCACTAAACAAAAAGTTGCTCCCGATCGCAAAAATACACCTTGCATGACAGTTCTGCCGCCATTGTGTGAGTGTGTGATTGGAAAACAATATTAAGTACCACTAAAGTACAATATTGGTTTATAAGTAAAAACTATTTATATTGATATACAGTATGAAAAAGTAGTGGATTTGTTCAACATTCAAGTTAATGCAAGTTTTGGTTTGGTTCCAGCATTGGAAGATACATGATGTTCAAGGAGTCAGATCAGAGCCAAAGCTTGATCTGGACATAGTCTTTGATTTATCATAAAAAGTCTCTACTATACTTACTGTATAACACTGTCCCTTTGCAAAGCCTCTTCTTTCACATCTTGTATTTCACGTACATCTTTCTTAACTGTTTTCTCAATATGTAAGTCGACTGGAGAGGTAAGAGAATCTTTCAATATGACATAACTTTACCAGATAGATGTGACAGAGTTTTACAGACTTAGAGGTTGATATTTCATAAACAAAAGTGATGCATGTAGTGAAACACAATGTGGTTTTTGCTCCTGAGAGGACGATTGAGATAATGAACCTGCTGAGGGGAAGCTGAACGACAATCCTTCACGGCCGTCGATACGTCGGGCTTTAATGATAAAATAACGAGGCTGATCTGTCTGAGTGACGGCCGACCGACAGCTGATAAACTCTGCAGATCAGAAACACAGCAGACTGTCTGCTGATCCCCACAGTTTGAGTGTTATCTATGAGCTTCCGGCTGCACGTTTTCATTAGAGTCAGCTTTAATTGCTTAATCAATTGAATTAATTAAAATGTCAAATTTAGAATCATTTCATTTCTTCCTCGCTAATAGAAGTGTCAAATTCATTTGGAGCCTGTAGCGGTTTGGTCTCGCAGGATATTTTGGGACACCAAAATATGTGGAGCTTTCACTCCAAAGCAGAAAAGTCTTGGATATCATGACAATCGAGAAGCTCCTCAAACAGTGTTTTCAGTTATTTTCCTTAGAAAGAAGCAGAATCCTCATTTGTGTTACGGCAAAGTTGATACTCACAGATAAAAATCTTTCACGTCTGTCAAATGGCGACACTTTTTACATTATTTTTTCTTTTTAATCATGCTTGGTGAGTCGGTTTACCACTTTTCAAAGAGGCTTATATGTATGTCAAATGAGGGATGAGTTGCCAGTAATTTTTTAAAAATCATTCATTGAATTCTGGTAAGTTTGCTGAATCTCTGACTTTTCAATTAGTGCCATCATCACACCAACAATTTAGCATTTTAAGCCTCAAATACATGTTTCGTTTTTCCGCTTATAGGAGGCATTTTCTCGGTATCATTACCAATAACACACACTAAATAAATATGGTTTGTCATTTAAAGCATTTTTAGAATCATTTGTTCCTGTTGTTTGCTATAGGAAATTCAATTTAAACTTGTTGTATTTCATGCTTCTTCTGTCAACCTGCTGTAACTTCTCTCAGAATGAAGCCAAACCCGAGGAAGTTGGTACAATAATCACTCATTTTAATCATGTGTTAGATCATGGATAGACAGATGAGGCGTCTTTTTGTGGTAGTTTTGTCAGCTTAAGCATTTCTGATTCTGGACTAAATAAAAAGGTTTAGAGTCTTTATTGATTCTTAGAATTTGTAGCTCCTTTTTATTTTTCTACAGCAGCTGAAGACTGACGTCTTCGTAATTTTGGTCTCTGGAGTCGAACTCTACTGCAGCCGCCATTGTCTTCAACTGTAGTCACAACGGACTGATGCGAGGAAAGCATTTGTTATGACCAATTTATGCATTGTAGAAAGAAAAAAAACATTTAAGCCATGTGTGACAGGCAGGAGAGAGTAGCAACAAAATAAAAATTACACAGAAAGAGATGAACCAAACATGCAGTAACAAACTAGAAACAATGCAAAACACATCATCAAAATGGTACGGTACAATGTATTTTTGTTGATCCAATGGAATATATGGGCCAAGCCATTTCAAATTTCTGATCAAATCCCTGAAAAACTGACATTCCCATCAGCCTCAGCTGTACTTTCTGTTTGGTACCTGTTACACAGTTAGCATTAAACCTGCTAAACATCAGCATGTTAGCATTCTGTTAGCATTTAGCTGAAGGTACAGCCTCACAGAGCAGCCGGCAGAGACAAAGCCTCTTGTTTCTCTGTGTCTTTTCTTTCTTTGAAGCGCTCTGTAACTCTGCAGCGATGATGCCGCATAAATGCAGTTGTTGTATTAATATTATTCTGATGTGTGAGGATGTATGTGTTGATGTTTCAGGTGAAGTTTCCCCGCAGGATTAGAGCGAACCATCGTTTAACCGATCAGCCTTTTCTCCTGCACACTGGAGGCATGTCAGCCGCTGCCTTTGATGTCGGTGCGTTTTTCCCAGCGTCGGTGGAGGTTGGAGTGGGTGTGGAGGGAGGGGGAGGGTTTGATTTGCATACAAAGCTATTCTCGCCTCCTCTTTGTTCTTGCGCTGAG
Source organism: Acanthochromis polyacanthus (assembly GCF_021347895.1). Classification (NCBI taxonomy): domain Eukaryota; kingdom Metazoa; phylum Chordata; class Actinopteri; family Pomacentridae; genus Acanthochromis; species Acanthochromis polyacanthus. The sequence goes on along the minus strand of NC_067114.1, from coordinate 39,422,100 downwards.
TGTGGAAAGAGTAATTGTCTTCATCAGTCAGAAGTGTTTATCTCGTTCGTTCAACGCAGATTTGGCGTGACGTTGGGCGACGGCTGAAAATGCAGAATGGGAATAATTCTTGCCCGGGATTAGTGCTGAAGACGGTGGTATTGTTGTGTCAGATCAGTGCTGAACGCCTCACAGTGAAGGGAAGGAGATCAGTTCCAGCCCTTCAACATTCACCCTCTTTCACACTTTCACCAGCTATATCTCAGTTTTATATACAGTTAAGCCTAGAATTATTCATACCCGCGTCCAGTTTAGAGTTTTTAATTTGACCAATAAGGTTCCCATTGGCTTGAAATGACATAAAAAAGTGACAGAGATGCTGATGATGAATTTGAACTAAATCTGTGTGGGTTTTTTTCCTATTCTTAATTGAACCTCTGCTGCATTATATTGCACCAGCCGCGTCATGCAGCATCCACCAGCTACCCACCATCAGATCTTAGGTGTTCCAGTTGCAAGCGTCGCTGAGTCCCTGAAGTCTAAAACCAAAAGGAAAATGAAAGACGTTCTGCTGCCTCTCTCTCTGAGAATCCACCAGGGAGCCACACATGATGCAAACATGTTTGTTTTTCTGTTCAGTTAAAAGTATATGTGTATTGCTCATATTGTAAGGTCTCTGCTTCCTCCTAGGCTGTGGTTTACCAAAGTTTTTAATCTGATGTAACCTCAGAGGCCTGTCAGATGGACTAAAGAACTCCTTCATCAACACCACCTCTCATGTTCAAAAGCGTTCACTTGAACATTTTAAATGAAATCTTAAAAGCAAATATTGTTAAATATTTTTTTTAATCTAGTTGAGTAGTTAATATTGAGTCCAGTTTGGTCAGAGCTCTCTATCCATTACTTACAGCTTTCAACTGTTATTCCACTCTTTTATATAACATTTTCATACAAATGTTTATACGTACTCTTAGCTAGCTGTTTTAGCTATTTATTCACATTAAGTAAACAGTACCAACTGTTAGCCAGACTATCAGCTGACTCTTTTAGCTGTTTGTCCATACTATTAACTAACAATTTAAACTGTTATACATACTATTAGCTAAGAAATTAAACCTAAAGAAATTAAATTTAACCTTCTAGCCATAGTAGCAGCTAAAAAAGTCAACTGTTATCGATACTATTAGCCAGTGGTGGCTGGTGGTGAAATTTGTTGGGTGGGCTAACAAATGCATAATACCGATTAAATGGTTAACACCGCTGCAAAAGCAACATCACCTATGATACACACAGTTACATCAACTACAGGTACACTATACTTTTTTAGTGCTCTACATCAACACTCTCCCTCACTCTCTCACTCTCTCTCTCTCTCTCACACACACACACACACACACACACACACACACACACACACACACACACACACACACACACACACACCACTACAAAATGTGTTCCAACTGCAACGACTGCCAACAGATAGCCTGCTGCATCTGTCTTATTACAACTGTTTGGCGACATGTAGTGCAAAACATGCCTTCAGTACAACAGATGACCTCAGCAAAAACAAGGTGTCACAGTCCTTTAACAGGTCAACATGGGCCTACCTTATTTGAAAAGAAGCTCACATCGATGGCCGATTTGATCCCAGTCTCTTAACTTCCAGCTTTTCCTCCAAAGACATTGAGGAAAATGGACATGAAAGAAAATAAACCACCTCGTTCATGCTAACGCCCGCCATAGTTTAACCTTTTCTCGCTGCGTCAAAGGCCTGTGGGCTGCCTGAAGTTAGCCCAAATGATCAGTAAATCACGGGGGCGGGACATGACACCTGTCAATCACTTACAAGAATGAAATGAATGAAAGCGAACTGTATCTGCTGGGGCTGTAGAAAATAAGCTCATTTAGAGAAATTCTATGTTTTTCTTTTGACTGATTGGTGCTGTTGCTACCTTTTTTTTTCACCTAAACTTAAAACAATCTGTTGTAAGTTATTTAAAAAATAATTTTCTCATCTTTTTTTGTGTTGGCCTGGGAGGGCTTAGCCCTGTTAGCCTATTTATACCAGATGTCCCTGCTATTAGCTAACAATTCAAACTGTCATACATACTGTACTATTAGCTAACAATTTAAACAGTTATACATATTTTAGCTAACAATTTAACCTTCTAGCTAAAAATTTAAACTGGTATCTATACTATTAGCCAACAATTTAAACTGTTAGCTCTATTATTAGCTACAGCTCCAACTTTTACTACTACAACTATTATCCATACTGTTGACTATGACTTGATGACTTGATTTCAACTATTAAACATACTATTAACCAACAATTTCAACTGTTATCATACTGTTGACGAATAATTTCAACTACTAAACATACTATTAACTAACAATTTCAACTGTTATCCATACTATTAGCTAATATAAACTGTTAGTGCTACTATTAGCTAACAACTTAACCTTTTACCTATACTGTTAGCTAACATTTACAACCATTATCCATATATTAACTAACAATTTCAACTGTTATCCATACTACCAGCTAACAATTCAACCTTTTTATCCATATTGTTAACTAACAATTTTAACTTTAATCTTTACTATTAGCTAACAGCTCCAACTTTTACCTATAGTGTTCGCTCACATTTACAACTATTATCTATACTTTTAACAATTTCAACTGTTATGTATACTTTAATTAACAATTTCAATTGCTATCCATACTTTTAGCTAATGTAAACTGTTTTCTCAGAATCAGAATCAGAATCAGAATCACTTTATTCATCCCCGAAGGGAAATTCAGTTGTCAGGGTTCTTATCTGTTTAATTTTGAATTGAATAGCCTGACTGCTGATGGCAAGAAAGATTTGCTAAATCTTTCGGTCTCCCAGCAGAAACCTCCATCAGCAGTCGATGATACACGACAAAATATTTAAAAAATATCGCAAAAATACAGCAAAAACTGAAAACAGTTAGGAGACACCAAACTTTGCAGCCACTTTCACAGGCGCAGGTTCCGGGTTAGTACTATTAGCTAACTAATAGTACTAACCTAATAACCTAACCTAATAGTACTCTACTGTTAGCTAACAACTCCAACATTTACCTATACTGTTAGCTCACAAATTCATCTGTTATCCATACTATTAGCTACCAATTTAAACTGTTATCCATACTATTAACTAGCAATTAAACTGTCAGTGTTACTATTGGCTAACAAGTTCAGCTGTTATCCCTAGTATTAAATATCAATTCAAACTGTTACCCATACTTTTAGCTGACAATTTAAACTATTAGGCTTACTGTTGGTGAACAGTTTAACCTTTTTATCCATATTATTAGCAGTTTCAACTGATATCCATACCATTAGCTAACAGTTTTACATGTAATCTTTACTATTATTCACTTTTTTAACCACTGCATGTATATGGTAATCATTTACTTAATTGTGACAGTCCACTTCTATCAGTTATCCATTATTTTTAGTTAATGGTTTACTATTCTGCTCAAACCTGTTCAGGTCCAAACACTTCTTGAATTAAATTGTAATTTCTGTATTTGAGAGAAGTTAGGCTGAGCTTTCCACATCCCCTGTGGTTAATGCAGAAGGATTATAGGTATTATGTTATACCTCTGGTTAAGAATTACTGCTTGTAGGAACAAAAAGTAAATCACAGGGTAAGGTTTTGGTATGGGCCACTATTGGTTGTGGTTGGGTAAAATCTGCAGTAAATGAATGTAAGTCAATAAAATACCCTCTGAGGTGGTGGACTGTGTACGTGTGCAGAAGCAGCTCATCCTTCAGTTTGTCACCTGTAGAAAAAAGAAAAGCAGCAGCATGTTGAAGGTGACAAAACACAAACATGTTTCTCTGTAGCTTGTCCCAAAACACCTTCACTAACTGATTTAATATTAGACAATGTTGCTCATTTCTAGGTCTGTGTTTTAAATCTGTGGCTCTAGTGGCAAAATTGTAAACATTAGCATATAACAGCACATAAATAAAAGGAAAACAAAAACATATGCTTCCTTAAAAGCAGCTTTATAAAGGCAGCAGTGTTGTGCTTCTGTTAAGATGGTAGACTCATAAGGAACAGATTTAAAAACAGAAAAACAAAATTGAAGCACTAGAATCACAAAATATCCTCTGTCTACCTCCAGAAACACTGGATCCTACCTCCTACGGCAACTAAGTAGTATCATTTACCTGCCTGGTTAATGTTAAACTCCACCCTTTGTATTTATGTGCTTATTTCTAAACCAAATTTTATCAGTCAGAATTGATGGACTTTCCCTTTAAATGTAGACTGTGTTTAGTCCATATGCATATTGCGTTGCAAATGTATAAATTATGTCATTAAATGTAATTAACCATTTAAAAATTTTATAAATAACCAAAGTTATTGTGTCATCCTCCACATTTCTTAACCTGTAAATGACAGAGCAGTGATAGAGACACGTTTGTATCAGAACGTTTCCGTCCTCGAACTCACTTGTGCTTCTGTATGAATCAGTTACAGAGTTAAAGCGACAGGCTGATCTCACAAGAGACGACTGTCTGTTTGATTTATATCGCTGCACACACCTTCAAAGAAAGCGAGAGCTGAGGGCAAGACGTAAGACACATCCACACCGATCCCTGTGGGTCCAGCAGCTCCCATCAGGCCACAGTTAGTCCATTTGTTAGTGCACAGCTGCACATGCCCACAGAATTTATGAATCTCTTTCAAATGGAAGAATCACATTTTCCTTTACAGGTTAAGAAAGTTCTCATGCTTATTAATCTGTTTAACCCCTTTTCTGCTCAGGAGCAAATATTCCTTACATATCCAAAACAAATAGGGATGTGAATGATTCATTTCATTGATTAAAAATACATTAATTAGTAAGACAGAAGAAAATGTACTATAGAGTGAGGTCCATAAATATTTGGACGTTGACACAGTTTTCAGCATTTTGTCTCTGTATACCACCACAATGGATTTGAAATTAAACAATCCTGATGTGCTTTAAGTACAGACTTCCACCTTTAATTTGAGGGTATTTACGTTCAAATCAGGTGAATATTGCAGGAATTACAACACATTTGAGTAGAGGCCTGCCAGAGCATCTACCAGGGACCAAACCCAGCATCTGGAGATGTCTATAGGTTCGAGAAGAATTTGCAAGTGACAATTTGACTTATGATTGTGATAGTTTTCCCAGTTACTTTTGGCCCCTTAAAAATGTGGAGAGCACATATAAAATGTGTTTAATTTCTACACCGTTCACCTGATTTGGATGTAAGTATCCTCATATTAAAGCTGAAAGTCTGCACTTAAAACACATTGGGATTGTTTCATTACAAATGCTTTGCGGTGATGTCCTGAAAATAGTCCAAAGATTTATGGTCCACTAAAATCATTTATTGCTCTGCCAAGGAATGCAGCAAAGTTATGTGAGGATTGTTGTCTGTTTGCAACATTACTCAGGAATGAGCCAATGGATTTGAATGAAATTTTCAGAAAATTGAGAAATGAGACGAGGACCAAATGATTAGATTCACAGTCTGGATCCACGGATTTGTTAAAGATTTCCGTATCATTGCGAGATAGCAGCACAACGTCACTGTAACTATGACAACAAGTGAACACCATGTCAGCTGCCTGCTGATGATAACATGATTGCGATCCCACTACAGATCGACTGGTTCAGACTTATTGGGACTTATCTGTCAGAAATCATACAGTGACGGAGCAGCCTTGGCAGAGTATTGTGCTCTCTGAGTGCTTTTTTTTGTTGTTTAATGAGATGGAGTTACAGATGTGTTTGCTGACCGTCCATAAATGATCACCTCTCCCTGCTGTCTAACTGCGGTTAGAATGGTTTGTTTGTGAAATGGTGTCGTGTTGTTGTTCTAATTAGCTAGAAACGTGAGGCTTATGCTCATGCTAAGCTACAATTTTTATATCAATTTATATATTTTTAATTGTTTTCAAAGTTATCTTTTGGCCCATTTTGGCCTTTAGTATAGAGGAGAGGGCGATACAAACATGGGGAGAAGACATGTAGCAAAACAGCCATGAGTTGGACTCAAACCCATGGCCACAGCTGGTGGACTATGGAACCTGTTCATAGCTCACCAGCTCAACCTGTTGAGCTACACGGGTATCCTAAACCATACTTTTTAAACACTAGCAGAGTCTGAGAGCTGCTAATGTTCATGATCAGCTGTATCTGATTGCACTCATTCACCAACATTCAGACTAAAGCAAAGAAGTGTATCAGGGACTCTCTGCTCTGAGTACAAATACATTTTAGAGGAGGATGTAAATACTCAGATTTCCTGGACTGATAAAGTTCGACAGTGTTTGTTGACAACTTTCCAGTTGAGCAGCTGTTTGCAGCAGCTGGTTAAACATTTACTCCTTCACTTGGATCAGCTATGAAGATTATTGTGCCATGAAACCATTGGGAAGAGATTAATAACAATACAGGCTATTATTGTGGAGGACGGCTGCTTGTTTGCTGTGTTGTAATGTTTGAGCAATTACGGAATAGTAATTTTTCAAAATATATAATTTGTTTTTTGTGGTTTAATTCATAGTTTAGTACCCTTGAGTTTACTTTGTCTGTTCTTTAAAAATCTATGCAAATGAGTTGATAATGGTGCAGCCCTATTTATAATATCCATCGAAGTGTTAAAAGTCAGGTGCAGTAATCTTCACTTTTATAACCAGCAAATATGTTCACAATGTTGTTTATTTGTTGTTGAAATTGCATGAAATAAAGTTCCCAGCATAAAAGAGAGGTTCTTTTGCAACATGTGTATTTATATGATGTAATCCACTCATCAGAATTGAATCAAACCAAAAGAAATTGATTTTTAGTCTGTGAATCGATATCAGCGCTGATATTCAGCCGCTGCAGTGATGCGTTGTAAATCCACTGAACCTCCTCGGCATCGTTTCATCTCTTTTCTGGACTGTAGAGACTTCCAATCACTGGCAGCCGGCAGCTCTTTAAAATGTAAAACTAAACCGCTCAGCTGAGATCAAAGCAGGTGTTTCCTGACAGGCTGATCTGATGTCAGTCTGCAGCGCCAAACAAGCTGCTGCTGCTGCTGGAGTTTTGATGCCTCATCACGCTGTTGACGTCTCTTCTGCAGACTCGAGTAAACCGTCTGCAGCCGCTGACGACAACACATCACCGCAACCTCGTCTTTACGGGAGCCGTCACTGCACTCTGACACCATAGCTCACTGGAAAGTCACATATAAATCCCTGTGTGATCATGTGGTGCTGTTTAACCATTCAGACTTCCTGCTGTTGTGGAGCAAAAATGTGGCCATAGCTTCTGAATCATCCAGACTATAAGCACAATTGAGGTCTCGCCAGAAAGAAAACGTCTTAAAACCTTGAGGTGGGACTTGGAAATAAAATGACCAGAATTGAAACACATCAACATCGACACATTCTGTTCACATCAACAATGCTGTATAGTCAGGGGTATTAAAATGTTGTTTTGGGCATCAGTATGGTATGGAAAGAGTTAAAAGTGGTGAAGTGTAGGTGTTTTCGAAGGATGTGTGAAGGGATTTGAAGGTTTTGACAGAATTTGATGGAGCTTCAAAGGACTTTATGGCTTTGAAAAGGTTTTAAAATGGGTTGACGGGTTTTGGAGGGCTAGAGAGCACAAAAAGAGGTGTTACTATCTCCTAAATTGCAAAACTTTTGAGCTTTGAGGAGGATGAGGTTTGTTACAGCCAGCCTTTTAACCTCTTACAAGATCGTGACGATCACACAGAGTAACAGAAGTGATGCTTTTTTCCCCATCACATAAAATTAAATTCTGTCACCCCGCCTCCTCCTTCGACGAGTCTTCATCATTATTACTGTATAATGATGTTCTAAAGGGCGTTGAAAGGTTTTTGGGTTGTTTTCAAAGTCTTTTCTGAGACAAGACAGACATGTAGTTTCCTCAAAAACCCTGCACAGCAGCAGGGAGCCCTTCCAGTTTAAAGTTGAAATATGAAAATAGACAAATTTTGTATCTGTGCAGCAGCTCCGGAGCTCTTTGCCTTGTTTTCCCAAAGTGTTGCTTCTCCTGCTGTGAGGCCGATGCAGTGACACTAACGCACAGCGTGGCCTCCTGCCTGCTCTCTGAGCTTCAGGCCAAAACAGCTCACATCACTTTGATCTGACTCTGCCGTGTCTCAGCCAATCAGGAGCCTGACAGCCACCGGCTTCGACCAATCATCGTCTCCTGCTGGGAGACAGCAGAGTGAGACTGTGCAGGAGGGAGACTAGATGCTCTATGCTGCCATATGTATGTGGACGCCCTTGTTTACATACGTCTTTTTTTGTCACTTATTTGCATCTGTTGTAGCGATTTTCAAGGTTCTTTGCAGGAATTTTGTCCCAGCATCTTGGTGAATTTATCCCGGTTCTGATAAGGATTCACTCAGTGTCTTCATGCAATCACAGACTGACTCCAAGATGTGAAGGTTATTTATGGGCTGGACACATTCCGAATGTGTCTTTCAATTTTTCAGTTTAAAATACCTCAAAGATGGTTTATTGCTCCGGGATTGTATAACCCTTGATTTTAGTCCTGTTTTAAAGCCGTTTCAGCATCTGTAGCTTTAAATACAGCTGAGCTGCTGCAATGCCCGTCCCCTTCAAGAGGAAGACTCTCTGCATCAGTGATCGATGGCATGGAGAAAAACACTTAAACACACAACAGCTGACATTTGTGAATGAGTTTTGGACTATTGTACACTTGTTTGTGATTTTTTTTATACCAGGCACAGTCGTATTGGGAGGAGCTAAGCAAAGATACAGCCGTGATGTGCCCTCGAAATAATGACAAAAACCTATTTTTGTAGAACACTTGCACACAGAATTGCAACCAGTGCAACAGACGAGGTGGCCGAGTGGTTAAGGCGATGGACTGCTAATCCATTGTGCTCTGCACGCGTGGGTTCGAATCCCATCCTTGTCGAGTTATGAGTTTTTCAGTGGTTAAGGGATGCTGACTGGAAGATCAACAGGATTCAAGTCTTTCTTACCAAAAAAAAAGCGTCACTCTGCAGGTCACTGAAAGACAGATATTGCTGGAATTACCTTCCATGATTATGATCAACCAGGAAAAAACACTGATCTAGACAAGTATGACCAGTGTGATGTTGGGGCCTCTATTGCCTTCTGTGTTGTCATTGCTAATTGGGTATCAATGCTACACATTAAGGCAGGGTCTTTGCCAAAATAAAATTTAATCTTAAGATCCGACAGGGATGGGATTTGAACCCACGCATGCAGAGCACAATGGATTAGCAGTCCATCGTCTTAACCACTCAGCCACCTCATATGCTGTAAAGGCCTCCTCCCTCTGTGCAAATGTTCCAACAGCACAATTCCCTCATTGTCTTGAGTCCACACCAAAGCTGCATCTTTAATTTAGCTCCGCCCGATACAACTGATTGGTTTAAAGACGAAAAAAGGGATTGAGGCTATGAGCGACTGTTCAGGAGGACAGTGTTTATAAGAAATTTTATTAATAAACTGACAGTATGCAGCGGGTAGATAGGATTTAAGGGGCAAGAAGACTTGAATCCCGACCTTTCAATTTCCAACCACCACAACCCCTAGAAAACTTGCTATTAGAAGAATGGGATCTGAACCCATGCATGCAGAGCCACTTAGGCACCTCGTCCATTGTACCTAAGTTCTCTGTGTGCAAATATTCCACCAAAACAGAGAGAGAGAAGAGTGAGGGAGAAGGGAGGGAAAGAGAAAAGAAAAAAAGGAGGAAACCATGTACTCTATTCATTTTTTCTTTATTCTCTTACCTTCTCAACAATGTTTACACACACTTCTGAACGAATTGCAAGATTTATCATTGTTATGATTTTCATGGCTCTTTTGGGATTCGAACCTACAGCAGTGGCAACAACCCAACGTATCACAGGGATTTGAACATTCCTAAAACCTTCTGTAGGTGGCAGCACACACCAAAACAGTGTATTAATAGTGACAAGAACAATAAACAGATAACAGAGAGACAGACAGAGAGTGAGAGACAACAGCGTTACAAGCTGTTCTTCCACTGATCCAGGGTCAGTCCTGAGTCAGGACAATACCACCACCCCTTCAGCTGGGTGTGTCCAGTCCTTTTATTTTTTTCCTTGCAGGTGTAGTGATAATGCTGCTTCGCCAGCCTTTTCTTTGGTGGTTCGCCTCTAGCCACTAGCTCCTTATCTTCCTTGGCAGCTTTGCGCAGTCTCCAGGCATGTTGCCTTGGCTGAAAATGTGGCAGAGGTGGAAGACACGCTTGCTCCAACAGTGGAAGTTGCTGCGCTGGAGGAGCTGGTTGATGCAGGGTGATCTCCACGGTCCTCCTGATGCACGTCCTTTCTTTTTAGCCTTCTGGTCATATCTAAACAGTGAAAGAGACATCCATATGCTTCATTCATTCTATGGAATGCTTGTTTAATTGTGGTGTACAAAATAAACATTATTTTGTACCTTAAAGGCGCTTTATCCATGGTATGGAGAGCCGTGTACAGGTGGACAATGTCTGCCTCCTCCTTGGCTGACAAGGCAGTGATTGTTCGATTCAAGCAAACTAGATAAGCTGCTAGGGCATCAACTGCTTTCCACCCCACAACGCCTCTTGAGTCATGTTGGCTGGTCTAAAAAGTGACAAGTGAAAAAAGTAAATAAATGTACATTTGTTTCTAATTATGTGAGTAATGTTGATTTTACATTGAATTATCTTATTAAAATGTAACCAGATTATAACCAGGAATGGAACCAATCAAGTATTGTGTTTTTCAGTATAGTCTTACAGAAAGTGTTATTAACCTCTGTGACCAGGGCTCCAGGTTCAGTGTCACCCTCCAGCAACACCTGGTCTTCAGGAGGATCGAGATCACCAGCCCCAAGCTCAGCTGACAAGCAGAGAGTAGCGTCAGGCAGTGTTGTTTTTGGCAGCCAATTTAGATTTAGTCTTAGTTTTAGTCTTTTGGACGAAATCCTTATTCTATTTAGTCACAATTTAGTCATTTCTATAAGTGATAGTTTTAGTCCAGTTTTAGTCGACGAAAACTCAAAAGGTTTTAGTCTTGTTTTAGTCTAGACATATTAGCCTTTTAACAAATTAAGTATTATTAACCTCACTGACAAAATGACAGTGGAATCAGTGTTCATTACTACAAAAAAGCCAACAAAGATATTCTTTTGCGGGTTTATTTTTTGTCAGTTTAGAGTAGTATGTTAAGGTTAAGGTTTTGTAGAATAAATATCCTCGTCTCTATTATTGTTCTACGTCTTTAGAAATAAAAAATACCTTTAATTCTGTGTTCTGTAAAGTCAGTGCATTTAATTTACAATGCATTGATTCTATAGAATACAATGTTGATTAACTTGCAATGCCCCAGTAAAATAAATAAATCCTGAATAACGGGGGAAAAATTAGATGAAGCATATTGATGTTCTGAAGGCTGGAATGTGAAATCTCTGGTTAGAATGTGGTCAGATGGTTTATATGATGTTATTGTTTTACTTAAAATCTGTTTAAAAGTATAACAACTCAGGTCCAACTGGTTTATCGCAGTAAGCTTTGAAAACGGTATTAGAACTTCTCTTGCCGTTTCTGTCTGACCGTCGGACTGAGACCACAGACTGTCACCAGTTAATCTGATCGTCACACTCTGCCGCAGTGAAGCGATATTTCCACTCCGTTAGGTGGAGGTCCTCATTAAACCAAGAATTTTACTGGTAGACAGAACAGCCGTGAGTCCCAACAGAGCAATAACGACAATGCTAAAGCTGACAACAAGAACATTTCGGAACAGTTTATTGACGTCTGTGTGTTTTGAACAGGCATCGGTACAGTCACCTATGCTATGTGTTGCCGTTGTAACAGCTGTCTCACTCACTGAATATCACCAGTTGATCGAAACCATCCATTAACGTTTTCGTCCAGTCTCGTCTCTTGAACGAAAACTAGCACACGTCTCGTCATGTTTTGGTCATCAGAGAGCCGCGTTTATTTCGTCATTGTTTCGTTTTCGTCATGAAAAAAAGGCGCGTCAACGAAATAATTTTGTCATCGTCATCGTTAACGAAAACAACACTGGCGTCAGGCTCATCTGGCTTGTCCTTGTCCTCCTCAAGCACCTGCGAGGGGATTTCAGGCATCTGTTCTGGAGTGAGCAGGTCACCTCTGTTGGTCTGGGCTAGTAAATATTCGACAGCAATTCGCTCCCCTGTAAACCGTATAAACACAAAGATGCACAAATGACATACATATACACATCTCCTATATGTATAGCACAAACTTTGCACCCAAGACACAAGTCACCTGGGTTGAGGGGATGCAATAGTCTACTGTACCAGCCTCTCTTACCAGTAGGTTTCCCAGGTGGGGTGAACTCTGGAACCAGATCACAGCCATGGACTCGCCGGCTCATGTTGTTGAGGTGAGACATCAATTGTACGTCAAATGTTCTGAGGGTTGAGGCAGCCTCCACAGCTAGTGCCTCCTTGGACCGACCCATGTTCCACCTGGATGCTCCTTCCAGCATGTACATCTGCATGTGTACTGCATTGCAGCGCAAGCCTAACAAACAAAATGCTTTAGTCAACCACTGTTGTAAAGTGAATACGTGAAGTGGTAATTGTGTTGTCTTGACACATTCTCTCTCATAACATAGACACTTGATGCGACTGTACCTGGAATCAATGCACACTGGTGTCGGTGAAAACTCTCCAAAGAGGAGGATCCCCTACCACACCTGATAATGTCCAGTTCTTTCCCACCCTTCTGGAGTGTCCCCACCTTTGTGTACAGCGCAACTCCTGCAGGATCTTGCAGGCACTCCAGGTGCTTTTGCTGTACCTCCCACACGTGGTGCATGCTTTCGTGGCTCACCAGATGCAGCCCTGTGGTGTCTGTCATCTCCCACACTGACTCCAGGAGCCCTGAAATCATACTGCGCATCTCTTCCACTCCTCGCGTCCTCCTCCTGCAGTGCCTCTTCAGTTCCCCTGGTCTGATGGTGGCCATGAGTTGTGCCTCAGTGGGAACAAGCCCACTGTGGTTTCTCTTCCACTCTTCTCTTTTGGCATCTTTCAGGCGTTGCACATCCTCCTTGTCCCATTCAAAAACACAAGAGGAGAGCTTTGCACAAAAAAGGCCATAAAGAGGGTGGTGTTCGGTGGTGAGACCACAATTAAAGCGGCGCATAAAATGGAAACTATCCAAGCGCACTGCAGATGTCCATGGATGAAAGAGTTTAAGGACTGGAGAGACACCTGAGAAAAACAACCATTGATAATTACACAAACCATGACACCTGTGTGTGGTTACACCTTGATTAAGTAAACTCAGGCGCTGCCCAATTGCCAGTACCACTAATCTCCCAAGTAGTTGGAGTGTAACAAAAATAAAAATGAACACATTCAATACAAATGGCTCTAACAGTGTGTGTGTGTATACATGTGTAACATTTTTCCACATGTGTATTAAAAGAAGCAGAAAAGAAGCAAATTTCAATCACCTGACTGGCTGCAAAAGTCCCGGTCAACATAGATGACTTCAGGCTGAGCTTGGCCTGCATTCTTAAAACGAGTGATGATGCCCTGGCACAATTCCTCCAACCCTGCACCTTCACCCATCGTCAGAACGGAGTTCAAGACGTGGCCAAACACATTGCCAATGTTGGTCATCCATGCCGCGCTGTCAGCGATCCCACCAGCCAGCTTCTTGGTGATCTGTAAAACAAACATGACTTTAAAATGAGGGGACAAATTCGCCATCTTCTTATGGCGCTCACAGTCAGAGAGGTAGTGGATGGTCTGACGTGCCCACTCCTCACTGTGTGCTTCCTCTATTACTGACTGGATGTAGGAGGAACTGTTACCGCTGGTCCTCGGCTTAAGGAAAGTCACACATTTTCTGTCCAGAGCCAGCACTGTAGTGAGGACAGTGGGGAACAAGCTCCTGTGTGCCACATCCAGCTGGGAGAGAATACCCTGGCTCCATGGACAGACAGGCTGAGAGCACTTGCTGCAACGTGGATAGTCCCCTCCCACCAGGTAAAAGCGGCTATCCACATCAATCACCTCCCTGACTTTTCTGTAGATGCCTGAGCTGTTCATTTTACGGGAACACTGTGGGCATTTCAGTGGAATTCCCCACATCCTCATTGGTGCCCAGATGAACATCCTCTGCCGGTAGTACCACCCAGGCTTCAGGAGGAGATGGTTTGGGCTCCAGTGGTGGATGAAACCAGCAAACCTTGATTTTTTGTTTGAGCTTGCCTGAGGGCTCATAAAGGCACTTTGCAATCCACACTTTGTCTGCTTCCTGGATCACTTTCTGAAACTGTTCGGGAAGAAAACTTTTCCAATTAACTGAAGCTGGTTTAAGTGGAGCTGCAGAGTAGTGTGGTGTGGCAGAGCTATTTGAAGGAGGCAGCAAGGATGGCACTGGCTTCAGTGGTGGTAGCGTTTGCTTTTGCGGTGATTGTGTTGGCTTCTGCGGTGATGGTGTTATCATGAACGCTGAATAGTGAGCCACTTGAATATGATTCAAAAGACCTACAGTACCCTGCACCTTGGCCCCACAGGTGTCACACACCTCCTCCGTATGATGATCAGACAGGTGTTCAGAGAATTTTTCTGCCTCCACAAGCTCGTTCCACTTATAGCATTGCACTCCTTGTCCTGTCACTGATGCTCCTGTCTTTATGTCTCCTTTCCTTGTCTCTGTGTCTCCTTTCCTTGCCTCTGTCTCCTCTCTTTGCCTCTGTGTCTCCTCTCCTTGCCTCCATGTCTTCTCTCCCTGTCTCTGTGTCTCCTTTCCTTGTCTCTGTGTCTCCTTTCCTTGCCTCTGTCTCCTCTCTTTGCCTCTGTGTCTCCTCTCCTTGCCTCCATGTCTTCTCTCCCTGTCTCTGTGTCTCCTCTCCTTGCCTCTGTGTCTCCTCTCTTTGCCTCTGTGTCTCCTCTCTTTGCCTCTGTGTCTCCTTTCCTTGCCTCTGTCTCCTCTCTTTGCCTCTGTGTCTCCTCTCCTTGCCTCCATGTCTTCTCTCCCTGTCTCTGTGTCTCCTTTCCTTGCCTCTGTGTCTCCTCTCTTTGTCTCTGTGTCTCCTTTTCTTGCCTCCGTGTCTCCTTTCCCTTTCCCTGTGTCGAACCGGACTCACCCTGCTTCCGTCTCAAACTCTCCTGCCTCACTGGAGCCAGCACCTGATGGCAGATCTGCTGACTAGGAGAGGATGTACAAAAACAGGGTCATGCTACATGCAAATAGGAATCCTACACTGCTAATTTTCTCCAGAATTCTGCAACTACATATTGCTCAATAAACAAATCCACATGCTACAGTGACTCATCATGACTTAGTAAATAATTTCACTTACCTTATGGAACCCACAGGAGCACCTCAGACTTCTCCCAAACAGATCCCTCGTATGGCTCTGCAGGGGGCAAGCATCTATTTTTTCCAAGGCCTCTTTCCATTTCTTGGCCCCTGGCCGTTTGCCAGTTGAAAAATAGTATTGCCCCTGGGCATATTTTAGGCATATGTCCTTCCAGTAACTATCTGGTTTTCATTTCTTAGTCATCTGCAAACAGTAAATATAAAACAGGTTAATGCCAAGCTAGTAGGTGGACACAAAGAACAGAGGATATTATGCATGTAAGTATGTTTATATTGTTGTTGTGAAGCACTTTGTAAATGTTTTCACATTTACAACACTCAATGTATTCAAACCTGCTATATAAATATTGCTGTTTATATTTTTATCATTAGTCTTACACAGACAGATGTAAAACGAATGAAAAATTAAACTAATTATTATACATTTAATTTTTAATTGTTAAATTATTATTATACTACTTATTATGCATGTTTAATACAGCTGGATACATCTGTCTGCTATGTTCAAACACATAACCAGGCTCCATTACCGGCGGGGAGAAAATGCCACACATAGCCAATAAATTACTGTTATACTAGCGAAAAATGAAACTTGCCACAATTCAATCAAATCTTAAGGCTTTTCCTGTGAAATTGGCAAAGTAAGTTTTCACGGCACTCAAAGAAATAAATAAGTTATTTTTGGTCTTCTGATTCTGTCACATCACCAATATTCGTACCGTCGCCACACTATGCTGGTATGTACAGTGACGCTATTACAGGCAGAACTCCGTTAGCAAAGCGGCTACTTAAGAAGAAAAGTAGAAATACAAGTTGAATAACCTGCTAACTTGATGGGAAATTGAATCTCATACTGTTTTGTCAGATCATTTTATATTCGGCTTAAACACTGCGTTACTTTTCTGAGTTTTAATCAAGTTTCCAAACCTTTTCTGCACTTTTCCCGGGTCTTATGTGGTGAAAAACAGGGCCGACATTCTGAAGAGATACCCACGCCCCTTTTACATCACGTGACCCGGCATGCTGTTCGGATCGGTTCGGACCTGTGTTCAGACATTGTTTAGAATTCTTTGATCTTGTTAAGAATGTGTTCGGAACTGTTCTGATGTGTTAGGAACTTGTTTGGATGTGTTAGGAACTCGGAGCAGTCCATTTACTGGCGGGTACGGCCACCTCATCCGTTGTAATGCTCACCAGCCTGTGTGCTAATGTTCCACAATACATTCTCACATTTATTCCAGATATTTTGTCCTGATTCTTCCATCATTGCTCTGTGGTTTGTGGTTTTTATCCTGCAACTCATTCTGTTAACATGTTTCTAGAAAACGTGCAGGAACATAAAGTTGCCTGCTCTGTTGTTTTTACATCACCTGCCCTTCTGCAATCTGTTGTTTGACGTGGAACAAGTCAGATTTTGGAAACCAGAGCACTTACCCCTATGCTGTCCTTTTACATATTTTTAAAACTCCTGACTCGCTCCATGTTTCAGTGATCCAACATTCACACTAGACAAATTTTAATTTTAATATACATCAGCTAAATTAGGAGCCAACACACTGCTATAAAGCTTACACCCCGACAAGGATGGGATTCGAACCCACGCGTGCAGAGCACAATGGATTAGCAGTCCATCGCCTTAACCACTCGGCCACCTCGTCTGTTGTAATGCTCAGCGGCCTGTGTGCTAATGTTCTACCAAAACAATTCCCCATCTCTGTTTTGAAAGCAAACAGCAGCTGCATCTTTTGCTTCGCTCCGTTTAGCTCCCACCCAATATTATATGTCCAAAACCGAGCCAGAAAGTTTTCCCCCATAACACAATGATAATAAATGGTTTGGCTATGTGAGAATAAATCATACAACTTACATAGCACCATTTAACCCAAGCTGGATTCTACAAAGGACTTCATAATGTGTCTCTCATGCATCAGTTCACACTCAAACACCAATGGCTGTAGAGCTTGCTACTTATTGGAGCAACCTGTGGTTTTAGTGGCTTGCCTAAGGATTCTTTGTCACATGGATCAAGCCTCCAACCTTTTGATCTGTGGAAACCTACTCTACACCTGATCCACAGATGCTGTGGCGATGGTACTATAAGCTCTGTCCCATACGGCCAAATAGTTAAAGGTTAAACTCTGAATGACCACTGTACATAGACGTACTACTGAATTCTCACTACAGCTGTTGTTTATAACTGCAAAGTCATCTGACAAACTCACCAAACATGACTTAAAAAGTCGGTAATTTAGCAGTACAGAGCTGCAACGTCAAAGTAACTCTGAAGTGACTGCTAGTTAACATGTAGTCTTAATCAGCTGTGTTCTGCTGTCTGACAACAGAAACAGAAAATCTGTAAATGAGAACAACTTTATTGGTAATTTGGCCATTTACAGGAGAGAAGGAAACAGGTGCACACACAGTCTGAATTTAAGTTGCACTGATGTACAGTAGGAAACTTTGAGCACAGTAACCCAACGAGTCCTTCTTTATTGCTTGAAAATCTATCTTAAAGTTTCTGCCATCTCTGAATATACTTTGCGTTACAGTTTCCAGAGTTTCTGACCTGTGGGCATACAGTTAAAGGAGAACGTCGGTTTTTTTCAACCTGGGGTCTGTTTCCATATGTCATTTCATACATGTGAGTGATGGAGAAATGAATTTTCGAGCTCCAGGTGCCCAGGTTTTGGCGCCAAAACCAGTGTTTTGGCACGAGCTATCGCGCGATTTCGGAACGAGATTTGCTTTCCTGAGCTTTGGATACAGACCACAACAAAGAGCGATCGCCAGGTAATGTGGAGGTTTTCGTTCAATTCTCATCTCTAGTATGTTGTGGGACCCTCATTGAGACATCCGAGCCGATCAGTGTGGGGGGTCATTCCTACTATTCGGTGCCATTTGAGTCCCCATGACAGAGTATTGCATATTTTTGGTAAAAATGTTCTAATACTAATTTTCAAAAGCCTGGCTTATATGGTTAACAGTTCTCTTCCATAATGTACAATGATTGTATGCAGGAATATTTCAATTTTAAACAATTACCCTTATTTTTGGATAAGTAGGCCAAATTCCCATGTCCCAAATCATGTTTGCTCAATTAAAAATACATATAAAAGAAATAGTAATGAAATAAACCCAACACTTTTCACTATTGTTGCACAGCTTCGTTTATAATCTACCTCCCCAAATGTTATTTTTTGTTATTTATACATTTTTACTGCTTAAAATATTCAAAATATGTTGTGTCCCTGAGTCAACTGTCCACCCTGTTACTTTGATACAAAGATCTCTGCAAACGCCCCCCCAATACATCATCTAGTCACATGATACAGGAAGTAGCTTACACTTTTGGAGGGAAAATCAAACTAATGGAAGCAAAGTAAGTACCTCTCTTTAAACAACCTTTTTTTAAGTGTTTTAGAATGCTTGACTGACGTGGTAAAGCATAAGATGTCCACCCTGTTACCCTGTTTTATAGCAGAAAATTATATTTTTGTGGTAATTTCAAAAATATGGTTAAAAAATATGTTAAAAATCTTCCTTGGTTGTCACTAAGTGCTAACTTGTTTTTCATCACATGAGCAGTAAGGGACAACTTTAGCATTAAATGTCCCCCCTGTTACCGTCCACTCTGTTACCATTTTGTAGAGTAACAGGGTGGACACACAGTAACAGGGTGGACACACAGTAACAGGGTGGACATAACAGTATTGAACTGATTTCTTGCCTTTAATTATTGAATGAATTTCCTATCATTAATTACTGATCAAATTTCTGTTTTTTTTATTGAATGAATTTCCTATTTTTAGTTATTGAATGAATTTCCTATTTTAAATTATTGAATGAATTTGTAATTGTTAATGAATTATATTGTTCAGTGAATTCGTATGTAAAGCTGATGCTAATGAAGTTTTTGATGTTTTTCATATGACTAGTTAATGATATTTTTATTTATTTGTTGGAAGTATTTTTTTTAAAATAATTTTAATGTTTATGTAAAGGTTAAATAAATTTACTTTTTTAAATAAAATTTTGTTCACAAATATTAGGTCCATTCTGTGACGTCTTGTCCACCCTGTTACTTGTCTGTCCACCCTGTTACCTCATTATTTTTTTGATTAGATAAAAAGTCTGAAATATTAAGCATGTCTTTGTGTTTACTTGCAGTTTCTAATTAGTATAATGAAATCACAAAAAAATAAAGGCAGATTCCATTGAAATTATCTTAAAATTGAAAAGAAATGTGTTCAAATTGTGTTGTGCCTTACAATAGAGCACATTTTTTGTACATATACTTCTTTGTTAATATTTCTCAAAATAGATATTTCAAGGGTAAATTAAGGGACATTTTAGCTCTTACTAAATGTAATTATTATAGCTAGAGTGGTTTGGAAACATAGTGTAATAGATGTGAGAATGTCCCGTAACAGGGTGGACATTTGCTGTCTGTCACATGCAAAGACTTTGGTAAAAATATTAGATTACTGATATCCTGAGCTGGACCAATATAGTTTTCTTATAGTTTGATAAGTAATCCTTCAGATAAAAGATGAAAAAATTGGAAATTTTAACATTTTTTTAAAAGATTAAACAAGGCCGAAATGGCACCAAATAGTAGGAATGACCCTGGGGAAAAAAAGCACGTTAGCTCTAGAAAGTAAATAAAGCTGAACTGTGAAGCAGCTGCTCTTTCTGAATGGAAGTCGTGAAGGAGTAGCCTAGCCGCGCTAGACAACCCACGGCAACGAATTTAATTCTCTGCCAGGGTGGGTCTAGTTACACTCCATAAGGTTCGAGGTTGGATGCTCCTAAAACTGGCCGGACGAATCACCATGAAGTGTAGAGTCAGAAGGTGGGCGTAACTAAGTGACGACAGAGGTGCAACGATTCTGACAGAAACAACTGGAAACAACTAGCCTAGCCGTGCTAGACAACCCACTGCAACGAATTTAATTCTCTGCCAGGGTCGACAACAAAAACGACAACAGTCGTGGAGCTCCATTAGCACCGACTCTGAATAATCTTTCTGTTAACATGTCTGTAATATACACACGTGGACAAAATTGTTGGTACCCCTCAGTTAAAGAAGGAAAAACCCACAATTCTCACTGAAATCACTTGAAACTCACAAAAGTAACAATAAATAAAAATTTATTGAAAATTAAATAATCAAAAACAGCCATTACTTTTGAATTGTTGATTAACATAATTATTTAAAAAAACAAACTAATGAAATAGGGCTGGACAAAAATGATGGTACCCATAACTTAATATTTTGTTGCACAACCTTTTGAGGCAATCACTGCAATTAAACGATTTCTGTATTTGTCAGTGAGCGTTCTGCAGCTGTCAACAGGTATTTTGGCCCACTCCTCATGAGCAAACAGCTCCAGTTGTCTCAGAGCTGAGAGGCTATCTAGTTGTGGGGGGCTCAATGAATGATAGACGTGAATGTCTTTATGTCATAACAGCCTTTAGTTTACACCCTCAAATTTATAGCAATCACAAAACACAATAAAAATGTATTGTCACCGTATGGAACCTTTACAGAGGAAGAAAGTGCTCTGAATCCTTTTCATTGATATCTTTGTATCCCAATTGAGCACTGAAGCACCTGAGAGAAGTTCATTTCTTCTGGAGCTCTGGTACATCGGTCAAGTCCTCGGCGATGACTTTGCTCACCTTGATCACCGTTTGCGTTTCAGAATCTCCAGGAGGGAGAGCAAAGAGGCTTCGGCCGTCTTATCCTCTGAAAGTGGGACAATGTTTGAGGAGCTGGTGATCGATGAGGAGGTTTCTTCCATCTTTTACAGCTGGTATTCTTAGACTGACCTGACACACACTGCGCTGTCTTTAGATGATAATTTTTCTGAAGGAGGTCGACGTGTCTTTTTTGCTGTGTCGTGATTTATCAACTTTTGATGCTTTATTTGTCATCGGTAACTTTGAGCAAAGTTAACCGAAGTTGAAGTTAAAGTGATGTTTCACTTTGCTGCAGGAGTTTCTGTTTTTTTTTTTTTTTATTATTTCATCTTCATCTCTCTTGTTCACCTTCAGGAACTCGGCAGCGTCTCATAATGATCCACTTCTGTTTCCCAGACGAGATATTTAGGGAGAAAACCCCGCATACAGACTCACAAAGTGACTGACAACACAAAGAGAAAACAGGCAGGCTGTTTTTTTAAAGGACAGCAGGGAACTTTTGTCCTCAGGTGACAGAACTTTGCAGAATATTAAAGAATATTAAAAGCATTTAGTTTTTGTCAAAGACAGACTTATTTTTATGTGTCTGCTTTCTGATGTTGACAGACTGTCTAAAATCAGTTTATAGCTCTAATGTGTTGAATTGTTAAATGTTTCTTTAATTTATTTTTTCCAGAGACAGATCATTTAACACCATGCTGTCATAAAGTCACTAATCTTATTCTTTTCAAAGAATGTCAAGCTTCTGATTCGCTTTTGTTTCAGAATTTTAGCATCCACACTGAATGAAGCAGAAGCAGTTTAAAATTTCTTTTTTTTTTACAGTTTTAGAACAGGGGTCCTAAACTGAGTAGATCCAACTCAAAGTCCATTCTAAGATGGTTTTCTCTGCCTGCTCAACGTCAGACTTTTCCTCACGACTTGCCTTCTTGAAGGCTTCGTCAATAGTTATGTGAGTAACTAATACACTGTAAAAAAAGATCATGTTAAAAATATTGAAAATATTGACAGCGCAGGTGCCACAAAATATAGGTTGAAAAACAGTGGAATGCTGTAATGTTCAAAAATTTAAAAAACTGTGATGGTAACATAAATAATCTGTAAAATAATGCTGATTAATTAAATACAATTAAATTTAAATACAGTAAAACAATTATGACAATTGACACTTTTGATGTGGACATCATGTCCTGTTAGTTCCTTTCTTTATTTCATGTTTTTTATAGTTCAACATTTAAACATATGAAGAGTTCATTTGCAAAAGCAGGTAACTCCGTTTTCAGAAAACTCATTTTTTTATTGTTTACTTGAGATAATAATAATAATAACATTAATAATTCATTTTTTCTCTATTTTGTCATATATTTTTCGACTGAGTCAAATCCACTCAACTTGAGTTTGACTGATATTATCTCAAGTAAACAATAAAAAAAATGTTTTCTGAAAATTTATCCAAACAGAGTTATCTGTTTTTGCAAATGAACTCTTTATATCATCTTTTTTCTGAGATTTTTCTTAGTATTGTCTGTTTGTTTTTTTTTTAGCAAAACAGAGGAAATTTATAAGAGTTGAAGAAGTACTTAGCATTGTTCAGTCCTTAATATACATCTTTGCAGATACAACCTTGTCCAGACCAGTGTATTTCCTGGTTTCCCATGATCATGTAATTCCAGCAAAGTCCTTATTTTGGTGGTAGTCTTTGGGTGATGCACTGATCGATGCTTTGGTAGAAGAGACATGAATGCTGCTGGTAGGGTCTTAGCCATAATAGAGCTTTGTCTAAACATGTTGGAATCCGACGAGGATGGGATTCGAACCCACGCATGCAGAGCACAATGGATTAGCAATCCATCACCTTAACCACTCGGCCACCTCATCTGTTGTAAATGTTGTTCTCTTGTTTGCAAATGCTCCACAATTCCTCGTAGCTATATTGAGGATAAATACACTGGATCGCAGCTGGATACACCGCAACTGGACCAGCATGCAACATGCGGTGTGTTTTGAGCTGCGATCCAGTGTGTTTCCCCAGAGCTCATTTGCATAAAGTAGAGTTGACTTCTACTTTATGCAAATTTGATGCGACGTGCGGCGATCCCACGCATCGTGAAACTGTCATCAAACATCTAAACAAGCCATTGCTGACCTAGAAAAAGGACAGATTCAGCTACTGCACAGCTCATTTCTCGCCTCAAATGCTTTCAGAAATGCTTTTTGCTGAAGTGTTTTCGAAATTAAAGGGAGAGTTTGCAGCCGAGCCGCTTTGTTTATCCTACATGACCATCAAGCTGACAGCTCGCTCACGTGCCCATTTAGTGGAGCGCTGAAGCTCAAGTGCTTTCATGTGAAAATGTTGTGTCCTGCTAGTGACCGCCCACCATCTGTGTGATTTTCAGGTGCAGTGCATTTACGTGTGGGAAATTTGCATCGAGTGGACACATGTCATTGAGTCACAATCTGCAATGACAACGTAGAAGGCAATGCAGGTCTCTAACATCAAAGTGATCATACTTTTTCCAGACCAGTGTATTTCCTGGTTTCCATGATCATGTAATTCGAGCATAGTCCTTATTTTGGTCGTCGTCTTTGGGTGATCCACTGATTGACGCTTTGGTAAGAGAGACTTGAATCCTGCTGGTAGGGTCTTAGCCATAATAGAGCTTTGTCTGAACATGTTGGAATCCGACGAGGATGGGATTCGAACCCACGCGTGCAGAGCACAATGGATTAGCAATCCATCGCCTTAACCACTCGGCCACCTCATCTGTTGTAAGTGCTATCTTCTTGTGTGCAAATCTTCCACAATTCCTTGTAGCTCTATTTAGGGTAAACACACTGGATCACAAACCAATTGGCTCAAGTGGTTCAATGCCTCATGAGGCTTCATCTCACCATCACTACAAAACAGGAAGTGAAAGATTCCAAGCAGATTTAAGGCTGCACAGTGGAGAATGGTTAGCACATTCGCCTTGCAGCAAGAAGATCCCTGGTTCAAATCCCGGGGTGGGCCTGGGATCTTTCTGCATGGAGTTTGCATGTTCTCTCTGTGCATGCGTGGGATTTCTCCGGGTACTCCGGCTTCCTCCCACAGTCCAGAAATATGCTGAGGTTAATTGAGTACTCTAAATTGCCCGTAGGTGTGAATGCGAGTGTGATTGTTTGTCTGTATATGTAGCCCTGCGACGGACTGGCGACCTGTCCGGGGTGTCCCCTGCCTTCGCCCGAGTTGGCTGGGATGGGCTCCAGCACCCCCCGTGACCCTAGTGAGGATGGAGCGGTGTATAGAGAAAGGATGGATGGACACTGGATCGCAGCTGGATGCACCGCAACTGGACCAGCATGCAACATGTGGTGTGTTTCGAGCTGCGATCCAGTGTGTTTCCCCAGAGCTCATTTGCATAAAGTAGAGTTGACTTCTACTTTATGCAAATTTGATGCGACGTGCGGAGATCCCACACATCGTGAAACTGTCCTCAAACATCTAAACAAGCCATCGCTGACCTAGAAAAAGGACAGATTGAGCTACTGCACAGCTTATTTCTCGCCTCAAATGCTTTCAGAAATGCTTTTTGCTGAAGTGTTTTCGAAATTAAAGGGAGAGTTTGCAGCCGAGCCGCTTTGTTTATCCTACATGACCATCAAGCTGACAGCTCGCTCACGTGCCCATTTAGTGGAGCGCTGAAGCTCAAGTGCTTTCATGTGACAATGTTGTGTCCTGCTAGTGACCGCCCACCATCTGTGTGATTTTCAGGTGCAGTGCATTTACGTGTGGGAAATTCGCATCGAGTGGACACATGTCATTGAGTCGCAATCTGCAATGACAACGTAGAAGGCAATGCAGGTCTCTAACATCAAGCTGATCATACTTTCACCAGACCGGTGTATTTCCTGGTTTCCCATGAACATGTAATTCGAGCATAGTCCTTTTTTTTGTGGTAGTCTTTGGGTAATGCTCTGGCAAGAGAGACATGAATACTGCTGGTAGGGTCTTAGCCATAATAGAGCTTTGTCTAAACATGTTGGAATCCGACGAGGATGGGATTCGAACCCACGCATGCAGAGCACAATGGATTAGCAATCCATCGCCTTAACCACTCGGCCACCTCATCTGTTGTAAATGTTGTTCTCTTGTTTGCAAATGCTCCACAATTCCTCGTAGCTATATTGAGGATAAATACACTGGATCGCAGCTGGATACACCGCAACTGGACCAGCATGCAACATGCGGTGTGTTTTGAGCTGCGATCCAGTGTGTTTCCCCAGAGCTCATTTGCATAAAGTAGAGTTGACTTCTACTTTATGCAAATTTGATGCGACGTGCGGCGATCCCACGCATCGTGAAACTGTCATCAAACATCTAAACAAGCCATCGCTGACCTAGAAAAAGGACAGATTCAGCTACTGCACAGCTCATTTCTCGCCTCAAATGCTTTCAGAAATGCTTTTTGCTGAAGTGTTTTCGAAATTAAAGGGAGAGTTTGCAGCCGAGCCGCTTTGTTTATCCTACATGACCATCAAGCTGACAGCTCGCTCACGTGCCCATTTAGTGGAGCGCTGAAGCTCAAGTGCTTTCATGTGAAAATGTTGTGTCCTGCTAGTGACCGCCCACCATCTGTGTGATTTTCAGGTGCAGTGCATTTACGTGTGGGAAATTCGCATCGAGTGGACACATGTCATTGAGTCACAATCTGCAATGACAACGTAGAAGGCAATGCAGGTCTCTAACATCAAAGTGATCATACTTTTTCCAGACCAGTGTATTTCCTGGTTTCCCATGATCATGTAATTCGAGCATAGTCCTTATTTTGGTCGTCGTCTTTGGGTGATCCACTGATTGATGCTTTGGTAAGAGAGACTTGAATCCTGCTGGTAGGGTCTTAGCCATAATAGAGCTTTGTCTGAACATGTTGGAATCCGACGAGGATGGGATTCGAACCCACGCGTGCAGAGCACAATGGATTAGCAATCCATCGCCTTAACCACTCAGCCACCTCATCTGTTGTAAGTGCTATCTTCTTGTGTGCAAATCTTCCACAATTCCTTGTAGCTCTATTTAGGGTAAACACACTGGATCACAAACCAATTGGCTCAAGTGGTTCAATGCCTCATGAGGCTTCATCTCACCATCACTACAAAACAGGAAGTGAAAGATTCCAAGCAGATTTAAGGCTGCACAGTGGAGAATGGTTAGCACATTCGCCTTGCAGCAAGAAGATCCCTGGTTCAAATCCCGGGGTGGGCCTGGGATCTTTCTGCATGGAGTTTGCATGTTCTCTCTGTGCATGCGTGGGTTTTCTCCGGGTACTCCGGCTTCCTCCCACAGTCCAGAAATATGCTGAGGTTAATTGAGTACTCTAAATTGCCCGTAGGTGTGAATGCGAGTGTGATTGTTTGTCTGTATATGTAGCCCTGCGACGGACTGGCAACCTGTCCGGGGTGTCCCCTGCCTTCGCCCGAGTTGGCTGGGATGGGCTCCAGCACCCCCCGTGACCCTAGTGAGGATGGAGCGGTGTATAGAGAAAGGATGGATGGACACTGGATCGCAGCTGGATGCACCGCAACTGGACCAGCATGCAACATGTGGTGTGTTTCGAGCTGCGATCCAGTGTGTTTCCCCAGAGCTCATTTGCATAAAGTAGGCTCGCCTTCTACTTTATGTAAATTTGATGCGACGTGCGGAGATCCCACACATCGTGAAACTGTCCTCAAACATCTAAACAAGCCATCGCTGACCTAGAAAAAGGACAGATTGAGCTACTGCACAGCTTATTTCTCGCCTCAAATGCTTTCAGAAATGCTTTTTGCTGAAGTGTTTTCGAAATTAAAGGGAGAGTTTGCAGCCGAGCCGCTTTGTTTATCCTACATGACCATCAAGCTGACAGCTCGCTCACGTGCCCATTTAGTGGAGCGCTGAAGCTCAAGTGCTTTCATGTGACAATGTTGTGTCCTGCTAGTGACCGCCCACCATCTGTGTGATTTTCAGGTGCAGTGCATTTACGTGTGGGAAATTCGCATCGAGTGGACACATGTCATTGAGTCGCAATCTGCAATGACAACGTAGAAGGCAATGCAGGTCTCTAACATCAAGCTGATCATACTTTCACCAGACCGGTGTATTTCCTGGTTTCCCATGAACATGTAATTCGAGCATAGTCCTTTTTTTTGTGGTAGTCTTTGGGTAATGCTCTGGCAAGAGAGACATGAATACTGCTGGTAGGGTCTTAGCCATAATAGAGCTTTGTCTAAACATGTTGGAATCCGACGAGGATGGGATTCGAACCCACGCATGCAGAGCACAATGGATTAGCAATCCATCGCCTTAACCACTCGGCCACCTCATCTGTTGTAAATGTTGTTCTCTTGTTTGCAAATGCTCCACAATTCCTCGTAGCTATATTGAGGATAAATACACTGGATCGCAGCTGGATACACCGCAACTGGACCAGCATGCAACATGCGGTGTGTTTTGAGCTGCGATCCAGTGTGTTTCCCCAGAGCTCATTTGCATAAAGTAGAGTTGACTTCTACTTTATGCAAATTTGATGCGACGTGCGGCGATCCCACGCATCGTGAAACTGTCATCAAACATCTAAACAAGCCATCGCTGACCTAGAAAAAGGACAGATTCAGCTACTGCACAGCTCATTTCTCGCCTCAAATGCTTTCAGAAATGCTTTTTGCTGAAGTGTTTTCGAAATTAAAGGGAGAGTTTGCAGCCGAGCCGCTTTGTTTATCCTACATGACCATCAAGCTGACAGCTCGCTCACGTGCCCATTTAGTGGAGCGCTGAAGCTCAAGTGCTTTCATGTGAAAATGTTGTGTCCTGCTAGTGACCGCCCACCATCTGTGTGATTTTCAGGTGCAGTGCATTTACGTGTGGGAAATTCGCATCGAGTGGACACATGTCATTGAGTCACAATCTGCAATGACAACGTAGAAGGCAATGCAGGTCTCTAACATCAAAGTGATCATACTTTTTCCAGACCAGTGTATTTCCTGGTTTCCCATGATCATGTAATTCGAGCATAGTCCTTATTTTGGTCGTCGTCTTTGGGTGATCCACTGATTGATGCTTTGGTAAGAGAGACTTGAATCCTGCTGGTAGGGTCTTAGCCATAATAGAGCTTTGTCTGAACATGTTGGAATCCGACGAGGATGGGATTCGAACCCACGCGTGCAGAGCACAATGGATTAGCAATCCATCGCCTTAACCACTCAGCCACCTCATCTGTTGTAAGTGCTATCTTCTTGTGTGCAAATCTTCCACAATTCCTTGTAGCTCTATTTAGGGTAAACACACTGGATCACAAACCAATTGGCTCAAGTGGTTCAATGCCTCATGAGGCTTCATCTCACCATCACTACAAAACAGGAAGTGAAAGATTCCAAGCAGATTTAAGGCTGCACAGTGGAGAATGGTTAGCACATTCGCCTTGCAGCAAGAAGATCCCTGGTTCAAATCCCGGGGTGGGCCTGGGATCTTTCTGCATGGAGTTTGCATGTTCTCTCTGTGCATGCGTGGGTTTTCTCCGGGTACTCCGGCTTCCTCCCACAGTCCAGAAATATGCTGAGGTTAATTGAGTACTCTAAATTGCCCGTAGGTGTGAATGCGAGTGTGATTGTTTGTCTGTATATGTAGCCCTGCGACGGACTGGCAACCTGTCCGGGGTGTCCCCTGCCTTCGCCCGAGTTGGCTGGGATGGGCTCCAGCACCCCCCGTGACCCTAGTGAGGATGGAGCGGTGTATAGAGAAAGGATGGATGGACACTGGATCGCAGCTGGATGCACCGCAACTGGACCAGCATGCAACATGTGGTGTGTTTCGAGCTGCGATCCAGTGTGTTTCCCCAGAGCTCATTTGCATAAAGTAGGCTCGCCTTCTACTTTATGTAAATTTGATGCGACGTGCGGAGATCCCACACATCGTGAAACTGTCCTCAAACATCTAAACAAGCCATCGCTGACCTAGAAAAAGGACAGATTGAGCTACTGCACAGCTTATTTCTCGCCTCAAATGCTTTCAGAAATGCTTTTTGCTGAAGTGTTTTCGAAATTAAAGGGAGAGTTTGCAGCCGAGCCGCTTTGTTTATCCTACATGACCATCAAGCTGACAGCTCGCTCACGTGCCCATTTAGTGGAGCGCTGAAGCTCAAGTGCTTTCATGTGACAATGTTGTGTCCTGCTAGTGACCGCCCACCATCTGTGTGATTTTCAGGTGCAGTGCATTTACGTGTGGGAAATTCGCATCGAGTGGACACATGTCATTGAGTCGCAATCTGCAATGACAACGTAGAAGGCAATGCAGGTCTCTAACATCAAGCTGATCATACTTTCACCAGACCGGTGTATTTCCTGGTTTCCCATGAACATGTAATTTGAGCATCGTCCTTTTTTTGTGGTAGTCTTTGGGTAATGCTCTGGCAAGAGAGACATGAATACTGCTGGTAGGGTCTTAGCCATAATAGAGCTTTGTCTAAACATGTTGGAATCCGACGAGGATGGGATTCGAACCCACGCGTGCAGAGCACAATGGATTAGCAATCCATCGCCTTAACCACTCGGCCACCTCGTCTGTTGTAACTGTTACCTTCTTGTGTGTAAATGTTGCACCAAAACATTTTCCTGTCACTATATTTAGGACACACCAAAGCTGCATCTTTTGCTTAGCTCCATCAAATATGATTGTGATGGTTTAAAGAATCACAAACAAGCTGGAGAGTTTTCCCTCCAAAACGGAATGGTAATGAGTAATAAAATTTACACTGCACCTTAAACCAAGTTGTTTTCTTAATCAGGCAGTTTTAAAGGTGTTGCTCTTTGGGTGATGTGCTGAATGACAGTTTGTCCTTCGGTAAGAAAGACTTGAATTCTGCTGACCTTCGAATCATTACTGCCAAAACCTGACAAGCTCCGGAGCTTGTCACTGGATGAAATTTTACAGAAGCAAAATTTAAGCCACTGTCACTCCTAGAAAGCTTACACACCGATGAGGATGGGATTCGAACCCACGCGTGCAGAGCACAATGGATTAGCAGTCCATCGCCTTAACCACTCGGCCACCTCATCTGTTGTAAATGTTGTTTTCTTGTGTGCAAATGCTCCACAATTCCTTGTAGCTATTTTTAGGATAAACACACTGGATCGCAGCTTGAAATGCAGCGCAACTGGACCAGCATGCAACATGTGGTGTGTTTCGAGCTGCGATCCAGTGTGTTTCCCCACAGCTCATTTGCATAAAGTAGACTTGACTTCTACTTTATGCAAATTTGATGCGATGTGCGGCGATCCCACGCATCGTGAAATTGTCCTCAAACATCTAAACTAGCCATCGCTGACCGAGAGAAAGGACAGATTCAGCTACCGCACAGCTTATTTCTCACCTCAAATGCTTTCAGAAATGCTTTTTGCTGAAGTGTTTTCGAAATAAAAGGGCGAGTTTGCAGCCGAGCCGCTTTGTTTATCCTACATGACCATCAAGCTGACAGCTCGCTCACGTGCCCATTTAGTGGAGCGCTGAAGCTCAAGTGCTTTCATGTGACAATGTTGTGTCCTGCTAGTGACCGCCCACCATCTGTGTGATTTTCAGGTGCAGTGCATTTACGTGTGGGAAATTCGCATCGAGTGCACACGTGGCTTCACTGTTTGGCATTGAGTCCCAATCTACAGTGACAACATAGAAGGCAATACAGGTCCCTTAAAATCAGGCCAGTGTATTTCCTGGTTTTCCATGTTATTGTAATTCCAGCATAGTCCTTATTTTGGTGGTAGTCTTTGGGTGATCCACTGATTGATACTTTGGTAGGAGAGACTTGAATCCTGCTGGTAGGGTCTTAGCCATAATGGAGCCTTGTCTGAACATGTTGGAAACCGACGAGGATGGGATTCAAACCCACGTGTGCAGAGCACAATGGATTAGCAGTCCATCGCCTTAACCACTCGGCCAACTCGACTCTTGTAACTGTCACCTTCTTGTGTGTAAGTGTTTCACCAAAACAATTTCCTCTCACTATATCTAGGACACACCAAAGCTGCATCTTTTGCTTAGCTCCACCAAATACGATTGTGATGGTTTAAAGAATCACAAACAAGCTGGAGAGTTTTCCCTCCAAAACACAATGTCAAGTCAAGTCAAATCAGTTTAATTTGTCAATTACTTCACATGCATTAAACATACAAAGGAATCAAAATTGCCTTCCCCGCTGTCCCATATGGACAAGTATAAAGACAGGACAAACAGTGAAGTGCACAGACACAACAAAACACACAAGTTAGACAAGGAAAAATAAATAATAAAGAATGCTAATAAAGACACTGTGGTTCTTATAAAAGACAAGATAAGATAAAGAAATGGTAGTGCACTGTGAGGTAGGTTTGTTGTGCAAGGTCAGTGAGTCCAGGATCCAGTGGCAGAGTAAGGTGCTGAGTCCCAGTTGACCAGTTTGCTAGGGTGCAATGGTAGTGCAGGGTCAGTAATAATTTAGCAGCAACAATATTGATGATAATAGCAGCAGAGGATATATACAGTCTTACATAGAGCATCAGTGGGTCAGAGTCCAGGGTGAATATACAGTTTACATAGTGTGTCAGAATCCAGAGTGAATTCTTATATGGGATGGATTGGGGGGGGGGGGGGGGGGGGTCTATTTGGGGGTCTATACTCCAGTCAATCGGTTGGCTCTACTGGCAGGGTCTGGGGGGTGTAGAGGGGAGGGAGTTCAGCAGTCTTACAGCCTGGTGTATAAAACTGTTGGTGAGTCTGGTAGTGCGGGAACGGAGGCTTGTATATCTCCTGCCGGGGGGAAGGGGATTGAACAGGTTGTGTGCAGGATGGTGTGTGTCGTTCACAATTGTGAGTGCTTTGCGGGTGAGGCGGGTGGTGTATATGTTCTGTATGGAGGGGAGAGTTATGCCAATGATTCTCCCAGCCGCATTCACTATGTGCTGCAGGGTTCTCCTGTCATAGTCAGTGCAGCTTCCACCCCACACAGTGATGCAGCTTGTGAGGATGCTCTCAATTGTCCCCCTGTAGAATTGAGATAGATGGTGTGGCACTTGCCTGCTTAAGTCTCCGCAGGAAGTGGAGGCGCTGCCGAGCTTTGTTGACCAGGAAGGTGGTGTTGGTGGTCCAGGAGAGGTCCTCACTGATGTGCACCCCCAGGAATTTGGTCCTGCGTACCCTTTCCACAGCAGCATCGTTGATGGTCAGTGGCAGGTGTTGGTTGTGGCCTCTCCGGAAGTCGATGATGATTTCTTTGGTTTTGCTGATGTTCAGCTGGAGGTTGTTGTTCCCACACCATGTGTACAGGAGTGCAACCTCCTCCCTGTAGTGTGGGAAAATTGCATCAAGTGGAAATGAGGCATTGAGTCGCAATCTGCAATGACAACGTAGAAGGCAATGCAGGTCTCTAACATCAAAGTGATCATACTTTTTCCAGACCAGTGTATTTCCTGGTTTCCCATGATCATGTAATTCGAGCATAGTCCTTATTTTGGTCGTAGTCTTTGAGTGATCCGCTGATTGACGCTTTGGTAAGAGAGACTTGAATCCTGCTGGTAGGGTCTTAGCCATAATAGAGCTTTGTCTGAACATGTTGGAATCCGACGAGGATGGGATTCGAACCCACGCGTGCAGAGCACAATGGATTAGCAATCCATCGCCTTAACCACTCGGCCACCTCATCTGTTGTAAGTGCTATCTTCTTGTGTGCAAATCTTCCACAATTCCTTGTAGCTCTATTTAGGGTAAACACACTGGATCACAAACCAATTGGCTCAAGTGGTTCAATGCCTCATGAGGCTTCATCTCACCATCACTACAAAACAGGAAGTGAAAGATTCCAAGCAGATTTAAGGCTGCACAGTGGAGAATGGTTAGCACATTCGCCTTGCAGCAAGAAGATCCCTGGTTCAAATCCCGGGGTGGGCCTGGGATCTTTCTGCATGGAGTTTGCATGTTCTCTCTGTGCATGCGTGGGTTTTCTCCGGGTACTCCGGCTTCCTCCCACAGTCCAAAAATATGCTGAGAATAACTGATGACTCTAAATTGTCCGTAGGTGTGAATGTGAGTGTGATTGTTTGTCTGTATATGTAGCCCTGCGACGGACTGGCGACCTGTCCGGGGTGTCCCCTGCCTTCGCCCGAGTTGGCTGGGATGGGCTCCAGCACCCCCCGTGACCCTAGTGAGGATGGAGCGGTGTATAGAGAAAGGATGGATGGACACTGGATCGCAGCTGGATGCACCGCAACTGGACCAGCATGCAACATGTGGTGTGTTTCGAGCTGCGATCCAGTGTGTTTCCCCAGAGCTCATTTGCATAAAGTAGAGTCGACTTCTACTTTATGCAAATTTGATGCGACGTGCGGAGATCCCACACATCGTGAAACTGTCCTCAAACATCTAAACAAGCCATCGCTGACCTAGAAAAAGGACAGATTGAGCTACTGCACAGCTTATTTCTCGCCTCAAATGCTTTCAGAAATGCTTTTTGCTGAAGTGTTTTCGAAATTAAAGGGAGAGTTTGCAGCCGAGCCGCTTTGTTTATCCTACATGCCTACAAGACCATCAAGCTGACAGCTCGGTCACATGCCCATTTAGTGGAGTGCTGAAGCTCAAGTGCTGTCATGTGACAATGTTGTGTCTTGCTAGAAACCACCCACCAAACTGATCATACTTTTTCCAGACCAGTATGTTTCCTGGTTTCCCATGATAGCATAGTCCTTATTTTGGTGGTAGTCTTTGGGTGATGCACTGATTGACACTTTGGTAGGAGAGCTTTGTCTGAACATCTCGGAATCCAGCAAGGATGGGATTTAAACCTACGCGTGCAGAGCACAATAGATTAGCAGTCCATCGCCTTAACCACTCGGCCAGTCAATCTCGTCTGTTATAGGTCACCCCCTCCCTGTCTATGAATGCACCGAGACTGCATCCTTCACTTTGCTCCACCCAATATGATTGTGTGGATTTAAAGAAACCACAAACAGCCAGAGAGTTTCTCCCCCCATAGCTGAAAGATAATGAATGGTTTGGCAAAGTGAGACTAAATGGTAAAAACTTATACAGGGACTTTTCAACCTTTGGGAAGTTCTACAAAGTGCTTTACAATATGTTTGTCATTCATCTGTTCACACACCAATTGTAGCAGAGCTGCTGTGGAAGGCAGTTGCCAACCTTTGGGAGCAACTTGGGGTTTAGTGTCTTGCCTAGGGACATTTGGAGCATGGATTAAACCATCAACTCTTTAATTAATAAACCACTCACTCTACTTCCTGAGCCATGGCCGCTCTAGTGGGAAAAAAAGATGAACCAGCAACGATAACAGCTTAGAAAACTCAGAAAAAAGATCACAATCCATTGTTTTTTTTAGTACATTTAGAGTAGAGGTCTATTGGAGTTGGAGACAATATAGATCCAAGCAGTATTTTTACAGAGTGGTGATGAGAGCATTTTGTCTGATTAAAAGTCAACACTAGCCTAGCCACGCTAGACAACCCACGGCAAGGAATTTAATTCTCTGCCAGGATTGGTCTCGTTACCCTCCATAAGGCTCGAGGTTGGATGCTCCTAAAATTGGCCGGACGAATCACCATGAAGTGTAGAGTCAGAAGGCGGGCGTAACTAAGTGACGACAGAGGCGCAACGATTCTGACAGAAACAACCAGCGCACAATAAACAGTTATCTTTCGACTCGGCTTTGGCCACAGCCCTTAAAGATTTGAAGCTAAAATTCAACTTGAAAGAGAAACAAAGGACGGCACTGAAGTGTTTCATTGAGAAGAAAGACGTATTTGGACTTATGCCGACGGGATATGGCAGATCCTTAATATACCAGTTGGCTCCGCTGGTTGGGAAGCTAATGGGACTTAGCCACAATCCGGCGCTCTAGGAACTACGTCAGCCTATTTGTTGCGCTGATTGGTTGTATACCTACCCAATTGTTGCAGAGTGATTTGAAAGACAACCTTTTAGCCGCCTCCCTCCCTGTCGAGTGTTCCTAGACCCTTGTGTCTTAAGAGCTGGGTCTAGCGCGGCTAGGCTAAGTCAACACCATTAAAACTACCTGATCAAGTAGGAACTGTTGTAATGTCTAACATGAATCATTAAACCAACCGAAACACTGATGGCGCCATTATTCTATATCCACGACATTGTGCAATTAATTCATAATGACAAATTCAAACAAAAGACCTGTCTAGTGCCATTTTGAGCTGTTCAATAAGGAAACAATCAGTTGTCAGACAGAAGCTCGAAGGGTGTAAAAAGAAAGATGTTTGATTCAACATGAACTTGTAAGCTACAACTTTTTCAAGAACTTTAAACGATACGGGTAGCATACTAATCACCTCAACCTTAACGTTACCTCTAATGTTACACTGACTTCACCTGATAATTATCAGTATAATGAAGTCTACGTCCTAAAATCCACATTGACTTGTATTAGATTTTTGTCTCCAGAAGATGCATAAGTTTCCCACAATGTGACTCTGCCAACAGATTTTTGTCCCCACAATATGAGTAATACCAGCAGTTATACAAACACACACACACACACACACACACACACACACACACACACACACACACACACACACACACACACACACACACACACACACACACACACACTCTCTGTCCAGTGTGTGTGTTATCTCTGAGCCACATGTGTGAGTAGGAGGCTGGCATTTCCAAACCCATTTAAATTCCAATATCAGGACTTATCATTCACACTGCAGTCTGACAGCTGTTTTCTATATATTTTTTTTATTTACAGAAACTGTAATTAGAACCCAGTTGTTTGGTCACGTGTCAGAAAAACTCACGGCGTGTCATCACACCATCAAAGTGTGTGTTGGTGATCTATAGGGATGTTTAGATTAATACACTTATTTTTTTCCTCCCAAGTATAAAATGTGCAGATGTTTTTTTTCAAAATAAAAGCGCGTGCTCGTTAATATTCTCGGAGTCACCTCTCCTCCGTCACCTCTCCCTCCTGCACAAATTAAACTCAGATTGGCTGCTCACTCCCTGCTTGGAGGAGTAAATTAACTTCTGGAAATTGAATTTTTAGGTCTGTGTGATTTCTGTGCGATCAGTTGGTGATTGGTGGGCAGGGTGGAGGGGAAGGGTTAGCAGGAGCCGTACAGCACCTGGAGAATGGTTTACTTTTTGACCTGCCTAGTGTCACGACGACTTCTGGTCATATTGGACGATTAAAAATTTAAATGTAATTCAAGTTTTTTTTTGAGCAATCAAATCTGTTTATATGAGTTTGGTTCACCTTAATCGTTTTGACACAGCCGAACACAGTCCTCTCTTATGGATTTAATGTATCCAAGTACATTTACTCAAATACAATTGTGAGGTTCTTGTACATAATTAAGTATTTTTACTCCACTACACTAATTCACAAGATTTAAATAAACAGATATAAGATAAAACTTTATTGAGCCCTCACAAGAGAAATTTAATTGAATTGAGTCTTAACTTTTTCTTTGAAACGATTTAAATAGTGTGATGCTCTTTTTCTTTTTACCCAAACAACTTAGCAATACAAAGTAGAAACAAATGGTTGATAAATTGTTTTTTTAGATGAAAGAAAATTAATTTTGATTTCATTTTGGTTTACTAGCGTCCAGCAAATTCTGCTTCTTAAATGTGAGATTTGCTGCCTTTTCTTGTAATTCTTTTAACAATGTTAATTGATTGTTAATAATTTAGAGGTTTGGATCTTTTAGCCTCATGGTGTTTGTCCGTTTTCTTTATTCTATAAGCCAAACTGTAATTTAATTAATAACTAAATTAATCAGCAAATTGTTTTTTTTTTTAATGACAATCATATTTAACTGCAGTCCTGTACAACATAATACCACATCGAGGTCCTCTAAAACAATTAAGTACTGTTTTAACTAGCTGTTTTAAGTAACTTTTCTTCTTTCCTTTCTAAATGAAAAGCTTCCAACCTGCTTTCTTCCCTGCTTAAGAAATTTCCCACTACAGTACTTATCTTTCTCTTGGTATTTAGGAAGTGTCTTCTCTGTTTTCTTTTCCATTAGAATGATTTAGAAAATTTTAAAAGTTCATGTATACATTTTGGATCAGATGCCACAAAGTTCTTCACAATGAAATATAAAAGAAAGATGAAGCAAACAGAGACGCCATATAAAAATAAGAAATCACTGCTTAAATTCGAGGAGAAGGTTCTGAAGTTTAGGAGCCCCCATTTCAAAGCAACAAACTACACCTTCAGCCAACGCAGCCAGATCTGAAGACCTCAGAGACCTGCTGATGTCCGGAGTCAGTAGATCTTTAAAAAATAATCCCGGATTAAATTTGAGTTTTATTGGGAGCTGGCGTGAAGAGTGTAGGGCTAAGCAGATACATTATGGACCGTTTTTGGTGTGAAAATGATCATATTTGCTATTAAAATGTGACCCGCTGCCATTTTGTGAAGTTTAATGCACCCCAGAACCCTCCAAATGACTAAAAATGTAGGAGTTACTGAGTACTGTAATTAAAATAGAGGCAGCATTGTTGTGCCTCTGTTCTGCTGCATCAGATTTGTGTTGCAGTTGGCAGTTTTTAGAACAGATTCAATAACATCAGTGGCGCTGAGTCATTGTTATGAAGCTGTTATTCATGCTCTAATTTAGAATTTTGATGAGGTGGATGTAAAAATGTAAAATGTTTTGCTGCAGTTTTTCAGATTTCACAGATGCCGAAAAGGAGACTTGATAAAGAGAAGTGCTATTTCTAAATTCTCTCAAGTTTCTCTGATACATACAACATTGTTTATTTTGTTAACCTGGCAGTTTGGGAGCTGTTACTGACTGAATGTAGGCGATTTTTAGGCAAACATTTAAAAGAATGGCTTATTCAAAGTCTTTTAAGCAGCCGAGGGAGGACACTGACAGATGACCAACAGGGCTTGCATTTAAACAGTCATGTACACTGTAAAAAAATCCATATAAAGAAAAAAGAAAAGACAATGCAGCAGTAAAGGTGCAAGAAAAAATGTGTCACACATTGCAAAAATAAAAAAGTACTATTCATGTGGACATTGTTAAGTTTTGGCCTGTTTTTGTTTTTAAATGTTCGCATATAAATTTATATACTGATTTCTGTCATTTAATCTATAAACAGACAAAATCTATAAAATAACAGTTGAAGAATTATTTTGCATTTTCCAGACTTTAGTATGCATAATTTTTCTTTTAGAAAATTGCAAATACCTACAAATTAACAACATTTTTTGCTGATTTAAAGGCAGTAATACTAGTCACGTTTTATGGTCAGACCTTGCAGATGATCAAATAAATACATAAATAAATAATTCTAAACAATCTAGATTTTTGATGTGGACAATGTTGACAGTTCTTGTCTGTTTACAGCAAAAAAGCAGAGATCCTTACTACTTAGACCAAATAATTGGTTGTAATAGACAAATAAAAATAAGAAACAGTCCAAATAAATTGAATAAATAGGTAGTCGAAAGTAACAAATATATGTAGTAAGTGTTAAATGAATACAGATTTTTCTTTAATTTTATTGGTTACTATCTGACATTTTACAAAACATGGGAAATCTATGAAACAACAGTAAATTGTTAATAAAATTACAGTTAAACCAGTTTTTTACAGTATGGGTGAGATGTATAATTGGATAAGACACATCTTAATAACTCGGGAGGAAGCTTCTGTCTTCCTTTCTTTAAAATTGCATGTTTTCCAGTCTTGCCTCCTACTGTGAACACCATCTTCTGTCTTCCTCTTCTCCTTATGAGAACATAAATCTTCATTCCTCCTTGTTCGGATACTAGAAAGCCTCCTTCCCTCCTCACAAATGGGAAGTTTCTAATAAGCCTCCTCTGCTTGTGTTGGCTCTATAAAACTGGATTATGTGGAAAACACACACACAGGTGGTGTTTGAACGCACTCCCTCGTATTTCACTCTGAATTTGGAGAGCACGTTGCGTAACGACCTGCAGGGTTATATCACCGCTCCTCCAATTTTTAATGAGGAATCCATTTTCTCTGACATTATGTTCATTGCTGTGTGATTTCTGCACTGAATCCACCTCTGCAGGTCCTTCAAAAGTTTAGATTTGACAGCGTGTGCATGTAGGATTTTCATTATTTCAAGAACAGACTTTATATTTCCATTTCTGCACAGATGATAGATTGGTTTTACATCACAAACAGTAACAAGCCAGGGACATAAAACAAGTAAGTTAAAAGGAAGAATAATAAATCATTAAAAGAAGCCTCCTTGTAGGAAGTCATTAGTAGCAGAAACCAGCGGAGACGTAGAGCAAACCGGGGGTGAGAAGCCTGAGGAAAGATGTAGTCAGTTTTAATTTCAGGCCTTTTCTTGGGTGATGGTGACCCTACTAATAATTTAGTAGTACTGAAATCATTTTCTGCTCTGGGAAAACCAAAAGAAGTGCTTTTGGTGTCAAAAATCGTAATATACAAAATACGCTTCTGTGTTATTTTTTCAGAATATTACTATACAGACTTTTATTTACTGTTAACTTGACAGTAATGTGGATGATTATCCATTCATTTAAACAAAAAAATAACCAAAATGTTTTCTGTAATACTTGGAAATGTAAGAATACGGCATTTAAAGGAAGACTTTCCCCAGACATCCTGGCTCTTCAAAACTTTAGCCTTGCTAATGTTGTAGGTTGTTGCTAGAGGTACGGACCCGTACCCGTAGCCTGTGGACTACGGATACGGCACTTGCCATTTGCCAATCAGATATGCGAGATCTGGTCACGTGACTCCCGGTAGACGCTAGCTGTACGGACCCGTAGCATCGGTACGACAGGTACGGACCCTAAACCTGACCCTAACACTAACCCTAACCTTAACCTTTGCTTACCTTTCAACAGTTTGCAGTGGTTAGCAGCTTCTTGACTCGCGAGACTCGCGTACGGGTCCGTATCTGTCTGGCAAATGGAAAGTGCCGTACCCGTAGCCTGTGGGCTACGGATACGGACCCGTATCCGTAGACACTACCAATGTTGTATTTATAATAAATAACGTACACTGTTATCTAATACAGTTGCAGGAAAGCTAAGCAGCAGTAAAAATGTATTATCTGTCTTAATGCTAACTATCTGACTTTATGTTAAGCTAATATTATCATGCTATAATAGCTTTCTGTAGCACTAGCTAGATAGCTTGCTACCGTCAGCTAAATATCACTGCTGCTTTGACATTTTTTTATTGAAATATCATTGATAATTAAGTAAAGTCCCACAGGCCCATCTCATGCAAATTAGGTGGCAACAATCAGACTGCTAAAAAAAATCTACATATATTATTATGTGTCTGAAAGGTCAACTAGCTCACTTTGTATTAATGCTGCCCTCTATTAGCTTGCTGTAGCACTAGCTAACTGGCTTGAATTCTTTGCTGCTATCAGCTAAACAGCCAGGCTGTTTTGCTAATATTTTTATGTCATGAATTTAAATATCAGTTATGACATAGTAAAGTCATCACTTTTGTCCTACAGGCCTGTCCATTTACAATAAATTGGAAATAATCCAACTGTTAAAAAGGAAAATCTGCTTTGAAATTCTAGAATATAGATAATCAGTGACAAGTGTGTGTTTCCACAAGTGACTTGTGGGGTTAGAATGGATATGAACAAAGTTGCAGTCTGTCGTGACTTAACTACCCTGAGATTTGCTCATGCATGCTTCTATGTCAATAATATCTTGATATCCCAAAAAAATATGCTTTTATTAAAGAGTGGACATTGTTATAGAGGGGGTCATCTTCCCCGGTTTACCCTACATGTTTCAGAGAGTGTGTGTGTGTCCATCTTTTATTATGTTTAGGGCACCTACAAGACGTCTGAT
This sequence comes from Acanthochromis polyacanthus, assembly GCF_021347895.1. Classification (NCBI taxonomy): domain Eukaryota; kingdom Metazoa; phylum Chordata; class Actinopteri; family Pomacentridae; genus Acanthochromis; species Acanthochromis polyacanthus. The sequence goes on along the minus strand of NC_067114.1, from coordinate 39,381,121 downwards.
TCACAGCTTCCAACAACTGATTAGATTGTAAAGACACACCATTTGGTTCCTCTCTGATTTCGATCAGAAGAATGGCGGAGGTGATAAAAAGCAAGACAGTTAATTGCCACTGGGTTAGTGACTTGCATTGCTGGTGTAATTAAATTTACAATTTATCAGGGCTGTCTGACCACTTGAGTTCCTGGTATTCATGTTTAAGAGCAACTTGTAGGTTGGTGACCCCATTTCATTATGTGTAGGAATCAGAAAGTAGACATTTCTATATATGCAGTACAGTAGCATTTAGGCCTATTTCAAACATGCACACCTTTATGTTAAATTCTATGTCAGCCTGCTTAAACAAAATGCCTTGATTGTGACATTACAAAAGGGAGATTAACCAATCTAGGCATAGTTTAACCATAGGAGGAGAATTATGAGCCACATTTTTATACTTTTGACGATAATATATGTTGCAGAGACCAGAAACAGATGAGGATTAGAAGAAATACAAATCAGCAAAAAAGACCAACTTGAATCACAGCTGCTCAGACTCACCAACTCCTACTACTGCACAGTGCACTGAGGCAGAAACGACTCCTTTACATTATGTAATATAATATTTTGTGCTCAAAATGTCCACTTTTCATCTCAATTTCTGCCTTTTTGTCCCATGAAACATGCAAAATCACACATTTACGTTTCAGATTACCATTTTCAAGTAATATTAAGTATACATTTGATAAAAAAATCTAATTGCAAGTTGCTCTTAAAGTATTTCTTGATTTTATATGTCTATACATTCATCAAAAGTCAAGTCAAAGCCAGCTTTATTGTCAATTCTTCAATATGTACATGACATTCCAAGGACCAAAATTACATTACTGTCTCTTCATGCAACAGTAGACATTAAATTAACACTTAGAAGATAGAAAATCTAATATAAATTTAGAAATATAATGTACAAAATAAGATTTAAAATGGCAAAAACTAAGTAAATTAAGAACTAGAAAGCAAGAATCAGGTAAACTAAGAACAAAGAAAGTAAAACTAAGCAACAACTAAGAACTAAGAAAAGCAGAAGTGAGTGAAATGTAAACATGACATAAAGTAGCAGATATCGTGCAGAATATTCAACACAGTGCAAATGAGTAACAACAGTCCAAGTAGTGCAAATATGCTCGATAGAATAATTGAATGAGCTTATATGCTTGTTTAAAATAAATATCCTACATATGCGGGACTTAAAGAACTGTATCTCTTCTCGTGTTCGTGTTCACCTCATTTCTCCTGTACGATCATAGTACTCCAAGTTGCCGATGTAAACACAGTGGCATATAAGTCGGACGCACGGTTATAATCATCAGGTTGTGTAAGCGACGACGTGTGATGGTGTGCGTTTGATTCATTCTCTTGGCTCTCAGCTCCTGACAGCGAGGCGGGTGGATTGTCACCTCTCACCTCCTCGGCCTGCTGGGAGCAGATGGAGGAGGAGACGCTCCATCAACTCCTCCTGCTCCGACACACTGAGGTGGCAGAGCAGATTCCTATCCTCAGAATGCACCTGATTAACTTTTGAAGATGTTCAACAAGATTTCGTTTCACTGTTGAAGCCTTAATTGATTAACCAAAGTTTGTGCTCACATGCTGCAGGTGAAGTAATCTAAAAATCAACAATGTAGCTGACTTAGGGGGAAGGCAGGGGATACGCTGGACAGGTCACCAGTCTATCCGGTTATTTCATTCCTGATTAAAAAAATGTGTATCCCTATCTCTGACAAGTCATTTGTACAGTCTTTCTTGATCATATCAGAAACTCAAAGTTGGCATTACATACTTTGATCTAAAAGCTTCCTGAGACTCGAACTTCACTCGTCATCAGTCTGACTTCATTTACAGACTTTATTTATTAGGGCCTGAGGTCTCTCTTTTGTTCCCTTTTTTATGTAACATACACATGTACTAAACTGGAAGCAGTGTTCAGCTTAAACCTGAAAATATACACTGTCCAAAAAAAACAAGTCGCCACCTGGATTTAACAAAGCAAATAGGTAAGAGCCTTCCACTGGATAATTACTGCAGTGATGAATACGTTTCAGCTGCAACAACTTATTTAAGCCTAGCTGATGCAGTGAGGAGCTTCTCATGTCTTAAACATCCATGTTGGAAGACATATCCTGTGGTCATGGAAAGGATGTTAATCTGTCTCAGAAGAGTTAAATTATTGGCCTGCATCACGCAAAGAAAACAACTAAGGAGATTTCTGAAATTACTAAAATCAGGTTAAGAACTGTCCAACGCATGATTAAAACCTGAAGGATAGTGGTGAAGCATCGTCTTTGAGGCACAAATATGCTTGGTCATGTAGTGTGATGAGTCCAGATTTACCCTGCTCCAAAGTGATGGGGGCACCAGGGTAAGAAGAGAGGCAGATGAAGTGATGAACTCATCATGTCTAGTGTCTACCAGCCTGTGGGGGTTAGGGTTATGATCTGGGGTTGGTCAGGTTCAACAGCGTTCTGTTCCCAAAGAATGAGGTCAGCTGACTACCTGAATATACTGAATGACCAGGTCTTTACATCAGTGGAGTTTTTCTTCCCTGATGGCATGGGCATGTTTCAAGATGACGATGCCAGGATTCATGAGGCTCACACTGAGAATGAGTGGATCAGAGAGCATGAGACGTCATTTTCACACATGGGTTGGCCTCCAGAGTCCAGACCTAAAACCCACTGAGAATTTTTGGGATGTTCTGGAGAAGACTTTGTGCAGCGGTCCAACTCCCATCATCAATATAAGATCTTAGTGAAAAATCAGTGTATCTCTGGACAGAAATAAAAGCTGTGACATTGCAGAAGCTGATCGAAATGATGCCACGCCGAATGAGTGCCAGACTCAAAGCTAAAGGCAGTACAATAAAATATTAGTGTGCAACTCTTTTTGGCCAGGCAGTGTACAGTATATGCAGTATGAACACATATGAACTCATGGCTGAGTTTATTTTCATATAATCTGTAGTAGTCTTTTTGTATCCCAACAACTTAAACATGGCAAGACATCTCCTCTCCAGCCTCTCATCTGTTTCAGTAGGGACTGTGTCATTTCATAGGAGCGGCTTCGGCTGATTTGATTGATAGTTTTGAACCAGAACCTTCTGTATTTTTTAAAAAAGGAGCTTGTGGATTTGGAGGCTGCAGCTGTGATTTGTCAGAGTGTCAGATACAAATTAAATCCACATCTAGGTGACAGATCAGACTCTCTATCAGTCAAAGCCAAAACTAAACCACTCTGATTGGGATCAGGCCCCAGAGAAACTTGACCAGGATGACCTTTTAGTCTATTTGGATCTCCAGCCTTTGATACTTTTGTCTTCTCAGACTCTGATTCTTCTAATGGGATTTGTTTGATTCGTCTGACTGAGGTTTATTTATCTATTTATTTACTGCGTGGTTGTTTTTTAAATATGCATACATAGTTTGGCTGGTGTTGAACAGAAATGTTTTGGCCTTTGATTTCTCTCTGACAGTTCGTAGCTGCAGAGGCAGTAGACGAACCAAACGCTGTGTTCAGGCTCCCAGAGGAGCTGTTGGTCTGTGATGTCAGGATGATGAAACCCTGATGTAACAGGAACCATCGGAGCTGTTTGTAAAGTACACAACAAACAGCGTCAGGACGTACAGCGCATACAGTGAGGTCCAGAAGTCTGAGAGCACGACTGCAGATTATTCTAGTTTGCATTTGTTCTGAATTTATTCCAGAAATTTTCGTTACAAATTAGATCAACTTAACAATGTCAGTAGAATCAGTGAAAATGTCCACAAATGTCAGAATATCTCAGTATTTGTTGGCCTTCTGATCCAGTTTCCACAAAGTGTTTAAGAACACCGTCCTAGCCATAATTTGATGCTAATGAGGCCCCAAAAAGCTCCTTATCATGTGTTTATTCAGTTATTTTATTAGATCTGGAAGCCAAGTCAGAATTGGGGTTTTGTACACCAAAAAAAAGGTGCAGAATCATGAAGTAGAATCTGAGCTGACATTTTAATGATTTCTGAGTTTTAGGCACACCTCATTTTGTCACAAATCATTAGCAGGCTCTCTGTGGAAGTCATTCAGTTATTATCTAATAGGTGTTCAGTTACAGTTTAATAATGTGATCATTTTAAATGAAAGAATTATTAAGTTGATAACTATTAGCTGCGCACCACAGGGTGAAAAATCATAAAGGACAGTAAAATATTATGACAATGTGTGTGTGTGTGTGTGTGTGTGTGTGTGTGTTAATCCTGCAGGTTTCTGTTTATGTGAGGAATGCTATTTAATAATGCACACAATCAGAAAGCGAAGGTTATTATCTCAAATTTAAAGCATTTTTCCAACAATTTTGAAATGTTTCTTTTAACTCGGGGAGCTGCAGTTAAAGCCGCACAAAGAGATGGAGGAAAAAGGCAGCACATGACTACAGAAATGAGTTTTCTGTGCATTTTAAAACCCATTTTAAGATTGAAACAGGCACAGTCATTGTGCTTCTTTGTTATTTTTTTTCCAGATTGAGTGAAACAAGTGAAAAAAAACCCCCAAATGATACAGGAGCCAAACCTGAACATTTATAGACTCAATTCAACTTGGAGTGTAGCAGGAAGACTAATTTATACATAATTTTAGTCAGTTTATAGTGATTTACCAATTTTTGATTCAGATACAGGCATGTGACAGATCCAGTGCAGTAGCCCGAATGCTCGTGTATCTTTGAGTTCCTACTTGGCTGTGAGATAAAAACCAAATACAACACGGTGTTTCTCTTTGTCAGTGACACGCTTTATTGTTTTGACTCTGTTAAATGTAACGCCGCAGCTTCAGGACAGTGATCCTGTAAATGACGGTGTGTTCAGGGTCACTCTGTGCTCCTGAGTGTCGTCTGCTGAGGTTTATTGCATCACTCATAGTTAAACCAGCTGCTCTGCTTCCTCTGGTTCCACTTTCTTCTTCATTGTCCTTCAGACATTGATTTTTCTCTGCTGAGTCCCCTGATAGATGAAGCCAGTCTGAACCTGGATGTGTGTTAATGAATCTGTGGACAGATTAGGGACAGATTTTGGGCTACAGAGCAGTAAATCAGGGGAAGCCTGTTTAACTGAAGTCAAAAACTGTTTGGTTTTACGACTGCTGGATTTAGCAAACGTTCAGGTGAGGGGAAGCAGCCAGAATACAGATGGGAGTCGTTGCACTGTCCTCAGTAGAATACCAACTAAGACCTGGTTATTTATGCTGCAGTACAGCGTGTGAGCAGAAACATAAGTTTCCCCAGAGTCAGATGTCAGCTTCATCTCTCTAGATGTCTTTAGCCTAGCTTAGCATAAAGACTGGAAGCGGGGGGAAACTGCTAGCCTTACTTCATGGCTGGTTTTTTCTCATTTGCACCAATTTTTTTTTATTTTATTTATGTTGGCTTATTTTGGTGTCTTGTTTAGCCAAAACTTAGCTTGTAACAGTTTTTCATTCTGGTCCTGATTTTCTTTCATGAGCTCCATATTTAATAATTATTTTTTTATATTAATAATTTACTGCTATATTCCGTGTATTGCTAAATTATATAAAATAGTTTGTAAAGTCAGAAGGAAAAAGTTTTAATTTACATGTTTACCATTAAAAAAATAGGCCAAAAGTATAAAAATAATGTCCACAGCAAATACTTGTCTGTTTTCAAAATGTTAATTTTTTATTTTACAACACCTGACTGTAAAATTATACTGTTTTATCAAAATTGTTAAAAAAAACAACAACAAAAAAACATTATTTTATAGATTATTTAGAAGAAAAAACATGCACATTAAGGTTTGAAAAGTAGTAAATAATTTTTTAACTGTTGTTTTACAGATTTCCTGTTTCCCGTTTTGTTGAATTATAGATAATAGCTAGTAAAATGTAGGAAAATTACTGTTATTTACATGTTACTCTTAAAAAAACTGTAACAATTTGCATGTTGACTACAAAAAAAGAAATAAAAAATGTGCCAGAACTGTAAATAATGTCCATAAAGTCACACTTTTTTCGCTGTATTTTAATCCACAAAAAAGTATGTTTTTTACAGATATATATATATATATATATTTTTTTTTTACAGTTTTTAATGTCACAATCTTCAACCTTTTTTTCTTTCTTTTTTTTTTTAATTATTGTTAATTTTGTGACACCCACTGCCAGATTTGCATAATTTCTTCAAGCATTTTTAAAGTTCTCAGAGTTTTTGGCTCATTTTTTTTCCTGACAAGCGTCTGTTTAAACCATTAAATTTGCCACATGTGGATTCCAATTAACTTATCAACACATATCACAGTGTGGAACGCTAGAAAGGGATCTTATAAATGAGAGATTTAAGCTTTCTAAAGAAAGCACTCCTGGCATCATCGAGAGTAAATAAGTGTAGATAAAAAGAATTTTTACAGTCCAAAAATTTGAGTCTGAACCCACAAAGACCCATAAATGTGCTACAGGAACTAAATTACACCCAACTAGTCCTTAAAATGCCAGATGGTGTCATTAAGTTGCAAAAAGAAAACAAACATGTTTGATGTTTGTTTGATGAAGGTCTAGTACCGAAACGTCACAATAAAGGATATATTGCAAGTTGGACAGTGTGCGGGGGCCTCTTTTTGCAACTTTATGGTCTGTTTTTCCTCTACGCACCTGTTTTTTGATAGATGTGCGAAGTGTTTACCTTGTACAGATGGTGTCATTAAAATACAAACCAGATATCCTCTGATTTCACAGATGATCTCTGTTAACAAGTTAATTTGCAAGTTGTAAATACCAAACTTTGTGTCTTACCCGATGCAATATTAGTAGCCTCCTCCTCCGAGCCTGACTCTGACACTTAATCCATCCTGCTTACTCAGAAAGTTGGTAAAATACGTCCAGGTTTTCTGTTAATCCTCTCTGGCTGATTGAAACAACATGACTAAGGCGGCTTTAAAGTCCACCTACTGTCACAGTGACGAATGACAAATATGACTCGTTTAGATTCAGCTTTTTTTGCGGTTTTGTTGTCCAGCATGATAAATATATTTTAGAGGAATCTGACCCCCTGATCACAGCTGGATCTTCTCAGATCCATTTGGGTTGCCTGGAAAATCCAGATTGACTTTATTTATGTATTAATATAAATACAAATAAAGGCAGTCTGGCATTGTGATGATAGGAGACGATTTCAAAAAGGAGGGGCTAACGAATGCAGCTTGAACGAGAAAGAACCAATCAGCGTAACACAGATGTGACGCACAGACAAATCGACCTTGAAGTCCATGTAGTCCAAACAACAATGGCATGCAGTCGAGAAAGCGTCGTGGTGAATGATTACTGCCGTTTTTGTCACAAAAATCTGCGAATACGTGGGGTACTCTCAAGTACAACACTTATTTTTGAAAAGGCTACGCAACAAAAGACTCCTTCCGAATGATTAGCGGTGTTAGGAATAACTTTAAATCGGAGCCAAACCAAGTCGGTGCGTATGTGTAAAAGTTGCTTAAATTTACTCACACGTTTGGAACGGGATTTTCCTCTGTACAAACAATGGCAAGAAGCCGAAAGTAACGAGTTATCCACTGCCTCCTCATCGTCGGAAACGTCAAGTGAAAAGAGGCAACATTAACTCCCGCCTCCCGTGCTATGATTGGTCGTACCAAACTTTCCCGGGAGGGAAACGCGATTCAGTTCGCCCAATGCCAAACTGATTCTCCTGTATCTCCTAACATGGAGATAGGAGATTACATGGAGATCCAGTTTGGATTTTCCAAGCTACCATTTGGGTATTATAGATATCGTTAGATACACCTAGATCCCATCTGGACCTGACTGAGGGTATAAAACTGGGACTTCAGCCTCTTAAAAGTAGTAATAGTAGAAGCAATTTCTTTGTGGGGGATCAATAAAGTATTTCTGTTTCAAAAACTGTTTTATGTATTTCAAATTAAATATGCCACACAATAAAATGGGGAAAAAAATGAAGAAGTCTGATTACTCTGTGAAGTGACCAGCAGTGAAACAATAACTAGAAAAGCACTCAGAGAGCACAGTACTCCCCTAAGGCTGTCCATTCCCCCAAATGGCATTGCCAGAAATGCAACATTTTTATTTATTTATTTATTTATTTTTTTTTTAGAAATGCAGCATTTGTTTATTTATTAGTTATTGATAATCAGAAATCACAGGAACATAGAATGTGGCCATTTAATGTAGATGTACCCACAAACAAATTGATGTTGTTCATAGCACAGGCATGTGTTATGAATGTGTACGTTATGTACAGATACCGCATCATTTGACCTAAATATGAAGTGGGTGGCAGGAATTGATGGGACTCAGAAACAATTTAATCAGCTGTTCCTTGTATGATTTCTGACGGTTAAGTCCCAATAAGTCTGAAGTGGCTGATTTCTAGTAGAATCGCAATCATGTGATCGTCAGCAGGCAGCTGATGTAGTGTGCACTTGTTGTCATAGTTACAGTGACACCAGGCCTCTATCTGGCAATGATACAGAAATCTTTAACAGATCCGTGGATCCAGACGATAAGCCACATCACTGTCAAAATCTAATCATTTGGTGATTGTGTCATTTTTGACTTTTCCTGAAAATTTCATCCAAATCCATTCGTCTTTTTTTGAGTAATGTTGCTAACAGACAGACAGACAGACCACACCGATCGCCACATAACTCCGATATATACAATTAGAAGTGGAAAACAAACTTGAGAACTTATTTTAAAAATCAGCATTTCAAATTTGAACTAAATCATGCAAAGAGGAGAAAGACATTTATACAACGACAAACTGCAAAAGTTCAGAAGCCGAGGTAAAAGATTTATTCTGTTTGTGATCGCAGTTGTTATTAAACACGAGTTCAGTTCCTCTGTGATAACTCTGGCTGCTCTCAGACTCTGACTTGTTATACTTCTTACAAAAATGTGAATACATCATTCTCTCAGATTTCATAACAGTCTAATGAGCGTCTGCACTTCACCTTCTCCTGCAGAGAAACTATGCGAGTCTGGAAGTCCTGGCCTCTTTTCCTAAAGTCAGACTTGTTGTGGTGCTCTGATCCCTCCTGTCTCGCTACAAGTGTTTCCAGTCTCTTCCCAGCTCTCCTCTTTTTGTTCTGTGTGTGTTAAATAACCTTCCAGTAACACCGGCCTCCTCTGCCGTCGGCCTCCCGTGGTGGCAGAGCAAACAGCCTCTTCCTTCATTAGCCGGCTGTCGCTCTCCTGCAGGCCGAGCTTCATCTGGAGCCGAGGATGAGGAGCCGAGCGGGAGTTAATCAGGCTGTTTGGGATCCTCTGCTGCCTGTCTGATCGCCCACGTCACCGGCCTCAGCAGCAGGAGATCGCATGTTTAATGTTAAATTGTGTTACACAATGTGGGCTCAGAGGAATGTAAACCATTGGATAAACACGACGGAAACTGAAAGGAAAGATCCAGGCAGACGACTGAAAACACGACACAGTGGAAGAAAATCATCCCCCTACTGAGTCATTGTTTCAGCTTCGGTGGTTTTTCTTTTCTTTAATTTCCAATTTCATTCCCGCATGTTACGCACAGAGTCAGGTTGTAGTTAGATTAGATGGACTGTAAGCAGGGAAATATCTCGTCTGATCACAGCAAAAATCAGTACACCCCAGCTAGAAAATGGATACAAACTAAAAGGAACTAATGCACCAAACCCTCAGTTTAAGACAAGAAAATCAACTTAACTACTGACTTAAAAAAGTGAACAAATACGATTTATTGATAAGTTCTTTTGATTACATGATCAACGATTGCTTGCTCTGATTCCACTTTTATGTTACATTTCTGTGTCAGGCTGGTCAGGATTGCTGCAAATATCACATGTAAAAACAGAAGCTAAATACTGAAAGACTTCACTTTTGACAGAATTCCGGGTACATTTGGTATTTTGAGGTTCTAGAAGCTTTCTGTAAAGAGCAACTGGACTTCTCGTTTAGGTTCTTGAAGATGTTTGTAGTCTCACCCAAGAGGCTTCTTCAGTTCTTCAGTGCTCACCCCAACAATTATTGATTGTGTAAAACCATTATATCTGATTACAATCTGTAAAACTACACAACTTCAGGCAAGTTTATATTTAAATTTAAAACTTGATTAAAACTTTACTTTGCTAAATTGACATGAATCCGTGAACTCTTTTATCAGATGCATTGTGATAATTAGATTAGATCAGATTTAACTTTATTCTTATTGCACGCTACAAGAGCAAGACAACGAAATGCAGAGTATATCTAACCAGAAGTGCATACTGCAGTAGCAATATACAGAAATGTGTAATATAAAAATGGATAATACACAGTAAGTACGGAGGTGCAAATTGTGCTCATTAACCCTCCTGTTATTTTGGTTTGTCAGGAACAGCAATGATGTTCTTGGGTCAGTTTGACCTGGGGCATGTTTAATTATCCACAAATGTCAGAAACCAAAACATCTCAATAAACACTGTTTATATCTCATTATTTACCCAATTTCTAACCTTTTCAATCAATATTTAGTGCAATGATGTTCTTTACTTCTCACAGATTATGGTTCAATGATGATAATTCACTCTTTTTTTCATTTTAAGAATTTAATATTACAACTTTTTTAATGTACACTGGAAAGACCTACATATGCAATACAATAGTTTTATATACCATTGATTTAAAAAAATAGATTTTGAATTTTTTTCTTTTTATTGAGTGAGACACCTTGAATTTCCCTCAGGATTAATAAAGTATTTATCTATCTATCCATCCATCCATCTATCTATCCATCTATCCATCCATCCATCCATCCATTCATCCATCCATCCATCCATCCATCCATCCATCCGTCCAAATTAAAGACACTAAGCTATTAAGTATTATTAAATTGCATTAAAGGATTACTAAAGTTGAAAATCAAAGCTGACTGCACCTCTAAAGACCAGATGGCGGTGAATTCTGTGATAAGAAACGGAAAAAATACATTTCTGACAAATGCAGCTTGTTAGTTGGATGCAAGCAAATGCACCCAGACATTTAAAGCTGTACTGATTTAATGTTTTCCACAGTAAGACAGAAAAGCTACACAAGAAACTGACAGACACGCAATACTGATCACCATATGAAGCAGTAATATCTCCATAACCAGCAGAAACATAAATGTTCATCCTCCTTTTAGCTTGATTTTTTAAAAATTTTATTTTACTTTTTGATTTTTTTTTCATTTTATGGAGTGATGAAGTCTTGAACCATCTATCTATCTATCTATCTATCTATCTATCTATCTATCTATCTATCTATCTATCTATCTATGTTGACAGTGATAAACTAACACGCTTTTGTTCAGGTTGGGGTTGCAAATATGTGAAACGAAGCATTTTCGTTTTACATGTTGATTACACTCCAAAATGCTTTTCACATTTTTCGTTTTTTTTGTATTTTAAAATGGGTGAATTTGACGCTCAACATAACAGGAGGGTTAAAACGGGGAAGGTTTATACAGTATGTACAATAGTGCAATGATTTACATTATATACAGAGTTTGCAGTATGAACGTATAGTAGGTAGATATTATTGTACAATGAATTTGTGATTCAAAAATCTGCAACAACACATTGAAATCAGTATTCTGGTACGAGACAATAAACTTTAGCACGTAAAAATGAGGTGTACATTGTAATTTAAGCTAATTATTTAAGTTTTCATGAATTAGTCGCATTCGTAGCTTAGTTTGATTTCATGAGAATCATTTACAAATGATTCTCATGATGTAGTATCTCAACACTTTACACATTAACAGAGATATTGCTGCAATAATTCCCCATAGATCAGAGTGGTGTGAAAAAGAGACAAAGACAGAACACACTGCTTTGTGTGTGTGTTTCTGCGTGTGTGTTTGTGTGATGGATGCATTGTGGATCCTCAGGTAATAATAGCCGTGATGGATTCTCACCTGGCCCGGTGAGCTGAGACTCGGTCGAGGAAGATAAAGATGTGCTGGAGCCCCGGAGCTGCTGCTGCTGCTGCTTCGCATCGGCCACGAGCCCAGGGAGATATTAATGACAAACCCCAAACACCCCCGACTCCCAGCATCCCTCCCTGCATCCCGTCACACCATTGGTCATTGGCTAACAATGCTTTTATTGGAGTGGGAGTATCAATCTTTGTTGTGTCCGCATCAACAGGGAAACAGTGATTGTGGGTAATTAACGACAGAAAACAGCAGCGTGATGGATGCTGGGCTCAGTTTTCTCTGTGCAGCGGTGTCGGTTTTATTCTGTCTTAATGTGGAAACACAACCTGAGATAAAGCCGTCCATTTATTAGGAGGTTCGCTGATTAACTGAACTATTAAAGCCAAAATTAAAGTCAACATTCAGAAAATTTCTGCTTCTCATATGTCAGGTTTTCCTTTGCCATGTATAATTAGTGAACGATATATCTTTGATGATGCCAGCATCACCTTTTAGAGGATGTTTAATATTTTTTCTGACAAAATTTAAAAAAAAAAGATTCACAAAATGTCTACGAGAGGGGTAGTGCATCTCTTGATTAAATTTTTGAAGCACGAAATCACAGATGGACAGTAGTTCGACCTCAGCAGAAAAACAACAGTACTTGGTGACTATTTAAGGAGATTATAACAGATAGGTGGGTGTAAAATCTTGAAATGTTCCAAAAGGTGCTGTCCTTTTAGATGTGACTAACCAAGACAATGGAGGGGAACCTTGAAAGCCTGATAGCTGAAGCTTCTGCCTCCTATTCTGCTTTGGAAACCCTTGGCACCTCAAGTAAATGTGCAGTCTGAGAACAGACTGCCCAGTCTGGATAATATCATACAATAAGGTGTTTAAGATACGACGGAGCTTGTCATTAAGAGCTTTATATGTTAGGAGAAGGGTTTTAGAAGGAGTGAATGAAGAAAAGCTAATACAGGAGAAGTAGGATCTCTCTTGCTAGCTCCTGTCTCGCAGCAATGTTTTGGCTCAACTGGAGGTATTTTAGAGATTTATTTGCACATCCTGACAGTTAGAAATTACAATAATCCAGCCTAAAAGTTGCAAATACATAGACTAATTTTTCAGCATATCTTTGAGACAGAATGTTCCCAATTTTAACAATATAATAAAGGTGACAGAAGGCCGTCCTAGAGACTGCCACAGACTTTCTATTTTATTACGAAAACAGTTCTTATTCGCATTTGAGGCGAGAAATAACCTCTGCAGTAGCTGAATCTGTCCTTGTTTTAGTTCACCAAGGGCTAGTTTAGACATTTGACGAAAGTTTTGTTATGCGTCAGATCTCAGCATGTCGCATTGAATTTGCATAAAGTAGAAGTTACATCTTCTTTATGTTTATTTTAAATGAAGTGCAGCCCGGTCTGGGTTGCACGAAACGCGCTGCAACCAGACCAGCATGCAACAAGGTGCGTTTCACAAAGACAATGAATAGTATGCAGGAAATTGCCTTATCTCGTGGACATGTACCTTTCAAAGCTCCACCTGGTACTACACCCAATCTGCAACACATTTTCTAACATTTATGTCTTCTGCCTTACCCACAAAATTATTTTAATTCGTTAAACTTTTGTTGGCAATTTCCCAATTAATGATTAATGATTAACATCCCTATATCCTAGATAAGTCTAAAGTTGCTCAGAACAGTGGGTTTGTTTTAGGGTGGCAGAAACCCTTGTTCTTGTTCTTGTTTCTTGCAAGAACTGCCCTTGTAGAACCTTTTGAAGGACAAAAATAGTACCATTTTTACTTGGAGTTTACTTGTAGTCTCACATTGTCATCAACAATGAAAAACTCACTATAACAGCCTAACTCTCTATTGTTCTATTCCCTTACTGCTCATAGAAGTGGATTTATGCCCAGTAGCTACCATTTGTCATTGTTCTGGTGCATTCAATCGATGTTGCTGGATCCTACAGCCCAATTAAAAAAAGGGCAGATTACAAGGCAGGACCTGTAAATGTTTGCACCAAGCATGTGCCTTTCCAAGTTACTGCAGTGGAAAATCACCTATAGATAACTAGCAGGGTGTCATCTGCATAGTGATGGAAATTATCTGTGTTTCCTAATAATATTTCCTAAAGGGAACATGTAAAAAGTGGGGAAAGTATCGGTCCTAGCACAGAACCCTGTGGAACTCCATGACTAAATATCGTGTGCCTGGAAGATTCATTATTATTAATTGTTGATATGAAGTGACATTGGAAGCTATCTGGTTAATATTACTAGAGTAAAAAGAACAGAAAAAATCACTGTAGGATTGTAGAGCCGAGGCCTCTGTGGGCGGGAGCTGTTTTGGCACTGATATTCGGCAGTGGTGGTCGTAATGTCTTGGCTCGTCAATGTAGGTTAAAAAAGAGTTTGGTCATGGTGGGACCAAGATTTAAATCAGAGGAAACAAAAACAGCAACAGTGAGATAGCTCATGTTGCTGTGCAGAGATGTTGTTCTGAGTCATTTTCCGGGGCAGCAGTGGAAACTTTGGATCCATTTTTCTCGGTGTAGCTTCAAGAGCTGTAGCCCGCGGCCTTTGCAGGGCAGCGGAGATATTTCAGATGTTGCAGGACTCTCCTCGGGGAACAACCGAACCGGCCTCGCTCCGTCTCCGCTGTCCTGTTTTTAGCTTCTGAATGTCTGGAGACGGCGCTGTGATTTATTCAGCCTCTCTGCTGCTGCTCAGGTGAGAGTCGACTGTACCAACAGGATGAATGAACGGCTGTCACACCTGCTCTCACATTCAGTTATTTTAGGCTGCAGAAATAGCAGACAGGAGCATCTGTTTTTATTTACTGTGCGCTCCTTTACGTCCATTTAAGCAACACATAAACACTTGGCTTTAACGCAGCTTATTCCCTTTGGTGGAATTACAAGTATAAAAAGGAGTTAAAGGAGTTTTCCCAAAAGGAACATATGGGTCTGAGTTGAAAAACTAAGACGCACTTAAAGAGCTTAAGGGATGCAATGAAAATGTATCAGATGATGAGTTTTTCTTTAAATGAAGGCACACAAGAAGACTTTTACAAGCAGAATGATTCATTTGAATGCAAAAATACACTAGGTTTTAAATGATTCCTTCAAATTGCATTTAAAAAATAATTATGTGACTATTTATGCTTCAAATAATATTGAGACCCTGATTCTACTAGATCTTGGTTCTAAACATAAAAAAGTCTGTTTAGCAATACATTTGGCATCTAATTCTGATTTTTGTTCCAATCTTACATAAAAGTGTTTGTTAGTTTCAGTCCAATTGGCATGTAAATGTGTTGATTTAGATAAAGTCCTGTCATTATTTATTATGGAACTGACTCATTCATTCTCACAACAGCGTGAAAATATGCATCTGAAGCTAATGTTAATGTTGCATCACCTGTTAATATTAGATTAGCAGTGTTAGACCTATGTTAATCTAACTTTTTAAAAATGTCAGCTGCTGCTTGCAATTTGTCTGTGCTGTTTTGTTGTCGATTTTCTTAAATGTACCTATTTTGATAGTATTAATTACAGTAACATAACATTACTGAATGTGAATGCTAATAATTAATCTTTAATTACTCCGCCAAGGAATGCCGATGTGTTGATTGGTGTACCTTTGTCCGTCTCTCTGTGTATCTGTTAGCAACATTACTCAAAAACAGATTAACGGATTTGGTTGAAATTTTCATAGAAGGTCAGAAAAGACACAAGGACCAACTGATGTGACTGATAGTCTGGATCCACAGATTTATTAAAGATTTCTGAATCATTGTGAGATAGTGGCACAGCGTCACTGTAACTATGACAACAAGTGAACACTACGTCAACTGTCTGCTGACGAACACATGATTGTGATCTTACTACAAATCGGCTGCTGCGGACTTATCAGGACTTAACGGAAATGATACAAGTAACAGTTGATTAAATTGTGGGGGTGTTTCTGGGTCCCATCAATTCCCGCCACCTGCTACATATTTAGGTCACGCGATTCGGTATCCATACCTAATGTATGCATGCATAGCGCGCACTTGTGCTCACCATAAGGTCATTTTTTTATTAAACATTTCATCCGTCGGAAATGATACAATGACTGAGCAGCATGGCAAGTACCGCGATTTTTGAGTGCTTTTCTTGTTTTACTTCTGCTTTTTATATATTTATCCTTTAAAATTTCTCTGCTTGTCCAATGATGCATCACACAAAAAGTCAAAGCAGTTGAAGTGACGTAGCTGTTGCTTGCCAAATAAAAGCTGCAGAAAAAAGCACCAAAACTGAGGGTTGAAGTGTCACGAAGTGTAAATGTAAAAGAAGCAGCGGTGTTGTTTTGTGTTTTTTTAGTGGTAAAAGATGTTGAAATGTCGGTTGACAGCAAGGAAGTCTCAGTGTTCACATGGACACATGAAATTATGAATGCTTTTACTATTGTAGTTGCTATATTCAAATATTGTCGGATGTCAGTATCGACTTTCAGAATCCAGTCTTGAAGTTTCTTTAAGGCGATTGGGTTGGAAACAAGCGGGTGTCAGCTGAAAGGTCTGATCGGTCCTTTGTTGGAGTATTTTTGCAGCTTATTGAAAAGTCACCCACACAAACTGGAGGTTTTAACACAATTTATTCCACTTGGTAAAAGCCTTGAGACTGGGAGCTTCCCAGTGTGACTTCAACCCCCAACCTCAGCCACCCTGCCCTTTAATCCACACCAGGACTTACAGATACCAGACACGAGGAAGCCGAGGAGAAGTCGCCTGCACTAAATATTTTAGGCAGCAGTCACATTTATTCACTTTTTCACCTCCCAGTCAAATAAAAACACGCTTCACATCTCCTCCATCGTTATTAATGCCTTCTGATTTCTCTCCTTCTGTGCTGTTTTTTTTCTCTTCCTTTCTCTTATATTTCCCTTCCACCACCAGATTCCTCCCAGCTCCCATTTCAGCGTTTATTTCGGTCGCCCCGCGGCAAGGATTCGCATAAAAGGATTAACTTATCGTCTACCAGTTTAGAGCTCTTAAACTCAGCCTGACGGCCCCCCTGAAAATTGAAAAGATGGATGCCAGAGAGGCTCCTTTCAGTACATGTTAAATTCATTTCCCCTGTTTATTACACAGAGAGATGTTGATGTTTAAAGCCCGGAGAGTTTGGAGGCTGAAAGATGGGGGAAGCAGCAAAGACACATATGCAGCAGTGTGACCAGGTAGGATGTAGTCAAGGACTGCCTTTAAGCTCCACTGTTTGGTATTTTTAAATAATGAAGCAATTGATAATTGTGAAAGGGGTCACTCATGTGGAGCTTAACTTAGGATGGTAGAGACCAAAGCAGAGCTCAAAGGAAGATGAATATTCCTGTTTCTGCGGCATGTGGTGATACTATACTTTATATGGTGATTGTGCATCAGGGTTGTGTGTATGTCAGGTGGACAGACATTAAATTACTGCAGCTTTAAATGTCTGGGTGTGTTTGCTTGCTTTCAACTAAGAAGCTGTATCGGTCAGAAATGTAATTTTTTCCATTTCATATCACAGAATTCAGTGCCATCTGGTCTTTAGAGGAGCTTAGTTTGTTTAATATGTTTACATAGATAGATAGATAGATAGATAGATAAAATGCCCCACCAAGCAATCAACTAATAGATATTTTACAACAGAACACTGTCAAGGTAAGTAATTAAAGACAAGAATGACTTACTGTGTACTAAAGGGTTATCCATTAAAACACAGCAAGGCAGCACATTTTAGATCTCACCAAGTCTCACGATCAAAAAAGGTGTAATGTAAAATGATGAGATACTACTGTCGTTTTAGGAGCTCATCACTGTAGCAATGTAGAAAACAACTGTAACTTTGTGGTTGGGTTTTTATGGGTGTATTTCTACCCAAACTATGAACTTTTCCTGAACTTGAATGTGTCATGTGGGCATCTGAAGTTGACCAAGTACTTTTGTAGCGTAAAAAAAAGAAGGCAAAGTGTGATAGAAAAAGGACACAAAATTACTGTATATAACAACCTTAAGCCGTTAAAAATAGTGATGGAAAAAAATCACTGAAAAGTAACTGCAGTCGTGTATTTTAAAGTTGCTCATTAAACTCCAAACAACTCATCTCTGTGTCCCAAAGTTGGATTTTTTTTCAATAAAATGACCCCTTCCTGCATTAAAATAGCTTAGATGTAACTCCAGAGTTGATTTCTTCAGAGTATAAAGATCTATGAAGTCCCTGTTGGTACCAGAAACCGCTTCTGAAGAATAATGGTCCAAATATCCCCACACTGCCAACTGACAGGACTGTTTTCATGTTTAATCCTGGAAGTCTGATTCTGTGTTTTTGAGACATGGTGCAGTCTAGTTTGAAGGTGGACATGCTCAGTCACGTTGCTGATTGCTTATTTTGGCTGCGATGTGTCTTCAAATATGTTTAAAACATCATATGGACAAGGCAAAAAGCTGCATTTTCACCAGAAAGGATCTTTATCCTAAACAGTGACCATTTTTTAAACTTAAATCTGGGCTTGGCGTATTTTTGATGCCATTAGTCAAAAATTCCATGCAAACTTTTACTCTAACTCAAGTGCTCTAGATACAAACTAGATTTCTGTATCTCATCTTGCCCCTGTTTGCTCGTTTTTGATTGGAGACTGGAGATTGGAGTGTAATGAGTTAGACGGAGGGCTTTCACTTTGGACGTTTGGGGTTTTAATCCTTGGTGCAACAATGAATGTCGACTCGTGGCTTTACCAGTTTGTAGCATAAACAGAAGCCCACGGGGGACTTGGACCTCATTCTCTTGGGTGAAAGTCCAGTGATTTAGGCCTTCTCTGTCCGTCCAGCTTCCTTTTGGAGACTTTATTGCTCTTTTTATGTGTACAGTAAAAGACTTGCATGTGTCATAGATGCAGGCCAATAGGAAAGAAAGAAAACAGACATTTAACAATCTTAGTTGCCTTTTTTTTCATTATGACACTATTATGTTCTTGTGTCAAGTCGGTTGCTGTTGTGTCTTTTTCAGTTTTCATTCATCATAAACATCATTACTGCAGATTCATGCTGCTGTTTTTACCCAGAATTCATATCGATTTAGTCAGATGACATAAAAAAAAACTGTCAATTTACTTTGTTTCATTTCCCAATAATTCTGAATTTTTTCCTCCGACCTTTTATCTTTTTTCTTTCCATTTCTTAATATCATACATTACATATAGAATTTATTCTTATTATTATCACTGCTACCAGCATTATTACTACATTTTGGATTTTTCGTCATTACGCAGTAGGTTTTGCGTCGTCCTTGTATTTTTTGTGTCTCTGTATCTTGCACCACAGTCTATTTTTGTCACATCTGCAAAATCTTTATTTAATGTTTTCTCCCGTTGCCGTGTCGTGTTTTTTTTTTTGAAAAGACACTGGCAGGACTATAAAATAATAATCTAATCCATGTTTTTCTGATGCAGTTTTGTTGTTTGCCTGCTGAAAACAGTCTGAAGAATTTTATCTGTTTTCTTGCCGTTCAGTTGTTCCACTGTGGACTGAGCTCTCTGCTCAAACACTGCTAGCGTGGACACAAGTGGCTTTTCGCGCCGGAACTGCTTAACGTAGACGTAGCCTGACGGAGCGAGTAAAAGCAGCACCGAGCAAACAAACAAACAAGCATTTGTAAACAGACAGATAAACACACGCATGGCAGCAGCAGTGAATCTGCAGCCCATCACCAACACCCACTCTGCTCCCAGCAGATGTCAGTGTTACATAATGACTCTCTGATGTAACACTCTCACACACAGCATGCGCTCACTGGCGTGAACAGATGAGGAAACACACAGTGATCTCTGGGACGAATGCAGTCGAAACAGCTGGAAACATCAGGCAGCCACTGCACAGTCTGAGGAGGTGGACTGGACAGCTGTTTGGTTCCATGTTTAACTTTACACACAGTGGATGTCAGGCTTTTCTTTTTCTGCATTGAACACAAAAAATACTGAATTGCTGTGGCGACTGTTGGCATGTATTGCTTTAAATGTCACAGTGTATCAGGGTTGATCTGTTTTCACAATGAAACCATATAAAATACTACTTTCATTTTGCTTAAATACGTCAGCAGTTCGGTGTGTTGTTTAAAGCTCGTGATTCAAGCATGGTTTCTTTTAAAAAAGGGTCCCTGATTAGGTCCATCTGATGTGAGCCTTATCCAATATCTGCACAATTATAAAAAGCTACTAAAGAACAAAGGTTGAAAGATATAATACAATATAATATAATACAATACAATACAAGAAATGTATCTATCCTCAAAAGGAAATTCAATCATCAATCAAGAGGAGTATAAAGTTTAATGTTAAGTAAATTTTTGCAGTATTTCATGCTAAATGACAAATATTTTTGCACCATTTGCATGAGATACACTACCAGTCAAAGGTTTGGACACACCTTCCCATTCAGTGGTTTTTATTTAATTATTTTGTAGATTGTGGAATACATATGCAGTTATGTTGTAAACAAAAAATGTCACTCTCCAATATTAATCTGCAATGTAGAAAATAATGCAAATAAACAAAAAGCATTGACTTTTGACTGGTCATGTACGTGTTTGATGTGGGTCGGTAAATAGTTCAGATGTCTTTTATAGACTATTATTTAAGTCTTGGAAGACATAACTGACCCTTCTCAGCATTCCTCAGGAAACATTTATGTATTTGGTTTTGGGATTTTTAAGCTGAGTTTAAAATAATTCAGGTTTACAAGAGGCAGCTTATGCAATCAGCCCTGTGCTAATCAGAATTTTGTGCAAAATTCAACACAAAAGCAATGCATTTAAACTTTGCCATAAATATTACAAACCTCTTTGTCTCTCTCACATCTTCCTCAATCCGAGTCATTTAATATTTATTATCTACCAGTTCCCAATCTAACAGCGTTTTCCTGGATAGTATTTAATTAGGAGGTCAGGGTTAGGCATAGGTTGTTGCTAGAGGTACGGACCCGTACCCGTAGCCTGTGGACTACGGATACGGCACTTTCCATTTGCCAATCGGATACGCGAGATCTGGTCACGTGACTCCCGGTAGACGCTAGCTGTACGGACCCGTAGCATCGGTACGACAGGTACGGACCCTAAACCTGACCCTAACACTAACCCTAACCTTAACCTTTGCTTACCTTTCAACAGTTTGCAGTGGTTAGCAGCTTCTTGACTCGCGAGACTCGCGTACGGGTCCGTATCTGTCTGGCAAATGGAAAGTGCCGTACCCGTAGCCTGTGGGCTACGGATACGTACCCGTATCCGTAGACACTACCTTAGGCATAAGGCAGCAACAGGACAGGCACTATGGGCACTGAGTTTTGAGCTTGGATGCAACCATTTATAATTCGAAATGTATACTTGACAACTGAATCGCTCCACAATGCATTGAGAAAAAAGTGCATTTCTTCTTCCAAGTTGTTCCTCACTGTTTTGTTTGTGTTCACAAACACTGTTGTAAATCTTTGGTAGGACACTGTTTGAAATGTAGAGAGGAAAAGGTTCTGTGGCTCCATAAGCGTCAAAGAACAGGGGAAATCTGCATTGCCTACATGCATGTCAGGAAATACATTGTAGATCTTACTGATTTAACACTGTAGCAACCTGAGGAGGCAGCCGCTTGGACAATAGGCTGTTCTGTGTTGATGAGCAGAGAGGATTGTGAGGGTTTTGCTGCAATGGGCACCATGACAAACACTTTTGTGACTCTTAAAGACCTCAGACCAGAGCCAGTGTTTGTAAGACAAGCTGGGATCACCATAACAGTGTTCCCATATCCCAATAACGTGTGTAACAGAGCTACCGTTGGGGACAATACCATGTGTCTTTTAAATAAAACTGCAACTTCATCTAAGGACAGATGTCTACTGAGCTGGTTTATTAATTTGTCTATTATCGATTGATAATGCTGCCAATTAGTGACTAGGAAAACTGTTCAAAATTAGCACTATCAGCATCCTGCCACAAACTGTGTTCTCTCTTTACAGCACCTGTATGACAGCTGAAACAAAGAAAGAATCAGGTTTAGGTTTGTGCCGATACCAATCAGTTAAAAATGCTTTCAACGATCCTGAACGTGGGCTGCACAGTGGATTAGTGGTTAGCACTTTTGCCTTGCAGCAAGAAGATCCCCGGTTCAAATCCCAGCAATCACCAAGCAGTTTTAAAGGTGTTGCTCTTTGGGTGATGTGCTGAGTGACACTTTGTCCGTTGGTAAGAAAGACTTGAATTCTGCTGACCTTCAAATCACTACTTCCAAAAACCTGACAAGCTGGATGCAGCTAAATTAAAGCCACTGCAACTCCTAGAAAGCTTACACACCGACGAGAATGGGATTCAAACCCATGCGTGCAGAGCACAATGGATTAGCAGTCCATCGCCTTAACCACTCAGCCACCTCATCTGTTGTAACTGCTATTTTCTTGTTTCATTTGTCTCATTTGCATAAAGTAGGCTTGACTTCTACTTCATGCAAATTTGATGCAACGTGCGGAGATCCCACGTATCGTGAAACTGTCCTCAAACATCTAAACTAGCCATCGCTGACCTAGAAAAAGGAGAGATTCAGCTACTGCACAGCTTATTTATTGCCTCAAATGCTTTCAGAAATGCTTTTTGCTGAAGTGTTTTTGAAATAGAAGGGAAAGTTTACAGCTGAGCCGCTTTGTTTATCCTACATGCCTACAAGACCATCAAGCTGACAGCTCGCTCACGTGCCAATTTAGTGGAGTGCTGAAGCTCAAGTGCTGTCATGTGAGATTGTTGTTTCCTGCTAGTGACTGCCCACCATCTGTGCGATTTTCAGGTGCATTTACGTGTGGGAAAATCACACCTAGTGGACACGTGGCTTTAGTATGTGGCATTGAATCCCAATCTGCAACGTAGAAGGCAATACAGGTCTCTAACATTCAGACCAGTGTATTTCCCAGTTTCCCATGGTCATGTAATTCCAGCATAGTCCTGCTGGTAGGGTCTTAGCCATAATAGAGCTTTGTCCAAATGTCTTGGAATCCGACAAGGATGGGATTCGAACCCACGCGTGCAGAGCACAATGGATTAGCAGTCCATCGCCTTAACCACTCGGCCACCTCGTCTGTTGTAACTGTCACCTTCTTGTGTGTAAATGTTGCATCAAAACAATTTCCTGTCACTATATTTAGGACACACCAAAGCTGCATCTTTTGCTTAGTTCCACCAAATACGATTGTGATGGTTTAAAGAATCACAAACAAGGTAGAGAGTTTTCCCTCCAAAACACAATAGTAATGAGTAATAAAATTTACACTGCACCTGAAACTAAGTTTTTTTCTTAATCAAGCAGTTTTAAAGGTGTTGCTCTTTGGGTGATGTGCTGAGTGACACTTTGTCCTTTGGTAAGAAAGACTTGAATTCTGCTGACCTTTGAATCACTGCTGCCAAAAACCTGACAAGCTCTGGAGCTTGTCACTGGATGAAATTTTACAGGAGCTAAATTAAAGCCACCGCAACTCTTGTTTATGGCATTCAACTCCTTGCTTTCTCCTCCAGCTGCTCAGCCGTCCACTGAGCTGACTCCAGACATGTTTGCCTCCTTTTTCACAGAAAAGGTGGCTGCAATCAGCAACCAGTTCTCTGAGCCTGACCAGTCCAGTCATCTCAAACCCACTTCTGCTCCTTCTCTCTGCTCTTTTGCTCCTCTGAGCGAAGATGAGGTTTCCAGACTTCTTCTGAGCTCAAAACCTACAACATGTCCTCTCGATCCAATACCCACCAGCATCCCGCAGACCATCTTGCCCACAATCAAACCTGCAGTCACGCACATTGTCAACTCCTCCCTGGAAACTGGCATTTTTCCTGCTACTTTTAAACAAGCCCGCGTCACCCCACTGCTCAAAAAGCCTCATCTCAACCCAGCCCAGGTTGAAAACTACAGGCCAGTCTCACTTCTACCACTCCTGTCGAAAATACCGGAGCACTCAGTATTTAACCAAGTCTCTGAACATCTGCGGAACAACAACCAACTTGCCCCTTTTCAGTCGGGCTTCAGGTGCGACCACTCCACTGAGACTGCACTCCTATCAGTCACAGAATCTCTGCGACTGGCGAGAGCTGCTGGTCAGTCCTCTGTCCTACTGCTGCTGGACTTGTCTGCTGCCTTTGACACCGTGAACCATCAAATCCTCCTCTCCACACTCTCTGAGCTCGGCATCTCAGGTTCTGTCCTGTTGTGGTTCAAGTCCTACCTCAGAGGCAGATTCTTAAGAGTGTCATGGCGAGGGGAGGTGTCAAGGTCACATGGCCTATCAACAGGGGTCCCTCCGGGGTTCAGTGCTTGGTCCCTTACTCTTCTTTCTGTACACCACCTCACTTGATGTGGTGATCCGCTCCCATGGCTTCTCCTACCACTGTTATGCTGATGACACTCAGCTTTTCCTCTCTTTTCCACCTGATGACACAACAGTTTCAGCTCGGATATCAGCATGGCTGATATCTCCACATGGATGAAGGAACGGCACCTTCAGCTAAATCTGTCTAAGACTGAACTCATGGTCTTTCCAGCTTGTCCATCTGTTCAGCCTCAGATCAGTGTCCAACTTCACTCGAGCCTACTTGTGCCCACAAACTCAGCCAGAAACCTGGGTGTCATGATTGATGACCAGCTGACCTTTAAGGTTCACGTGGCCTCAGTTTCTCGATCTTGTCGTTAAGCCCTCTACAACATCAGGAAGATCAGACCCTTCCTGACCCAACAGGCCACACAACTTCTGGTTCAGGCTCTTGTGATGTCACGCATTGACTACTGCAACTCACTTCTGGCAGGTCTCTCTGCATGTACAGTCAAACCTCTACAGATGATCCAGAATGCAGCAGCACGTCTGGTCTTCAACCAGCCCAAGAGAGCTCGTGTCACTCCCCTGTTCATCTCCCTTCACTGGCTTCCATTGCAGCCAGAATCAAATTCAAAACTTTCCTCCTGGCTTACAAAACATTTACAAGCAAGGCCCCAGCCTACCTGGATTCCCTGATCCAGTTCTACTCCCCTTCACGCCCACTTCGCTCTGCATGTGAGAGACGCCTGGTGCCTCCAGCCCAGCACGGCTCGAAATCTCTAACCAGACTCTTCTCCTCTGTTGTTCCCAAATGGTGGAACAAACTACCAAACTCTGTGCGTTCTGCTGAGTCCCTTTCTACTTTTAAGAGACAATTGAAGACTCAATTGTTCAGAGAACACCTAGGCACTTAATCTGACTCCACCTTAGGGGTAGAATAAGTCAGGTGGTCCAAAACCCAGCACTTATTTAGCACTGACAAAGTTGAAAATGAAAGGGGTGGTGGTTGGCACTTTGTCTGAACTCCTAGAAAGCTTACACATTGACAAAGATGGGATTTGAACCCACACAAGCAAAGCACAATAGAGTAGCAGTCCATTGCCTTAACCACTCAGCCACCTCATCTGTTGTAACTACTGTTTTCTTGTTTGCAAATGCTCCACAATTCCTTGTAGCTATATTTAGGGTAAACACACTGGCTTGCAGGCTGCACAGTGACGTAGTGGTCAGCACTTTCGCCTTGCAGCAAGAAGGTCCCGGTTCAAATCCCGGGGTGGGCCTGGGATCTTTCTGCATGGAGTTTGCATGTTCTCCCTGTGCATGTGTGGGTTTTCTCTGGGTCCTCCCACAATCCAGAAATATGCTGAGGTTAATTCATGACTCTAAATTGCTCATAGGTGTGAATGTGAGAGTGATTGTCTGTCTGTATTTGTAGCCCTGCGACAGAGTGGTGATCTGTCCAGGGTGTCCCCTGCCTTCGCCTGAGTCAGCTGGGATAGCCTCCAGCACCCCCCGCGACCCTAGTGATCATAAAGCAGTGTATAGAGAATGGATGGATGGATGGATCCCAAACATGACCTTCAAGATCAGAGAATATATATATATATATATATATATATATATATATATAAGATACAAAATTGCTGTCAAAATATGTGACACATAGAATGAAATATTTTTTGTTTGTATTAGAATTCACTTTCCAGTTGATTTTCTGTTTCTGTATGCATTTACTGCTATTGGAAGTATATGCACTGTATTTATACGCTTAATTTCATATATTGATTGTTTTGTTGTTATTAGTGCAAAACCATTACTTCTAGACATTTTTATACAGTTGCAGAGATTCATTAATCGGACGTTTATTGCCACTAAATACAATACTGACATTTAGTCTGATTTCCATTGATAAGACGATCACTGACAGGCTCAGAGCAACAACCAGCATGTGACTCTTGTTCATGAGCTGCTGCGTAAAGTGAGATAAGATTTCAATGAAAGATTAGACTGAAGGAACAGCGTGGCCTGTCTGATGACTTCTTACAGGCAGGTGATGTTACCTCATGTCACCGGCTGTCCTGCTGTTACTGCATCTGTTCTTTGAATTATCAGTGAAATAACCAGTCTGACAACGAGTCACGCTTCCATTCATGGCGTCATGTTGCGCTCGGCTTCTGCTCACGGCTGGTAAAGTCAGTCTGTACAGTAACCATGCACAGCCATGCTTATTAATATTGTATTTAAATCACTGAACTACTTCTCAGTGTAGCAGAATTACCTCAGACTACATGTAGTCTTTTGAGGGTGGATACATCCTTGTTGTTTTGTCATTTTCTACATTTACCTTATAGCTCTACACATACTGTGAAATATACATTGACTTTGCTGGTGGAAATGGTGACACATTGTTATATACAGCCTATAGCTGTGTTTCCTTTCAAATTTGTTGTGAATTCTAGTCAAATTTCCAGAAAATTTGCAAAATAAAATACCAATTTATGGGCGTTTCTGCCCATTATGCAAATATCAAATCATTACATAAGCAGCAACTGGCGTTTACTTTCCAGTCACTGTTGTGCAACAAAAGTCAACAAAGCGATGAGATCAAACTAAACTATGAATGAATACTAACACGCAGGACAGCTTAGTAACACAGAGCACACCGAGCAAAGGAATGTAGAGTTTAGAAGAACTGATGTTACAGCTGTGAGCGCTTAGAAGATCTCTGGTAACGAACCAAAATTGGAGTGACATTTAAGTCCAGGATTTCTGTATGTCGTTGTTTATTTGCTGGTTCTATTACACTTTACATTACTACTCCAAGTTTTTTAACCTCACACAAGCATGAAAAGTTTTGTGTGATAATTCGATATGTTTTTGCTGTTTCCACTTAGCTGTTATATGCAATTTGAAAATGTGCATACAAATAGCTAGATTGAAATTCAACTATAAACTATTTTTTAGCTGGTGTTGTATTTATTTTTGGATTTTGTAGTTGTAGTCTCTACGCCTGAAGTCAACAGAAAAATTATGGCGAACTGAAATTGTACCTACTCTGTTTTCTACCTGCTAGCCTTATCAACCAAAATTAATTATACGTTAACATAAAAAGCTAGTATTTGCAGCATGTTATTACATTTAAAGGCAGACACAGAGAGACACACTGGAGACTCAGATGACTTAGGTTTGGAGTAAAGGTTTACTGACATCAGGAGAAGTGACACCAACAGAGCAGCAGTACATGCAAGCAATCGGTTCTGAGGATTCTCTCTGACCTTCAGGTCTATACTGTAGTTGGGAAAGGGGTCAGATTTAGATGACAAACCAATATGGAGACAACTTGTCTGCTTAGTCACGTCAGAATAGACCGTATCTAACCTGAACTAGAGCAGAGAATCCTGGCATATCTTCCTCCTACAGCATCTGCCAGCCGGAAGATAATTTGGGATGACGTCAGCTAACAGCAGCAAGGGAATACCTTAGAAAGGGGCAGGAGTAGTTTTTCCTTCACACCTGTGTACAGTTGCTGTAAGAGTGATCCACAACAAACTGTATCCACCTTCAAACTGAAAACTTTTCTTTACCGTTGAACATGAAGTTGCCTTTCCAACAGTAGAAGTATTGATTAATTTAAAAAAACAAGTTAGCTGCTGCTTTTAGATTATCTGCAATGTTGCTTGTTGGATTTTTTTTTCCATCCGTTTGAATAAATTGCAGCAACGTGGACTAATTCTTTGGCATGGCGTCAGTTAGTATGGAGCTGACGCTGAGTAAATGTTCAGTAAATGTTTAAAAAGTTATACCTCGTAGTCTTCATTAGGTTGAAGAGTTTAAAATTGTGAACACAGAGGTGGTCACTGGTAGTCTGTTGCTCCCACCACTAAAAATAGTGGATTAATCCTGGAAGGCCATTGATGTAGAGCTTTTCTCCTTGTGTAAGTATCACCAGCTCCTATCCAACCAATGAGAATTTGGTTGTATTAGATCATATTGACCTATCAATCAACCAAAACACCCCTGTTGACACGAACCATAATATTTATCACTGACAAACTGTATTCACATCCAAACTGAAAACTTTTCTCTCTGAATTTGAATTTCAATCAATCAAGTGCCATGCCATTCAGTGTAGGCGATCATTTCTCTCCAGCCCCTCCAATCTCTGTGGACGTCAACCATAAGACTTATCCACGACAAACTGTATCCACATCCAAACTGAAAACTTTTCTCTCTGAATGCGAAGTTGCCTTTCCAAAAATATGAAGTAGCACCGTGCACATGCAGAGTGGAAAAAAAAAACAAAGCGTTTCTCAGGCAGTGATGGGTTTATTGCAAATATGGAGGGAATAAACCTACAGGGAAACCAGGAGAGAGATGGAATCACACAGACGTGCATACAGCTGGAGTATCTTCAGTCCTTCAGCATCTCATCTATCTGCACAACAGAGCAGTTAGTGCTGATAACACACTGCAGTGTCACAGAGCTGTTTACCCCCGAGGCCTCACAACACACAGATCTTGTTAAAAACCTCCAACACGTCACTTGTCAGATGCACGAAAAGGCAGATTTATTTACATATTGGTGTTTTCTGGAGTTCTTCTGGAGAGAAACCTGCTGTTAAAGACGCCGCAAAATAAAACAATCCCTGCTTTAGTGTTCGTTCACGTCTTGTTACGTGCCACCTCTCTCCTCTTGTAAAAGCATAAAAATATTTTCGTCTGACTGGTCTTGAAGCATTGAGTTAACCCCACCCTTCACATAAAACCACACATTTCCAGACATTTGTGAAGAATGTGACTGAGGTCTGATCTGAAGGCTGAAGGATGTGTGGGTGGAGGTAAACAGTCCTACAACAAATGTGGAAGCTATTGGCAATGATCTGAAAAGCTCTAGTAGGAGGTGAACAAAAAAAATCAGCACTTTTTTGCATCTCTTCAGACCACGTAGTTTTCTATTTTGAGGCAGCAAAATTTCTCTCTCTCTCTCTCTCTCTCTCTCTCTCTCTCTCTCTCTCTCTCTCTCTCTCTCTCTCTCTCTCTCTCTCTCTCTCACTATATGTGTGTGTGTGTGTGTGTATCTCACTTCATCAGGATCACTAATTCGGGGCTGGCTTTACTGTCAGCTCTTGGTGAGATGTGTGAAAATCCACGAGATGAACAGGTTCACATTAACTTAAACCACCCATCAGAGATTACAGCGGTCCCTGAGATTACATCGACATTAACTGAAGCTCCTGATCTGTATCTGCACTGTTGCCACATGACCGGCTGATTGGATATTTGCATGAGTAAGCAGGTCTACAGATGCTACTGATAGTACAAACCTGTATTTAGTCTGGCCTAATGGAAGTCAACTAGGGCTGAAACGATTCCTCGAGTTATTCGATTACTAAAATTTCTCGAGGCAAAATTCTGTAAATCGAGGCTTCGTTTAAGCAACTACATACTAGACCCCAGGTCACAAAATGCCGGACCCAGACTTCATTCAATACAAACTGGGTCCTTAAATTTGACGGGAAGCTTCTATTTAAAGCAGCGCAGCTTTTCTGTTGTTTACGGCAAAGCACTGTCATTTGACAATGTTGTGGCCCGCTAGTGACCGTGGCTTGTTTAAATGCAGAAAAAACGCATCTAGCGGACACGTACCTTTACTGTATGTTTTCTGTAAGCATTCAAGCATCTTGTCTGAATTCCAGCGTGCGGTGCCGGCGTTTGGCTCAAAAAAAAAAAAAGGTCAATTGAGTTTGTTTACCAATGGAATGAGGGGAACACAGCTTTGCTCAAAACCAAACTAACATCACTAGCTAATGGGAAGTAGAGTGCATGTCCAGGATGGTTATTTCTGTTGCACAGTGTGCTCACTTCCGCGTTTGATGCTGTAACGCATGCCTAGTGCAGAATCCGATGGTACCTCTATAAAAGATTGAAAACTATTTGACCAGAGTGACATGATTAACTCAGGTGTGTCATTTAATTGACATCACAGGTGTTTCCAAACTCATAATCAGTCAGTCTGCCTATTTAAAGGGAGACAAGTAGTCACCCTGCTGTTTGGTGAAAAGGTGTGTACCACACTGAACATGGACAACAGAAAGCGAAGGAGAGAATTGTCCCAGGACATCCGAAAAAAAATGATAGACAAACATCTTAAAGGTAAAGGCTATAAGACCATCTCTAAACAGCTTGAAGTTCCTGTGACAACAGTGGCTCATATTATTCAGAAGTTCAAGACCCACGGGACAGTAGCCAACCTCCCAGGACGTGGCCGCAAGAGGAAAATTGATGACAAATTGAAGAGACGGATAGTTGGAATTGTATCCAAAGAGCCCAGAGCAACCTCCAAAGAAATTAAAGGTGAACTCCAAGGCCAAGGTACATCAGTGTCAGATCGCACCATTCGTCGTTGTTTGAGTCAAAGTGGACTTCATGGGAGACGACCAAGGAGGACACCACTGCTGAAAAAAACTCATAAAAAAGCCAGACTGGAATTTGCAAAAATGCATGTTGACAAGCCACAAAGCTTCTGGGAGAATGTCCTTTGGACAGATGAGACCAAACTGGAGCTTTTTGGTAAGGTACATCAACTCTATGTTCGTAGACTCAAAAACCAAGCATACGAAGAAAAGAACACTGTCCCTACGGTGAAACATGGAGGAGGCTCAGTAATGTTTTGGGGCTGCTTTGCTGCATCTGGCACAGGGTGTCTTGAAAGTGTGCAAGGTACGATGAAATCTGAAGACTATCAAGGCATTCTGGAGAGAAATGTGCTGCCTAGTGTCAGAAAGCTTGGTCTCAGTCGCAGGTCATGGGTCTTCCAACAGGACAACGATCCAAAACACACAGCCAAAAACACCCAAGAATGGCTGAGAGAAAAGTGTTGGACTATTCTAAAGTGGCCTTCTATGAGCCCAGATCTGAATCCCATTGAACATATGTGGAAGGAGCTGAAACATGCCATTTGGAGAAGACACCCATCAAGCCTGAGACAACTGGAGCTGTTTGCTCATGAGGAGTGGGCCAAAATACCTGTTGACAGCTGCAGAACGCTCATTGACAAATACAGAAATCGTTTAATTGCAGTGATTGCCTCAAAAGGTTGTGCAACAAAATATTAAGTTATGGGTACCATCATTTTTGTCCAGCCCTATTTCATTAGTTTGTTTTTTTTTAAATAATTATGTTAATCAACAATTCAAAAGTGATGGCTGATTTTGATTATTTAATTTTCAATAAATTTTTATTTATTGTTACTTTTGTGAGTTTCAAGTGATTTCAGTGAGAATTGTGGGTTTTTCCTTCTTTAACTGAGGGGTACCAACAATTTTGTCCACGTGTGTGTGTGTGTGTGTGTGTGTGTATATATATATATATATATATATATATATATACACACACACATATATATGATTTTTTTTTTTTAGAAATATCAGCAAAAGAATTTCCTTCAGGAGTAGTGAAGTTGTATCTTATCCTGAACATGTTTGAGATCATTAGTTTGGGAGGAGGCCAGGAGGTTTCACACTGAAAATGTAAACTCTTCACATTATCAAACATTGGTTCAGACCATTGAAACCAGACCTCATTTCTATCACAACTGTTATAGGAGGTGAAACTGGTAAATCAGCCTCAGGCTGCCTACATATTACATATCTGTTATATATCGACACCCTCTAAAAATAATGGCCTAAGTCTTTTTCTCAAGTTTTTCTGGAAACACAAAAAACTGAACCACACTACATTGAACCTAGGCCATTATACTACAGGGGTAGAATCGCAAGATGTGTTCAACTGAGGATTTAGGTGATTTTACCAGAGGTGGCCAGCATCATGAGGAGAGAATTAAGGCAAAAAAAAAAAAAACCTTTTACAAAAACAACTCAGGCCACAATTTTAGGAAAGTGATGATATTCTGGTCAGATCAGTGTTTCTCTTTAATTATGTTAATGAACTCATGAAGGTGGAGGTGACTCATAAGAAAGGTTGTGGTTCCACTGGGGATTGACCCCAGGACCTTCTGTGTGTAAAGCAGATGTGATGACCACTACACTATGGAACCTCTGTGAGCTGTTTCAGCTTTCTAAATGTAGGAACAACCTTTGAGCCTTCTTAGATTGCTACAGTGAAGTGTATGAATGTTGTATAGGGATAATGTCCCAGCTGCTATAAACACCACAACACCATGTACTTCTTACAGATATTGCTGTATTTTTGATGTGTTGCAGATGTTTTTTAGTTTTAGTGAGTATATTTTGGTTTAAAGACAGTTTTGGCCAAAGTTTATGTCATGGCCTCTGTTTTGTTGACTGTACTTTACAACCTAGAGTTTGTACCATAATGATATTTATGTTTCTGGTTTATTTTCATGTACTGCAGTTGAGTTTGGCTGAAATATTTTGCTTTCAGCTTGGTTCCACAGTCAGGGTTTCCTTTGATTGTGGCACAGTCCTGTATTCGTTATTCCAACATGGACTTTGGCCATGTGGTTACAAGTCATGAGTTCATTGGGGGTTGAAGCCACAACTGTCTGTATGGGAAGCAGAATCTTGGTTTAAACGTGGTTGTGAACACAGTCATACTGTTCTGTTTATATAGTTACATATAGTTACTGTGTAGTTCTGTGGAGCTAGGAAAGGTTTTGTTCGGGGTTTCCTGTTTTGCTAAGATACAATCTTACATTTGTCAGCTTCACACCTGATTTTGCATGTAGTAATTCTGGAATTTTGCCATTTCTATTGTGATGCGGTACCTTAAATATGTCCATAAAAATGATCGAAACATGTCTAACATGAAAACGTTTCCGTTCCACAGGGAGAAACCAGATGACCTTTCAAGTTATTGTGAGGATTATTTTCTTTAGACTGTGGCCACACTGATTACATTTGCACCTACTGACATCCAATCACAATCTGAGCCATCTCTGATTCAATCCTGAAGCCTTGCAGAACATGCATATTTCGTGATCCAGTGAGATTATCCTCATAAAGGCTGTATATTAAAGGTTTATAGTTATGGTATTACAGGGGCTTCAGGATTGTGGATTCGGTAGGATTGTGCACCATGTTCCTGAGAAGATTTCCTATGAATGTCCTCCTCCTGTTGTCACAACCTCTTATCTGGAAATATTCCGAGAACTTCATGAGTTGTGACATGTTTCTTGACATTTTCAGAAATGGTGGAGGCCATACATTTTTCAGTGGATGGTAAAACATATGCTGCAATTTTAGTCGTGTAGAGTATTATCTCTATGAAATATTAGAATGTCTGAGGACAATGTCTGTGTTCCCAATGGCCTCATCTTTTATTATGCCTTTGCATTTTCTACGTTAGGTTATCCACTCATTAGCTTGCTAAATAGATAGCCTTGGTGGCCTCTAGACATCCACATTCGTCCATGTTGCCTAACATCAGTGTTCTCATGACTTATGACAGATTAATCGCTAAGCAATCCCCGTACACACCTTCCTGTGCTGTGATTAGGAGGTCACAAGGTCTATTTGACAGCAGCATTGATGCTGCTTTACCAATCTGTACATGTTCCTACATTTGCACTTCATACGTATCCAGAGGATTATAAAGTAGATCCACTAGTTCACAGATTAATGTTCTTATAAGTCATCCGTGTAATCATCCTCGCCGAAAAGGGCTCTTCAGTTCAATTCAGGTTCACGTCCTGAATTGCACTTACAGACAACTTTAAGTGATTTAATGTCTGAAAAAGTGCTGAATCTTTGCTCCCAAGCAACACATCATGGCTTCAGCCGGCATTTGTGACAATATGACAGATACATGGTTCCACTGGGGATTGAACCCAGGACCTTCTGCGTGTAAAGCAGATGTGATGCCCACTACACTATGGAACCTCTGTGTTGTTTGGAATGGAGCGACATGAATTTGACTGCGCAGTGTTGTCAGAAGGTTGTGGTATAAAACGACATTACACATGGCTGTAATAAACAGAGTACATGAATAGATGGAGCAGAGTTGTTGTTCGCCAACTGTCAGAAATCCTCACAGAAGAATAAGAAGAAGAAAACAGAGCACAGTCCATCTACGAGATGAGGAGTTTTCAGGGACTGTTTTCAATCAGGAAAATTAAAATCATTCTTTCATGCTGGGTATCGCTCATGTTTCATGATGCCCAGAGATGACGTCAACGACAGAAACAGAAACAGCTTATCAGTGACATTAGTTAGATGTTGACTACATTAAAACTAAAAAAGATCTTAACCCTTCTTCAAAAGGTCAAAAACCACCTGCAGTGAGTGTAAAAACTCAATTTCTTAATGTGATACTTCAAAATTTACTTAAAAATACGACTATTGTGACAAAACCTGAGGTCCACTAGATGGTTTTTACACAACCTTTACTGTTGGTAGGAGGATTCTTACATATCTGAATATATTTCGGTACCTGGGGTGTATTTTGTGGGCTTTTTGCCTAAAAATAGACTTTTGAGATTCTCGTTATTCGTTGTGATGGCACCATCATTGTATCTATGTATACTTGCATGTGTACTTTGTGTGTACGTGGAGGATTATGAAGTAGATTTTCTAGTTTGCAGATTACAGTTCCCACAGTACATCCATGTAATCCTTCTTGTTGAAAAAATCAAGTTTTGGTCATGTCTAGAATTGGGCTTCCCCGAATAGCAATTTCTGGGATATTTGGCCCCGATTAACAACGAATATCCGAATATTCGGATCAGATGGTAACGTCCGACGGAGGGAATGGGACGATTGAACGAGTTGAATATTTGGACCAGAGTGACGGAGGAGGAGCACGAAGGGATGACAGACATGAATACCGATCACACAACATCGTCCGACAGGGGGAGATCTGAATATTCGGGTGCCACCGTAATGGCCAAATATTCGGATCCAGCCCTAGTCCAGAATTGCATTTTACAGACCTGTAGCTTCACATCTTGAGACTTGTAGAAACTATACTCAGAAGGGACACGGGACAAATGGTCAACCTGCATTTATTTGCAACAGGACATACTGTGTGTACATAATGTGGTTCCACTGGGGATTGAACCCAGGACCTTCTGCGTGTAAAGCAGACGTGATGACCACTACACTATGGAACCCCCCATTGATCTGTGTCCCACACTGTACAGTATTGCAGCAAAAATCCAAACCTCACTCAGAGGAGCTGCACTGAACTGCTACTGTACTTTATTATCACTGCCCTGCTCTGTTTGCCATGTGGAGGGTTTCTGCTCGTGTCTGCTCGAGCAGCTTTCAAACGGCTCATCCATCAGGTCCATATGGGGGCCCTGAGGGCGGGAAGGGATGGCATGTAATGTGTGGTTGTGTGTCTGTGTGCGTGCTTCTGTGTCTGTGTGAGTGTGTGGTTGTGTTTATGTGGTTGGGGAGTGGGCACAGAAGGCTGAGCAGCATGTTTCTCTCCCAGTATGAAAACCAACTGGAGGCTCAGACCACCTCTTTATTATATTTAATAAGCATGATAGGAGGCGATTGGAGTGTCTGTGAGAAGCAGTTTAGGTATCAGTCTGATGTTCCTCTACACCTTATTTATTGTCATCAGATACAAACCAGCAATTTGTCTATCAACTAAGCTGTGTTGTGTGTCAGAGCTTGATTGTCTGACCAGACTTTAACGGACATTGTTAACACACATTTATGAGCCACACTGTTGCACTGACTGACATCACCATGAACGCACACACTGTTTATTTTAGTCCGCTTCAGCTGCGGATTTTGCTGCTAAAGCATTCAGATGTGGTGGTGTTAATGCTCTGTATGGTTTTTCATTGTAAATATTTTTTCCTAATTAATCATTAGTTGTTTGGTCTATAAAATATCGGAAAATGCTAAATTAGATCTGTCAGTGTTTCCCAAAGCCCAAGATAACAAGGGTCCTGTTTTGTCTACGACTCTTGGATATTCAGTTTTCCTGTCATAAAGGATAGAAACCAGAAAATATCCTCATGTAAGATGAAGTCAGAGAATTGAGACTTATTCAAAAATTATTAAACGATGTGCAGTACTAATACTTCTCTTTCGGTATTTCTACTTGTGCAATACCTTTGATATGTGCAATATTGTTATATTGTTCCACATCCCTAGAAATTTGGACAATTTTAATATCCACATATCGAAGAGCTACTTCTTATGTATGATTTTTGTTTATCATATTTTTTAGGGCTGGGACTTTAACGCGTTCATTTCGATTAATCAATTACAGAAAAAATAACGTATTAAAAAAAGTAACACATTTAATCACACCTTTCTCAGTTCCCTGATTTCTGGCACACTGGTAACACTGATGAGCACTCCAGCCCAGTAGGTGGCGTTAATGAACCTAAAGTCTGTTTAGCTGTCACGAAGAAGATACACAGGACTGAGTAATGTCAGTGCACAAGGAAGTTTGATGAACAGTGAAGGAACACGAGACCACATTGAGCTTGTTGAGCAGAAAGTTTTCTTTTAAAAATCTTCCTGATGGAAGCTTAGATAAAAGCGTGGTTGTGTGCAAACTGTGCAACAAATTGTTTTCTCGTCACTGCAGCACATCAAGCCGACGGTATCACCTCAATGAAAACATGTTGCTGTTAGCACCAGAGCTAACGTTAGCTACGACAGTGCTGGTACCGGCAAACAGTGTAGCCATCCCACTTTTCAAGACACTGAATGCGCTTGAGTTTACACAAAGTCTTAAAATGTTGAATATAATCGCTATAATTACACTTTGAGTTTGCAGTGATCTGTGAATGTAGTAGACATAATAATTATAAATTAAATTAAATTAATTTAACATTTGAAAGTAATTAATCGACATATAGTTGCCGCTCTGTTGCAGAATCTGATGTGACTTTTGCATAATATTTGGCATCTAACACAAATCTATGAAGCACAAAAAGTCACATATAATGAATGAGAGCCTTATAGTTTGATTGAGCTTTTTGTGCCAAACCGTTTGCCTGAAACATTGATGTTTTTGAAATTTTCACCAATTTCTGAAAGTTTCTAAACCAAGCAACTAATCATGTAATCAAGAAAATAATCAACAAATTGATTGTGAATACAGTTAATTATTTTCAGCTCTGATTTCTGATTGTTTGCTTTGTTTTTTATATCAATGCCAGTAAACACTTGACAACAACATGACTCACAACAGCACCAGATATTGATTAATTGTTAACAAATGTTTAGTTTTCTCTCGTTTGAACAAAATATCCAACTTCTGGTTGCATTAATAATGTTATAGAGAGTGTTCTGGTCAGACAGGTAACGGGACAGGTGAAGAAGGTGGGATGACTGAGACTTTAAGTGACCACAGACGTCCTGCTGGCTGTTTGGTTATGTATCTAGTTGTATGCTGTTTACTGCTGTTACTTCATCAGTGTGTGTACCTGCAGTGTTTGAGTTGCTTCAGTTGCAGCAGCAGAGTGTCAGTTGTGTTTGGCTGCTAGTGATAAGCTGTAGCTCTTTCATGTGTCGCTGTCTGAGGTGGCAGCGAACGTTACTGCG
The DNA here is from genome assembly GCF_021347895.1 of Acanthochromis polyacanthus. Taxonomy (NCBI): domain Eukaryota; kingdom Metazoa; phylum Chordata; class Actinopteri; family Pomacentridae; genus Acanthochromis; species Acanthochromis polyacanthus. Next base: position 39,343,317 of record NC_067114.1, on the reverse strand, counting down.
GTTAGACAGGAAACAACTACCAGGAGCTGCAAAAGTGTGTGTGTTTGTCTGTTCTCAGAGTGTATATGCATTGTAGAAACCTTTTATATCCTCCTGTACAGTTCCAGTGTGATCAGAAAGGGGAGTTTTACCAAACAAACTTAATGACTTTTAAAGTTCAACATCTCAGGGAATACTCTTGTTTGCTTGCTCATTGAGAGTTAAAGGAGAATATTTATGTGAATCAACTGTGGAGTTATGGTTTATGTAGTTTGGCACAAAAACTAAAATTTGTCTAAATATCCACCAAGTAACAGCTTCCACTTCCACATTTTAGATGTTACTTGTTTGATTCCTACAAAGACTATTTCTTGTCAACCTGCAAGTCACATACCCTTCAGAGTGTCCTTCCAGAAGCATCATATATAGTATGCAAACTGATGGCAAAAACACTACTGATGTCTGCAGTGGAGGAGTTGTGAAGGTTAAAAGCACTGTGCTTGGCCACTATAGAGTAATAACAACTCAATTTCAGCATTTAACTGCCTATAATTGACTTTGGCTGATGAGACTTTTGTACACTTTTGTACTAAACTCACCCAGGGCTTTTATTTGGTTTTAAATGCAACCATAAATCTGTTGGGTCCACCTAAACATGTATTTAGCAGGTCTTTCTGTATGTATATGCAACTGAGCTAAAACTAACATTAGAAACAGAAATTGTACTGACTTTTACTTACTTTTCAAATGAATTTTATCTACTCTGCAGTATCTGAGTGGAGACTACAAGCTTCTCCGTGCACAGTCGACTAGCTAGCATTTACTGATGGGCGTTTGGAGGACATCTGTAAACTTCAGAAAACAACCTGTGTTACACTCCCCACCTCTGCATGCACACAGGTCACACCACGTCATCTAAAACCATGAGTAAACTCTCAACCTGTGGGGAAACACTAGATATGATAAAACAGACAACTTATGTGTTGCATTTATTGTAAAGTGTGGGCCAAAGCACGGTCGAGAAAAGAACTTTTACTAGAGCATCAGTCCTTTGAAGTGAAGCATTTAGAAGCAGATAGACATGTGGCTGACAGAGTACCTCCCCCACCTGCAGCAATTCAGTGCCTGGTAGCATCAAATTGAAGCAGAGGGGAAAAAAAAATCAAATGTAGCATTAACTAAAACACAGCAAAAGGAAGCACTACCTTTAAATAACTGTGAAGCACCAGCAAGACTGCATATATGGAGCAGGCCGCAGTCTTTAGACAGAACTTTGCTTGTACTCTGACTTTACTGATGTTGCTCACACTAAATCTTGGTTCCACTGGGGATTGAACCCAGGACCTTCTGCGTGTAAAACAGACGTGATGACCACTACACTATGGAACCCTGATGCAATCTCAGCATTCCTTTTTTTTCACTAAAAAATTATAGTATGTGACTAATTTTTCACATATTTTTTCTGGCACCCTTACTGCCAGATTCCCACTGTTTTAGAGGCATTTGTTTATTTTCACAGTGTAGCATTGGTAAGCTTTCCAGCACTGAATGGTCTGGCTGCATCTCATTATCTTTCTGCTGTAAGACTGATTGTATTTCTTTAGACCAATCACAGTCGTATTGGGAAGAGCAAGCAGAAGATGCAGCAACATTATGCCCTTAAAGCAGTGACAAGGAAAATGTTTTGGTCTCTCTATCTATCTATCCCTGTCGCCCCTCCTGGTACATAGGCCACCGACAAGGTCTCTCCAGCCGTCTCTGTCCTGGGCCAGTCTCTCCAGCTGTCCCCAGGTGTAGCCCGTCTTTATGGCGTCGGCATCAAGGTCGCGTCGCCAGGTCTTTCGTGGCCTGCTTCTCTTCCTTTTTCCTTGGGGGTTCCATCTGAGGGCTTGCCTTGTGATGTTGGTGGTTGGCTTCCATAGTGTGTGACCTGTCCTCAGAGGTAGTTGTTGTTGTTTTCTGTAGCAGCGGGGACTTTTACAGATAGTGACATTTAGACAATAGAATTGGAGGGGAATACCGCAACAAATGTGCAGCCAATGGTGGGGTTTTATCTATATCTAGTGAATCAGTCTACACCGATACTGCATGATGTTTAGCTAGCTATCGTATTCAGATAGTTAGCATCTTTCTTCCCTCCATTTTCATTGGAGTACCCATAAAACTGTGCTTGTTTTATGGCTCTTACCCAGGTTGTTTTCTCCTGACTAGATCGTTGCTTGTGTTGTATCTACATCATTTTGGGTAAAAGTGTCTGCCAAATGAACTCTAGAATTGTAGCCTCGGTGATCATAGTATAAAGACGTGTATCTGGAAGGTCCAGTCCTGGATAGAACTACACCATGAAGACTAGAAGACACTCCAAGTAGCTTTGTGAACAAGTTACTGGAACGCATAATCAGGGGTTGATAGAAGAAAACTAGACGAGCCTCCAGTAGAGGGCAGAACCACGCCCATGCATGATACTATGTATCAATTTTGATCATTGTACGTATATCCCTTCCTACTTGATCTGCTGACCTCTAACTCCACAACTGAGCAGGGGACCTTAGACTGATCTTCAGTGCCAAGTTTGATTATCCTGACTTCAGCACTTGCAGAGATATCTGACCGGACATACCCACCCACACACACACACACCCACATACATACTTACCCAGCCAGATACCGAAGCGAATGCAGTAACCCCGCTGACGTACATCAGGTGTGGATAATTACTGAATATAACTTGCAATACAGTTAAATCCATTACAAAGAAATGGAATAAATATAGTGCATATACAAATTTCTCCAAAACAAGCTGTAATCAGAAACTGAATAAAAAAAGAGTCGAGGGAGTGAGGCCACTAATACAGCTATGACTCCTCTAAAGAAGGAGATACTTATTGAATCTGATGGAAAGTGTGTTGGATGAGATTCATGGACTTCTCCTTTAAACCGAAGAAACAAGTGGACATGACAGCAGAGTTCAGAGCTGCTGTGTTTTACCATGTTGGTGATGATTTTTCACATCATGTAGGAGACACACACTCAAAATGAATTGTATTAAAACTTGTCTTTCTGTCTTTAGTGACACATTTGCTGCTTTACTACTCAGTGACAGCAGGTGAGACGCTGATAAAACATCTAGAAGCATGTAGAATATTCTGAATATAAGTCATTATTTTATCATAAGGTTGTTTTTGCCTTCATTCGACATGCAGGAGTTTTTATTTTAACCGTCTCTCCTGTGCTTCATTTCAGAGGAAGACTCTGCAGCACTCTTACTCACTTCCTCTTGTCATTTTTAAACAAGTCACTGAGAGTTCACTCACATCTCTCCGTCTAATCCTTAAATCTCATTTTATCACCACCATCTTAAATCTGCAGTTCATTTGATGCTGCGGGCGACTGAGGCAGCGAGAGGAAGGCGGTTTCTCTTTTTTTTTCCTTTCTTTCTTTTTGTTGTGAGCTCCCTGATGAGCAGTGGTGAAATGACTTTGGCGGCGGCTGCTAATGCGCTATAATTGGTACGAGGAGCCGCTCGCTCTGAACAATTATAAGATGCAGGAGCTGCAAACTCTGCTGAGGGAGACGGAGGCTGCTTGTCTTCATCTTTGGAGTGTCAGCCTGCCGTGTTTTACATCTTCCACAGCTTTAAAGCAGATTTCAGACACAGTGAAGCAGCTCTGACTGCAGTGTTTGACAGCACAGGTTGTACCTGCTGCAGCCTGGAGGCCTGAACTTTAGTTTAGATCCTGTCAGATGTGTTTTTGGAAATATAAACTGTCAACCAGCAAAATGAAACCTTACACAGTCTGAGCTTCAGTTTACCAGTGAACTTTAGGTTTTTAAAAGCTCCCAACACGTCTGAAAACCAACCGAGCATTTTGAGTCTCCTTATGGTTGTTTCTTGCCACTTAGTAGTCTTTTTAAGTGTCTTTGTGCTTCTTTTGTGTGTTTTTGTGCTTCTTTTGAGGATCTTCATTGGTATTTTAAATCTATTTTGGCCTCCTTGAATTTCTTTGTTGCTATTTTGCATGTGATTGTTATGTGTCCCTTTGTAGTTGTCTCTTGTCTCTTTGTGGATCGTCTGAGCATCTTCACAGCCATTTTTCATCAGTTTTTGGTCTTTCTGAGTCTCATTGAGTGTCGTGGTGATTGTTTCCTGTCTCTTTGTGGTTGTTTTGTGTGTTTATGGTATTTTTGAGTGTCTTCATGGTTCATGGTAAATCATTCAGTGGTCTTATGTATAGTTTGAGTCTCATTGTGATCATTTGTGTCTCTGCGATTGGTTTGAGTGTCTGGGTGATTATATTGAATCTCTACGTGGTTGTTTCTAATGTCTTGGTTGTTGTTTTTTCTGTTTGCGGTTCTTTTTCTTTGTCTTTGTGGTCTTTTTGAGCACCTTCATGGCGTTTGAAATTGCTTTGTGGTTGTCTCTTTGTGGTTCTATTTTATGTTTGAGATATTTTTGAATGCATTGATGGTAGTTTTGAGTCTCCTTATGTTTGCTTCTTGTCACATTGTGCTCTTTTTAAGTGTCTTTGTGGTTGTTTTGCGTGTTTTTGTGGTTCTTTGGAGGAGCTTCATTGACATTGTTTCTTGTCTCTGTGAATCTTTCAGTCAGTTTTAGGTCTTTTTAATCTCTTGAAGTGGTGATTGTTTCATGTCTCTTTGTGGTTCTTTTGTGTGTCTTTTTCAGTATCTTCATGGTTCCTGGTAAATCATTTGGGTGATTATATTGAATCTCTTTGTGGTTGTTCTGACTTGTGGTTATTTGTATGACTATTATGTGTGACTTCATGGCTTGTGAGCATCTTCATGGTTGTTTTAAATCTCTCTCTGGCCTTTTTTAAGTCTCTGTGTAGTTGTTGATGTCCTTTTGCGATTGGTTTGAGCATCTGGGTGATTATATTGAATCTCCTTGTGGTTGTTTCCAGTGTCTAGGCAGTAGTTTTTGTCTTTTTGTGATAGTTTTTTGTCTTTTTGTGGTAGTTTTGTGTCTCTTTGTGATTCTTTTTTTGTCTTTATGGTCTTTTTGGGCACCATCATGGCAGTTTCTGGTCCATTTATGTCTCTTTGTGGTTGTTTTGTGTCTCTTTGTGATTCTTTTTTTGTGGTTGGGGTCTTTTTGAGCAGCTTAATGCCAGTTTGGATTCTCTCTATGGTTGTTTTATATCTGTTTGTAGCCCATTTATGTCTCTTTGTGGTTGTTTTGTCTCTCTGTGGTTGTTTTGTGTCTCATTGCTGTTCGTTTTTTGTTTTTGTGGTCATTTTGAGCACATTCATCGTAGTTTGGATTCTCTTTTTGGTTGTTTTAAATATGTTTGTGGTCCATTTATTTGCCTTTGTGGTTGCTTTGTGTGTCTCTGTGTTCCTTATTTTTGTGTTTGAGGTCTTTTTGAGCGCATTAATGGTAGTTTTTAATCTGTGGTTGTTTTAAATCTGTTTATAGTCTATTTATGTCTGTGGTTGTTTGTGTGTCTTCACAGGAGTTTTGAGTGTCTTTGTGGGTATTTTGAATCTCCCTGTGGTCATGTGTGTCTCTTTTTGTTGTTTTTTGTCTTCGTGTGGTCTTTTTGAGCTTCCTTGTCATGATTTTACATTTCTTTATAGTGTTTCTCTTTTGCCTCTCTCTGTGATTATTTTTGCACCTCCTTTCTAGCCCTTTGATGAAATGTCCAATAAAAAAGATAACCCAAAAGTCCCATTAAACTTGTAAGAGGCTCTTTGACCCCCAAAGCACTGAGACCTCTGCCCATTCGATATATCCACTCACTAATACAATAAGGAGCTGAACTGAAATCTATGTGTATACTAAGCAACATGATGAACTGCTTTTTTGGTTCATTTTGGTTTGAGTTTGGGATCTGGAAAATGCCACAAGACACAGCTACAGGAGAGGAGACACTGGTGGGAAAGGAATCAAAGGTAAAGACACAGATGTGGTATTCATAGTAAAGCTCTTCTTGCTGCATTAGTAGCTGGTTGTCAGAGCTGTTTCTCGACTCTCTTTATTCAGCCTCCTTGAGCCTCTGCTGGTTTTGTGCTCCATCCGTCAGAGCCCTGAGGGATCCACTCACTCTGTCGCCTGCTTTTCTTCTTAAAGCCTCCTCCCTCCAGCGGGGCATCCAGCTGGAAGCAGCCGCTACGTCCCTCATGTGTTTCCTCATGTCGCTGCTTTCTGCTCAGCTCTGCCGATGAATTATGGAGGAGAGCAGGACGACAGAAACGCCCCAGTACTGAGTGCATACTCAGTGTTTGATTAGACTTATTCAAATGTTTTATTTTATTGTTTTTTCTTTTTCAAACGATTTAATATTTTTACCGCCCACCATGCTCCCTGGAGGAATGCAGGACGCTCGGTTAAGCACAAAGCAAAGACAAAATAAACAGGCAAAAATACTGTAAATAATTAATTTTCAAAAATATCTAACTTAGCAAACAATACATCTATGAGGTTACAGGCATTAGGTTTTGTTTCCTAAAAGAATACTGGCCATGGGGGCCAGACTGTCTAGACGGTCCTTTCATTTTGATTGAAAGCAATGAAATGTGACATTTCTGGATTAAAATGTCTAAAACTGACAAGAATGACATCATTTCTTGACTTGTGCACTTACATTATTACAAAGGTTTCCAACAACATTTAAAACCAGAGTAATTTATATTTTTATCGTTGTGACAGTGCTCTCTATTTTAGTCGCCTGTCAATGTCATTATTTTCCATCCATTCTCTATACACCGCTTTATCCTCACTAGGGGCGCAGGGGGTGCTGGAGCCTATCCCGGCCGACTCGGGCGAAGGGACACCAGGGACACCCTGGACAGGTCGCCACTCTGTCGCAGGGCTACATATACAGACAAACAATCACACTCACATTCACACCTATGAGCAATTTAGAGTGATCAATTAACCTCAGCATATTTTTGGACTGTGGGAGGAAGCCGGAATACCCGGAGAAAACCCACACATGCACAGGGAGAACATGCAAACTCCATGCAGAAAGATCCCAGGCCCACCCCGGGATTTGAACCAGGGATCTTCTTGCTGCAAGGCGAAAGCGCTAACCACTACGTCACTGTACAGTCTGCGATCCAGTGTGTTTACCCTAAATATAGCTACAAGGAATTGTAGAGCATTTGCAAACAAAAAAATAACAGTTACAACAGACGAGGTGGCCGAGTGGTTAAGGCGATGGACTGCTAATCCATTGTGCTCTGCACGCGTGGGTTCAAATCCCATCCTCGTCGGTGTGTAAGCTTTCTAGCAGTTGTGGTGGCTTTAATTTAGCTCCTGTAAAATTTCATCCAGTGACAAGCTCCGGAACTTGTCAGGTTTTTGGCAGCAGTGATTCGAAGGTCAGCAGAATTCAAGTCTTTCTTACCAAAGGACAAAGTGTCACTCAGCACATCACCCAAAGAGCAACAACTCTAAAACTGCTTGATTAAGAAAAAAACTTAGTTTAAGGTGCAGTGTAAATTTTATTACTCATTACCATTGTGTTTCAGAGAGAAAACTCTCCAGCTTGTTTGTGATTCTTTAAACCATCACAGTCGTATTTGGTGGAGCTAAGCAAAAGATGCAGCTTTGGTGTGTCCTAAATATAGTGACAGGAAATTGTTTTGGTGAAACATTTACACTCAAGAAGGTAACAGTTACAACAGACGAGGTGGCCGAGTGGTTAAGGCGATGGATTGCTAATCCATTGTGCTCTGCACGCGTGGGTTCGGATTCCAACATGTTTAGACCAACTTCTATTATGGCTAAGACCCTACCAGCAGGATTCAAGTCCCTCCTACCAAAGTATCAATCAGTGGATCACCCAAAGACTACCACCACAATAAGGACTATACTGGAATTACATGATCATGGGAAACCAGGAAATACACTGGTCTGAAACAAGTATGATCAGTTTGATGTTAGAGACCTGTATTTCCTTCTACGTTGTCATTACAGATTGGGACTCAATGCCACACAGTAAAGCCACGTGTCCACTCGATGCGATCCTCCCACCCGTAAATGCACCTGAAAATCACACAGATGGTGGGCGGTCACTCGCAGGACACAACATTGTCACATGACATGAGAAAACCTACGCATGCACAGGGAGAACATGCAAACTCCATGCAGAAAGATCCCAGGCTCAGGCTGGGATTTGAACTGGGGATTTTCTTGCTGCAGGCAAAAGTGCTAACCACTACACAACTGTGCAGCCCACATCATTATTTTGTTTAATCAAATTATTTGAATAACACATCTTAACTATATAATAATGAATCTCCTGGTCCAGTTACACAAGTATTCATACATTTGTGCCACTTATCCATACAGTTTCTGTTTAAGAGTAACCAAAATGGAAGGGCACATGTCCAACACGACCAGGAAGTTGGATTGTGTTGTGCACCAGTTTAGCAGCAGTTCTGGCAGCGTCTGTTGGTGCTTTGTCCAAAATTATCCACTCCTTCCCTCCTCCCTATCTCAGAACTACCATATAATAAACTATGTAGGAGCTTCTCGGCAAAAGCAACGCTTTGGACACTGCTTGAATCTCTAAAACTTAGCATGCATTCTGTAGAAAATACAAAAAAAATTGTCGTGAGAAATCTGTGGAAATGCCACCAATCTTCAGTGTGCTCTCTTGTTTATCTGCTATTCTTTTTTCGACGCAATGCATGATGGTACGTATCGTTAGTGACCATCGGTTGTTCACTGCTTTTCACAATGCATTGAGAGATTCTTTGAGTGAACATATATTGTCACTTAGCATTTGAACAGCACTATACAATGGTGAACATTATACACACGTGGACAAAATTGTTGGTACCCCTCAGTTAAAGAAGGAAAAACCCACAATTCTCACTGAAATCACTTGAAACTCACAAAAGTAACAATAAATAAAAATTTATTGAAAATTAAATAATCAAAATCAACCATCACTTTTGAATTGTTGATTAACATAATTATTTAAAAAAACAAACTAATGAAATAGGGCTGGACAAAAATGATGGTACCCATAACTTAATATTTTGTTGCACAACCTTTTGAGGCAATCACTGCAATTAAACGATTTCTGTATTTGTCAATGAGCGTTCTGCAGCTGTCAACAGGTATTTTGACCCACTCCTCATGAGCAAACAGCTCCAGTTGTCTCAGGTTTGATGGGTGTCTTCTCCAAATGGCATGTTTCAGCTCCTTCCACATATGTTCAATGGGATTCAGATCTGGGCTCATAGAAGGCCACTTTAGAATAGTCCAACGCTTTTCTCTCAGCCATTCTTGGGTGTTTTTGGCTGTGTGTTTTGGATCGTTGTCCTGTTGGAAGACCCATGACCTGCGACTGAGACCAAGCTTTCTGACACTAGGCAGCACATTTCTCTCCAGAATGCCTTGATAGTCTTCAGATTTCATCGTACCTTGCACACTTTCAAGACACCCTGTGCCAGATGCAGCAAAGCAGCCCCAAAACATTACTGAGCCTCCTCCATGTTTCACCGTAGGGACAGTGTTCTTTTCTTCGTATGCTTGGTTTTTGAGTCTATGAACATAGAGTTGATGTGCCTTACCAAAAAGCTCCAGTTTGGTCTCATCTGTCCAAAGGACATTCTCCCAGAAGCTTTGTGGCTTGTCAACATGCATTTTTGCAAATTCCAGTCTGGCTTTTTTATGAGTTTTTTTCAGCAGTGGTGTCCTCCTTGGTCGTCTCCCATGAAGTTCACTTTGGCTCAAACGACGACGAATGGTGCGATCTGACACTGATGTACCTTGGCCTTGGAGTTCACCTTTAATTTCTTTGGAGGTTGCTCTGGGCTCTTTGGATACAATTCCAACGATTCGTCTCTTCAATTTGTCATCAATTTTCCTCTTGCGGCCACGTCCAGGGAGGTTGGCTACTGTCCCGTGGGTCTTGAACTTCTGAATAATATGAGCCACTGTTGTCACAGGAACTTCAAGCTGTTTAGAGATGGTCTTATAGCCTTTACCTTTAAGATGTTTGTCTATAATTTTTTTTCGGATGTCCTGGGACAATTCTCTCCTTCGCTTTCTGTTGTCCATGTTCAGTGTGGTACACACCTTTTCACCAAACAGCAGGGTGACTACTTGTCTCCCTTTAAATAGGCAGACTGACTGATTATGAGTTTGGAAACACCTGTGATGTCAATTAAATGACACACCTGAGTTAATCATGTCACTCTGGTCAAATAGTTTTCAATCTTTTATAGAGGTACCATCATTTTTGTCCAGGCCTGTTTCATTAGTTTGTTTTTTAAATAATTATGTTAATCAACAATTCAAAAGTAATGGCTGTTTTTGATTATTTAATTTTCAATAAATTTTTATTTATTGTTACTTTTGTGAGTTTCAAGTGATTTCAGTGAGAATTGTGGGTTTTTCCTTCTTTAACTGAGGGGTACCAACAATTTTGTCCACATGTGTATAGAGCGTGTAGTGTGCGATTTCAGACACAACTTGCTCTTTTTTGAACACTATTTTTAATATCCCTCAGATCCTCTTGAACATATTGTGTCTTTATTTCTACCTGGTGGAAGACGTCCACACAAAGCCCAAGGTGGTGTGTGATAGGTAGACTCCAACACACATGGGTAGAACATCAATATTTGGAGGTTTTTGTCGTCATATGCTGACAGTTTGTCAGTACAACATTCTTGTCACAGATCGTCATCGCTCGGTTTCTAAATCCTGCCGGCTCACTGAAATAATATCACAGAGAATTGCAAAGCCAGTCAGCTTTTTCTTCCATCTTGTTTTGAAGCATTTTTACACAGAAGCATTGAAAAGAAAACAAATTCAGGTGTCAGCATCGCTCAGTTCCCCTTCGTTGTGCAGCCGTGAGCCTTATTAGGAGTCTTTGAGCGTCGGTGGGCAGCGGGTTCACTTCAACAGTGAATGACAGGCTGTCGTGTCTTCAGTGTGTGTGAACGGGGTGTAAAGTTTGTTGCTGTGTTTAAAGAGTAATGCTTGTTTTTCTGTGCCTGGAGTTAAGCTTTATTCTTTCTTCTTCTCTTCTCTATGACAGACTGACACCAAACTATCACAGAAACAAAACTAGTTTCAACTTTTCTTCTGTTTTCAGTATCCAGGTTTGTTTGGAATAAACCGGAGAAAGACCAAACTGTAGAGTGTTGCACGAGAGGTGTTAACAGAAACTTCAGCTGCCTTGTCAGGAGATCTCAAGATGATACTTTAATACTTCACCTTTTTACCCCTAATGGGAATGTAGATATAAAAACAGAATTATTGCTGAAACAGTTTAACTTTCTGCTGAATGATTTTGTCTTTAGTAGGAAACAGATTTGTCGTCCAATGTGAAACTGGGAAGGTATACTTTTCAGACACATCAAACCACAAATAATCAACATCACGCATTGTTGGACTTTGCACCATCATTAGAAACGTTTTATCGCAATGCAGGATTGAGCTGCAGTGTTGAAGCCAGGGGGCGCTGTTACATGAAACCAGAAGAAATATTGAACTTCTGTTCAAAATACAGGGGGTCCTTGGTTTAGGACGTCCTCGACCTAGAAATTGGTACGTCAGAACTGGTTATGTAGAACTAGTTGGTGAGCAGAGTGGACGAACACGTCACCACGTGACGCTATATAATGGTTTTATTTGCATTCATCGGTTGTACGCTACCTTGGATTGTCCTACATTCACAAACTTTTTGCCCTTCATTATGGCTCCCAAGTGTAAGTCAGACTCTTCTGATGCTACGAAGAAAAGGAAAGCCATCTCCATCTGTGCTGTCTTCACTGCAACGTAAAAGCTGCAGCTGTCCAACTAGTTAAACTCGTGCTTGCAAAATGAATGATGAGTCGTAGCAAACATGACTTCTTTACTATGACTCTTGCTAAACATTACAAACAGAGTGAGAACTGCAACAAAAACAGAATAAAACAACAGAAATACAACTGTCAACAGACCATTTCAAAATAAAGGCTTTTTAAAAATAAAATACATCAATAATTCTGCCTTAAGGGCAATACACCATGGTAGTGAAATTAAATTGAATAAAACCCTCAGAACAAGGCGAACCACAGACAAATATCAGCATTATTAGATCAAGTTGTACAAACAGTGCAACATATTCTTTTGTCTTTATTAAAAATTAAGAACTGATCAATATTGTGATGCATGTAATGGCTTTGTTTACATTTTCTCCGGAGTTCCAACTTACGACGACAATCAACTTACATCAATCTGTAGGAACAGAGCTCTGACATAAGTCGAGGACTCCTTGTATTAAAGCTGACCAGCTGAAGTTTGTCACTTGTCATTCTACAGCTGCAGAGATAAGCTAACCTTCTGAACGTGAAGCAGTTTCTAGCCGCTTATTTGCTCCTGTCAGATTTTTTCTTGCTGTGGACTCATTTTTTTTACTTCATTTTAAAGTCATGCACCTCTATGGAAACAGCACAACCATGACTAGAAGAAGAGAGAACTCAGAAATGTGTTTTGTGCAACGTAGTGAAGTTATAGTACCATAAATCATTCATACAAACAAAGTGAAAGTTACATTTCTTTAACTATTTTTACTCCAAAAAGAAAAAAAAGAATGGAATCAACATGTAGAACTTTTTTTTTAAGTTCTCTCAGGTGTTGTGAGATGTTTCACCGTGCTGAATGTGTCTTCTAACTACTTCATGATAACTTGTTCCTCTCTATGCAGATACTGAGCCATGCTACATTTAGTTTATTGGTCCAGTATGTTGTATTTTTTTCTCAGTCTCGCTTGTCGTTTCCTCTCTGTTCTGTGTAAACACAGCCTGCGCTTCAGGTGAAAAGTCCCTAAATTTTTAGCACATCAATCTTGGTCACAGCTGAGTCAGTCAATGCTCCTCAGCTGCAGCACGTATGCAGATTTTTTTTTTAATAGGATGTGGTGCAAATGGTTTATTTTGGTGAATTTTTAAATGAGACGTGAAAAAGAAATTCATTTTGATGAAATTTCATGTTTTAGGTTAGTTTTGGCTGCTTTTATTATTATTATTTTTTAAAGGAAACATGCCGTTTAAACCTGGCTTTGGGAGTTAAGTAACATTTGACAAATAGCATTTTAGTCATATTAATGGGCAATAATGACACCATTTGATGATTCCAGTGTCTCAGACGTGATGAAGTGGGATGTCGGCAATTCTAACTCACATTATCACTATTTTGTAATCACTGTGAAAATAATAAACTGCAGCTTAGTCACTAAAGAAAACAGTTCCACTTCATTTGGACAGTAATTCTCTGGCTTTCGCCCGTGAGCAATTTATACGTTGCACATGACATCTGTGGGATTTTCTTGTTTCACCAGCTGGTCCGTTTACATTTACGCACTTTCATGTAGCATGACTGCGGCCTAAATGTTGCACATAATGAAACCCGGCTGTTCTCTGCAGACAGACAGAGTCGACTCGGTGAAGCTCTGAATATTTCAGCAGTGAGCTGCAGGTTTTGGGTCAGTGTGTCAGTGTGTGATCTGCTGTGACGGAAACTGAAGGAGGGAGGAGGAAACAGTCTGAGCCGACTGAGGATGAAGGAGGAGGTGGAGGAGAGTTCACCCAGTAAGTCTCTAACTGGTGATACTACATTCTTACATGTCTATAAAGCAGGATGCTACACTGTAATACCAACAAACCTGTAGCTTCTGCAGTCCTGAAGTAGTCAGTCGTTGCTGCACCTGAACACAAACCCTGATACCCACCTAAACTGTATACTGACAATTGCATTCTCTGGTTGGATTACATTCACAGGCAACAATTTTTTGTAAATGAAGTGCAGGGAAGTCACAAGGAGGTGGTCAGGGTGGATGTTGGCCATTCAAAACTCTCAATTTGAGGCCAGGTTTTTCATCCATACTCTGGTTTACGAAACAAAAGACTTTAAGGTGTGAGAAAAAGAATGCAAAATGGCAACAAATAAATAATTAACAACAACAAAGAGACACAAATCATCTAAACACGTCTAAAAAGACATAAAATGGCCACAGACACTGAATCATGGCAACAAAGAGGCACAGATTTCCACACAGAGACTTGCACTGTCTGACAAAGAGACACAAAATGTGACCACAATGTGAAACAGACACAAATTATTTACAAAAAGATACAAAGAATCTACCATAAGATGCAAACTGACAACAAAATGACCCAAATTTCTACAAGGAGAGGCAAAAAGACTCGAAATGTGTATCTACTCTGAGATATATGTCGCTTTGGATAAAAGGATCTGCTAGATGAAATTGTAAATGAAATGGTATCATCAAGACAAAAAAAACCTCTTGTCTACAAAAAGACACAAATTACCTAAAATGGGGGATGCAAATAATATACAATAAGATATAAACGGACCACAAAGAGATACAGAATAAAAAGAAGCACATTGTCTACAAAGAGATACAGAATGACCAACAAAGTGTGCAAATACTCTCCAAGAGACGCAAACTGACTACAGAGAGACACAAAAATATGCAACTCTTCTACAGACGCAAATTATTTACAAAATGACTAGAAATATGTCATCAAGACAAAAAAAAACCTTGTCTACAGACACAAATTACTTATAAAGGGATGCAAATAATCTACAATAAAACACAAACTGACCACAAAGCGACACAAATCATCTACAAAGCAATGGAACTTGTCTAATAAAAGACACAATAAGATGCAAAATGAACACCAAAAAGCAGATCATCTCAAAAAAAAGTCTACAAAGACACCAAATGCTACAAAGAGAAAAAAAGAAACGACAAGAAAGAATCAAAGATTATCTACATGGAGAGGTGCTACATCTGACAAAAGACAAAAAACAGAGACACAAAATTGAGATGCATCAAGGACAGAAAATGAAAATAAAGAGAAACAAAGCATCTACAAAGAGATACAGAATGACCAATAAAGTACAAATACTCTGCAAGAGATGCAAACTGACTACAAAGAGGCATAAAACGATGCAACTCTTATACAAACAGACACAAATGATTTGCAAAGAGATGCACTTAATTCACAAAGGGATGCAAAAATGACTACAAAAAAAGTAGATAATCTAAAACAAAATGTCTACAAAGATGCAAAATGGCTACAAAGAGAAAAAAACAAGAAGAAATAGTCGAAAATGATCGACAGACAGAAGTGCTACATCCAACAAAAGACTAAAAACAAAGATATACAAAAAATGAAGTGCAACAAAGACAAAAAATGAGAAGAAACAACGAGAAAAAAAATTAAATAAAGAGTAGCAAATCATCTACAAAGAGACACAATTAACACTATGACACAAAATGACTACAAAGAGAATTAAGACGTCTTCGGAGACAAAAAAATGTCAACAAAGGCATGAAATGGCAAAAAACGACGACAAAGAGGCACAAATTACCTACAAATGGAAGCACAAAACGATGCAAAATATTACTTCAAAAAGTGTCAAAAAGCCTGAGTTTCATGTTTTCCATTCAACAGAATATCAAACATACAAAGAAACCATGAGGCCTTAGCAGAGATGTTTCTCCTCCTCAGGCTGTTGTGTTGATTCGCATTGTTTTGATGCCTGAAGTTCTGCGTTTTTGTGTGTTTCTTGGAGCTGCAGCTTCTCCTCCTGCAGCCTGGAGTTGAAAAGGCCAGAGCTAATGAATATTCTAATCTGGCCTAGATTCTGTGATAAAGCCTTGTAGGTGCTGGAGGACAGCGCCTATTATCATGTCTTTGAAATATGAAGTGCATGGAGGGGAATGCGTTTTGTTGGTGTGCAGGCAGGATTAATTTTTGGAGGCAGTCAAAGGTCGCTGCAGATAAACGACGCCACCGCTGGACCTGGAAACAGCAGAGCGAGTTTCTGCTGAGGAGGGCTTTTGCAGCCTCCTTAAATCAAGTAGTTTTCCAGGTCAGGGTTCGATGATCAATGAAATCAAGCGGATCATTTATTCTTTCTGTTTCTTCTGCTGATGCTGCATGCGTGACTGCGCTCTTGTCGTTCAGGTTTCCTGGTTTATACCGCAGCTTTGTTTGCTCTGAGTCATCTGATAGGAAGCAGATGAAACGAGGAGGATGGAAACTTTAGGTGTGAGTGTTATCTGAAACCGCTCATGTTGGCTGAGGACAGACTGATGCTGCTGAGGTAAATAACGTGAGCTTCCTCTGAGAGCTGCTTTAATCTGCAGATAATGCTCCACTTTTTGTCTCACAGAGATCGTCTGCTTCAGAAAAACAGCAGCTTTAAGCGTAGTGTTGGAAGTTTTATCCTCCATTGCTATTGTAAGAACAAAACTTTAAGCTGACCTTGCAGATTCACCATCGAAACCAGTAAGTTTGTCGACTGAAGTGACACCTTTTACCCGCAGATGCTATCAGCTGTGCTTTCTAACCCTACATATGTAAGTGGCTGAAAACTGCACATCCTGTCGACTTTATGTCAACAACTCTGTCAGTTTGAAAGGAAAAGCCTGCAAAAGAATCTATAATATGGTAACATTATAGTTAAATGTATGATAATAGGTGCTAAATAAATGCTAGCATGCTAAAATCTGATTCAGGAACTTAAGTGTAATCAACTTTTCATTCGTTATTAAGGTTTTTCTTGCTTTATTGTTTTATTTGTATACATTTATATTGATGTGTTGCAACTTTTTCCCTCTATTTTTTTCTATATCTTCATTTTGCATTATTTTGTTTGGCTCTATTGTTGTTATTTGCATTCTGTGTGCCTTGCATTACATTATATTTATTAAAAGACAAACTATAGATAATATATCAATGGCAAAAATAAGTATCTTCACCATAGAAAGCTAATAAAGAAGCTAATAGCTAATTAGCTCATGTTTTTGTACAGTAATTTACATAAAAGTGTAGCTAAAATTCTACTTTTTTCTCATATATTCCTGGTTTTTCCTTCTTACTTCCACAACACTCTGCTCCAAATACTTCTACTCTCATATTTTAAGTACAAGAACCTATTAATACTCCTACACTCAAATAGGATTTGTTCTTGTGCTTGCTTTAAGTAAACAATCTGAACATTTCCTCCTCTGCTGACACCTGAAAAGGTTACTTCAATCTATGAAGGTCAGTTTTCCTGCTTTGGTTTTTAATAAGCTGCCAAGGTTGTTCCAGGGTTTTATTTGAAACTGTTCCCCGGATGGTTTTAGGACAAACTGCTGTCAGTTACAACCATGAAGATGTTTATTTTCCACTTTACCGGCACATCGTCGTCTTTGTCCTTCAGGAGGCAGCTGGAGGTAAAATGACAGTTTAACACTGATATCTGGGAGCTGAAGCAGCAGCAGCAGCAGTTTGTCTTCCTGCTGTTCAGACTCCACTGAAAATCCATTAAATGTGACCAGAAGCAGGAAATAAAGAAACTGAGACAGTTCAGGTCATCAGGGATTTGATAAGAGCTTTAGAAATTAGTATGGTTATTTTCATTATACCGTCTCATTACATCTCAGCTGGATATATTAAACAACCATTTGTTTCACTGTTGATTAAATTGTTGATTAATTTCTATTTATTTCCTGATTACTCAATGAGTTGTTCGGTCTCTAAAATGTCAGAAAATGGTGAAAAATGTTGATCTGTTTTTCTTGATGTCCACAATGATAAATGTTGTGTCCACAAACCAAAGATATTCAGTTTACTGGAAGATGAAAGAAACTAGAAAATACTCTTTACTCGCTTTTTCTTAAAAATTACTTGAGCAGTTTATCAATAACCAACTTAGTTGATGATTAATTTCATACCTGGCAACTTGTTCAATGAACTGATTGTTTTTTGCCTCTTAAGCTATGTTTATAATACATGACGGATGAATATGATGGATGGAAACGGTTTTATTTAGTTTTTTACAGACAAAGTGAGAATAAAGTCATTTTTGACAATTGAATCATGAATCACTACTTTTAAAACATCTGTTGTTACATTAATAAACGTCTCTCCTGGCATGTCATATCAGCTGTTATTAATTCATGTTAATTCAGTGAGTAACTTGACATCTTTGGGTGGTTTTTCAAACACAGATTGAAACAACTGAATTTTAAATGAAGAATCTTCAAATAAAAGTCAGTTTAGTCCAGGGCTAGGCTAGGCACTGTGATTCCTCAATTTATTTATGCCAAATTAATGCCTTAATTGTCATTAAAATTAATTATTTGTTTTAATTTGACTGATTATCAACCTGGCTGTTAATTGGATCTGATATTCAGCATTTTTCTAAATAGTGATATTGTTTTTTTTCTTGTTTTGTTTAGTTTTCTTTTAATTCCAGGTAAATTAATTAAATTTTGAAATGCATTATATTAAACAAAGGTACTCCAACACAGTTCTGTATCTGGAGTTTGAGTTCTTCTAAATCTTGCCAGCAACATTTTGTATTTTTACTGCAAATGTCTGTATATTGGTTCCAAGTATCGGTTTGTTTGAGTCATAATAATCAGTATTGGTCAACATCAGCAGTAACCGCATCTGTGTGGCAACAACAGCTGGAGAGAACAGCTTAAACAAAAAGATTCTTCCAGAAAAATAGTAGTTACTGTAGGCTGTGTGAAGCCGTCTAATGGACTTCACTATTAGCTGTGGTTTGGCCAAAGAGGAAGCCAGATTTGAGTCTGTGGTGGCCAAGAAACAGACAAACCAGTGTGGGCTTCCTCACTTTGCCGGAGCTCAAAAAGAGAATTTGCATAGTTGGTATGCTTTTAAAAAATCCTCCTTAAATCTAGGTAAGGACTTAATTTTAATGACTGCTCTTAAAAAAACGTAAAAACTGAAAGTTCAGGTGACTGGGAGGACTGAACAAGGAGACCTCGCGCTACACGTCTGCCTCCACGGTCGCGTTCGACAGTGATGGACCGTCCTGTTGCATTGTGCGTGTGATGGCAGGCGACCAGATGGCTGATGGGAAAACTTGACAGGAGAGGTGAACTGCACCGGAGGGGCAGAGCTGAATGGAAAAACATGCGTAGCACACGGCGATCGCCCGAGAATTTGATCTGGGTTTTAAAAGCGATTCTCTATAATTCAGAAACTTGAGTTGAAATCTGGATTTGACATTCTGTCTGAACCCAGTCACACTGAGGAGCAGCGTCTTGCAAGTTCCAATGAATAAACAACAACATGTGAAACAAAAAAGTGCTGTAAACCAGTTCTCCATATGGAATAACATCTGCAAAAAGTGATGGATTTTTGTCATTCAGACACACAAATTCTCTATGACAGCTCACAACACATGCAAGTTTTTGAGCCTGTTTGACCATATTTTTTTAGATTTTGACTGATATGAACCATAGCAGCAGGAAATACAGCACATCGTAGATAAACTGCAAGAAAAATCACTGTTTAAACACAAATAATTACCCTTTCATGACTGTTATGGTAAAGGTTTGGTTATGTTTAAGCACAAAAACAACCTGTTTAAGTATGAGTTACGATTAAAAGAAAAAAAAAACATTGGCTTTCTATTTGAAACAGGAAAAACCTGCGATCTCCTGTTTTAAAGCCCAGTGTTTTGTTGATACATCCATCCACCCCAACCTCCTCTCTGTGCCTATTCAGCTGATTTTAAAGGAGGGCAGTCTAAAACTACAAATAAAATTCAGTCAGTCAAGCTGGAATGGTTAATTAGTTCAGTGACAGAAACATAAACTATATTATGTGTCATTTTTTTAGCAAAAATAATGGAATACAAGGCAAAATTAAAAGAAAATATATAAGAAGTTAAGCTAAGACAAGTGATGTCATATGTTAAAGTCCAGTGTTTTATTGATATATTCCGCCATCCTGACCTACTCTCTACTCTCATGTTATTATGCAAAGATAGCCATAAAAAGTCAAGCTCTAGTCTTTTTTTAAAGTGAAACAATGCAAATTTTGAAATGTTGAACTAACACAAGCAATGTCCTATGATAACTTCTAGTGCTCTGTTCATCCATCCATCCACCCCAACCTCCTCCCTTTATCAACTTTTTATACAACTTTACACTTTTTAAAAATCAAATAAACAACTTATTTTAATTAAAAATAAAGACAATACATAAAACATCAAAATAACAGAAGTGACTTCCTAAAACTGACAGTTCAGTGTAAGATATGAATAAATAGCCACAATTTAATTGAACTGAAGACAAACATGAGCTTATTTTCAACTTGTTTTTGCTGAATGAATAAAAGCCCATAATGATATGGATGATCTACACCCTGAAATTATAGTTTCAATATTTTGATTTATGCAATATACAAAAGATGTTGTAATTAAACTGCCATCATGATGCCGCGTGAAATCAGCAGATAAGATGCACTTTAGTGTTGCTGGAGGGGAATCTGTCTCCACACAGCTGCATACTTTACGTTACATAATCATCCATATGTACCCGACACAGACACATACACAAGCACACGACCGCACACAGACTACACACTGTTCCTACGTGAACCAGATGTGCAAATATATTCCACGTCCAGATTAAACAAAACAAGATAAACAATGGTGCTGCATTCACTGTCCGTCTGTAGACAAGAGCAAACACACAGCCCTAAAGGAGGCAGGAAATGTGTAATCTGTGATCTTTGGACTAAGATGAGACCTAGTCGCCACGGTAACAGCATCTTCCTGTCTGTCAGCATCGATGGTGGTGGACACACACACACACACACACACACACACGTATGATACAGACGGGCTGTGATCACGCACACGCTCTCTCTCTCTCCGGTGACCTTGTCCAGATGGGCCGAGCGAGCCGAGCGTCACCAGGAGGCCGAGTCACCGAGGCCCCGACAGATTTTGGCCCCAGGACTTTTTCTTAGCTCCACCACCTCCATCCTCCACCCTCAGACGGAGGCCGGCGTGCTGCTGCAGCTCTGTGTCACGCTCTGCCGCCGTGCATCAGCGTTTACCCTGAAATAATCAGCCTCACTTTAGGTCTCAGACATCTGGGGAAGACGCAGACTCTCAGTGTTAATCTGTTCTGTCGCTGTCTCGTTGTGTTGAGGATTTAAGGCTCTAACTGGAGCCATGAACCACCAGGAAAAAAAAGGAAACCAGCAATCAGTTTGACATTTATTTATTTTAAACAACGTCATTGCTGTGATACAGTATGTCCTGATGGTCATGATTGCTGTTGTTCTAAACAAAAAGGACACACTAAAATGTCTTGACCAAACAAATGAGCCTTCAAGTCATTTTAAGCATTTGCTAATTAAGTTGTCAAAATCAAGATGTCTTGATTTTGTCCTGTAGCCCTTTAAGACCTACCATTATGCAAATCCACGAAGACATATCATTTTTAGATACTGCTGTGCATTTTTTTTGAGTATTTGCATAACCCTTATATCCCAAGTTTTAATAATATGTATTGACTTTACTGCTATAATAAGTTGCTTAAAAATGCAATAAACCTAAAAAAAAATCTGAATTGTTTTAGTTTTTTTTGCATATATTTCAAAATACAGACCTAAATTTGTAAATGCCAAAAAGTTGCACAATATGCCATGGTCTTATTTATAAAGATTTTTGTCATGTGCGCTTTATTGTGTATTTTCACAAACCCATCACTGCATCGAAAAAGTGCTCTGTGACGTGGCAAATGTGTGAAATGTTAGTGGAACTCCCCAGATCTTATCTGCAAAAAGAATGATCCATCCATCTTATCTGGTTTCAAATCTACCACCAATCAAAAATGAGTATGCAGTCGTAGCACTGGCGCTGTAGGGGTTAAGTTCCTGTTTACACTGAAAGAGTAGTTGTGTCACTCTGTGTACATCTACTTGCTGCTTTGGTGAACCTGCACCTGTAAATACCTGAGCAGTTTTACAATATAACCACAGCTGCAGCTGTTTAAAGAAAATCTTGGTTGAGCTCTTTAACCGATCGGTCACAGGGGGAAAAAATTCTGCACTTTATCTGTTGATGAACCAAATGTTCTTGGGACACTGAATGCACTCTATCTAAAGTCTAAATCAGCATAAGGAGCTCGTATTTGCGGTATATTGGATCATTTGAACCTGTTAATTTATATTGAAATGATACCAACAGACCCAGAGCAACCGAGCTGTCCGTATTTACATGGTTTCTGAGGATTGAGCTACATCAACAGGTGATTCCAGCACAAGAACTGTTCAGGAATATAAATTAGCTGCTGCTTTTATCATTGCTCATGTTGGCTGTTCTGCTGTCATATGAAACTGCTGTTTGAAAAGTTTTGTACTCAACTTTTTAGGCATCGGTTTGTACAAAATGCAGCGACACCAGCGACTTCTTTGACACGATGTCAGTTGTTTTTGAGCAACTAGGAGTGAACGTTTCATAAAAGTTCAATAAGTTATACCCAGCAGTCTCCGTTAGGTTGGACCAGTTTAAAGCTGAGGGCATTCAGAGGTAGTCTGTTCCTCCTGTCACTGGAAAAAAAATGGAAAAATCCTGGAAGACTGTTGAAGTTGAGCTTTACTGTTTACGAAAGAAAGTATGATAGTGGTTGTGACTGGTCACACTGTTGGTATTTGTGTTTTTATTGTGGATTTATAAAAATACGATGTAAATTTTCCCTTTAAGACATGCTAATACACAATATTTCTCTATCGACAGTCCCGCCTTCAGTTACACACAATCCAGACGTGTTTACAAGACCATTACAAAATACAGATACATACTATGTTTTGCATAGTTGAATAAAAACTACAGTTCAGTTCATATTTATAAAACAACAATGCAATTTTAGTGCTCTATTGTGGCAATTGCAAATAATATTAATAGCTATTAGTTTTTTAAAATGTTTGAACATTAAAAGACATGCTAAAACTCTTACACAGCTAAAATGTTAATTTTAATCCTTAAGATTTCAGTCCCGATTGTCTTTTTGCTGCACAATGGGTTTTTGTCGCTGCTTCACAATAAAAGACACTGGATTTTTTTGCAAATCAAATGTTTTTAGTGGAGAAGCAGCAGCAACAATTGTTCATTTGGCATCAGCAGCAACCTAATACACCCTTTAAATCAGAATTTTCGCACTCACAGGCCACCCCATTAGGTGTGTTGTAAAGACACAACACACATTTAAGTTGTTAAGAAAGTTTAACGGCATCGACAGTTTTGCCCAATGATAGTTTTGTTTAGTGGTGTTTGCACCTTAGACAGTGTCCGTTCTGAAAACTCGTCTTGAAACACACTTTTTCCCCTGGCTTTCCGTCCAGCATGAGACTTTAATTTTATTTGTTTTTAGTGCCTTTATTGTGTGTTTTTGATTTTATTTGTTTTTAGTGCCTTTATTGTGTATTTTTGATTTTATTTGTTTTTAGTGCTTCTATTGTGTATTTCTCATTTTATTTGTCCTATTCTGGATGTACAGCACTTTGTTTCAATCTGTGGTTGTTTAAAGTGCTTTATAAATAAAGTTGGATTGCATTGGATTGAATTTGTCTGATATCTGTGGTGGAAGTGGACATGTTGACTCACCTTTCAGCCTTTGAGAAACATTTCAACAGGATGTGTGGAACAATCAGAACCGAGACTTTAAACTTAGACGATGAACAGTAAATGGAACAAGCGATGAAAGTGGGTGGGAGCTTGAAGTATTTAAGTTTTCCACAATAACCTGAAAACCTCCTCTTGTCTCTGTTCTGTTGCAGGTTTGTCAGTAGCTGTGAAGAAAACTCACTCATGTAAGTTCACTGTCTTCTTTCTTCATCTGTCTGGTGGTTGGGCGACTGGAAATGAGCACAGAAGTCCGGTGATCTGTGGTTCAGTCACAATTTCTGCTTTATTAGCTCAGAAGTTAAACTCACTTCCCACAGCCCTGAGCTCTTTAACTGGCCTGTTCATTTCACTGTAATGTGCTAATGCTTCCAGAGCCAGACTGCAGCCACCTCAGTCAGTCCAGAGCGCATAAATCCAAACTATTTGCATGACCAGACCCCGCTGAAGGTCTTTCTGTGTTTGTGATGTGACTGAACTGACCGTTGAACCGAGATTCTGAGGGCAGGAGGTCTCAGCTGATTCACTAGATGAGGTTTTGATGCAATTTCCGATCTCTGCGGTGCACAGAAAGTCATTCTTCTTCACATTACAGTATAACCCGTTTTTACTGTAAAACGCGTAAGACGTGTGAGTGTGCTGGATAGATGAGGACGAATGTGTGGCGGGGGACTGCTGCCAGAGTGGAGTCTCTCTCATTAGAGCTGATAAGGATGGATAATGAATGTGAGATCCTCCATGCAGTCGGCCGTGCGTGGGACGATCGGAGGGAGGAACGCTGATCCTCCAGGCGCTGTGGAGGCATTTTCCAAACAACTCGTAACATGCTGCTGTGAATCTATTGACTGGCTCTGATGAGGGGAGGCGGAGAGCTCCAGCGACAGCCGACCAGCCTTTCCAAGCGTAAATCATCCCCCTGTTCTGCCAATTTGGAGGAAGAATGAAGCTCCTGCTGCTCCTCAGTTTCCTCTCTCTGCTGGCAGGAGTCGTTCTCGCCTGCAGCACTCCGATATTTACTCAGCACGGCTGTTTTCAGGGAACTTAATCGTTTTCACTGATGCTCCGCAGCTCAGTCGGGGTTTGTTTTATGAAGCAGAGTGGGATGTTCAGTGAAGTGCCCTGTTAGCTTCAGTCCTTTCAGTTACCGCTGAAATGTGTCTTATTTACCTTTGCTTTGTGAAGGAAGTTTTCTGTGTTTCTGCACAGATTCACCGAAACTACATGAAAGCAGGAGAAGCACTTAAATGTCACACAGTCACTGTGGAGAGGGCAGGTTTCTGGTAAAATCATGATCCTGAACCCTTTGAGCTCAGAGCAGTTTCTGGGAGTTTGTATGTTCCTGTCTCTTTTTTACTCACCGTGTGCTCATTTTGTTTCTGTACTTTAAACTTCTGCACATCTGTGGGAGCTGCTCAATCATGACTAGAAGTAGAAAGAGTTAAAAGGTCCTTAAATTTAATTTTTCAAGTATAAAATTCTACTACTACTTTTTGTACATGTGCACGTGTTACCAGTAATGGAAACAATGATGGCTTCACATGCAATAGATATTCTGCCATCTACATTTTTACAACCCAGCAAACTATTCCATAGTCCTATCAACTTCAGAAAGATGTTTCACCGTTCTAAATGTATCCTCTAACAACTGGTTAACATATTGCTCCTCTGTATACCGTTTTTGAGCCATGCTGCAAATATTTTGTTGCTCACGTGTGTCTAATTGTCTTTTCTGGAGCTCTAATGCACACTTGTCTCCTCTCTGCTTGTAAACACAGTGTAGTCCCTGAAATTTTGCCACTTGACTGTTGGTCACATTTGAGCCATTCAGGGCTCCTTCAGCTGAGCTAAGATGTGCAGAATTAGTCATTTTTTCAGGATCTGTTGCAAACTCTTTGTATGATTTGAACTGATTTAGATGAAATACCAACATTTTAAACTTGGATTTGGTTGGTTTTTACAAACGGACCCATTGATCACATTTTGTTCAAAGGCTGTTAAAAAATTTGTTGAGTTGAAAATCTTTTTTCACAGTTTTTCTGGCTGCTGAATGGTGTAATCTCTGTGATTTTTTGAGGACATGTCAAATCAATCAACAGACTTTTGGGTTCAAGAGGAGTATGAGTTACGCCAAGCTATGTGCATTTTGTCAAATTGATCATTTATGACCAGAGAAATCTGTGACAAAGCATTCTATTAACTTCTTATTTTTGTAAGAAATTAATAATCCTACCATCACCAGAATGCTTTATGATCTGCTTCTATTAGATTGACTTTGGCTCTAAGGGAGGTGGACGCACAAAAAGCAAGGAAGTTGTCACGAATCTAGGAATCTGGACCCGAGCAGAGAGCCACACGACCAGGGCTGGGTGGAATGAAACGGTTTTATTGTTGGGTGAATGAGTTATGGAGGTGGGTGAGTCCTGGCGGCCGGCGGCAGACGAAGGAGGGAAGCCGGTGGGGAGACATACGCAGGTGAAGTGGATCCGGGAGTCCAGGGGAAAAAGACAAGAGCTGAATGGTTTCCGATGGGTTCCAAGGAGATTGGGCAGGAGGGAACCCGGACAGCTGAGGTCTGGGCAGGGCAGAAAACAC
Organism: Acanthochromis polyacanthus; assembly: GCF_021347895.1. Classification (NCBI taxonomy): domain Eukaryota; kingdom Metazoa; phylum Chordata; class Actinopteri; family Pomacentridae; genus Acanthochromis; species Acanthochromis polyacanthus. The sequence goes on along the minus strand of NC_067114.1, from coordinate 39,317,303 downwards.
AGAGATGTTAGAAAACCTCCAATATTGCAACGTACCTTCGAAGAACGTACTGACGGGTAGTCAAGTTCAACGATCTGGCAGGGTGTGGACGGTTCAGCTGGTCTTTATTGCAGCAGGTGTAATCTTGGCGATGAGTTTCAGCTGTCCGGGTGTCACGGTGAAGCTAATCACCTGAGTGGCGGCAGCTGTGAGGCCACATTCCACTTAGGTGAAGCGCTGAGGAGGGAGAGCAGAGAGAGAGGGAGAGGAGAGCAAGAGAATGAGAGAAAAAGGAGGGAGACAGATAGGATATTTGGAATGCGAGGTAGGAATAGGGTGAGGAGAGGATCCTGACAGAAGTGCAGTGTTTAGTTTGAACCTGGAGCACTCCTGATAGCATTTTTCTATTTAAACTGATACAGAGACACTTCATTAATGTGATACACAAAACACAAATCACCAGAGAACAGCGGTGATACAGGCAGGCAGCTGAGCTGAGAAAGATGACGACCACCTGTGGGGAACAACACTCCGTTTGGGAATTTTTAGGATTCAGATCGAAGAATACAAGTGAGCCTTGTGTACTATTGGCCAAAACTGAGCGGTACAGTGTTAATATGCTTATCTGGATGACATCATGTGCTAGACCAAAGGATGAGCCCTTGTTTTTGGCTTGTTTGTACTTTGGGTAGTACCTATTATTTTAGTATTTGAGATACAACATTAAATTCTGGGTCTAACTCTAAAATACTTCATATTTGGACGTAGTTCCAAGTTTATACCTGTTAGCTTCTGAAGCCACTGATTCCCTCTGTTCATAAGGTTTACTGTTTAGTTGTTTTTTTGTGTGTGTTTTGTGTGTTTTTTGCCTCTAGTTCATGCTACAGGCATCACAACCCAATGATGATGAATACAAATAATTTAGCAACACAGAGCATAGGGAACAAACATGACAGACTGGTTTAAAGTCATCAAAAAGCCCATTTAGCAAGAGAATGAAAGGTATACAGAGTCTTGTGTTTATTGTAATAGTTTTATTTTAAGCCTTAAAGCTGCTGTCCGGAGTTTCCGTTTGTTTTCAATTTATGTATCATTGTTTAACAAAGCTTAAATGTGTTAGTCTAGTTCGATACTATAATATAAAGTTAGTATAACGCGATATGAAAATTTATTGCTGAGCTCCGCCTTCCTCTCATAGACCCCCATGTTATTCCAAAAAGCGCCGGTTGCTGCCGACCAATCAAGTTCGAGCTTCAGCTTTGTCATGCTGTCAATCAACGGTTACGCGCACAGCCAGCAAGCCCATGCAGAGGTGGGCGAGCTACGCACTACGCAACCACGAGCACATTTGTTTTGCTTGTGGAGGAGAGAGCATCAGGGCTCAGCAACTTCCAGAAAAGTTACCAATCCCACGGCTTGTCAGGCCAAGAGACTGCAGGACGTTTTTTGGCTCGGGGTGCTCGCGTCGCTCCCCGACCACGGCCTCCATAGCCCGCCTGACGGCTTCGTTTAGATGCCCAACCTCTGGAGGAAGATGTTGGGGCGTCTGGGACATACTCTTCGTCAGAGGAGTCATGCAATTCTGAACTCTAGATAGAAATAAATAAACAATGTAACACATATACACGCGTAAATGCACTAAGTTTGATAAACAACGTCATCGAGAGGGATACACGAGTGTAATCACATATTGAAACTTTACTAGTTCGTCCTAGCAGATTCATGTTATTTTGGTATTAGGACAAGTTAGACTCAATACAGAATTCTAACGTAATTCCTTTATTATTTACTAAATGTACTAAATGTAGAAGAGGGGAAAACAGCAAAACAGGCGAGTTGCTGCAGCACTCCGGGCACTCCTCAGGTACTGCGCGCGTGCACAAATAAAGGGGCGAAATCAGAGGGAGGGTGGGACCAACAGCGTTTTGGGAGACGCTGCGATTCAAACTCCGGACAGCAGCTTTAATGTACTTTTATATTTCTTATTTTGCTTCTTCCAGGTCTCATTTGAATTTAGCTGCTGTTATATATAAATTCTCCTGGTGAAAGTTCAGTAAAGTTAGTCTCATCTTATAACCATTAAAGTGATTAGAAAAGGTAATTATTAAATTCCTTTTCTTCAAAAATTGTTGAAACTTGTGCTGCTTTGGGTGAAACAAAAACTGCATTTTTTAAGCTAACAAACGTATTTGAAAGGATTCTGATTTAGTAAAATGCTTAAACTCTTCTTTTAGCTTGTTAAAGTTATGTTAGCAGTGGTGCTGTTGGCGTCGTTTGGGTTGGGGGATTTTTAAGGACCTCCAGCTGCACCTGATCGTAGAAAAATAAGTGCAATAGAAGATTTTTTTTACCTTAATGGTGCTATGGTTTGTTCTGTAGGAGCCGATAAACAGTCTGCTGTACATGTAGTGAGTGAAAGTGTTGAATTTTTTGACAGTAAGCAGTGATTTTCCTCTCTTGTGTTGCTGGATATGTTTAGATTTGTGCTGCTGGATGCTTGGATGTGAGTGTTTGACAGATTTCTGCTGAAGCTGCGTCTCTCAGCGGTTTCTCGCCGTGTTATCTTCCTCTTTGGTTATTTTTTGTTGTGTGTTCTTTTCTCTCTCTCTCTCTGAGTTTGTTTCTCTTCCTTCCTCTTCATGTCTCTCCTCCCTCTTGTTTCTTTGAACCGTTTGTTTTGTGAACCGCAGTGAAGGAGGGCGGCAGCACAAACATGGTGTGTGGGGGTTTTTGTGATGCTGATCTGTGCGAGTCTGTCCTGAAGAGGAAAACTCATTTTTAATGGCGGAGAGAAAACTCAGTGAATACGAAGCCGTGACACAAATAGCAGCTTGAACCAATCCATCCTTTTTTAAAATCGCATTTAGAGCAGCGTTGCATTTGTGTTCATTTTGTCGACATTTTTTTGGCTCTTTCATGTAACTGTTTCATCTCTTTGTGATCATTTTGTGTTTGTCCGTTTCATTTTGTGACGCTTTGTGGTTGTTTAGGTCCGACTGGTGTCATTTTAAACTTCCTTCATCGGGGGAAAGGAAAGTTGACCACAGAATACTGTTGTGTTTTATTCATTGTGCGTCATTTTGTCTTTCTTTTGCGTCATTGCTTTGTTTCGTGTCCCACTTGAATCCTTTTATGTCTCTTTGTAGTCATTTTGTGTTTCTTTAGCATCATTTAGTGTCTTTTTGTAGTCATTTAGTTTCTTTGGTTTGATGTTGTATCTCTGTGGTTATTTAGTGTTTCTGTGGGGTCATTTTGAGTCTTGTTTTGTATCTCTTTGGTGTTTTGGGTCTTTGTAATCATGGTGTGTATCTTCGTGGTCTTTTTACATTTTGTGTCTCTTAGTGATCATTTTGTGTTTCTTTAGGATCATTTTGTGTATTTTTGTGGCCATTTTGTGTCTTTATGATTTTTTGTGCAATTTTGAGTCTGTTTAGGGTCATTTTGTGTGTCTAAATAGTCATTGTGTAGCAAGTTGTTTGTCTTTGGTGTCATTTTGTGTCTCTTTGAGGTTGTTTAGTGTCTGATTGGTGTCATTTTAAACTTTCTTTGTCCTCATCAGGAGAAGGGAAGTTTGGCCACAGAATGCTATTGTGTTTTATTTTGTCTTTCTTTTGCGTCATTGCTTTGTTTTGTGTTCCACTTGTATCTTTTTGTGGCCATTTTGTGTTTCTTTAGCGTCATTTTGTGACTTTTTGTAGTCATTTAGTTTCTTTGGTTTAAAGTTGTAACACTCTGTAGGGTCATTTTGAGTCTAATTTTGTATGTCTTTGGTATCATATGTGGTCATTTTGTGTCTCTTTGTGATCATCTTGTGTTTCTTCAGGATCATTTTGTGTCTCTCTGATCATTTGGTATCACGCTGTTTCTCTTTGGTGTCATTTTGTGTCTTTGTGGACATTTTATGTCTCCTTCTACTTATTTTGTACCATATTATTTGTCTTTGTTGTCACTTCATGGTCAATTTATGGTAATTTTGTGACTTTTTGTGATAGTTTTGTGTTTCTTAGGATCATTTAGAGTCTTTTTGTGGTCATTTTGTATTTGTTTAGAATCATTTTGTGGGCTTCGGTGGTCATTTTGTGTCTTTGGGGATTTTTTCTGTCTCTTTCTCGTCATTTTGTATCATGTTCTTTGTCTTTGGTGTCATTTTGTGATCATTTTGTGTTTCTTTAGTTTCATTTTGTGGTCAGTTTGTGTCTTTTTGTGATCATTTTGAGTTTCTTTGGGATCCATAAATGTCTTTTTGTGGTCATTTTGTGTCTGTTATGGCCCATTTTATGTCTCTTTCTGAGCACTTTGTATCATGTTGTTTGTCTTTCATTGTGGTCATTTTGTGTCTCTTTGTGGTCATTTAGTGTTTCATTAGGGTCACTTTGTATCTCTTTCTGATCATTTTGCATCATGTTATTTCTCTTTGGTGTCATTTTGTCTCTTCATGGTCATTTTGTGTCTCCTTGTTATTTTGTATCATATAATGTCACTTTGTGGTCATTTTATGCCTCACACCTGCTCAGCACCTGCTCTGTCCTGTCACTGGCTGAGAGCCGTGTCAGTCATGTGGAGGGCGGGCCCTGTATGCTGACATCACGGTCACATGGCTCCACATGCTGTGCAGAGCAGTGAGAGTCTGTCAGAGCTGCTGCTGATCTCACACCGGACGCTGCTGCTGCTGATTCCTCCTCCATGACTCTGGATTATAAATATGTATTTTGTCATTTCTGCCATGAAAGGTTAGTTGAAGCTGTGTGTGTGTGTCTGTGAGTTGTGTTACTTCACTCTCAGAGTTTGTCTGTTTGTGCTGCACATGAGTTCAGTCAAAGATGTGTGTTTTATTCCGGGGAGATGCTCCACTCTGCCTGTGTTTGCACTGCTCGCTCTCCTGCTGTCAGCTGTGATCACCTGCTCTCTCCTCTGGTTGTTTTCTCTTTCTCTGGTTGTGTAGTTGAGATTTATTTTGCAGCTTCAGAGTTGTGAGAGGATGTGTGCAGTGGACCAGATGAGGATGTGACACATGAAAGTCGACCATGTTTTTATGTTGTGTGACAGGAGTTGTTGGTCAGAACGAGATGTGACAAGGTTTCAGTTCTGTCAGAAGCTGATTAAATTCATGTCGACCACTGCAGACCAGAATGTGGAATATTTGATTAAAAACAGAGGAAGATCAGTGCTCGGTTATTCCATGTCTGAGCATTTTGTTCATGCTGCTCCAGTTACAACACTTTGATTCACACTCAGATATCTCAACAACTGCTGCATGAACTGTTGTAAAATTGTGTAAAAGCTGAAAGTGTTGGACTCCTCATCAGAGACATGTAGAAGTCTAACATCTGTACTTTTTTTTTAAGACAAATTCCACACTGAAAACTGTGACTGTGCACCTGTGCAGGTGTTTGCGATGCTGGTTTCTGCTACGTTTGCCTCATCAATGTGGTTCTGTGGTCATCTTGCATCTCTTTGGGGTTATTTTGTGTCTCTTCTGTCACATTTTGCACCTCTTTGTGTGCATTTTTGGACTCTTGTGTGTTTCTATGACTCTCGAAGGTCAGTTTGCGTCTTTTCAGTCAATTTTTGTATTTCTTTGTTTCTGTTTTGTGTCTCCTTGGACACATTTTTATGTTGTTTTTTTTAATTCTTTGGTGTGGTTTTGTATATCTGTGTGGTTGTATTTTCTACCATCATTTTTTGTGTCATTCTAGACCAGTTTGCCTCTTTGTGGTCGTTGGTCTCTTTTCAAGTCGTGTTGTGTGGCTTTACTTAAGTTTAGCACCTTGTTTGGGTAATTTTTGGTCTCTTTTGTGTCGTTTTGGCCAAGAAATTTTGCATTTCTCTGTGGTTGTTTTATGTCTGTGGTCATTTTGTGTCTCTTTAAGGCTGTTTTGTGTCTTTTTGTGGTCGTTTTTGGCTCTTTGTTGTCATTTTGTCTCTTTACAGGTGTTTTGTTTCTCTCTGACCGTTTTGTGTCTCTTTGTGGTCAATTCGTGTTACTTTAAAGATATTTTGTTTGTTCTGAACATTTTTGTGGTGAATTTGTGCCCCTTGTGGCCACATTGTGTCTTACTGGTGTTATTTTGTCTATTTTTTTAATCTCTTGCAGACGTTTTATGTCTTTTATGTAATTTTTTGTTGCCTTTTGTTTTTTTTATGCCATTTGCATGGTATTTAGCGCTCATTTTTCTCTGGTGTCATTTTACTTTAACATCTTTTTAGTGTCATTGACTGTCTTTGTGGAATTTTTTTATTTCCTTTGTGTCTTTCTATGTTTATTTGATGGATTTTTGCATCTTGTCAGTCTTCATTTGGAACTTCTTAGTGTTTTTATGTCTCTGTGGACATTTTTTGTGATTCTTTGGTAGATTTTTACATCTTTTGGGGTGTGTTTTTGCAATACTTTTGGTATTATTTTGTGTCTTTGTTGATAAATATATATTTTTGAAGCCTTATTTAGAATAGTTTGTTGCCGTTTTATGTCTGTAGATTTTAGTTTTGTCTATTTTGTGATCCTTTGGTGCCATTTTGCAGGCAGCTGTTTCTGCGTTTTTTTCTTGACGAGTTTTGTCTCTTTAGTGTCTTTTTGTAGCTTTGGGGTCATTTGGCAGCTCTCTTGTGTCATTTTGCATGTATTTGTGGTCATTTGGTGTCTCACTTGTGTCATTTTGTGTTCTCTTTTGGTCCTATTGCATCTTCTAGTGTCATATTGTTTTTGTTTAAGGTCATTTTTTTCTTTTTACTCTTGTTTGAGGACATCTTCTGAGTGAGAATCCTGAATACAGTCCTGAACAGTGACAGATCCGTAATTTGTTGCAGATATTCAGCATCAGTTTGTTACGTATAAACGGTGGATGATGTTTTTCTGAGTAGTTATTTATGTGACCTGTTGCTCAGAACTTATGGACTGAATTCACTGTTTGTGTCTGAAACACTGTTGAACTGAAAAAAAGCAAATTCCCTCCTGATTCAGTCTGGATCTGCAGAGTTCACTGCAAGTTTATATCTGCAGATCCAGCTGTTCCCACAATGCATCAGCGCTTCAGATATTCAGCCAAACTGTAGTGTGTCGAGTGTCTGCATCAAATTTTACTCGCACTCAGTTACGAGTGAAGCTCATTGTCAGACTTTAATTTTTAAATCTGCAGTATATTTTCTGTGCTTTACTTCGATGCAGACGGTCGTTTGTTTCGAGTGTTTCTCCTCCAGGAAGAAACTTTTCATTCATTCAAACCGATCAGATCTGTATTTTCCAGTGGTCTTGGCAGCTGCAGTGTGTGTCTTTGTGTGTGTGTACATGTGTGTGTTTTAAACCCGTCTGGTCCAGATTTGCAGTCTGTGAGAAAACGCTGCAGGAGGCGTTTAGCCAGCCTGTTATGTCACAGGATTACAACAGCCAGGAGATTATTTAACTGTTCGGCGGCGGGAGGAGGGGAGGGGATGACATCAGTGGTGACATCACTCCATCCTCAGCCACTGAAACGCAGAAAGAAATGTCTGAATGGGACAAACATCAGTCCAACGCCCTTCGATTGATTTCTTATGCTGTGGTTTTTAAGACAGTTCTTATGAGAAGGGAAAATACAGAGCACACTCTTTGCAACAGCACTAGCTGAATGTGTCTATTAACTGGACTGTGCTTGAATAATGTAATGTCTCCTCATGTCTTAAGTCATCTGTTAATTATTCACTGTCCTGTGTGAAAGAATACGATCTGCAGCCATCCAGCAATTATCCACTGCCATTTGTGTAACAATCATAACTTGATGTCCATCATTTCCTTCGAACACATCTAAGAAAACACAAGATGCTGTCATCCAGGAATTATCCTTAGCCCTAAAAAACCAAATCAAACAGGACTTATACTCTATCAGCATGTACATGTTTGAGACGTTCCAGAATTATTCACTGCACTGCAGAGAAAAATCATTACTTCCACTTATCCAGGATTCATCCTGTCCTATATAGAAAAGAACAAGCGATTGTCATCCAGAAATTATCCAATCTCCTGCACCAGCAAGCACGAGCTGGAGCATCCAGGAATTTTTCATCCACTGCATCAACAAGCAAAAACTGGAGCATCCAGACCTGATCTACTGTCACATAACACCAACCTACTACTACTACCACCACAAAATGTAAAATGGAGCTCTCTTTACCGTCATACTCAAGTTGTAGCATCAAAAAATAACAAGATCCAGGAAGTATCTACTGCCCTGTGCCACTATACATAACCTGCAGCATCCAGGAACTATCCACTACCCTGTACCATCATACTCTAGTTGTTGCATTGAAAAACTACCCACTACCTTAACCAACAAGCAGAAAGCTGGAACATCCAGAAAGCATCCACCACCCTGTACCACCAAATATAAACTAGAGTATCCAGGAATTATTTACTACCAAGTTGGACCATCCAGAAATTATCCACTACCCCATGCCACCAAACACAAACTGGAGCATCCAGGAATCATCTTATACCCTGTGCAACTATACGGAAATTTGAGCATCCAGGAATTATCCACCACCGTATGCCAACATGCATAAGCTGCAGCATCCAGGAAATATCTACTACCTCGTGCCACTGTACAGAAGCTGCAGAATTCAAAAATTGTTCTATTCCCTGTACCACTGAATGCAAACCAGAGCATCCAGGAATTATCTTGTACCATCATACTCAAGCTGCAGCAATGAAAAATTACCAGCTACCCTTTACCACCAAGCACAACCCAAAGCATCCACTAAGCTCATGAACAGTCACAAACACCAGTCAACCAGGAATTATCCAATACCCTGTCTAAAGGAGAAAAATCTACGGTTGATCTGGAAATATTTGCTACTCCATATAAACAAGCACAACCTATTGTCAACCAGGAATTATCTAGTTCCCTGTATAACTGAACATGTCCAGGAATTCTACACTGTCCAGTATAAACAACCAAGAAATATCCATGGCCACGGTTCGTCATCTGCTTATTTGTTAAACCATGTAAATAATTAATCTAGTTTCCTGTTGGCTCATGGTGCGTTCAAGTGCATCCTGGACTTTTTTCCCCTGCTTTGTGGAGCAGCTGTAGTGTGTAAACTGTGAACTCTTCTCCTTAGAGTTTTTATCCAGGAATTTTACTCTGAACATTCAGCTAGCCTCAGGAAACGATAAAACCTGGAAAACCATAAAAATAAAAAAAGTAAAATCACACTTCAGCTGAACTTGAGCTGCGGCAGAAGATAAAGCGGGAGGCGTTTTTTTAATGTAATTTTTTATTCCCAACAAACCCCGACACGTTTCAGAGGCTGAGCGGCGTCTCTCCTCTCTCCTCCTGCTTTGATCTGCTTATTATTTCTTCAGAGCTCCGTTTCTTATAATTTATCCATCAGGGATTCGTTTTTGCCCGAGCTTTAGCATTTTTGGAGTAAACAGTGGTGGCTCTCATGAAATTCTTCCAGCTCATTAGCCTTCACTTAGCGCCGCCGTCCTGCTAATTGCACATGATGCTGTGGTTTCTGTTGGCCGTCTGCAGGGAAAACTCTGTGAATAAAATCAGTGCAGACGAGAAGCAGACACCTGCATGTGAACTTCTGCTGCCTCAGTGTGAAGAAGCTGCAGATAAACTCAGATTTCAGACTGGATCTGTTCACATTTTAGGGGAAAGTGATTTTTGCAAATAGGGGAGTACATTTTTTATGTTACGAAAGAATTTTACAGATAAAAGGAAAAATATCAGTGTATTATGAGAGTATTTTACCAAATGGCTGCTAACAAACACAATAATAACAGCTGTGTAGAGGAAAAACACTGGATTTTATCTGCAAATCTGACCTGATTTTTTTTTTTTGATTTTTGTATTTTACTTTGTTGATTTTTTTCCCTCTTTTTATTTTTGTGCCTTTATTTAAATGTTTTACATTTTTATGTATATTTCCCTCACATTTTATTTCTCTTTTGACCTTTTTAAAAATACTTTTTTCTTTATATAATTCCGATTTTTATTTTTTTTTATTTTTCCTTCCTTTAAAACATTTTTAAATTTGGTTTTCTTTTTTAATTACTTTTCCACAGAAAATATTTTTTCTTTCTTCATTTGAATGAAACAATTATTCTTTTAAGGTTATTTCAAAAATTTTCTCCTTTCTGAACCTTTTTCTTGTATTTGTTGTTTTTTCTTTTTTCTGTTTTAATATACCGTTTTATTTTTCTTAGATCTATCCTAGATTTTTTTCCTTTTGATTATTTTTACCCCTCTTTTTGTATGTTTAATTTTTCCCCTGTTTGTTTTATTATAATTTTTTTGTTCTTAACTTTTTGTCTTTTAATATATATTTTTTTCAAAAAAATCTCTTTTTTTCTTCTATATGTCTGGACTCTGCAGAGCTGGGAGGGAACGGTATTTTAATGAACCTTGACTGTATTGTGAGAGTTGTGAGGTCAGTGAAGCTTCTTGCAGGCAGAAATCTACCACCTGTTTCCAGATGTGCTGTCACTGGACTTTTCCCATTATTTTAGCAAGTATTGTTTGGATTTGTTTGTCAACAGTTCGGGTTAAACCTCAGCCCAAAGCAAACAGTTTTTGGACGGAGACGGAAGAATTTAAAGTGACGTAACGTTGCTGTGTGTGGAGGTGAAGCAGAGACGGGGATTACTGAGCCGACCTGCTGGATCGGTGACTAATCGACCCTCCAACTGTGGCTGATGAACAAGCTGCTGCTTCATCTGCTGACAGGCTGAGCTGGCGCGATGCTGCTCCATGTGTACCGCCATATGTCTGCCGTTATTACATCCACTCTGAGACGCCGTGGACACTGGACGAGGAGATTAAAGGACTGAATCTGTTAGCAACGTGTTGTTCCCTCCTACCACACCTGCCCGTGAGCGAGGCCTTCGTCCACCGTCGACTCCATCCTTCACACCAGCAGCAGCTGCGATATAAAGTGAACCTGATGTGGACTCAAACATCTGAAACCTCAAGACACACAGAACTTTGTCCATGTAAACGCTGAGATGTTATCAGTCCATTAAATAGATGCTATCAGCCGTTATCTCATCGTAGATCGAACTAGCTGCACTTTGTTTTCCACTGATCAACAACAAACAGGAACTAAAGCAGATTATGTGGACGTTGCAGTTGTGTGAAAAGGTGTGAAACCTGCAGCAGCATTAAAGGAAGCACTAACTACACTCTGACTCAAAAAAAAAATTAGTTCTGATGAAATTATATTCAACCAATAAAATAAACGTCATCAATGATAAATACCATAAACACAAGTTTTAAAGTTGTTTACTCATCAAAATGTAGTTATTCCAATTACTTTTTATTATTTTAAATGTTAATTAACTATCAGTTAGTTGTGAACAACAGTTGGCAACTTTAAAACATGAACTTGCTCTAATTTTAAATGCGTAGGAGAGTGGACTTCAAGGTCCTGAAAAATGAAGTTATCAGGTCAGTTTCATTAAGTTACCTCAAGTTGACTTTAGCTTTCAATCAATTAATCGAGAAATTTTAGCTTTAGTTACACATTTTATTAAGCTCATTCAGTTACTGCAAATATTATTTCAACCCAACCCATCAGACCCATAATCAGCTTTTTTTTTTTATCATTCAGCCATGCATTTCATGAAATGGTGGCAATAGGCGCCTTGAATTACTTAAAATATTTCCAAAATCTTTTTTTATTTCCGATTTTAACTTTTTAAAACATTATTTATGTCTCTCTTTTTAGTATTTTTTTTGTTTTTTTCTACTTTTTTTTAAATTTTGTAAAACTTTCTTTTTGTTCCAGTTTTTATTTTGAAAAATGTATTTATTTTTTCTTTTTAAATGATAGATTTTTGGCCTTTTTAGCTTTCTTAATTTTTTTATTTTTATTTTTTAATTTCTTTGGCTTTGTTTTCTTTTTCCAAACAGTGATAATACTTAAACTCCTATGATACCTGCCATTGTGACGAGATAATCAGTGTTAGTCACTTTACTTGCTTTGGTTTTGTTATTGTCACTGGTTGGGTTCTAAACAAAACCACTGCAGGTGATAAAGTCAGTCAATTTTCATCTTCTCCCTGTTAAACACTGAAAATGAAAACTTGTCGTTGTCGGAATGAAGTGGCTACGAGTTCTGACTTTTCTACATCCACATTAGAAACACATGAAGCTGTGACAGAAGTCCCTCCTCAGCTTGACTGCACTGAGGAAGACGAGAACGATCGGTGTTGAATCTGTGAGGAGGAGGAGGATGAAGAAGGCTGAGCTTTCTGAGGGAGTTTCATACGCAGGAGCAACACTCCTCTGCTTCAACCGATTCACAAGCAGCGATTGTGCGTCGCTGCTCTGCTGTCTGACGAACATGAAAAGCTCTCTGTGGTTTGACGGCTGCAGCTCTGACGGCTGATGAGTCATTAAAACAATTTCCCCTCAGGATGGCTGATGTAAAGACTCGCTGAGGAGGACGGCGTCTTGTCACATCTTACTTATCAAACCAAAGGTCAGCCGGAGCTGCAGGACAAAATCAATATCATTGTGATGATCATTGCTCCATCTCAGTGTAGTTTATTCAATTTAGAGGCAGCAGCAGCCAGAAACGGTAAAAATAGAAAGAATGGTTGGATTTTCAGCTTTCTATCAGTCATTTAACTCCCATGACAAGAAAATAAACAAATGTAAGCTTTAAATCGTGATTTTTTTTTCAATCAATATCACTTTATTTTACATGCATCATTTTAAAAATCCCCAAAATTACGTAGTTTATAAGAGCCAGGAAGGATATGAAATAAGAAAAAATGTTTGGATTTTCAGCTCTCTGAGTCATTTAACTAAAAACTAACCAAATTTAAGCATTAAATCATGATTATTTCAAAATAAAATCACTTTATTTTTAAAACGTCTTGTTTTAAAAATTGCCAAAATTACATCTTTTATCAGAGCAAGAATCTATAAAATAGAATAGTTAGATTTGCAGCTTTCTATCAGTCATTTAACTTCTTCTGTGACAAAAAACTATTTAAGCTTTCAATCATGTTTTTGTTTTAATTAAAATGACTTTATTTTACATTTCTTGTTTTAAAAAAATCATCAAAATCACATCTTTTATCAGAGCTCAAAACATTAAAAAAAATGCATTTTGAGTTATGGAACTAATCCTGTGACAAAAAATAAACAAATTTAAGCGTGAAATGATGCTTTATATTCTACATCAGTTACATCCTTTAGAAGAGCCAGAAACAGCAAATAGAACATTTGTTTTGATTTTCAACTTTCTGAGACTTGAACTAATTGTGTGATAGTCCCCGCCCCCCCAAAAATAACCATATTTAATGCTATAAATTCATATGTTCTGTCACTATACTTTTTTTTTCTACAAAATTGACCAAAAATAAACTGTTTGCATTAGATTTTGTAAAAGAGAAACAGTTCTACGCTCCATAGCAAAGCAAGAAGCCATCGTTGACTCGGCTGCAACCAAAAGACACGACACAAATTCAAGGACTTCAGTGATGCCGTTGTAACTTTTATGCTTTCAGAAGGATCCTATACATGAATGGCACTAAACTAACCCTTAATGCGCAGCAGCGTCGGGGTCATCTTCATCTGCAGTCATAAAACGTCCAGTAACAAAGAAAATGCAGTTCTGCACCAAACCTGTAACCCACGAGCTGGAACACTCAGACACTCTACATTTAAGGGTTAAAGTGGTACAAATCCTGTTTTTTCAGTGTCAATTTACACTTTTTTACACCTCAGGTTCATCATAAGGAGACAGAATGCTGGGAAAAAAAATAAAAGTATTTGCATTTCCAGTCATCTTCCTCATCACACTTTCATTTTTCTTATCAGCCACAGAAGAAGAAGAAACACAAAAACACTCGATGGCCTTCGCAGCTCCTCCACTCAGTCTGTTAGGAGGAAGCAGTTGGACTTTAAAGAAAAAAAAAAAAAAAACACCAGGCAGATGTTTGCAGCTGGGTGTATAAATAACTACTGCTCCCACATCGGCTCTAATTTCAGGCGGTGGCTTTGTTGAACGTCCTCTTTGATGTTGAACTGCAGAATTCAGACGGGATTAACACTCAGAGAGCTAATTACTGCAGAGAGGAAGCTGCAGAAGCCTGAGTGTGTGTGGCTGTTCTGACGAAGAGGCTGTTTGTATGCGAGAGGCTTTTTATACAATTTTAGGGTGTGTTTGTAGAGTTCATCACTGTGCATGAAAGAGGAAAAACTAAATCAAGATAATATTTGCTATGAGCACCTTTTGCTTTTTAAAACAGCTCCAGGTCTCCGTGGTACGCTTCAGTTTTTCAGGGTTCTTGGAAAACTCTCCACACTTCTTCTGTGGCTTCATGTAGTCCCAGAGTGACTTCCTGACACTGAGGTTAGAGCTCAGGGCTTCAGCTCATTTCAAGCTTGGTTTAGAATTACTTTGGTATTGGTGTTTAGACTCTTGTGGACCTGATTTTGGAGTAATTTAGGACTAGTTTTAGACTAATGTGGAACTGGTTGTTGACTTTAGGATGAGTTTGAAGCACTTTGACCCTGGTTAGTACCTGATTGTGGACGAGTTTAGGGTCAGTTTTAGACTTTTTATTGACATTTGCCAACCTGGTTTTGACTCCTTAATTTGAACTAGTTTTGGAACTGGTTGTGGGCTGGATTTTAGAATCATTTCGGCTGTGTTTGGGCCTGTCATATTTACTTTTGTGAACCTTGTTGTGGACCTAATATTGGACTGCCTTACGGCTAGTTTTGGACCTGGTCATGGATTTTAATATGGTTCTGCTTTTACGAATCATTTAATGCTGGTTTTACATGTTTTGTTTGTTTTGTTGTTTTTTCTTTTGTTGACCTGGTTTGGGATTTTTAAATACGTCAGGACTAGTTATAGATTCTTGTCCTTGGTTTTGGATCTGCTGTAAAGGGCCAGTTTCAGATTTTTGTTTTACTGTTGTGTATCTCATTATACTATTATTTTGTGGACCTGATTTTGGAATAATTTAGGACTAGTTTTAGACTAATGTTGACCTGGTTGTTAACATTGGTTTGGAAGACTTTAGAAGGAGTTTTAATGAGTTTGGCAGCCTGGTTTTGGTCATGATTTTGGACTAGTTTTGGATCAGCTTGTAGGCTTCATTTTAGAATCATTTAGAATTTGTTTTGACCTGTTTTACTTACCTTTTATGAATCTAGTTGTGGATCTAAATCATGGCTGCTTTAGAGCTAGTTTTGGACCTGGTCATGGACTTGATTTTGGTTTAGTGAGTGTTTTGTTTGTTTTATTATTTACTTTTGACGACCAGATTTTGGACATAATTTTGGAACATTTAGGACTAGTTTTAGTTCCTTGTCACTGGTTTTGAACCTGCTTTCGGTATAGTGAAGGACCAGTTTCAGACGTTTGACAGTTGTATACCCTTAGTTTAGATTATTTGGGACCCAAGGGGGCAATTACATTTTTTTTTCTGTTCTAGTGTCAATTTTTTTTTACTAGAACTCAAATATGTTTTTCACCCTAAAACGTCATTTCGTGCCTGTTTGTGCACCAGATTTTGGTATGTTGGGGACTAGTTTTGGACCTGATTTTGGAATATTGAGGACTAGCTTTGGACCTGATATTTTGGAATAGTGTTATGATTAGCTTTAAGCTATTTTCAGCTTGGTTGCAGATCTGGTTTTGGATCAGATTTTGGAACAGTTTAATTTTAGGCTGGTTGTGAACTGTTTTTAAAATGATTGTGATTGTTGTTTGGGATCTGGTTTTGGAATGGTTCTATGAGAACAGCCTGTCTCTTCGTGTTATTCCAGAGTGACTCTGTGATACTGACTTCAGAACATGTGCTGCAGGACTCCTTGTTCTTCTTTTCTTTGAGGATCGTTCTTTATGACTCTGTCTGGATGTATATTCTTGTTATGCTGGAGAATAAAGTTTGGACCAATCTCACAGCTTTCTGATGGGATTTTTTTCATGGAGAAGAACCCATTGCTTCTCAACTTTGAGCCAATCCCAAACTCCATTTTCAGAAATGCAGCTGCAGCCCTGCAGTGATCCTCCACCAGGTGCTCTGCAGATCTTCTACAAACAATATTTGAATAGAATAGAATAAAATCACTTTATTCATCCCTGAAGGGAAATTCAATTTGAGCCATTTATTTAAAAAAATTCTGTCTGGAGCACTTTTCATTCTTTGGTGAATCTCTTAGTTTTGTATTTTAGGTTGTAACTCTTCCATAAAAACCATTTCTGACTTCCGTGAACCGCTTTGCGGGGGATGCTGTTGGTTTGAACATAGATGGGGGCGTCTTTTTCTGTAAAATTCTTGACAAACTAAACACTTCTAAAGCCTCTATTAGCTTCTGGAAGTCGTGGGTCTTCTTTCCTTTTCTGCAGCAGCTGAAAGTCGACATTTTCTTGGAGAATTCGTGAGATTTTCTAGCTTCAAGCTGCTAGTTCTGTACTAGAAAACCACTGATTTGTGACAGTTTTGAGCTTATAGCACCAATCAGACAGGAATCTGCCGCTTTCTGTTTATTCTCGTGATAATTTTTATTACTAAGGCTGTGTGTTTGAGCTCGCTGTAATCTTGCAGAATCCGTTTGGTGATAAGAACTTTTGCACCATCGGATTTGACCCTTTATTGCTGCCACATATTTAAAAATGTGTCTGTGTAGATTCTCAGTCATCCAGGTCACGGTGATCATGACATCTTCAGTAAAAAGCGACTGGACTTTGCTTTTTGGTTCTTGAAGATGTCGCCTCTCTCATCCTTGAAGCTTCTTGCTTTTTTTACTAAACCTTTTAGGATTCACAGATTTGAAACATTTATGAGATTTGCAAATTTAAAAGCTGCTGGTTTGGTGGTAAATGGCCTGTGAAATGGCCTCCTCTCCTTTTATTCCAGCTGTTCGGAAATGGCAGAGTACCTGGAAAATGCTTTTTAAATTTCTTATAGGATAAGGTGGAAATGGAATAGTTTCCTGTTTGTAGCACCTCAAGACAGTTGCAATGTAGGTCTTGGTTACAGTGTGTCGACAGCGTAGCGCTAACCCTGTCACATCTCAAGCTGTTTTAATTAAGACTCAGTTTCTGAATGAACACTGACATGGTCGCCCACTCCCAAACCACATGAGATTTTTCTTGAATTTGTTGCAAATTCCTCTCGTTATAAGAAGTTAAACTGACAGAGGAGCCATTTAATTTTATATCTAAAAACAATAGCATAGCATGTAGCAATCATAAATGCTAGCTCCTAATGCCATGTTCTAGGTTTCTGACTGGTGTGTAAATATGATGTACCTGCAGAAGAATTCCGCTTATTGTTCTAATTAATTCAATGACTGGTGACATTTCAAGTCCTTTTGTCTGGATTTCAAGACTCAGAAGCAATCAACTTGCAGTGTTCTGTGCTCTCACGATAACATCTTGTTCCTTCTGAAGTGAAGATTGTGAAACAGTCAGGTTACCACATTCAGCTCCTGTTTTTGAGACGGTAGCTGTAAAAACATGTGGTGTGTACAGTCCACAGCAGGAAACCACCGGTGACACCTGTACATGTCATCAAATCAAAAGTGTTTGGGTTTTTTTTAGAAAGTGTGCTGAGACATCGCAAAACTTCAGATTTTACCTTTCATTGCCTCACTATGAATTCTTTTAACCTTGCTAGCATGAAGCAGAAGATCTTGTGCATTTAAGTTATGTAGCTTCTGCAATAGAAATATGAAGGAAGCTATTATATGTCCGCATCAACCCAAACTATTTCAGCTTTATTTCTACAGTAAATAGTCAAATAAATGGTCAAATCATGCAGACACTAAATGCTACTTTTACTACAAATGAAGTTTTAAAGGGGCACAGACACAAGGAAATATCCAATCATAGTAATGTGTGTAGTTTTTCAATGGACTCACTTTGTATCATGAATTGTATGAGATATAATGAACATAAACACAGTGAAGCATGACAGGGGATTGTTTTTTTATTATCACTTAATCTGCTAGTTACTTTCTCAATTAATTGAAAATAAAAAGGTAAATAAGACGTGTAAACATGGTGAAAAAGCCTGAAGTGATGTCCCTGAATGTCTTGTTTTTAATAATATCATTGCTATTCTTGCACTAGGGAAAATTTGTCTCTAGGCGCTGTGGCTAAAGTGCTAGAATTTTGCTTAGCCACATTTAGCCACTAGGCTTGTCATGATACTAGAATTTCAACAGGTGTCACTGTAACCATGACAACAAGTGAACACTGTATCAGCTGCCTGCTGATGATCACATGATTGTGATCCTACTCCAAATCCACCGCTGTGGACTTATCGGGACTTATCCATCAGGAATGACACAAGGAACAACTGATTAAATTGTGGGGGTGTTTCTGAGTCCCATCAATTCCTGCTGCCCGCTACATATTTAATACATGTTATACATATTACATCACCCGATTCGGAATCCATACGTAACGTACACATTCTATGGTGCTGTGGTGATTTCTGCCACAAATTTTTTTCAAGATTTCATTCGTTGGAAATGATACAACTGAGCAGCCTTGGCGGAGTACTGCGCTCTCCTAGTGCTTTTTTGGTTATTTATTAAATCTACAGCAATGTCAGTAACAAAATCTCACGTTGGAGCCACAAAGCAGAAAATATTTGGGATTTTATCATGAAAAATGACAATAATTTGATGAGTACAGTAGTCTATTATTATTCTGTCAATCAACCAATTTCTTAACTGAATATTCGTAGTTGAAGCTCTACTATTAAGTTCACCCTACAAACAGCAAAGTTTGTAAAATGACCAAGTGTTCCCAAATACATTGGTAATAAGTAGAAGTGAAGTGCTTGTTTTGAAGAATACATTTTACAGAGCAGGAGTCCAATAAATCAACACATTTTACACTGATTTAAATCCGTTCATTACTTTAACTCATTTATTTACATTTAAACATTGTACATTGATTAAATATTAATTGCTATTGCCAGATCAACTGTAATATTGACATTTAAAGCGTTCCACTCATAGAAAACAGCAAGTGTAGATAATAGCACTTCGTTTTACTCTTTTCAAACTAACTTTGGGTCACCTAGCTGTTACTGTAGTAACAGATGGAGACTAGAGGCTTCTCAGTGCACAGCTGTCTAGCTAGCATCTACTGTAGTCTGTATGTGAGGCATTTACGGAGCATCTGTAAATGGCAGTGTCTATATTTAAGCAAATGTTCAACAAGGGAGGCTCTTTGAGTACAATTTTATTCATATTTAGCTTCTATGAAATGTTCTGAAGCATCATTTTAACGCAGTAATATGTACTTTAACAGAAGTGTAGCAGTGCTCTGTTTATTTAAATGTATTTTATCTCAAAAATGAACAACTAATGATGGTAAAAGCCTTAATTTTAGCTATTATTGTGTAATTTCTGTGCATTTTCTCTGAGCATTTAGTTTGTTTCCTGTGCTAAAATGGACGCTACAATACCAAAGCGGCCCTGCTCGCTTTACAGCCGTGAAAAATAAGAAGAATAAGTTCCTCTGAGACGAGACTGGCTGAAGCTGAAGAGGGCTGCCAGAGAGATTTAGCGAGGAGAGGCTCTGGAGTTAATCTGACTCCTGCTGTGGTTCACCGGGTTCGACACTGGATCATGCAGATCTTCATTCACTGGGTCAGGTGGTCAGTGCTGCTGTGGGGGCGAGCGACAGACACTGAGGCTCAGTTGGACAGAAAGGGAGAGAGAGAGAGTGGAGTTATGTCACACAACAAGCAGTGTTTGGATTACAGAGCCGCAAAAACAAGTCCAGGAACTGACAGGATATTAATCTACAACTATTTACGTAATGATTTTTGTTTAGCAAAGTTAGAATTTGATTCTTTTCTTTGTCGCACATGATAGTAAACATAATGTTTTGGTGTTTATCTACCAAAAACAAGTAATTTTGAAGCCTTTTTCACTCATTTCTAACATGTTACAGACAAACTAGTCATACAGTAGAACAACTGGAACATTAATAGATGTTGACATGAATCAGTTGTGCTTGTCTGAGACTTCATCTTTTAAACAGTTAATTTTTCTAAACACTTAATTTTCACTTGATAATAGGTAAACACGTGTTTTTATGAGTTTAATTCCACATAAAATGAGCAGTAGCAGTTTTTAACTGCAGCATGGTTGATTTAAACATTCATATCCGACCTGAGGACGCGTTTCCTGTCTAAATGTACAAATTCAGTCCCATCCAGCAGCAGATTTTAGCCCCAGACAAAAGGGAGAAGAAGTGTCTTGGTGCTGACAAACAGCTTCTCTGCACCTTGTTTTGCAGCGTGTGGGTTAAAGCTTGCGTGTGGTAAGAGGGTGTTGTGTGTTTGTTGTGTTAATGTGGCTGCACACTTACATAACTTCCCTCAGCTAAATTTAGCGTCTCCGAGCCGAGCTGTCACTCTGCTGCAAACTGCTGCGAGTATAAATACACTCAGTCAGTGTGTTTTCAGGTTCAGTCTGAGCTGCCGTCTGAAACATGAGATGCTGCTGTTAAACTCCTGCTGAACTTGACCCGTTTTTAGACTAAACTGTCTGTGGGCCCTTCAGATTTTACAGGTTTAGTCCTCTTAATCAGAGATGAAAACCGTAAAAGGAACAAGAATCATTGGATTTTTCTCACAGTCCTTGAACATATCATTTAATATACAGTTTTAAAATGAAAATCTAAGCTTAAATTTAATCAAAATAATTTATTTTCTGTCTCATTTAAAAAATAAATCTCCAAAACTAAATCAAAGATTTCATCCTCTCTCAACACAACTGAGAATGTTGAACATGATGAATAATTAAGTAACCAAAATTCAGTGACTATTTGACTGAACTGCAGGCAGTGTTTACACAAAGTGAAGAGGAGACTTGAAAGCAAATTACAATATATCGATACCAAATCTAAGCTTCGAACATAGAAACTGTCGTATTTCTTTAAGAGCACAACCTGCTTCACTTATTAGGTACAGGTTTGCAGTTTTTCTCTCCAGATGCGACTTAATGCAGTTTATTTTCATTATTTTATAGGTTCCACTGAGGTTTTCTACAACTAAAACATGTCATTTTGTACTAATTATGCAGAAAATGGAAGCAGCTGCTGGAGTTTCTTTATATCCAGGAAGAAAGAAAATCTACATTTTAAACCCAATAAACTTATTAGTTGACCAAAATTCTGTGAATATTCGGCTGAAGTGCAGGCAGTGTTTACACAAAGCGGAGAGGAAAGATGTTTTCAAATAAATTTGAGAGCTTGAGAACAAAATAAAACATAAAATATCAATAAAATAAATACAGCATGGCTCAAACATTGTATACAGAGAGGCGAGTTGTTGGAAGATACATTCAGCATGGTGAAACAGCTTTGCAGAGCTGAGGGGCAAAGTAGTGCAACAAACACAATAATGTAAGTAGTTAAATGTGTATTCAAAGATTTTGAAGTATGTTGTACATGCTGTTTCCAAGATTTTTCAATTTTTGTACTAAATTCAAGTTGTATAATTTTTTTATCATTGCAGTATTAAATTGTGTGTCATACTGTCCAGAAAAAGACATTTCTGAGTTCTGTCTACTTCTCGTCATGGTTTTTCTGTTCCCAGGACTTTATATCAAAGTGAAAATGAACCCACAGAGAGCAAAAATGTGACAGAAACCCAGAAACTGCTCGGAATTCAGATGGCTAATAACAAAACATCAGAGAACCGTGGCTAAAGGCTAAACCCTCTAATGCGTTGGGTTGTTTTATTTCCTCCTACATACATCCTCGCCCGCTGCCAGGCACTTACATAAGGCAGATTAAGCCATATATTAAAAATCCTGATGCTTTTAAGCTTTTCAGAGCGTAGTACTAACAAAAACAAGCAGACAAAAATAGATTTTTGGAATTTCGGAATTTTTGCACTCATTTGTACACATCAGAAAATGTGTTTTTTATACTAAATTCATGATTATTTCTCAGTACGGGCTGTTACATATTATGTTTCTACTGTATTATGATGCACACAGATGATCTATAACTTCATATGTGACACCTGTAAACCCAAATTATTCAACATATTCTTGTGATTTTTGGACAGAACTGCTCATGTGAACGGAGATGAGGCATGTTTTTATGTCGATTTTCAGCTGAAGCGGTTCTGATTCTGGACAAACTAAAGACTTTTAAAGCTTCTATCAACTTTTGGAAGTCATAGCTTTTCTTTCTTTTTCTGAAGCTGAAAGTCGATGTTTCCTTTGAGAGTTTGTGAGATTTTCTGGCATCAAGCTGCAAATTTAGTCCTGGAAAACTACTTTTGTGTTTACAACAGAAAGTTTGAAGCTAGTGAAGTTTCTCATCTGTCCAAACTTTTCTTGAGAAGCTAATTACATGTTCTGTTTTTGTTTTGTTTTTTGCCATTTCAAGCTTATTATTGCTCGTTTTAATGCTCTGGTTCTGCTTGTAAATGATGTGCAAACGCCAACTCATCACCTTCAGCAGTTCCTCAATTCCAACTTTAGTTGCAGAATTGTTCAGATTCTAAAATGCAGTTCTGCTCCAAACCTGTAGCTCAGGTGCTGCACTTCAGTCCTGAATGTTTCCGCAGCTGCTGCATCACGATGTTTGGATATCCCAATTGCGTCTAACTGGTTTTATTTTCTGCCTGCAGCTCAAATTGAAATCATCCCCTGTAAGATCTGTGGAGATAAATCATCAGGGATCCACTACGGAGTGATCACCTGCGAGGGCTGCAAGGTAAGCCCCGCCCCCTCCTCATCACCTGTTCAGCTTCCTGCCTCCTCGTACAGTCATGCTCGTAAGTTTGGCAGAATTGGTAAAATGTGAACCATTTTGTAATGAAAACATGAATGATCAGAGCAGATAGAACTGCGTGATAATAAAAAAAATTTGTCTTACCCGAAATGAAAGAAAAGTTTTTCTGTGATCAAACACATTTTCTAAAACAAAAAAAGGACAATATTTCACAAATTTTGCCAGGATATATAAACTAATGAGCACAGCTGTATGTCACCTGACTCCTCCAGAATCAGCAGTTTTTTATGTACAATAACTTTAATGTACAGTGCCTATCATAAGTATTCACCCCCTTTGATGTTTTACCCTTTTATTGCTTTCATAAATCAATCATGGTCAATAAAATTTGGCTCTCTTAACAGAAAAAAATATTGGAAAAAACTCTTTAATGTCAAAGTGAACACAGATTTCTATGAAGTAATATTAATGAAAGAAAATTATATAAATGAAAATAAGTGTTTGCATAATTATTCACCCCCTTTTTAATTTAATGGTCTAATTCAATAGAGGTCCATCAAATTGTTGCCAATAGTCTCACAATTAGTGAAATGAAGATCACCTGAGTGGTGTGGGTGTGTTTCAAGTGACTGAGTTGTAAAACACCTGTGTCTGAAGGGTCCAGAGAGTGATTGATCAGTATTCCTGGCTACCATTACACCATGAAGACAGAAGAACACTCTAAGCAACTCAGGGAAAGGGTTATTGAGAAGTACAATTCAGGAGATGGTTACAAAAAAATTTCCAAGGCACTGAACATCCCCCGGAGTTCAGTGAAATCAATTATCAAGAAATGGAAAGAATATGGCACTTGTGTGAATCTGCCTAGATCAGGCCGCCCTCGTTAACTGAGTGACCGTGCAAGTAGGAGACTAGTGAGAGAAGCCACCAAGACCCCTACAACTACTCTGAAGGAGTTACAAGCTTCAGCTGCTGAGATGGGAGAGACTGTGCATGTAGCAACTGCTGCCCGGGTTCTTCACCGGTCAAAGCTTTATGGGAGAGTGGCAATGAGAAAGCCGTTGTTGAAGAAAAGTCATATTAGATCTGGACTAGAGTTTGCCAAAAAGCACGTGGAAGACTCAATGGTCACGTGGAAGAAGATTCTTTGGTCTGATGAGACCAAAATTGAGCTTTTTGGCCATCAGACAAGACGTCATGTTTGGCGGAAACCAAACACTGCACATCACCAAAAACACACCATCCCCACTGTGAAGCATGGTGGTGGCAGCATCATGTTGTGGGGATGTTTCTCAGCAACTGGACCTGGAAGGCTTGTAAAGATAGAGGGCAGAATGAATGCTGCAAAATACACTGAAATCCTGGGGGACAATCTTTTTCAGTCTGCAAGAGAACTACGTCTTGGGAGAAGATTTATTTTCCAGCAAGACAATGATCCAAAACATACTGCAAAAGCTACACAGGAATGGTTTAAAAAGAACCAGGTAAATGTTCTGGAGTGGCCAAGTCAAAGCCCAGACCTCAGTCCTACAGAGAATTTGTGGCTGGACTTGAAAAGGGCGGTTCATGCCCGATACCCGCGCAACCTGAGAGCTTGAGCAGTTTTGCAAAGAAGAATGGAGCAAAATTGCAGTGGGCAGATGTGCAAGACTGATTGAGACCTATCCACACAGACTCACTGCTGTGATTGCAGCCAAAGGTGCATCTACTAAATACTGACTTGAAGGGGGTGAATAATTATGCAAACAATTATTTTCATTTATATAATTTTCTTTCATTAACATTACTTTATAGAAATCTGTTTTCACTTTGACATTAAAGAGTTTTTTTCCAATAATTTTTTGGTTAAAAAAGCTAAATTTTATTGACCATGATTGATTTATGAAAGCAATAAAAGGGTAAAACATCAAAGGGGGTGAATACTTATGATAGGCACTGTATTTACTAAAACAGGTAAAATTCTACTTTCATACTATGAATATTTTTAGTTATAGGCCCTTGAAGTTCCTAAGAGGAGGTTGAATTTTTCTCTTTTTCAAATATGCATTACTTTTTTCAGTATTTTTGATCCTTTATGACTTCAGAAATACACAAGATAGATGCTTTAGATTTTCAGAGTTGAAATACTCATTTTATCTCTGTTAAAAACTGCAACCAACTGATTTTACATCGGCTGCAGGTGTCACAATCTCAAGCCAAAACCTTAACTTTTTTCTTAAGGACAATTTTTCTTTTTCTAGAACCAACTTCAAACATCAGTATTATGGGATGTATCATTTTTTCAAAGGCAAAAGTGCCCCAGTTTAATGATGAACTTTCATCATAGAAACAATCATTGGTACCCTGCATGTGTTTTCTGTTTTTTGATAATTCACCAGAGAAAACTTTATATTCCAGGGGTCCTGTGGGATGGTTGGTTGACCAAAACTAGTGGAATTTAAATTCAGATACATACACTACTCAAAAAGTTTGGGGTCACCCAGTCAATTTCATGTTTTTCCACAAAAACTCACACTTTTATTCATGTGCTAACATAACTGCACAAGGGTTTTCTAATCATCAATTAGCCTTTCAACACCATTAGCTAACACAGTGTAGCATTAGAACACAGGAGTGATGGTTGCTGGAAATGTTCCTCTGTACCCCTCTGGAGAGATTCCATTAAAAATCAGCCGTTTCCAGCTAGAATAGTCATTTATCACATGAACAATGTCTAGACTGGATTTCTGATTAATTTAATGTTATCTTCATTGAAAAACTGCTTTTCTTTTAGAAATAAGGACATTTCTAAGTGACTACAAACTTTTGAATGGTAGCGTACATATTGGAAAATCTTTTTGACTCAGAAGGAATCATTGCTTGAAGATGAAGCTTATATCAAATGTAGGCAAAAAGCAAATCTTTTTTTTGGTGTAACTTATTGACAATGTGTCATGTGGCTACCTTGAACATAAAAGGGCCAAATTTAGACTGACATTTAGACTCCTGTAAGTCAGATTTTGAGGTTGTCGGTGGGGAACTTTTTTAATCTATAGGACTGACTCATCTCTGTTGGTTCACCACTTTGGAGTTTCGCATTTCAAGTCAGTTTAGTGGTAAGATTTTAAAGATAACCGTACAAATGTTCACTGCGTGTGTCTTTCTAACGTCTGTTTTTACGATATAGAGAAATACTGCGAAACAGAAGTGGAAAAATGAGTGAATTCCTCGAAGAGTTTTTTAAATTTGCTAAAACTAAGCCTCAAAAAACTCCCTAAAATGCAGCATTTCCACCAGTTTGTAGCAGGAATGTGGTGTTTCCTGAGCAACAGTCTTGTTTTAAACCACCGTGGTGACGTCGTCTGTTTAACTACAAACTTTAAGCATCTTACTGTAAATATTTGCATCAGTACAACAGTTACATGAGCTCATTATGGGCATTAGAGTACCACAGACCTGGACAATAAATGTTATGTAATATGTTTTTATTCACAACTGTTTTACATTTTTTCCTTTTTAAATAAGATGCACCCACTGACGATGTTCTGGTCCTGTAAAATTACAATTTTTTTTTTTACTGTATTTAGATCAGATAAATATTATTATTTTACATGTTTGCTGCTATTTTTAAAAGAAAAAGAACAGATTAAGCATTAAAAAATGTGAGATCATTTTTAACTGTTATTTTACAAGTTTTCCCTGTTTTGAAAAATTAAAGATAATATCACAGAATAAATTAATAATTCACATGTTAACCCAAATTGTACATAATTTCCACAGCAAAAATCATTATTTTTACAAATAGTAATACAGTCTTTAACAGTGTGTTACTGTAATATTACACCATTTTACTGGAATTAAATCTGCTAACAAATATCATTAATTTATAGATGTAAGCAGGTTTGTGTTTCCAGTTCGAATGTCACATTATTTCATCATTTGTTTTTGTTTTTTTGGCACCCATGCTGCCGTGTTGACTGTATTTTTACAGTGTTTTTTGGAGCTGTATAACTAAATGAGGAATCGCGCAGCTCACGCAGCTGAAGTTGTAAAAACGGTAAACTACGCCATGAAAATCGTATCTGGAAAACTAACTGCACAGCTAAATAACAGAAAAATTGTTAATTAAACAACGAGAGTTATACGTTTTCTAGTTTTTGTGAATTTTCAAGTGTTTTTCTCTTAAAATGACACATTTTTCTGGTATGTGTTAAAATTTGTTTGCATGTTGGCTTTGCTGGGCTCAAACTGAAAGCTAACTGCTAAAGCTGCCTTTGCAGACACAAAAGCTTTATTTTCCACTTGTTATTGTCTCTAAGTGACTGACATCCTTTATATTTTGGTTATTCAGTTTGTTATTGCATCTAACGTAATTACATAAAGCAGCCGTTAAACCAAAAGTAAAATAAAATGAATCAAGTGTGGTGGTTCAGCTGCCTTTAATTCACTAATCGGAGACATGAAACTGTAAATAAATCTGTTAAGTGGCTGCAATATAAATATTATTAGTATAGGGACAGATATTGATTCCTATCAGCCATGAACTGTAAATAATAATCAAACAGACATTACCGCATGTTTTCCTGTTTTCCTCCGCGTTGCTCAGACAGCTGTGCAGCTTCTTCTAGTTTCCTCCACAGACTGAGCCTCATTAACCGAATCAGAGGAAACATTTGACGCCGGTCTGGACCATCAGTCTGGACCGTTTGGCTCAGAAATCTTTGTCCCTCCAGTTCAAACGCTTCCCCAAACAAGCTGGTATGTTCAGCTGCAGCAGCTGCTGATGAGACAGCTGGAGGCTCATTTCACAGCCGCCGAGCAGCTGATGGAGATTTATCTTCTCACAATCACCGGAGAGAGAAAATAAGCTGATGGGAGCCGTGGAGGAAAGAAGACGCACCTCTGAAAAACAAGCCTTAATATCTCAGGTTTAAGTCATCCACTGGGACCTGAACTTTGGTGGAAGCATCACAGCAACATGCTGGTTTTACAGTTTTCTTGGAGTTGACACCTAGTGGCCACCAGAGGAACTTCAATATTTAGACATAGTGGCTGCTTCTGGCGTTTTTTTTTTTTTTTTTTTTTTTTTTTTTTACTGGATTCATTTTTCATTGCAATATAAAATCCTTCACCCCTATGGAAACAGTAAAACCTTGTCTAGAAGTCAAAAAATAAGGTTAAAAAAAAAACAGAAGTTACAATTTCTTTGATCTTAGAAAAATCGTAAAAACTTGCAGTCAGCATGTGCAGCGTTTCTCTGAGTGTCCACAGGTGTTACTAACAATGAGAAAAAAGAGATGAGTACACACTATAGATTTTGCACCACTTTAAAAAAGAAATTTCAGAATTTTCCTTGAGTACGTTAAAAATATTTGCAGCAGATTAAGGAGAATGTGATTAAGGACTGTGTGGTATGAAGTTGGAGAAATAAATGAGCTAACAGGCTATTCAGTTGTTTGACTATATTGACAGATAAATTGTGTAAATGTGTAATTGGGAGAGAAACTAATGTAGTTAACATATGCTAGCCGTGTAACCATGGAAGAAGCTGCACCAGAAGCCATATCCCTCATGAACAATAAATCGGGAAATCATTAAGGACTCCTGTTTAACTACCACTGCAATATCCAATACATGGACAATAATTCTATGTCCTGTGCAATACCTTAATAACAATGTGCAATATTGTAATTTAATTTGCATTGGAATTTATTACCCTGGTTAAGCAAATTTGTATTTTTTTTTTACAGCACTTTGTTTACACTTACTTCTGTGCAGTACTTGTTATACCTATAGCATTTATATTTAGAAATTCTTAGATTTATATTTGTATATTTATTCTTTTGCTGTCTGTTGTTGCTTTTGCTGAGTACTGCAACTCTGTGCACCATGTCAGATCCCTTGTATGTGTGAACTCACTTGGCAATAAAGGCTTTTCTGATTCTGAATCTTAACATACACAGAACACACATACTGTAGTGGTTCATATGTTCTGTTGCAAAATATTTCCATAAACTGGCTCCACATGTGGCAGAATAACATCCTCTCGTACAGTGCTGTTCAAAAGTTTGGGGTCACTTAGAAATGTCCTTATTTTATTTTTCAAAGAAGATCACTTTTTTTAACCTTGCCAGCAAGTTGATTTCTCGCGATATTTGTGAGTTCACAAATCTCTCAAGAAACCATCTTGCTCCGCTCCCGCATTCACTGTTCGTACAGAGCCAAGTTGGCACGGGCCAATCACGCAGCAGTGTTCGTGTGTGGGGCGGGATATCCGGGTGTGAAGACGACACCAAGCGCCAGTAGATCAAAACAAACATGGCAACCGAGGACAACGATCGTGTAGATGCTGCTATTAAGTCAGTTTTAGCTGAATCTCCTATCGCTTCTTTGAAGGAAGAACAACGAGAGGCGCTTTGCGCATTTCTGGATGGTAAAGATGTTTGTGCTTTTTTTACCTACGGGTTTTGGTAAGAGTTTAATCTACCAATTGGCTCCGCTCGTTGTGAAGATCCCTCGATTGGCTAAAAACAAACCTGTCAGAGGCGGGACATACTGTTGCATTGTCCAATCCGTGCCTCTTTCCTCCGAACGGATTTACATGGAGCGGTCC
This sequence comes from Acanthochromis polyacanthus, assembly GCF_021347895.1. Taxonomy (NCBI): domain Eukaryota; kingdom Metazoa; phylum Chordata; class Actinopteri; family Pomacentridae; genus Acanthochromis; species Acanthochromis polyacanthus. Next base: position 39,288,004 of record NC_067114.1, on the reverse strand, counting down.
CTGATTGATATTGTGGAGTACTATCAAGTACTACACAATTATTAATCTGGCTATTGCCAGGTTACACTTTTTTTCCAATGAAGATAACATTAAATGAATCAGAAATCTAGTCTAGACATTGTTAATGTGGTAAATGACTATTCTAGCTGGAAACAGCTGATTTTTAATGGAATATCTCCATAGGGGTACAGAGGAACATTTCCAGCAACCATCACTCCTGTGTTCTAATGCTACATTGTGTTAGCTAATGGTGTTGAAAGGCTCATTGATGGTTAGAAAACCCTTGTGCAGTTTTGTTAGCACATGAATAAAAGTGTGAGTTTTTGTGGAAAAACAGACCCATTAATACACATGGAAATTAATACACTATCATTTTCAATGATAGTGTATTAATTTCCATGTTTTGTTGATCCTGTTAATCCATAAAACTGAGCGACAGAAAGTCCAGTTTTCATCCATGTGTAATGAAGCCTGTTTCCTTGTGTTGAACTCTAAGGTACAGAGTTTTTATATTATACAGATTTACAGACATTCAGACAAACTAGGTGAGATCGAGGCATTAAAGTTTAAACTGGAAACCCCTGAAAGCTTGATGCTGCTGCTGCTGCCCGGCTTCTAACAGGGACAAAGAAACGGGAGCACATCACTCCAGCTTTAGCCTCACTCCACTGGCTTCCTGTCTATTTTAGAATTGTGTTGAAGATTTTTGAAAGTGCTTGTTTTTAAGGTGTTAAATGGGTTTGCACCTTCTTATTTTTCTGAGCTTTTAACTGTCCAGACTCCAGGTTTATCGCTGAGGTTGGCCAGTCAGATGGTCCTTAAAGTTCCCAGATCCAGGCTCAGAAACGGAGGTGACCGAGCCTTTTCTGTAGCTGCACCCAGTCTGTGGAACTACTTAACTGTCCAGATTAGAGCTGCTTGGTCTCTTGACACCTTCAAGTGCCTACTGAAGACACACATGCTCTCCTTGGCTTTCAGTTGTAGCTGAGCACTGACACCTGATACACGGCATTGTTCATCCTGCTCTGTACATTTCCTTACAGATTGTGACTTGTTTTCTTTTTTTTAATCTGTAAAGCACTTTGGTCAACCTTGGTTGTTATTAATATGTGCTATACAAATAAAATCACTGACGCTGTAATATATTTTCTGTCCCCGTTCAGGGCTTCTTCAGACGGAGTCAGCAGAGTAACGCCACCTACTCGTGTCCTCGCCAGAAAAACTGTCTGATCGACCGAACGAGCCGGAACCGCTGCCAGCACTGCCGTCTGCAGAAATGTCTGGCTGTGGGAATGTCCCGAGACGGTGAGACTCACAACCTCCAACACACACAGCACACGGAAATACACACCGAAGCACACACTGTCACCTGCAGAAACATCTGGCGGTCAGCAGTTTGCAGGATGTTTGTCTGGAAACACAAACTGCAACATGTTGTCAGCAGTTTGGTACCAGAAGTCTGCACTTTATTCATTTATGTCAGTGAGTTAGAAAGATCTAATCTGCTATTTGTTCTCCTTCTTCTGGTTTAATATTAACACAACACAGATGAGGAGAACGGAAACGGCAACATCTGCTTTTTAAAGCCGTCCAATCACATCTAAAAGTTTAGTTTAGTCCAAACTACCTGCACCTACATGTTCTACTTCACTGCTGAAGATAAAGATGCTTCAGAGAGAGTTTAAATGTAATTTATTTCCCGGTTTTCTCTCCATCTGAGCTGATTTCTCCTCTTCTTCACACGTAGTACATTAATTAATAATAAAATATCAGACAAATATCTGTTAAATGTCCAACAAATTTAGCTGAATGATCCAACTATTACTACTAAATTAAAGCACAATTCTTTGATACAATTTTGGGGTACAGGTCCATTTTCTGCTAATTCACTATTGTACTTTTTACAACATTAGCTACTAAATTAATCACGCCAAATATAATCAACTGTAAATTCAAATATATTATTAGATTATGACGAGACTGTACTAATGAGTAAATGCTGGTAATGTTTGTCGCATTTTAGAAAAATATCCAACAAATAACAGTAAAATATCCAGCTAATTTCAATTTTAAAAAATCCAACTAATATCAATAAAACAATTCAAGTAATATCAATAAAATATCCAACAATTATCAATGAAATATCCTGCAAATAAAATATCCAGCTAATATCAATAAAATGTTCATAAAGGCAAAAACTTTATAAACTAATAAGTGCTGCTCACTTTTCTGACGCATTTTAATAAAACATCCAACAAATATCTGTATAAAATTTGGTAAAATATTAGTTTACTACCCAACAAATGTGAGTAAAGTATCCAATAAACAACTTTTCTGACACATTTTAGTTAAGTATTCAACAACTATATGCAAAACATTAAATATTAGTTTACTATATAATTTTTAGAGTAATCCAACCAATCCAAAGTACTTTAATCCAATAACAATACACTGGAAATGGAACCATATCCTTAAAAACTGTATTCAAGTATTGTACTTAAAATTAGTAGTACTAGTTGGACTGGTCATTAACATTTGCTAGATATTTGATTGATATATGTCCTATGTATGTAGTCAGCTCAGGTAGAGCTTATCTATAAAATGTTAATGATCAGTCCAACTAGTACTACTAATTTTAAGTACAATACTTGAATACAGTTTTTAAGGATATGGTTCCATTTTCCAGTGTATTGTTATTGGATTAAAGTACGTCAGTACAATTTTTCAGTACCTGTGTCTGAGTATTTAATTTCCTGCTACATTTTTGGCTTCCAAACATTCTAATTTTTACCAAATATGATCAACAATTAAATTCCAATGTATTATTGTTAGATTAAGATAAAACTTTATCGACTAATAAGTGCCGATAAATTTTCTGTCACAAGTTAGTTTAAAATCCAACGAATGTGAATACAGTATTTGAAGTAAAACACAGTACTTCAGTGCTGTTTCAGGGTACCTGTGAGCTGACTTCTCTTTTTGTCTTGCAGCTGTAAAGTTTGGTCGCATGTCTAAGAAGCAGCGGGACAGTTTGTACGCTGAGGTCCAGAAGCATCGTCTCCAGCAGCAGCAGCAGCAGCAGGGATCCGTCCTCCTGAGCCGACCCAGCATCGGCAGCCCGAGTCCTGGGGAGGCCGAGTCTCTGTCCCCCCACTACACGCTGTCCTCCAGCGGCCTCACAGAGCTGCCTGATGAGGCTGGACGCTACCTGGAGCAGGACTCACCTGAGGGAGGCTCTCTGTCGTCCAAGGTCTGTGATGTAACCTTCTGGACAGTTTACACCTGACCATCTCACGTTTGTCTTATTGTTGTATTTGTGCATGTTATTAAGTAAAAGGTGTAACAATTTGAGTGAAAAGTTCCTACAGTCACGTCGTTTTCTTCACGCCAATCCGTGGATCAATGTTTGAAGTGTCTAAATTTGAGAAATGACATACAGTCAAAAGTGTGGACACACCTCCTCAATTAATGTGTTTTCTTTATTTTCATGACTTTACATTGTAGATTCTCACTAAAGGCATCAAAACAATGGATGAACACATGGAATTATGTAGGGAACAACAAAGGGTGAAATAAGTCTGAACATGTTTTATACTTCAGATTCTTCAAAATAGCCACCCTTTGCTTTGATTACTGCTTTGCACACTCTTCGCATTCTCTGGATGAGCTTCATGAGGTAGAACCTGAAATGGTGACCTGCAAAATTTCAGGCCTCTAACTACATTATTTCTCAAGTTATGACTCTTCAAACGTTGATCCACAGATTGGTGCGAAGAAAACAAAACAAAAAACAAAAAAAATCGTCCCCATCATCTTTAAAGAATGTTTAACTCAAGAACTAATGTTCCTGATGAGCCCAGATTTTGCACATGATCAACTCAATCAGTATTCAACATGAACGGGTGAATTGAGGTAGTGATGATCTTGAGAGAAAAACTGAATAATCTACTAGTTCTAACCTCTTCTTCCACAAACAGGCCGACTCTGGTGGAGGAGGAGGAGATGGTGGAGGTTTCTACCTGGACATCCAGCCGTCTCCGGACCAATCAGGGCTCGACATTAACGGCATCAAACCGGAGCCGCTGTGCGACTACGGGTCCAGTAACGGATTCTTCCCGTACTGTTCCTTCAGCAACGGAGACGCTTCACCCACAGTGTCCATGGCAGAACTCGGTGAGTCGACAAACTACTGAGTAAAACACACTGTTGATACTGTATGATGGAATAGAGGAAATATTCAGATGTTAACGAACCGACTCTCGTCTGAAGCTTCCTCCAAATTCCCCGGATCTCAATCAAATCCAACATCTCCATGGATCGGACAGACAAGTCTGATCCATGGAGGCCCCACCTCCCAGCTTCCAGAACTTAAAGGATCTCCTGCTAACATCTTGGTGCCAGATACTACACTTCAGTTGACTTCTGGTTTCCTTGGCCCCTTTATGAAACATTTCTATAAGTGTTAACACATTCAGCATTGAACAGATAACAAGGACAGTCAGTCTTTAGAGAGAGCAAGCTGCTCTCTGGTAACATTAAATAATGAGACTGGTGGAAAACAGAGGCAAAAGTAAGAAGATATAAGAAATATTAAGGTAAAAGTCTCCAACTGTGTGTCTAAATGACTGAACAGCATCACTGAAAAATTGCTTCTGGGCAAAGAAGCGCTGAGGAGAAACAAAGGAGGAAGAATTCGGAGTGTTTCTGCATCTTAAATCCCTGCAGAGCTGCTCAGTTTGACTGTGACCTCCTGTAACGGCTACAACAACAGTGTCCAGTCGCGGCGCTCTGAAAACAGAGAAACAAATAAAGGATCCGGCGTTTGGGTGGAAGGTTGTCGAGGGCTGCGGGGGGAAAAAGCAAACAGAGAAGATGAGGAAATCTGCTGAAAGAGGTGAAGCAGAAGAAAAAGGAGCCACGGAGGAGAGCCGGAGACACAAAGAGGGAGACAGAAAGGTGGTTTAAAATAGCAGGAGGTTGGAAACTCATCTTCAGAGCTCATTAAAATCTCTGTGTGGTAATTAGCTGTCTGTTAATTAGGGCCAATTGGGACGTGGCGGGGCGCTCGTTGGGGGAAATCATCCTCTTATTGTCTCTGGAGGTTTTTCTGCTCACTTCTTATTGTGCTAACCCCGACAGGCCAAACACTGGCTTTATTTTCCAACCTTGTACTGTGTTGTTTTGATCTCTGCTGTTATTTCATGTTCAGTCACTGGAGCTGCACAATTAGCAGCAGAGCAGAGAAGCTCAACACAACAACAGTTTGTTTCTTATCTGGGCCGCGTTCAGGAACATTTTGTTGACACATTTTCAGACAAAGTTGAAAACGCAACAAAGTACAGGTTGTTATTTTGACTCAGCTTGGACCTCTGATGGCGTCCAAATTTGGTGTTCGACATTAGAGCTGCAATGATTTATCGATTAGTCGTCAACCATTAAATCAGTCGTCACAAAACATCAAAATTTTCAGATTGCAGCGACTTAAATGTGAAAATTTTCATTTTTTTTTCCGTCTCTGTGACAGTAAACTGAATATATCTGGACTGTGGACATAAGACATTTTAGGTCGACGCCAAGGAAGTTTTTCAACATTTTATAGATCAAACAACTGATAGATTAATCCACAGTAATCAACAGTGAAAACTGTATTTGGAGATGGTGGAACAAAAACATATGAATGGCTGATGTTTCACCAAATGAAGTCAAGTCAAATTTATTTATAAAGTACTTTTAAACAACCAGAGTTGACCAAGGTGCTGTACAGAAGAGTAAAGACACAGTCAGAAGATATAAATAATAGAACTAAAACCAAAATACACAATAAATAGACTAAATGGACTGGACTGCTCATCACAGATATAATATAAGTGCACACGGAACAACAAACCTACGTGATGTGAAAAGCCAAAGAAAACCGGTGGGTTTTAAGAAAGGTTTAGAAATTATACAGTGAGGAGACCTGTCTGATGTGCAGCGGCAGTTAATTCCAAAGTTTTGGAGCTGCAACAGAAAACGTTCGATCCTCTCTGAGCTTCTGCCTTGTCTTGGTCAGCTGACCTGAGAGATCGGCTCAGTGTATAGAGGTGTAAAAGCTCAGAAGTATGGAGGGTCAAGACCATTTAGGGATTTAAAACCAAATAAAGGAATTTTAAAATGAATTCTAAAATGGACAGGCAGCCATTGTGAAATGCCAACAAAAGTCAATGCCAGTTCAACTTTGATGTCGGTCTATAGTTTCAAATTGCAAAATCGATCAAAACTGACTATTTTACTGCTAGTCTGAACACAGAATTCTCACTTCCAACTTATCAAATACTACTGCTGTATCAAGACTCCTTGGTACTTTACAGTGTTTTTTTTCCATGTGCAGGGTAATGTAATATAATAGATGTATAAAAACCTGAACATCAGATGTAGATGTCAGGAATCTGTTTGTAAAGATTCTCGTTACTGTTGCTGCTTTTTACTCAGTAAGAAGTTGTCTTTTTCAAAACTAAACCAAATGGATTTAATGTCTAAACTTAACCAGACAGGAAGTGAATAGTCAAGTAAAATTTATTTATAAAACACTTTCAGAAACAGCAAGAGCTGAACAATAGTGCTGTATAATTATAAATAGCAACCCCATTGATATAGACACAGTGGCTGAATAAATCACAGTAAAATAAAGGAAAAGCAAAGATAGAACACAGTAAAAGATGAAGTCAGGGTATCAAGCTCAAGGTAGTTCTTCAGCAGTGACTTAAAAATTCCAAAGTCTCATCAGTTCTTACATAAAAGGCATTTCCATTGTTTTATTCTAACACCATTGGTGACCCCAGGTAAAAATTGGCAGCTCTTTATCCAGCTCTCCTAAACCCGGTCTCACGGGGATTCGTGAAACTGTCACGTAAGTTTTAGTTTCGGTTTCGTGCGCACCAACACGATTTCGTCATGTTTTTCGTGCCGCTCACCACGAAATGTTTTTCGCTGTGGTAATCACATCTGAAAGTGGTTTATACCGGCGGATTCATGACGATCTAAGCTGTCCATCGGCGTATACTGCTTGTGTGATCGCGTTTGCGGCCGCCGGCCGCCGGACATTCTTGGAATTCCTATGCAAATTGGTAAGTGTACCACCGGCTTATGGTTAAGTTATGGTTAGGGTTATGGTTAGGGACGATGTCATGCAAAATATAGCGTTGGATTCGCCACGGTTTTACATTAAAAATATAATATACACATTCTTTTGAAATACGTTCTGAGTGGCACGAAAAGTCCGCCGTTTAAAATACATTGGTGTGCATTTCGTGGTGAGCGGCACGAAAAACATGACGAAATCGTGTTGGTGCGCACGAAGCCGAAACTAAAACTTACGTGACAGTTTCACGAATCCTCGTGAGATCGGGCTGTAATACAACAGTGATGTTTCCCTCCATGGTGATGGTTTACCCTTGGTGCTCTGAGACGTTGAACACTTCAGGAGCAGGAATCAGAGTCATGAGTCTGCTGTGACTGGTGTGTGAAGGAATCTGACTATCGTATAGTCCCTGGACCTCCTGTCTGGATCCCCCTCACCACCGTGTTTGTTTTGTACCAGATCACCTGGTCCAGATCATCTCCAAGTCTCACCTGGAGACGTGTCAGTACCTGAAGGAGGAGCTGCAGCAGATGAGCTGGCAGAGCTTCGAGCAGGACGAGGTGGAGACGTACCAGAGCAAGGTGGGTTTACTCACACATGAAAACATTTTCTAACGCTACGCGAGGTAGTTCAACCCGCTCTCTACCCACCAATGAATATCAGGCTTCCCTCAAAGCATTTTAAAGCTGGATGAGATATTTAACTGCTCCATCATGTTCTGATTCAACCTCAGAGTCTAATAGCTCAGAAAATCTCTTAAAGATGCTCGCGCCAATCAACCGGCTCCTTTCTGGCCAATAAGACAAAACCAGACAGTGTACGTGTGCATTGTGATTGAGTTTAGAGTCTCTTTAGCTGTTAAGTGTTTTAACTTCCTTCTGCTGTGTTTTCTGTTTAGCCGAGGGAGGTGATGTGGCAGCTGTGTGCCGTGAAGATCACCGAGGCCATCCAGTATGTGGTGGAGTTCGCCAAACGCATCGACGGCTTCATGGATCTCTGCCAGAACGACCAGATCGTCCTGCTGAAGGCTGGTGAGAGAACAGTTTGATCTTATGTCTCCACAGATTGATATATCTAAAGGAGGCCGCTTTAGAAGCTGTTTTATTTTTTAGCCTGTTGTGCAGTTACTAGAAATGATGGATGTCAACTTACAGACGTGTTTCATGGTGTAAAATCACCGGGGTGTGTAAAGGACGGTGATACCTGGTTCAAAAATGAAACCTTTTTCTTTGTAAAAAGCCTTAAAACTATCTCCTCTTGATACAAAACACAATTTGTTTCATTTTTCCACTCAGAAAAAAAGGACTCTTTGGTATTTTCAACTACCAAAATATTGTTTTAATGGCAATGGGATTGGTCATCTGTTCGAATCCTTAACATGACCGGTTAATCAGATGAATCAGTTGGTTAGACTTCAGTTAATCATCAGTGCCTTTGTTTTCTCTCTCAGGTTCTCTGGAGGTCGTCTTGGTCCGAATGTGTCGAGTGTTTGACTCCCAGAACAACACGGTTTACTTCGATGGAAAGTTTGCGGGTCCTGATGTCTTCAAAGCTTTAGGTGAGTGAAGATGTAGTGTAGAAAAGAGAAACTACAAATCACAGTGAGCTATAGCACAGGCATTTCCATTCAAATGGTTTTATTTGCATTCTTAATTTGTATATAAAAGAATCTCTAATATTATACAATTATGTTTGGACGTAGTGGAAAAGTTGGTGCGTCAACAAAAGCAAAATGTAATAAAAACTAAACTTCCAAAAAAATGTAAAAATCGGTTAAATCACTATTATTAATACAACTCATTTAGAAAAGATGTTGACCCAATATGCTTTCCAATAGAGACATAAGATAAAAACAGCAAATTTTCCCTGATTTATGTAAATAATAAGTTTAAGATGTCACAATATTATTTTAATGATTTTAATGATAACAAGGTGAAGACCCTACAATATTATTTAAATATTAATAACATTTATAATAAATAAGGTTAAGACCCTACACTATCATTTCAGTAATAACGGAATTAATAATTAACAAGGTTATGATCCGACAATATCGTTTAAATAATAGTAAAATCATTAATGAATGAGGTTAAAACCCTACAATATTATCTGAATAATAGCATCAATAATAAATAACTAGGATAAGCCCAGCACTATCATTTAAACAGTAGAATAAACTATGAATAACAAGGTCAAGACCCTACAATATCATTTATTAATAATATAATGAATGATAATTATGTTAATAACCCACACTATTTAAATATTAAAGGACTAATTTAAATTATTATTGAAAACTTACAATATTATTTATGTAACATGGTTAACCTAAATTATTTATTATAGAAATGTACCTTCCTAATTTAAATATTAATGGAAAAAACCCTGTATTTTATTTATTTAATTAAATATACTGGACTAATTTAGAAGAGAACATCCTCATATTTTCTATATTATTTCCACCTTTTGAGCTTCGGCTTGTGTTCTGTCAGTTCAGTCTTCCTGTCGTCTTCTTGAGCTGTTTACCTCAGTGAACCAACTACTAATATTATGCTGATATTATCAGAATAAAACTGGCATTAATTCATGTTTTTTGGCCAATTTGACTTCAAACTTGAGTTAAAACATGCGCTACATTTGGATGGAAATGCAGCACCTTAAAATAACTTCTCTTCCTCTAATGTTTGTCCTTAATTAAAAATGCTTGATTATTCCAGTAAAACCCAAAAATAACATTAGAAAACTGTAAATCTGCATAATGTGTGATCTTTCATGACTTAATACAGCTTCAGATCAACAGAAAGTTGCAAAAAAGAAAAACTAATAATGATGTTGTTGACTGACAAGCTGATAAGCCCACAAACCTTCAGCACCTAAACACAGAAATAATTTAGAAGTTCACGTTTAATTTATCGCATACTTTCACAGATTTGCATTTAGTGTATAAATAGTAAAACATCAGAGTGAGAGCACATTTACTGGCAAACTGTTCAAACACAGTGTGATCACACATGCAGACACAAAAAATTACACTTATCTAAATAGGGAAGTAAAACGAAGCTCCTATAAGTCACTGGATGGGTTTGTCACAGTTTTCTTGTGTTTTTCCAGGCTGTGATGATTTAATCTCGTCTGTGTTTGACTTCGCTAAGAGCATGTCTTCACTGCACCTGTCAGAGGACGAACTGGCTCTGTTCTCAGCGTTCGTTCTGCTTTCTGCAGGTACGAATTGTCACCAGAGTTTATCATGATAACTGTATCTGCAGCAGCTTCTCATGTGAAATAACTGTGTGTTTGTGTAGATCGGTCGTGGCTGCAGGAGAAGCTGCAGGTGGAGAAGCTGCAGCAGAAAACCCAGCTGGCTCTGCAGCACGTCCTGCAGAAAAACCAGAGGGAGGACGGAGTTCTCAACAAGGTAAAGTCTCAACGTCCTGCCCTCTAATAGAGAATATGTAAATGTTTAATCAAAGGCAGCTGGAGTTTTTGGGGATGTTTGATGTTTTTTGCATTCCCCTGAGTGGAGCTGGGTGTTAATCTGTCTGGGTCAGGATCTCAGGACTGCATAGTAAGCATCTGATAAATTGCATCATAGACAACCTCCTCTTTGATAGTGGTGTGTTTGACATAGGGATCAGTCTTCTTTCCATCAGTCTTCTCAAGTCAACATGTTCAACTTGTCCTCCAATGAGGGTCCATTGTCCTTAAGATGTAGTTGGATTGTTTAGTTCTGACATGAGAAGTTCACTCTCCTGGGTTATTAAGCAGAAGTTTAGTTTCATCACTGCACTGAACTATGTTCATAATACTGCTGCGTTTATTTCTGGGTGTTTTGTCCTCGGAGAAGTGATGTTTGTTGTCTGAGTTTCTCAGATCTTCCTGCAACATAAGGAATAACAGTGTTGTTCTGTTGATGGTTCTTTCCTCTCTGTCTGTTCTGAGTCTATGATTCTGACAAAGGTCCAGTTTGGGTCAATACATGTTTAAAGTTCTTCTCTGATGTGTTTGTGCTCCTTCCCTTCTGTCTTTATTATCCCACTCTGACCCGATGGTGCCCGATGGAATTCACAAACAAAAAATGTTTGTGAATTCTCAGGAACAGTAAAACCTCCAGCTCGTTCTCCAGGGCTGCTGAGACTCAAACAGTAAATATTGGTCAGTGGTGAAGTTTTCTGTCATCTTCAATGTGACCCACTCAGACCAAGAAGACCAGATTGTTTCCTCTGATGTCCTCCTGAATGGATTTGATGTTTCCCACTGCACTGTTGATCTGTGAAGGATTCTACTCTCTGAGTGTTGCTACTGAACCAGTGGATGGAACATTTACTGTGAAGGAGATCAGTGCTCTATTCCGTACATCTTCCATATACTCTGTTCAACGGCATTGAGAAACCCTTATTATATAGTTAGTAGGTGGTAGGGCTGGACCCGAATATTCGGTTGTGACGGTGGTATCCGGATATTCATTTTGACTGATTACCTCAGTAAACTACTTTGTTAAGCACCACTGTACATCATCCTGTATCAGTGGCAGCATGACGTTGTTCTGGTGTCTTTCTTGTGAAGCCTGTGCTTTAATTTCTTAGATGATGCAGTTAGAAGGGGGTGCTATAGCTGATACTTGCAACCTGAGCTGTTCTGCCTCTGTATCTTCCATATTACCACCATTTCTGATCACTGAGTCTGTCATCATGATCAGGTGTACTACTGTGTTTCTGTTCTGATGTTACTGCAAAATTCAGTCCCCCTTGGCTCAGGGGTCTCTTCTGGTTGGATAAACTCTGTCGGTCAAGTTCTTTACCTACTTCTCATGGATGTTCAGCTGTATTGGGTTCTCATCCTTTTTTCTCCAGTTCTTCTGTTCTGTGGGAATCTCTAGGTGTTGATTGTAATGCTTAGAATGTATTTGTCATTCCTTGCCCTTGGTGTGTTGTGATGTTTGTACCTTTTCCACCAACTTACTGATTTCCTCCAGGACTTAATTATGTAGATGTGATGTCAGCTCCGCCACCATCTGGACGTTCTTCTCAGGTCTCACTGAGCAGCTGTTTTTTGTGCTTCATCGTAAGTTGCAGCCAACACAGAATAAGTCCGAGCAGCTTACGCCCTGGTTCCACCATAAAGGGCAGCAGAGCTGAAAGAATTCCTCAGAAGGCTTGGAAACAGATGCTCAACAAAAGGTAAAAGGCCAGATGCTTAAGGAGCTGACATCACATCTACCCAGTGAAGTCCTGGAAGAAGAATGTGGAAAAGACCCAGACATCACAACACATCAAGGACATGCAAGATGTACAGATTCCAAACGTTACAGTCACAAGTTAGCAATTCCCGTAAAACAGAACAACTGACCTGAAAGGGAAATGATGAAAACACAACACAGCTGGCATTCATTAGCAGTATGTGAGGACCTTAGTCAACAGAGCTCAACCAACCAAAGGAGGAAGTCTTACTCACGGCACTGAACTTGGTGAAAACATCTCAACAGTTACCAGAAGTAAACCTCATCATGTGAATCTGAATTTGCCTTGGGATTAATGAAGTATCTATCTCTCTGTCTCTATCTATGTGGAACAACTCAGAATGAAGGTATCAGCAGTGTAAAAGCCCCAACTTCCAACCTCACCATATATGAAATAAGTAGCTATTTGCTAAAATTGCACCAGCACATCACCATCCTGCTGGCTGATAAAGGAAGATATGGAGCGGTGCTGAACTAAGCAGTTTACCAAGGTCATCAATCTTCTTATGGCCACTGAGGAGACACTGAGGTAAGATCCAGCAACTACAAGAAAAACATGAAAACAGACGACAACTTGAAAAAAGACAAAGAAAGTTACCAACCACTGCATTACCCTTTGTATACTGCCAAAACAGCTAGGCACCATCTCAACTCCGCTGGTTGTAAACACTCAACATCAGAAACTTCGAGATTGTACCAAGAAGGTAAGAAAAATAAAGTTGGACTCAGGTGAAACCATGGTAACCTACAATGCCCCTTCACCCTGGAAGCAGCAAAAACTTTCAGGAAACTTCTGCTGAAGAACAAAACTCTGTCCACCAGAACCAACCTCACCTCAGACCATCACCTACTTGCAACTAGGGCTGGCCCAAATAGCAATTTCTGGGCTCTGGATATTCGGCCCGATTAATCACAAATATCCAAAATATTCAGTTCGGCTTATAACGTCCGACGAGGGTGAGGGGTGGGAATGGATGGAGGACGAGCTGAATATTAGGATCAGTGCATATCGTAACATCCGACGTCGGGCGAATTGACAAGATGAATACCGATCACACGACATCGTCTGACGGGATCTCAAATATTCGAATACCACCTTCACGACCAAATACTCGGATATTCGGGTTCAGCCCTACTGACAACATAATGAGGTTTCTACAGAACTCATCAATGACTCCAATGTGGAAAATGTCGAGAATAGAGCACTGATCTCCTGGTGAAGAACTGCTCTACCCACTAGTTCAGGTACATGGATCACACCTGAACTAGAATCAAAACACAGTTCACTCTGAAAGACGTCAGAGGAAACAGTTTGGCTTTCTTGAACTGAGTGGTTCACATTAAAAAGATGACACAAAATCCACACAGAAAAAATTTACTGTTTAAGTCTCAGTAGTCCAAGCTGGAGGTTATCAGAACCTGACACCATCAGGTCAGAATGAGTCCACAAAGACAGAAGGGAAGGAGAAGAAACACAAACACATCAGAGGAGCACTTCAAACTTGTTTTTAACCAAACTGGACCTTTGTCAGAAGCACAAAAAGACCCACAACAAAACAACACCGTTATTCATTATGCATCTGAAAACTTGGGTGGATCTTTGACACCCAAAAACACACTGAGGCAGACGTTTGTCCATCCTGAAGACAAAATAAACAGAAATAAGCAGAGCAGTGTCGTGTCCACACTTCAACACAATGAGGAGAAACTAAACAACTGCTCCATCACAGGAGAGTAAACTCTTCAAGTCGGGAATCTTCAGTCTGGGGGTCAACAATGGACACATTTGGATGAAGACAGACAGTAGGAACAACATGAGCAAACAGAGGAGGTGCTCTACAACACCACCTATCAGAGACTGATAATGCAGTCCTGAGTTTCCTCCACAGAAGGTCTAACATCCAGTCAGATACTCCTTCAGAGTGAAGAAGCTTTTCTGATGAAACGTCTTCAACAGACCTTTAGACGCTACAAAAAGAAACGGTTGTAACAGATTCTGTTGTGACCACTGTCTTAAACACATCAACTAGTTTGTACTAACTTTCTCATTTCACCTCCTTCCCTTCTCTCCTCATCTCCTCTTTTTGCTTCTTCTTCCCTATTTCCACTTCTCTTTCTGCACCACCTCTTTTTTGGTCTCCTCACCTTTCCTCTACTTGTCTACTCTTCTTGCTCTTCCACTCCCTCCTCCTGTATTTCCTCCAACTCATTTGCTGCCATCTCTTCCCTCTGTCCCTCACCACTTTCATGTTTTCCCTCCTCTTCTATTTCCACTCTTCTTCCCGTTCTTCTCATACCCTCCTCTGGTCTCTTCTCTTTCCTTACTACTACATCTACTCTTCATGCTTTTCCTCCCTTTTCTTCATCTCATTTCTTCTTGTGTCTCCCTCCTTCCCTCTCATCTTTCTTCTCTCCTCTTCTTTGTGTGCTTCTCAACCACTTCTTTCTGTTCTTCTCACTTCCTCCTCCTCCTCCTCCTCCTTTCTCTTTCCACTCTTTCTTATCCTCCCCTCTCCTCTCTCTTTCACATCTCTCTCCTCTTTCCTCTCCTTCTCTGTTCCTCTCCATTATCCTCGTTCTTTCCTCTTATCCTCTGGTCTTCTCTCCTTGTCTACTATTTCCACTTTTCTCTTCCCATCATTTTCTACTTTTCATCTCTTCTCCTGGTCTCCTAATTCCCTCTCTCTTCTGCTCCTCTGCTCATCTCCTCTCCTTTATTCCTTCCCTCTCTTCCTTTCACCTCCTCCTGTCCTCTTCCGTTTCTATTCTCTTCTCGTCTCCTCTTTGCTTTATTTTTTCTCTTCTTACCATTCACTCCTCTTGTTTTTACTTGCTCTACTCCTCTTCCCTCCTCCTTTCTCCTCTTCAGCTCAGAGCGAAGGTGTCGGCGTTGCGTTCCCTCTGCAGTCGTCACACAGAGAAGCTGTCGGCATTCAGAGCAGTTTATCCCGACATCGTTCGATCACACTTCCCTCCTCTGTACAAGGAGCTGTTTGGAGCCGACCTGGAACTTGCTCTGCAGACCAGCGACTGACAGACGCTCCCTGCAGGACCGAGCTTCTGTATCCAGATCCTGGTTTCTACAGACCCTGAGAACGGACCGGCGACTCTCACCTCCAGAGACTGTGTGTGGACGCTGAACTCCTCGTGGACAAACAGAGACACAAACTTGTGCGGATTCAGCGAGGATCAGGTGGTTTTCTCTCTCCACCTTCATTAACACATCAGGATCACGGACCTGGATCAGAAACACTCTGACGTTAAAAAGCACTTTCAGTTCTCACACTGAAACCTGGTTTGTGTTTCCTTCACGGGAATATAAAGACATTTTCAGTTACTTTTACTTCGGAAACATGACGACTCTTTACAGGATTAACGGTTGCTGACCAATAACCAGCTCAAAGGACCAGACTCATGCAGCTAAACTACTTTAACACAGCAGTCACCTGGCATAAAGACATGGAGATACTGTAATTATTCCTCTTCTGCATACTGACTGCGCAGTAACAACAGCATAAAGGATGAACAACAAAATACACAGTTCCTGTACTTAATATGAGGCTTTAACAGTCTGACTTGAAATCGCAATTTCAAACAATGCATTACAGATATGCTCATGCATTTTTGAAAATGAAAACATAACGGAAAAAAGTTTTGTGTAATTTAATTTAAAAAAGGTAGACTTTTGTATCTTCTGTATTAATTACATGCAAAGTGAAATCTTCAAGCCTTTTTTTGTTTTTATTTAGATAATTAAGGCTTAATAGCTCATGAAAATCAGAAATTTAGTGTCGCAGAATATTAGAAAATTACCTAACATCAACCCAAATTAGTAAAAAATGCATTTACAATACAGAAATGTCCAATTAGTACATTATACGGCAAGTCTGACCCAGAGTTTAAACTGCTGTTACAATGGGTTTTTTTATAAATTCATGCCGTACTACTTCTGTAACAGTCACACTTTTCATAGTATCTCATTTGCTAATGCTTTTTCACTTGTTTTAAATCTGTTATACAGTGGACTGGAGATTCACTTTAAAAAGTTATATTGCAAAAAAAACTACAACATCTTTCAGAAAAAATGCAATTAAATCTGCATTTTTTCCTAATTGGTTAGATCCTGTCTGAACCACTCAAAAAAAATGAATAGAAAAAATATCAGCAAAAAGTGAGATTTGTGTGGAGTAATGAGGAAAGCTTTCACACATTACCATATAAACCTGACAAATGGCTCATTTCCATCATTGCTTCTGCATTACGTTTACCTCCTTTTCTTGCACAGTTTAAATATCCAGCAGAGACCAAAAACATTAGTTGATGAATGCCTAACCCACAACAATCAAACTAAAAACTTATTATATTTCAAGAAAAAATCATTTCAAATAAAAGGTAAGGTAGTTGATTTGTATGTTTGAGATGCTAAAATCTGGTTATTTATGACATTTTTGCCGGAATGATCACAAAATAGTTTCCAGTGACTCCCTGATTTGTCAAGCGTCTGATCAATCTGAGCATTTGGGTTCTCTTTAAGTAAACTATCTGGTTGTTAAATTCAAAACAAAGCAACAGATTTTATTAAGTTTTCATATGTTTTGTGTATGAAAAGCAAAATTTGTTCAAGGACTAAAGTTTTCACATAAAGTGCTATGAAAAGCAAGATTATTTTCTCAGAAATGTAGAGGACAATAAATAACAAAATTTGACTGATGAAGCCTCATGTTAGCTTCAGCTGAACTTTATAAACATCCCAACACAGAACAAAGGCTGTAGGAGTCAGTATGGAGAGAAGGAATGATCACAGTTGTAACAGCGTTGTATTAATGTAGATGTGAAAATCTAATCTAAAGACTGACAGAAAACGGCTCATTTTTGTTCAGTACTGATCAGCTAACACTGACAGATAATTAGTCAGAGCTGCAACTCTCATCCACCTTACTGAGGAGGTTTTTCAACCCAAAACTGTCACATCTGCAGATATCTCATTTGAAAAAGACAAGTTTTTGAACTAGAATCAACTCAACCTGCTAGCTGTTACCCCTTTTACACCAGGACAGCTGGGTGAAAAATCCCACATTGGTTCTACAGCAGACAAGGAACCGGATCTCTGGAGGAAACTGGTTCCAGAGCAGCACCAACACTTCACTGGTCTGCAGCAGCGACTCCTAAACTTTTCAACCCCAAAAATAACGCCGCCGGAGACCTCCGATCCCCAACTATCACCAACAGGGGTTGGCCAATCCAAACACAGAAGAACAACATCCAACAACCAATCTGACATTTTATAGTGTATAGTTCAGGAAGACACTGATCAACTGCTGTCCGGAGATTTATTAAAAATCCGTCCAATGCTCCAATTAAAGCCTTGAAATGGTACACAGCCCCTTTCTATTGCAGGTCAGACAAACACTGATGTCAACACTCCAGCTAAATCTCTACTTCCTTCTCTCAGTTTGTTGCTTTGCATCAAATGCATCAGTTCAGATTTCTGTTGTTTTGTTTGGATTATTCAGTTTATGGAAGATGTTCACCTTCATCTTTCCTCTCAGCTTGTTTTATTTGATTATCAGCTACAAAAAGGCTCAGAAGGCTGAAAATACATATTCTTGAAGGTCAGTGAACACATCTGGTTGATCCGTAAGTTAAAAAACTCCTGTTTATTTTTTGAAACACTCGCTATTTAGAGTCAGATGACGGAAACGGACAAAAGCGTGGAAGGAAACTGATCCACTGAAGGGTTTTTAAGCAGGGTGGTCTAACTTAATTTCTGTAGTTTTTGAGAAAAATAGACAAGACAAAACAAGACATTTGAGGCTTTGAGAAACACTGATTTTATCAACCAGAAACCCTACAGATTAAAACAACTGTTAGTTTGAGTCCTAATCCACATCCTCAGTCATGTTCCTGTTGAGCAGTCAGTCGTTTTGTTTTTCTTCCTGACTTTTTCTTTTCCAGACAAAACAAGACAACAAAGCAGCGTTTCTTCCTCCAGTCAGAAGGTTGTCATCTTGTTTTCTAGCAGTCGACCACATGTGCAAACCCGAGATTGTAGTTTTGAGTCTGCAGCTGTCTGCGGTGACGGAGGCAGAAGCCATGAATCGGATTGAAACCAGGACATTCTGCTGTTTTTCAGAACTGTAGAACTTCAAATGTCGTGTCTCTGCTCTGTGGTGCTCACTGACCCTGTCTGGACCTTTTTTTTTTTTTAAACATTTAAAACGGCAATGCTCTAAGTTGTAGATGCAAAAGATAAAAAAAAAATTAATACTGGTTCTACTTTATCAGACAGTATCATCTAAACTAATTTGTGAGGTTTTTACACTTTTTTTTGGAGATCTCATGAGTAAAGTCTGCACAAATCCCACAAGTTTGTGGTAAATTAAGCACTTATTGTTCGATCCTTCAAGCATCCTGCAGATGATTTTTGTCTTGTACTGGTGCCGGTAGTGTCACAAAGGAAACCGAACAAAAACTAGCAAGAAAAAATAAGAGAGCTGTCACAAATCTAGATAGAGCTTAACTCCACATCTAGAACAGGACCGTCCACATAACTGAATATAATTCCTGCAGATTCAAGTCATTCTGGACTTTGAAGTGAAAGAAAACACCTGCAGTACGTCTTTCTTCTTCCTCACCTGTTTGTCTGCTGCTGCTTTAGCTGATCTCACCTGTCAGCAGTGAGTCAGTAGCTCCCCCTGGTGGCGCTGACGCTAAAATGCAGAATATTTTAATTTCCTTGCAATTCATGTTTTTTACGTTTGCATGAGCAGCAACACTTTTCCACTAACAGTTACATTCATTATGAGTTAATTAAACTCATCTTAATACATATTTGTGTCAATCTGTGAAGCAGGTCAACCGATAAAACATTCAAAAACTACATTTAAACAGCTGACAGTGTCGTTCATAAAAGTATAATTTTAAATAAAAGCATAAAACAGAAGAAATCCTCACATGTGTGAAGCTCAGACCAGAAAACAGGAGCTGGTAAATGATTCATTAATTATCAAAAATGATCCAGAGTGAATTCTGGATTCTCATATTGATCATAATCTGCATTTACACGCCAGAAAACAGAAGAAAAATCATTCCAGCATCAATGGATTCAGGATTCAGCGTGATTAAAGCAATATAACGAAACGAACTATGCTGAGTGAAGAGCAGGAAATAACAATGTGTTGCACTATCTACAGTCTAACAGAGTGCTGGGAGCTTTTTATTATTCAGGTTAATTCTTTAAAAAAGGCCAAAGACCAGCGGCTCAGACATCCTGACTTTCCCAAAAACTCTCAAATCCTACATCTCCCATGATTCAACGGGCATGTCACATGTCAAACTCCCCACTAGCAGGTGTTTCTTCACCAAAAGTTTAGCTTCCCATTCGGTAATGTGCAGGAATTTTCAACGTATTGATATTTGTGTTTTCACAGTGAGTCTAAAGCTTCAAGAAAAAGGAGCAAATCAGTCTGTGAAAGAATTAAATGTGCAACAAATGAGTGTGGTCTTCACTCAGTCAGCCATAAACCACTCAAACCAAACTATTTCTTAAAAAGGTTGAAGACCCTAATTAAACACGAAGACGACTCCCTGCCTGGTGTCTCTGGGAGGTGAAACTGAGCTGAATTTATCTTGTTTCCTTCAGTAAAAATAAAAAGAGTAACTTCAGATTTGAAAAAAGTCACAGGAGACATTTATGGGTTTATATATTCCTCTACAGTGCCACTTTGCTGTAGCACTAACAGTAAAACTAGACTAAATTTGGGTGAAATGTTAACATCTGTAGATTCTAATCTTCATTTTAAAGCCATCTGATGACTGTATTTTTAAGATATGACAATGCAGTGGGATCTCAAAGACATTTTACGGGAGAGTCACATCACAGTGGTTTAGATCAGCTGAAAAGTGGCTCCTCTTCTCCCACCTACAGCATGAATCAGTCAGTAACTCTTCAGCTACCTTCAAACAACCAACCAAACTGGATTAACATCAATCAACCACCTGCTTCATCTCCAAAGCCCCAACAACAATCAGTATTTCTGGCAAATAATGAACTTTAGCCATAACCGAATGTCAAGCAATAATGTAAATGTTGTATTTTTAATCTTTGTGTATAGTTTTTAAAACACGGCATGTCGATGCGGATTCTAATTTAAAGTTAGGATTAATTTATCTTCTGACTCTTCTGTGTTATTTTCGTCTCGACCCGTATGGTAATCACACGTTTTTCTCCCTCCGGGCCACTTTACGGTGACTTTATGAATTATTCTGTACAGGAAAAACACGGCGACCGATGCATCTGTTGATTTCTGAGCATCATCGTGTAAGATATCTGGTTTGATATGCACAGCTCTCAGTTTAGCTTTAGTTTAGTAACGGAGAGCGTTTTGTGTTTTTAATAAGCGTGTGGTGCTTTTTGTTAGCAGAGGTCTGGATTTTACCAACTATGCCACATTGTATGTTTCTTCACAGGGTAACAAACACGCGGAAAAGGAATATTCTGGTTTTTAACAACGTGACGGGAACATTTTCAGAACGGCAGCAGGTCGTTTAATGACGCCCAATCAAAACGCAGCTTTTACAGAAACTAAAATTCAGGGTCATCTCTTTGGAGGGATTTTCAAAGCAGGAAATTTCCACCGGATTTCCGTCCTAAGTTGTACAAAACCAGAATTTTGCTTTGAAGTATTGTGATGCTGAATCGTCATAGTACAGGACGTTATTGCCGAGGCTGCACCTGTATCAGCGTGTCAGACTCGGACTGTCGGTTTCTTTGTTTAAGTTGCTAAAACGTGACTTTTTTTGATACAAAACAGAGCTGCTGTATCTGACATGTAAAAAAAACAATAAAACAGAGAAGAGAGAAATGCATGTCTGTGTTGGCTTTCTTTTAAATGTCATTTATTTCTGATTTAGTTACAAACTATAATAAAAGTCAATGAATCTAGATTCATCCAGAACTTTCTGTGGCTGAAACTGTCGCTTTAAATAAGGCCCAGGTGAGTTTTATAAGATTTTAGCAGCTCAAAGATGATTCTCCAACTTCACAATTTGTGACAAAACTGGATCATTTAGAGGAAATCTAAGTGACTGGCTTTTTCATTAAGGACGATAAAGAAAGTTTAATTGATGTTTTATTGTCATGCAAATAACTGAGAATAATGATTTTCCCTTTGCTGTTCATTTTATTCCCCTTTTAGTTTTAGATTAGCACCTTTTAAAAGCCACTTTTTTTACAGCTCCTAAATACATGCAGTGCTTTTTATTTTTGAAGCCAGTGTATAATTTTATCATGTAATTGGGCTAAATTTGGACTGTTTCCAAGTGTTTTTGCACTTTTAGTTTAGTCAACTGGCTTAAATTTCAATTTCTATTTAATTAAAAGGAACACTTGTTGTAGGGAATATCTTTTTTTTTTTCTACCAAAATGCTATGCGAACATATTAATCCAATGTTGGGTACATGAGCAAAAGAAAACGTACATTTATGATAGTTTCCATTCACTTATGTCATTAAAAGAGTTCCAGTCGATGCTCTAATGATGAAAAAGAAAACAGAAAACCTGATGGAAATGTGACATTTCTTTTTATTGATTTCACTTGTAGCACAATAATTCCATAAAGTAGTATTTTTACTTTTACTTCAGTAAAGTACATTTTCTCCAGCACAAGTACATGAAACAGTTCAGCTGCCGCCTGCATCTCTCCCTCTGTCCAGTAGATGGCAGTAGAGCACAGGTGTATACGTTTCACCTGCAGCAGAGTCAGTTTTTCAGCAGGGAACAAGCAGATTAAACCAATTTTCTGTGTGACACTGACGGTAAAGCTCGGATCACACATGACTGTGTTCCTGCCACAGTTT
This sequence comes from Acanthochromis polyacanthus, assembly GCF_021347895.1. Taxonomy (NCBI): domain Eukaryota; kingdom Metazoa; phylum Chordata; class Actinopteri; family Pomacentridae; genus Acanthochromis; species Acanthochromis polyacanthus. The sequence continues at coordinate 39,265,790 of NC_067114.1, read as the reverse complement.
GAGTCCGTGCTGAGGCTCAGTTTCAGGGTGTAGATTCACTGTTTCACATGACAAGAATCACTCTGTGGGCCTCTGAGGCTTTATTTTATTCTGATTTAACCAGGAATGCAGCAGTGTGTTGGAAAAAAAGAAAGAGGTGACAATGTGACAGCACAATAAAACCAAATTAAAGCTGCAAGCAGCGATGGACGGGTCCTCGCATCCACGCTGGTCGTGAATCCACGCACGTCCACCAGGTGGCGCTGTGACTGAGAGTGTATGTCGGCCTCTGAATCGCATCTGGACCAGAGTCCAATCATACATTTAAAATTTCAGCCAGACTGCAGCATGTTCAGAGCAGTTATAGAGCATTTCCTGTCTATCCACCAGGTGGCGCTGTAACTCAGAGTGTATTTCACACAGTGGATGTGATGAGGGTTGGACTCTGATCACTCATGAAAAGTTTCAGGCTGATTTGATCATGTAGAGGCCAGTTATACAGCATTTACTGTCCCTCCATCAGGTGGCGCTGCGACTGAGAGTGTCTGTTGGCCTGTAGATGTGATCAGGATTGGATTGTGATCACACATGGAAAGTTTGAGGCAGATTGGAGCATGCAGAGGAGAGTTATACAGCAGTTGATGTTTCATGGCGAAGCATCAAAACGCTGATGGTCGCCATGGCCACGCCATTTGGCTTCTGGTTAAACTTTTGATAACTTTTCCAAACCAAGTCCTGCTGTGTGGACTGACAAAATTTCAGGTCTCCTGGAATTATCCCCTAGGAGGTATTAACTCTCAAAAATGAGAAAAATCATCAAAAATCTCACAATTAATCCAAGATGGCCGACTTCCTGTTGGGTTTAGGACATGGCTCCAAGAGGCTTTTTTGTGCGTCCTGATGTGCTCTATAAGCCTCCCAAATTTCATGGATGTAGGTGAAACGTGCTGGGGGGGCTGTTTGTTAAAAATACTGTAGGGGGCGCTATAGCATGTGCAGTGCCGAGATGCATACAGTGTTGTTCCTTGGGTCAATGGTGATGTGTGTGGTAATTTTTGTGAGCATTGGAGTATTCCTAACCTGTCAGAAAGGGCTTTGTTTTTCATGGCGATATTTGGTTGCTACGGCAACAGCGTTACATGAAATGTCACACCCTTCACAGTGTGTGATTGTCAAGAGGTGAAGACTCGACTGACCAATTTCCAGCATGATATCACCAAGTTTGGGGCCATTGTACCTGAAAATATAAGGCCTTAAACTTACTATTACCAACAGGTGGCGCTATGACTTTTTCAGAATTTATGAGTGTGGATGTGTTCAGACTGGACCTGGTATCCAGCATGTGAAGTCTGAGGCAGATAGGATGTTGTTCAGCTGAGATATGAATCGTTAAATTTTCATGGCGAAACATCGAAATTGGTTTGGCCGCCACAGACACGCCCTTTGATGACAAGTCACCATTTTCACTGGGATGCATCATCAATGTGTTTAGGCTGTTGTCACTGCATTTGAAGTGAATATGATCAACCGGGTAACAATAGGGCATGAAAGTGTAAAAGATGTCTATTTCCTGAAACCACAAGGTGGCGCTATGACTGTCAATGAATATCCCTATGTGGATGACATCAGGACAGGACTGTCATCATACATGTAAAGTTTCAGGCAGATTGGAGCATGTTGAGAAGAATTAGACACCACTTCCTGTTTCATGGCGAAGGATCAGTTGTTTGAGGCTCCGCCATGGCCACACCTTTTGGCTTCTGGTTGAGTTTTTGATAACTTTTCATCAGAAAGGTCTGGTGCATGTACTGGCCAAATTTCAGTTCTCTCAGACTTATCCACTAGGAGCTATAAATTTTGACAAATGTACAGCAAATTCAAGATGGCCGACTTCCTGTTGGGTTTAGGGTGTGGCTGTGATTGACTTTTTGGTGTGTCCTGATGTGGTGCATATGCCCACCAAATATTGTAGCTGTAAATAAAACATTGTGGAAGTTGGCCTAATGACCACTGTTTCAATTTTGCAGGTGGCGCTATAGAGCCATTTTTTCACACATATGCGCAACTCCCATAAAATATCAAATTTTTCGCCAGTCCTGATGTGCACGCCAAATTTCACGCGTTTTGGTTCATGATAAGGCCGCCAAAAAGGCAAGTCATTTCCCGAGGAGCGATTAAGTTTGAAAAATTTACAGCAAATTGAAGGTGGCCGACTTCCTGTTGGGTTTAGGGCGTGGCTGTAATTGACTTTTTGGTGTGTCCAGATGTTCTGCATATGCCCACCAAATATTGTAGCTGTACATGAAACATTGTGGCAGTTGGCCTAATGACTACTTTTTCAAGTTTGCAGGTGGCGCTATAGAGCCATTTTGCCACGCACATGCGCAACTCCCATAAAATATCAAATTTTTCGCCAGTCCTGATGTGCATGCCAAATTTCACGCGTTTTGGAGTATGATAAGGCCGCCAAAAAGCCAATTTACTTTACGGGAGAAAAAAAAAAAAAAAAAAATAATAATAATAATAATAATAAACCCTAGGGTTTCAATAGGGTCCTTGGCACCGCTGGTGCCTTGGACAGTCGGTGCCCTGGCACCGCCTGTCCTTCGCACCCTCGGTGCTCGGACCCTAATAATGGAGGTCTGTGTTGGTATACACTTAAAGAAACAGTACATTGTAGTTGACATGCTCAGACCGACAATCGACAGACGTGTATTTAATGTAATTAAAAATGGTAGCAGCTGCAGTGTTAAGGAGTAGATGTTTACATATATATATAGTTTAATAATGTCCAACAACAATCAACAATCCGGCTGCCTAAGTGAGTTTAAATTAAATACTGTGACGTGTTACTGCATGAAATTATAGTCATTACAGCAGGTCCTCGACTTACATTGGAGTTCTGTTCCTAGTAATCTACTGATTTTTACCATAAGTTGAAACTCTGGTGAAAATCAGTTAGGTCAGTTAGGTACTGTATCGAAGCACCATCAGAAGAGTCTGACTTACGCTTGGGAACCAATAATGAAGGGCAAAAACTTAGCAAGTGTAGTGTAATCCAAGGTGGCGTACAAGATTAGCTTGAAAGGACACATCTTTGACTGAACATTATTGATTGAGTTTAACATTATTCGATACTTGGACTGCACAGTAAAGCAGTGGTTAGTACTTCTGCCTTGCAGCAAGAAGATCCCCGGTTCAAATCCTGGGGTGGGCCTGGGATCTTTCTGCATGGAGTTTGCATGTTCTCCCTGTGCATGTGTGGGTTTTCTCCGGGTACTCAGCCCTCCTCCCACAGTCCAAAAATATCCATCCATTCTCCCCCCATTACAATAGCTTTTCAGATTGTAGAGTAAATTATTGGATCCCGTTGAGCCATTTGTAGGACTTAGACTTAGAAATCAATGTCTCATAGTATCGAAGAATCCATCCATTCTCTATACGCCGCTTTATCCTCACTAGGGTCGCGGGGGGTGCTGGAGTCTATCCTAGCTGACTTGGGTGAAGGCAGGGGACACCCTGGATAGTTACCAGGTCTGTCACAGGGCTACATATATAGACACACAATCACACTCACATTCACACCTACAGACAATTTAGAGTAACCAATTACCCTCGGCATATTTTTGGACTGTGGGAGGAAGCCGGAGTGCCCGGAGAAAACCCACGCATGCACACGGAGAACATGCAAACTCCATGCAGAAAGATCCCAGGCTCAGGCCGGGATTTGTACCGGGGATCTTCTCGCTGCAAGGCGAAAGTGCTAACCACTATACTACTGTGCAGCCCAGTCCAAAAATATGCTGAGGTTAATTGGTTACTCTAAATTGTCCGTAGGTGTGAGTGTGACTGTGTGTCTGTATATGTAGCCCTGTGACAGACCTGGTAACTATCCAGGGTGTCCCCTGCCTTTGCCCGAGTCAGCTGGGATAGACTCCAGCACCCCCCACGACCCTCGTGAGGATAAATCGGCGTATAGAGAATGGATGGATTCTTCGATACTACGACACATTGATTTCTAAGTCTAAGTCCTACAAATGGCTCAATGGGATCCAATAACTTACTCTACAATCTGAAAAGCTATTGTAATGTGGGGAAAAAGAATAACAGCTTGCATGACCTAACCACGAGAAAAGTCCGCCAGCTGAAGAAGTGAAAGTGTTTTGGTTTCCTGAGTGTATGAAATTGATGACAATAAATTTGATCAAAGGATGACTGACACATCTACTCATCATATGCCTGTAGAACCTGCTTTTTCTTTAAATTTACATCAGTTTTGAATTTTTTACATTTTACAGTACTAATGGCGGCCATATTGCTTGTCTCCTCAGCAACGGTACACCCAATACTGCTCAAACCTCTTCTTACTGAATCCCTTGGATTGAATTTTGGCCAAAACGCCATAGCTTTATGGCAAAAACATAGGAAGAATAGCAAGTTTAACATTTTAGTCCTTTGCGATGTCATTTTGAATGTCTGAAACTGCTCAGGGTTTAGCAGGTCAGCACCACCTTAGATCTTATTCTAAACACTGAACTGATGAATAATCAGCAGAGAAATCAACTAATATTAGATATTTTAAGTTCAGGAGGAAACAAAATTTGGTTTTTGGCTGCCAGTCTGGATGGGAGTACCAGAGTACCAAGCCTTAAAGCACCTTCAGACATCATTAAAACTCAGATCGAGCTGTTCCAGTGATATTTGGAGTCCAACGCTACTTTAAATCCAACATTATTGCATGTCTTATACTCATGTGCCCCTCGATTGGATTAAAATGAAAGTTTCTCACACTTCTCTGATACAGCGTGGATCAAAAATAGTTTCTGTTATAAGATAAAATTAGGTTTTACCAACAACATGGATTTAAATTTGATCCCATACACCAGCGATATTGCACCATTGTGTTATAAAACCAAACAATTCACACAAACTATAAATAAATAAAAACCAAGCTTGCTCTTACAGTGAATCCTTGGATTTGTTGGGTTTTCATGTAGGCTATATTTTGCAAGGTCAAAGCTTTGTCAGGTTAATCTCCCTAATTACTAATGCTGTAGGGTCTGAGTTTCAATATATTATTAGTTACGTTCAATAATTTATAACACTGTAGGATCTCAGCCTCAGTATGTAAGATAGTCAGGTCAAGCAGTATTTTTTTTTTAGGTTTTAATCCTTACAAATGGAATTTACTCAAGAATTAACCTCAATATGTAAACCTTTCAGGATAATTTGCGGCATCAGTTATATTCTTATTTTATTCGAAAGCACTTAAAGAGGGACTTTCACATTTTCAGGTTGGAAATGACTGATTCTTCTGTTTATCTTGTATTTAGTTTTATCTTGTACAACCCTCACAGGATGCTGGATGCTGTGTTTGCTGGCAGCGGTAGAAGATGTAATTGCTTTATGCTGTGACAGATGGGAAAAAGTTACTGTGGACTCTGGAAAAACACGAGAAGGACGAGGAGCGGTTTGGCATCGTTTTCAAAAATTGATTTTCAAAACTGGATCGAATCCACGCTGCTCAAAACGCTCCGCTGTCTGAGTCGATTTCTCAGCAGCGGTGATGATGATGATGATGATTCAGAGCCGCCGATTGTTTGTTCGCAGCTTGGCAGGCGTTCAAATGAATTGAGAGGACTGGCGAGCACCTGCACGCTAATCAACGACAGGTTAAATAAGCAGCTCATCCGACAAACCGGCGGCACGACGGGCAGCAGCCGGGGTTGGCCTTAAATGTGGGTGGCAGCTTCACCGAGTTATAAACCTGTGATTGGAATTCCTTTGGCGAATCAGGCCCTCGTTAATGAGCACGCGTCAGAGGATGTAAACAGCTTTTAATGAAACAGGAAATTTTAAACGGTTTAAATCAACAGCAGCTCACACATTGAATGCGTTGCTCATTTAGTGCTCATTACCACCTGTTTAGCTGCACAGGAGCGACGCCAGGAGCTTTAGGGAGTATTAAAAAATAAATAAAAAAATTACTTCACAGGAGAGATCACACCCTCATGTACCAACTAACACCAGAGCCAGGATCACTGATGCACATTTTATTATTAAAAGAGGCTAATGCGTCATGTAGGATGCCAAAATATGTTCTGATTTAGGTGGAAACTGCATTATTAATACATTTAATTACCACCAAACAACGCTTTTGCAATTCTGTTAATAATTTACGGCAGTTATCACTTTACTCAAACTAAGGTTTACAAGAACTATGCACTTTATGACCACTGCCGCTGTCGGTTTAGATACTCTTATTTATTCAGGTTTGCTCATTTTTTTGTTAGCTTGTGTCTATCCATGGTCCATCAGACTTCTGAGCTCAAAACAGTAACACAGTGTCACTTTTAATGGTTCTAATGCTGCTTATGTGCAATCTCTTGCCCACATTTCCTCGAGTTTATTGGTTTTTATTTCATTTCATTTACCTCCCACCAGGGGTGGACTGGGGCAAAAAATCAGCTGTGGCATTTTTTGGCGCAGACCGGCCCACAACATTATCGGTTGACTGAATCAAGCACTAAGTTTTGAATGACAAAAAACTGACAGAGAGGTCAGATTTTCAGAACAAAAAATCAAAAACATCCCTAGAGACCAAAACATGTTGACAAGTTGTAAAAAAAAAAAAAACAATCGCAATCCAGTAGAGCAGGAGTATTCAACTAAAATTCAAAGTGCTCCAGTCTGAGAAAATGTATTAAAGCAAAGGTCCAGAACATCATAATGTCAAACCTGAATTAGTGCAATAGCTATATGGCAGGGGTGTCAAACTCCATTCCTGGAGGGCCACTATCCTGCATGTTTTAGATGCTTCCCTGCTCCAACACAGCTGATTCAAATGATCAGCTCATTATCAGGCTTCTGCTGAGCTTAATGATAAGCTGATCATTTGAATCAGGTGTGTTGGAAGAGGGAGACATCTAGAACATGCAGGATAGTGGCCCTCCAGGAACTGAGTTTGACACCCCTGCTATATGGTGATGTAACCTACTAGTTTTATTAGCGTCTGCATGTAACCAATAACTGACTATCAAAACCAAATAAATTCAGTACAGTTCAAAAAACATTTTGGCAACATTTTTTTATATAAATAACTTTTATATAACTGTAAATCTTAAAATAAAGTGCAGAACTTAAAGAAAAGAAAAAAAATACTGAACAACCTGAACCAACTTATAGACATAGTTAATGATGCCTAAATCTGAAAAATGTAAACAATTGAACCAGGGGCGGATCCAGATTAATTTTAGTTGGGGGGGAGGGGGGCGCACAGGGGGGTAGAACAGATATTTTGGAGGGTCACCGAAAAGTTGTAAGAAAAAATGAAAGCTGCTACCGACCTCTCGCTTTTAAAAAGCATTTTTCATGGGGTTCTTTTTGGCTCTTTAACCCAATAGGAAAGCTGTATATGAACTTTTCATTTTGGACTGTTAACATTCAAATTATGATGGACTTGTTTCCTTGTTTATGTGAATTACAGCATCATCAGCTGCAGCATCTGTCTGTTATGTAAAACTAGGAAGCTCAACGACAGAATCCTGAGGGCAATTAAGTGACAGATATTGTGCAAGAACAGCACTATATACAACCCTGTTAATTTCCACTTCTTAGAATGTTTACTGACAATTATCACACCTAAAATAAGAAATAATATTCTGTACTTTTAGCAACGAGTTCTCAGCTGTAAACCAGAAACATCACTGGGTTCTGTATACTAATCAGTCTAAATCAAAATGAGTACTACCCAATACACAGTGAACAACAACGATCTGTACCCTTGATCTGTGGTAAAATAATCTGAGATGTTCTGTGCAGTAATGTCAATTTTAAAATACAGTAAGTAGCACTCTAAACATTTAACAATAAACCGGAGAATAATAATAAACAGTAGCAATACTCCATATTCTTAAATCATTTAATAGTTCACAGCGCAGCAAACATAGTGTTCTGCATAGAAATCACAAAAAGCTGCTCTCAATAATCTTTCACAGTGAGCAGATGTTCTTGTGTTGCAGGTCCATGGTCCAGACGTAGCCATCGAACAGGCCAGGGGGGTCTGGCACCGTGGACTTCCGAGAGCACCTCCTGTTTTTGCATTCTTCATATGGGATGGAAATAAAGTAGCGTTGGTTTAGCACGTCCATCAAAGGCCTGTCGTGTGAAGCAGGAAGCCCTCCACAATGAGGATGAGTCTCCTCCTCTTTGTGGTCGAACTTTGGGATGATCTCTGTGTCCAGGGTGTTATTAACACAATGAGACTTCTCAAACTTCACCGGGTTCTCCAGCCACGCGTAGATCCTACTCATCATGGTGTCCATGTCCAGAGCAGTGATAACATCGTACTGCTTAAAGCCACCTTCACCAACTTCAATCTGATCTTGGGGCTTGAAGAAGTCATCCTGATGGACCACGCAGCAGTTGGACAGGTTCTTGATCAGGCAGTTGGTGAGGGTGGTTTTCCCTCCATTGGTTACGCCGCCGATGCTGATGATGTACTTCATGTTCTCGGATTGGTCAAAGCTCGGAAAAACGGTCAAAAATGTCAACAAAAAGAAAGCTGAAAAAGAGAATGTTGCAGCAGGAAACATCAACTACTCGAGTCCTCCATGGCACTTGAGTTTAGTGAGTAAGGTAAGAGCAGAAAGGGAGCTGCTACTCTGAGGAGGTTCTTCCACCCAGAGAGGACCTCTTTCTGCTGTCGCTGCTACACATACTGCCCTAGTTGAGGGTTTAGGTGGAATATTCCTTTTAACCAGCCCCTCAGGTCTCTGAGGATTTTGGATGGAATACTCGGTTAAACCAACATTTTAGGTGCATGTCCAGGGATTTTTGGTGAATGTTCCTTTAAGGTGGATGTGTGAGGACCTTGTAGGTGGAATACTTCCTGAAACCAACCTTTTAGATCAACATTCAAAGATTTAAGGTGGAATATTCCTTTAAACCAACCTAAATTTCATGTTTTGATCATTATCAAGTGAGAAACCTCAATCCAGACTCCTCATAATGACGTTTGAGATTTATGCTGCTGTTATTTGTTTTGTCCCGACTAAATGACAGAAATCCACAACTGCAATTTTATTTCAGGACTCATGTCAAAACAATCCATGTGACTCTAAAAACTCAACAGCTTTACAAACTCTAAGATTAAACTCTCCACAAGGATCCAAAATAAGTTGGACTTCTACATGAGAGCTTTAATTATTCTTCATCTACTTCTTGAAAAGTTTGGTCAATAAGAAAGACAAAAACTAATATTTTCAGCTGAACTAAAGACAGACTTTGGGATTTTTCTGCTCACATGTTGTGTTGTTGTAAACTTATTCTTTCAAATAAATATCCTCCTAACCCCCTGGAAACCAGTGTTTGTCCTGTTTTTGTGTCAGTCCTTGGCGACCCTAGACAGGTCGTAATGTTTTTTGAGCAACACACCATACTATGACGTTTTTACCGGAAAGGTTCTACTATGGAACCAGTTTGACATGTTCAGGTGTTCTTTGTGTGAAAATTCAGAGGTTTCAGGTATCAGAAGGTGGTTTTCAACTTTCTTTGTTAACTTTCTGCTTCAACTTTAAATTTACTTCACTAAGCCAGCCCTCTGGACTTCCAGTAAGCTGTGTTCCTATTGGCTGTCCAGGAGGCTGCTTGGTTTTATCAGGAACACCTGAGCAGCTCAGTGTCTTCCTGCTTTATGTCTGCAGTCAAACATTTCCTTTGCTTCTCTTCACCACTAAACTGAGTTTGGCTCTGTTGCTTTAGTTTGTTCTTTAGGCATTGGCTTGCAGCTTCCAGCAGTAAAATTGTCTTTAATGTGTTTCTTGGTGAGTTTTAGGGTTATGTACTGGATAGTTGTCTTGGTAAATGTGGTTCTTTAGCCACAGTTAGCACATAGTGCTAATGTGTGCAGTAATTAGTAGATTTGGTGCAGCTTAGTTGTGTCTTTATCTTGGCTGTAGTGAGTCTTTAGAGGTTTTTGGTCAGACACATTCTGTACTCTTGTTTGTGAACCAACATTGGTTGTCCAGAAGGTAAGAGTTCCTGTCCTTATTCTGTTTAAAGAGCTTCTCTGGTAGGCTGCAGGAGACTTTAGTGTTTGGGTTGTGCTAGTTGTGCTAGAGATCTTCTGGAACAGTTCTCCAAAGCAACCTGCAGTAGAAGAGACTTTAAGAGTTTTTAGGACGTTCTGGAGACCAGACTTTAGAGCAGCAGAAACATTTCTTAACAGTTAGAGCAGGAGAAGGAAACCTTCTTGACCCGTGTGGTGAGGTCCTGAATGAAGATTTTGAGCAGGTTGTGATGAGTCTGTAGCTCATTAGTCTGAAAGCACCAGAAGAGTCGACTCATTAAAGGAAAAAAAAGAGATATTGTTGGTTCTTCTGTCGCTCTGCAGTTTCCAATTTCCTCAGACTGAATAGCAATTTTCTATTTTAAATGATTTACCGTGTGAGCCCAAGAAGACTTCAATAAACTCCCTCCATCCCCTGGACACATTTTATTACCATGTTAAATCTTTTTTTTTTTTTTAAATATGTTTGATTTCAAGTCGTTTTTCTCTTTGCTTGTTTAGGTTTGTCATGCGTGTGAAAGGTGCTAAACAAATAAAGTTGAATTGACAAACTAAAAAACTGACTAACTCATGATTGTAACAAGTATTTTCATTGTGGTTTAGGGGTTTGTTTCATTTTTAAGGTTGGGGTTAAAATCCTGACAGAAAAAAGATGAAAGAAATAAACTACATTAAACAAGCAATTAAATTTAAGGAAAATACAATAAAACTTTTAAAGAGAAAATTTAACATTTATTACAATTAAGTTATATTAGACAAAAATACTTAATTAGATAATCAAACAAAAGATACAAAACATGTAATTATGAAATGAAACAAAATTTTAAACAAATATTAAACATTAAAGATACAATATTTTAGATAATTAAACATTTAAAAATACAATTAAACAAGAAGAATATTAAACATTTAACAACATAAAAAACATCTAGTTAGATTATTAAACCTTTAAAAAGACAAAACATTTAATTCCAAAAATAAATGTTTAATTCAAAATTTTAATCGCGAACAAAGGGAATAGGACCGTGTATGATAAAGTTATAATAGAAAGATGCAGTGAATATGAAACGCACAGCGCCACCACGCGCCGCGTGCACGCGCACGGAGCCGATCGTTTTCTGGATTTTTTACCTATTTCGAGACATGTTTTGGCCAAAGTATTATACTGGATTGTTTCCTCTGGATGGCTAAGCTTGGGTTCTGGCCGGTTTTTGTGGATTATCTTCTTTTATGACCAGAAACGAGCGTCCAAACTGCGTCGACAGGTGAGCTGTGCACGTTTACATGACTTGTTGTTTGTTGGATAAATGTGTTTATATTACCTGCTGTGGTAATCACATCTGAAAGTGGTTTATACCGGCGGATTCATGAGAATCTCAGCTTTCTATGTGTGTATAGTGTTTGTATAATCGTGTTTGCAGTGTCCTTCTATTTAAAAAAAATGGATACCGATATAAAAACGGCCCGCCCGCGGGCCGGCGTACTTTAACAGGTTAAAGACAATAAAACTTTGAATAAGAATTAAACAGAGAATACAATGAAGCATTTAAAAAGAAAATTAAACATTAAAAAGTGGCAAAACATTTAAAAAGAAAAACATGAACACAGATTTAATCTAAAAATTAAACACTGGGAAAGGAAAGGACATTTTTCAAACAAGCCGATAAAACATTTGAAAAAACTACAAACATTAAAAAGACAAAACATTTCAAAATCAAATCAGACAGAAAAGAATAAAAGGTGAGAAAAGATCAAAACTAAACATTTAAGAAGAATCAAACTAAAGACAAAACATTTGTAAAGACACCAGTTAGATTTTAGAAGATCAAATTAAACAGAAGAGACAATAAAACGATCAAAATGATCAAAAACAGATAAAGGTCTTAAAAAGTTTTCCAGTCTGAAATGAAAACATCAAGTTGTTTCTTCAAACATTTCCTCTTTCTATGTTCTTGGTTTGATTGTGGACAGATTTAAGAACTCATTTCAGAAAACTGCTTTCCAGATAAAGTCTACAAGTATCTGAAGGCATCGATCAAACTAATGTTACCTTCTGATCTCCACAAACTTTACTGTTCAGTGAAGAGAATCAAAGTTTGTTCAGGATTTCTAAAGAACCCACAGGTGAAGGTCTGAGAAGAGTTCAGATGGATGGTCTAAATGTGAAATCAAGACTCATGGTCACAAGTTTTAAGGCTTCTGTTAACCACAAAGTTCAAACTAACAGAGAAATACTCAAGAACTTTTAGAAAAAATAGATGATAAATCCGCAAAAAAAGAAGACTTAGAATCTGAGTGAGTAGCTTAGGGGGTAAGAAGAGAGACTACCAAGTAGAAGGTAGCAGGTTCAAGACCCACCACTGGCATTTTTATTTGTTTGTCTAAGTTTTTCAGAAGATTTAAGAAGGGTCTGGTCTTGAACCAGCAACCTACAGCACCATAGGAAAACCCTTAACTCACTGAGCTACAGATCAGATAAAAAGAAACAAACTCGTCCCTTTGTCATCGTAGTTTCTGTTTCTAATAACGTGATCGCCTGGGTGGAGTCAGGGCAGAGTAGGCAGGGAGGTGGGTGGTGGACTCCCCCTCCCCCCACTGCCCCCCTCTACACCCCCACCACCCACCACACCTTCCCCCGCCCGAGGAGTTTTTCCGAGTCTCCACGAGTTCTTCGAGTCTCATCGGGTTTTCCCAAGTTTCTGGAGTTTCCACCAGGTCGGAGGCAGAACAAGTTGTTATGAAGAGGTTTTGAAGTCGGTGAGGATGAAGTGACTTTATATACTGGCTAGAAGGAAGACGACTAGAAGACAGGTGTTTAACCAGCAGCTGGAGTTGGCTCCAGAGAAATGAAGGGAGGTCAACTTTGATCAGCCTCCATCCAGATGTTCAACTTGATATCTTTACTTTGAGATTTGTAGCACCACAGACCTTTAGTATCACACTTTATGATCATTTATTAGGATATTAATGGAATCCACCAGCAGATTTAGCTTTTGTTGACAAACTTTATTTTTTTTTTTGTGGGACTGCAGGATTTAAAACTGTTCCTTCTATTTGACCTCATGTTTATTAGTTTTAGTGGAGAAAGTTATTTTAACTGTCCATTAGTCTCTTAAAAACTAAATAAGTTGGATTGGTCAAGAGGCTTACTTTGTCATATTCTAAATATGACAAAAAATATAAAAATAAAGTGTTTTGAGACAATTTGACTTGTAATTGGTGTTTTATAAAGACATTTTAATTTAAATTGTACGTATCTTGTAATGTTGGAGGAATTCAGCCATATATGTTGGAAAACACATTTTCTTTGTCCATTAATCTGTTGATTGTTTTCTCCAGTAATTAATTTCTTGTTTTGGTTTATAAAATGTTAAAACCAAATATATACAGTTTACTGTCATTAAAACCAAAAAGATTTACATTCATGATGCAGGAATCAGTCAGTTTTTCACTTTTTATCTTAGTTTAGTCAGAAAGATAGCTGATAATGTGTGAATTGTTGCAGCTTGTGAGCTGTAGAAGGTTTTAATCTTTGGGGCTGAGTGTCAGAAAACATTTAGAAACCAACATCATCAAAACACTCAACAAGGTTTTGAATATCATTAAAGGGAAATCCAACTTTCACATGACAATGTCTAATTAAAGGACATTTATTTCCAACATAGATGTGTGATGTTCATTGCACTGTTACACCCAGTGTGACTCCTGTCCTATACTGGGACTCACAGCCAGCTAAACTCTCCCCTGCACCGCATCCTCCAAGGAACAGGCCAGTGTGGTAGTTGAATAGATTTTAATACAGTGAAGTGGGAAACTGAAATAAACATACAGAATATGCAGATCAATAACAGTACAAATTGCTTCAGACTTCAAACACATCAGTATTACAGGTAAGCATGGATTAATTTACAGAAGAAAACCGCTGCAGGTGACTGGTAAGCAATAAGGTACATAAGTTGAATCAAATATCAAGCTAAACTACCCTGAAGCTACCCCAAAGCCTGAAACCACGACTATTATTGTAAGCATAATAACAGACTGACACTCACAACACTGCAAATATATCATGGCAACTACAAATATACATTCCAACAATATCATCAGCATCTCTACTCACTTTTTTGCCACTCAGAGGGTTACGAACGAACTGGCAGACGGTGAAAAGAGGCTAGCATTATCACGCTAATGAAGCTGTTAGCACTTCCTGTCAAGCCAATCATTGGCTGAGGCAGCATCATGTGATCACTAACTGCAAACGACACAGGAGATAGTTATGCCCCCTAGAGGCCCTGGTGGTTCAAACAAATAAGTGAAAGTTGCAGTACACTCCCTGCCTGGCATTATTATGAAATGCCACAATAACTTATTTACAGAACATATTAATATCTGATCTCCTGGAGAAGACGGAAGGATACACTCTGAGATGGGTCTGGAGAAAGTCTTACGTAATAAATAAAGTCAAAATAAGACTTTCTCCAGACCCATGTCAGAGTGTATCCTTCCGTTGCAACCCTCTGGGTGGCAATATAAGTGAGTAAAGATGCTGATGATATTGTTGGAATGTATATTTGTAGTTGCCATGATATATTTGCAGTGTAGTGAGTGTCAGTCTGTTATTACGTTTACAATAATAGTCACAGACCTCTGGAGCTTCTCTTTACATCGTCTTCCACCTGGACTGGTTTGGTCGGGAGCATGAGCAACAAGCATGTGAAAAACTGCACTTTAACATCAATGAATGGCACTAAAGTTTAATCTCTACATAAATGAGACCGAGTCTGGATGTGCTGCTGTGTCATTAACTCCTAAGTTTAGGGAAAGTTCAAACTAAAGAGGACAGTTCAGATAGACTTGAGAATGAGCTGATTTTGAAAAAACATCTCAGACTTTCTGAGCTTCAGCGCCTCTAGCAAGATATTTTAACAACAAGCAACTCCAGAGATCCAGAAGTTGGAGAAAGTTAGCTTTAGCTGATCCAAAGAACATGAGGGACGCTAACCGAGCAAACATTTCAGACTTTTCTCTGTGAATTCTGAGAAATAATTTCCTATTTAATAACAGAGCTACACCTCAGTCTCAATAAAACAGACTCTAATTCAGTGTCATCCATCCATATTAAAGTGCACTTACCCAAAATGTTTGTTGCATGAGCTCCAACTAAAGATGTCCAGCTAGAAGGCCACTTTGACAAACAGGAAGTGGAAGATTCCAAGCAGATTTATAGCAGGGGGAACCGGACTGTACTAAGTGTGGTCGAGTATAGAGGGGTGTTTTGTGGGTTTTTAAGGCTGATAATGATTATTAGTGAGACATTTGTTTACAGAGGTTAAGTTGAAGGAGTTTTATTTGAAATTTATTTGTGACGTATAACCAATCAAATCACTCCAGAAGACAGAGCGACCACAGCTAGATAAATGTTCAGATCGAAAGCAGCACCATTTTTAAATTGATTTATTACCGTAAATCAGTATGCAGCCACAGATATCTATCTATCTACTGATTCATATCTATACTCACTAGTCTGGTCTGATGCAGTCTTGATGATGACATTTCATGATTATGTCAGAACCAAGTACGGACAGTTATGTACTGAGAAATGGCCATAGTCTTCTTACCGCAAAGGTACAAAGCTGCTCGTCTTCACCTCCGGCATCAGGAAACATCTTCAAACCTTCTTCAAATCCAAACCAAATACAATCAAAAGATCAAACTAATGTCATTGGTGCATTCAGGTGCAGTCGGACAATGAAGTTGCGTTCAGGAGCATCGGAAATCTGAGTTTCACTGATGTAAATTTTGGGGGGTTCGGGAGGGCACGGGGTGGCCAATCAGATCACGGGGGGGGGGGGACCACTGCCCCCCCAAGCCCCCATGGAAGATCCGCCACTGAATTGAACACTTTCACATTTTGTCCGTCTTATATCTCTCTCCTTATAACCCCGCTGCTTAATGGGAGAACTGAAGTGCAGGTTGTCCTGTCAGTATTCTGAATGGTGTCAGGGTCGTTCTCAAACACATTTGGGGCTCATTGGTCAGTCTGGTACGATTTTTACACTACAGTGGAGTAGTGGTTAGCACTTTCGCCTTGCAGCAAGAAGATCCCTGGTTCGAATCCCGGGGTGGGCCTGGGGTCTTTCTGCATGGAGTTTGCATGTTCTCCCTGTGCATGCGTGGGTTTTCTTCGGGCACTCCGGCTTCCTCCCACAGTCCAAAAATATCCATTCTCTATATACAGCTTTATCCTCACTAGGGTCACGGGGGATGCTGGAGCCTATCCCAGCTGACTCAGGTGAAGGCAGGGGACACCCTGGACAGGTCGCCAGTCTGTCACAGGGCTACATACACAGACAAACAATCACACTCACACTCACATTCACACCTACAGGCAATTTAGAGTACTCAATTAACCTCAGCATGTTTTTGGACTGTCAGAGGAAGCCAGAGTGCCCAGAGAAACATGCAAACTCCATGCAGAAAGATCCCAGGCCCACCTCGGGATTCGAACCAGAGATCTTCTTGCTGCAAGGCGAAAGTGCTAACCACTACTCCACTGAGCAGCCCAGTCCAAAAATATGCTGAGGTTAATTGGTTACTCTAAATTGCCCGTAGGTGTGAATGTGAGTGTGATTGTTTGTCTGTATATGTAGCCCTGTGACAGACTGGCGACCTGTCCAGGGTGTCCCCTGCCTTCGCCTGAGTCAGCTGGGATAGGCTCCAGCACCCCCCGCGACCCTAGTGAGGATAAAGCGGTGTATAGAGAATGGATGGATGGATCATAGTTGAGAAAACTGCCTCATAACTGTATGTTTAGCCGAACATAATCAGCATGTGCAGGGCTACTTTCTTCTTGGTGTCGCGTTATTTGTCTATCTACTCTGTCCTCTTGTCTGTCCTTTGCCTCTAAACTGTTTTCTGAACACTGAGCTTGCTTAGCGGCTACAATGCAGAGATTTCATTGGCTGAGTAGCGTTATGTGGGATGCCTGAATTCGTATGTAATTGGTCTGTGTGTTTCCTGAGCTGATAACCAACGACGTAAACACTGGAAAAGCTGCGCTGGGATAATAGGAGCGACCTGTGAAATTTAAAATGTCATTACAATTTACTGATTACAGGTCCGGGGGAACCTGTTGACCACTAGACGCTGGCCCACCGGGACAGTGCCCGGTATGCCAGATGGCCAGTCCACCCCTGCCTCCCACACTGTATTGTATACATCTTACCTCTTTTCTGCACATGTTGTAATTCTTAATATAGTCTTGCTTTATATGTACATTTGATTCTATTATTTATTGTTGTTAATCTAGCTCATTATCAATGCACCGTCTATGAGCAGCTATTTATATTTTCATCATGGCCCCATGCATGATGACAATAAAACTATTCTCCTCTTCTTCTTCTATCCTATTTGGTAAAGCAGGATCAGCAAAGTAAGAATTTCATTGGGCAGCAGAACTGTCTGGTTTCCTGTGCATGTGACAAAAAACCTCTTTAATCTTGAATATCTTAGTCACATAAGTGTTTAAAGACAAAACAGTACATAAAACATTTGCATAAAATTAAGTTTCTGCACTCAACAGCAGCAGAGGTGCAAATATCACAGAATAAAGAGGTTGTTTTTGGCAAAAGTGTTTTTTTCCCAAGGCTACAATATTTTTCTAGTGGTAGTGGCCTCATATTTACACCAAGCTAAAAATGACAATAGCCACTGAGCATATGTGTTTTTTGGGAAAAATTTGTCAAATCTAAGCTTCAAGTACCTTATTTCTGCAGGTCTCATTTAAAAAAAATGACCCAAAATAAACCATTTGCACCTAATCCTAGAAAAAGGGTATAGTGATACAACTTCCTGACTGGTAGCTTTGCAGGATGTCTGGTCCTCACACAGTGGTCCTAGTGCCTCATATTTAATAAAATATAATAAAATCTGCAAAATCTAAGCTTAAAGAACTTTTATTTTGCACGTTGATTTTTTTTTAAATCACCAACAATTAACTTTTTGTTTCTAATCCTATAAAAAAAAGAAATAAATTCTGTACTTGGTGCAATCAAAAAGTCTTTACAGGACTCAGCTGCCACCAGTAAAAACTTCAGGTTGTGGTTAGAGATGCAAATATAGCAGCATAAAGTGTTTTTCCCTGAGGCCAGCATATTTTTGTTAGTGGTAGTGCTTCACATTTACACCATGCTAAAAATGGCATCAGTGTGATGATTCACTGCTCTTGGCATTTTGTCTGAGTCACTGAGAGTTCACCGCAGCTTAGAATTTATTGCAAATTAAACATAATATATATAACTTGTAAAGTACATTGAACTGCATTTGATTGGGACGATGCTAATGTTGCTATAGCTGAAGTTAGACTGACTGACACACAGTGATTTTCCTCTGGAAAAAGAGTCACCAGGAGATAAAATTGTGTTAAATGTCACCAAATCTAGCGAGAAAATCATTAAGAGAGACACAGAAAACTTAATGAGTGCCTGAAGCTGGCTAATATAATAACCACTTCGGACTAATTAGTAAATTGTGGTAGCTGCTGGGCTACATGCTAGCATGGTATTCAATCAAGAAGACACTACATCGAGTCAGCTGCAACATATTTTTGTTGCTAATGCAACAAAAAGTGAACAAAATGTCTACTCAATGTTTTGGATAAAGTAATTTTTTTCTTTTTAATTGAATAATAGAGTTTTATTCAATTAAAAATCCACATTTAATTTGTTTTATGGTTGGTATAAACTCGGACATGTAAATCAAAAGACTTCTGCCATTTCTACAGCCCCCTACAAAACCAGTTAGCCTCCCAGCTTTACAACAGAGCTAGAATCAGACCAAGACGCTATGTCAAACCTGATTAACCAATAAGCATCCAGCCCAGGAAAATAGCAGTTTACTGGTTTTCAGAGCCAAACAACTCTTTTAGAACAGCCGTAAAACAAAGGGTTGTACAATCAGGGTGAAATTAACCATCTTTGTAGTAATTTAGGCTGAAAAACTGAAACACACACCGTGTGTACATGTGAGACTTTGATAAATTTGCTGAAAAAAGGCACAATATGGGACCTTTGAGACATTAACCATGGTTTACATGAAATTATTAGTCATTAAATAGATGTAAGATGAAGTGGAATTGGTTCAAAACAGCTGCTGCAGAAAGGAAATGATTTAGTCCTGAAATTTCGCTGTTTTAATCACTGCTGAGACTGAGCCTTGAGAGCCATTTTACACAGTCTGAGTGTGAAAATGAAGAAAAATTGCCTCCTGTGTTGTTGCCTGCTTTACATGGAATACATAACAAGCCTGAATAACCATCCTTTCTCCTGTCTTGACACACAGCTTTGGGAAAGTTAAGCTGATTGTTGCATTTGCCGTGGTGGGACGTAAAATATGTGAAATGGAAGGTAAACAGTTCTGTAACATGAGCCAGGCTTCCAAATAGCTTTGGCAGAGTCCCTTTGTGTTTGGAGCAAACAACAGACAACAGTTTACATTCGGCAGCTGCCTCTTGTCTTCTCCGTCTTTGTCCTGGCTGAGGACAAACTCCATTAAATCCTGCGAGGGATGAGAATAAACAGGATACTGGACGCAGCCAAAACGAGGCTCGGCGACGCCACCAGGCTGTGACGACCAAACGCTCTTTCTGTTTCCAGAATGAGACTTTGATTCACACAAACGGCTTACATGTGCCTCCTCTTCTTTTACCTCTTTAGCCCTTCCATCCAACCCTCCGGCTCTAATTACCAGGACACACAGGAGGACGTCGGAGGGGGACGAGGAGAGGGGATGCAGGGAGGACGGGAGTCTCTGGGGAGGGCTGTTTGTTAATGAGATGGATCTGAGTTGGCAGGCAGCAGAGCCTGGCAGCAAACTGTGGACGGAGGGAGACGGACGCCCGAATCCGTGAGCTCCAAACGCACTTAACCAAACAAATCTGGAGCTACAGCAAAGACCTGGACTGTAAATAGCCTCAGAGTCTATTCTGGAGCCTGGGGATTGTCTGTGTTTTCATGCTGTCAGTTCTCTATAGCATATGTGAAGTAGGAGTGACTTCATGTGGGAGCAGAGTGAGGGCCATAGCTTCACTAACAGGACAGTTTCTGAATAAACAGGCAGGAAAATGTGCTTTTTTAATCACGTCCAACAACACACCTAACAGTGATGTCCAGGGCTCAACATTAAGGCCTGTCCAGGACAAGTAATAGAAATACACTTGCACCGTTGGACAATTTAAGTCACAAGAAAAGAAAATTCCATGTTTCTTCCCATTATGTATGACTAATTACTCAGCTGTTTAGTTAATCATCTAAACCCCCACTGAAAACATGCCAAAATTACACTATTTATCAGAACTAGAAACTGTAAACACAGAATTAATCGGTGGATTTTCAATTTTCCCCACTGTTTCCGAATGTATCATGTGCAATGTGCAGTTTCTTTGGGAAAAATTAACAGAATCTCGGCTTAAAATCCCCCTTTTTTTTTTATTTCAAAATTTTCCAAAACTTAACCGGATCCTAGAAAAAGCTAAACATTCTGTGCTACAATCAAGAAACTTTGACCAACAAATTGTCAGCAAGTTGTTTGAAGATAATCCTGACATGTAGGAAACAAATAAATACATATAAGTTAAGTCAGAATCTCCGAGGGGTTCAGTGGGTTCAAGGAGTAACAATAATAAACAGTAACAATACTCCATATTCTTAAATCATTTAATAGTGCACAGCTCAGCAAACATCATTGTGTTCTGCATAGAAATCACAAAAAGCTGCTCTCAATAATCTTTCACAGTGAGCAGATGTTCTTGTGTTGCAGGTCCATGGTCCAGACGTAGCCATCGAACAGGCCAGGGGGGTCTGGCACCGTGGACTTCCTAGAGCACCTCCTCTTTTTGCATACTTCATATGGGATGGAAATAAAGTAACGTTGGTTTAGCACGTCCATCAGAGGCCTGTAGGTGTGAAGCAAGAAGCCCTCCACAATGAGGATGTGAGTCTCCTCCTTGTGGTCGGACTTCGGGATGATCTCTGTGTCCAGGGTGTTATTAACACAATGAGACTTCTCAAACTTCACCGGGTTCTCCAGCCACCCGAAGATCGTACTCATCATGGCGTCCATGTCCAGAGCAGTGATGACATCGTACTGCGGGATTGGGGGGCGACATATCTCAGTGGGTAGAGTGGCCGTCTTGTAACCGGAGGGTTGCCGGTTCGATCCTCGGCCTGCTATGCTCATGTCGAGGTGTCCCTGAGCAAGACACCTAACCCCTAATTGCTCCTGATGGGGTCGTGGTTAGCGCCTTGCATGGCAGCTTCCACCATCAGTGTGTGAATGGGTGAATGTGACGTATTCTGTAAAGCATTTTGGGTACCTTGCAGGTATAGTAATAAAGCGCTATATAAATACAGACCATTTACCATTTGCTTAAAACCATCTTCACTAACTTCAATCTGATCTTGGGGCTTGAAGAAGTCATCCTGATGGACCACGCAGCAGTTGGGCAGGTTCTTGATCAGGTGGTTGGTGAGGGTGGTTTTCCCTCCATTGGTTACGATGCCGATGCTGATGATGTACTTCATGTTTTCGGATTGGTCAAAGCTTGGAAAACCGGTCAAAAACATCAACAAAAACCGGGTCGGGAGTGATTGGATGTGGAAGAAAGCTGAAAAAGAGAAGGTTGCAGCAGGAAACATCAACTACTGGAGTCCTCCATGGCACTTGAGTTCAGTGAGTAAGGTAAGAGCAGAAAGGGAGCTGCCACTCGGACGAGGTTCTTCCACCCAGAGAGGACCTCTTTCTGCTGTCGCTGCTACACATACTGCCCTAGTTGAGGTTTTAGGTGGAATATTCCTTTTAACCAGCCCCTCAGGTCTCTGAGGATTTTGGATGCAATACTCGGCTAAACCAACATTTTAGGTGCATGTCCAGGGATTTTTGGTGGAATGTTCCTTTAAGGTGGATGTGTGAGGAACTTGAAGGTGGAATACTTCTTGAAACCAACCTTTTAGGTCAACATTCAAAGATTTAAGGTGGAATATTCCTTTAAAACAACCTAAATTTCATGTTTTGATCATTATCAAGTGAGAAACCTCAATCCAGACCCCTCATATTGATGTTTGAGATTTATGCTGCTGTTATTTGTTTAGTCCAGACTAAATGACAGAAATCCACAACTGCAATTTTATTTCAGGACTCGGTTATTAAATGTCAAAACAATCCATGTGACTCTAAAAACTCAACGGCTTTACAAACTCTAAGATTAAACTCTCCACAAGGATTCAAAATAATTTCGTCGTCCCTTTGTCATCGTAGTTTCTGTTCCTAATAAAGTGACCACATTGGTGGAGCCAGGGCAGAGAGTCGGAGGGGAGGTGGGTGGCGGCCTCCCCCCTCTACTTCCCCACCTCCCCCCACCACCCACCACACCTTCCAAGAATTTTACACTGTCTTTGTCTGAAAAACATTGCTTAAACCATTCTATGAATCATCCAAACAGTGTGAACAAATCGATTTATCATTGCAGCAACCTAAACCATGTGCTACTACCAGCTAATATCCCACTTTTACCCAGACAGGTGATTTTTGTTTCTGAACATGTGGCAAGGAAATTGACTTGTCTCAACGACAAAGCGGTTGGTGTCAGGCGCTGATGTCAGAGCAGGTGTTTTACCAGGAAACACCTGCTGGGTAGAAAGATCAACACGCTTGAAGGCAAACCCAGCAGTCGCACCACCAGCATGGCCAAAATACCTGCCTGTTAAATTCACACCTTTAGCCCTCAGCCCAGACACGGGAGACATTTTTTCTCTTGCAGAACAACACAAGCTTTATAAAGGGCAGAGTGATGGCAGTAAGGATGAGTGGCAGCAGAACACTGATCTGCAGGACAGATGCCCTCTGGCTGTCGTTCACCTCAAATGGATCACATTTAGCAGCTTTTACCCTCCACACTCCATCCTCCCATCTCCATTTTCTCATCCCTGACGCCTCCATGTTCGCTCTCGCCGAGCGTCCACTTCTGTCCATCATATTATCTGCTCAGCAAGGCCACGTCTGCTGCCTGCCTGCCTCCCGTGTCAGAGCTCTTCAGAGGTTTATCACTTTATCAGCCCACTCAGGGCTGCTCGGATCGCCTGATGAAATCACATCATGCTTTCTGTCCAATGACACGCCTCAAACTGCTCCAGGCCAAAGCCATTAGTTACTCTTCATGGTTATTTTCTCTCAGGTCCTCGCACACTTCTGCTGCCGACTCCAATCATTTCAGTCACAGGAGGCTCTGACATCTTTTATACTTTTCTTGCGGTCAAACGCTCGTTTATGTCAGTTATATTCCCTGGGTATGAAGCAGTTAGGTGTAAACTAAAAGCTGCTTTTGACAATAGGTTTGCAGTGTATGAAAGAAAATCTTGGTGGACAGAAATCGTATGTACTCTACAACCACCTGCCTGTTCATGGGAACAAAAACACACATTATCTCCAAAAAGCAGAGTCAACTCCACCTGCTCAGCTTGTTAGCCCAAATGAATTCTAAATCAACAGAGAAAAACAGTATGTTCAACAGATAAAATCACGTGAACCTGGCTATTTTGTAGTCATACAGCAGGCCAGCAAACATCCATCCATCCATTATCTATACACCGCTTAATCCCCATTAGGGTTGCGAGAGGCTGCAGTCTATCCCAACTGACTCAGAGCAAAGGCCGCCAGTGTATCACAAGGCTGCATATAGGGACAAGCAATCACACGTACTGACAATTTAGAATCACCAATTAACCTCAGCATGTTTTTGGACTGTGGGAGGAAGCTGGAGTATCCAGAGAAAACCCACATTTGCACAGGGAGAACATGCAAACTCCATGCAGAAAGGCCAGGAAGGCTGGGACGCAAATCGGGGATCTTCTGGCTGCAGGGCAACAGTGCTGACCAGTACACCACTGTGCAGCCAGGCCAGCAAACAACTCAAAATATTTAGATGAATCTAAAGAGAACTATCAGCCATAGATTCCAGCACAAGAATTATTGAGGGCTAAAACACAGGCTAGTTTGCTGCTGTTGTTGAACTGTGATTATATATACAGCTGTTTGCAGAGTTTACACTTGACTTTTTGGGCATCGGTTTAAAAAAAAAAATTCAGCCACACCAATGACTTCTCTGACATGATGTCAATTATCTTGGAGCAGAAGCCAAATAAACATTCAATAAAAGTTAGACCCAGCAGTCTCCATTAATTTGGACCATTTGCAGGTTGTAAATATGTGGGGGTGTTCAATAAAAAATGAGGTCAAAATACTGGATTTATGCTGGAGGGCTGCAAATGTAGCACTTTTGTAAAGGATTTGTTGGATGACAAAGCATTGTACATGTTATATAATTCTCTGTTTGTTCCATATCTGAACTACTGTGTTGCAGTTTGGGGAAAGGACCGTATACGACAAACATCCAGCAATTTTCATTTTACAGAAAAGAGCCATAGGAATTATCAGTCGAAAAAAACATAGAGATCCACTGTTGAAAACTGTTTAAATTTCATGACAAAAGAGATTAAAGTATTCTGCAAATTATGTATAAAGCTCATAAAGAAATTTTGCCAGTCAATGTCCAGCACAGATTTGCAACAAGGGAAAGTAAATATAACTTAAAAGGAACAGAGAACTTCATAAGATTCAGCAATAAATAAATGGAATGTTGCTTTTCTGTGAAAGGGGTCAATTTATGGAACAATCTAGACAAAGAATTAAAAAAAATCTAAATCACACACAAGATTTAAAAATGTAGTTAAAACTGACATATTAAAATAGAAAAAATGAATTAAGAGCATAGTTTGTTATGTGAGAAAACTCTAATATGAGTGAGAGTGGCTGTGCAGGCCTCTCAGACTTTATAGTCATTTTGTTTGTTGATTGTTTGTTCATTGTAGACTGACTGCTATAAAGGGACTGATTCCGTAAGTTTAATCTTCTTTCTGCTCCCTTGTCAGTGAATGAAATAAAAACTGACAAACTGATTAACTTTTATACTTTTTAAAGTAACATCAGCGATTGCTTGACCAACAAGAATTTGACCAGATGAGAGCATTTTGACCAACTAATTTTGCCTTGTTCTGGATGTACAGCACTTTGGTTCAATCAGTGGTTGTTAAAAGTGCTATATAAATAAAGCTGGGTTGGATTGGATTGGATAATTGACCAGTCGATCTGGAGACAGTCCTGCCTTAGATGTCCGAACATTTCCAGACACATTTGCTTCGCAGGACAGGTCAAGCTGTGAAGTTTTATTTGATAAAGCTGCATTTTGTTGGAATAAACATGAGAAACAGAGAAGATGAAGGGTGAATTTGGATATTTAAGAAGCAAGAGGTAGTTTTGACTTAAATATTTCTAAAAAAAAACAACCAAAAAAACAGGCACATTTTCGCTCAGACTTCTTCTCTGATGGCCTTCACTTTGCAGCAGACTGATGGAGCTTTTATCTATAATTCACAGACACAAGTTTCACTTTTTCATTTCATCCTCAGACATCCTCTAACATGCTGCCTTAAACTCCATCTTCCTCCATTTCCTCCCATTACAACTGCCATCTCCATCCAACATCACCCTCCATCTGTCCATTTCTTCCTTCTCCGTCTCATGGTGTTTCTACCTAAATCACATCCACCTATAGGGAATTATCACCTGAATCCGTGCCAGCAGGGCGGCTCGATACCTTCCAATTACAGGGACCCCACGTTCCTGCCATTTCCCACTTATTACCCAGGTTCCCCTTCTCCTCGCCATGTGTTCTCAGCCTCTCCTATGGCGTAAGGAGAGCGTACAGCCGAGCTTCTTTTCAGGCCTTGCTACATTCAGAAATAGCTTTGTATTACCTGAGTCTCGAGGTAAAGATCTAACTCTGATGGTTGAGTCACTTCCCTCCGTGTTCCCACTTCCATCCTCCTCCTCGGCTGCACTTTCCATCCCTTTCTGGCCTCCCATCCTGCTCCTCGGGTTTGTGTTTGCTGTGTACTCTCCTAATCTTTACAACTCCCAACAAATACTTTCTGTTTTATCGTTGCTTACAGTCTTTTCTGCACCCTCCACTCAGAGGCGGCCTGGGACAGGACTGTCAAATATTACCCAACGTTACTAGAAAGCCAGTGTTGTCGTGTGACCAATGTTTAACTGCTTATTGCAGACTACAGTCTCAAATACAGAGCTGTTATTCCATTGCTTGTAGGAATCAAGAGTTCATTTACCTGTGTTCCCATCTTTCCCAGTATTAGTGCTAATCGTAGTGAAATCAATAAAATCCATACTTTAAAATTCATCTCATTGTGTGATTTAAAGGTAACTTAACTATCACATCGAGAGGTTAACTAGCATGATGACCGATGCAAGAGAACACTATAGCAATGAGAACGGACCGATTATCAGCCTGGACGATGTTGCACGTCACAAATGTCTAACTGTGTATTTTCAGAGCTCAGTTTCTCCAGTCTAAAACAGAGATTTGATGGACCAGTTAATTCATATTTACAGTCTGCTGCTTGTAGAAAACAAGAGTTTGTTTGCTTGTTTCCATCTTTTCCAGTATTAGTAAAAATCATAGTGAAATTAATATAATCTGTAGTTTAAAATTAATTTCAATTGAAAGGTAGCTTAGCCTCCCAAATGAGTAAAATGAATTAATTAAAATAAAAAGGAGATAGTACAGCGACTGAGATCTGCTAAGGAGGAGTTCAGCTGTTTTATTTTTCTTTTCCATCATTAATCAATTTAGCTGCAGCCTGATTTAATGATGTGAGTCTTCAGAATCATCAGATTCATTTGCAGATAACAATTATCTCAGCAGCTTTCCCTTGATCCATTCCATCTCAAATTATCACATTTTTAGAACAATTTCTGCTCAATTTTTAATAGCATGAAATATCAATATTTAAAAAGATATGAGTGAATTTTTAGTCTGATGAATCAAATACTTTGCAAGACAAAGAGAATAAAACTTTGCACATGTTTTTTTTTTCACAATTTGATGCTATGTTTGGATGACAAAATGACAGTAACTACAACTCTCATTGGATAATTGGTTAAACAGGGATTTCATATCAATTGTACGAGATGCCATATCTGTGTCCACCGCACCCCTAACATCATGTCAGAAACAAAACAGAACAGACCTGTCCTAAAGCTACAGAGATAAAGGCACATAAAATACCACAACATTCATCAAAGGCGACAAACCAGAAGAACTATGACAAATAAATCCTTTTCTCATTGTCAAAGAGGGAACATCATGTCAGAGATAAAACAAATCTCTCTTAAAGTTACAAGGATAAAAAAAAAAAGCACAGCTGTAAATATCTGTCAAGTTTGACAACATAGAGGAACAATGACAAATTCAGCTCTTTCTTCATGCCAGAGGACTCCACTGTTTAAAATGTGGAGTGAATACACTAGAATAAAAAAAAGTGTCCATTCCAGTTTCTCTGACTGCAAAAGCGACATCTTCAAATCTCTCGTTTGTCCGATAAACAGTTTAAATAATATCATGAATGCAAATACATTCAGTCTAACCGCAAAAATGTATTTTTGGTGATATTTTGCAGGCAAAATTTGACTCGAAAGAGTCAGATTAATTTATTAATTAATTGAAGAATTAATAAAATAATCGACGAATGATTGCAGCTCTAATTATGTTAATGTACCAGTTGTATTGGGCTGTGACCCAGCGTCAAATTGCTGAGCTGCTTTAAGCTCCCCTGACAAAAAGTATTCCCTTAACTAATCAGTATAGATGTACTGACAATTAGGACTAGTGATACAGTGAAAAGATCTGACAGTGATCTTTTGCGGTAGAATTAAAATCTACCATCTGATTCACATTTCTCCCCTCAGATTTAACTGAGCTCAGTGACGGGTTTGCAGCCAGGCAGACATGAATATTGTGCGTATTCTTCGTCCACCTCGTTGTCTTAGGTTTACAAAATCGTATTTCCAGTTGTGCTCATAAGTTTACATACCTTGGCAGAATTTGTAAAATGTGCTCCATTCTTTAATGAAAACATGAATGATCAGAGCAAATACAATTGCATGACAATAAATAGCTTTGTCTGAACACCAGCCCTAAATGAAAGAAAAATGTTTCCATTAACAAACATATTTGCTAAAAAATAAAGGACAATATTTCACAAATTTGGCCAGGGTATGTAAACTCATGAGCACAACTGTAATGTCTTACAGCTGCTTTTCATGAGCCTCTCATCCTAAAGAATAGCTCTACCATCTTAGACCGCAGCTTCAGTGATTATAGGAACAACGTGCGTTTAATTACACTTTCACATCTGAATAAACCCAGTACTGCTTCCACCTCCATGTTAAGCTGCATTCATGCATCAAAATAAAGACTTAAAATAACCTTGTTCTGCATTCAGAGCATCTCCTGGAGGTGAGATATAAATGAAAGTGTTCACAAAAATACCTCCTCATGGACAGACACCACAATTGACCAGTGTTCCCTAAATGCCTCATGTGCAGGTTGAATGCTTGGTGGCTGTGCAGAACAAAAACACTTTTTTAAAACAAATAAATTCTGGTGTTCTAACATCAGATTCTAACATCAGAACACACTGGAGAACTGCAATGTGTAAAACCTGTAAAAACTGTGAAAATAATGGCAAATAGCTGTAAAATAATTATATTCTTAGTTGATTTAAATGCAGTAAAAGTAATTTTTGTCTGGACATTATGGGATTTTCTGGGATTTTGCTCCATGTTCTAAAATTAGATAATTTCATGCATTTCAAACAAAACAAGACATTTGACGAGGTAATTTTAGTCTGTAAGAAATTAGAATATTCTGACATTTTATAGACAAATCACTGACAAGTTAATCAAGGAAACAATCCGTTAATGTTGAATCAGTAATATAAATAACTGATCTGTGCAGTCCTAATATTTTATGGGTAATATAGCTTGGAATAATCAGCCTGTTATCTAATAACAAATCCACGTCACAGAAAAAGCAGATTGAACTCTGATATCTAGCATGCTGTGAGTTGTCACTATGACTGATAAAACTAACACGACTGTGTGGGAGAAGCGATCTAATCACAGCTGCTGTATAAATAGAGGTGGAGGATTATTGAACTGTGGTCTCTTGTTCTGGCAGCTCTTAATGCCCTCAATGCTGCTTTAAAATATATCTGCTAAAAAGTAGACACACACTAGACACAACATAAATAATAATAATAAAAGCAATAAATTAGCCAGCAAGGAGAGCAGAAAACTACAATAAAATAACAGTGTACTGGAACATTCAGAAACTGTAAAAACTGTTAAAACAACATTGAAATAAAACAACAAAAAAACTATGCGAAAAAGGCCGAGTTTTTATGATTGCATTATTTACTTGCCTTTTTTTCCAGCATGTAAATTTATGCTGTATTGTATGATTTTATAAGCTATTGTCTGCAATTTAATAACATTAAATGAATAAATACAATAATAAATAAATTACACAAATTTAATTAGAGAAAATCTATAAAATAAAAGTTTAAAAAACAATTTTCTTTCAATTTATGGCAAATATCTGCTGATTTAAAAGCAGTAAAGAAAATATACTGTAATTCCATAGTCAAGCACTGCAATAGAACAACTTACGTTGTGTAAAAATACCGATATTTCATATGCACATTATTTGCAGGTTTTGGGTTAACATGTAATGTTCTGCTTGAGAAGGAAAGCATCAGGGGGCGTGGCTGCTGAAACGACGTAATTAGTCCGTGCAGAGGCTCATTGAAGCGTCAAGCATGAAAGAAGCTTTACAGTGACTCGGAAACACTCACACAATTTAATCAATTGTTCCTCCTATCACTTGCGTGAGATAAGTCCCAATAAGTCCGCAGCAGTGGATTTGTAGTAGGATCGCAACCATGTGATCATCAGCAGACAGCTGACGTAGTGTTCATTTGTTGTCATGGTTACAGTGATCGTGCCGCTATCTGGCAATGATACAGAAATCTTTAACAAATCCGTGGATCCAGACTATAAGCCGCATCACTGCCAAAATCTATTCACTTGGTGCTTGTGACATTTCTGACCTTCCCTGAAAATTTTATCAAAATTCACGATTTTTTTTTTTTTGAGAAATGTTGCTAACAGACAGGGAACAGGTGGAGGAGAAGCTAGAGGCATGGAGGTTTGCCCTGGAAAGGAGAGGAATGAAGGTTAGCCGCAGCAAGACGGAGTATCTGTGTGTGAATGAGAGGGAACTAAGTGGAAGAGTGAGGTTACAGGGAGAAGAGATCAAGAAGGTGGAGGATTTTAAGTACTTAGGGTCAACAGTCCAGAGCAATGGAGAGTGTGGAGAAGAAGTGAAGAAGCGTGTACAGGCAGGCTGGAACGGCTGGAGAAAAGTGTCAGGTGTGATGTGTGATAGAAGAGTTTCAGCTAAAATGAAAGGAAAGTTTACAAAACTGTGGTGAGACCAGCCATGTTGTTTGGTCTGGAGACAGTGTCCCTGAGGAAAAGACAGGAGGCAGAGCTGGAGGTAGCAGAACTGAAGATGCTGAGGTTCTCTTTGGGAGTGACCAGGATGGATAGGATCAGGAATGAGTACATCAGAGGGACAGTACATGTTAGAGGCTTTGAAGATAAAGTCAGAGAGGCCAGACTGAGATGGTTTGGACATGTCCAGAGGAGAGAGAGTGAATATATTGGTAGAAGGATGCTGAGTTTCCCACTGCCAGGCAGGAGGCCTAGAGGAAAACCAAAGAGGAGGTTTATGGATGTGGTTAAAGAGGACATGAAGGTAGTTGGTGTGAGAGAAGAGGATGCAGCAGACAGGGTTAGATGGAGGCAATTGATTCGCTGTGGCGACCCCTGAAGGGAAAAGCCGAAAGGAAAAGAAGAAGAAGAAGAAGACAGACAGACAGACAAACCAACGCTGATCGTCACATAACTCTGCTGTGTTCCTTGGCGGCGTAATAATCGGTGATATACCCGTGTCAAAGCCCCTCTTCCTCCCTGTATCTTATGAAAACTGTATTTCTGTACTGCTTTTACGCTGAGTTGTAAGCAGATCCTGAGCCAAATTAAGATTGTCTACCCCTACTGGGAACGTATGCAAAAATGTATCTGGTCTTTCCAGGACCTGCAGCATGAAAAACCAATAATTAACACTAGCATGGATGAGCAAAACCCACAGTCACTTTCCTTTTACTGTAACTTTCCACCCCTCTAACCAGTTTTATTCATTCTTCCATCTCGATGAGTCCAGGCACCTGTTCTGCCACACTCTAAACTTTCATCCAGTGTAATTTTCTGCGTGTGCCTGCCAGGTTGCGTTTAGTATGCGCACAGGTGTCTCCTCCTGCAGCGCTGGACGAGCTGAATACAAATAGTTATTAATTAAGGGCTAATTTCCCGCTCCATTGATTCCAGCTCCCACGTAGCTCCACTCCTCTCCTCAGAGGATCAATGAGCGAGCCGACCAACCCCCCAAAGCACATACATGCATGTAGATTTCTCTGCAGGCATCTTTCTTGAAACAGAGGGGGCTTTTTTTCTTCCTGTTTCATGGATTTTCAGAGGTCCGTCGGTGAGGAGGGAGCTTCCACAAACTCCTGATATCAGGAGAGAGAGATGCTGCCACGGGGTATTTTGCAGGTGGGGTCAAAAGGCAAAAACACACTCTCAGTTAGTCAGAATATTGATCGGAGTTCGACCTTTCCTTACCGAGATCTGTGATCCAATAATAGGAAGTGTATTTCAGATTTGTACAGAAATGATAGATATCTTGTAAGGAGTTCATGTCTTATTCCACTTACTCGCCATGTTGGAGCATCCACAGTCGATTTATCTTCTAATCAAATCAACCGTTCATTAATTGATACAGCTGTTTAAACAAATGGCTCAATGTTTGCAGTTTTTAAGCAAAGTACAAACAACAAAAAATACCAGTATTTTCTCATCCCACCTTCCCAAATGTGACATTTAACTGTTTATCTTTGTGTATGTGGCATTTATCTGAGAAAACATGAAAACCTGAAGACATTGCTGTGGCCTTTGAGAAACTGTGATTGCCATGTTGTCTTTTCAGAGGAATAAATCTGCTGATTGTTGGAAATAATCGCTAGTTGCAATCCTACATATTTGCAGTCCTTAAAGTTCCGGGTTTTCTCAGCTACATGCAAATTAGGGGAGTGTAAAATTCTTAAAAAATCTGACACTGCTTATAAAACAGCCAATGAAGAGCCGTAGAAATGAAATGAAAAGGTTAAAGTACAAAAAATGTATCTGCACCTTAAGTCCTGTTTGCAGTCATTTACAGAATAATTAAATAAAGTACCAATATGTACAGGAACTGACAAAAAAATGCAATACTTAAATGTCTTATTTGCAACAAAAGATGTGGTGAAAAACTTTGGGTGTATCAAAACTATATTCTGCAGCATGTAAATAAAAAAAAATTAAAAACACATTAGAGCTACAAAAGCAAAAAGTTCATCTGGAACCCCACCATCCTACATAATACTTGATGGTTCCATGTTCTTAATGTGATGATTTGATGCTTTATAAACAACGCAACACATTTAAAGACGTCACTTTCACCATTTTCTGACATCTGATAGACAAATCACTAACCAGTTAATCAGAAAAATAATCTGCCTGCTTTTGGTGTGGACATTTCATAGCATATTTAAATTTATATTTGTAAATTAAACTTTTTTTTATTTTATTAGTTTTCTGTCATGTAACAAAACAGGGACAATCTGAAAAAAAATGACAAAAAGTGATGTACCATTTTTCATCCCTTGATATGTACAGTTTTTCTTTTATGCAACAAATATCTGTAAAATTATTATTCTTTGCTAATTTAAATACTGTAAATATAGCGTAGATTTGTGATCAGACATAAAATAACCAATAAGAATTTGTAAAAATACAGACTTTTGATGTGGACATTATGTCCAATTTTTTGTTTTTTACAGTCAACATAAACATTACTGCCCGTTTTCTGTAATTTTACGAGAAATTATCTGTAATTTGACAAAACAGTTCTAAAATAAAAGTACTATCTTCCAATTCTTCATGTACAAAATTCAACAAAACACAGACAACTCTGTAAAATAACAATAAAATTTTAAAAGCATTTATATATATTTTTATACACTGCTCAAAAAAATTAAAGGAACACTTTGAAAACACATCATATTTCAATGCGGGGGGAAAACAAACTGGATATTTACATTCATATGGACTGGTTAATGTGTTAGGAATGAAAAGATGCCACATTGTTTGATGGGAATGAAAATTATCAACCCCCAGGAGGGCTAAATTCAAGACATTCCAAAATCAAAGTGAAAAACTGATGTGGCAGACTGGTCCATTTTCTGAAATTCCTTGGCAGCAACTCAAAACGGTACTCAGTAGTTTGTATGACCTCCATATGCTTGTATGCAGCCTGACAATATCATGACAAGCTCCGAATGAGATGATGGATGGTGTCCTGGGGTATCTCCTCCCAGATCTGAACCAGGGCATCACTGAGCTCCTGGACAGTCTGAGGAGCAACCTGATGGTGTCTGATGGAACAAAACATAATGTTCCAAAGGTGTTCTGTTGGATTCAGGTCAGGTGAGCATGGGGGCCAGCTAATGGTATCACTTCCTTCATCCTCCAGGAACTGCCTGCATCCTCTTACCACATAAGACTGGGCATTGTCATGCACCACAAGGAACCCAGGGACACTGCACCAATGTAGGGTCTGACAATGGGTCAAAGGATTTCATCCTGACACCTAAAGGCAGTCAGAATGCTGTTGTCCAGCCTGTAGAGGTCTGTGCGTCCCTCCATGGATATGCCTCCTCAGACCATCACTGACTCACCACCAAACCGGTTATGCTAAACCATGGTACAGGCAGCATAACATTCTCCATGGTTTCTCCAGACCTTTCCATGTCTGTGACATGTGCTCACGGTGAGCCTGCTCTCATCTGTGAAAAGCAAAAGGCACCATTGGCAGACCTGCCAGTTCCTGTGTTCTATGGCAAATGCTAATCAAGCTCCACGGTGTCAGGCAGTGAGCACAGGGCCCACTAGAGGACATCGGACCCTCAGACCTTTCTCATTACATCTCTTTCTGATTGTTTGGTCAGACACATTCACACCAGTGGCCTGCTGGAGGTCATTTTGTAGGGCTCTGGCTGTGCTCATCGTGTTCCTCCTTGCACAAAGGAGCAGATACCTGTCCTGCTGATGGGTTGAGGACCTTCTGCAGCCCTGTCCAGCTCTCCTCGAGTAACTACCTGTCTCCTGGAACCTCCTCCATGCTCTTGAGAATGTGCTGGGAGACACAGCAAACCTTCTGGTAATGGCATGTATTGATGTGCCATTGTGGAGGAGTTGGACTGTCTGTGCAACCTCTGTAGGGTCCAGGTATCGCCTCATGCTACCAGTAGTGACAGTGACCCTAGCCAAATGCAAAACTATTGAAAAACAGTCAGAAAACACAAGAAGGGAATAAAATGTTAGTGGCCTTCATGTGTAAAACCAATCCTGTTTTGAGAGTTGTCTCATTGTTACCCCTCTAGTGCATCTGTTGTTAATTTTATGAACACCAAAGCAGCTGAAGCTAACTAAAACCCCCCTCTTTTACTTACTTGACCAGATCAGTATCCCACATGTTTGAGTGATTTGATGCAATACTTAGATTAAAAAGTGTTCATTTATTTTTTTGAGCAGTGTAATTCAAGGCAGCAACATATTCACACAAAGTAACGTCAGAGCACCTTTGTGTTGCTGAAACAAAATAGCCACAATGTCTTGATGAAGAAACACTCATGAGTGTATTCGTTGACATCAGTCTCATGTTGAAAACATTGTCAGAAAAAAACCCGACTTGTTCTTCAGCCGCTGAGAACCCAAACAAACCAATTACAAAGACCCAGCTTTTCCACTTTACATTGGACCACCTCAGATTCGATTCATCACAGTGTGTTCTGCACCGGAGGAGGCAGTGATTTATTTTTGTTTTAAAGTGTAAAGGCTTCTCTCTCCCTGACACATTACAGCTTCATCACTTAGCAGCTGTCAGCGTGCAGATGTCGGCCCACATCAGGCCTCCCACCAGCAGGCAGCAGGTGGGATCCGTCACTGGATGCCCGTCACACTGAAAGGATCGAGTCGTTCCACCGAGTTAAAGAAAAACACTTCTGTCACTTAAAACTAAAACTCATTTAGTTCTCACAGCCTCGTGTTTCCGAAATCAATAATATCTCACCTCAGAGTGATGGAGCCTGATCAGACGTGACAGACGACTACATTTCATAAGTTTAAAACTGTGTTTATTCAGTAATTAGCTGCAGTCAAATCTAATTTCCCTATTTCTGTCTACTCTAAATGTATTATTAGTGAAACCAAAATTGGAGACTGACACTGATGTGAGATTATGACACTAAGTGAGAAAATATTTACAACTGCATAACACATGAACCGCAAGAGCAAGTGTGTTTTTAGAGAAATTAAAAATACATTTTGGATCAAAATACTGAGGAAACATTTTCAGTAATGCCAAGATTTTAGAGAGATCTCAAGAAAGGCTGGATGGAATGTGAGATTAGTTTTAAGAAATTAGTGGTCCCTTCCAGGTGAATTGTATATTTATGTCAGTGTCACGATAACTATCATCAGCCTCAAATGTATTTTCTGGTACTATAACAAAAAAATTCAAGATATTTAAAGTGAAAAAATACAAAGTAGTCCATGGTAAAACAACGATTAAAAAGGAAAACACCTGTACCTGATGAGGTGGCGGCCAAAAGATTCTATGACAATCTGCAGCACAGACCGTCCTGTAGACGTCAATACGTCTAGTGACATAATAGGTTGTGCACAAATCTCTACATTCTCTATTTTTTCTGTTCTGTTCTGAGTGAAGTTGCTGATTCACGTCTCTTTACAGAGCTTCCACCAGCTGGATAATTGGTATTGATGGCACAGAGCCAATATCAGAGAGCAACAAATTACAACTTCTTTACTCAGGAGAAAGGAGACATGATTCCCGACAATAGTGTTCATTTCTTAGATTATAACATCCAGAGAAGGTCCTTTGTACCTGGAGAGAGGTTTGAAAGGTGTGTTAACTTTAACATAATCGACAAAACGACGCCATTTATCAGCTATAAACGCCTAAATCAGAAAGACTCATCAGATTCTCAACTTTCCAACTGTCTTTAAATTAATCCTGTCTGACATAACAGAGCAGTTCTGGTAAGAAAATTAACCAATTCTGAGATTAAAATTGACTTTATTACTCAGCCAAGGAACGCGGTGGAGTTCTGTGATGATCGATGTACGTTTGTCTGTTAGCAACATTACACAAAAACGGACTAACAGATTTGGAAAAGTTTTTAGGGAAACTCAGAAATCTCACAGGGACCACCTGATTAGATTTTGGCAGTGATGCAGCTTACAGTCTGGATTCACGGATTTTTTAAAGATTTCTGTATCATTGCGAGATGGAGTTACTGTAGCATGACAACAAGTGAACACTACATCAGCATCTTGCTGACGATCACATGATTGCGATCCGACTAAAAATGGACCGCTGTGGACTTATCGGGACTTACCTGTTGGAAATGATACAATGAACAATCGATTAAATTGTGTGACTGCTTCTGAGTCCCATCAATTCTGCTACAAATTTAGGTCACCTGATTCGGTATCTGCACATAAAGTACACATGCATAACACACGGCTGTGCTGATGACGTATTTCATCCGTCGGAAATTATACGACGACTAAGCAGACTTGTTCAACATGTCTCAATTGAAAATTTGGAAAACACAAACTCTCTGCACCAGATCCTGCAAAACAAACAAAAAAAAAATTCAGTGCTCCTTTTGCAACTGAGAATTCATGACTCACTTAGAGAAAACAAATATGAAGGCAAATTTAAAGTGTAAGTAGTTAACTATCTATAGTATGAAGAGCAACACATTTATCCCCATTCAGTGGAATAATTCAACTTTTGTACTTTCCTTTTTTAAAAAAGAACTTTTGGCATTACAAGAATGTCATACTTCAAAAAAATACATTTCCGAGTTCTTTCTATTTCTAGCCATATTTGTGCTGTTTCAATAGAGGTGCATGATTTCATATTGCCATGAAAAATGAGTCCAAAGCGAGTAAAAATGTGACAGAAACAAAAGATAAAAAGCTCAGAAACTGGCAAGTGTTCAGAGGGTTGCCAGCATACATTAATAGATTACTACTTTGAAATACCTAGCGCAAACTATCACCACACACATTGCAAAAATAACAACAGAAAATGCAACATTCTGGCATATAAAACTTTAACGTTCACAGTGGAATCGACTGAAACACCATTATTAAAAAAAGCTTAAACACGATGGAGATAACTTACATTGTATGACTTCTACACAGTAAACTATCACATAATAAATCAATTAAGGGAATAAACTGGATGAAGAAAACACAACAGACAGCTCTCACATGATTAACTTAAACAACTAAACATGAACTATCGCCATCACACAGTCTCTGATAAGCAGAATTCACAACAACACGCCTTCAGGATGTTGGATCACTCAGTACTATCCATCCATCATGCTGTCATCTGTTTAAAAAATAAGTCAAGATGTGTCCTAAATGTGTCAAAAACTGATCATGACTTTGCAGAGTTCAGGTGAAGTAGGAAAGTTTGAGCATCGTACAGTGCATACATGTAATGTCTTCAGTTCCATCTTGGATTTACAGTCAACCCTCTGGTTTGTTCCTGATAGTGATAATAGTGTTTGTGTGTGTTTCCCAGCTGTGTACGTACAGAAATGCAGCATTACTTCTTGTTCCTCAGTGTATTTGTCACTCTTAGCCTGCAGAAAGTTTGGCAGTTTTCTCTTTGAGCTGTGCTGAGGAATGTGAGCTGGTCCTCTTTCATGTCTGTTATCTTCTGTATCTCCTGCCTGATCACAGAGAAACGGCGTTATGTTCGGAGAAACCCGCCGAGCTTATCAACACTTTTACCGTCTTCTAATGTGTTTATCCGGCTTCCCCGAGTTTAAAGTGGCTTTGTGCTGCTCACATTTATCTCAAATGAAAGTTCTTATCTTGCTGCACACATAACACCGCTGGAATAGTCAAAAAAATGTTAGATATTATAGCTGTCAGTGTTATCTCACTGTAAACACCATGTCGCTTTTTTGCAGCACGAATACAGGAATCCACACAGGCGTATATACAAACTGTCTAAACTAAAGTGAAGTTATACTTCTGTGCTTTCACCTGTCCATTTACAGTCATATTGAAAATGAAAACCTGTTTAGATTTTAGCTAATATTTTAGTAATACCAGCCTGTAAGTCCCAACTAAAGTCACTCTCTGCTATAATTGCTTTTTTTGGCATATGAATTAATAGAAAAGAACTGAAGACTTGTCTCTTCCAGGCTTCTTTTAGAGTGTGACATTTAATTAATATCCTTGTTCCATGGATGGCCTTAACCCAAGACAATACATGTTGGATTCGCAACAAAGACCTGAACACTTTTCTACTACATGTTCTGAGGGATTGTGCCGGTGTGGTGCGTTTTTGAAAAGAGGTACTAAAAATCTTCAAGAGTGGCTTAAGCTACCTTTAACAGAATCCCCTCAAGAGTGTCAGTTAGTGAATAAATCTCTGAGGCCAGCAGGGCGTACTAAAGCCGAGCTTGGCCTGGCAGGGACAGGTTTTATTGTAGCAGCCAGCCTCACTTTACATAACTGGAAGAGAGTGGCTTAAACTCATAACAGAGACCACTTCTGGCATAATCATCCTTTTCTGGCTTACATGAAGGAAGCAACATCTGAGAGAGGATAATAGTTAGCAGGATATAAAGGAATATCAGGCTACAGGTAAATGAAAACTCATACAGCAATAGTTTGGGGGCTATTAAGACCTTTTAACACAAGTGTACGCCCTTGCATAACCGGTGTAAATTGGTTATGTGATGGCTTGTATAGTTTTCCAGAGCCCAGTGTAACGTCTTTAAGCGTCTCACTTTGTCTGACCAAGTCCAAAATCACAGTTTGCTCCTTAGAAGGCTAAAGAAACTTCAAACGGATTAATTAGTATTTTATTACTCATGTAACGAACAGATTTATCAGAATATTTTC
Organism: Acanthochromis polyacanthus; assembly: GCF_021347895.1. Taxonomy (NCBI): domain Eukaryota; kingdom Metazoa; phylum Chordata; class Actinopteri; family Pomacentridae; genus Acanthochromis; species Acanthochromis polyacanthus. Next base: position 39,226,594 of record NC_067114.1, on the reverse strand, counting down.
AGATATTTTTCATGTCAAGTCTACTGACTGATTATTCAGCAGACTGTCGCACCTCCAAACAACAAATAAGATGCGTAGGAAAGAAGCGGCATTAACCTGTCAGCAAAGGTAATGAGAGTTATGCTAGATTCAGCCATGATGTGAAAGACATGTTCTATAGTATAGCTAATAAATGAGCTGCAAACAATTAAATTTATCACCAACTATTTTGATAATCAATTAATCAGTTTTTAGGAAGTTTACAGGAGCATCTTTAATGTGCACATTTTGGTTTCTTTTCTCTTCTGTGACAATAAACTGAATGTCTTTGAGTCGTGGACAAAACGAGACATTTGAGGATATCAACTTTGCGAAAGGCTAAACGACATTCTATAAATGAAAAAAATTGATTATTTGAGGAAATAATCAACAGATTCAACAATAGTTACTTTATAGCCTAGTGGACTATAAACAATACTGCATTTATGATGCCAAACTAATTAAAAAATTACACAAAAAAAGGACTAGCCCACTTGCTTTGTCCTCGTTTGCTGTGTGTAGTGCTGTACTGTACCAAAGGGCCACCATGACAAAGACTTCTGTGGCTGTTAATGGATCCCAGCAAGAGCTCTCTGTCCTAGAACAACACTTGTACAGCTGAGTGGCTAATGCAAACAAGCTACATTCGAGGTAAAAGTCCTGTATTCGTGATTTTAATTAGCAAATGTGATAATACCAACCGTTCATCACTCGTTTTACTGAATAAGTTGATTACTTATCGATAACGCTGTCAGCCATTAAAGAAATTGTTTAGATTTGCATCCCTTGCAGGAGACCAAGGTGAAGTCTGTCATGTGTCATAGTAAAAACTGATGAACATATAATCTCCCAATCAGATATAGCAACCATTTTGTAGGTCTAAAATGCCCTGCAGTCAATGATTAGCACGAATCTAACTCACATTTACAAATACCTCTTCATGACGGACAGAAATGATGAACAAAACTACAAAAACGACAGCCGTGTTAAAATTCCAGCCATGAAAAATAAAGACTGTAAAGCTCTGTTCCCACAGTTGCTCTGAAGTGTTTGTGCAGAGCAGAAGTTTCTCAGGAAGTGCTCACGTTGCACTCCACGAGGATTTGAACAGACTGAGGCATTGACGTGAACCTGTGATACTGACAGACAGTGAGATGTACAGTAGGTGTGTTTGTGTGGTCCATTCGGTTGGGTTGCGATCTTTCCCAGAGTGCAGAGGAATGCAGCACTAACAGCCTGCTTCCTTTCTCCTTCCTCCCGAGGCTGCTCAAAGTGGAAAGTTGAGAGTTTGAATTAGATCTCTGCTCTCTTGATAGGAGCGCCGTGCTGCCGGGCGCCATCGACTGCCGCCTCCTGAGCTCCTCGACTCCGCCTGAAGCCTCACTGAAACTAAAACAGCCGCTAATTACGTCCACCGCGCTGGAACGCCGAGTCACACCGTCTAAACAAAGAGTCGATTAAAGCTCTGCAGCATCTCGGCAACAAAAGAGAATGAAGGTAGAGCAGAGCGTCCGCTTTTACGGAGAGTTAGAGAGCATTTGGTTTTTATTTAGCCGTTAATGGCCGAGGTGAGCGTTCGATGGAGCGGAATAACGAGGCGGATCAATGTCCATCGACCAGCAGCCAGGCCCGCCACACTTCCCATTACAGTGATGCCTCAGGGTAGCCTAAGCTGCTCCCAGAGTGAGAGGGTAACTGGAAATAACATTCAAGAAAGGAGGCGCTGGGTAGGACTATTGATTCATGGCATAAGTGATAAAATTATTGATTGTTTTAAGGTTTTAGTTGTTAGTTTGGAGAGACTGCTTTGCAGCTGTTTTATTCATGCTGAGTTGAGTTAAGTTCTGCTCTGTTCTTGAAACACATAATATTTTTGCATTTACAGTGAGTACAGAGGGAACACAGCGATTTATTTCACCGTGGGGAGACCTACAGACACCCACTTGATAATCAACCATTTAAAAAATGTGTGAAGAGCCAGTTAAAAGAAAGCCTGTTGTGCTTTGTGTATCGTCCACCTTTAGCTTCCTCCAAGCTCTTGAACAACAATGTTATTTCTGAAACTATCACGGGTGGGAATTAGCCGAGGATCAGTTTTATATAACATTTACACAAGAAAAATTGCATGAAGAAGCACTGAATCTATTGTATTACAAAATACTACGATGGACTAGTCCATTTTAGAAAACTGTCATTCATATAATCAATGATTCAGGATTCAGTAAAAGAAAGGGACACCACTGTATTTTGGCTCTCACTCCAGTTCACTGAGCTCAAAACCAACGACTTGTGTCATTTGCTCACTGAGCTGCAAAAGAAACGCAACTGACAGTGAAACTAACTGGTTGTGACGAAGGTCATAGTCTGAGTTACAGAAAAAAGCAGCAGGAAGGTGTCTGAGAGTCTGCAGTGTTTTTTATTGAACCCTTTAATGCAGCAGGGAATGTTTCCACTGGATTCTCTACACATCTATTTAACGCCTAATAACTTCTATGTAAGCATTACTGTACTGTGATTAACACTTTATATTCCGCAAAGCAAATGGTCCACTGGTTTGTTTACATACTGTGATGGGAATTTTTTTATCAGTAATTTCAAATGCTTCTATAATCTGGACTACCTAAACTAAAACACCATGTAAACCAATTAACTTTATGAACTAAAAATATAGTGGAATTGTGTCAGATATTGAAAAGTAGCATTCACTCTGCAAAAAGTCAATAAAGTTACGATTTACATTTTTAACATAAAGTGTATAGTCCTTTTATGCATAAATGGATCATAAAGTGTTTCTATTTTTCTTTCTAAAGTAAACTACTGGTATACAGGAGGTAATGACTTTGTATCAAACACCATTATCGTCTTGTTTTGCCACAGCCCTAGGGCATACCTGGGCTGAAGGTGTTGACAGTTAAAGAATACAAGCCTCAGCACATTTGCTCCACACACAGCCCACATACATAATGCATTCATATAAGCGAGAAAGCATTCAGAAAAGAGTCCAAATTGAACACAATTTAAGAACAGGGTTGAACATTGTCTTAAACAATACCGTGCATTTGAGTCATTTTAAACCCTTAGTCACATTCTTCAAAAATAATTTTAAACGTCATCGAAACGTGTAACACTTTCCTACATTTTCCAACCAAACACAATAACAACTCACTAAAAAAAGACAACAAATAACATTTAAAATAGCTTGTAGGTCAGCTTTTGTATGCTTGTGTTGAATGTTCCAAATGAGTGCCAGTTTGTTTGGACACAGATTACTAGGACTCCAGGTTTGAAATAACCATTTAAAGCAATAGTCTGCAGCATTATCAGTCAATAATTGATTAATCAGTAACTGAATGAAGAACATTCAGCTGTTTTCCACGTGCTAATAGAGCCACTTTAGACCAATGAAATGCCAGATTTTCTGTGTGAGCAGCTGAATTATATTGCCCACTCAGTTATTTGTCTGATATCCTCGATGACTTCAAATCATTTTCAGTCTGTGAGCTCTGACCAGAAGCCATTGACCGCCACAGAAGTCTTTGTCATGGTGCCTGTTATACTCCCACAATCCTCTCTGCTTGCCAACACAGGTCTACCTGCAGTCTTCTGTCTCATTTAACAGTAAGAGGCTCCACCTGATGATGCAACCAGGTGCCACAGCAACCCTTTGTTTCTCCGTTCATATATTTTTAAACAGATATATTAGCATCGTCAATTAATCAGTTAACTGAAAATCACTGACATTTCAACAGGGATGGAAGACTGGAAGGATGACATGTGATAGGCTATGCCACCAAGATGTCAAAAAAGTTAAGATAGGTTTGGCAGATGATCAGCAAATTGTTACCAAGCCTCATCATTGTACATCATTGTGTCACATCATGGTAAGTGAACCTAGCAGATAAATACTATTTGATCCAGTTACTCAGTCAGTCAGTTGCATTCGATGGAATTGGTGACATGAATAAAGTTCTTCATTAATGTTCCTCTGTCCAGCATTGTAGTCCAAAGTTCTTTGCCTTCCAGACCAGTGTCTTCTTCTAGAACCTTCCTTAGTGTTGTGCTATGTCTGCCAACATCAGGTTTCCATAACCCTACTCGACCAGCTGCTTCGTTGCGTCTCACCACATGTCCATCCAGGGCTAGCCTACGCTGCCCAATGATGGTTGACAAGCGTGCATGTGGACCATACAGTGACTTGTTGGTGAGATGTGATTCCCAGGAGATGCTTTGTACCATCCGTAGCATTCTGGTATAAGTCCCATCAATTCTTTTTGAGAGTCTTCGATAGTGACCAGGAGTCAGATCCATAGAGCAAGATGGATTCCACTGATGCCTTGAATACTGTCATTTTGGTTGTTGTTTTTATCAGAGATACCCATATTTTTGACAGAGTTTAATGCTCCCCAAGCTTTACCAGTTTTTGTTTCTATATCCTGTGCTGTTTGTGTAGCCTTGCAAGATACAGGAAATCATCAACTTTTTCGACTTCGGACCGATCTAGTGCATGCAATGTCTCTTCAGATGTTGGGTTAAGGGGCATGAACTTCACTTTTCCAGCATTCAGGAAGAGTCCTATCAGTCTTGTTTCTCATTCTACCCATTGCAGAAGGTCTTGTGCTTCTCTGAGAGTGTTTGCCAGGAGGGCGATGTCATCTATGAATGCAAGTTCTGAGAGTAATTCTTCAGGGTGTCTTCTAATTTGACGACGCTTTAGGGTCAGGCCAACGGAGGGCAAGGTTGCATTCCTCAGTGCATGGTCTAAGCAGATGATGAACAGGAAAGGTCGTAGCAGGTCTCCTTGAAGTACTCCGGTGTCTGTGGAGAAGAGATCTGTGCTGCCCTCAGGAGTCTTGACTACCACAGAAGTGATGACATACATAACTTTTATTGCTTCAACAATAGGAGGAGGGATTCAATATGCCAGTCGAATGTGGAATATTTTGTTTCTGTCAATTAAGTCGAAAGCCTTTTTGAAATCAATGAAAACCAATATTGCTTTTTTCTTGTGGTTTAATACCTCCTCAACAATACTGCTAAGAGCTAGGATGTGTACGGTAGTTGAGCGAGATTGTCTAAATCCATTTTGACTCATGCGGAGAGATCGGCAGTTGCTACTATATATTAACTCTTCTAAGAATAAACAAGGTCAATCTTAAATAGCTACCTGAAAAGATGGGCACAAAAAGTGACTATATTCTGGAAAATCTAAAAGTGGAACCTGGCTTTTTGTCCCCACTACAATACTGTATAGGTGTACGCTCCCTCGACTTTTTCATTCAGAGTTTGCAGTTTTTGTGTTGTGCATCCAGACATTGTTTGTATGACACTTCATTCATATATCAGCTGGATATTTTGCAGGTAACTGGTGGGACAGAAAAACATTTTCTTTTGCCCATTTTCTCAACCTTTGGGCAAATTTTCTGTTACTTTTGTATGAAAACATGAGTACATTTTTCCAGCTGTTTGCTCTGCATGCACATCATGCTGTTCATTTCTAATCCAGGAAACAATTGAACCAAAAAGGGAATCAAAACTTGATTTTTGTTGTTTTTTTTGGACACCTAAGACAACCAAACAACCCACAACAAAAATACTGAATTGTAGCTTGTTTTTTTTTTTTTTTTAAATCTGAATGAATGAAATGATTGAAACATGTCAATATATGGACCATAAATTAGCCTTAAAGTCACATCAGCCTAGTGTAATGAGATAATGACTTCAAGTTAGGACATTACATGAAGCAAAGCGACGTCACTCGCGCTATAAAGGGACAAAACCACCGTCCTGTCATAATAATGTGTCATCACTATTCACACTCAGGAAATGTGTTGGCATGCCTGACACGTCGCCGTCATTATTAGAGAGCAGTTTCACACAAGCAAACACGCCTCTCATGAAACTCGACTAACATTAATTTCCTCTGCTGCAGCGATGGCTGACTCCCCAGGGGGCAGTTCGGCCCCGAGTGGCTTCCTGGGAACGCTCAGGTGGGCGCCGCGACAGCCGAGCAGCCGCCTCAACTCATTCACTTGTAAATTGGGGGAAATAACACAACCAGATGTTCTCGTTATTTCTACTCGGCCCTGGAGCATCACTACCAGGCAGCGTTTTGGCCAATTTTCAACAAGCAGTAACCTCTCATTTCGCAGAGAATTGCATCCCTATGTCCACTCTCCCATGGCTCCCCCGCTGCTGCTGCTGTTGTGAAGGGAAACTGGGGACATGTATGACCCCACAGCTGCCCACCAGAAACACTGCACTGAATGTGCACCATCATAAATGAAGGTAATACAGTTCCTCAATGTCACAGCTGTTCAGTATTCAAGCTGTCTTTAGTTCGTTTATGTAAATGAAAGCTTTACTTGTCCTCAGAAAAAATATCACCATTTAGTCCTTAAGTCCATAAAAAATGCAACAGATGGTGAATGAGATTTAGGGTTTGCGTTATGTTAACCTCACTGTGAGAATAACAGGAGTCGGACCTACTTGTAGAGAAGCTGATGGACCTCAACCATGTTGCGAAGACAACAGTGACTCCAGCTGGAAATCGTTTGGTAACGCCACCTCAGGTTGGCAGCAGCCTGTCATGGGATGAAAGAAGGAGATACACCAAGTATGGATAAATGAAAAAAACATTACTTTGTTTTGTGCTTTGACTTAAGTCTGTGAACCCCAAAAGCCACTGCTGGGTGTGAAAAGTATATTATCTGCATTTTTATAATATTCATCAAAATGTCACCAGTTGTTCGGGGAAGAAATTGTAAAACTGAAGAATTATTGGATCTTTAACTTTCCAACAGTTCTTGAACATATCATGTGTGGCAAATGGTTCAATCACAAAAATCAGCTCAATTTAAAATTGTGATATTTCATCAAAGTCACTTTACAATTCCCATTTGACAAATTGTCAAAATTAAACAGTTTGCTCCATACATTGGAAATAAAATTAACAATTCTGGAGGATAAAACAAAACAGGAATATAATTTATCAATAAAATAAACACAGCATGGCTCAAAAACAGTTGCCAGTTGTTGGAAGATACATTCAGCATGGTGAAACATGTTTGTAGAGTCCACGTGTGCAACAAAGTTAAAAGTGCCAAATTTGGAAGGTCTCTAAAAAGGGAAATTGTTTAGTATTTGTAGCATGTGGAGCCTCCTTTTTTTTGACAAAAAGTGTTCTAATAAACACTGAAATTTTCCAAAACATATCTTTAAAGGCTGTTTTTGCAAAATTTGCTTTGTTTCCATAAATACTTTAAAGATTTCAATAGAGTGCCTTGTGTAAGTATCAACCACAGCATGATTTACAGAACATTTTATTCCAAAAAAAAGAAGCAGAAAACTGCTTTGTCTGAGTTCTTTTTCTAACACAAAGCACAAAATCTAATTTCAAAAGTATCGATACACACTGTATTGTAATAATAGAAATTACAGTTTTTCTATGGTTATTTTATCTTATTTTACCGTTCTGTTTAATTTAGTTTGTGGCTTTGCTTTCACAATTTTTGTAATTCATTCTCTAAAGATTGAAACAACGGTAAATAACTTTCACTTCTTGAATCCGTTTAAATCAAGTTTTATTGTAATCTATCTAATGCACAGTATGAGTTACATTTTACCACAATATATTACTACATTTTCAAATATTCCTTCTTGAGTATCCTGAGTTTTGTCTTCTTATTTTAAACGAGTGTGACACCTTCGACTTAGTTTCTCGCTGTACATGTGATTTCTCCAACTTTTCCAAGAGTTGTAGGCAGTTTTTCCACAACACTGCAGGCTCCTGTGTCCTTGTTAAAGGACACAACTTGTTAAAGTTTAAATCTGGAAAATCATTTAACTGTGAGCGTTCAATTTGAAAGAATGCTGCCTCTGCATTCCGAACAAACATACAATACTAATTCAATCACTCTTGAATTTGGCCTCTTTAAGGTGGCATTTTCTTCTGTCACAGCAATAAACACACACAAGCAGGTCTGGCTTTAAAGCTTTAACACTCTGTGACCTTTCACTTTTCTCCTTCTCTGTATACTAATGGATAAGTTTGAGCTTTAATCTTAGAATGGGTGAACACATTTTCCAAATTCATGTCCAAATGCTTTGTTTTGAACTATACATGTCTTAAATGTATGCACTGATTTGCTCATAGCGCATTTTTTATGACATAATGTCACAGAATAATGACATTTGTAAATGGCAAAACAAAGTATTAAAAGGTTTATAATCAAAAATCCTCAAAGGTCTTCCCCTGAACCACTTCATTGTAAGTCTGTGTAGACACTACAGCATTAAAACCAGTGGTAGGTGGAGTGAATAATCCTGCATTCTTATAAATGTCACTTTAACTCCACCTAAACACTGCTGCAGACCACATCCTCCCCTTTATAGAAGCTGTACTCCCTGATCGCCTCTCCTCTCTCAGCAGCATAATGCTCTCTGCCACACTGCAAATATTGTTCAGAAACAGTTTGAGACGTGCAAATTCCCCAGATCCCAATTCAATGAGCATTGTGAGACCAACATAAGTTTCTAAATCTCCACTGAATGCACTTGAAATTACATGTAAATGCGACTCTTAAACTTCGGGTCAGAAACTCAGCAGCTTTCACTGCTGTCAGGTTTTAAACAGAAACCCCTGAGCTGCAAAAGCTTATTAAAATATGCAAATATGCGTTCTTAAAAAAAAAAGTTTTTATAGCGCTACTCCACTAAAGACGTTTATTATGCAATGAACAAGTGCTGAGGTTAGCAACGGTACCATCAGAGGAGACAGTGTCAAAGGGAAACTTACTGTAAGTGCACAATAGAGAAACCAACATTTAACTGTCTTTTGTTATTTAAAGTTATTTCATTTGTGTTTTAACTTATTTAGGATGAACTGATATGAATTATGGTCCAGAAATTAATTAGTAATAGTATTGAAGTAGCCTGAACACTACCATTCAAAAGTGTAGGGTTACTTAGAAATGTCCTAATTGTTGAAAGAAAAGCTCTTTGTTTCAATGAAGACAACATTAAATTATTCAGAATTACAGTCTTGATATTGTTAATGTGATAAATGACTATTCTAGCTGGAAACAGCTGATTTTTAATGGAATCTCTCCATAGGGGTACAGAGGAACATTTCCAGCAACCATCACTCCTGTGTTCTAATGCTACACTGTGTTAGCTAATGGTGTTGAAAGGCTAACTGATGATTAGAAAACCCTTGTGCAGTTATGTTAGCACATGGATAAAAATGTGAGTTTTCATGGAAAACATAAAATTGCCGGTGTGATCCCAAACTTTAGAATGTTAGTGCATGTAATAATGAATTTTATAGGATTTGGTTATCTTTTTAAACACTTAATAAATGTAAAAATATTCACAAACCTTTTAAATTAGAACTGCAATTACAGTCTTAGTATTTTTGCATGCGATACACACAAGACTTGTGTGTTTTGTATGTAGATTTGCATGAAATCTTTAGTAAATATTGTTTGCATGCTAAGCCCTTGCCTCTTCATTGGATCTGCACCCTGGAGGCTTATTGGTTCCTGGTCATCCCAGTTCTCTCATCTGTTAGAAGATTCCGGCCTGAGAAAACACTGATTAGACCTCCATCTTCACACGTGAGTGACAGGCCTGAGGAAACTAAAGGAATCGACCACAGGAGGAAGACTCAGACGGCAGAGAGGAACCACGGCCGAGCGAAAATCAAACCAAACAGGCTGACAAATGTTTGCCAACCCAACGTCTACCCACTTGCAGTGCACTCCAAAGGTTGTGTTTGCCTAATTGAATTAGCGGCTGTGGCCTCGTTAGCACACAGCATCAACAAGGGCTTAATGGGAGACAGAGCTTTGATTGGCTTGACAATAATTCCTTGGCAAACAGCGCTATCAGGAACGCCAATGACCAGCCTCGGATTAGGACTGACAAAGCCGTAATTGGATTTCCCGCACAGTTAATTGAATTAGACTAAATGTGTGCCTGCCATCGTTTGTTTTTGGGTTTTTGGGAGTTCTTAAATCCTCCTATTATACGTAGAAGAATGTGTGTGGACTTCGAATTCAATTTTCGCCAACCAGATTCACCGAGCCTCTTTTAGTTATTTTGGTAACTAGGCTGTATATTTTGTACTTAATCTTCTCCATGTTGCTTTAAGTGCTCTTGTTTGGTGATGTCTTTTCTCTATACTGGAGGTTTTGAAAGGTGGTTCTTGTTTTGTTTTACAAAAATTTCACTCAAAATTGCATCTTCTTCTCATGTATACGTATCTATTGATTTTTTTTTTATTGAACAGAGTAATTGAATTGCAGTATCTTGCTTGAATGGTGCAGGAAATATTTGGATCTATACATTGGACAGTTTTATTAGTTTCAGTCTGAGTCGCAACATACATAGTTTAGTGCCATTTCCAGCAAACATTTCAGGCAGCATTCTGTTATTTTCAATCTCCTTCACTACAGCAAACAATCTCCAAGCAGTTACTTGAAAATGTTGAGTTTTGCAGAAGATTTAGATCATTCAATTAGGAAGACTTGCTTCATTCTTTCAGTAAATTTGTCATTTTAATGACAGTTCTTACATTCTTGTAGGTACAAATGTTCCACCAAAACAACTCTAGTTTGCAGACCATCACTGCATCCTGGGTTTAACAGGTTGTGATTTTTTTTTATAGAAATACAAACAATCCAGTATTTTTCCCCCACTTTTTTTTTTTACAGAATGCTAATCAGGTGCAGTCAAACCATTCTTTGGCAGTGTAATCTGGTGTTACTATTAATTTAGATTTAAAAGGTTTACCAGTCAAAAGTTTTGGAACACCCCAATTTTTCCATTTTTTATTGAAATTCAAGTAGTTCATGTCCAATGAATAGTTTGAAATGGTACAAAGGTAAGTGGTGAACTGCCAAAGGTTAAAGAAAAAGTAAGGTTACCCAAAACTGAAAAATAATGTATATTTCAGAACTTTACAAAAAAGCTATTTCAGGGAATAAGAAATGGGTTAACAACTTAAAGCTATTCTACAGCAATGGAGGTTGAGCAAGTCTTGAAAGCTGGTGCTTCCAATTCCTACAGGTGTTCAACTTTTCTTGATTACTTACATACACCCCCTCTGTCTGCATAAAAGTAGTGCTGGAACACACCATGGTACCATACCCTCAAGAGCATTATTTGAACAGTATTGCACTGCAGAAAGTAGTGTGTTGATATACAAATGGTGAGGAAAAGGCAATTAAAAATAGGACAGAATCAGAGCATCATAACATTTAAAATGTAGGTCTTTCCTACAGAGAAATTTAATTTTGAAGAAAGTCAAGGTATCAGTGAGTACATTTTTCTTCACCATCAAAAGGCACTCAAGGGTGCCCGTGTAGTTTAACTGTTTGAGCGGGTGACCCATGAACAGGGGCTATAGCCTAATTCTGGATACAACGGCCTGGGTTTGATTCCCTCTCATGGCCCTTTACTGCATGTCTTCCCCATTCTTCTCCCCACTTTCCTGTCTGTCTTCACTGACCTATCAAATAAAAGCCAAAAAAAAAAAAAGAACAGCTTTAAAAATCTCAGAAACTGGGGGAAACTCTGACAAGAAGAGGCAGAAAACAAGTTTTTGAGAGTCAGCAGCTGGAGTGACAGGTGGCTCACAGGACCACAGCTTAATAGTGGTCAGAGTTAGCAGTTCTCAGTTTGAACTGGGAAGAGAAAACTTGGACTTGCAGGTTTGACAGGTCTCAAGTCTTTGCTAAGATGTCAGAAATAAAGGCTTGCCTGAGCCATGAAACACCCCCAATGGGCTATTGAAGACTGGAAGAAGGTATTATGGATTGATGAATCAAAATTTGAAATCTTTGGTTCATCACGCAGGATTTTGTACACCGTCGAAATTAGAGTGTTCTAAAACTTTTGACATACAAAAACATAAATGATTTACATTTGCCCATCAGCCCCTTTAAAGTGGTCTCTTTCTGCATTGACACACTGCTCCAAGTGGTCCTGCCACACTTGCTCCCTGGAAGTCTTGTTCTGACCACATGTAGGTGGACATTTACAATTTCACCATGTAAATGAAACAGATTCTTGGCCAAACTGATCCAACCTTGATGTCGAGGATCGTCACTGGAGCTACCACTGAGAGACGAAAAAGAAGTTTCCACGAGAGAAGGTGTGTCAAGTCAGGAGCATGCTTGTTGTTTCCTTCAACATTTGCATAGTGTAATGCAGTAGGTATCTTAGGAAGAACATTCGATCAAAATGCGATAATGTCATTACTCTGACCAGACTATGCACCAGTTCATAGGACAGGTGCACAAGTGTTTTGGACAGAGCAACACAAATATCACTTCCCACCTGCATTACTGGCTAGATTTTACTCCTTTTACATTTTATCCTTTCCCAAGATGAAAATCAAGCGGGGGGGGGGGGGGGGGGGGGGGGGGGGGGTTCGCCATTTTGGCACTGTTTACAAGATTCAGCGCTAATCGCAGCTGGTGCTCAACACATTTACAAACAGGATTTCCAGGGAGCATTAATGGTGTTGCAGGAGCACTGGGAGCAGTGTATGGCTGCACAGGAGTACTTTGAAGGGGATTGGGGCCAACCTGATGTCAGATTTATGATTTATCGTTGCTGAACTTTTTGATCGCAACTCTTCAGAAAGAAAAACAGGCAAAAAGCTGAAAAGCCAGATTGTAGCATACTGATGAGCAGAACACAAACAGGTGAGTAAGTGTGGATCAAAGCAGGAACAAGCAGGCACGCATGTAAAGTGTGATCAGCCTCGCCTGAAGCGTCGCTGCATGTCAACGTGTGAAACTAAAAGCAGGTAGATAATGAGTAAAATTAGTCGCAACATCTGGTGCTAAAAGCAGGCCGCTAATGTTTTGCTGTGTGACATTTCTTTAGTCTGTAAACGGTCGCCATTAAAGTCCTCTGGGCCTTTAATGAGCCGTGATGCTGCTCTGAGCTTCCTGCAGTTCGATCTCGACGGTGTAGAAACACCAAACAAGACGAGTCATGTGCCGGTGAGCCTGCAGTGCAGTGTGGGTAATTAGGCAGCTCAGACTAATTAATCATCACGTTCCTTCTCCTCTTTTTAAGCAGCTGGGTGGTTCTTTAATGTGCTGCAGTGAATCAAAGTGCAAACAGGATTTCAGCTTAAAAACAACACATGAGGTGCCATTTTTTTTGCCACCAGCTCTCATCTCAAACACAGGCAATACGGTGACAGTCCTTCTGTTCAAAATGATTGATCACCGTAAGCTTTGATTGACGGCACAAACCTTGAAAGCAAAATGCGATCTCTCAGCTGTGATCGATGCAGCCGCTTGGACAAACCAGCCGTGGATTCAAGAGATCCATTCATCCATCCATTCTCTATACACCGCTTTATCCTCACTAGGGTCGTGGGGGGTGCTGGAGTCTATCCCAGCTGACTCGGGCGAAGGCAGGGGACACCCTGGACAGGTCACCAGTCTGTCACAGGGCTACATATACAGACGAACAGTCACACTCACACCTACGGACAATTTAGAGTAACCAATTAACCTCAGCATATTTTTGGACTGTGGGAGGAAGCCGGATTGCCTGGAGAAAACCCACACATGCACAGGGAGAACATGCAAACTCCATGCAGAAAGATCCCAGGCCCAGGCCGGGATTTGAACCGGAGATCTTCTTGCTGCAAGGCAAAAGTGCTAACCAGTACTCCACTGTGCAGCCCGGATTCAAGAGATGCATCAGAGAAAAGAGGAAATGGCATATTAGATGAAAAGCAGCAGTGATGTGCCGAGATGTAGCAAAGCAACAAAAGTTACTGATGCTCTGGTGTGTTTTCAGGAAGGCAGCGACAACTTTAAGGATATGACCTCAGTACTTTATATACAAGTATATTCAAACTTCAGTGCTAACTAGCATATGCAATGAATAAATCAATGTTTTTTTTTCAAATTAGTAGTGTTGTGTTGTTCATTTATGACTGACAACCAAATGTGATTTCACCAAAGAAAAAGTTAGTAGAAGTGCTTTAGCTTCTCCTCCTTTATCCTGAGTTTTGCCTGTCAGGTTAAATAAAGGCTCCCTGATGCTTAATTTTAGTGTTGAAAGAGGGGGGCAATACTTTACATGAAGATGCATTTTTACAGATAACTTATTTTACTAAACGTGACCTGAATATTAGTGTTTAACTGTATCTAAAAACATCATAATTTTACAGACATTTGCTTCTTCCCCCTCCCCACAGTTGTTACAGCTTTTGAACATGACATTATGCCACCATTTTTTAAAACATTTTTCTGGGACCCTTGATGCCAGATTTTCCTCAGTCATTTCTCAGCCCAGATATTTGGATTTTCCAGCGTGAAAGTACCGTTTTGTGTATTTCTTCATCTCCACACAGGTGCTTGTCTGTCTCCAGCCCGATAACCGAGGCAGAATAACAGAGTGGGCCAAACTGCTGTAGTAAGAGATAAGAAGCTGCAGATGAAAGGTGAGGAGCCAAATGCCGGCTCGTCGCTGCTCTGATGAGTCACAGAGTGAAACGACGGTGACATTTCACCACAGGGGAGGCGTGAAAATGAGGCTGACAAAGGAGGGTCAGGAGGGAGAGTCATAAATCTCATCTCTGCTGCTCACTGAGATGAAAAATGTGTAAGGTATATGTCTGCCTGTGATTTTAATCCAGATCCAGGAGATTAAAACCTCATTTTGCCTCTAAAGATGAGATCTGGCTTATTTTGACCGGATGTGTTGGCCATCAAGTTATCTGTTGAGTCTATGGGCCATGCAGACTTTGCACTCTTATGAGGAGTTTCCTGATTTTAGAGATAGTTTGTTATAAAAAAGCACTGAAGGTAAAAATGTCAGCACAAGAGCAAGAACTTGATCTGGATGAAGGAAAAGATGAAACGCTGAGAATGAAGATGTACCTTCAGTCAAAGTGTGTTCATGCAATATGCTCTCATTCGCTGGACATTTTATGTCTTTTTCCAGTCATTGTGTGTATCTGTTCCATTTGTGTCTTCTTGCTGTTGTTTTTTGTCTATTTCTTGTCATTTTGTCCCTTTGCAGTTGTTGCGCGTGTCCTTTTGTGTTTTTGTCCTGCCATTTTGTGGTTGTTTGTGAGTCTTTGTGGCCATTGTGTGTCTGTCTGGTTATTTTGTGTTTCTTTGAAGCCAACTGTGTCTCTTCCTGGTTGTGTCATGTCTCTGTGAACATTGGGTGTCTCTTTGCAGTTGCTTTGTGTTTGATCATTTTAATTTTCTTTCCATTCATTTTGTGTCTCTTTCTGATCCATTTGTGTCTCAGAAGTTTTTTGTCATTCTGTCACTTTGCCGTTGTTTTGTGTGTCTTTGTGGCCATTTTGTGTCTGATTATTTTGCGTTTCTCTAAAGCCACTCGTGTCTCCTTCTGGTTGTTTTGCATCTCTTTGTGATTATTTTGTGTCTCTTTGTATTTGTTGTTGTCTCTCCCTATTCATTTATGTCTCTGTATTGGAAATTGTCTCTTTGCAGTTTTTTTTGTCCATTTCTGGGGCCTCATCTATAAAACATTACGTAGGATCCATACTAAAAGTTTGCGTACGCCGAAAATCTGAATTGGGCGTACGCTAAATATTCTGATTTATAAAACTGTACACACAGCTGCACGCAATTTCCCCTTTAAAAATCACACGCCAGCTGGAAGATTGCACAGGTGGATCCACCTCACATTCCGCCCGCAACACACCCACATTTTACCATGAATGCTCAATGTAAAGTAACTCATGAATGTATCTGTATATAAATAAGCTGCTGATCCACGGCATTTCACGCATCGCCGGCCTGCAGTCTTTTCACTGCTGTGCGTCACGATGAATGAGTCATGTGTTGACCCAGGCCACCCTGCCACTAAATTTGTTATGATCGTGTTCGATGTACAAATAATTTGTACACTGATCGAATGTACATTTTTTTCCGGTTCACATAAACAAATTCATCTTCACTCGGAGCCCTTACAGCAACATGAGTACAGTCAGTTATGCCGATTACATTTGGGAAACCGGACATCGCTGCAAATTGCCGTTTAATGTTGGCCTGTTCACCCACAGTGTAAGGAAACCTGATGTATTGACTGGTCATGTTTATAATGTCATCCAAAACAGCTGGCATTATTGCGCTGAGGGATGGTTGTGATATCCCAGACCTAAAGGACATCATTTAACTGTATATCAGACCCAGATAGGATTTAGACAACAAATGTAACCGCATATATTCTTCATATAAAACATACACCTGTCGGCCAATTCCCGCTAGAAGGAGCCGGTGTCGCCAGAAACCCCCGAGTTGTCAGCTCCTGTGTCTGTACCGGGATGGCGTGGTTTGGGTGGGTGGGTCTGTCTAAGACAGGGCCCAGTTCAGCACATAGATCCAAGAGCACTGTTCTAGGGAATCTAAATCAGCTTATTAACCAGTCATCGTCATGGGCCAGGAAATCTCCGTGATCCCTGAAATCTCTCTCCATTCTTATCTACAATTTATGTGATTTCCAGCAATGCCAGCGCATCCATTGTGCCACATTACGCACGGCTGTCACCCGCTATTTATCCACTTGATCAGCAATTGGACTGATTGTCACATGCCTTTTCCAAATTATTAATCAATCAGTGCCACTCACCGCTCTATATCATTTGAAGATGGAAGTTTGATATATGAACTTAGTTCTGCAAATACAGTTGTAGGCCGAATGGTGCACTATATGAACATCTACAACAATGAGGGTTTATGATTATCTGACTCTACAAGTCTAATATGTGATGACAATAAAGGTTTGAGATCAATCTAGTTTCAATTCACCACTTCATCCTCCGGCACTGCCGTTCCCCCTGTCTCCAAAATGTGCTTAAGCAAGCATCAAAGTTGGCGCACCGGTGCGCACATTCTCACGCCAAGTTTGTTTTAGAAATCACAACCTTTGCGTAGAAAGTGGCGAACGCACTTTCTAGCCCTGTTTTGTGCGTACGCAAGCTTTATAAATGAGGCCCCTGGTCATTTTGTGTCTCGGTTGTGTCTGAAGTCAATTTGTGTCTCTCTGTCATTGTTCCATGTCTCTCTGTGATCATTTTATGTCTGTTTCTGGTCAATTTGTGTCTCTTTGCACTTATTTTATGCCATTTTTCAGCTATTTGGTGCATCTGTCTGGTTATTTAGTGTCTCTTTAAAGCCAGTTGTTTCTCTTTCTGGTTACTTTTTATCCATTTGTGGTTATTTTGTGTCTCTTTGCATTTGTTTTTGTCTATTCCTGGACATTTTGTGCATGTCTTTGCAGTTGTTAGCTGCATATTTTTGACACAAAGTCATCACGTCAATGTCAAGATGAAGCAGCAGAGTTACACAACCCACATCTGAAACCTCCAAAATCAGACAACGAGTTTCAGCGTCCACAGCCGCCAGACATCTGAGGGTCAGATGGACTGAATGTCGAGTTTTGGCAGTGAAAACTCACCATTAGGCAGGATAAAAATCTTCTGTGTGCAACAATAAGCTCAGGACAGATCCCTGTCTTCTTTAAAACAAGCTGACATGAACTCAGTCTCTCACACACAAACACAAAGATGCTCAGGGCTTCAGATTTCATAGTTCTCATGGTTTCCTGTTCTGGAGGCCAAAAGACCAAAGACTGACAGGAGTCGACATGACAGCACTTCAACGGTACATATTTGTCTGCGAGGAGGTAAAAGCTAAGAAGCTCTCAGGAGAAAATAAACCTGCGGGCGAAGTGTTGACTGGAGCGGTGCAGATTTTTTAAAACACTCTGAGAACACTTTAGAGGAAGTTAATAAGAAATCCTAAAGTTTTAATGGTCTGATATGACATGAAATAAATAAAGCAGAGATAGTGTCTGAGTCAAATTGGTTTCTATAATTAAAGCACAGCCGGTGTGGTCCTGGATGCACTGAATTAAACAGGCAGCATTAAATCCTGCCATAGATCTCCCAGATTAGGACTCATTTCTGGGGATTTGTGTGGCAGCATGCCTGGAGATAAGAGCGACTTCAATAAGCAGACGGTGTAAATGTTTGACATGACGATAATTTAAACATGTGCTGCATCACTAATGCAAACACACGCTCACCCACAGATACGCACTCTGAGCAGGATTTCTTCATTAGTCTGACAGCTGCTCATCTATCCAGGAACACAACGGTTTCATTTTTGAACCAGTGTATGTCTAAATCATTGCATTTTATTAGAAACACTTGTCCACCTGTTAATATATTAGTATCAAACAGAATGAAGAAAAACTGGCATTTCTTAGCTCATTCTGGTCATTTTGCATGTTTGTGTCTACACAGAAAAGAGAAATTAACTGCTCTGATGTCATTTCCTGTTATTTTGTTGGCATGTTGATTGTCCATGTGGTCACTCTGTCTTTTTGCAGCGATTTGTTTCTATTCATTTTATTTTTCTGGTCATTTTTATGTGGTCATTTGTATCTCCTTGTGTTGCCACTTTGTGTCTCATTCTGCATCTTTTTACAGGCATTTGTGCCTCTTTGCTTCAATGTCGTGTGTCTAGTTAGTTTTACAATCTCTTTGCAGCCAATTCTGTTTCTTTCTGGTTAATTTGCATCTCTTTGAAGTTATTTTCCATGTCTTTGTTGCCATTCTGGTCATTTTGTGTCTCTTTACAGTTGTTTTTATGTAGGCATGTTGTCTTTCTGGTCATTTTGTGTCTGAGTTTGACCATTGCGTGTGTCTTTTTGCAGTCATTTGTGTCTCTTTTTGGTCAGTTTAAGTCTCTTTAGAGTTTTGTATCTCTTTGTGGTTATTCCGTGTCATTGTGTGTGTCTTCCTGGTTGGACTGGACCCGAATATCCGAATATTTGTTCACTACGGCACTATCCGGATATTAATTTTGGTATCCGAATATTCGCCAACTCTGACGTCACGCTTCACTTCGTTGCATAAACACAAGACAAGATGCTGAAGACCTCCGCTGTTTGGGAATTCTTCAGTTTAACTGAAGACAAAACGAAGGCAACATTTGGACCCGGGAGACCAGACGAACGGGTCCGAATATTCGGGCCATCTCTTCCACAAGCCGCCCCCTGTTGGACGTTACGGGGCGGAACGAATATTTGGATATTCGTCTTTAATAGGGCCCGAATATTCGGAGGCCAGAAACCACTATTCAGGCCAGCCCTACTTCCTGGTCAATTTGTGTCTCTTCAAAGCTATTCTGTGTCTTTTTGTAGGCATGTCGGCCTGTCTTTGTGGTCATTTCGTGTATGCTTGTACGGCCACAGGTGGTATTTTGGCATCACAGGTGAGTTGACTGGGGAGAGAGCATCCAGCAGAACAGAATGGCATCCTTGGTGGCGTGGCAGGTGTTCATATGGCTGGCAGCAGGTATCCTCCTCTGCACTCAGGGAATCCTTGGAGACTCCAAAAGTCCAGTGAAAGCCAGGAGGCCTCAGCCCAGTGGAAGGTCCACGTCCCAAAACGACAACAACAGAAGCAGGCAGGAGTCAGCACTAAACACAGAAAACAGGATTGATGCAGGAACTAGGAATGAGTGGCTCAGACTGTTCAGACCTCAGCACTAACTGTTTGTCAGGAGACAGTCTGGCATCAAATGATGAGTTTCATCCGGTTTTAAAGGGAAGCCAGCGTGCCTGATTGAACGACTCCCACCTGCACTCAATGAGCTGATTAGGATCAGCCACAGCTGCTGCCGGCCTCTGTGCCACACACACCTAGAGAGAGGGAGAGCACTGCCACCTAATCACAGTCTCTGGCTGTGACTGTGACAATGCTGACTGTCTTTGTGGTTATTTTGTGTCTGATTTTTGACCGTTTTGTGTCGTTTTGCAACCATTTGTATCTATTTTATTTTTGTGTCTTTCTAGTCAATTTAAGTCTCTTTACAGTTGCCATATGTGGTTTTGTGCTCATTTTGCGTCTTTGAGTTTCTTTCTAGTCATTTTTCTTTTATTTTGCAGGAATTTATGCCTATTTATTTATGACTTTTACTGGTTGTTTTATTCCTTTTGTGGTCATTTTTTATCTTTTTTATTTGCCATTCTATATCTCTACCTGGTCATTTTGTAATTTTTTCCCGTACTTTTTTGCCTCTTAGCAGTCAGTTGTGTCTCTTTCTAATAGTTTTGTGCACTTCACCAGTCATTTAGTGCATTTAGATATTGTATCTTTTTGCAGATGTGTTACATGTTATGTTGTTGCAGTTGTTTGCCTCTTTTTATTTTCATGTCTGTCCTCTTTTCATTTAAACACCTTGTTGATGTGAGAGGTCAAAAGTCTGGAGCTGACAGGAGGGCTGCACTAACTCAGATAAATAAGCAACTCATACTCATAGTAGTTGGATGTACTCCCAGAGCATAAGACTGTGCTGGGTTTGAGAAATGTGAGGCAGCTGTAGAACACTGGACAGATGAGGAAGCAAAAATGTAGCCTGGTGTGATGCTGATGCTGAGTTTAAGATTCAGAATCAGCAGCATGAATCCACGTGGACCTGCCTGATGTCAACAGTCCAGGCCACTGGTGTGATGGTTTGTCTGTCTGAGTGTTGGAGCTGACCATGTGCATCACTTTATGGCCACAGTCCATCATCTAGTCCAGTCAACAGATGTGAATCTGTAAAACACCTTATAGATTTTGAGATTTGCAGCATGAATGTGCAGCAACGATGCAATAAATCAAACCAACATGGAGCAAAAACTCAGAGGAAAGTTTCCAACATCTCACCACCAACTGAGAGGTTAGCATGATGCTATTTATAAAATGTAGTAAACAGACAGAATTATGTGTGCAGTAACCTGAATCTGCACATATCTGCAGTTTTGTCAGTGTTTCAGAAGTGCCTTTATCTTAATGTGCATAATACAGAGAAATAGCCATCCTTCACCAGCTTCTGTAACTCACTGCAATCAGCAGTTCATTTTATTAGTCTTTATGAAGCAGAAAAGTTTTACAGGTCCATTTTCTACAATAAATGACTCTCTACTGCAGCACTTGCTGAGCAAATACTTTGTTTAAACCACCTGCACACTTCCATTATTACAACTCTAAAATACACAGCAACTACACACATTTAACTGTTTATATGGATCATTTGGTTAGTTTTTTGGGCCATAAAATGATCACTAAGACAGTGGTAGTAGCTTTAATGTCATTATAACAAGGTCAAACAACCATACAATACAATTTATCTGATTGAAATAAATGCAACATGGCTCAGAAAAGGTACACAGAGGACCAAGTTGTGATCAGGTTTTCGCTTGGTGAAATATCTTTCTAGAGTTCGTGTACAGAGAGTGAGAGTCTGGAGAAGTTGTAAAAATGTAAATAATGAGTATATATTGTGTAGGGATGCCACTTTTTTTTCCCAGTATAAGTATACTGGACGATGTACATATTGATTGCAGGTTCTAAAATTTTTCTCAGATAAATAATTTTTAAACACCTACTATTGTTTTTCCTTATTTTTTTTCATGAATTATGTCATTACAACAGCATCATGTTGCATTAAAGACATTTCTAACTTCTAGCTATAGTTGCTTTTTTCATGGTGGTGCATAATGGTTGCAAAAATGTAAATAATAAAAATATAGTGTAAAGGACACATTTTTTTCATTATTGGTAGCACCTGCTGTAAATGCTGATTAAAGAATTTTCATTTTTGCTAAATAAATTCAACTTTTTACAGAATTTTGGCACTACAGGTAGGTTTTATGACACAGAGGAAATTTCGGAGTTCCCTCTAATTCTAGTCATGATCGTGCTGTTTCCATAGAGGTGCAGGATTTTATATTACAGTGAAAAATGAGCCCACAAGAGCAAGAAGAAACTGCTTGGAGTTAAAATGCATATACAGTACATGTAAACATGAAACCTATTCATGCTTTTATTTTTTTCAAGGAGATCTGAGTTTATGACAGTATTCCTGCCCGCTACATTAGCCGACATGCTAATAAGGGGGATCCACAGGGAGTCTGAAGGTAAATAAATGAAGCATGAACCCTTCAGGTGGCATCCAGTCGTGTTTCTGCTCCCTGAATGATCTCTCAGAGCTTCAGGTGACGTGTGAGCATTTCTTCGGACCGATCGGACCCTCCTCCCTCGTGCTCTCCTGGATCCTCCCTGGAGACGCTGATGTCTCTGAAGTCTCTGCTCTCCTGTGATTGATGGCTGTGCTCATGGCGAGCTGTTGGCGGTGAAGATCTGCTCTCCTGAATATCAAACGGCTCTCGACCTTCCTCAGTTTCCTCTTCATCCATGTAAGACACACATGGAAGCTGCATGCCGTGTGTGTCTTTGGTCGTGTTTTTGTGCAGCAGATTTTTGTACAACTCTCATTTTGGGCAGAGATTCAGGTTTAGCGATGAGTCTTTGTTATGTAAAATGTGACAGGCTTTTCTCAGCACCACTGTTTGCTCATCTTCTTTTTTTTCCCCCTCAGCAAAGCGAGCGTCCCACTGTGTATTACTGCTGGCTGGAGTTTATTTCCTCCTCTGAAGGACTGTCTGGGTGAATAACATCGCTCTCGAGGTCTCAGACCCTGGGGAATGGCATCACTTCAGCAGCAGCGCCTCTCTTTCTCTGTTAGCGATGTTTGAACCTCTGTATTCCTGCCCCTCAGGACCTCGTCGCGCTCAGTGTACCTGCCGAACACACTGCTTTATTGATTTTCAAAGACACACTGATCCAATACTTTCCTGATAATCAACTGTCCCTGCAGCTCCCGTGAAAGGTACCCTTGAGATAAAAACTTTTTCCCCGGCTCCGAGAAAACAAGCTACGAAAGCTCCTCGTAACTTCTACACCCTAAAAGTTCCGCCAAGTTGAGCTACTTGTTTCCTAAGGCGGGGTGATATTTAAAGTCAACACAGGTAGAATAAATAATACAAAAAAATCTGATCAAAGTCTGGTTGCTGGTTTGTGAAGCTGCTGATCTGATGGATTTTCACCACTCTAGAGTTTACAAAGTAGTGGCTGTTTTGCGTCTTTGTGGTCATTGGTTGTGTCTTCCTGGTTAATTTGTGGTCATTTGGTATCTTTTTGCAGTTATTTTGTGTGTCTTTGTGATATTTTTTGTGTCTTATTCGGTCTCTTTTTGCAGTCGTTTGGGCCTGCAATAGACAGACTATAGATTTAAAGCACAAACAACCAAGATGACAAATTTACTAAACATAAAGCAACATTTAGGGCACAAAATGATAAACTTCTGGTGCTTTGCATGAGGAAATAACCAGGCTGGTGGCTTAAAACACCTGCAGGGAGATCAAGTTAGCAGCTACAAGGTCTGAAGTGTCAAAGATGAAGCAGCTATAAGGAGGTTAAACAGTGAGTTTGTATTTAAAAGGGTAGTCTGATGTCGACAAGAAAGTTCTTCCAGATGAAGGGATACGAGAGGAAAATGTCCTGCAGTGTTCTGATTCTTTTTAACTCTGAGGACAGACAGAAGGTCTGTGTTAGGGGCGCAAAGTACGCAGGAGGGATTCTAAAGTTTAAGGAGATCAGACAGGTATAAAGGGACACATTTACAGTTTAGTAAGTGATAAGAAACACCTTAGAGTCTGATCTGACATGAACAGTAAGACAGTGACTGGAAGCTGCTGTTTCTTAGTGTTGGGTAGTAATGGAATACATGTAATGTTATATGAATAACTGTATTCAATTACAGATATAATTTTATTAATCAGATATTAAACTAGTTTTCCCCCTCCTTAGCATGCCCACACTTTAAAAAATGTTTTTCAAAACCTGTAAAATACTGTAACATTCAAAGCATTTTAAAAATGGTGAAAATAACATCAAATATCAGTAAAATGATGATACTTTTAACCTGATTTAAGTACAGTAAAACAGGTGAATTTTACAGTTACACATTGCAAAAGAACAATGGTTAACTGCTAAATTATTTTTTTAAGTGATTTTCATAGACATTATCTGTATTTTCACAAAATGGGAATAATCTGTATTACTAGAGTAATAGAGTCTCTCTAGTTGGTCTTATGTTAACTAAAACAACAGCCTTAGCACAGGATATAAGACAACTGTGCTCAATTTGAGTAGGCAGTGGTGGCTCAACTGTAGAGGCTGTGGGGTGCTGATAAGAAGGTTGGAGGTTTAAGCCTCAGACCTGACAAGCTAGTAATCACAGCTAACTCTGCACCCTATATATGCAAATAAAAACAATTTCACGGTGCAATGTGTGATGTATTTCTTCTTCTCCTTGCTGGCCTACTTAATCCAAGTCCATCTTAAACACGTGAGCTGTGGACAGAAGTCATCAAGTGTCACAGAAGTCTTTGTCATGGTGCTCGTTGCGAGGTAAACCCCTACAATGCATGTCAAAATAGAATAGAACTACCCATAGTCTGAGTGACACCTCCTCAGGTCACTAAAGGATTAAATCACCATTATCTATCTATCTATCTGTCTATCTGTCTGTCTGTCTGTCTGTCTATCTGTCTGTCTATCTGTCCATCCATCCTATAGAAGCTGGGACATTATCCCAGTAACATCACTCATATATTTCACTGTAGCGATCCAAGAAGGCTCAAAGGTTGTTCCTTTGTTCAGAAAGCTGAATCAGTTCACATAGGTTCCATAGTGTAGTGGTCATCACGTCTGCTTTACACGCAGAAGGTCCTGGGTTCAATCCCCAGTGGAACCACAAACTGTCTCATGAGTCACCTTCACCATTGAAGTCAGCTACTGTAATCAAAGGAAGCACTGATCTACTTCCTTAGTGGGAGTACTTTCAAGCTAGCTGCACAAATATGATGTGGGAGACCACTGGGTTTAAAAGTGCATTTTACCCTTGACAGAGTTGAGTCAATTTTTTATTTGTTCTTTTGCCATTTTTTAAATTGATTTCTGAGCCATGGGATGTCTCAGTGCAATCAGTGCATTCACAAAGACAGTAGACTTTTTGGTTGCAAGTGCAGTTCTGTGGAACGATATCTTGAATATACTCCAGTGCTGTTCTGACCTTGCCAAATTTAGTCATGTTGTCAATCAGGGATTTCAGGAAAGCGCAATTCTGGACAGTTTGTGTGTCGCAAGCAACAGTGATGCGGCGTCGTGCACGCGTAACAGCGACATTTATCCTCCTGTCCTCTGCCAGAAATCCAACTTCACCTTTTCTGTTGGACTGAACTAACAACAGAACAACAGCTTCTTTCTCTCTGCCCTGAAAACCATCCACTGACTTTATCTCCAGCTCTGGATGCCTCGCAGAAGGTTTCTGAAATAGAAGATCAACTTATACGTATATGGTAGGGAGCAATAACAGCAATGTGTTTAGCTTTAACCCCCGTTTCAGTCAATGCTTTTATGTGCAGTTCCACGATGCCGACTTCACCTTGGTTGCCTTTGGACTGTTTGTTTTTCTGTGACCTCCATTTCACGACCGAGTACTACAGCTAATGTGCAACACATTCTCTGACATGCATGTAGAGCATACAGTTTTTGTGTTCTGTTGGAGCTTGTGGAGGAAAAGAACACCCAACTTTGAACAGTGTGGAGAAACACAGCACCAGCTAAGGCTGCCATGAAAGAGTTTTCCATCGCTTCTAACATTCTCTCCGAGCCATAATTTGACTTGGAAATATCTTCAAATTCGCTGCACAGCTGTTGGTTTTAGCTCATGTGTTTGCCTCGGTAGTGTAGCGGTGCAGAGCAGCAGCTTGGAAATGAAGTGACAACTGGTTAGCATGGTTAGCATTGGGCTGTGTTTCAGTCACTGTTCCAGAACTTCTTCCGTTGTCTGACAGCAGAAACAGAAAATGTGTAAATATGTCAACACTATGTTTCCGAAACTGTCCTACTGGAGTCAAAGTCAACTCCATTGTCAATAAAGCCATATGCACAGGATATAGACGGGATTGAACAAACATGCAAGGCACTAAGAAACAAGCCATGCAGTGCAATGCAACGTGCAGTTGTGTAGTAAAACATTGCCTGGATGGTGTGCAAGTAGACAGATACTGACAGATGGCAGTACATTATATTTACAGATGTAAAAGCAGAGCAATACATTGTAATTGGTGCAAAACAAGAGCGGGGATAAAACAGTACAGTCTGAGCTTCACAACAAGGTTTGTAACTCCTTAAAGAACAGCTTGGATGCAAAAATGCAGCTATTCATTTGTGTACATATACAGTGACAGCATTTTATTAACTTTCATGTACTTTAGGCGTGTTTTATCAAGGAAAATGGCATCTGATTGATACTCAGATATTAAAACATAAATGATTTTCATTGGATCTGGGGGGCAAAAAACTGTTGCTACGGACATCCTTATTGAAAAGTAAGCAAGTAAAATAGTATTTAAAGTCAGAGAGATACCACGACAAGTTAACCTGATAAATGGAGCTTCCTGCAGCTTTACTTTAGTTTCTGTAGCAGCTGCTGCTGTTGGAGATTCACAGTGTGATCGCAATTAGAATTTCAAATCAGCACGTATCTGTGTACAGGGTAAAAATTGTCCTGCTACTGGCACTACACTAACATACAGTATACATATTAAAAAAATGCCCGGATCCCTAACACATTTCTGCTCTATTTCCTCACATCTGCCTGTCTCCTGGTGTGTTAGCTGTGCAGAGACGGCAGTACAGTTACTGAGCAGAGCTGTGGCGTCAAGTAAAGGTCAATGCGTCAGCATGAATGAGGATCACCGGTTGATTGTGCAGCAGTTTTAGTGCAAGAATTAATTTTTTAAAAAGCCAAAAATAATGCACTGAAAGATGCTGAGACTCTAAAAAGCAAAGAGAGGCATCTGCTGCAGCTCACCGATGATATGTGGAATGTGTGCAACAGAGAAATATTTAGATTAATAAATGCATTCTTTACATTCCAGTTGTAGTCCGACAGTACAGTAAGTGGATTTATATGTAAATCCCCTCTGGATGTGATAGCAGCAGTGTTTTTCCATACATCTGAACACACTGCAGATGAATCACCTTGTTCTAAAGACTGGCCGAGCTGAGACGCAGAGTGATAAATATGCATTAGTACTTTTGCAGCCTCCTCCATATCTGTTTGTGTATGTTTGTGTGACCTGAACAGCAGGTGGTGGGGCGGCTGTGACAATCATTACAGGTGATAAATATTTAAATTCCTCCCTCCGGCGGAAAACATTTACTGTGGCTGGGAACAGAAGCTATTTGCTTTACAAGCCTGAGTGCACCACTCGCTGGGATTCAACAGAGTGTGGATGCAGGAGGCAGGCAGGTGTGTGTTTGTGTGTGCGGCGGCTCTCCGAGGAGGCAGGGAAGCAGTTAAAAAGACAGGCAGATTAAATTATTTAGACAAAGTGCCACAGCCGCTGACGGAGACCTGCTCTTTGCGTGTTAACCGATCTCAAATTGATCTCAGAATTAGATTTCCAGGCAGGGCTGCCTCTCTGTATTGACCTTGTTTCTTCCTGTGAGGGTCAGAGACAATCACCAAACAGAGGCGGTGCACAGTAACAAAGAAAAAGCAGAGACGAGGAACATATTATTTTACATTATCTCTCCTCCAGCAGCTACCTGGATGAGAGACTAAGTTGGATATCTGTTTTTTTCTAACCTGCAGCGAGCTGAATTTTGTTGCATCCAGATGGTTTAGAAAAGTCTCTGAGTACTTTGGAAATACCTTCATCACAGCAATTTTAAATCACCTTCTGGGTTTTTCAAAACACTTCTGGTTAATTAACTTCTAAATGAGTCCCATCATGTATGAAAAGGCACCATGTGAAAGCAGTGCAGAATGACAGCAGATATATGAAAATAAGGGCCAAATGTTACTCAATAACTTCCTGAAGTTAAAGCGGACAGCTGGATGTAACCATACACTGTCATCTCATCTTCAACTACCCTTCCTCATGTGCTGCAGCTTAAGAACACCAGCTCACTTACAACTCTGCTCAAACACAGCGAACCTGTTCCACGCTGCACAATAGCAAGTTCTGTCACTGGAGTCATTATTGAGGCAGAAAGTGATTCTGTTGTGAATAATGACACATAGTTTCACCCTCCAAGTTGACGGGATTGGTTCTTTAGGTTTGTGACATAAGAAAACCTAGAAATTCTGAATCTGTGTTTTTCACATTGACATCAGTACACTGCAGTTTCAAGGTGGAAACGTTCAGCTTATTTAGTTCAGGATTTATCTTCTTGCGTGTAAATAAAACACCATATGGACGTCAAAACTCGATTTTCCCCAGTGGGGATCTTTAAACTATGTTCCTAATATTGTGCTGATATGTAAACAAATGAAAAGTTTCAATTAATTTCCACAGAAAATACACACCAGCTATTTCACTCTCACACTGTTCCTTACCTTTTAATATATTTACTTAACACCTGACTAGCAGCTAGTTTGGCCTTTAAAAAAAAGAGCAACGTCATCACAGTTCACAAATATATCCTCAATAAAGCCCCATCCATCCATCCATTCTCTATACACCACTTTATCCTCATTAGGGTTGCGGGGGGTGCTGGAGCCTATCCCAGCTGACTCGGGCAAAGGCAGGGGACACCCTGGACAGGTCACCAGTCTGTCACAGGGCTACATATACAGACGAACAGTCACACTCACACCTACGGACAATTTAGAGTAACCAATTAACCTCAGCATATTTTTGGACTGTGGGAGGAAGCCGGATTGCCTGGAGAAAACCCACACATGCACAGGGAGAACATGCAAACTCCATGCAGAAAGATCCCAGGCCCAACCCGGGATTCGAACCGGGATCTTCTTGCTGCAAGGCGAAAGTGCTAACCACTACGCCGCTGTGCAGCCCCTCAATAAAGCCCCTTTCACTCAAAATATATTTTCTATACTCAGACGTCTGACGTTCAGTATGCGGCCAGTGCTACCTTCCTTATCGACTGATATCTTGACCAATCAGAGCAGACTGAGCTTTTTAGGAGGCGGGACAGGAGACAAGAACTAAAATGGAGGTAAGCATAAAGTATTAGAAAAACAAAGTGTTTTATTTGAACATTAAAACTAGTGGTGAGACACAATTAGAGAAATTAATCAATTAGAGATTTTATAATTAGTTAATGCAGATTAATCGCTTTCTTATCAAATAGCAATATTTGGCACAATAAGAAAAGTTTTTCCAATTTAAATATATTTTTGGATGACGACTGAAACATCATCTTTGTATAAAAAAAAACTGCTAAAGAAAATAAATGATGCCACAAGTGACTCATGCCACATTAGTTTTACATCTGACTCTGGATACTGATGATTTTCAGTGTCAAGACAGAAAAAGCAGCTCAATATGTCGAGAAAGACAGGCAATGACTACCAATTTGGACATCTCACCTGGCTTTTCTTCAACTCCTCCTCCAGCTGTCGGATTCGAGATTTAGACCAAGCTTTCATTTTTAGGAACTTGGCTTCTGATCTGCTGGCTTCGTCTGTTTTTTGCTTCGCTTGAGCTGCAAAAAAGACAAAGCGAGACAAAGTCTGATGAGCTGAATGAAATAGCGTTATTCAAGGATGTGGGTCGATAAGCACAATTTCTGCAGACAGACTGACTCTTGCCAAGGGAATGGACATATACATGAACTTCAACAAAAATGTTTATTTTTCGGGAATCCTGTGCATCTTCGCAGCTGGCAAACAGACTTTAGGTTCATTACCACCACCTACTGTCATGGAGAGTGCATCAGTGTTACCGGTGTGCCAGAAATTAGGGAATGGTGCGATTAAATGCATTATTTCTTTTAATGCAATATCTTTTTCTGTAATTAATTAATCAAAATTAACAGATTAAAGTCCCAGCCGTAATTAAGACATGTAGCCATGTTCTACAAGACCCTCCAAAACAAAAGTATGAACCTATATGGGCTCTTTAAACCACAATTAAGCCCATACAGTATATGAATAATATGGGCTCTTTACGAGTCATGAGCAAAATCTTTAAATCAGACACTAGAAGCTGATGCAAAGAGATTATAATCCATCCATCCATCCTCTATACACCGCTTTATCCTCATTAGGGTCACGGGGGGCGCTGGAGCCTATCCCAGCTGACTCGGGCGAAGGCAGGGGACACCCTGGACAGGTCACCAGTCTGTCACAGGGCTACATACACAGACAAACACTCACACTCGCATTCACACCTATGGACAATTTAGAGTACTCAATCAACCTCAGCATATTTTTGGACTGTGGGAGGAAGCCGGAGCACCCGGAGAAAACCCACGCATGCTCAGGGAGAACATGCAAACTCCATGCAGAAAGATCCCAGGCCCACCCCAGGATTTGAACCAGGGATCTTCTTGCTGCAAGGCAAAAGTGCTAACCACTACACCACTGAGCAGCCCGAGATTATAATGAGTTTTTCAATTCAATTCAATGTAATTTTATTTATATAATAATTCACAACATATGTCATCTCACAGCACTTAGCATAATAAAGTGGAGACCTCACATGTTTTAAACCCAACAACCCAATGAGTTTGGAGAGAGTTAAGAAAATGGAAGCAACTTTGCCGAAGTAACAGATTAATGAAAACAAACAAACAATCGAACCTACTTTGGTGAAAATATATAAGCTGGAAGATACATCCTGAGCAGTCAAAACCATGGCTGAACATTTCCACCAACACTGCCTCAAAGACACAGATTCAGACTTCTGGGTTTTCTTACATCACAAACCTGAAGAACCAATCCTGTCAGCTGGCAGAGAAGTGCTTTCAGTATCATAATTATCCTGCAGAAACTGTTTAATCATAAAACATGTACGGATAAATTACTCTGACAAAGCAATTTGCAATTTCGCAGTGTAGAGTAATTTTACTGTTTGAGCAGAGCTGTAGGTGAGCTGGTGTTGGGCTGCAGCAGTGAGGTTGGTCGAGAGAGTTGGATCTGACGCAGCTGTGTCCAGTTACATTTCCTGTAAATCGTTTTAAAGCAGGAAAGGCTCATCTTAACGGAGAAAACTTCTGAATAATGTAGCTTTGACACACAGAGATGAGTTTTAATGGTTTAATCAATGACCAGAGAGAGACTTTAATACAGGAATTATATTTTTAATTACAATCTAAGATAAAATTATAGCACTTTTGAATGCAGAGTACAAGTACAGGTTTACATGTGAGACATTTGGCATGACTAAGTTTTTGTACCAGGCGTACTATCAATGCATGTTAACATTGTGTGCTTCATCTCACAGGTCCACACATGATATAGGGTGTTTTCCCTGTAAACGTGTTTCCTGTTGATGCCTTAGCAAATTGTTTACCAGCTGTTTGATACCAGAAAATGTGAATGGAGCCCAAAGGGAGTAGAGTTCACTCCTGCTGTCGGCAGTGCTGAAATTACAATGCTGGTGTGTGACTGATTCCTGTTTGCTCTAAGCTGTATGTGTGTGTTTACAATCTCGGCTTTCAGTGCTTTGTAATTTCTTCTGCCCACACAGCAGCGAAATAACCGAATAAATGTAAATAAATCCAGAAAATCCTGCGCGCCGAGGCCACAATGAAACCTCATTCCGATGCAAATACAGCGAGCGTCTGTAGTCTTGCATAACAGAACAGATGCCGGAGCTCTAACTCAACAATAACCGGCTTCTTAAACTAATGATGTGTGCGGAGATAAATAGATGAGGAGTTTCAAAAACGAGAGCGCAGATGAAGAAGCGTTTGCAGCTAGTCGAATAAAACTTGAGTCTCTGGCAGCCGACCGTATGTTCAGCCGCACTTTAAATGCAATATGGGCTCGGCTGGAGTTTAGGGAGCACGCTGTGATTTGAGAGCGGCTCGCCACACTGCGGCGAGCTCTCGACAGGAAAATGACTCAATGATGTTTCGTAATGAAAACTCAAATGCGAGGAGCGACAGGAGAGGTGATTGATTCGCTCGTGGATCGCTCACCTCTGTTTTCAATTTCACTCAACGCAATCACGAATATGAATGTTTCTTTCCACCACATCTGCTTGACTCGAACTGCAACCAGCAGGAGACCGAGCGATGCCATCAGATGGTGCTGCACATGCCACAAATCAATGCATATTCCCACCCGTACGGCAAAACTGATACACAGTTTAGCTCACATCGAGAAGGTAAATGGAGTTACGGTGGGCTCACACAGCCAGACAGCAGCTCTTAATCAAATGTACTGAAGGGCAACAGTGGGCATGTACTGTACACAATCTCATCGCCAACAAATTAAATCCCTCTCTATTAGTGCTTGGCAACATGAAGTATTGGTTAAACCCAATGAGTACATATTGATTCAGAATGTGTTCTCCATATCAGAGTCTCTACGCTGCATGTTTCAAAGAATATCTTTAAGCTTGCAAAAACTCCAGTGAGAATGAAAGGTGACAGTCCTGAGAAGCCAAATTTACAGGAGGCCTGTAGAAGACTGTAGCTAGTAATGGTCAATGCCATCTTTTCTGTTTAGCTGTGCAAAACACCTCAATGTTTCACCTGAAATATGACACTCAAAGCTTAATTTCACCTTTGCTGATCGGCCTTCTGTAACCCTCTGAAGCTAATAACTGGTCAGTGGGTTCGAAAGGAAAAACTTAAAAAATGACACCGTTGATCAGAGCCAGCAGCTGTAAAAACAGAAAGAATTCTCAAATTTTCAACTTTCCTTGAGCAAATCATGTGTGAGATGTAGTTCTACTGCGAAAACTGACCAAATTTAAACTTGAAATTGTGAATTTGCATCAAAATACTTGCCCAAAATAAACCATTTGTACCAAATTCTGTAAAACTAACAATTCAGCACCACGAGTGACTCACATTCACGTGACAAAAATTCTGAGATTTTAGGTGAACTGCAAGCAGTGTAGCGGAGATGAAACACCAAGAGATACTGAGCAGAAAATAAAGCACATTCTGGATGAGTAAAATGAATGGTTAAAAAAAACTTTAAACTGCAGCAAGTTGTTGGAAGATACATTCTGCATGGTGAAATAACAGTCACGAGACAAAAATGCAGAGAGTTTACAACTAAACTGCAGAACGTGTAGCACAGTGGAACCGAGGAGAGACTTAGAGAAAAATAAAACACACTTCACCAAAATAAATAAATAAATAAATGCAGCACGGCTCAAAAATGGTGAGCTGTTAGAAGGTACATTCATCATGGTGTAACATCTTTCTAGAGTTGGTGTGCAGACCTGATTTGTAGACATTGTAAAAATGTTAACACTAAAATGTCTATAATATGTAGAGCCACCATTTTCGCTCTAATACTGGTAATAACTGTGGCCATTTGCAAACATGTGTGTCATCCTGCACAGTAGACATTTTTGAGCTTTCTGTACTTCTAGCCCTTGTTGTACTGTTTCTATAGAGGTACAGGACTTTACATTGTAGTGAAAAATGAGTCTGCAGTGAAGAAAAATGCAACAGGAGCAAAAACCACCTCAAAACCGCTTGGAATTTCAAGGAGGATTTTGTTACTTTTGGACAGAATGAGGCTTTCTGTCTGCATGCTAAGCTAAGCTAAACAACAGCTTGCTTTATATTTGGAGTGTATGTGCATGTCTCCAAACTTTTTCTTCTTGTTTAACAACTGAAAAGCAAACCAATTCATGTTTGGAGTTCTCTCTGTGTCTTACCATAGTTGTGCTGTTTCCATAGAGGTGCAGGACTTTATATTGCAGTGAAAAAAGAGCCCACAGTGATTTTAAAAATGGGGCAGGAGCAACAAACAGCCCACAAACTGCTCAGGGTTCAGAGGGCCAAAGGTGTTTCATATAGGGTTTTACAAAGTTTCTGCAGTTAGGGCAAAACCTGAAGGCATTTGCTGCACTGACAGAGATTTTGCCGACATCTCACCTCCAGTCTTTAAGAATCCTAAATGAAATCGCAGCACCAATTGTCGGTGGGGGAATCAGTGAAAAGTTTAGAAAGAGTACAGTTAAACTTTGCTAAACAGCAGCTCAGAAGCTTTGCAGTTTCCCACCCGAGTTTCTGTACACCTGCATCCTCTCAGTTCAGATGGAGATCTAATGCACCGCCACAGTAAGAAGTGTTTTTTCTCCGCTGATGTCCATCCCTGTGAGCACTCTCAGACTCCCCACCTATTGGTTTTATTCTCTCCTGAGCGTCTATAAGTCCTCCAACTGTCTGCTGTGCATTGCAAGTGATGCAACATGGAAGTAGTCTAAGTGCACTAATGCTGCGTTTGTATTACCAACATATAATTTAAGACGTTGCTTCAACCGTTTTGCATAAGTGGCAGGTAGCTGAAGACCAGCGGTATGTAGGAGTGCTTCAGACTGCATTTAAGTGTTGCTGTAGAGATCTTGGTATAAATAGCAGCAGCGGCAACAAACTACTGTTTTCTCCTCAGAACTTTGCTTTATTGTTGTTGCTTGTAGTGCTGATAGAACACCTCCAGACATATATGAGGATTTATAATCCTTTTAGAGAGCAGAGGCATGCATGATGAGGAGCCATTCGACATGCATTCAGCACATATTTGGATATGTTTATGTGAGGTAGTTCTCAAGCCGAAAACCTGGTCTGCAATCTGATTCCATCACAATACGAAAAACTACCAGATTAGGACCACTTTTGCAGCTTTTTTTATATAAACTTATTTTTTCAATAATTTCCTTTGGGATAAATAAAGTTATTTCTTATTTTTGCAAAAGATTTTGTTTCAGTTTCATGCCTCTCTGTCTTTTTTAAATTTCTGGAGAAATTAAACCCTTCATCAGTCAGAATTTGTAAAAATTGCAAAAGGTGTCCAACAAGGCTCAATCCTGGGGCCTGTGCTGTTATAAAAAGTCCATATGCTGCTTTTTGGGTTCCTCCTTTCCTTCCGTGTGTTGTATAGGCTAATTATGCTTGTAAAAGGTTTCTTTACCTACCTGAAACGCTGCCCAGGTTTCTCTTCAGTTGCTTATTTACATCATCATGTAACACATTTGCATAATAACTTGCTTAGCAGCAATTTGACCCTAAAGCAATTGTTCCGTCACTAGCTGCTTTAGTTAGAGGTACATCCTGAAACTTAGACATCTATATATGATTACTAACCAATGCTGTCTCACTTTTTTTCATCCCAGTTGACCAATCAGAGCAGACTTGGCTTTTCAGGAAGTGGTGGCTTAAAGAGACAGTGGATAAAAGTGAACATTTCAGAGGTTGAGAAGAGCTGCAGCAATGTACAGTATGTATAAAATATTTTTTTAAACTTCAAATCATGTTAAAATATTCCAATAGACCCCAAAAAAATAAAACTAGAAATCCGTAAAGGTGCATCATAAGGGTTCTTTAAAGTGGAAATTATGCTAATTAACTGAGATGGGCATCAAAATGAAACGTAACATTACAGCTATGACCAATATCTATCAAGAAAATTGTGATGCATATTATTATTTCTTTACAAAAAACAAATACAGTCAGGGAAGTTTGTTCAAAGAAATTTATAAAGCACATTTGAAGCAACAGATGTTGACCCAAAGTGCTTTCCAGTACAGTCATAAGATTAGCACTGCAAATTTAAGTTTAATATTTTCGTAAAGACCTTACAAAATTACAAATTATCCAACTAATTTAAATACTGTGGCTACCTGCAATAATATATATTACACTAAATTAGTCATATAATTAAAAACAGGTGTTTAGGCCAAAGTTTGTGGGAGATTTGCACAGAAAAATGTCTAATTTCTGTGCTTTAAAATGATAATGTTCACATGTTTGTGCACCTCCACTGAATTAATAAAGGGCACAAAAGGTTTCCTGGTGTTATGATAATGTGCAACACTAAAATAAATGAAAAAAAGAGATTTCTTTGTATATAAACATACAACTTACAATCATAAGTTGTAGATATACTGGCCAAAAGTACATTACCCAGTTGGTGTAATGATCCTTTATATATCCTTATTTACTTTAAACTGAGTCTTAACTAAAAGCTGTTGTGCTGTGTCATCTCCACCTCCCATGTAAAATTTGTTCCAGTGGAAATGAGCAGGAGATGTAAAAGATGATATAAATAGTCCAGCATTACTCAGCAGTGGCCTTCTGTCAGTCTGTGTGTACATACAGTGTGTGTTTATACATGTTGTATGTCAGCTGTAATCAGGTCCATCCTGTGTCTCCTTTGTGATCTCGCAGAGAATCTTTTTTTCCATTTTAAGTCTGCCTTTGTCCTCTGAGAATGAAAGCCGAGGCAGCGGCGAGTCTCCTGCAGACATGAGCGCTGCAGGAGGTTGTTAGCGTCTATAAAGGAACATCAATTCAGCAGCAGTGCATTACCGCCTCAGTGGACATTCTGTCTCCATGCAGATTCAACACAACAAATCAACACAGTAATGGAGTTCTCTGAAGCAGCTTCCCGCTGCGACGAGCTGCGGTCAAAGAGACATTTTGAGGGAAATTTTTGTGGCTGAATGGCTGCTGATGTTCAGAGTGTTCCTGGATAGCTTTTTTGACAGAGTGATGTCATTCCCTTTCCAATGATGAATCCATTTTAATTCTACCTGCATCGGCTGCTTCCACTTCAGTTAGTCATTTCCCGTATTTCCCAAAATGCCTTCTGACAGCCTCCTGAGAGGAGATTTAATGTGTTGTTTGGTGCTGTGGGATTTCATGTGTAGGCTGAAAAAAATTAGATGCAAGTCTTACAGACTCTACTGTTCTTGGAGCTGCAGGACATTCTGTATTTGTGGTAGTTATGAGCATCGGTGATTGGTTGTTAGGTTGCAGAATAACTGACTAAATGTGCTGCTGCCTTTCACCCACACACTGGCAAATGCAGTATAGAACAGAAATGCTTACACATCTGTGCAATATCACCTAAATGTCAAATAACTAAAAACTGAACCAGATTGTTTATCTCTTATAAACGATCTAAAGCCTAAAATTTTAGAGACACTGTAGTAAAAATACAGGCCCCAAAGTAGAAACTCACTTCAGCGCAACTAAAGCGAGTACACCTGAGATTTTCAATCAGCCGAACTGCATGAAGATGGTCATAAAATGAGCTGTGAACATCATTACCTTCACAGTGTTGGATCATTAGGTTGTTAGAATGTGCATGTCTGCATCATGGCAGCTCATGGCAAAAATATTTTAAACATAGTCGCAGCAGTAGCCATAGTACTGTCAGCGCTTCAGTGGTCCTCCTCCTGAAATGATGCCATGGACAGTGTACTATTTACCATCCAGCTGGGCAAAACTGCTGCTTTAGGGATTACCAATGAAAATCAGAGTTTCTGTAAGAGCTCAGATCATTTGAAGTATACTTTATAAAGTCAACTAATATCAAGAAAAATGCTCTTTTGGGACTAACTCTTTGATAAGCTGCATGACGAATGCTAAAGAACATGAAAAGAAGACTGATAAATACTGGGAGCACATTATTTGGTCAAATGAGACCAAGATAAATCTGGCAAGAACTACCCCAGTGAACGCATAGTACTGACAGTGAAACACAGAGGTGGGAATGTCATGATATGAGACAGCATGAGTGCAAAAGGTGATGAGGAGATGATATTTATAGATGCCACCATTAATGTTTGTGGATAAACCAAAATACTGTATGACTATTTGACTCCCATTCTGCAGAAGTTTGGCAGAGAAGGAATATTTCAGCGTGATAAAAATCCAAAACACACCACCAAAATCAGACAAGAGTTTCTAAAGAAGAAAAAACTATGACCAGGACAAGCATGTTGTCTGACCTGAATCCAATAGAAACACCTTTGGGGTATTTTAAAAAGAAAGGCAGAGCAACACAACCCCTCTAGCAAAGACCAGCAGAAAAAACTAAGTCTCTGAAGAAAAACAGAACTTGTTGGAAGAAGTTGGTGTCTTTCATGCCAAGCAGCATTGAGTCAGAAATAAAAGTGGCACATGAAGAGGTACTGAAAAAGTAGAAGATTTGAAACTCAGTAATCAAAGGTGTGTTGACTTTTGATGCCCTTAGTTTCTACTGTTTGGCCTGCGTTTCTAATATAGGAAGTCTAATCTGTTGTTTAACTGCAAATACTCCATTGTTCAACTCACACATAATGCAATGACCCTAAGGTGAAACAGCTTTAATAACTTTACACTTCTTTCATGTTGCACTTCTGCGTGATGACATTTCTCATGATAACTTGAATTTGTCATGTTAAAATATAGATCAATATGGCTGCCATCCAGTTGAGAAAATATGCTAAGCCTTCTTATATGAGTCTTTAATCATGAATCATTTTATCAGGAATTTTTGCAACCAGACTGTTCTGTTTCTGTCTTTCATAATGACTCGACAGGTCATTGTGTTTTGTAATTAGATGGACTCCGATAGCAAAAGCTTTTAGTGTGTCTGAAAGATCATTTTAGCTCTTCAGACCGGCTTCAGTCTAAAAAGTGTGAAGGAGGAGAGCAGCAGGGATAATGGATGTGGATCAGAGGCGGAGGGCAGAACGAACAGTGGGAGATGAGAGCCGAAAAAGTAGAACAAAAACATCTAAAAATAAAATGTTTGTTTGACGTTACATTTACAAGAGCAACACCAACTGTCCACACATGATGGAGCTTTATTTCAATGTCAAAACATTTCTACTTTTTCACATGTGACTCCTTGTCAGGACTTTTGTTTTGGGAAAGTTTTGGAGTTAGAAATCATGCAAGGTTTGGATAAAGTTGGGTTTCATTATGTGAAGTGGTAGAATGCAGTGTTGTCACAGTTTTTCACAGAAGGTAACGACTGATTCTACCTGCTCCTTGAAGTACAGTATCTGCTATAAATTCTGTATGATCTTGGTTTGACTCCCACAGAAGTTTATTTGATGCTCACACTGAGTAAAATATTCACCCTCAGATTCTATGACATGTACTTCTACTGTGAGCACAAAGTAAGCAGAAATAAAGAGAAATATGGATTTGGAGATGCAAAGTGCAGACAGTCTCTCTCTCTTTGTACTGCAGAGGAGTTCAGTTTTCAATCACAGCTCAGTTTCAAACAAGTCCACTCATCCGGGGTGGCTGTGGATCAGGTGGTAGAGCGGGTCGTCCAATGATCGAAGGGTCGGCGGTTCAATTCCTGCTCTTGCCTAGTCATGTGCTGAAGTTTCCTTGGACAAGATTCTGAACCCTGAATTGCCTACCAGTGACTGTTCTGCTGGTGTATGAATGTATACTGACTGCACATTAGTGTGTGTGAATGGGAGCAATTGTTGTAAAAGTGCTTTGAGTACTCTGATGAGTAGAAAAGGGCTATATAAGAGCAAGTCCATTTGTCATCAATTATCTACAGTTCTGTAATTTCATTTAGCAGACACCTTTATCCAAAGCAATGTACATCTGACAGTAGAGTGTCTATACCATTAAATCCTCAGGGGGGCTGGAGTCTATCCCAGCTGACTTAGGGGCTGTTTACACGAGGACCATCGAAACAGAAAACGCAAAAGTGGCGTCTTGTCATTTCACGTTTGGACGAGTGGTTTTGAAGGAAATCTGCATATATACGGTGACTCTATAGTGTGTGGAATTTGATTGGATATGCATGCCAGGCAGCTGGGTGGCGCTGTGATAAAACTCTGCCATGTCTACGCGCATGCGTACTGTCTCCCTTTTCGGATCTCCTTTTCGGATCTCATAAATGTTCATGAATGGAATCTGTACAGATTCTGTACGTTTGTTGGTACGACTCCTGTAGTGTACATAGAGCTGCCAGAGTTGCTTGAAGGTACGAAGGATGGAAATAATCACACATCTCTGTTTACGTCCTTGTACCGGCCGGCAAACCAAAGCACCGGCGCACGTATGTGACGTAATCGCATGCGCGACGTGGTCAGATCTCGGCAAAGTTTTGCGTTTTGCTGTTTAGACGGAAACGTAACGGCGGAGAGTTTTCAACCTTTCCACTCTGGTGGCTGGTTTCAAATTTTTGCGTTTTCAAGCCCCCAAAACGCCGTCCTCGTATAAACGATAGGGCGTTTTGTTGAAATATTTTGACGTTTTTACCTGCAAGCGTCCTCGTGTAAACAGCCCCTTAGAGCGAAAGCAGGCAGGTTGGCAGTCTATCGCAGAGACAAACAATCACACTCATATTCATACCTACAGACAATTTAGAATCACCAGTTAACCTCAGCATGTGTTTGGGCTGTGAGTATTTGGAGAAAAACCACACATGTACAGGGAGAACATGCAAACTCCATGCAGAAAAATCCCAGGCCTAAGTTGGGACACAAACCAGGAATCTTCTACCTGCAAGGTGACAGTGCTAACCACTGAGCCGCTGTGCAGCCCTTCAAACAAGTCAACATACAAAATATTACCAGAATAACATTAAAAAAAATCCTGTTTATATCCAGCCAGAGAACAAATGAGGTTGTGCAATGCGCTAAAATTAGCAGAAACTTGCCAGTTTTTCAACCAGCCACATTGTTAGTCCTTCAGGCATTATGACCCCTTCAAAGCTGCACATCAAAAGATAATCCATTGAGCATAAATATGGCTTTGTGCTACAGTGATTCCACCAATTAGGAGCCAAACTCAGGCTTTTGTCTTTACGGTGTCTGCACAGTTTGAGATGTCAGTTCAGCTCTTAGAGTGGAACTGTGAGAACTCAGTCACATCAGCACATGATACAGCAAAATGATTTAACAGAAATGTTTGATTATTAAACACATGCTGAGATTGATGTTTTCACTGCAGAACTTTCCTGGGGAACAAGAACTTTTTGAGTACTGCCCTTCAGTACCTGCATCTCCATCAAAGGAACCAGAGTCAAAGTTAAAGGTTCTCTATGAAGCATTCAGAACCACTGGATGCATTTCAGTCCAAAACTTTCACTTACAGAAAAACTATACACAAAAACCAACAGAAAAAAAACATTGTCTGCACCCATTGTAGCTCTTTCTTAAAGAACACGGCAACGACTATGTTAGTCTGATGTTCATTCATTCCAGTGGTCTGCACATATCACTGTCTTTGGTTTTGTTCAATTTATTTCCCATTTTATTAAAAAAAAAAAAAAAATCCAGTCCTGGGCGGCCAGATAGCTCAGCTGGTTGAGTGAACAACCCACAGAGGCTGGTTCCTGCTGCAGCAGCCTGGGTTTGATTCCAGCTTGGGGCCCTTGGCTTCAGGTCTTCTCCCTACTTTTCCGTCTGCCTCTTGACTAGAAACCTGTCAATACGGCCTAATAAAAAGATCCATGTCCTTGTTTTTTCTGGTTGCTCTACTTCCTCCTTTCGCCTGTTTCCCTCCTCTTTTGATTTTATCTGTGTCTTGCTTCCCCAACTGCTTCTTTGTGTATAAATAATCTCTTCTTTCCCTCTTTCTTTTGCTGCCACTGGACCAGGGTAAGGACCTAAGTGCAGACACTGAAAAATGACAGGCAGGTTGTAACAAAAAGTTTAACAGAACTTGTAGAAGTATGAGGGGCAAACGCATGGCGGCAGAATCCAAAGAACCTATATTAATAGAACCATTTATCTCTATTGTGGAGATGTTTACAACAAATCATGAGTTTCCTTCTTGAAAGGATAAGGTGATTTTGTCTCGCTAGAAGATTCTGTGCTTAAAGAAAAGGAAAACCTCATTTGGACTGAAAGGGGCTTTTGTCCATGCTAGCTTTGTAAAATACAATCTTCACTTAACCCGTTTCCTTCAATTATCTGTTCCACTTCTTGTTTTTTGCTTGCGAACCAGAGCGAACCTAAGTGTGGAAATACAAACAAAACACAGGAAAACCCGAACACAACATACATGAGAGCCTCAAAATATTAACTGAAACGAGTGCACATAAATCATGTAAATAACATAAATATAATGCTTTGTTTTAGGATTCTTTGGTTATTTTGGAGCATCGGCTAAATGCTGAACTGAACTTTTGCTTTTCCAGTGCGGTGCAGGAGGTTAATCCATGTCTTTAGTGTAAGGAAAGCCAACAATTTCAATGGGAGGGATTCACATGCACTAACATGCGCTAATATGCACATACAACCAGAAACATAGAACAGAGATGCTCAGATTACACAGAAAGGAAGTTCATTCTCTGCTAAGGATGCCATTTCTCCTCTTTTTCTTTAAATAGAAGATGATTACTGGTATATTAATGCTGTTTTAATGATCATAATCTCTCAGATTGCACTGTGCAGTTCTGGTGAGATAAATTCATCCCTCAAAGAGTTTCTTTCTAAATGTTCAGGAAGGTTGGCGAGGCATTAAAAAAATAGCAGGATATTTTGCTGTAGTTTGTGGCTGCTTATCATCAGGGGAGAGCAGGTTAAGATATTTTACGACCAGCAATGCAATCTAGACTTTTTGTGTGGTCTTGCAAAAGATGCATTTTCAGCTCGTTGCAGCTGATACATCAAACTATCTTGCGGTTTTTGGTGATGCAATGGAATCACAATTTGCCAGAGGAGCTTTTACCTCAGG
The DNA here is from genome assembly GCF_021347895.1 of Acanthochromis polyacanthus. Lineage (NCBI taxonomy): Eukaryota > Metazoa > Chordata > Actinopteri > Pomacentridae > Acanthochromis > Acanthochromis polyacanthus. The sequence continues at coordinate 39,184,224 of NC_067114.1, read as the reverse complement.
GGAAGTTCCTGGACATTAGCTGTTAGGAATCAATCGCAACCTTTCTTGACTTCTCTGACCTTTAAAGGGGAACAAAGAGAACCACAGAGTCCAAAATGAAAGGAGCTGTGTCACACTACTTGTGTCACAAAATCCAATTTGTAACCTCGCTCTGTTGCTGCAGCTTTCCCCTCTTTGTGATAAAATATTTTCACGAGACTTGACGTGGCATCCTCTGAAGGCTTCCGGTGTTTTCTCTTTCTGTGCCAACCGGTTCCTCAGGCAGCAGCTAATGTCACTCAATCAACCAGCAGTTAGGAGCTAATGGCAGCTATTTTTGTTCTCAGAGACACATTTAAAAACCCTCAACGAGCAGCAAATTGCAACAAATTACTAGTGTGGCAGCGACCAACTCTCATCAGCCTGTGTGCTGATTGATAGCGATTCCTCCCCCAGGGAGACGAAGAATGAATTAAAAGTAGCACATGTAGTCGTTTTATAATGGCATGACTTAAGTGGCTTGTTTTTGATCACTGGTAAATGTGGGATGAATGAAAGTAATGAGATCAGAATGAGGTTCCCCATTTTTTAGCATTCTGCTCAGAGAACAGGTGAATGATATGCAGTAAAGGTCCAGCAGACTGGGAGCCCAGCTGGGGATTTACTGGTACCGACCTGAACCACTCACCCTGAGTTTCCCATCATTAAAGTGCAACCTACAACTTAACAAAGAAGATATGACCCAGTAAATACTGTTTTTCTCTACGGTTGTTCTTCCCATACAGACTAAAACATATTTAATTTCCATAAAAATGAACACAAGTTTTTAAGTTGAAAGAAAAAAAAGGTGCTTCAGTTTTAAAAAGCCTGACCTCAGGTTGTAGGGAAAAAAAATGTCAAGCCACTTTCATTGAGTTGTTTCAGCTTGAATTATCAACTAAAGCAGAAATTTGTGTTTGACTTACACAAAATATTAAGTTGATGCAACCAACATCATCACATCAACTTATCAAAATAAAGTTTTCACTTTATGTACATCTGTAAATAATTTTTTATGTTTCAACCATGCATTTATTCAAGTAGTAGGAATGAGTCCCTTGAAATAGTTTATAGAGTGTAGAACTAAGTAGCTCTGACCAACCAGAACACTGAATTGTCATTATGAAGTGTGGAAACAGTATAAAAATACATCTGTTTTTCTGATGTAAACAAAGAATCTGTACATAATTTTGTTGGTTAAAATGTGTATGACTGAGGTTTGGCTGTGGATTTAGCTGTAGCTCTTTTTAACTTTTTAAACACTGCAGAGATGAAACTCTCTTTGAAGAACTCTGGAAATGAACTGTTAAACAATGCGGCCTGAATCTGCAGCCAAAACAGAGAGAAAAGGCTGGATGGACACAGTGTGATATCTTAGGTGGGTGTCCTGATCAGAACAAGGAAACTTTTGACACAACTATCTTACCTGCTCTTAAAATGTATTTTTTAAATGGCAATTATCTTAAGAGCTTTATCAACTATTTTAAAAGCATGACTGTTCTAGATTTTAATCAACTGAGGGTTACATAAAAAGCTCATTATACTGTGCATCAATTCTCATGTACATGGCTTTACTGATGTATAGGAAATTGATAAGAACATGAAAGAGACTCTCAGTGTGAGTGATGATCTCAGCCTGGAGACTCCTACAGAAAGCTGTCTGACTCCTCCACTGCCTTCAGCTTCTCCTTTTGATTACCTTTCACTCGTATGAGCTCAAAACTCATGGCTATTATTGAAAATATTACATAAAATGAAAACATAAGCTCATGTACACATCGGCTCCTTTAATTAATCTTTTTCCATCTATGTCCTTCCCATAGTTTTTTTTCATAGTGTTCACACCAAAACATCTTCAAAGTCAATAGCTGGCAACACTTCTGTGACTCATAAAGGTCACGGAATGAAAAGAGAAATGCAAACTGCTGCTGCCGTCACACAATTCACTTATTATCTGAGGACGTATGTTGTGTGTGTGTGTGTGTGTGTGTGTGTGTGTGTGTGTGTGTGTGTGTGTGTGTGTGTGTGTGTGTGTGTGTGTGAACTATGGTTCAACAGGAGGGAAAATGATGCCACATATAAGACGAGATACGTTCCTCCTTCTTTATTACATTCACCTTCAGATTTGTAGGAAAGACGGAGAAAGATTTATGATATTTAGAGTGACTTAATGTGTTTCTGTTAATGGAGTCTACGGCGGAAAAACAGATTGATGGCTCCCGTCTGTCACAGTAATTTTCTAATCTGTTCTGGGAGGCGAGCGATCAGAAGAGGACACAGCATTTTCCAGGTGCACTGCGACAACAGGCCACCGTGTTTTAAACTGATTGTTAAGTTTTAAAGTCCTGAACAAACAGAGACAAATTTAAGGTAGACATGTTCAACAATGAGGCTTAAGACATTGCTAGTAATGAACAATTAACATATAGTGATAATAATGATAAATAATGCAATGTTAGCATATGCAACATCATTAATTTAAAGTAATCCTCTATCAGCTTGTGTCCACATTTGCCATATTACTGTCCTGATGTGAATGCTCTAGATGTTTGAATGTAAACGGGCTGCATAAAATCGTTGGCAGGCTGACCACTTGCTTTCCAATACGTGGTCACATGGCAGTGCTCTCAACTTTAGTCTGGTCGGATTGTTAGACCAGCACAGTGGCTTGGTTGCAAACTTTCTCTTTTATTACGAAAACTGTTCAGCAAAAAGTATTTCGGACAGCATTTAAAACAAGAAATAAGCTGCCGAATCTGTTCTCGTTTTAGTTCAAAGATGGCTAGTTTAGATGTTTGACGAAAGTTTCAAGGTGCAGACCTCCACTGCCTGCGCTGCATTTGCATAAATGAAACTATTTTATGCAAATGAGCTTCAGGACGATGCACCATACGTTAGCTACGACAGTCCTGGTACCAGCAAGCAGTGTAGCCAGCCCACAATAGACCACTTTTCAAGACATTGAAAGTGCTTGAGTTTCCAAGAAGTCTTAAAATCTTGAATATAATCGTAATAATTGGACTTTGAGTTTTTAGTAATCTGTGAATGTAGCAGACAGATGAAAGAGGCACAGATAGATCTAAATAAAAATATGTTCCTAAACTTTCATTTTTAACTTTGATTCTTGCTGTAATGGTCTGAAGTTATCCAATGCGGATAAAACAACTTGGAGTGGAAAAAAAATATTGAAAATGAAAGGGACTGTAACACATGAACATGTCTATTCATCGATTCAGTCGTCCTCCAAAATTTCTTTTAATCATTGACACCTGAATTTATTTACAATTAAACAAAAAACTTTTTTGTGTTTTTTGCTTTCCAGCTGATGCTAAAATAAGTGGAGATTGTTCATTTATCTATTACACATAGAACAGATATCTAATAATAATAACAGATATATAATAATTAGGTCCCACTCCGACCAGTCCTACGAAAACCCAGTGCTTGCAAAAGATTCTGAGGTATGTATTGAATATGCATAAACAGGTACTGGGGGAATGAATATGCTATCTTGACTACAGGTTGAATGAAAGTGGTACGATGCGAATTCAGAACAATAGGCGCCAAGGGGTTAATTGAGAAAATTTGCTTGCTGTCAAATCTTGGCAAAAAAAAGACAAAAATGCAATTAATCGTGATTAATTAATTGCAAAGCCTCTAATTAATTAGAATATTTTTTAGTTTTGGTTTAGTTTAGTTTATTTAAAAAAGGACAGCGTGCAGTTACATTAAAAAGATGGCTGCACCAGATTTCGCATCATGCTAATTTCCATCTGTAGTCCTTGGTCCATAAAAAACAAACATTCATATTTAAAACAATGCATATACAACACATTACATTAACAAAACAACACAAAATCAATATTGAAATATTTACAAATATGTGTGCAACGTTGTTGGTTTACAGTACAATTATCAAAATGCGAAAGTGTAATAAAGAAGAGTGTATTCATACCAATTACAATATATTTAAGGTGCATTTAAATGACAACAACAGAGTGCAAAAGTAGAGTTAAAGTGCAAAGTTGCATGCGAGGCAATAGTTTCGTAGATCCTAGATGTGGTAGCTATCAGATGGTACCGACGAGGGTAGCATCTGATAGCTCTATACCAGATTGGTACTGTAAATACACACATTGGTAAATTTTAAATCATGTCCCACCACTATTCACAATTAATATTGAAAGAAAAGCAAAACATCACAATGTCAGTTTTATTTCCAATCTGACTGCTGCTTCACTTGCCTTCCTGTTCATTTTTTCTGCTTGCTTCTAAATCCAGCTGTTCTCGTTTCCTGTCTTAGTAACAGTATAATTCAGTGAAATGGAGCTCCACCAGATCGTATTTAATACACAAGTACCTGGAGAAGCAGTGCAGCAATAGACAGAGTCTGGGTTCACCAAGAGGTTGCATCCTTCTTACTTAAATTAAAACGACAAATGACATTTAGCAGCGTTAAAGTTTCCTCAGGTGGGTTCTTACCGTGACTAAGTAATTAAGGGGTTCAAATACCAAATAAAGGCTGGGAAATAACATTTACTGCCAGATAGCAGTGATGTTTCTCTCTTCCTCTGCCTCCCCTCCTCACTGCTGTCGTCGGCGTTACTGAATCCTCTGACGAACTGTCTCCCAGCACCTCTTCACACATATTTCACAGATATCCTGCCTCTGCTCACCCACACATGCCGAGAAGGCGCTCTGACATTTCAGTGGCCATGAGGGCGGCACTGTGTTGTTATTGTGTGAAAAGAGGCCAACAGAGTGAAAATATGGCCGGGCGCAGCTCCCACACACAGCGTTTCAGTGGGATATCGCTGCTGTGACCTTTCTGCTCCTTCACCATGGACAAAACCAGCGGTGGTAAAGCCGCTGCGATGACGAAAGGACGATGAGACGCTTTCAGAAAATCCATGCGTTGGGAAAAAAAGAAAATCAAAGGACCCCTGATGAAGTCTGAGCAAAAGAAAAACACTTTCTTCCAACACGTGAGGCTGCACCATTTACAGCTACTACTTCTACAAAGCACTGATTCCACAGGGAGGTTATTGAGAGCGGGTTGCGCAGTGGAGTAGTGGTTAGCACTTTCGCCTTGCAGCAAGAAGATCCCAGTTCAAATCCCGGGGTGGGCCTGGGATCTTTCTGCATGGAGTTTGCATGCGTGGGTTTTCTGCGGGTACTCCGGGTTCCTTCCATAGTCCAAAAATATGCTGAGGTTAATTGGTTACTCTAAATTGCCCGTAGGTGTGAATGTGAATGTGATTGTCTGTCTGTATATGTAGCCCTGTGACAGACTGGCGACATGTCCAGGGTGTCCCCTGCCTTCACCCGAGTCAGTTGGGATAGGCTCCAGCACCCCCTGCAACCCTAGTGAGGATAAAGTGGTGTATAGAGGATGGATGGATGGTTATTGAGAGCACTTTGTAATAGCAGTCAATAGTTCAGTGTAGTCCAGAACTGAAATATATACAAATTCAGTCAAATCTCAACAAAATACTTGCAGACACTAGTATTTAAGTGTGTGCATGCAACATTCAGAACCACTGGATGTTGCTAGAGCACAAGCAACTCAGCTATAATGAAACAAGAACGCATGAATTAGGTAATATAATACTTTGATGTTGAAGTGTTTGGTTTGTTGGTGCACCGGTTGAATGTTGGACTGCACTTTTGCTTTTCCAATACACTTTAGGGGCTCGCTCTCACTCTGTTTATAAAGGCAGATTGGGTCTGCAATTTCAATGGGAGGAACTCACATGCACACATGTACTAACATCCACTAACAGAAAGATATGTTATCAAAACAGAGCAGTTCAGATTACAACGCACAGAGTCTCTCTCAGTCTGTGCTAAGGATATTATTACACTACTATGTTTCCACACTGCAGATAGTTATTTTACTGCTATGCTAATGATCTTGCATATTGTTCAAGATCTTGCATATTGCTTCTTGAAGTACATGAAATAACGGGAAATATTTTAAATAAACTAAATTGCTTTTACAGAAACTATGTTTCCTTGAAGGGCTCAGTAGTTAGCACTGTCACCTTACAGCTAGTAGATCCCTGGTTTGCAAACTGGCCTGCTCCTGGGATCTTTCTGCATAGAGTTTGTATGCTCTCCCTGTGGGTTTTCTCCAGGTACTCCAGCTTCCTCCCACAGTTCAAAAACATGCTCAAGTTAATTGATGATTCTAAATTGTACGTGCAAGTGTGATTGTTTGTCTCTATATGTAGCCTTGTGATAGACTGGTGGCCTGTCTCGGGTGTCCATTACCTTCACCCTAAATCAGCTTTGACAGACTCCAGCCCCAGCTGGGATAGACTCTAGCCCCCCGCAACCCTAATGAGGATTAAACTGTGTATAAATAATGATTGCTTTCTAGAACTTTTCAACACTACCAAATGCTTACAGGCACCATCTATAAGTTGATTATTATTTTGATGTTTGCATGTGTAAAATATAGTTGAGATATAGTTCAGTCAAATAAGTTAAGTGTGATTAAACTAGTGACTTAGAATAACATAAAGTTATTCATGGTTCTTTAGAACTGTAGCCCACATCTCAAAATGTTGAGATTCAAAAGTTTAGGTGTTGTCTTGGACGTGACTGATTGGGGAGGCAATGCACGGTGGTGGCATCACACTGAGAATGTGTTGTTGATTCAATATGAAATTCAGACCTCTGATTGTTTCCACATTTTGCTTTTCAGGAGAGAGGTTCCAGTCTCATATGTAAAGCGTATGCCACTTTTTGCCACAAGAAGACAGCTTGACATTTATTATTCAGAAGGAATGACCCCCCTTCACTTCAAGGGTGCATTTTTTTAGCATCTATTTGTCAAAGGTACAGGCTGGGTGTTTGCAGCTTCAACCACTCTAAGGCCAGAGAGTCATCCAGAGAGTGAAGCAGAGTAAAGTGAAGCCAAGACTGTCAACTTGTTCCCCGGTGGGACTCGATATGTCCAGTCCACATCCAGGAGCGCCCCCGCATCAAGTCAGTGGAAGATTTTCTCCCGGTCACTTCATGTCCACATCCACCTTCACCTTTGTGAGGTCATGTTTTAAAGATATGACATCAAACTCTATGTCTCAGTGAGTGCTCGGCTGTTTCTGACGGAAAACAAATTAGTTCACAAGGACACTTTGACATACAGTGACGAGTCAGGGATCAAACTGTCAGGAGGTTGAGTAGTGGACGATCTGAGTCATATCACCACAGCATGAGGTGTGCCTTGTGGCCTCTTCACCTTTGTCAGCTGCTAGGTTTGTGTTTCTGTATGTGAAGATTTGGGCCCAACTAGAAATATGTCACCTCCTTAAGGCCTCTCATCACTTTTTTTGGCCAATGCAATTTGTTAATTATTAATTAAAATTGGTGTCAAAGTGAAAACAAATTTTTACAAAGTAATGTAATTTAATTAAAATCTAAAATGCAAAAGGTGCAGCCAATTGGTGCTAGAAGTCATGCAGTTATTGAAATGGAGATCATCTCAGTAATGTAAATGTGTCTCAGTTATTGTATTGAAAAGACAGCTGTATCTAGAATGTCCAGTCAGTGGTGAATCACTGCTCCAGCATATAACTACACCATGAAAATAGAAGAACACTCCAAGCAACTCTTTGAACAGGTTACTGACAAAGGTCAGAAAGTTAGGGGATGGATACAAGAACATGTCTAGCTCACTGAATATGACTGGAAGTACAGCTGCCTAGAGCATACTGTCCTTAAAAACTAAGTGAGGGAGGCCTCCTGGACACCTATGATTCCTCTGAAAGAGTTCCAAACTTCAGTAACTGAGATGGGAGAGTCTGCACATAGAGCAACTATTATGAACAGTCAAAGCTTTACGGGAAACAGCCAAGAGAAAATCACTGTTAGAAAAACTTCATATTAAATCTGGACTGGAATTCACCAGAAGTTTTTCTGAAGAGACCAAAACTTTGCTTTTTGGCCATCAGGCTAGACAGTATGTTTGACGGGCACCAACCACCAAACATTATCACAAACACACCATCTCCACTGTGAAGCATGGTGGTGGCAGCATCATGATGTGGGGATGCTCCTCGGCAACAGGTCCTGGAAGACTAGGACCTGTTGCCGAGGTAAAAACAATACAGCAAAGTGCACTGAGATTCCGAAAGACAACCTGATGTAGTCTGAAAGAGAACTGGGAGAAGATTTTTGTTCCAGTAAGGCAATGATCTGAACCATAAAGACAGTCAAGACTTCCATGGTGAGCGAACAAGTTTGATAAGCACTGTATAAAACTAACCTACAATAACAATTATGTTTTGTAGAAAATGTAACTGCAACGGGATTGTGTTTCCTTTAATCATGATGGCATATTGCTAATGAATGCATTTTGATGCTGAATACATTAGAAGTAAAATCACTGAAATCATAATTTTTATTTCAATCTTGCAGTACAGCATCCACATATAATGACAAAGGCTTAAGGCAGGGATGTCAAACTCATTCCACAAAGGGCCGGCATGACTGCAGGTTTTTGTTCCAACTAAGCAGCATCACACCAGACCTGACTCATTTAATCAACCGATCTCAGTCTCCAGACAGGTGATTGGTCAGACTGTGTGCTGTAGATATGTTGGAACTAAATGCTGTAGCCTAGAGCACACAGTCTGACCACTGACCTGTATGGAGACTGAGATCGGTTGATTAAATGAGTCAGGTCTGGTGTGATGCTGCTTAGTTGGAACAAAAACCTGCAGCCACACCGGCCCTTTGTGGAATGAGTTTGACATCCCTGACTTAAGGGAAAAGAAACATGGTGCACTGGTCCAATACTGAAAAAGTCTATCCTGACTTTAGACTTTATATTTGTATTTACATGTCATTAATATCATGATTTTTTTGCTTATGTTGCCTAAGACCTGGGTGACCCTTTAGTTATTGTTGTGAGAGTTGTGTGTTTTGTGCACCCACCATCCACCCCAACCACCTCCTGCAGACTGATGAAGTTCAAAAATGTTTCATGTCTTTCATTTCATACGTTGCATCTGATCCAGTCAAAAATTAAATAGCACCTAAATGTAGATGTGAAAACATTGAGAAACTTAATTTCTAAGAAACTGTGTTGAAGCATAAACTAAACTACAAAGTCTTCTACTAACATGGGATTATTGTGGATGTGGCTCCAGGGGGAAAAGGCCAACATGGAGCTTGTTGATGGTCATCTTACATTGGACCACACATGCCTTCAGGCCACATCTATCCTCCCACTGGTCCAGAGGCCCAGTCTATGTTGCCTGAAGGTAGAGAGTGCAGAGGGATTATCTGCAGCCTGACAGCTGCTCAAAGTCTGCTGCTAAAAAGAGAACATGTATGAACATTTTACATGCTGCCCGTGTTTGGAGGATGCGGAGGACTTTTGATTAGAAGAGTGTGCATAGTTTGAAGTTTTCTCTAATGACCTGTTAGAGTCCAGGCAGCAGCGGGGGTTCTTTTTAATTTTTTGAAATTTAGTTGCCCTTCATTAGCCTTATTTTTGTAGCTAACGCTTTGAATTTTTGTTGGTGACAGTTTGAACTTAAGATAAAAAAGATACATAAAAAATTATAAAATTATCAAAATGTTAATCAGTTTATTCCCTTGAAAGCTTGTCTTACTTAACGTGTTTCTTTTGTAATTCTAAGTACCACAAACCACATGAAAGAGGACCAACATCATTTATTTATCTCTGGGTGTAGCGGCAGGTTTTTGAAGACTTGTCATTACTGTTAAGCTTTTGAATTTTAGACTAAATCTGAACTCTTTAATGGCCATTTGTGCTAAAGGTCGAGATGGTGGTTGGATATGCTGTTCTTTATCAAAGAACAGTTTCAGTCTGTCAGAACCTGTAAAGCTGCTAAGTATTTTCCTGTTTTCTTGTTCAGTGCTAATACAGGCTAACTGCGTCCACACTCTGGCTGCTCCTCTCCTGTGGAACCAGCTCCCAGTTTGGGTTCGAGAGGCGAACACCCTCTCTGTTTTTAAGACCAGGCTTAAAACATTCCTTTTTGGCAAAGCTTATAGTTAAGGCTGACTCGGGTTGCCCTGAGGGGATCAGTTGGAGTCCACATGTACAAGGCACAACTGACGTCTTCTTCGACATCCCTTAGTTATGCTGTTTTAAGCTGGGGCTGCTGGGGGACCTCTCTCAGTGCACTGAGCCTCTCTTTAATTACCTATATATGTGCTATATATGTACTATATATACCATTATTGTATCACATCCACTCTGTTTCCCCCTGTGTCCTTTCTCCAGGGGTCCCTGGTCCCAGAGCTGGATGCTTCTGATCTATGGTTGCTGATTAATACTGAAGACATCCAAACTGTAAAAGAATACACATGGAATTATGTTATAAACAAAAAAGTGTTAATCTTCAGTATTAATCTACAATGCAGAAAATAACATACAAATAAAAAGCATTGAATAAGAAAGTGTATTCAAATTTTTGACTGGTGGTTTATATAAACAGTATATACTAACAGGATATTACATGAAAAGATTTTAGTCAAAGCAAGTAAAAATTAATTTATTTTCCCTTATTTTAAAAAATATATATTTAATTCAAAATAAACAAATTGCTTCAATTAAAAGCTGAGTGTGTCACATATAGATGATTTGTTAAATCGATAAATGTAGGAAAAAAGGAAGAATTTATTCTGTCTTTGCCTATAGGAGGAGATGTTGTGTTTGGGGAAATTGGACGCCACAGCGTTGCTAGAGTCCAGGCTAGGACATTGACGCGAGTTATTATAAACACACTGTAGAAATAAGTCTTGATTATGGGTCAAGGCAAAGCAAACAGTCACATTTAGCTGGTGCAATAACTGGAAACCTGTTTGGCATGAGGGGCATTTGTGGAGCTATACATAGAGACCACAGAGGATCCGGGAGACGAAAAGATAAAAGAGGAGGGGAGGGAATGCAGAATCAGTGGCAAGCATAAAGAAATCTTTTGTTTTTGTTTCTAAAAAAATAAAGTGGAGGGAAAGGATTCTGTTTGAAAAAGTCTCTTGCTTTGTTCACTGCAAGCACATACTTCTAAGAGTCCAATGAGTGCAACTATCCTGCTCTGAAGCCAACAAAATACACAAAAAATATCATATCAACCGGGAAAAATGTTGTTGTTTTCTTCTTCTTCTTCTTCTTCTTCTTGGTTTTCCTGAGCAGAAAATGACGGCCAGACAGGCTTCATTTTAAAAAGAAAAATTCAGGGATATGATCATGAATTAATCATGCACACTATTTAAATTATCATTCTGCTGTAATTCTGTTAATGGTGTTGCGTTTGCTTCCACTGTCACCACTCATTTAGTAAAGGCCTTGGAAAAAAAGATCCAGATCTGTCCAGTGACTGCTGTAAATTACTGTTAATGATGAAACTCCATGTAATCAAACACAAACTAAACATGCTCAACATCTTGTTATTTTTGAAGAGAAGTATCAGAGGGCAGACGCATGCTAATAGCAACTTGCACATTAGTAACCTCAGTGAATTAATGTGGAGGAGCATGAAGCAGAAACTTTAAAAAAAAAAAATTCTGTTTATGCATGCAGATCAGTAACACTTTGAGTCATTTTTCTACCTGAGTGTTACTATATTGCTTTGTGCAACGTGCATGAATACAATAATTCACAGTGATGACAAATCATGAAATACAATGATGAATGTTTGGTGCCTTTAGAGATGTTCGAGACAACAGCAAACATAAATCAATGGCATTAAAATTATAAAAATTAGAATAAAAATAGCATTACTGTCTTTTTTTTTAAACTAGGTTTGTTAATTGAGGTTCCATTTTCCTAATCATAACTGACATTTTTGCTGATCAGAAACAACAGGAAAATGTATGACTACTACCAAATAAGGCAGCACAGACTCATTGTTTCCTGCATGCACAGCAGTTTTGCTTAATCTCATGTATAGCCATGATATAAAGGCTGATTGTGAGCAGAATTGAAACTAAATGTAAATTAAAACTGGTAAATAAAGAGCAAAAATTCCCCTCATGAATTCAAATTACCCTGAAAGTAAACCCTCTCATTTATACACAAGTGCAATTTTGACATATTTGGCTTTAAGTCAAATATCTTAACAAGTACTTGATGAATTGCAGTAAAACTATATATTCATGGTTCCCAGAAGATGAGGACCTTTTTCCCCAGCTGCCACCAGCAGTGAATGTGAGTTTTTACTGACTGTGAAATATCTTAATTTTAAAATTTGGTTCCCATACGACAAATCCCAATAACTCCGGTCTATTTTTCCTTTAGCACCACTGTGACTTTCATATTTGTGTTTTTTAGACAAATATTTCAACAATTGTTCAAAGTGCTGCCATGAAATTCTGTGCCATTATTTTGAAAGAATTTTAAATTGACCAGAACATGTGTTTTACATCCAAATGTCTGTGAATTAGTGGCAGAAACAAATCACATGCTCGGCTGCTTGCAGCACAGAGTAAATGTGAGTGTTTGATTGCTGTAATTATCTGGTTTTCAGTTTTATTCTGACACTGAGGTCAAAAACACACAGAGAAAGTATAACAATGTTCCCAGAAACCAGGTAACCGGTTAAAAGCTGTCCACCTGATAAACAGAGAGGTCATTCTATCGTTCATTGCGTGGTGTTTCTGAAGTGTTGTGCTGTTGTTGTTGCGTTTAGCAGCTTTGGATTCAGTTGCTTGCTGGATAAAGCTGTCAACATGCATGGCCTAGTGTGAGCAGGAAAAACCTTGAATGCAACATAAAACTGGTTAAAAAAAGACCAACAAACACTAAGAAAAAATTCCTCCGACATTCCAAAGGATGAATCCTCTCACTTGTACTCAAATGCAATCTTGACATGTTTGGTTTGAACCCCCTAAAACGTTGTGCATTGTGCAAGTCTGCCAGGGTATATTCTTATATTTTTACATACTGTAGTGCAATTTTTTGGAGTATTTTTATGTGCTTTACATTTACTTTAGGGTTCAATATGACTATTATATCCAAAGTTTTAATAATATGTATTGACTTATGTCTTAACTACAACAATAAACTGCTTAAAAGTTCAAATTTGTAAATGTAAAAAAGTTGCAGATCATCCTGTGGTCTCGTTTATAAAGATTTTTGTTATGTGCGCTTTATTGTGTACTTTTACAAACCCATCACTGCAACGAAAAAGCACACTGAGGCATGGTGAATGTGTGAAACATTAGTGATATTTCCCAGATTTCATATGCAAAAAGAATGATCCATCTATCTTATCTGGTTTTCAATCTACCACCAATCAAAAAATTAATATGTAATGGTAGCATCAGCACTATGCTGGATGCTATAGGGTTAATCAAATATCTAGACAACTATTAGACAAATTGCGGTGACATTTGGTCCACATATTCATGCTTCCCTGGGGATTTTTGTCTGGCTGGCACCAGCAGCTTGTGAAACATCTTAGCCTCAATATTTGTTTTCCATTTTTCCTTCAGTGTCACTATGAAGTTTATATTTGTGTTTTTTAGAGAAATCTTATGATAACTTAGTGCTGCTAAGAAACTTTGTGCCATAATCTTGCAAGAACTTTAGATCGACCAGAACATTTGTTTTACATCCAAATACCTGTAAATTAGTGGCAGAAACACGCTTGGCTGGCTGCAGCACAGACTTAATGTGAGCGTTTGATTAGTGTAATTTTCTGGTTTTCAGGATTTTGTTGTGACATTGAAGTCAAAAATATACACAAAAAATATCACAGTGCTGTCAGATTCAAGTCCACAGAATCATTCAGGTAGAAAATGTCTGATTGACTAAAGGTAAGGTTATATAGTCTTTTATTATATTGTGTTTTTAAAGTGTTGTGCTGATGGTTTTAGCTGTTTTGGATTCAGTCGCTTCTTGGACAAAGTTGCGTCAGCATGTATGGCCAACTGTGAGCAGGAAAAACTTTGAATGCAACGTAAAACTGGCAAAAAGAAAGCACCAACAAACACTAAAAATTTTTCAGACATTCCAGTTATCCAAAGCATGAATCCTCTTTCTTTAACCAAAGTGTAATCTTAACATGTTTGGTTTTTAGCCACAGAAAATACTATAATGCTCTCAGATTCAAGTCCACAGGAACCAGCTAAGAAGAAAATGTCTAATTGAATAAAGATGAAGTCATTGGTGAGGTGTTTTTAAAGTGCTGTGCTTTCGCTGTTGGGTTCAGCTGCTTTGACTGGAGTTGCTTGTTGGATAAAGCTACGTCAACATGCACATGCAGCACGAAGCAACAGAACGGTGTGTCAGAGTGGATTTGGAGCTGTGTGCTCTCTGTGAGGACGACACTTCGCTGTCCTCAGGTAACACCTCAGATAAATATCTGCTTCGACAAGCCGCATTTGAATCATTACAGCGGCAGCAACAATAAAGTTTGCAGCAGCGGTAAGTCCCAAGTTCTCTCCCAACTTAAGGTGTCATCAGAAGTGACCTCATCGGTGAGTAACTGTAAAGAAACTCTTAACTGCATAGTCAGACTCAAGGATTATGTGCAAGACGGATAGTGAAAGACGTACAGGAAGAGAGAAATGTTGGCGTGTTCTTTAAAATAATGTTTTAGATGTCAAACAGCCATCAGCAGTTAAAGCAGTGGGTTGTCTCAGAAGACAGATTTATAACCTCAACATCTGTTTAAGACTGAGGAGGAAGACGATGGAGGTGGAGGACTCTTAGCTCACCAAGCTGAGGCTTTAAAGAATAAATTAGGATTATTTTGTTGTTGCTTTAGCTCGCAACCTATGAAGAGAGTTGGAAACAGTGCTGCCAATCAGTCTTGATTGCAACTTTTCACGGTGTCATACTGAACTGAAAACATCCCCTGCAGCCCAAAAACATTTCCCCTCCAAAGAATGTAATCATAAAAGTCACTAAAATTGTTGACCGGACCGGACAACTGCAAACAAGGTTGATTTTTTTCCACCACAGGTTTAGATTTCAGGGAGGATCTCCCTCAATATTTAGACGCTTCCTCCCCCGAAACTTTTACTCATAAATGCAACATCCATCCATCCATCCATCCATCCATCATCTGTATACCGCGTAATCCTCACTGCGGTCGTGGGGGGCTGGAGTCTATTCCAGCTGACTTCAGGTGAAGGCAGGGGACACCCAGGAGAGATCACCAGTCTATCACAGGACTACACATAATCACACTTATATTCACACCTATGGAAAATTTTTAGGATCACCAATTAACCTCAGCATGTTGTTGGATGTAGGAGGAAGCTGGAGAACCTGGAGAAAGCCCACGGATGCTGAGGGAGAAGATGCAAACTCCATGCAGAAAGATCCCAGGCCCAGATGTGAACCAGGGATCTTCTAGCTGTGAGGCAATGGTGCTAAAAACCAAGCCACCATGCAGCAATAAATGGTAAACTGTCTGCACTTATATTGCACCTTTCTACCTTTAAAATGTTTCCTATTCACCCATCCACACATCAGTGATGACATAGTTTCCATGTCTGTCTGCTGTCAGGAGAAACTTTGGGTTTAGTGTCTTGCCCAATGACACTTCAGGAAGGATCAAACCTCCAACCTTGCTTGAGTGATAACCCACTCTACCACCTGAGCCACAGCTCTTTTTTTTCGTCAGCATGTCAAACATAGATCTGTCAGATATGTTCTGAATGTGTAGAAGAACAGGTATCTTGCTGAAACACATCTGAGCTATAAACCCTCCAGTGTCAATTAAAAAATCTATACAGACATCCATCCATTCTCTATACGCCATTTTATCCTCACTAGGGTCGCGGGGGGTGCTGGAGCCTATCCCAGCTGACTTGGGCGAAGGCAGGGGACACCCTGGACAGGTCGCCAGTCTGTCACAGGGCTACATATACACATTTATACCTACGGGCTCAATTAACCTCAGCATATTTTTGGACTGTGGGAGGAAGCCGGAGTACCCGGAGAAAACCCAAGCATGCACAGGGAGAACATGCAAACTCCATGCAGAAAGATCCCAGGCCCACCCCGGGATTTGAACCACTGTGCAGCCTGAGGTTAACTGATGACTCTAAATTGACATAGGTGTGAATGTGAGTGTGATTGTTTGTCTGTATATGTAGCCCTGTGACAGACTGGCGACCTGTCCAGGGTGTCCCCTGCCTTCGCCCGAGTCAGCTGGGATACACTCCAGCCTATACACCCTAGTGAGGATAAAGCGGTGTATAGAGAATGGATGGATGTCAGCATGATTTTTTTACTGTAAAAAATAAAATCCTGTGGAAAAAGAAGAAGTTGCACAACTTGTACAAGTTTATACATTTTGAATGCAATGCAAAACTGGCAAAACAAAAAGATCAACAAACACTAGACATTCAGACATTCACAGTATGATGAATCCTGTAAATCAAGCTCAAATGTAACCTTGAAATATTTGTTTTTAGTTAAAAATCCTGACAACTATCAGACAACTTACAGTGACATTTGGTCCATACATTCATGGTTCCTTGAGGATGAGGACGTTGTTTTCGGTGGCACTTGGATTGGGCAATAAAAGCTGGAAATAGGGGTATCCTGGTAGTTTAACGGGTTGAGTGGGTGACCCAAACACCCCTCTCAAAACAAGAAAAAAACTTTTTTCAATGATCTTTTACCTTAAAATATGTGAAAAAAATCTGCCAATAAAACAAGTGAAAAATGGCTGGGTAAGATTTCTTGAAATAAGATATGATATTTAGAATATTGATATCTTAAAATTAGCTGGGAAAACTTATTTTAAGCTACGTTTTACCAAGATTGTCAAGCTTAGGTGTCATAAAATAAACCAAATATGCTTAAAAAAATAGCAGTTTTTCACTCAAAAACAGATTTTTGCTTTCATGTAACCTCCTAATTTGAGATGTATTAAACTTTTTTTGATTTTTTTTTTGTAAAATACAACTCAAAATAAGATCATTTAAAGATTGCTTCACTTAAGATATTTAAGATGCATTGTCTTAAAACAAGTTCTTCCATCTTGCTGAAATGTCACTTGTTAAGTGAATTTATCATAAACCAAGTGGGATGAGACATTTTGAATAAAAATAAGACAAATAGACTTCGTGAGTTTTTGCAGTGCATAAACAGCGGCTACAGTCCCTGATGCAGTGGCTGTGGGCTCACATCCAGCCCATGACATTTTGTTACAGGTCCTTCTCCTCGCTTTCTTTTCGCATCTTCTCCTCGCTTTCTTGTCTCTCACTCTCACTGCAGTCCTATCAATAAGACCAAAAAAATCTCATGAAAATGGGGGGAAATGTTTGTAACATTTGAATTTTTTTCTTTAAAAAAAAGACAATTAAAACGGTATAAAAAGATGTTCATTTTAATTTTGCAGCCATTCTGACCCGCAATCCTCTGTGAAGTCACAGTGACTTATATGACAGATGATTGGTCGTTTCCTAACAGCTGGTCAAAGTTTGAGGTGCGATATAATGCCAGAGTAATACATCCCTACTAGATACATACTGCATGAAACCGCACATCGCTCAAAGGGAAGCTAAAGGCAGCTTTGGATTGTTGGTTTTTCTGTTCTGTGTTTATAAATCATGAAGTCTTTACATTATGATGCTAATCGCTCTGAGATGACATGTTGAGAATTTGTGCTATATATAAATAAAATTGAATTGAATGAGAAAAAAATATAAAAATGTAAGGCTTTAATCTACAGTAGTTACTTAGATATTGTCATCTAAACATAGCATTATATCTGTGCTAAAACACGATTTAATTGGGGGCCATAGGAAAATATTTCACATTTCAAGGTTTCAAGTAAGTCAGAGATGATCTGGCAGATCATCAAGATGAAATCTTTAAAATGTATGAAATACTTTCTCAGGAAAAACTTTAGGATGAAATTAAAAGAGATTTTTCAATTAAAATATCTTCAAAAAATTAATCTTTTAAATAAGGAAATATTCAATATTTTCCAGCTATTTTCATTTTATAAATTGTTGGTTCATTTACACTGTTGATGCAGCTTTTTTTTTCACAGTTGTCTTTTTAATAATAAATAGTTTCATTGGCTACAGGCTCAGTCCCTGTGTCCCATCCGCTGTAGAATCCATCCTGATTCTGTGCTTTGAGTCGTTCTCCATCGTCCTCTACTCCATATTTTCAAGGTCATGTTTGTGATGCATACGTCTCCATCTATTTTCTCTGCAGTGTTTCTCACCTCCACCTCTCCCCCTCCGTCTCTATTATTCTCCTCCACCCCCCACCGTCTGACTCTCCTCCTCACAGTCGGCGCTGGAGTGGCTCTTTTAATTCCAGCTGAATACTACACGTCCACATTTCTTGTTAGGGCGGTGAAAATCTGCTGTGCCGTCGAAAAGCTTTTGTCTCCTCCTGTTATTGGGAAGTCTTGTCCGCAGAATAAGTGCCTTCCCGGCCTAACAGCACGGAACAAAGCATCGTATTAGTGTCTCCTCGTCTGCTGCAGGCTACTGAGCAAACACACACCACTATGAGCACACATGGCTGGAATAAGCAGGCGAGCTGCCAGCTGCACATGATTCTCTTGAATTTGAAGCATATTTACTTAGAAATCTTATAGCCCTGCCTGCCTCTGCTCCTCCACTCGCTTTAAATAGACCCAATGTTTCACTCCAGTGCAGGTATTTGTTGTTAAAGCTGCAGTACGCGACTACACTCACCATAAAATACACTCAAATAACCAGGATCTGGTATTAAACCAGGAGCCAATTTCACACAAACCGCTGGAATACAATCATGTTCAGGCATTCTGGGATGTTTATTGCCACTGAATGTTGCTGCAGGCATGTTCTGGTGACGAGCCGCGGTGCATCGGTGTGCAGATGTGTTGCATGTTTTGGGGTTTTCTCAGTGAAGAAATAGGTCTAGTCAAACATGTTGTGAAGTTTGTGCATGTTTCTACAGATCAATCTCACTCCCAGCTTGTAACATATTGTCACTGTTTGTCTTTGGTGTCGCATGTAGTGTCAACGAAACTGAATTATCAATTACATTTTAAGGCAAACCGCTCTTTCTTTTTGTAACCTAATGCACATAGATTTCTAATCAATTTAGCTACCATTCTTTACTCTTGCTGCTGTTCAGTTGGAAAAAGAAGAAGCTTTTATTTGTCAAAAGACAATACAGCAGTGCTCTCCAACCTTTTTTGCACTACGAACCAGTTTCAAGCAAGACAATTGTCTACAGAGCAGTCATCACTCACATAATAAAAGATCATGTTTTCTTTTTAGCATAATTATTCAAAAAAAGTGTCCTAACGCACCAGAAATGATTAAAACATAAAAGTAGTTATGAAGCTAACTGTTAGTGAGCACTGACAGCACGGAGGTTGCTGGTAAAGTTACACTCAAGCTAGCAAAGTTGCCAACACTGTAAATAAAAAAAACAAGCGGATAGTCTCACAGAAGCATTTGGCATATAATTTGACAAACACAACACCTGCAAATGCCAGAAGTTTTACCACTAAAACAAACTTATTTAGCATTTTCAGCAGAGCTTATTACCTATCGACCTACCACGAAGACAGTTTACAGCCTCTCTAGTCTGCAGAGAGTGCTGACATTACATCCAGTTAGATATTAATAAACTCAGGTTTAGACCGTAGAAGATTACAGATTTTTTCTAATTGCACTTCCTTCTGACAACTTGGAGACAAATCCAGTCTGGAATTTTGTTGTGAACCCATGTTTGGCCCAGATTATTTAGCAATTTAAGTGGAAGTGCTTTCAGATTCATAAATATCATACATGTATGCGTTAAAATCATGATGGCAACAGTTTTTACGGTACTGCCATTTCCTCATAAACTCGCTTTTGTCCGTTGCTTTTATTCTCTCCAAAGTAAGTATAAAAATACATTTACAACAACTGCAGTGCCAAAAATCAGAGTATAAAAACACAAAATGAGCTTTTTGTTGATTATTTGTTGACTGCAGCCACTAGAGATTCCATAAAGTTGCTCATTGCTCATTTTTTCTTAGTAAAACCACCAGTCATGGTTTGCTTTTTCCTAAGATTTCCCCGTTTTGCTTTAATCTTTATATAATTTCAGTAAAATCTGACATTAAAAAGTGTAAAATATCATGTTTTATTCTGAATTTAACGGTCAGATTTAGCCCTTGTGGTGACACAGAAGATGTTTCAACAGTCTTTATGTGTGAAAGCTCTTAAATCTGAAGCATATGGACACAAATCTTCAAACCCCGGTGTTGAATCTCTGCTACAGTGAACGCTGCCCATATTCTCCATGTGTTGTGTGTTTGTGTGTGAGAGAGAAGCTTAGGCAGCTCAGATTAACACTGGTTTAAAATTCTGGCCTGGATGCTGATAATGCTGGGAAAAAGGTTCCCCGGGGAGCAATTGCTTATTGTTTGAAGGGATTTCCATAATCTAAAGGATAATTATGATGTTGTGGATTCATCTGACTGCTCAATACAGCAGAGAGGAAGAATGAGGGGAAGCGCTCAGATATTGATCAGGGACGGTGAAGGTTATGGCCATCAATCAGTTGGCTCGCTGCTCTCTGTTCTCCTGCCAGCTGGGCCATTTAACCAAACCTTGTGTCTGCTTTGGCCAAGACTTCTTTCTTTCCTTAAAAATGACTCAGCCTGGAGAGGCCGGAGGATTACTATTCCTCCTGCAAGCAGCAGTCATACGAGGTGTGATTTATTGCTGAGACCATGTGGGATCTCTCAGCCCAGCAGGACTTATGGAGGCTGGCACCATCCTTCCCCTCAGGGAGTCTGAAGGGGATAATGCTGGCACCAGTACAGGACAGGATGAAGTCCACTGAGTCCCACAAGAGGAAGACTTTTGGGATATATTGTCCTTTTCTGCACAGACGAAATGTACGATCTTTATACTCACACAGTACGATCACTCACAACATGGCCGCTCACACTGAAAGCCAAAATAACGCTCTGATCATTTTTGCCAACTGACAGTTCTAATGTTGTTTTAATCAAACAAAATAGCTGCTTTGAATCGATTGTTAAAGTGGTGCGATTGCACTTCCATATGTCATCAATCACAGCTCTCTTTGGGGTCCTCCCAGACCTTTAGTGCAAGCAGATAGAGGGGCAAACATTAACCTTTTGAGCCCCAAAACATATTTATCAGACCCAGACACTGTCATTTTCTGACAGTCCTTGAGCTAATCATGTATGAAAGGCCATTTTTTTGGGAAAATGAACCAAATGTGAGCTTAAAATTGTGATAATTGTAACAAAATCACTTCATTCTACATGTTACATTTCAAAATTCTGCAACAACAGATGGTTTGCACCACATTGTCCATCATAGAATATTATACTATAAGAAAACAATTGACTGCGGCCTTTAAAATTTAAAAATGTGCTGCGCTCTTAACACATAGCGCACTAACGTGTGCTGTTTTCTCCGCTCATAGAAAACAACATGTGGATAAAAACAATCGCTTTCATCTTGGACTAATCTGAAATGAGGACACTATCTCACTCTTTTCAAAGTCAATGTTGCTCTCACACCTGACTGATCACGCAGCCACTGAGCAGCATCTACCGCAGCCTGTGCTGTGAGGCGTTCAGGGAACATTGGTAAATTTAACATTACAAAAGTAACTGTGCAAAAAAATTATATTAAAACTAGACAACTGAAAAAGTTAGTCTGGAGTATCAGTATCGATATATCAGTGATACTGGCCCTGTATTTACTTGGTATCGGATCGATACCAAATCTTGCAGCATCACACATCACTAGTCTGCAGCGACTTTGTGCATGCTTGATTCATCTGCCGTCTAGCCGCGGAGCAATGTGGGTCTCTAATCAGACAGTGGGGCGAGCAATAAATTACACCTGAAATTCCACATGTTGTGACTGGCTGAAAAACTTTCAACAGGACTTACAAGGGTTATCATTGACAGATAGGTATTTTAAATCAAAACAGAGAGAAGCACTACAAAACACTCAAGATTTTTTTGTCAAAGTAATAATGCAGAGGAAAATAACCATCCATCCTCTATACACCGCTTTATCCTCACTAATGTTGTGGGGGTGCTACATATACAGACAAACAATCACACTCACATTCACACCTACGGGCAATTTAGAGTTATCAATTAACCTCAACGTATTTTTGGACTGTGGGAGGAAGCCGGAGTACCCGGAGAAAACCCACGCATGGACAGGGAGAACATGCAAACTCCATGCAGAAAGATCCCAGGCTCACCCCAGGATTTGAACCAGGGATCTTCTTGCTGCAAGGTGAAAGTGCTAACCACTATTCCACTGTACAGCCCAGGAAAACAACCTCTTTGTTTAAAAGAAAAGACAGGGACACTGAAGATGAGTTACCACACAACAAGTGGTATGGCTCGCCGACACTGCCACTCAGAGGACAATAGCTACTTTAGGCCTCTATGGAAAATCTCTTAGGTTATGTGTTTTGATGTTTAGTTCCATTTTGAGTGTTTGCTCCTGACCTCATGTCTGATCTTAGAAACTTGTATTCTGGATGTTTATCAGTGTTTCAATTAAAGCAAAAAGTTTACCATATTTTCAAGTGTTTTTAATTCCTACCTATTCCATTGGCCTACAGTAAAAATTAATGTTTTTATTTCTTTGCATTTTGACTTTACTATTTTAAAATGTATGAAGCTAGAGTGAGATGAGGGTTTGGGTAATAGTACCAGCAAGAATTTAAAACTATTTTCACCCTTGATCTACATCAATAATCAGCAATAGAAAAAATTGAATCTTTTGGGACATTAACACATCAGAATTTAAAAAAATGGTTACTGGTTCAACTTTATTAATTTTAATAGCTTCAGATTTCTCATTATTTCCCCTTTGTTTGTTCCGATGATATAGTACTTTAATTTGTGTGTTGTGAGGAGGAGATTTGACCTCTTCCATCGTCTCCACAGCAGCTGTAGGTGTGTCATGCTCCAGCTACTTGGGAAAGACAAGGAAGTTGAACGTTGAACGTTGCGAGCCAACATTGATCAAAGACAACACTGTTTGGCCAGAGTGTGATCCAGACCTGCTCGCTTTTCTCCAGGACCAGCATCATGCTGTTGGATCCACTGCTGTGCTCACACAGAGGGTTGTAGATTGCAAACTACAGAGCAGAATTGAGAATTCCTTGTGTAGTTCAGCAGTTCAATGAAACCCTCAGTGGCTTGTAAAGCTGGGAGGATATCTAGTTGTGGGGGGTCTTGGGGAATGACAGAATGAATATCTTCATATCCTTCAAGTTTAAAACAACGACAAATCAGTGTATGGGACCTTTAAAGTCAAATCACCTCTGATGACCTGACTTGTCCAGGTGAGTCGTGCCTGTGTCTTTGTCGTACGTATTGCCAGTGTTTGTCGTCACCTTCTTGAGCAGCAGTGTGGTGTTGGTGTCTGAAGGGCCCAGCTGGGTCCAGTCTGAGTTGGTGTGGAGGGAAGCAGACAACGCCACCTGAGCACTAACTGCAGGAAGTCACACAGTTTTCATGAAAAGTCATAAACTAAATGTTTTATATTTGCATTTTATACATAATTGTCTCAACAGGAGTGAAGTCCACACTCACAGACACAGATAACCTCAGAAAATAACCAGAATATAGAATGAATCACTTTCAAACACCACATCCTGCACATGAACATGAATGAAAGCAGGCAATAATGACGACCATAGTTATAATAAAATTAATCTTTATTTATCAAGCGCTTTTAAAAATGAAAATGCTTTCCAAAGCAACAAACTAAAACATACAAAGTGATTTTAAAAGTGATGAATAAAATCTAAAAAATTCCCTAAAACCTACTAGTACAAGAAGACTAAAACAAGCCTGATGTGCTTCAGTTTCTTGGTTCTGGTTCTCTATCTGAAGTCAAAAAACAACTTTCTGGCTCAAACAAGTTAAAAGGTTGTTACAGAAATCCAAGCATCCAAGAAGAAATAAAAGCGTGTAAAATGGTCTCTTTACCATCAAACCAAACAATGAGAATATTTTCCACATTCTTAACTCATTCGCTGCCATTGACGTCTATAGACGTCAATTAAAATCCGAACGTTCGCTGCCAATGATGTCTATAGACGTCAATCATGTTTTTTGACTGGGGGGGCTGCAGGATAGTCTGTCAGAGCTTGTCGGTGAAAATCCTGGAGTTTTGGAACGTGAGAGTGTTGCGGTGGGCCAAAAGAATGACAAAGACAGTGACCATGGTGGGGCGACAGCAAAAAGTGCCGTTGACAACAGCCGCTGACGATCAAAGCTGCGCTGGGTTTCGGTTTCTGTTTTGCCAGCACCGCTCTCTTGAGCTCATCTGACAAAGCCGAGTCAGATGAGTTTAGAGCGAGCACACATACACACACAGACACACACACAGACACACACACACACTTAAAAATAGATTGTTTATATTTCGTAAGCTGTATTGTTCTGAACCAAAATGTTTACTTGTGTTGTCTGTTTGTAAATAAATGATTTCGCTAACAAAAGGTTAAAAAGTTGACCTCAAAATGCTTTTTCCGAGTTGTTTTTGTTGTTTCATATAAGTAAACAACTGTTCAGTTGTGTGGGATGTCACTAAACCAAAAAATATTGGCATCAAAGTGACTGCTCTGATTGATATGCCTCTCTGTACAAAAAGCTCGTTATCTTTGTTTTTTGGTCAAAAACAGGTGTTTTTGCTGAAACGACCCTATGTTCTGCTGCCGATAACTTTAGAACCGAAAATGCTAGAAACAAACTTTTTTTCCTGACGAAAGAAGAGAATCTACCCTTTCTTTCGATAGTTTCAATGTTTATGTAGTCTTAAAACTTGATATTCTGTAGATCTTGAAAAATCTGTCAAAATTCTTAAAAACTGGCAGTATGGGGCTCTTTGCTCTGAAAACAGCTGACAGCCAATGAGTTAATGTGCTGTAAAAGAGAGCCAGCTGAAGTTGGAGAGCTAACTTGACGAATGGGTGAAGAGGTTGCTTAATATCCAGAGTTCTTCAGGTAAGAAGACATGTCATGTGCCTTCTTGTTAAGAACTCCACCATGGACCGACTCCTTTCCCATCAATATAACCAATACTGGAGCACAAAATTGAAGAGTCATTTTGGCCATGTGCTGTGATCCAGTAATGAAAATGCTGAAGGAAACTATTCAGTTTTTGACAGATGTAATGCAGTCATTCAGAGAACAAAGAGGATCTAACAGGGAGATCTATCTATACCCAATGGTTTTAAACAACCATTGAAAAACCATTAGGTATCTCAAAAACAGACAAAATTTACGGCATTTTAATATTTTACTGGTTATTTGAAAACTGGGGGTAAATACACATGATAGTGAACTGACTGATGACACACAAACGCTGCACATCAGAATATTAATAGAGTTTCCAGTGCTTGTTCTTTGATTGAAAAATATACATTAGATGAAGAAATAAGAGAATGAAAATATCCCTCATCATTTAGCCACATTAAGGTTTCTACAGTGGTTTAATGCATGCAATCTTGTTGTTATGATCCTGCCCCAGTTCCTGTCCTTTTTGTGTCCATTCCCCTCTTTTCCTCCTTAGCTGTCTTGTTCCTTTGGCTCCCCCTGTCTGCTGCACCCTGTTGACTGATTGCTGTCAGCTGCTGTAATCAGCACAACTCCTTTCACCTGGTCCCCTCCTCAGCTATATAAGCCCTCTGCTTTCCTCAGTCTTTGATGGATCATTGCCTCAGTCACATGTTGCTACAGCTGCTGTCCCCTGGACTGCTAATTTTTTTGGACTTTTTCTGTTTCTTCCCCTTCATGGATTACCCCCCTTGGACTCTGTCATTGGCTCAACCTCAGTCTGTTTTGTTCCCTCGGTTATGAGTTTCCGTCGTGGTGTGAGTACTTCCCCTTAGTTTTGTTATATTGGGCATTTTTGGTTCCACAGCCTTAGTTAATTTGGTTTCTGCCCTGCTTCCCCAGTTCTGGTCACAGTTATTGTGTCTTTGGAGTTTTTCTTAATAAAACCCATTTTTCATTATAACCATTTAGCCTGTCTGTCTGCGCTTGGGTTCTCAACCCCCTCCATCGTAACACTTGTAGTGATTTTAAAAGTGTAAATATATATTTGGAACATAATGTTCATGAGCAGAGCTGAAATTCTGTAAAGGTTGTTGTAAACAGTTCTGCAGTGTTTATCATTTTAACTTATTCATTTTAATTCCCACAAACTCCTTCAAGACCAGTAAATATTTCTATGATTTTTTAATCACTCCATCAGCTGTGTTCACTCTGGGTAGAAAAATGTGCTGTTGTGATTCTAAATTGGAAGGAGACTTTTATTTTTGATTGTTTATAAGTGTGATACTCAACTTGAAAAGCCGGTTATCTTTTTAAAAATTATCAAAACCACTAAGCTGATCAGAGTTGGAACTGTGAAACCAAAAGAATCGTTAGATTTTAAAGGGGACATATTATGCAAACCTCACTTTGTGAAAGTGTTCTTACAGTAGTGTGTGTTGCAGTAGCCTCATTATCAGGTTTGAATTTGAAAACTGTCTGTTTCCTCCCTGTCTTGCTACACCACATTTTGTGAAAATGCCTGCTCAAACGTCAGATTTTGATTTGGATCTACTTATGATGAAATAAGCGGATTTAACTCCTCCCCCTGACTGCGAGAAGCCGAGAGAGCAGAACGCGCGCTCACGTCCCGGCACCCCACGACTTCCGCGTTCAAGCCGCATGTCAGGATGGTTGAGTGCGGGCCCGGGGAAGAAGAGGAGTGAGAGACCGAGCCGCCTACGTCGCCACCGCTCTCCAGACCGCTGCTACCGGTGCCATGAGCCTGGTCACTTCGCACGAGACTGCCCGCACCGAGAAGCCGAGCTCCGGGAAACGAGAGAAGAATGGCGCTGTGAGGGAACCGCCACTCCAGAACCCCCTGGCTGGCTGCCGGCGGCTGGGGAGATGCTCCGCCTGCCGGCTGTCAGAGCATCTCTCCTGCTAGCGGCTGCTGCCTGTGGCGGCCCACCGTTTCGTCAAGGGGCGGCGGGTTCTTGGTGTGATGGAGCTGTCGGGGATTACGGGAGCGAACTCTCCGCTGGCCGGCTCTTTTCTTCTTGGGTTTGCTCCCAAGAGCGGCTCAGTCCCTCGGTGACAGCTTGTTGGAGCTCCCTCAGTTCTTCCTCAATCTGCAGTCGGGCGAGCGCCATCCCACTTCTGACACCAATGTAGCACTGAGCGTGTCCTCTCCCAGAGAGGGGAGGGGGAGTGGACAGATGCGTTCATTTGCATACCTGGAAGCAGGCCCAGAAACAGCCTGTTCTGAGGAGAGCTGGTGAGAGTGAATTTTTCGAACGCTGAAACTCCGAACAAAGGATGATTTTTGGGGCGAACAAACTTAAATACTATGTTTTTGGGCTTCTGAGACCTATATGACGTGACTGAAAAATAGCATAATGTGGGACCTTTAACTTTCCTTTGGCCCTTGAACTACTTATCTCTGTGTTTCACCAAATCTAAGTTTAAAACTGTGAACTTTCATCAAAATCACTTCTTTCTGTCTTATTTAAACATGTAACACACACAAATGTATTTTAAATAACGACTAGCTACTTAGAAGTGAACACAGGCTCACCCCAGGGCTGTTCAGCCTGCTCACACATGACTGCACAGCTACATTCAGCACCAACCACGTTAAGTTCACGGACGATACAACAGTGGTTGGTCTCATCATCACTGACAATGAGTCCACTTACAGTAGGGTGACCATACGTCCTCTTTTGCCCGGACATGTCCTCTTTTGAGAGGCTGTCCGGCCGGGGTTTATAAAGTCCTTCAAATGTCCGGGTTTTTGATCTTGCCTAGCTTGAGCGCGTCACAGACCAGAGTATTTATCATGGTAGTGTCTACAGATACGTACCCGTAGCCCGTGGCCTACGGATACGGCACTTTCCCTTTTCATAATATTAATGAGTCGGACATGAATATTAATGAGCCGGCTGATGAACGCGCTTCGTGATTGGCTGGTAATCCGACGGTCATAAATATTAATGAGCCGGTTACCATTCACGTTGAATGGTTCTTTTGGAAACACGCTCTGAGAGGCGGAGTTTGAGCCGAACCCCGGAACGCTCCACACTCACTCCTCGCAGGCTGACAGGCAGGTAGGCACACTGCGAGAGAACACTCGAACCGAAAGAAAATACC
Source organism: Acanthochromis polyacanthus (assembly GCF_021347895.1). Taxonomy (NCBI): domain Eukaryota; kingdom Metazoa; phylum Chordata; class Actinopteri; family Pomacentridae; genus Acanthochromis; species Acanthochromis polyacanthus. Next base: position 39,156,052 of record NC_067114.1, on the reverse strand, counting down.
GAAACGCAAATGTCATTTCACTGATGAAATGCGAAAAAAGTACCCCTGTTTTCGTCCGGGTCGTGTCAAATGGAAGGCAGAATGTACAGTCTGCAAAGCTGGGACTTATGTCTCTGTAGCTAATAAGAGAAGGAAAAAGAAGGAAAAAAGGACTGTTGACTTGAGGCATTATTTCTATATTTTTTCATTTGCCATTAGACACATTATTTTGAAGAATGGGCTAACTGAACATTGAAGAATAGGCTACCTCTCTTTTTTCTTTTGTTTAATATTTTGAGGCATTATTTCTATTTTTACATAATTGATAATTGGAAGGTTATTTTGAAGAATGGTACTCTACCTCACTTTTCCTAACTAAGGTGTGTCAGACTTAAGAGAGATGATTATTTCTTATTTTGTTAAACATCTGAATACATGTGTTCCTACACAACTTGAGTCAATAACTATTAAAGACTAGAGCATGCCATATATGTATGTGACTGATTATATTGTTTAGGAGAATTGCTTTAAATTAATAAATATATTATTTATAAAGCAACTGTTTGTGAGTGTTTTGGGCTATTTTTCTGTATATCCAGGTAAAGTGTTCTTTTCTGGGAAATTCAGAATATCTGTTTAACTGAGTTTGAAGCACAAAGCCCCCTGACCCATGGAAAACCCCTAAAAATGGGGGGGGGGGACTGAAAATTTTTCGCGCACGAGCTGGAAGTGTGTCCTCTTTTCAGAGAAACAGAATATGGTCACCCTAACTTACAGGATGGAGGTGGAGCAGCTCCCAGTATGGTGCAGATCCTACAATCTCATTATCAGTGTGGACAAAAGAAATGGTGACTGATTTCAGAAGGTCAGACAAAGATCCTCACACAACTCTCTGTAAATGGTGCCAACGTGGAGCAGGTCAACAGCACTAAATTCCTGGACTGCACCTCGCCTGTCCTCCATCAGCTGTGGTCACTCTGGGTAGAAAGATGTGCTGTTGTGATTCTAAACTGGCCATACAGGTGTGATTGTGATCATGAATGACTGTATCTGGAGTTTCCTGTCTCTGTGCTGATTCCAGTTAGGCTCCGGTCCATTGCAGCTTTCTGCAGGATGAAACAGGCCGACTGTAAAAGATTTAAAGTTCATTCATCTCAGAAACTTTACTTCCTCTGGAGTGAACTGCACTTTGGTTTATTTAATCAGATTAAATTAATTTTATGACTTGCAAAAGTCTGAAACTTGCTGAGTTAAAAACAAAAACTGAACCTGAGAAAATAAGTTCAGTGAATGCAAGATATCAAGTTGAATCAATTAGTCACACAGAAAACCTAAAAGGAACAGCAAGGCATGGCAAAGTGTTTTTATTTGTAAAACACATTTCATACACAGCAGTAGCTTAAAGGGGAACTTCGGCTTTTTTCAACCTGGGGTCTGTTTCCATATGTAATTTCATACATGTGAGTGATGGAGAAATGAATTTTCGACATAGCTCCAGTATTTAGCCAGGCAGGCAGCTCAGCTAGCAGCTCGGCTAGCGAAAAGTATGGGGCAGGTGCCCCCCCACCCGCGTCAAAATCCGCCCTAATGTGCTTTTGCCCCGCACTGACTGGCTCAGATAGTCTCAATGAGTGTCCCACAACATACTAGAGATGAGAAGTGAACGAACACCTCCACATTACCTGGCGATCGGTCTTTGTTGTGGTCTGTATCCAAATCTCAGGACGCTAGAAATCAAATCTCGTTCGGAAATCGCGCGAGAGCTCGCGCCAAAACACCGGTTTTGGCCCAAGTCTAAGTCCTGAATATAAATATCATCAAAAACTGTGAGTCTGTATCATTTTGCTAAACTTTCAGATCCAAATTTAATGTTATTTTCGTAAAAACAGGCAGTCAGGGGTGAAGACACATTCCTGTGTATATATGCATTTGGCCATTTAAAAACCTGTACCTGAAACATGTTCATGATCAAAATGTTTTGACCCATAAAAATATTAATTTCATGTGCAATTTACCTTCTTTTCCTCCTATGTCCAATTCTTCAACCCTCACTATGTACCATATCTCACAACTGTAGCATAAACTCAACAAAAACCTCCTCTTTCTCGCTTTTCCTGGCAAATGACGCCTTGTGTGGCACCGTTCAGAGATTTCATGCAGTAAAAATGGCATGCTTTTCTGTGATTGGCCGAGAGCGGGTCATGACTCGGCGGATGATCAAGATTCGGGTGGCTCCAACTATTTCCTACGCCTGCCGAGAGAAAAAGTTTGCTTTTCTTATATTATCGCTTCGGCGTTTCTAAGAAAAAGTAACTCGAACCCTTTTTTTGTTGCTTTTTACAAGAAAAATAGAGCGCCACTGTGGCCCACACGGTTCAGAATGACTGCGCCATCCAGCAAAACTCTACGCCAATGGCACTGTGGCGATCGGCTAGCGCAAGCCTAGCTTGGAGTCAGTTGCGAAATGTGAAAGTTATTTAGATTATCACAGTTTTACAAACCTGTTGTGTGTAGCTGTATCTCTGGTTTAGAGATGTTGTCCAGCAGTATATGTATATATATATATATATATATATATGTGTGTGTGTGTGTGTGTGTGTGTGTGTGTGTGTGTGTATGTATGTATGAAACCAGTGAATGACTTTACAATTAGAATCTATACTGTGCTTTTATACTGTATCAATTTTTCCATCTTTTCAAAATTTAAAAAAGTGCCTTTATATGTGTTATTTATAGCCCCAATTAAGCTCTTCTTTTCCACTTAAGTGTTTTCAATTGTTTCTTTTGGTAATGTTTTCTGAAATAAGATCTTAAATTCTTTTGAATTCAGTGAATGAAACCTGTAGCAGATTGGAAAAGCAGAGGATTCTCCCTGCTGAGCTCTGCTGTTCACACTTCACTTCCTATTTACTCGGAATTGGATTAGTTTCTTCCAGGAAAGGAGTTGCATAAAAATAGTGAACTGATATAATGAATGCTTGAAGGCATGAAGAGTGAGCTGTTCTGCTGGTAATGTCTTCTCACCAGTCGTCCTCCCCTGGGTCGACCGCTCAGTCGCTAATATGTTTGTTCCAGGGAACACCACGGCTCATTACAGGTCAGGATTTGATGATTCATTAGTTTTGATCACACAAACTAAACCAAACACACCTGTGAGTTTGGTTAAAGTGAGTGTTTTCATGCCGCTGTGTGTTTTCCAGAGGCAGGTGTTTGAAGGAGGCTGATGCAACGTTGGTTTCTGTTGCATGTACGTGTGTCTACATGTGTTCGTGCATTGGGAGGTTTGCAGAGATGTTCGGGGAGGCTGTGCCTGTTTGATTATTGAGTGACGGAAAGCTCAGGAGAGATGTGCCTCGCTAGTTCAGCGGGCGCCTCAGGGCTTCAAGGTCGACAGGATTAGCATTTTAAAACCTCTGCTCCTCACATCTGAGGTAGGAGAGAAGCGGCGGCGGGGGGGCAGCAACCTGGCTGATTCAAAAATCGGATCTTCTGCCTACTTGCGGCTCCTCCTCATCTCTTTGAAATGTGTAGAAGTTTACCTGTCTCATTACACCTCATCACACAGTGGGAACAGGAAGACCCAGACCAAACTCGCATGATTACGCTATTTTCCATGCCAAAATTTGATTCTCAGATATTTTAGCTTGTTAGAAACATTTACCAGAACTGCTGTTAAACATGGAGGTTCTGCTTTCCTGCAGGATTAACTACAGCTTTGGTGAATGTGAATATTAGTGTTGCCGTATTTCTATATATGAGCCTCAAGGATGCCCACAAGGAAAGTACTGACATCTCCTGCTGTTTGTGACTTCACCTCTACGTGACTTTCTTTATTAAAAGTCAGAAAAAAGGTGAAAGCAACATTAAAATTGCATGAAGATGTTGAGGTTACTGTAATAAATAACTATTACTGAGCCAGAGAGCTTGAGCTTCAGAATGTTAGCTGCAGTTTCATGCACAATACTTCTTCAACCTTATTGAAACTGCTGATTGAAGTTTCCATCTTAGCAGTCTAAATGGAATGAAGTGAGTCGATATGATGTGCTTTTATATGCGTCAAGGAGTATAACATTTCTGATACAAGTGGTTCTGCCCATTCTGAAATGTCTGATCTGCTGGAATCTGCTCAAAAATGATAAAGTCAGTGACCCATCAGCTGTCAAAAACCAGAAAGTAATTTGAAGTCTAAAGCTAAGACTGGTGGCAGAAAACTGTTCTCACTCAGTGTACTGTTGAAAAGCGAAATGTGGTACAGAAATATCCATATTTCAGCCTGAGAGAAACAATTAGATTAAGTGTTTGCATGGTTTTGAGGTTTTCTATTTGAATAAATTATCGGATTTTACACCACCAGTTTCTGTTCTGTTGAAATTCTTTCCAGTCGGGCCTGTATTAAAGCGCTTATATGAGGCATTATCCATCCATCCATCCATCCATCCATCCATCCATCCATCCATCCATCCTTTTTGGCCTCAATCCCGGTGTCAGCAGGTTACACAGGTCATTCCAGATGTCCCTCTGCCCCGCAACATTTCAGGACGTTCCCAGGTTAGATGAGATCTGTAATTTCTCCAGCGAGTAGTGGATTGCCTAGAAGACCTCCAAAGAAAGGCACCCAGGAAACAAATCACCTCAGCTGGCTCCTTTTGATGATGTGAAGAAGTAGTAACTCTCCAAGATGTTTGAACTCCTCATACTATTTCTACAGCTGAGCTCAGTCACCACATGGAGAAAACTCATCTTGGCCACCTGCATCTGCAATCTAAGTCTTCCCATCTCTACCCAGAGCAGGACATAAATTGACCAGTAAATTGTGAGCTATGACTCTAATCTAAGCTCCATCTTCACCACATCTGTCTGGTGCAATGTCTGCATTACAGCTGATGCAGCAGTAATCCATCCGTCCACCTCACTGTCCACTGAGAAGAACCTGAGATACTTGAACTCCTTGTTTTAACTGATCCCCAACCAACCCCAGTGGGACCACTACCAGCAGGTATAAGCAGTGAAATCGGCTGCAATGCAAGCTGGGTAGCAGGTAACTGGACCTGTTGACTTGTGGTAGCACAGACTGGCTCTAGGTCTGTGAAACATCAACTTCATAGTGAGGAAGGAACCTGAGCCGCTGCAGAAGGTGGAACGATATCATCTAGTTATCATTTGACCCACCTCAACATATAGGAAAGGTTCAGGAGCCAAACTTCTGCAGAAGAGCTGGACTGATTGGTCTACTGTTTCAATTATTAGTGGAATAGTGGAGTAATTTTAAATGCAACTATTGAAATGGGAAAACGCAGACTTCTTCCAAATTAACTGTCTGCTGGATTACTATGGCATCTATTCCTAAACTGTCTTACATCTCAGAATTGCTGCTGTGGTTGAAACACTGCAGGATTTGAACATTTCATTTTAACTCATTGTGGTCATAACAAAACCACGACAGAGGCAGGTGCCCACAGTTTGATATTGGTGGACTCATCTAAAGCAGATGGTGACGTGCTGCAGACTGTTGACTCTCACTGGCATCTGTTAGTTCTAGAAATCTTTTTTACTTTACTGGGAAATACAGTTTTGCACCTTTTCAACTGTTCAGCTCAGTTTAAAACCTGTCATTTTCTGTTGTCTTTTGGAGGGTGCATCTTCTGCAGTTATTTGGTGAGAACTTCCACACCCTGTTGGACAAACTTTGTTTTTTAAAGGTCAGAAATACTAAGATGCATTTTAATCAATTCATGAAGTCTTTTTGAAGCAGAACATGAGAGGTTTTTTCACATTGGTATCAAGAAAATGTTATTTCTCAAGTAAGGGAAGCCACATTAAGGTGAAACATTTTTGCATTTTTAATCAGGGTCACTGAAAATGCTTTTCCTACACAGTACAGTAAAAACAAGCAGCTAATGAAAGACTGCCTAGAACTGCCCCGAACTATTGATTCTGAAATATTTCGCTGAGGTTGCTGAAACATTCAGTAGAAGTTAATAATTCACGCTGAGGATGTAACTCGGTGTAATTAACAACAACCCATGTTTGCATAATCATCTTCTGAGGGCAAATATTGTTATGAGTGGTGCAAAATGGAAAGCTTGTTGGCAGAGCACATTTGAAGGTAATTTACAGTGTTTTACATGACGCTTTATAAAGCAGAAATTAAATGAAGCATAAACCATTTAGTTTTAGCTCAAAGGACAGTGTCTAATCTGGATTTCTTTACTCCAGGAGCACCTGAATGACCCTGAAAGGCTTTGGTTAATGTGAGGCGTCCATTTTCATTTTCAACCACTTTTCAATAATTAAAGTTGAAAGCATCAAAGGTTTTAGAAAAAAAATTGTTGGAAATACAACTTGAAGGTTGATATGGATGCTGTAACTGGTAAATATACCTCCCATGTGGCAGCAAATCTGCTTTGAGCATTAGGACTGTAGTAGAAAGCAAGACAATTACAGTCAGCTTAAATCATACCAACTCTTCAACCGGTCGATTGGTTTAGTGGAAAAAAATCTGCATGTCACCTGCAGATGAATAAATGATCCAGCGTGCACTGAGTGTACTCTGAAAGTTTTATTGTCATAAAAATGAATTGAAAACAAACCTCAAAAGCTAGTGTTTGCAGTATATTGCATCATTTGAACTTGGTTACTTCATACTGAAATAATAAGAACAGACGACCTTCCCATATATGATTTCTAAAACTGTATCAATATCAACTGGATTCTAGCACAAGAAATACTGAGGAAAACAACAGAAGTATAACTACTGTTTTTAGATGATTTGCCATTTTGCTTGTTGAGCTTTTATATACGAACTGCTGTTGGCAAAGTTTACACTCAACTTTTTGGCCATTGGTTTGAACAGAGTACGGGCACACGACATTGACATGATTTCATTTGGTTTGGTTTGGAGTCCACTCAGAGGAGAAGTTAAGTAAACATTCAATATGTTAGCTGTGGGTCAGCTGTGAAAACACAGGGGTGTTTACAGGTAGTCTGTTCCTCTCATAGACTTGATAAAAGATGGATGTGCTGGCTGGCTCTGAAAAGTGAAGTCAATGCAGAAAATGCCTCAAAGTGCAATACCACACCACTGTTCCAAAAAGTTTTGGCTCTCATAGACTCCAATTAAAGTCCTGATCCTATTCCCTGATCAGTCTTCTAGTAGTCTATTTAAAAATAATTCCATAATAAACAAAAATAAGGCCTTAAAGTGTGTCATGTTGGGGCTTATTTGTCATGTCTGCTCAGTAATAATCATATGTTTTACACAGCAGAAGTCAGGCTGTTTTGTAAAAGTGGGCGGGTTCTCAGTTAGTCCTGTCACAAATATGGTCACTTCCTGCTCTTAAAAGTTCCAAGATGGCAACCAGAGAGTAGCAAACTCATCAGTCAGCAGTCCACAAAGTAGTGGGGGACATCATGGTGGCCACATATATCTTTAGTATGTAATCTATGGTTATGGTTAATAGACTAATCCTGGAAAGCTGTTGATGTTGTGCTTTTCTCCTCATGACAGACCAATAACAATCAACCAATGCACTTGGACACTACAGACCTAGTTAGCATACTCTAACATGCTGGACATTCATAGCTCGTTCAAACATTTCTGTTTGAACAACACTGACTATTTCATCTGAGATTTTGGTGTCGAGCCATTTGCTCAGTTTCTGTCTGCAGTAAGCTGAATTTTAATACATTCAGTGTGCTTGCAGAATGAGTCCATGGGATTCTGGCTGTACTGGCTGACAAAAGAAGGTGCCATGTGGATAATTATAACCGCTAAGTTTACTGTATAATTCAGCCTCGTGGCAGTAATGATGTGTGAATATTAAACAAAATGAGGCCCAAGTATTGAGCCCTGAGGAACTTCATGCATCATACTGACCTGGATAGTTGCAGACTAAGGCTAAATATTCTTGTCCAGCAGATATGACTTAAACTGATTTGTTTATTAGTAATACAGCACTATCATCCAGTAGAAAAAGGCGTGCTTCATCTGTTCCAGCAGCACTCAGATGTTAATAAGACTAATAAATGACCAACTACATGGGAAATTTCCCCAGACACGGGGAGTAATAAAGGATTATCTTATCTTATCTTATCTTATCTTGTCTTATCTTATCTTATCTTATCTTATCTTATCTAATATAACAAAACATTTGCCAGGAACTGCTGTGTTCATATTGCACTTTATTTCCATTCCTTTGTTCATCCAAACAGACTTCACCTGATTAAGTTTCTGTTTCTCCTCCTGGTTGTCGGTGTCAATATCGACTCTGCTGTCTGTCGTCCTGCTGGGTGTGACTGTTTTATTACACCCTCAATTTCACATCTTTTACCACTTCTGGAGCAAATTAATGTGACAACGGCATCTCATTTAACCAGACGGCAGAAAATTACTCACACAGTGGGAGCGAGAGTGTGTTTTGATTCAATACTGGGAAATTGGTGGCTGACAGAGACAACCTGTTGTTGGTCAATTGACAGGGATGCACAGCGGGACTCAGTAGTAGCGTTTATTACCTTTAATTCTAAATCCAGAGTGCTATATGACAAGAACTGGGGTGGAAATGGATATTCTTTCAGATATTATTTCAGAGAATCTGTGATCTTTAAACAGTAAATTTAGATGCTGTTGTACAATAGCTAAACAGTAGAAGACTTTCAAATTAAAGGAATTTTATTTTAATCCAAGCAAAGATTTCAAGGGTGATTTAATTTAACCCTCTGAACTCCAAACAGTTTCTCAGAGTTTCTTGCTACTGTCCCATTTTTATTCACTGTGGGCTCATTTTTAACTGCAATATAAAGTTCTATGGAAACTAGAAGAAGAAAGAAGTAAAAAAAAAAATCAACTTCTTTTATGTGTATGAAAAGAAAATATTTGGTAAAATTCACACATTTGAAAGAAAAACAGGTCTCCTAACTGGTAGTGTAAATAAATAATAATAATAATAATAACAATAAATCATTTCTTTCTATTTTTTTTAAATGTCAAGATGTGCACATTTTCAATGGCTTTTGGTTGCTCATGGAGATTTAATATTTTAGTATTTCAAATATATTTATTTTAGAAATTCTTCTTGCAAGTTGTTATGCTGCTCTGTCTTCTTTTTAGTATTTTATATTTATTTAGATTTTGTCTACTCATTATCCTGCTGTCTTGTTTGTGTTAGTATATTAGATTTTAATTCATAAATAATACATTTTATATTATTTTATTTTTTAGAAAGTTGCTTTTACACATTATTATCGTGTTCTGTCTTTTTTGCATTTTTTATATTTATTTAATTTTAAAAATTGCTCTTGCATGTTATTATCCTGCCTTGTCTTCATTTCTTTTAAATATTTTACATTTATTTTAGTTTAGATTGTTTTTACTCTTTTTCAGTACTAAATGATAAATACATTTTATATTTATTTTTATTTAGAAAATTGCTTTTACACATTATTATCCTTTTCTGTCATTTTTTCCTATTTTCTATTTATTTTAATTTAGAAATTGTTCTTGCATGTTTTTATCCTGCCTTGTCTTCATTTTTTAAATTTTATATTTGTTTTATTTATTTCAATTGATTTTTTGGTCATGCACTTTTGCTCATATTTTCTTGTTGCCTACCTTCTAACTTGTGCAGCACTCTGGTCAACTCCATTAGACTTATAATATGCCATATAAATAAACTTGAGGTGACTTTATGATTCTATATTCTGATGATGAACTGCAAGAAAAAGGAACTGTTTCATTCTTCCTCACACACTCACACAGAGCCAGACGGTAATGTTGGTTAAAAACAAATTTGTCAGGACCTCTAACAGCCGACTGGAAACTGAATGTTGACAAATGTTGACTTTTATTTGTGAGGAAAATGATGCTGGGGCACCGAGCGGAAAGGACAAAATTACATTTTGACAACTGGAAGGTATTTCAGGCATCTGTGATGAAATTCTCCTGGCAGAAACATTTTCTGTTTTGAAATCAAAGGATTTCTAGAAAATGTGTGAAGCAGAATGTTTAAGGTTCTTTCATTTGTAAGATTTCCCCCTGCAGATTCTCAAAGATTTACCCTTTAACTCGAAATAAATGGAGTTAAACTCAGATTGCTGGACTCTGACCCAGGAAAATGTACATTTTCCCCACAGACCGTGTTGCCATGGAGCTGTTTTAAGTCAAACTACCTCCCGTCTGCTTCGTCTAATCCCAAACCCAAACACATTTCTCTGACTTTTGTGCTCCGAGTGAGTCATTTGCATTTGAAGACATTTCACAGCATTTCATCAGACCAGGTTGCTTTTATTAGCGCCGCTCACATACAGTACCATTTCTTTAAACAGGTAGGTGTTTGCAGGTTCTACCTCTTTCCTTCTGGGCTGAGCTATAATCTTGCATAGATGTATTTTCGTGCATTAGCGCTCCATTATTAATGCTGTAATTAATGATACAATGAGCGCTTATCACATCTGCCGTGCAGGCCATTAGCTGCTCAGCCCCTCCAGCTTCCTGTCGTCATGCCTCTGCAGAGAATTGAGCAGGAAGTGTGGCGGTGATAAGAGCAAACTGTACATCAGGACAGACTGGAAAATATCCCAACAATTAAGACGTCAGGATGCTGTAACTCAGACCAGGAGAGCAGAATGAAAGTTATTATCTGCTGAGTGTTTTCTGAAGGCAAGAACTGAGTAATTTCAGAGCACAAATAACTCATCTCAGGGGAACTGGAATAATCTCATGGTTGAAATGAAGGTGTGCTGGCTGCAGAAATGAGTAATTAATGGATGTACGTAGGGGGCAGAAGTCAGCGGCAGAACTTTCAGGCACAATTCTTACACTTGAGTTTTGTTTTCACTCATTGTTTGATTCAGTTTAGACCTCAAAACTATGTGGTAAACTTTAGTTGCACGCTAAATTGAAAAACAAGTGGATAAAACTAAAAAAAAAAAATCAGTACATATACCCTTTAAACATGGAGTGAAAGGGTCATATTTGAACTCAAACCATGATATTTTCCTAAAGCCCAACCAAGTAATTTTAGTGCCAAACCTTAACCAAGTTTCCAACATGTAGAAATTTGTAACGAATTGTGAAAGTTTCCTTAAGCTACAGTATGTACATCGTGCTTTTGCCTAAATGTTGCTGGAAAGCGAGAGAAAACTTAAAGTAAACAAGGAGAGAAAATGAAAATGTATTCTGTAACTGATGGTTTCTCTTCCATCATGGACGCAGACTCCTATCTTCTGGGTAAAAGCCACCTGCATCAACCCTCCAGGGTTCTGGAGGGTTGATGCACCTTATAAATATAAAAATAAATCATCTGGAGCCAGTCCATTCAGAGACTTAAAAACAAAAAAAGAATCTTAAAATCAATCCAGAACCTGAATGGAAAGCCAGTGAAGTGAGGAAAGCACCGTCATGATGTGCTCACCTTTCTTTGTCCTGGTTAGGAGAGGAGCTGCTGCATTCTGAACAAGCTGCAGACGGTCAAGTTCTGACTGGTCAATGCAGACATACAGCGAGTTACAACAGTCCAAGCGTGATGTAATAAAAACATGGATAACTTTTTCTAGATCAGCCCTTCTTAGATAGGGTTTGACTTTGGCTAGAAGATGAAGCTAAAAGAAGCTCATCTAATTTAAACATCCCATCAATAATAACACCAAGATTCCTAGCCTGCGATCGTATATAAGGTGCTAGTGGGCCAAGGGAGCTGGTAAGGACCTGGACCAGGTCAGGACGACTGAACAGGACAATCTCAGTTTTGTTTTCATTTAATCATAAGAAATTTAAGTCCATCCATGTTTTTATGTCCCTCATGCAATTAAACACAGCATGAAGAGATTCCTGAGAACAGACCTTTAATGACAAGTACACCTGCACATCGTCTGCGAAGCAGTGAAAAGGAATATTATGCTTCCTAAATATCGACCCCAGGAGTAGCATATAAAGGGAGAACAGCAGAGGGCCCAGAACTGACCCCTGGAGGACCCTGCAAGTCAAAGGGGCCACTGAGGAAGAAAACTGCCCCAATTGCACACAGAAGGATCTATTTGGGAGGTAAGATTTGAACCAGTCCAAAGCAGTGCCTTCAATGCCTACATAGTGCTTGAGGCATGACAGAAGATTTAGTGTGATCCACTGTGTGAGACGCCGCTGTTAGGTTAAGAAGAATTAAATAGGCACAAATACCACAATCACGTTTAAATCAGTTTCACAAGAACGTCACTTTTCTCAGTCTGCTGCATCCAAGCCCAGACTTCCTTCTTCTGTTGGCTCTGTTTTTGGTCTTCATCGTACAGGTTTCTGCAGTGCATTGTCTAATTAGCTTCTACCTTTTCTTCAACAGTTGGGATAAACTGTTAACTAGCCACAAGAAATTGTTTCAGTTTGTAATTTAGAGCAGTGGTTCTCAACCCTGTTCCTCAGGACCCCATGTCCTGCATGTTTTAGATGCTTCCCTGCTCCAACACACCTGATTCAGCTCGTCACCAGGCTTCTGCAGAGGCTTGATGACGAGCTGATCATTTGAATCAGGTGTGTCGGAGCAGGGAAGCATCTAAAACATGCAGGATATGGGGTCCTGAGGAACAGGGTTGAGAACCACTGATTTAGAGGACTTAAAAGATCTACTAAGCCACATCTTCATGGCTGATATTACAGGATATTTTTGGAAGTCTGTGAAGTCCAGTTCTACACGTGGTGTAGCCGATTTTGCTTCTTCAACATCAGGAAATGGTCATAATATTGACTCAACGGTTTAGTATCCACTGAATTTTCTGAAGAATAGAAGACACTGTTCTCAGTCATTAGTCATGTTCACACACACAGAATGTTACTCATCCATTGAGATTTTCGAGAAAACCTCAAGATCGTCATTTTTTCCAGTGGCTTTTGACTGCTCTTAATGGTATTAATATTGATTAATATTTATTTTCTTTTAAATATGTCTTACAAGTTACCATGCTATTTTGCCTGAATTTGCAACTGATTCTATTTTATTTAGTTTTAGCTGAGTAGTTTTATCCTATCTTGATGTTTTAGGGTTTTTTTTAAAGTTATTTTTGAGACTTTTTAGTCTTTTTTGTCGTTGAAAGTGGAGATAGAGACAGGAAACATGGGGAGAAGAGTGGGGGAAGGATATGCAGCAAATGGCCATGGGTCGGACTCGCACCCATGAGCGCTAGGTTGGAGACTAAAGTCCCTGTTTATGGGTCGGCCATTCGACCAGTCAAGCTTGCACGTATTTTTATTGCTGCTCGTCTGTTAACATTTGCAACACTTTGCTCAGCTCAGGCTGTTTGGTGCTTCATAAACAGATTTGATTGATGCGATTTTAATTTAATGGAGTGTATATGTCCCTGTGCGTTAAACTCTGACCCCATCTGATGTGAATCTTGAAATCACAAAGAATGACTGATGTTAGATCAGTAACTGGCATGAGATTCACGCTTAACCTCATCTGTCAGAGCTCGTCGCAGTCAAACTGCTCTCTTCTGCTGATCTTCATTGACTCACGTCTCTCCCATTCAGGCAGGTTAACAGGTCTGGATGCAAAGAGCAACACTGAAACAGACAGTGTGAGGCCACAGCACAAACACTACTCTGCAATTTGCATTTTAAACATATTTATTCCAGTATTTGTTTAGCTCCTCTGCTGGACAAAATGTCACCCGTTCCACCTGTTTGTCTGTTTTTTTATTTTTCCATTCTGAAATGTGTGGCCTCCCTGAAAGCAGATAATAAAAGAAGGCGTGCCATTCGACAGATATTTATCTCTGCCATGTCATTTCCCTTTCACTGTCAAAGAAGTGACATTTTACAAAACGCGCCTCTGTTCATGGCAGCTGGGATTTTACTGTCTGCAGTGGTTATGGCCAGACGGGAAGCATTTGTCTGAAATTATCCCATCATGCTCTGTTGGACTGACAGTCCATTAAACAAATGCAACTGACTGCTGGCCTGAATCTGAAGCAGCCAAATCATCGGACACAGCAGGCCGCCACACCGGCAAATGTTTAAACTCTATTGTTGTTGTTGGTTGCATGTGTAGAATAATAAACCACTTGCCATGTTTGCCACATTTACATTTCCACTGATATTTTGGAGCACGTTAATGCTGCATGTGTAATTCCAGAGGTGCACTTTACCCTGACAAAGTAATACGAGTCACATTAAAGAGCCCATATTCTGCTCTTTGTCTGTCTTCCTCTCCTTCAACGGGTTGTATAGTTGCTTTTTCTTGCATGTTAAGTTCTGCGAACACCATGACGATAGGAATTATTTTCTCCCACAGAAAAAACCTGACTTCTTACCTGCATGCCTCATTTGTAGTTCAGGCTTTTCTCCTGCTACTTATCGACATCACCATGTAACACATTTGCATAATACCTGGCTAGTAGCTAGTTTGGCTCTCAAACAAACAATAAGCAGCTGCCATTATGTCCTTGCTAGAGCTGCTTTTGTGACAGCTACGTCTTTATTCTCCAGCTGACCAATAAGAGAAGACTGTGTTTTTGAAGGGGCGGGCCTTAAAGCTGCTGTCTGGAGTTTGAATCGCAGCGTCTCCCAAAACGCTGGTGGTCCCTCCCTCCCTCCGATTTCGCCCCTTTATTTGTGCACGCGCGCAGTACATGAGAGGAGTGCCCGGAGTGCTGCAGCATCTTGCCTGTTTTGCTGTTTTCCCCTCTTCTGCATTTAGTACATTTAGTAAATAATAAAGGAATTACGTTAGAATTCTGTATTGAGTCTAACTTGTCCTAATACCAAAATAACATGAATCTACTAGGACTAACGAGTAAAGTTTCAATATGTGATTACACTCGTGTATCCCTCTCGATGACATTGTTTATCAAACTTAGTGCATTTACGCGTGTATATGTGTTAGATTGTTTATTTATTTCTATCTAGAGTTCAGAATTGCATGACTCCTCTGACGAAGAGTATGTCCCAGACGCCCCAACATCTTCCTCCAGAGGTCGGGCATCTAAACGAAGCCATCAGGTGGGCTATGGAGGCCGTAGTTGGGGAGCGAGGCGAGCACCCCGAGCCAAAAAACGTCCTGCAGTCTCTTGGCCTGACAAGACGTGGGATTGGTAACTTTTCTGGAAGTTGCTGATCCCTGATGCTCTCTCCTCCACAAGCAAAACAAATGTGCGCCCGGTTGCGTAGTGCGTAGCTCGCCCACCTCTGCATGGGCTTGCTTGCTGTGCGGGTAACCGTTGATTGACAGCATGACAAAGCTGAAGCTCGAACTTGATTGGTCGGCAGCGACCGGCGCTTTTTGGAATAACATGGGGGTCTATGAGAGGAAGGCGGAGCTCAGCAATAAATTTTCATATCGCGTTATACTAACTTTATATTATAGTATCGAACTAGACTAACACATTTAAGCTTTGTTAAAAAATGATACATAAATTGAAAACAAACGGAAACTCCGGACAGCAGCTTTAAAGAGACAGGAGTTAAAATGGAGAAAGTGTTGCAGCAAAGTACAATATTGGAAATTAATGTGTTTTTGAACATTAAAGCATGTAAACATATTCAAGCAGACACCAAAAAAAGAAAATTAAAGCTGTAAATGTGGATGACATAGGCTCTTTAAATAATCGCAACTGATGTGGAAAATTGCAGTATAAAAAAGAAAACAAATGTATGACTGTTAAAGTGGAATTTTTATTAACAGGAAACATTTTAGGAAACAGACTTTGCTTTTCAGGATGGAGGCCATAAGGAGACAGGCGCTGAAAAAAAAGTGAATAAAGTGTTTTCAGACAGAACATGAGAAGTGCTGCGGCAGCGATGTAACGTATGACAAAAAATAGTGTGTTTTTGTACATTAAAATAGGAAAAATTATCTCCATAAACCACAAAATACAATTTTCAGTGGCACCTGTTTGTTTTCAGCTTCATAATTGTATGTTTGGGGTCGACTAGAACATGTTTCACAACATTCTATCAACAGATGGTGAGTATACACCAAGAAACACAAAGCAAAGGTGGGACAGAAGATTAACTGCTAATGAAAACAATGCAGGGATGCTTCAAAGAGCCCACTTTATGCATATTTACAGGTTCAAAAATGTATTTTTGGAGTGTATTAGAATCTGTTGATATGTTTTAATGTTTTTCTCACATTGTATATCGCTACAGCACTTCTCCTTAGCCTCTATCTGAAATGCTCCATTTTAGCTCCTGTCAGCTGGACCAACAAAAGTGTGACAACACTGATTTTGTACCTTAACCTAGACCTATATGTCTGTGTAAGTTTTAAAGCATTGTAAAATGTGGTATGATGGCACCTGACTGGGGAATTAGCACCACATACTTGCTATCTCAGTGAATCAACTCTTAAAGAATGTTATTATTCACATTTACAGGTTCATAATACATTTTTTTTAGCTTCTACTCGAACATTTCTACATACTTTAATCGATAGATGGAGATTATACACCAAGAAGTGTAAAGCAAAAGTGGGATAGAAGATTTACTGCTCATGTAAACATTGCATGGGTGTATTAAAGAGTTCACATTATGCATATTTACAGGTTCATCATTTATTTTTGAGGTATACTAGAATATATTCTTATGCATTAATGTTCAAAAACACAACTATTTTTCTCATATTGTACACTGCTGCAGCACTTCTTGTCAGCCTCTATCTGAAATGTTCCATTTTAGCTCTTGTCTGGATGAAGGTGAGACAACATTAGTTATGTTCCTTAACTAGACCCTCCAGAAAAACGCGATTATGCGATCGCATGAATTCCCGCATTAATCACCAAAATGCCGCTGATTATGCGGGGGTCAATTATTTCCCAAAAGGCTGCATAATCCCCGCAAAACAGCGCATAATTCCCGCGAGAATCTCACATTTCCACGAAAAAAAAGAGAAATGTGCGGGTCCCGCTTGATTTCACAATTTCCGCATAAAATGAGAAAACTATAACAATATAAATGAAGTTGTGAGTGAGTTTTTATGTGACGCCCGGCCTGACGTCATCAGTTCGCGCATTCACACACACACTAGAAGCACGAGCTGATGCGGAGCGCAGCGCCAGTGTTGCCAACTTAGCGACTTTCTCGCTAAATGTAACGACTTTCCAAAGCTCCTAGCGACTTTTTTTGTCAAAAGCGACTAGCCACAAAGCTAGCGACTTTTTCTGCCGTTTTGGAGACTGACAGGAGAACTCGGATCATTCTGCAGTTACTGTTTTCAACAAGCAGCAGGTGCTGCTGTGAGCTTCTCCCCCTCCCAAAGCACAGGCTGTCAGTCCAG
Organism: Acanthochromis polyacanthus; assembly: GCF_021347895.1. Taxonomy (NCBI): domain Eukaryota; kingdom Metazoa; phylum Chordata; class Actinopteri; family Pomacentridae; genus Acanthochromis; species Acanthochromis polyacanthus. Next base: position 39,138,815 of record NC_067114.1, on the reverse strand, counting down.
TAACCCCGCAGCAGTCCCAGTGTCTGATTAGAGGACACATCCCTCCGCGGCCAGACGGCAGGTGAATCGCACATATTTTTGCATATTTCACAACTATTCGCATTTCCCCGCATAAAATGGCATAAAAACCCTGCATATTTATTCACATAATCAAGGATTTTAGCCTGCATAATCAAGGATTTTAGCCCACGTTTTTCTGGAGGGTCTACTTAACCTTAAGGTTTAAAGCCTTGTACGGTGTCATATGAGGTCATCTGACTGGAGAATTAGAGCCACATGCTTGTTATTATGACAAATTAACTCTTAAAGAACGCAAATTCTGCACATTTACTGGTTCATATGTGTATTTTTAAAGATTTATTAGAATGTGTTTTCATGCTTTATCTTCAAAAACACATTATTTGTCTCATACATTGCTCCTTTGTTTACCTTCTGTCTGAAATGCTCAGTTCTAGCTCAGGCTTCTTTTGTCCGTCAACAGGAAACGACTAAAGCAAGACAGTGTTGGTTATGTACCGTATCTCCAGATCTATGAGTACGTGTGGGCCTTGTAGCGCTCTAAGAGTTGCCAGCTGTTAACATCTGGACACATTTAGACATTTTAGATTCAGACGAAGCAGCTCTAATTAGGAAATAATGGCAGACTGCAGGGAAGCTGCTTATTCTTTGTTTTCAGGGCGAAGCCAGCCGCAAGGCAGACGTTATGCAAATGTCCTACATGGTGATGTAGAGCAAAAGCAGCTATATAACACACTGAGGCAGAGAGGAAAAAAACGAAAAGTAGAATAAGTTTAGTTGTTAAACAGTAGCGGATGGAAACACACAAAACTTTGCATTTGTGTTTGTTGATTTTCTGAAAATATGGTGAAAATCGTTAATACATTTGGATGGAAACTCAGCTTGTGACATGGGAGTTGGACAAAATTAACCTTCTAATAAACTACATTTGTTTTTTTTATAATCCAGTCCATGCATTGAATCCACCTGAAACTGCTTTAAGAAAGACTCTTCAGCTTGAATGTTCAACTCATACTGAGAATTGAAACAACAACATATTTAGTGATATTTTAAACTTTCTCTAAATCGTCAACAGAACGTCTTTTTGTTTCTCCTAACAAACACCTCACAAATATGTGGTTTCTTTACTAAAAGGCTCTAATTCCTTACAACAGGTGGCTGCAGCATATGGTTTTCTAACAGGAGGACGTTTTGTGTTTGTTGGGGACCATTTTCAGCTGTGAATTGTCCCCATTCGGTGTCTTAGTGTGTGTGGAAGCAGGAAGGTAAATGTGAGAGAATAAACTTTACTCTGTGTTCATGGTAACAGAGGAAACATGTTTGAGGGGTTTTTTTCAGGCTCAGTAGAAAATCTGCTGACGATGAAAAGGCCCTGCAGACAGTAGCGGCACGAAGCTCAGCGCCCTGAAGGCTGCAGGGGAAAATGTTGTCTGATGCTTGAACCAGTGGAAGGAGGGAGGTGGTGCTGAGATACACAGCAGAGAGATGCTGCTTATTACTGGAGTCAAACTCAATAATCATTGTTGTAGGAAAGTCTGGTGTCTTTGCATGTGGCCCTTTAACAGCCAGAAAGAGGCTGCTGACTGTATGTAGTCGGATTCTGCAGCACACAGAAGCAGCAACCCCAGAAATGTGTACTATAAAGTGAGATTACTGGGAAGAGAAAGGTATGTTGATTCATGAAGGTGTCTCTCTTTGAACCAGCTACATACACATAGTAACTGATGCTGCACAGCAAACTTGCAACACAGATTCTCAGTAAAAAAAAAAAGAACTGCAAACCAGTTGAGCTGTGCATTAAAAATTCCACTAAAGAAATACAAATATTTCACCTTTTCATGTTTATTTCATTTGCACATCCAATCACGCTCTCATTTGCACATTCTGTTCATATGCACATTTCTGTGTACTCTTCAAAAACAAAGAAAAAAAAATTATACTGTCACTCTTGTAAACTGTCTTGATTTTTTTAAATTTTATATTATATCTTATCTTAATTCACTTCATTGTATTTTATCCCATTTGATTTTGTCTCATTTTATTTTGTCTTATATTCTCTTGCTTTATTTTGTCTTATTTTATTTTATTGTGTCTTATTTTCTTATATTTTTCTTATTTATTCTTATTTTATTTTGTCTTATTGTGTCTTATGTTATCTTACAGTGTTTCCCCTGGGTTGAAATGGCTGTGAGGTGGTGTGGTCACTTTCAGCTGAAAGTTATTGGGGGGGGGGGGGGGGGGGGGGGGGTTATTCATACTATCGGGCCGTCTCCACCGTCTCCGCCGCAGCCGCGCACCCCCCCGCGGACGGTCTCGTCGGTCCTGCGGGTTTTTTTTTTTTTTTTTTTGTGCCGCGTACCACTGAGGCGACAATGTCGGCAGAATTTTAATGAGGCGCTGGCCTATACCTGCGAGGCGGGCCGCCTCGGCGGTTATATGGGAGGGGAAACACTGTCTTAGATTTTTCTTATTTTTTCTTATTTTATTTATCTTACCTTGTTGTGTTTTACTTTATCTTATTCTATTTAGTCTTATCTGATTTTATTTATCTTTTATTTGTCTTATTTTGTCTTTTTCCATTTGGTCTCATTTTTTCTTATATTTGTCTCTTTATCTAATTTTATTCAGACTTATTTTGTCTTATATTATTTTGCCTTATTGTATCTTTTTTATTTTGTTTTTTTATTATCTGAATTTGTTTATCTTAATTCATTTGTCTTATTTTGTCTTATTATATTTTGTCTTTTTTTAAAATTTTGTCTCATTTTATCTTATTTTGTCTTATTTGATCTCATTTTATTTTGTCTAATTTGATCTCATTTAGTTTTCTCTTATTTGATCTTATTTTTTTGTCTTATTTTAATTGTATTTCATCTTTTTCTCTTTATCTTATATTTTGTCTCAATTTATGTTATTTTATTTTGTCTATTTTATCTTTTTTTAACTTTATATCTTCACTTTATATCCTAATATTCTGTGTAGTCTTGTTGTTTATCCCTCTATTGAATATCCATGCTGCTGTAAAAACTTAATTTCCCTCTGGGGATCAATAAAGCCATCTAAGCCCAAGTCTAAAAGCTTTGCAGTCACAGTCATGTGGTTTGCATGTGTTGTGTTGCCATGACAACCTACATACATTCAGTTAGTGTTGCAGAAAATAATCCGTAAATATGTTGACATACTTGTTAATGATTTGCTGCATGGTTCATTTTCCACTGCAGGTGCTGCAGCTACTAGAACACAGATTAGAAAATTGATGATTGTATTGATTTCCACGTCTCCTCCATTATAGGATACTGTTGGATCTAAATGCACTTCAGGAGTATCATGTTCAAATGAATGAAAGCTTAAGAGCTCTAATGTGCAGCTGTCATGTTAGAAACAGGCATATAACAGCATCAGTTTCCTGCATAATTTGTGGTGCTTTTTGCTGAAATAAATGTTCGTATTCTTCACAGTGTTACGGTGGGTGGATGGTAGAACCCAAGCGCAGACTCAACAGACAGGCAACCAGGTGTTAAGAGAAAAAAGGGGTTTATTTGCCAAAAATCAAAACCACTACAACCAAGGGCTAGGCTACGGAGGCAGCGTGAAAACCAAACTACTCTAGTACTAAGAAGCAAAACACAAAGCTGCTGAGAGTTACTCACACAACCAGTGAAGCAAACAGTTGTGGGAGCGAACAGGCTGAGGATATCCAAACTACAAAAAAAACACCAAGTCAAAGATTGGGGAGCCCAACAGAGGGAAAGCAGTAGAGTCCAAAGCTGATGCAGTCTAGAGGGGTTTTGTGGGAGACGGAAACCAGCTCAACATGTGGGTTTGTTCTCATTTTTGGCTAAAAATGTTCTAAATGTTCCAGCCCTGACTGAAGGAAGCAGAGGGCTTATATAGTTGAGGAGGGGAGCAGGTGAGTGGAATTTGCTGATTAACTGCAGCTGAAGCTCAGGCTGCAATCAGCTGGCAGAGCCAGGGGCGAGTGACCGGGAGAGAGAGAGACAGAGGAGGAAAAAAAGACAGGAGCAGGAGTGGGACCATGACACACAGGTTTCCTTTATAACAAACTGCTGCATTGACTGAAGTAAGCAGCACACAGTTGGTCCATTTTAATCAAAATACTTGAAAATACAATTAACCTATGTCACCCAAAACGTGCCGGTGAGTGGCTGGACATTATTTTTTTTTTGTAAGATTTTTCGCAAGATTTTCAGCTTCCCAACAGTCCTTGAACTAAGCATGTGCAATGTACAGTTTTATCAGGAAAATTAACCAACTCAAACCATAAAATATTGATATTCAGTTAAAATTAAGGTATTCTAAATGTCAGACTGTTTTTTTTAAAAAAAAAAAATCCAAAATATTAACTTTTTGAACCAGAGGCTGTGAAAAAAATCACAAAACTTGACTAACATGTCGACTTGTTTTCAGCTGAACTGCAGGCAGTGTTTTCACAGAGTGGCCATTAGACGAGTCTGCAAACAAATTAGAGAGATTGAGAGCAAAACTAAACCTACTTTAAGAATAAAATAAAAGCAGCACGGTTTGAAAAATGATAGAGTGTGTAGTGGTGTTAAAAATGTCAACAGGAAAATATCTACAGTATATGCAGCCAATTTGATTTCATGTTTTTTTGAAGTTTTTGTCAATTAATCAAAGCAATGATACTTTCGGTGTTTCTTTTTTATGATTTTTGGCATTACAACAGGGTCATACCACACAGAGGACATTTCTTCTTATTCTAGTCATGGTTGTTCTGTTTCTTTTGAGTTGCAGGATTTTATATTGCAGTGAAAAATGAGCCCACAGTAAGTTCAAATTTGTGCAGAAGAAAAGTCACATTATGTGTCAAATGCTAACTGTTATTTGGGTGGACACAGAGTCTGAAGAAGAAAACCTGGTTAGCAAAGAAAATTAATAACTACAGTCTGGATACCCCTTAATTCTAACTGGAGTTTTGAGTTTTATTGAAATGGTTATGTTAAAACTGCTTCCTAGTGCACCCCTCTGGTGTTTGGCATCTAAATAGGAAGATGTTATGGTAAAATAGAAATTTGAAGGCTTTACTCAAGTTTAGTAAATAATAAAAATATCCTCCAAAATCTCCCAGGACACTAAATACACATTTGTATTAGAAAAAACTAGGAAAGCACTCAGAGAGTACAGACCTCCGCCAAGGACAGAGAGGAAAGCAGGAAACCCATGCAGTAAAGGATCATGAGCTGGAATTAAACCTGCATCTCTGACACAGTTCTGTTTATGAATCGCCTTCTTAACCAGTTGAGCTATCTGGACACCTTGCTCCAATTTGTTGGACGACATACTAACCTATGATGTTTTTGTCCTATTTTGGACCACATACTAAACCACATACTAAAAAATTCAAAGTGATCCAGAATCCAGGATCCTTTCCGGATTGCCACCAAAATTAAATCAGTTCTTCCTCTTACCATAGTCTACATCCACTCAAAATTTCATGTGAATTTGCCCTGGCGTTTTTGAGTTATCTTGCTAACAGACAGACACACAAACGCCGGGTGTCACATAACCTCCTTGGCGGAGGTAATAATGGTTTAGCAAATATTCAAGATGAAAACTGTATTAGTTGTTGTTGTGATATTAAAGGACTTTTGGTGATGAAGCAAAATGTTTGAAGAGTTTAAAGGACCTTTAAAGCAATCAATACTATGCACTGGCAAAAGAGAATTGTTGGACCAATGGGTACGTTTTCCAACAGGTAAAATTAATGCAATTTATTGAAGTTAAATATACTTCAATAATTTGATTAATCTCAAATGAACAGTTTTAAGTTGCATTGCTGCAACTTAGCCTTAAAGAAACACAACTTGAAGTATTTTGTTTTTCCAACTTCAGTATTTCCTTTATTCAAATGTAAGACGTGATTTTGTCATTAGATTGACTTTCTTTCCTTTTGTTTACTTTGTAATCCCACATGAAGAAAACAGCGGTTGGGTTGCAACAGAAAATTCTGAAGAAACATGGATGTCAGAAGCACATCGCTAAAGGCAGATGCGGTTTTACAATAGAGGCAAGGTAGGCAACTGCCTGGGGCCCCTCCAACGGCCACTTTTTTCCATCCTACACTCCTGAAAATATTGTGATTGTTATTATGATCATCATTATGTTGTTGTTTATTCTTGCTTATTGTTGCTCTACTGTGTGATACAATGCTGCTGTAATATGGGAAATTTCCCCAGACAAGGGGAGTAATAAAGGATTATCTTATCTTTTAAAAGGTCCTTGTTAAAAGTAAGGATTTGAAGGGCCCCCCTCTTAGCTAAATTCGCCTTGGGCCCCCAAATTGCTAAATCCGCCACTGATTAAAGGATGAGCCAACCTAATTTAAGCACTATTGGTCAGTCCCTCCAGGAATTCATGATGTTGCGATCGCGCGAATTCACGCGAAATCAACCAATCTCCGCAAATTTTGTGCAGCCTTGCAATTTTGTCCAATCACCGCAACTTTCCCGCAATTTTGGCCCGCCTCCCATGAGTTCAAACAATCATAGCAGCTCCCAGCGCAAACGTAATGTGCGTACGTCACTGAATTCACTTCCTTGTTTATGGTTTGAAGATGCAGGCGTGTGCGATACTAATGTCTCTCATTTACCAACAAAAATTACTGCTGAAGACCGTGATAAACAATTAATTCACTGATGTTCTTCACCAAAGTGGAGCTAAACTGTTTTACAATTGTGCAATATTGTGGTGGAATACAAAAAAATCATCGATTGATACACACTTTTTTTAAAACATGAAACATATTAGAACGGCTGAAATGAGGGGACAACAGACCAGACAAATCACCATGATGGAAGCTGTTGCATCCAGATCTGTTAGAGCACTGAAAGAATGAGGTAAATTAGATTAATTATTTCACCAAAGAACACGGCGGAGTTATGTGACGGTCAGCATGTGTGAATCCTTCCTCTGTTACCAACATCACTCAAAAACCGACTCAGGGATTTGAATGAAAATTTAAGGGTCGGTCAGAAATGACACAAGGACCAAATGGTTAGACTTCGGCAGTGGAAAGTTTGGATCAATGGATTTGTTCAGGATTTCCCTTTGAGGTAGTGGCACAGCAGCCTGCTGACGATCACATGATTGTGATCCTACAACAAATCTACCAGAGTGGACGTATCAGAAACAACATAAGGAAGAACAGATTAAATTGTGGGGATGTTTCTGAGTCCCATCAATTCCTGTCGCCCCCTGCATAGTTAGGTCATGTCATATTAAACCAGGATCTGGCTGCTGCTAATTTCCCACCATGGTACGCCAGCTTTTGTGGAAATGGGTTGGAATGTTAAATAATTAATTTCGGAATAAATATCGTCAATTACAGCATTAAAACATGTTCTACAAGCTGGAAAAATGCAGCTTTTTAGCAATTGTCACTGTCTCCCGCAATTTTATCACAACAAATAAGCTTAAAACATCGCAACTTTTATCGCATTGTTTTAGAAAAGCTGCCGCCAATTCAGGCATTTTCGGCCGCAACAATCACGAAAAACACCTGCGAAATCCTGGAGGGACTGATTGGTGCAATTAAAATACCAGTTTAAAGGGACAAAGTGTAATTAGGAGTTGAATAAACAAAAGGAAGAAAAATTAGAATAATTACAACAGTATTTTACTTCAACTACAGCTCAGATACACCTTTTCTTTACCTAAATACAACAAGATATTTTGACATTGATGTACAAATTTGTGTAAAATCTGAAACTAATGCAAACAAGAAAAGCACTCAGACAGAGCAGTACTCCTCCAAGGCTGCACAGTTGTATAATTTCCGACGGATAAGTTCTGATAAGTCCACAGCAGTCGACTTGTAGTTGGATCACGCAACTGACGTAATGTTCACTTGTTGTCACAGTTACAGAGCCGCTATCTCGCAATGATACAGAAATCTTTAACAAATCCATGGATCCAGACTTCCCTGAAAATTTCATCCAAATCCGTTTGTCCATTTTTGAGTAATGTTGCACACAGACAAACAGACGGAAGGACAATCAGACGCTGATCATCACAGAACCCCGCCGCATTCCTTGGCAGACTAAATATTTTCTCAAGTGTGTCCAGACTTATGAACCTCGCTGAATCTCTTCAGCTGCTAAATGTTCCACCAGCTCTTCTCCAACTATGTCTCTGTGCATGAAAATGTAAAAAAATAAAATAAAGTCGGGGGTGAACAGAAGGTGCATTCCAAGCAGGTAGAACTCCTCCATCTCTTAATTCACACAGGCAGCTGCAGCTTTTTAAGAAGCCAGTTTTTTCTTCTTCTTCAGAGTTTCATGATTTCACTGAAAAGATGAGAGGATCCAGGGTGGAGGAGGCCCAGCAGGGGTCCTGGCAGGAGCATTACACCAGGTTAGAAATACAGTTTTGTTTTCTCAAACCACATTTCATACCGTAGAGCTGCACTTTTTCTTCAGGTGTGTGGTTTAATTTTAAAGCAGAAAACTAAGCTACAGCTGCAGTGCCCCGACTTGGCTGACAGTGAAGCTTTTAAATGTTAGTTTCTCCTGTTAAATATGTCTTTGTTTTGCTCTTGTTGAAAGCTGGGGAATATAATTCACAGGACACTGTGTTTGGTGACCTCAGATTTTACAGCTTGGATGGACATAAAACTCTCCTGGTTGCACCAAAGAGAAACAACTGTGGCAGAAAATAGAGTTGTTTTTTTTTTGCTAGAATATCAAAGATTTAAGCCCGTGGACATTAAAAGTGCAGGAGAAAAGTCAAGAACAACTTCCAAAGTGCATTTCTGTAAAAGAAAAACTTAGACAGCGAGACCAGAAGCTACAGATTACTCTCTTTAATTCTCTGAGTTCAGAATAGTGCATGTAGGTGTAGTTTTATAAACTCTTGTCATGACCCGGCTGTCTAGGGTAGCCACAAAGCAATGAAAGAAAGCAAAACCAACAAAGTGATGGACTGGAATTTACACACGTGGACAAAATTGTTGGTACCCCTCAGTTAAAAAAGGAAAAACCCACAATTCTCACTGAAATCACTTGAAACTCACAAAAGTAACAATAAATAAAAATTTATTGAAAATTAAATAATCAAAAACAGCCATTACTTTTGAATTGTTGATTAACATAATTATTTAAAAAAACAAACTAATGAAACAGGCCTGGACAAAAATGATGGTACCTCTATAAAAGATTGAAAACTATTTGACCAGAGTGACATGATTAACTCAGGTGTGTCATTTAATTGACATCACAGGTGTTTCCAAACTCATAATCAGTCAGTCTGCCTATTTAAAGGGAGACAAGTAGTCACCCTGCTGTTTGGTGAAAAGGTGTGTACCACACTGAACATGGACAACAGAAAGCGAAGGAGAGAATTGTCCCAGGACATCCGAAAAAAAATGATAGACAAACATCTTAAAGGTAAAGGCTATAAGACCATCTCTAAACAGCTTGAAGTTCCTGTGACAACAGTGGCTCATATTATTCAGAAGTTCAAGACCCACGGGACAGTAGCCAACCTCCCTGGACGTTGCCGCAAGAGGAAAATTGATGACAAATTGAAGAGACGGATCGTTGGAATTGTATCCAAAGAGCCCAGAGCAACCTCCAAAGAAATTAAAGGTGAACTCCAAGGCCAAGGTACATCAGTGTCAGATCGCACCATTCGTCGTTGTTTGAGCCAAAGTGGACTTCATGGGAGACGACCAAGGAGGACACCACTGCTGAAAAAAACTCATAAAAAAGCGAGACTGGAATTTGCAAAAATGCATGTTGACAAGCCACAAAGCTTCTGGGAGAATGTCCTTTGGACAGATGAGACCAAACTGGAGCTTTTTGGTAAGGCACATCAACTCTATGTTCATAGACTCAAAAACCAAGCATACGAAGAAAAGAACACTGTCCCTACGGGGAAACATGGAGGAGGCTCAGTAATGTTTTGGGGCTGCTTTGCTGCATCTGGCACAGGGTGTCTTGAAAGTGTGCAAGGTACGATGAAATCTGAAGACTATCAAGGCATTCTGGAGAGAAATGTGCTGCCTAGTGTCAGAAAGCTTGGTCTCAGTCGCAGGTCATGGGTCTTCCAACAGGACAACCATCCAAAACACACAGCCAAAAACACCCAAGAATGGCTGAGAGAAAAGCGTTGGACTATTCTAAAGTGGCCTTCTATGAGCCCAGATCTGAATCCCATTGAACATATGTGGAAGGAGCTGAAACATGCCATTTGGAGAAGACACCCATCAAACCTGAGACAACTGGAGCTGTTTGCTCATGAGGAGTGGGCCAAAATACCTGTTGACAGCTGCAGAACGCTCATTGACAAATACAGAAATCGTTTAATTGCAGTGATTGCCTCAAAAGGTTGTGCAACAAAATATTAAGTTATGGGTACCATCATTTTTGTCCAGCCCTATTTCATTAGTTTGTTTTTTTAAATAATTATGTTAATCAACAATTCAAAAGTGATGGCTGATTTTGATGATTTAATTTTCAATAAATTTTTATTTATTGTTACTTTTGTGAGTTTCAAGTGATTTCAGTGAGAATTGTGGGTTTTTCCTTCTTTAACTGAGGGGTACCAACAATTTTGTCCACGTGTGTATTTCAAAAGGAGTTCACAATAAAATACAAAAAGTGCAAATGCAAATGGGTGCTGCTGAAATACAAGAACAAAACAGAACTGAAAGGGAACTTTACAAAGAAAGCTCTTAACCGAAACACAGTGCAGTGGTACCTCTGACTGAACAAGCAATGAATTCTCAATCAGTATTTCCACACATGCCAAAGAACCACTTGCTAGCATTTAGTCCCCCACACACTCAGCACAAAAACCAATGTTCACAAAATCAGTAGCTCAACTTCTCCTACGATCTACCACCGAGTGCTGCATGGCCGAGCCTTTTGAATGCCACCTGGTACCGTGAATGGAGGCCGCAGTCGGATTTCTGTTGAAGACTATACATTTGGTTTTGCTTGTGTTTAGCGACAAGCAAAACCAAGTGTATAGACTTCAAAAGAAACCTTCCAGGAGAAACTTTCGAAAAGCCAATCAAACTTCTCTTACTGAACAGCACTGAAATTCAATTCATGTCCTGCTATAATTATCTGGGAAATTGACTAGATTGTTCACTCTCATGTGAAAACATATCAGTCATCTCATCTCCAAAGTAAAATCCAGAATCAGCTTTCTCTATCGCAACAAATCTTCATTCACACATTCTGGTAAATCCCTTCTTGCTAAAATGAAAGTCCTTCCAATACTTGATTATGGTGACGTATCATATAGACCCGCTTCAGAAGCCCTCCTCCATAATTTAGACACCATCTACCACTCTGCCATCCACTCTGCTGCCAGAGCTCCTTACAACACTTACCGCTGCAGCTTGTACAAACTGGTGAACTGGTCTTCTCTTCACTCCTGTAGATAATTACACTGGCTTCTCTTCATCTACAAAACCCTCATTGGTAAAACATCACCACATCTGTGCTCATTACTTACCATTCATAATTCCACCCGTACTCTTCGTTCCAACAGTTTTCATTCACCTCCTAACCCTCAAAGTTCGTGCGACTCTCAGTCAATCCTCATGTCAGTTTTCTGCTGCTAATGACTGGAACTCTCTGCTAAAGTCCCCAAAACTCTCCTCATACATATCACTCTTGTCATTTAAAAAGTCAGCTAGAGAAACACTTCAAGACCACTGGACTGTTTTTAGCCAAAAATGAGAACTAGTACTCAACCAACTTACCTGGGAAAATAAAGGTTAAATATATTGATTAATAAAAAGTTCTCCTGGACCGATCCAACTTCAGCTCCTTGGGCTGTAGGCGGGGCAAAACCATGGAGGCGGGGCAGATGGAGGTGTTTGACAGGCTGGCAGCCGTTCACAGCACAAATCATAACAGAGGAGGAGGAGCGCAGTGACCCAGGGCCGTCACAGTGGCAAATTTAATGGAAAATGTGACTCCTGAGACAATTATGTTCAGTTTTACAGGATTTTCTGGTGTTTTCTGAACTACAGTGAAACTATCATTAACACTGTTAACACCCAAAATCTGCCGATGGGTTTGAAGGAACATTATCTTTTAAAAAATTGGCAAAATGACGATTTATCAGAGTAGTCAGATTTTCAACTCTGCAAGAGTCCTTGAATGAATTGTGTGTGACATAGTCTCATCTCTCAAATTTATTAACTTTAACCTTAAAATATTGATATTCATCCAAATCACTTTATTCTCACTATCTGTTTTGTTTTTCTTGCATCCCAAAAACAAAGTTTGTCAGTTGTTGACTTGTTTTCAGCTGAACTGCAGGTAGTGTTTTCGAGATGAGACAAGTTTGCAAACAAGCTTAAGAGTTTGAGGGCAAAACTAAACCTACTTTATCAATAAAATTAAATGCATCAAGGCTTAAAAATGGTACAGAGCAGCAAGTTGTTGGAAGATACATTCAGCATGGTGAAACATGTTTCTGGAGTTGATGTGACTTTGTAGAGGTTTGAAATATGTCAAGAAGTAAGGGAAATATCTACAGCATGTGCAGACAATTTGATGTCATGTTTTTTCAAGTTTTTGTAAATTAATGAAAGAAGTGTAATTTTTTGATGTCCCTTTTGTATGATTTTTGACATTTTAAGATGATCATGCTGCACATAAGACATTTCTTCTTCTTCTAGACATGGTTGTTCTGTTTCTGTAGAGGTGCTTTTATTGCAGTGAAAAAATGAGCCCACAGTGAGTATAAATGAGACAGGAGCAAAAACCATCCATAAACTGTTGGAGTTCTCCAGTTATTGCTGTTAAACCACAGCAAGAGAAGAAGATTATATTATTAAAAGACCCCAAACTATGGAAAACTACTTATAAAGCATGATGAAAAAGTGTTGTTTCTGTTTGTTTCATATATTTATGACATGAATTCATGGTCTAATCATAGCTCCACACACATTTAGAAGCTGAAATGACACTAAAATCACTAATTCTCCTACTTTTTTTGACCTCAGGAAGCACAAAACTTTTCTAACACTTTGAATTACTGTTGTTTCCTCTCACAGCATCACTTCTTCCAGGTTGGTGTTTAACCATAATAATAATAATAAAAACAGCGTTGACTCCAGGGAATAAATATTGTGTTGCTGCCTCATGATGAGAAAACCCACCGAGTATTAGATTTCAATATTAAACAGCCTGTTTGTGGGGACGTATCGCCTCAATATTAAGCTGCAAACACGGCTAATGAATTTGATTTCCTGTAATACCGACTTCATCAGCTCCTCTCCATCAGCGGCTTCCTTCCAGCGCAGCACTTTAATTATCTCTGCTGTACTTCAAACAACAAACTGCTCGATGCAAAACCTTCAGTCAAAGTGGCTAATTTACTCCTGCAGAGTGAGAGCTCTCTGCACGAGAAAGCGATACACAGACTTTTAATCTGCCGCCTTCATCTTGAAAGCTTTAAGCGCAGTATAAAAGCCTGGGCACCATGAATAGTGTTAATTAGAGCTGCTTTTTGATGGTCTAACTGACGAACTTATCGCCCACTGAGTCTTTTCTCTTGTGTTTTTGGCAGGAGGCGGTTTACAAAACACAGAACCTGACAACTTTGCAATATTATGAGCTCTTCAAAAGTCAATCTGGAAGTTTTAATCTGCAATTTGTTGTTTTTTTCATGTCAGCATCACATTTTGAACTCTTTCGAACAGTTTTCAGGAGATATCAGTTTTCTACTGTGGAACATTGAAGTTTTTTAACTGAAAATCACAATAACATGTCTAATTTCAGCTCATATTGGTAATTAGTGATGATTATTAATGCCTAATTTTCAGTTAAGAAAAGCACACACAAGGTTAATTTTGAATGTAAAGTCAACTTTATTTATCAGTGGCAGTGAAATCATGACTTTGGAGTCAAAAAGAGGACCTAATGTTCATTTTTGAGGTTGAAGAAGTTATTGAAGCTGTAAGTTGTTGGACTTTTAGCCAGGAAACCTTAGTTTGAGTCCTGTTCAGGAATCGCAATCACAGTTTTTCTTACTTAAGTCTTACATTCACAACGTTTTCTTTATTTCAGGCACCAAAACTACTTTGTTAAGCATGGTTTCAGTTAAAATACAGCGTGTTGCTACGTTTATAACAAGAAAAGGTCTATTATAAAATGGTAGCAAGGGTGCCAGAAGAAATATGTTAAAAAACAGTGGAATACTGAAAGGTTCAAAAGCTGTAAAAGCTGTGAAAATCACTGTCACACATCATTAAATAACAGTTAAAGTGGAGGTTTCAGGCTACAGGTTTGGTCTGTTTTTTAATGAGTACCTTGTAAATTATTAGATTTTTTATGTTGTTTTTAAAAAGCTCAAAGATTTCTTTAAATCTGATCCTACCTGCTGCATACTTGAAACACACTTTGAGAATAATGGGCTGTCTCATAATCTGGTGACTGACGTTTAGAGTCTTTATACACTTTTTAATTTTGTGCAACACCAACTGGAACAGGTTCTGTGCTATAAAACAAGTTCAACATATCCAGCATAAGCATAACATCTGTTTGTATGACTTCCTGATGAAGGCTTGATGCCGAAACGCGTAGAAGTTTTGTAGGTCTATATGACCATGCCGTTTAAATAAAGGCTTTTTAAATCTTAATATTTTTTAGAGAGTGCCTTGGAGTCTCCTCTTTCCGTTTCAAGGACTTTTTGAATCCCCTTCCAAAGAGCACCTGAAACTAACTCTGCCGAGTCCAGGTAGCGCTCCTTTTCTTGTCTTCTATATCCAGCATAATCTTTTTATTATCGAGTTTCAATAAACAGCCACAGTCAGGAAAATCTGTCACACGAAGCTGGATATCAACTCAGTAAGTCATCCCAGGCTTTTAAAATCTAGCTATGAACCTGTTTGCATAAAAGAGTGGGTGTTGGCACCAGATGACTAAACATGGAGGTCTAGAGTCGCATATTTCTCACAAGGAAAACAAACTATAATCCCAAACCAATATGAGGAGCTTTAAAATATAATACAGGCTAAAAGTGACACAGCTGCTGCAGCCAAAGTCAGGAACAGAAGCGGCAAATGTGTAGAATCATATCGAAAATGCTCATCAGTGTAACTCTTCTATCTGGTGTATAAATTGTTTAGATGTACATTACCATTCAAAAGTTTGGGGTCATTTAGAAATGTCCTTATTTTTGAAAGAAAAACTGTTTCTTTTTTTCAATAAAGATACCATTAAATGATTCAGAAATTCAGTCTAGACATTGTTAACACACTCTTCTGATTTTTAATGGAATATCTCCATAGGGGTACAGAGGAACATTTCCAGCAACCATCACTCCTGTGTTCTAATGCTACATTGTGTTAGCTAATGGTGTTGAGAGGTTCATTGATGATTAGAAAACCCTTGTGCAATTATGTTGGCACATGAATGAAAGTGCAAGTTTTCATGAAAGACATGAAATTGTCTGGATGACCCCAAACTTTTAAAGGGTAGGGTTTCTAATTCAAGGTTCATTTTCATAAATTATCATCATGCAAGGCAAGATTATATAGCAGATCTATTCCCTTTGTGCTACTCACCAAAAAGAAAAAATAAATAATCATAAAAACAAGACTATTTTTTGGTGATGTGGAGGATTAATGTCATATTTATGGTGTGCAGGACAGTTTCTTTCAGCTGCAACCTTGGCGGTGATAAATGGTTTAGGGAGCAAATAAAGAAGAAACATAAAAACATCAGTCAAACTGGTAGGAAGACTTACTGCATATCTTGTTAATTCAACAAGGAGGTTTCAGGGCTTTAGTGTTTTATCAGTTCAGGATAATATTGTTCTACAAAGTCATATAGAACTAGACGAGCCCCCAGTAGAGGGCAGAACCACGCCCTCTACTGGCGAGTTTCAGTAGATGGCATTAAATACTTGCATATGACTCTGTATCAATTTTGATCATCATACGTATATCCCTTCCTACTTGATCTGCTGACCTGTACCTCCACACCTGAGCAGGGGACCTTAGACTGATCTCCAGTGCCAAGTTTGATCATCCTGACTTCAGCACTTGCAGAGATATCTGAACGGACATAAACACATACAAACATACTTACCCAGCCAGCCAGATACCGAAGCGAATGTAGTAACCCCACTGACGTACGTCAAGCGTGGTTAAAAATGAAATGTTTTCGAAATCGCTCTAAAAACTCAACAGGCTGTGTTTTTATATATGTTGATCTGTTATCTCAAACATAATCTTCCAGTGGAGATTTACCCCGGTAAGAGGAGAACAACCATCATAGTTCTTAAAATCCAAAACTTAGCCTTCCTTCCATCCATCCATTATGTATACATCACTTTATCCTCATTAGGGTCATGGAGGGGTTGGAGTCTGTCTCAGTTGACTTGGGCGAAGGCAGGAGACACCCTGGACAGGTCACCAGTCCACCACAGACCTACATATACAAACAAACAGTCACACTCACATTCACACCTATGGACAATCTACCATCACCAATTAACCTCAGCATGTTTTTGGACTGTGGGAGGAACCCGGAGTACCCAGAGAAAACCCACTCATGCACAGGGAGAACATGCAAACTCCATACAGAAAGATCCCGGGAAGGCCAGGACGTGAACCGGAGATCTTCTAGCTGCAAGGCGAAAGTGACGTCAGTGTCACTGATGAACACTCCAGCCCAGTAGGTGGCGGTAGTGAACCTAAAGCCAGTCGTGAAGAAGATACGCAGGAGCGATGTCAGCGCAGAAGAAAGTTCGGGGAACAGTGATGGAAGACAAGACTGCACTGAGCTTGTTGGTCAGAAAGTTTTATTTTGAAAGTCCTCCCGATGTCAGCTTGGATAAAAGCGTAGTTGTGTGCAAATTATACAACAAAGAGTTTTCTGTTCACTGCAGCATTGACTGTATCACCTCAATGTAAAACATGTTACTGTTCGCACCAGAGCTAACATTAGCTACGACAGTCCTGGAACTGGCTAACGATGTAGCTATCTCATAATAGATCACTTTTCAAGACACTGAAAGTGCTTGAGTTTTAAAAAGTCTTAAAATGTTGAATATAATCGCAATAATTGCACTTTGAGTTTGCAGTAATCTGTGAATGTAGCAGACAGAAGAAAAATGCAAAATATGAATAAATATGAATGAAACAAACATTTTATTGTTTAAGTTCACGTTTGTCTATTCATCGATTCATCAACCAAAATTTTTCTGAATTGAAAAACTTTCTACTTATTGTGTCAAATATTGCTATTTCATAAAAATGTGATTAATCTAGATTAATTAATTTCAGAGCCTCTAATCAATTACATTAATTTCTTTTTAACCGTATCCCACCACTATATATAATATATACAAAGCATCTCTTCTTTATAACTTTTAATTTTTTTATCTCATGGTCATGCATTCAATAATGAATTTGTGTTTTTAGGCAGAAACACAGAATCATAATCCTCCTCATCAGCAGCTTCTAATGCATTTACAGAGTCTGTAATCCAAAAAAAGTTCTACTCAAATAAAACATCTTTAATCAGCAGTGCAAAATGAAGCAAAAATGAATACATAAGGTCTCCGCAGACCCTCTAAACATTCTGTAGAAACATAATTACTCAGCAAATTTTGTCAGTTTGACATCGGAAAATTATTAAAAAACAAATGGTTTGAGAAATGTGAGGCACTCGAGGGCTCAAGGTTATTAAAATGAATGAAGGCGGAGTGTAATAGAGTCTCTAAAGAGCAGAGAAAAGTGGGTTCACTGGCAGCAGTTTCTGACATCAATGATGTGTTCGAGTGCTTCAAAGTGCTGCAGAATTTCTCAACTCCGGCTCCTTGTCTGATGTCTGACTGGCTTGTTCACAGCTCTATTTACACTGAAACGCCCAAATTTATGAGTCACTCAGAATCACAGCTGATGTGCAGTCGTGTGGTTGCGCTATATCAGCCTGTCCGAGGCTTCATCTGTGTTCACATCCTCCTCCTCCTCCTCCTCCTCCTCTTTTTTCGTGTGATGAGAAGCAGCTCTGTTTGCTCGGCAGCAGCCTCAGAGTCTCATCGCCGGCTCCGATCTGACGCTGAGGGCTGCCAGAGGAGGAGATTAATGGAACAACGTCCTCCTTCACAGCGATAAAAACCCCCGTCGTGGCCCTCGGCTCTTCTCCGAGGCCGTATCCAAATGGATCTGTCGCAGTTTTGTGCAGATTAGATTAAATTTGGTGGTAATGTGATGCCATTCTGTGAAGAGAGATAAAGTACCATCTGCTCTTCTCTCCCTTTTTGTGTTTTTGACTGTTTTTTCTTTTCTTTTTGTTTTTACCTCACATTCTCACTCTCTGCCTGTACTTTCTTGCCTGTGATTGTTCTCTGTGTATATCCCATAATTAAAACGCGTCCTTTCTCGGCTGCATAACTTTCCCGAAGTATGCAGATCTGCCAGAGTTTTTTTCTTTTCCTTCGTCTCTCAGGGCCAGAGCGGTGGGCAGCAGAGAATCTACTGGAGCTGCCAGAGCTCTGCAGAATGCTGGTGGGTGGTGTAGGCTCCGGTCTCATGCTGCACTCTCGCTGTTTGTTTATCTCTTATGAAATCATTTAACATTTCTGTGGAAAAGCTGCACGCTGAGAGAAAGTCAGCAGGTTCAACTTCCCCAAGCCATCCTCACTCCTGAATGAATTCTTACGCCGCGGGACTGGAAACTCAGGCGGGAACAGAAAATGTTTTCAGGGCGTTTTAGAAAAATGGATCCTAATGAGGACTTCGATACAGCAGATAGTCAAATTATGCACATTAATTAGTATTATAATGGGATTGTTTGGGTTGGTTTGATAGCTGTCTGATGGATGCAGTGCACTGTGTACAAACTGATGGTTTTACTTGTTGTTTCCTCACAGAACCAAAAGGTGTGCAACAAGGATCTGTCCGTGGACCACTGCTATTCTGTATTTATATGGATTATTCTGGTGCAACTGCCCTCTTATAGTCAGATACATTTGATGAAAGGCCCCAGTTTTTACCTAATTAACACCCGTATAGTGTTTAAACTAGAAGATGAAGCATGAACAAAATAATCAGCCAACACCATGGTAAACTGAGCAAAGTAGTCACCTATAAAACATATCCTGCTTTATTGTCTATTTTCCTCTAATTGAGATCACAATTTACCAAATGAATATTTTGCAGTGCTGAAAAAGATCTTAAACTAGAAACTGAGACCATAAACTTACTTAGAAAATGTTCACTGAGATACCAGATCAAATGAGAAGTCAGCTCATTTTCTCATAAACTTCTATACAATCTTTGCAACCAAAGGAGTCGACCCCTGCTGGCTGTTAATGAGAATGCATGTTAAGGGAGTTTCCACATCGAATTCACTTTTTAGACCTTGAGGTTATGTCCTTCTTTTATATACAGTCTATGATCAATACTCTTCTTCAGAATCGATTTCCAGTTTGGACATTTATGGCCAAATTACTCCAATATTACAATTTGCCAATATGTAGTGTAGATTTTATGTCAGAAAGAGATTATTTTTATGGGAAAAGCTTATAAATACATAACTTTGATATGTTCTTAGAGGTTATTCAATGAATTAAGAGTATTTTTTTTAAAAAGTGTGCCTTCCTTACAAAACCAAAGTTATGCATTTACCAATTTTATGAATGCCCTACTTGTCTTTGAACTACTGAACAAAGCCAAACTATTGAGCATTTCTTCTTCTTTTTACACATTACTCTTCGTGATTTTCCACCATTCAAGTTACAGGTAGTTTTTTTTGTGCCATTATCAAAGACTGTATGGACTGAGAATATTTTCAAGGTAGTTCCACCTCTAAATCCCTGCGTTATCATCTATTTTCTCAAAAATAGATCATAATTTACTAAATGAACATCATGCTGTAATTGCAGAAGACCTGAAACTAGCAAACCAGACCATAAACACAGAGTCAAAATGTTTCCCGAGGCAACAGATCAAGTAAGAAATGTGTTCATTTTCTCATACACTTCTATACAGTCCTTCTTTATATAAATAGGAGTTGTCCCCTGCTGGCTCTTAGAAATAATGCAGGTTGAAGGAACTTTTCATTGAATTCACTCTGTAGACCTGAAGGATACATTTATCTTTTACTTTTTTTCAGAATCTGTTTCTGGTTTTAACATTTCTGACCGAATTACTTAATCACATTTTGCCATTGTGTAATGTCGATTTTTAGACGGGAAGGAATGATTTTCATGGGGAGAAAAACCTGAATAAAAGCTAAATATACTATACAAAATGCACAACTTTGACAGAGAGAGAAACGTTTTTAGAGGTTGAATCAATGAATGGAGAGGGACTTTAAAAGTGGTCTTCCTCACAAAACCAGAGACATGCATTTAATCATCCTAAAAAGGAACTACTTATCTTTGAGCTACTCAACAAAGCCAAACTCTGAAGTGTTACTTCTTATTAATATTTTTACTCTTCACAAATCTCTACCTAATAAGTTCCATGTTCAGCAATTTGCAAGAGAGGTGAGAATAAGTCTTAATTCCAAAAGAGACCTTTCATTTTTAGCATTAAAGAAGGTTTTTCAACTACTTTTAGTCTTTTATTTGTTCATTATTCATAAGCAGAGGGTAGAGTTTAGAGTCTTGCACAGCTCCAGTACATTTACTGAATTACTCCAATACTAATTTATCATGACACATTTGAGAAAAGAAAGAAAGGAGCAGAGATGGTGATCATAAGTTCACTTGTGGGTTTACTGTAAACCACACAGAGATGCCTACAGTGAACCAAACTGGTTCCTCCATGCCCCACAGTAGACCACAGTGACGCTAAATACTTCCACGAGTGTTATATTCCTCGACAGGAGTGAATGAAAATCAAAAATCTTGCAAGTACAGCTTTGACTGCAGAATCACACACGCTGTGAGTGTTGAGTGTTGGAGTGTACTGGATCTTTTATGTATGTTTGGGGTTTTGGAAAGTTCAAAGCAGTCACAGCTTGTCAAAATTAACCCCAGCTGATGGCTGCTTTCACACCTAAACCTGTGAAGTTCGTCTGCAGTGAACTTTAGCTTGTCAGTCAGATTCTGCTGCAGACCGGACAGGTCGTCTTACGCCGGCTGGAAAGGTGAGACTCTGTCAGTCTGGTTGTAATTGAACCCTGGTACTGTTTGTTTGTGGTCTGAAAGCAATGCAGAGGAACCTCAGATTATGTGGTGACAGATGCGCGATTTTAACGTGAACTGCAAAAAGATGAATCACACTTAAACCCATCTGGCAACAGTTAGAAACTTTACACAGCATTGAGTCTTCATGAAAATGAAGGAAACCGTCCACACCTGCTCAACACAAAGCATCTTTTTTGACACTGCTGTGGGTGTCAGAGTCTGAATAAAACATTTAAAATGCATTTTTTTGGCTCAGTTCTCGCTTTGAGTCCACATCAGAAGAGCTGCTTTAAGTGTTCCAGCTTTCAAGGTTTTCTCAAATGGTGAAATCCTTTAATGTAATCATTAAAGCTGTAGCGCAGGAGTTTTAGGTATAAATGAACATCCCTTACATTCAGCTCTACCAAAACAAGTTCACACAAAGCTGATTAAGTCTTTCAGGTCCTGGTAAATCTCTCTGTATTACAAATAGACAGAAATTTATAATCCAATGTCTATGGTGTGTTTTAGATGTGTTTTATGCACAGACAGCTAATAAAAGATAGATGTAGCCACTAGGAGTGTGACGTTATCTCGATATGGCGATATATCTCGACATTTTATGTGAAGATAAATTATCAATATGCCTCCGCCAAATATCGCTATTTTTTATTTACATATGTCCACTATAAACGGCTCCATTTATTGTTAGTTACTTTTGAGCAATTCCTTGGTCGTCCAATAGGGGTGCGCCTCGCGTGAGCAGCCGTACAGTAGGCGGAAGTTGGCAGGCGAAGAAGACACACAACAGCAGAGAACATGGCGAACACGAGTGAAAGGCAGAGGTTGAAAGATGCACCGGCAAGTTTCAAGTCAAAAGTATGGATACATTTCGGATTTTATAGTACTGAGGATGGGACAAAACTGGAGAAGGACTTTGCTATATGCAAGAACTGTTTAACCAAAGTTAAGTACACTGGGAGCACGGCAAACATGCACAGCCACTTGCAACACCACCACCCAGAGCTGCTAGCGTTAGACCAAAAAGCTGCTTCTGTTAGCCTGCCTCCTGGCCAGACCAGTTTGGGGGATTTACTTAAAGCCAAGCTCCCTTTCAACTCCCCCAGGGCAAAGTCGATTACCCACGCAATATCTCTGTATATTTGTAAAGATCTGCGGCCATACAGCGTTGTCGAGAATGAAGGGTTTCGCTTTATGATGCGCACTCTGGAGCCACGGTACGAAATACCAAGTCGAAAACATTTCACTGAAAAAACTATCCCAGCTTTGTACGAAGAAAACAGATCTCTGGTTATGAATACACTCGAGTCAACAGAACGAGTTGGTCTTACATGCGATGGTTGGACCTCGAGGGCCACGCTCTCCTTCATAACCATCACCGCACATTTCATCAGCGACTGGGAAATCAAATCATACGTGCTTCAAACCCGTGAAATGCACGAAACCCATACTGGCGCACATATTGCAGAAGTACTTCAGCGAGCAGTGGAAGAGTGGAAGATTGACACGAAAAATCCAGTTGTTGTAACCGATAATGCCTCAAATATGACTGTCGCGATGGAACTAACAGGCTACCAACATGTATGGTGTTTTGCGCATGTGTTGAATCTTGCATCACAGCATGCGCTGAAGGTAACTGTCATTACGAGGCTTCTTGCAAAGATTAGAAGGATCTCAAACTACTTTCACAGGAGCACGATAGGCGCAAACGCACTGAAGAAGAATCAAACACTACTGGGCTTGCCCTCTCATAAGCTTATCACGGACATGCCTGTACGCTGCAATAGTGCCTATGAGATGGTCGCCAGGTTTCTGGAGCAACAACCTGCCGTCACTGCTGCTCTCTTATCACCCGAGGTAAGAACATTTTGAAATATACATTTTTTTTAAATACATGCCAAATAAGTAACAGATAAGTGATTCATTTAGTGAACAGAAAAAAATCCTAATAGTTTCTGACATCACATTAGTAGACAATAATTATAACACATTTAAGTACATATAAAAATTTCATGGTTTTATTCACTCTTTCCATACTCACATCACTTTGAGTTTCTCATCAAAACTCATAATAGCAAGAAAAACTAAAATATAACAATACTAGTATTCTTATGTTATATTCTGCTCTGTTAAAGGTGAGAAAGAATGTGACTGACTGCGCACTGACAGAGTCCGACATCTCAAATGCCGAACAAATAGTGGAAGCTTTCAAGCCAATGCTTGTGGCAACAAACATCATGTGTGAAGAAAAGAGACCCACTATTTCCATGATCTCCCCTCTTCAAGCTCAACTGCTCAGTGACACCACCAGCACAGTTGAAGATTCACCTCTAGTTAGAGGAGTTAAGAGTGCCATTCATCAGGATCTTGCAAAGAGGTATCAGTCTGTGGAGGAAAAAGATCTACTCTACATCTCATCATCCCTTGACCCAAGATTCAAATCTCTACCCTTTCTGTCACCTCAAGAAGTGCAAGAAACTTATGCAAAACTACTGTCAAAGGCTTTAGCTCTGAAGGAGGAGGAACAGGGGCTTTGGGAGCAAGCACAGGGAGCGGGTGAAGAGTTGCCTCACACTAGTAGTGACAACAACAACCAGGACGACAGCAGTGCACAGAGCCCGAAAAGAAGGAGGTGTGCTCTCATGGAACTGCTGGGACAGACTTTCAAGAGCAGTCCTCCTCAGTCAGAATCAACTTCCCTTGCAATTGCACAAAAGGAGGTGAAGCTATACCAAGATGTTCCTTCTCTTCCACTCACTGAGGATCCACTGTTGTGGTGGAAAAGTCAAGCACATGTGTATCCTCTTCTTTCCAAGTTGGCACAAAGACATTTGTGTATTCCTGGAACCAGTGTAGCAGCTGAAAGGGTTTTTTCAACTGCTGGGGACATCATCAGTGTCCAGAGAAGTGTGCTCACCCCTGAACATGCTGACCAGTTGCTTTTCCTCAAGAAAAACATGCACTTGCCAGTGTAGTGTGTAACATGGACATGTTTCTGTTCTGATAGGCAATCAGTTTTGCAGAAAAGGTGATTTTGATTGTTGGTGTTTGAAAACCTATTTTTTTAAAAAAAAACATGCTCTTTTTTGTAAGGTTAATTTAAACCTGTTTATTTTTCTTGTTCTCCTAAATGCAGGTAGATGTCTTGCAGTAAATTTGCACTTTAAAGCAATGTTATACTGAAATAAGCTAAAAAATCTTTTAAAATAAGCTAGAGATTGTTACTGAAATGTTGCACTACAAAAGTGTCTGTTATAAAGACACTTATTTGTTTACAGGAATGTTGCAAAAATAGTGTTTAAGACACATTTGTTGATAGGAATGTTGCACTATCAACAAGTGAGGCATGTTGGGTACAATTTTATTTCTTCTTATTTTGCCTCTATGAGGTGATGTGGATCCAATCTACAAGGGCACATCATTCAGCAGTTCTTGGAGATTTTAGTAACTTGCAAAACTAACTTATACTGCAGCCTGCACATGAGAGGTTTTGGGAACATCTGTAAATTGTAGCAGGTGCTCAGCATGTGAGGAGTATTGGATTAGTTGGATGCTTTGTCTTTTTACTCTCGTTTCTTTATTATAATATACCAAAGCATACAGCTGTAAAAAGAACATGTATAGAAATTCAGAATATTCCAGAGAGCCAAATGAAGCACAAATTGACATGTAGTTTCCACGGTAGGTGGCGACAGGTCGGTCTGCGTTGAAAGACTGAGGTGTCACAGTTGTTCATTTTCTTCTTGATGGGACGGAACGTGGCGATTGTGTTTGAGCTTAGCAGGTTTCTGCTCAGGAATTCTGAATAAAGTGATCACACTGTCACTTGTGACTGAAATGTTGCGCTACAAAAGTGTCTGTTATAAAGACACATTTGTTTACAGGAATGTTGCAAAAATAGTGTTTAAGACACATTTGTTGATAGGAATGTTGCACTAAAATATTCTGTTCAGGAATTGAGTTTGTGTTAAAGTGATGACACCAAATAAAACTGTTTATTTTTTCATTTAAAAACATCTATTTTGCGCTTTAATAATAGTATCGTGAATTATCGTATCTTGAATTAATCACCAATACATCGATCATCGTAATATCGTCATACTGTGAGATTATTGTTATCGTGAGCCTGATATCGCATATCACATATCGTATCGTATCGTGAGGAACCCAGAGGTTCCCACCCCTAGTAACCACAGTGGCGTGACCGCCTGGCTTGTGGACTACCATTTAGAATTTAACCTCGACCATTTTGCTTTTCTGAAACTGGAAAGGATTGGCTTGATGTGGATCTGACATAAACAGCGATCAACAACAAGATAGTTTTGCCTAGCAACATAACACACTCTATTTTCTTCCAATAGGACCATAATTTACTAAAGAAAACCCATACTGTGTTGAAGATGACTTCAAACTTGGGACTGAAACCATCAACTCATGATTAAAATGTTTACTAAGGTTACAAATCAAGCCAGAAATTAGGTTATTTTCTCATAGACTTCTATACAAGGAGCCGCCCCCTGCTGGATGTAAGAAAGAATGCCAGTTTAAGGGACTTTCAGGGCTTCACTATTAGACCCTTTATGTACAGTCTGTGGTTTTACATCCAGCAGCAATGATTGGTTTGTTAGAGTTGGACAGGGGTGAAAGTAAGCTATAGAAGTATAATAGAAAAACCAAGGAAGCACCCAAGAAAAGTTTTGTGGTCCCAATATAGAAGAAACTCATTGTTCAGAGGAAGGATTACAATCTTTAAAACAAACATCAGTGGCCACAAATTTGTCATAAATGCATGCCAACAGTGTTTGTTTGTTTGTTTGTTTGTTTGTTTGTGTAACTACACTCACTACCAGAAGGGGGAGACAAAAGTTTAATACTCTAGGTTTACTTGATTTTTTCCCTCAAACATTTGGCAGATTTGGGGCTGCTCAGTGGCGTAGTGATTAGCACTTTCGTCTTGCAGCAAGAAGATCCCTGGTTCGAATCCCGGGGTGGGCCTGGGATCTTTCTGCATGGAGTCTGCATGTTCTCCCTGAACATGCGTGGGTTTTCTCCGGGTACTCCGGCTTCCTCCCACAGTCCAAAAACATGCTGAGGTTAATTGAGTACTCTAAATTGTCCGTAGGTGTGAATGCGAGTGTGATTGTTTGTCTGTGTATGTAGCCCTGTGACAGACTGGCGACCTGTCCAGGATGTCCCCTGCCTTCGCCCGAGTCAGCTGGGATAGGCTCCCGCGACCCTAATGAGGATAAAGCGGTGTATAGAGGATGGATGGATGGATTTGGCAAGATGCTAAAATTAGGTTGTGATTAACACTCAAGAGAAATGTTTGACATATCTGAAATTTTACCACAATTTAGAAAAATGTGGGTGTTTTCTGATCATAGATTGACATGTATTTCATGTTTCTGCTGTTATGTTGCACACAGCTGCTTGAACGTCTCATAAATTGATGCCTACCAAACTAAAAGCTGATCACATGCTTTTCTGCACAAAAGACAAGGCATCTTTTTGTGGGAGTTTTTTTAGCTACTGGACAAAGTGGACTTTTAGAGCCTCCATCAGCTTTTAAAAGTCATGGCTCCTCTTTTCTTTGTGGTAGCAGCTGAAGGTCGACATTTTTCAGGAGAGTTTGTGACATCTTCTAGTTTCACAATCTGCAAATTTGTACCACTGAGTGCATTGTGCTGCTTTTGTCCTTGTTGATAAAAGACTATGCTGATTATAAACTTTTATGGGCTGAGTGTGTGCTCACTGCTGCAGACATTTGTGATTTATTTTTCCCCCCCAACACACAAAGCTACTTTTCCAAATCAATTTTCTGTTAAATGACTAATCATTTCAGCACTAATGGATTCCAGTAATGACCCGTTTTCATTGTAGTGCCGTCCTCATTGTCCCTAACAGAGTTTGGTCTGCAGACTTGGTTTTTGAAAGGCCACAAGTCTCAGCACCTGGTCAAGTTATCACTGAGTCATGTCCACTTGCTGACCCTGTATGACTTCAGCTCAGCTGTCTTTTGTCCCAACCTGCTGTCCACTGATTATGTAAATACAGTCCATTTTCAGCTGATCTGTATTGTTAGCTGCTGAGTCACTGCCCCCCCCCCCCCTGCAGGTGTCTCCTGTCCTCAGCTGTCCACCTGAACATCATGGCGGAGCTGCAGCAGCGTCCAGCCAACCTCCGACCCCAACAGAAGCTCAGGAGGACATTAAGACAAGTTAAAGGCGACAAAAAGTACTTCAAGTACCCTGTACACTGCACTGTAAATCACTTTAAGTTCAGCTGAGAAACATGCTGCCTGAGATCACTCAATCACTCATACGTTGCCTGAGAAGTGTGAGTCAACTCCACTTTGGTTGAATAATTACTTCACAGTCCTTTTATGAGTTGTGAAAGTGTAAAACTAGCAAATTAAATTAATGGAACTTGATTAAAACATGTTTTATAAACTAAATATATTAGTTGAACAACCCTTCTTAGGGAGTGTTTGATTTTCTTTTACGTTTTCTAAGTTTTGAGAGTTTATTCTTTATTTAACATCCTTGAACTTGCAGTACAAGGATAATCTGTGAGGCTGCTACAAGTTACAGTGAGTCCACAGGATTGAATTTAACATTAAACCTGGTCATAGTTAAAACTGTTTTTATTATTATGAAAAGAAACAACCATAACAGAATTCAACAAAGACTTACAACGAATTTCATTAATTTTAGTATCAAGATCTGTACCTGTATTCATGCTGTTGTGATTTTTTTTTTAAAGAATTGTTCTTTTCATAGTGTGTTATTATTATTGCACAGCCTTGAGAACAGTCCCTTTGCATTTCACTGCACATCCTGAATGAGCATGTGACAAATAAAGACTCTTGGGAGTTTTAACTCTCTCTCAATGCATCCTGGGAAAGGTGTTCATTCATTAAAATCATCATTTTAAATCAGAAAGTTATAAGAGCTTCTGTTTTAAAGTTGTCTGAAAATAAAAATCAAACCGTCTAAGTTCAGTTAGCAAAACATTATATAATTACCTTAAGTAAACTAGAAAATTTAGGTTGATTTGATTTTTTCTGATGACTGACTGTGTATGAACACACAGCAACAGCTTTTGACTGGTAAAAAGTTGAATGTAAAGTTTGACCAACTAAGTCTGTACTTTTTAAAATACAACCCCAGAAATGTTGAGTACCCCCAAAGGATTCACTGGACTTTCAATATCACATTACCAAAACGATGCATAATACTGTTAGCATAGCAGGTTGCATTAGCACATTAACTATACCTAATTTAGGTAGCTAATAGAAGCAAAACTCACTTTGCCAACATTTGATGGTTACTATAATAAGACAACATTAAACAGTGAATACAAATGTTTGGTGTTTTCAAAGAGGGAGAGGCATAGATAACTTAAAGATAAACAATGGCATGAGTAAATTTGCGCAGAAAAAAAAGCTAGTAGTCATGAGATTTCTGAAGTTTGATTAATTCCAGTGCAGGCTCCCTTTACTGAGCAGATAAATAACCTAAAAATGAAATGAGACTTCATCTAGATGGGCTCAGCGGGAGATGAAGCATTAAGTGTAATTTATGCTTTAAACAGCCATTTCAGTTTTTAACAAAATCATAAATGGATTCAACATCCTTAACAACTCCCAAAACCACTTTAAAGAAAGGTAGTGTCTACAGATACGGACCCGTACCCGTAGCCTGTGGCCTACGGATACTATAAATATTAATGAGACTGACATGAATATTAATGAACCAGCTGATGAACGCGCTTTGTGATTGGCTGGTAATCCGACGTACATAAATATTAATGAGCCGGCATGGTAATCCGAGTGATGAAGGCGCTTCCGTGATTCGAGGTGAATCTGCGTGCCGAGCCTGTCATGTCATTCATCTGCTGTTCTCTTTTCTATCGTGCATAATGTCTTATAAATATCCTTATCTGACTTTTTCACGGACAGCGATTTGGGGGTTGAAATCAGCACTACTATTAAAAATAGCAAAACTTTTTATTCACGTGACCCTGTTCTAATAAAGCACAAACAGCAAACAAAACAAATGGCGGAACTAACAGCCAGCAAACTACAAGTATTTTTTTACCTTCAAAAGTAGTGACAGACTATTACATATTAACAACCTAAACAAAACCCTGACGTATTTTCTACGTCTGTCAACACAGACACTGTCACAGTCACTTTAATGTTAGCGGACTCTGTTGAATGGCTAAGTTACATAACCACAAACAAATTTCACAATATCACAGTAAATCGAGTTTGTGTTTTTTTTAAATTCATGCCGAATTAAAGAGCTGCTCCTCACCATTCACGTTTCATATTCGACATCCTTAACTTTATCTTGTAAATTAGCGTCCGAAATTAAATGGGAACATTTGCAATGGAGTTCGTCAGCCGCTTCCACCACTGAACGCGGTAAACTACTTAATAGGAGCTGGACTTCAAACAATTTAGACACGGCATCTAAAAGCGTAAAAACTGCAATGTCTAAAGTGTGAGAGGAGACGGTGTATTTTTGGTTAGATTATACAATGTTCGCCGTCAAAGTCATTCATATAAACTGCCTGTAATGTGCAGCAAATAGTAGTTAACCGGCGCCAGCTCTTCAGTGACCTTAACGGGTCCGTACCTCTAGTACAGATGCTACGGGTACGGGTCCGTACCTCTAGCATCAACCTTAAAGAAATCCATATCAACCCAGCAGTTTGTGAATGTGATTACACTAATTAATGCTAATTATGCTAATTTGGTAAACTGCCAACTTTACAAAAGTTGACACCAGTAGTCTCAAAATGCTATTGTACATTTTAAACATGAAACATTTCTGTGTTCACATCCCTGACAAGACCACATAACTGGTTAAGGCAGCAGCTTACTGCGAACATTAAATTCTGTCCTCTGGTGATCATGAGAAGTTTCAGCAAAATGGCTGAAAATGACAAACGCATTTATCTTCAGATGACAGCGCCCACTAGTAGCTGTAGTCATTATGACGGTAGCAAATGTTGGGGTGGATGGACCGGTCAACACAACATTTGAACACAGTGAGCATTAGTTGTATTTCTATGTATTTTTATGATTTTTAAATCATTGCATTACACAAAGTTGATGGTAAAACTGCACTTCATGGAAGATGAAAGCATCTTTTGTGATTATGTTGTGACTGAGTGAACATTTAACTCACATGCCTGATCAGCAGCTGGATAGCTCAGTGACTAACACCCCTGACTTTATCCCAGTGGGTGGTTCAAATCCCAGTCAGGGAGTTGTCTAGTGGAGGACCCTTAAGCAAAGTCCTTATTGCTACCTGCCTACCTACTTTGTGTTGTATCTACTTTCAGATGCACGTTGCTTTGGATAAAAGCATCTGCTAAATGAAACTGTAACTTGACCATCTGTTTGTCCCTCTAGAGATGATGGACACATTTATACATGGACAAAATCAGCTAACATGAAAACATAACTACAATTTAACAATTAGAAAACAATTCCTGAAGATTTCGCTGCATTTATGTCTTTTTCTGCTCTGTTTATCAGAGTTATGAGTAATGTGGTCTATAGCGCCACCTTCTGATGACATGAAGCAGCCTAGTTTATCCACTCCAAAAGAGTTTATGGAGAGAAGAATGACTTACATTTTCTTTTTCTTTTTTTTGTAAAAATTTGCTTCAAATTCGCTCAACTACTATGTAAACATGACTAACTTTTCATAATCCTGACCATGTGCTTGTTATGGTTACCATGGTGATTTATTTTAGGCTCTACCATCTTTTCTTGTACCCAAATTTAACCAAAATGACCATAGATTGTGTATGCCTTTTTCTTGGGGTCATACCAGGCTGTGAAAACAGCAAGCTGCGAGTGCCTAGGTATGTTTTTGCAGGCACCAGTTAGCTACATTTTCATTTAGTTGCTTGTGTTCCTGCAAGGTTTGAAGAGTCAGAGAATGTATGAGCTGTAATAAGAACTGTGAACCTTTCCTACAGTGCAAACATTGTACTGATATTTGAAGAAAAGCACTTTTGTTTACATCATGTAATTGGATTATACATATAGATGGAAAAAAATGAGCTGAAGGACAAACTGCATAACAGCAGATTTACTGCAGAGCAACAGTAAACTGAACAACAAAACACTGACCAAAGCAGAAAACATCCAACCAAGACACATAAAAATGTTAAACATTCATCCTGCCAATAGCTCTGCTTCAGTTTTTACTTTATTGAGCCAATGAAACTGCAAATTCGGATCACACTTGAATTATACAAATTGCACTCATCTCATTTGCTCCTTCTGTAATTTAAGATTCTCCAATTATTCTTTTTTTTAACACGGTGTTTATCTCACAGTCTGAAGTTTGTCTCAAGAACAAACACTGACAAGGTTGGAGTCACCTCAGCCTATTTCACATCTGAAGCAAACTCACTCGATTTTTGTGGAAGTTTTGTGAACACTGAATCTTCTCTGTATTTTTACAGAGCGATTATTTCAAGTACATCCAATATTGGCACAGAAAAAGCAATTTTTCTGCTCAGAGCGAACGGCAGGATTTAGGAAAGGTGAGATGAAAGCTCTGTTCTGGGATCCATTTGTGGTGACAAAGGAGGGAGTGAATGAGGATACAGCAGCTTTAATGTTTGCATTAAGTTAATATGCATGATAATGTGTCTTTTTTAATGACTGCTGTTTGACTAGGTTAACTTACGAGGTCTCTGAACAGCTTTTGAACTGAAAAGGCACATTTACTGGTGTTAAAGTTGGCAAACTACAGACAGTGTCCTCGATGTATTCTCTGCACACAGGGAACACAAGCCATACCAAGGGTAGAGTAATTGGAAAATAGAAATGTTCATCAATGAGTCACATTCAGCAGCAGGATGTTACATCATGTGGTGTGTTTGTGCGTAAAGTGACTGACTACGTTTCATCCATAGATATAAATAATAGATAGATATGAAAATACTCTGTTACAAGCAAAAGGCCATCTGTCCTTCCATCTATCAATCCATCCATCCATCCATCCATCCACCCATCCATCCATCGAGTTGGGTTGTGATGGCAGCAGCGAAACAGAAAATTCTTTCTCCTCACTAACATTTTTCCAGCTCCTCTTGGGGAGTCTCAGGTGTTCCCAGGCCAGATGAGATATGTGATCCCTCCACTGATCAGGGTCTACACTGGGGTCTCCTCCAAGTTGCCCATCAAACCTCCACATGAAGATGCTCAGGAGGCATCCTAATCAGATATAGACCCACCACAACTGGTTCCTCGAGCAGAAACTCTACTTTGAGTTCCCTACTGATGTCCAAGTTCCCCATCTGTCTCTCTAAAGCCGAGCCACCCTACGGAGGAAACTCATTTTGGTTGCATCTGTGTTAATATTCCAGTCACAACTAACAACTCATGACTATATTTAAGGGTTGCAAGGCAGATCAACTGGGAAATCAGTGGTTTACCTTCTTCACCATGATGCTGTACCGATAAATTTGTCCATTTCATTTTCCTGTAAATCATGAACCAGATCCCGAGTTACATCAACTTCTTTGTTTTAGCCACATACCCATTTCCGGTCTTGAGGAAGCAATTCACCAGTTTCCAGCAGAGAACAATGATCTTCCCAAGTCTCTTTCCAGTTGGTTTACACTCATCATAATGCAGCCAACAGAACCACATCATCCATAAAGAGCAGAGACTCAACTCTAAGGTTCAATGCCTTCCTCATTCTGGCTTTACTTTGAGATCCTGTGCATGAATATTACAAAAAGCATCAGTCACAAGAAGCAGCCCTGGTGGAGTCAACACCTGCCAGTTCATTGTAGCAACAGCCTTGGCACCTATCCTATCTAGAGTCTTTACTTAAGTAAAGGTATCAATCCTACAATGTAAAAGTACTTGGTTACAAGTGAAAGTCTTGGATTCAAAGCCCTCTTTGAATACAAAAGTGCTATCATCAAAATAAACTTTAAGCAACTGAAGTAAAAGTACTTGGCTCATTTTTGAATCTCATAATATTATCTTACTGGATTCATTAATGTGTTTGTTGCTTTAGTGTTGCAGGTGGAGCTACTGTACTTCCAATTACCTTAGAAAGTGCTGGGTCGAGTAATCTGTAATAATTATCTATTAATTGACTAACAATTTGCATTCCCAATCTGAACCTGCAAAAAGCTGTGAAAAAAATGTAGCTGAAGACACAATACAAAACTTCCCTCCAAAATATTGTGTCGTAGCAGCAGAAAGAAGCATAACATTGAAACACCTGAGTACAATTACAAAAAAAAATGGGTTTAAGGTGCCCCGGTAGGTCAACTGGTTGAGCGGTCGACCCATAACATCAGCCATGGGTTTGAGCCCATTTGCAACATGTCTTTCCCCCTCTCTTCTCCCCACATTTCCTGTCTCTCTCCACTTTCAAATATAACAAAGACTAGAAAGCCCAAAAAATAACTTTAAAAAAATTAGACTGAAGAATAGTACTTAGTTACGGTCCACCACTGCAAATTTGTCATTGAGTAGCCTGAGCATCATGAGGTGAGGCAGGTTGAAGCTGAACATTGCAGCGTTTTCCTGAAATATTCAGATGTATTCAAAGAGATATATAATCTGCATTTGCATTCAACTTCTTTATTTCTAGCATTATTACTTTTCCAGATGATCTACACCAGCTTCATCCAGATTATGGGGGAAAAGCTCAGGAGCTGAAGCTTCAAAGTCAGTAATTCCTCAGTTAATACACAGTCAAATTCATCTGATTGTCCTATATGTTTAAACATACAGCAACATCTAAAATTTGCCTTCAGTGGAAACCCTGTATGAGACATGAACCCAATGAAATGCAGGATGATATTCTAATGTCAGTTTTTTCCATTCAGACTGAGCTGTTCATTATCCCTCCACAGCAGGAGACCATTTATGCATTGCATGTTCCTGAATAAACCTTTTACTGCTGAATATTGTTCCTCCCTCCCACCACACGGCGCAACACAAATGGTTTTGGTAATGAGGACCGCTAACATTTTCATGCATTTTTGCTGATACCAAAATGAATGTGGCAGCAGACTGTTGTGTTGTTACACTTCAGAGGAATTAAAGACAACGTAATCACAATGTTTATTTCCTGGTTACTAGACAATGAGTGCTGAAAATCCATGCACGCTGGTATCACCAGTTAATTGGAAACTGCAGTTAATCTGGGGCTTGAGGCAAAAAGCAGCGTTGCAGAGCACCAGCAGCCAAACTAGGCCAACGACTCCTTACAGCAAACCCAACATATATTGGGTTCTTCACCCAGAATTACCTCCAAAGACAAAGACAGCTCAGGCCACTGTGAAACAAATAAAAAGGGGAAAGACGGCTACTTACCACCAACCTGCAAAAAGCCTCAAAAGACCTTCAAACAGCAGAGAACACAAGAAAGGCCAAGAATCTCAGAGAAGCAGAAGCATTCTGCAGGAAAAAGAACTGAAACACTCATAGCCGCTACAAACAAAAAAAGCATTTACAAGCCAAAATATTAAGTAAATACTGACCATGCAGGGTGCCCAAACTTATTGAACTCTTTCTTTTTTGCTATTTTGAAACTGTAAAAGATAGAAATAAATTGATATTGCTCATCCCATTGGTTGATTCCAGTTTTCTGAGCCAGAAAATGTCAAAACAGAATCAGAAGAGTGTGGACTTTCGTGGTCCTTAAATGAATCCATGTGTGATGTGTTGTTCTCACAGGAAAATTAACCAAATGATATATATATTCAATTAAAAAAAAAATCCCTTTATTCTTTAAATTTTTTTTGAAAAATAACGTCTAAAACAAGAATTTTGCACCTGATTCTGTGAAAAACAAAAAACAATGTACTCTCCTTGACACAACTGAGAAAACATGACTGAAAAATATTCTGTTTTCAGGTGAACTGCAGGCAGTGTTTTTCACAGATAAGAGAGGAGACGAGAGAAAATGAGGGGAAAAAGTCACATACTGAGGAGCCTTTATCAGCAAATGTTTGGAAGACATATTAAGCACCTGTCTAGAGTTCATGTGTAAGGTAGTGTGAAAATGCCTGACTGCAGAGGTTGTAAAAATGGAATTAGTGATATATCTCAACACGGTCTCACGGGGATTCGTGAAACTGTTGCGTAAATTTTTGTTTCTTTTTCGTGCGCACCAACACGATTTCGTCATGTTTTTCGTGCCGCTCACCACGAAATGTTTCTCGTGTTGCTCACAACGAAACCCGCTGTGGTAATCACAGCTGAAAGTGGTTTATACCGGCGGATTCATGACGATCTAAGCTGTCCATCGGCGTATACTGCTTGTGTGATCGCGTTTGCGGCCGCCGGCCGCCGGACATTCTTTAAATTCCTATGCAAATTGGTAAGTGTACCACCGGCTTATGGTTAGGTTATGGTTAGGTTATGGTTAGGGTTATGGTTAGGGACGATGTCATGCAAAATATAGCGTTGGATTTGCCATGGTTTTACATTAAAAATATAATACACACATTCGTTTGAAATACGTTCTGGGTGGCACGAAAAGTCCGCCGTTTAAAATACATTGGTGCGCATTTCGTGGTGAGCGGCACGAAAAACATGACGAAATCGTGTTGGTGCGCACGAAACCGAAACAAAAATTTACGTAACAGTTTCACGAATCCTCGTGAGATCGGGCTGTATATAATGTGGAGTCATGTTTCTTTCCCTCTAGCATTGGTAGCATCTGTAGGCACTTGGGAAAAATGTTTAACATGTTGATTCCAGGCCTTTGAAATTTTTGTCAAACCCATGTCTGAGTTCTGTCCACTTCTAGTCATGGTTGTTCTGTTTTCATGGAGTTGCAGGATTTTATGTTACAGTGAAAAAGGAGTCCACAGAAAGGAAAATGTGACAGTAGCAAAAAACACCAAGAAACTGCTGAGTTCAGAGGGTTAAAATATACCCTACCATTCAAAAGTTTGGGGTCACCCAGCCAATTTCATGTTTTCCATGAAAACTCACATTTTTATCCATGTGCTAACATAACTGCACAAGGGTTTTCTAATCATCAATTAGCCTTTCAACAGCATTAGCTAACACAATGTAGCATTAGAACACAGGAGTGATGTTCCTCTGTACCCCTTTGGAGATATTCCATTAAAAATCAGCCATTTCCAGCTAGAATAGTCATTTACCACATTAACTATGTCTAGACTGGATTTCTGGTGAATTTAATGCTATCTTCATTGAAAAAAAAAATGTTTCTTTTAAAAAAGAACAAGGACATTTCTAAGTAACCCCAAACCTTTGAACTGCAGTGTATGTTGAAAAAAATTGTCCTGTTTAACTTCATCTCCTTAGGAAAGGCTATATTTTAGTCTTGAAGCTATTCATTGTAATAATTTGGACCCAAATGTTCGCATTAGTCCATATATACGATACAAGACAGTCATGTTCTTTCACACTATTGTTTGCATTCTTGGTAATGGTAGCTGGTTCCTAATATCGCCTTCCTGATCAGTTCAAGCTGGGGTTTTGTGCCCATAGGTGTCGACAATTCAATCCATCTTTCTATGATGTATGATTAAGCACCATTTTGTTGTTAGTGGTGTGTTTTGGCCAAGTCACGGACTTTAAGACAAATCATCTAATCTGGCAAAGTGACCATCTCATTACACAAAAACACTGTAGTCTAAACTTTCTTGCTGGACCCTGTCATGGTATTTTGATCAAATTAGACAGCTTTCCTCTGCAGGAGTGGTACAAATGTTTACAGAGACCGGTATGCAATGGACCCTCAGTCATTCTGTTTCCACCGTGGTGTAGGACCCAACAGACTCACAAGGTGACATGATAGTTTTGCAGCTACTTCAATGTAAATTCTGAGCGCTCTAGAACTGTGATGCTTGCTACGTTGCTGTTTGTCAGCATAAGTTTTATGTCGCTGATACCATGTTAATAATGAGGACTACTATGGTTGCTGATTTTTAAAAATATGGCGCTTGTTGTAACCCAGAGTAGATCCTTGATTCTCAATTGAAAACAGACCTGAAAGAGCTTCTACTGGGTTGATTAATTCAGTCAGAAAATAAACAAAAGTCCTGATTTAGGAGCATGTCCCACGTCAGCCGAGGGTCGAACATTTTAAAAAGACAGTCACAAAACAAGCTCCTACTATACAGAGCTAAAACAGAGACAGTATAGGTTGTCACTGACAAAACAACTTTGAAACTGTGCAAAAAAATTGAAAAATTGTAATGTAAAATCACATTAAAACACAAAAAACAAAATTGTCACTTTTTTTTTCAGTGACAACCTATACTGTCTGTTTTTGCTCCATCATACCAGAGGACCTAATGCATTTCATATTGTAAATGAATTGTTAGGATGGACCAAAAACCAGCACATACGGGTTTTTATTTGCTTGTGAGAGATCTGAAATTCCTGGACTGTTTCCTGTTTTTTCTGGTTTGCAATCAAGTCGAGGTCTTAAAACATGAATTTGCTCCTTTTTATTACAGTAATTTTAGTGAATTTTGTATGAACCCGCACCATCTTTCCCTAATATTCAGGATGCTATTTTAAAACATTAAGTGTCTGTAAGAATTTCAAAAAACAGATTTATTTTAGCTGCTTTCAACTGGACATCAAAAGATACCTTCCTAAAGTGGTTCAAATGGAGGAAAGTCTTTTTTTTTTCCAAGTAAGAGGTTATCTGAAATTCATGTGAAGCTTTTGCTACATAAATTCTTTTTTCCCCCCACTGCAACTCAACAAGGAAGAAAATTTTGCACTAAAACTCAATAATTTTGCACGGAGCTTCTCCCTGTAAAGTACCAAGCATGTGGACAACATCAGCTGACAAAGATCAAAACTGGACTCAGCCTAAACACAATTAGAAGCTGAATGTCTGCAGACTTTCTATTTTCTAGAGATCCACCAGGAGCTGTCAGCTGCAGCTCATCTGACAATCAAGAAACCTGCAAAGAAGGAGCTAAACTCAACCGTCAGTCAGCAGTTAGTGGACAAACACTTTGTTTTCTCCTTACTGCCTGTTATCTATATAATCATTTCAAACTACAGGGGGTGTTTTTCCTCATTTTGTCAAATTTACATCCAATTAAACAACAAAAACAATCACAAAAACACCTAAAGCACATATAAGATAAAAGACACAATCTGTAGGAGAAACAGATGCAAAGTCTCCCTTCAGTCCTCTCATTCTGAAACATAAAGAGCCTGGAACACTTCAGAGTCCAGCTGTGCAATTGTATTAATTTGAAGTTAATTCACAGCAGGATTCTAATGACTCCTGTCGCCTCTCATTAACCTGCAGCTCCCAACTTATCATAAAGCACTTTTGATGTTTTTTATTATTGTTTCTGTGACTCACTGATTGGAAAGTTGACCTCCAATTACATTTGCATGTTTTTTTTTCTAATTTTATTTTAGATGAAGGTTTTTGTTTCTGCTGCCATGTGACTGATCATTTTACTGAGGAGCAACTGTGGTTTGACAAAATATCACAAATAAAAGACGGGAGCTTTGATTGAGTGTGTGAGAACTCCTCATATCGCTGCTGAATTCTCTGAACTCCAACCAGCGGTTTCAAGTGTTAGGGTTTTTGATCCTGTCACATTTCTTTTCTCACTGTGGTCTCATTTTTCACTGCAGTATGAAGTCCTGCACTTATATGGAAACAAATTAGCCATGGCTAGAAGTACAGATAAGTCAAAAATACCTTGTATGCCGTGTGACACAATCATAAAGCCATAAATCCTGACCTAGAATCAAC
Source organism: Acanthochromis polyacanthus (assembly GCF_021347895.1). Taxonomy (NCBI): domain Eukaryota; kingdom Metazoa; phylum Chordata; class Actinopteri; family Pomacentridae; genus Acanthochromis; species Acanthochromis polyacanthus. The sequence goes on along the minus strand of NC_067114.1, from coordinate 39,099,867 downwards.
ATTTTTCAAGTGTCCACAGGTGCTACCAATCGTGGGGGGAAATGGTGGTGCCACATTCAATACACAAATAGCTATTTACATTTTAATTCCTTCAACAAAGTCTGTGCTATTTACACTGCTCTACACATCAACTAGATGTTTCACCATGCTCAGTGTATCTTAAATAACTTACTGACAACTGGCTCCACTGTGCACCATTTCTGAGCCATGCTACATTGATTTTTTTTAATCAAATATATTATCCTCTCAATCTCTGGAAAGTCGAAAATCTTATAATTTTTTTTCAGTTTCTGACTGATGAATGGTGTAATTTTGGCATTTAAATAAAGATAGCATGCCTTTTAACCCTGTTGGGTGGTTTTAGAATTGAGAGAATTAATTTGGATTTGGTCAATTTTCCACAGAGAACTGCATATCAGGCATGATACATTCAAGGACTCGTGGAAAGTTGAAAAGCTGTTTATTTTCTTCTTTCAGTTTTTACAGTTTCTGACTCTGATGAATGATTTAATTTTTTAATTTAAAAAAAAATGCAGTGTTTTAAAAAAAGATAACATGTCTTTAAAGCCTGTTGAGTGTTTTTGGGATTCAGAGAATCAATTTAGATTTGATAACTTTTCCACACGCCCCACATTCTGTGGTACATTGATTCATTCAAAGACTCTTGGAAAGTTGAAAATCTGATGATTTTTCTCTATTTTTATAGTTTCTTACTCAGTTAAATGGCATTTGAAAAACATTCATTTTAAATCTAATGGTTGGTTTTTGAAGTTACAGTATTCCTTTTTTTGTTTTTTCTTTTATTTTTTAAGTATTTTATGGAGGTGCACATAACTACTGTTTCATTTCTATTTTAAGAAGAAGACAAGGTGACAGTTTTTCAAGCATTAAGTGTTTGTTCCAGCACACACCATGTTGTACAATATAGTGTGCCAGAAATAGATTCAATATGTCCCAACACATCGTATGTTAAATGCAGCATGCCAAAAACACCAGATTGAGGCTTAAGGTGCAATATTATGACAAAGTACTATGTCCTAACTGTACATATGCAACTGTACGTACTTAGCAAGGCAGCTATAGCATGTAATGAAAATAAATTTAGAAAGCAGCCTCGGTTTTACTTTGAAACCATCACGAGGAGCAGCACAGGTGGTGGGAAACATTGGAAAATAAGTAGCAGGTGTGCCAGCTGATTGCACAGTTGCACCAATTAGTCTGCCGGTCACAGGCCTGGAGTGTTTGAGAGATTTAACAGTCACAGATCAACAGTCTGCGCTCACAACAAGCAACGTCAAGCTCTCTGAAGGCTTTAAAGCCACTGTTAAAGGAAGGTTTATATCTCCTGAAAGCAGGGAGCCTCTGTAGGCACGAGAATGTCGCAGTGTTTAACAAGTGTCGGTGTTTGGAGTCCACAGCTCGGCTCCAGGTGACAGAAACAACCCGCAGGCTGCTTTACAGAATCAGCTCCCCTCTATGTCCATGTAAGGTGCCTGTCGGGGTCACATGACTGCTGGGTTGAGGAACACGGGTGAGCCGATCAGGTGAACTGAGAATCTGAGTTCAGTCGAGCTGCTTCTCTTTGTTCTTTGAGTGAAAATTGAAATCACTCGACTATAACTGAGCGACTGAAGAGAATAAACGCCTCAAATGGAACCTGCTGATTGCTTCACCTTCTGTGCTCGTAGAAAGTAATTTCAGTCCAGTGCATTCCAGGGAAATAAGTAAAAATTGGTCCTTTTTAGTGTTGATATAATCAGTTTTGCTCATAACTGTTAGCAGGACATGAAGCTTTCAATCAGGAGCCTTAGTGGATATAACAGGGAAAAACTTAATGTGCTCAAATCTGGAATGAACTTTTCACTATTTTCCTCCAGTTTTCTAGTAAAGAGCAGATAGATTTAAATTCCTGGACAATAATCCCCATTGTTATCACTTTGAAGGGTTTTTAGAACGGAGATGTTTGCTTCTCCAAAATCATATTTGGTATTTTTTGGGCTAAAATTCATTCTGTCCCCTCTTTGAGTCACTGACACTGACTTCATGATCAAACACGTTTCTCTTTTCCAAGATGCTGGAATCAATGCGGTGTCCTGTCTTCTTTAGAAATATGGAGACTTCATAATGGACCCTGTGAACATTTAGACTGCAGAATATGAATAACTCAGAATCTGTGCTGGAATGTTTCAATGATAATATAATAAAGTCATCATCCTGAAACAGTCGTCGATGCGGAAATATGAGGTTAGATTGAAAACGGTGCCGATCAGAATTTATTTAATAGAGCCAGTCACCACACCGTGTGCTAAACATTGCCTCTAACTTGTACAGTATGCTCTAATTCATGCAATAAAGTGAACTAATGTGATGTTAAGTCATGCAATATGCTGTTTATGTACAATATGTTTTACTAATAGCACCTGAATGTGTGCACAGACTGTATTTACACTAGTAAGTGGCTGTATGTCATATCTGTGTAATTTGAACGTAAAATAAATGTTAAAATGCAGCAACACGGGTGCCTCTGTACCTTAACAGGTAGAGTGGGTGACACATAAATAGGGGCTATAGTCATGGGTTTGAGTCTGATCCATTTACTGCACGTTTTTTCCTCACTCTTCTCCTCATAGTTCCTCTCTCTCTCTACTGTGCACTATAAAATGGCCAAAAAAATAACTTAAAAAAAATGCAGCAATGCAACAGCAAGACATTGTCTTTTTAGGGTTTTGCCTAATTTTCATAGTAAGTTATTCAAGTTGTATAGTAGTGTAACTTAAATGCTGCTAACTAAACCCGAAAGAAAACTAGAACAAAACTAGTATTATGTTGCAGATTCCTCCTATGTCTGTCCATATTTACATAATGTGTGTAGTGAAGACTCTGACTGGCTTTAACAACAATAATAATAACTTTATAAAGCGGTTACAGTCAAAGTGCTGTACACAGAAATAAAAAAAAAAGAACAGATAAAAACAGTTAAAACAGAATAAAAATGACATCAGGAAAACAATTTAATTAAAGTTATGTTTATGTCCAAGTGTATTTATTTTCAAATTTATTTAATTATCAAATTTTTCTGACAATTTTTGACAGTCTTATTCTTTAATTTTTAAACTGTCTAGTCCCCCAAGGCCGTATTACCGACCGGGCGAGTGGGGCGGGCGCCCCGGGGCCCATGGCCCCAGGGGGCCCAACAATAATGCAGACGCCAATTGCGATTACGATGCCGATTGCGATGCCGATTGCGAGGGCTTCTGGGTCATACGATACAGTGACTAGAGGGCCCCTAGGCCACGGCAATCAAAGGGCCCCTGGGCCATGGGAAATGGCGACCAAAGGGCTTCTGGTTCATACGATACAGTGACTAGAGGGCCCCTAGGCCACGGCAATCAAAGGGCCCCTGGGCTACGGGAAATGGCGACCAAAGGGCTTCTGGTTCATACGATACAGTGACTAGAGGGCCCCTAGGCCACGGCAATCAAAGGGCCCCTGGGCCATGGGAAATGGCGACCAAAGGGCTTCTGGGTCATACGATACAGTGACTAGAGGGCCCCTAGGCCACGGCAATCAAAGGGCCCCTGGGCTACGGGAAATGGCGACCAAAGGGCTTCTGGTTCATACGATACAGTGACTAGAGGGCCCCTAGGCCACGGCAATCAAAGGGCCCCTGGGCCATGGGAAATGGCGACCAAAGGGCTTCTGGGTCATACGATACAGTGACTAGAGGGCCCCTAGGCCACGGCAATCAAAGGGCCCCAGCTGGGCTACGTGAAACGGCGACCAAAGGGCTTCTGGCTTCTAGGCCACGAGATATGCGGTACGGCAACCATGAAATACGACAATCAAATGGCCCCTGGGCTGGGTATATTAAACAAGAGTCATCAGAAGATGACCTAAGCCATGGAAGCTGAACAAATTAAATTTACAGAATTCTGAAAATATCAAAAGGCACCATTTCAGTAGTGGGTTAAAGCACATACCAAGTTTCAGATGGATATCAAAAACGGTTTTCGAGTTCTGCCCCGGAAACGAAATTATTACGGACGGACAACGTACGGACGGACAGACAGAAGAGAACACCTCTGTCTGTCTGTCCGTATGTAACGTTAGTCAACATGGTTACAGTCCGCCACTCTGAAACACCACCATTCCGACATGCAGCCTTTCCGGAATAAGTCTATTCCGAAATACCTCCATTTCAAAATCTCATTTTACGCGGAAAGAGACAGTCCACGCATGCGAGAGCAGCGCAGCAACCCTAACCTACAACCTAACCCGAACAACATCCTAATCCTAATCTTAACACTTAATTTGAGCCCTGTAATCCTAAACTTTTCAGAATGGTGGCTTCTTTCACAGTTTCAGAAGAGTCCCCAGTGATGCTTGATCATGTCGGAATGCCGGTATTTCGGAATGGCGAAAGACCCCCAGTCTACATAGCCCACCGGTGGGATAAAAAAAACCTAATATCGATTTTTTTAGAAAGCAAGTGTTTGACACTAACGTAAGGCATCTAATGTCCCCTGCCGTTATCTCATATAACATATTATTGAACCACATATCCCAATGAAAACCAGTCAAAGTTACGTAACGACCTTGAAAATTGGGTCAAGGTCACCAAAATCGACTGGTGTCTGTGCGCTGCCTCCATAAATGCAGTGGTCAAGTTTGAAGACGATAGGGCGGACGATTCATGAGATATCGCGTTAACGAGAAATGCGACATTACGTACGTAACTACGTACGGATTACGGACGCCGCTGTATTGGCCTCACTGAGTGGACTGACAGAAGGGGCGGAGACTGTGGCTCTGTCTCCTGCTTCCGGCTCCCCTTCTCCTCAGTCCTCACTCAGAACTTGACCGTGACAGTTCAGCTTGACGACTTGCTTTGCATTCAACCTGTGCCTTATCACTTGTTTTTTTCATATTCAACAGCCTTTTTAAAGGCTTGTGCGCATTTGGAGCATACTATACTATTATAGTAGATCATTCTACATATAATAGTTTAATACTCAACAGCCTTTTTAAAGGCTTGCACACATTTATGTGTGAGCATGGATAGTGCATTTTGTGTTTAAATAACGTTAAATCACCTTCTTCACTTTAAGGCGTGTTGTGCTGTATTTCATTTAGCCTAGTGAATTTACGTAGCGACCTTGCATATTACCGTTACGTCACTCTGCCTTCAAGTTTCACATAGCAACTTTTGGCCGTTTTTGACAGCCAAAAAGCTCAAGATTGAGATATTTTAATTATCAATTCATTTTCAGTTCTGCCTCAGTCAATTTACCGTCATTTATTTCAAATTCTATTGTCTGCCTTGGTAATTTTGTGGACGTCATTATTGCGTTGACATCTATGCTATTTGATCGTTAAATCTCTACGTCAATATCACATTCGGAAAATACGTAATTTAGACTTATTGTTTTGCACCATCCAGGGACTGTTTGACGTCGAAACTATGGAATTTTTCTGTCACGTCATTAGGTCAGGAAGCCTTTTACATTAGCCTTTTTGTCATTAATAGTAGTATGGATTTCAAACAAAAAAGTGGCGCTTCAAAGCGAAAAGCCAAAAAAATCAGGGAGGCTAACAGGCCGACTTCATAAAAACTGTGCCTTTGATTTCTGGCTTTTTTGATAAGCCAAAAGATTCCAATGTTGATAATGTCATCAGTGGTCCGAGTTGCAGTAGTGCAGAGACCACCATTGATCTGATGGTGCCGGAGCCCACACAGTCAGGCATAGACCTGAATTCTCAGGCTCAGGTTTCAGGGCCAGACCTAAACCAGACATCACCTGAGAAAGGTATGGAGGATTGCACAGAGCTCAGTATCACACCAGAAGCTGGAGACACCATCTCTAGTCATGATTCTTCGGCTTTGTGCTCAAATACCACAGCCCTTCTAGACCCGTGTACTCTTGCAACAGCAGACTCGCCGTCAGACCAGGATGAATACACTGAGACCAGTATCCCTAGGACCTCAAACTTCTGGTGTGAAACCGTGAATGACCCTGCTTTGTGGCCAAGTGTCATTACTGAAAAGGCCAAGTCGATTCTGGTTAGTCGAGGAGCAGTTGCTTTTCAAAATCGGAGTGAGAAGTACCCAGCCTCAATTAGAGATATGACCATGGGGGGTGGCACTAGGACTTTCAATAACTCCCATATCAAATGCTCTCTACCAAATGGCCAGTCCGTGAAAAGGCAGTGGCTCCTTTATTCTCCTTCCTCTGGTAACATTTATTGTTTTGCTTGCAAACTCTTCTCAAGTAAGTGCAATGCATTTGTCTCTGGGTTTTCTGATTGGAAACATTCTGAGCGTATCGGTGAGCATGAGAGGAGTGAGGAGCATAGGGCTTGCATGTTAGCACTAAACAGACGTTCCAAAGACACAGGAAGGATTGACTCTGATCTTGTGAAACAAATAGATGCCGAAAGGCAATACTGGCGGGAGGTTTTGAGAAGAGTTGTTGCTGTTATTCAGTTTTTGGGAGAGAGGGGCCTTGCATTCAGGGGAAATGACGAGCAGTTGGGATCAGCTCACAATGGCAATTTCTTGGGCATTATCGAACTGTTGGCCAAATTTGACCCCTTTCTTGCAGATCACCTCCAAAGGTTTGGAGGCAAGGGCAAGGGCTCTGTGTCCTATCTCTCGTCCACAATCTGTGAGGAATTCATCAACTTAATGGGAGAAAGAACAAAGGAGGCAATTATCAGTGAGATAAAAGACGCTAAATACTTCTCTGTTATAGTTGACTCCACTCCAGATCTTGCCCATGTGGACCAACTCACTTTTATTTTCAGATTCGTTGAAACTGGGGGAGACGTTGTTGAGCGGTTTCTGGCTTTTGAGCCAATTGAGAGTCATAGCGGGAGCAGTTTGGCCGAGTGTGTTGTTGCAATGGTGGAAAACCTGGGCCTAGACATAAGTAACTGCCGTGGCCAGTCATACGACAATGCAAGTAACATGTCAGGCAAGTACAATGGTGTTCAAGCTCATCTGAAACGCATCAACCCGTTGATTTGTTATGTCCCCTGTGCTGCACATTCATTAAATTTAGTTGGAGTCAATGCTGTCGACAGTAGCCCAGAAGCTGGGCGTTTCTTTGACTTTCTGCAGTCATTCTACACATTCTGTGCCTCTTCAACACACAGGTGGGGAAGGGTGTTCAGAAATACAGATGTGAAGCTCACCCTGAAGTCCTTGTCGGGCACTCGCTGGAGTGCAAGAGCTGAATCGACAAATGCTCTGTGGAAATATTATGCAAAATTGAGAGAGTCATTGAGCAATATTTCCAAAGATACGCAGGAGAAACGTGACACTAGAAGTGAGGCCTCTGCACTTTGTGACAAGCTGGACACCCTAGAGATAGCTCTCATGGCTTACTTTTGGGATACCATACTACAGCGGTTCCAAGCCACAAGCCTACAGTTGCAGAAACCAAACATTAACATACATACAGCTACACAGCTTCTCATTTCTCTTCGTGATTTTGTGGCAGCACAGAGAGACAATTTTGCCCATTTTGAAAGATCAGCCATAAAAGTTAGTGTTTCTGTTTCTCAACACTACAGGCATGATCTCCAGCGCACAAAGAAGCGCAAGCATATGGATGATGAAAGTGCAGAGCCAGAGGTTGAATTTGGTGGAAAAGAAAAGTTTCGAATCGAAACATTCAATGTTCTAATTGACAAGCTTGTGTCCTGTCTTGACCATCGCTTAACTGCATACACACACTTGACCAATCTTTTCCATGTTCTTTTCATGCCTGATAATATGTCCATCAGTGAGCTCACTTCAAGGGCTGAAGCACTTGCTGCAGCATATCCAGCAGATCTGACCATGAGCCTGGCAGATGATCTTATTCAATTCAAATCATTCATTCCTGAAGAACAAAGATGCCCAAATACAATGCTAAAGACCGTGGTAAATTTGGGTTTGCAGTCCACTTTTCCAAGTCTTTACATTGCACTTCGACTGTTCTTGACTCTGCCCATTACGAACTGTGAAGGGGAACGGTCATTCTCCAGAATGGCTCGAATCAAAAATGAGCTCAGGATGAAAATGAGCCAAAATCGTCTGAACTCCCTCTCTCTTCTTGCCATTGAATCACAGTTTGTGCAACAGCTGAGCTTTGATGAGTTGGTTGATGATTTTGCTCGAAGGAAGAGCAGAAAGAGACCTTTGTAGGGGGGGCTTGGGTGGTTGTGCTCGGGCCGGGGCAGGGGGGACTGGTGGGAGGAGAGTGGGTTGGAGGGGGGCACTTTCAAACTCCCTGCCCCGGGGCCCAGACCCACCTTAATCCGGGCCTGTAGTCCCCTTGTTTGATTTATATGCTAATCTAGCTAAAAAATTTTATTTAATTTATTATCATTTTTACGATTTATTTTAAGAGTTGTCACCTATGTCTTGCTTGCTTGTCTGTGCTGCATGTTTTTTAACCGTCAAAGCACTTTGTGAACGCTCCTGAGGGTTAGCTGCATAAATAAAGTTATTGTTAAAGTTATTGTTCTGTACAGTCACCACAATTTTAATGATTAGTGTCACCTTTTTGACCGAATATGAATTATGGTCACAATCCTTCTGTTCTTGAGTTATGAGCTCTTGAAAAGTCGTCACACAACGTTACGATGTTACAATAAAATTGACCTTTTGGATTTAAAATGTCCATCATTTTATCATATTAGACAAGTGTCTGGAATTTTGTCATTATGCAGATTATTCTTGTGTTGCACCCAAAGTCACAGTGACTTTCACACACTCAAATGTAATCAGTTCATCACTGAATCCAAACGAACATTTGAGACAAATATTAACAAAGTGACTCCAGGTTTTCTTGATTTATCACATTTATAACAATGAGACAGTCGGACTCAAAAATAAAATAAATTTGAAAAGTTTGGGGTCTGTTTGAAGTGCAGAGGGACAAAAAGGGCAAAACAATATTAATTTTCATTTGACTTAGTAAAGTTGATTGATAGAGGCCAAGCAGGGCCTCTAAACCCTCTGGCTGACTCTATAATTGGCAATCATTTGTGTCTCCTTTTGATTAATCACACATTTTTTAGAAAACGTGCTCCTGTGATCTTGAAATCAGCTCTTTGTCCAAATTCAGTTTTACGACTTGAATTGTTTTTGTGTGTATCGTGGTTGTTTGTCCAGTTTTATTTCATCCAAGCTGCTTTATTCTATCCGTCAATACTAAATAAACCTCAGGCAAAGTTGAAATATTTCATCACAGAAGAACTGCAGGGTTGCAGCCAACATTTATTTCCATTATTCATATGTCTGACATTTTGGTTAATAATCAATCGAAAGCTCAGTGAATGAAATGTCAGAAAAATAGTGGGAAAGGCCGATCATTGTTCCCCGCAGTCTCAGTTAACAAATTCACGTCTTGATTTGTCTGATCAGCACTAAAAAAACTAAGTACACTCAACAAAAATATAAACGCAACACTTTTGTTTTTGCTCCCATTTTTTATGAGATGAACTCAAAGACCTAAAACTTTTTACACATACACAATATCACCATTTCTCTCAAATATTGTTCACAAATCTGTCTAAATCTGTGATAGTGAGCACTTCTCCTTTGCTGAGATAATCCATCCCACCTCACAGGTGTGCCATATCAAGATGCTGATTAGACACCATGATTAGTGCACAGGTGTGCCTAATCCCTTCCAGTGAAATTCCTTGCAATTGTACATTAAGAAACATTGTTCTTAAACTGTTGGACTACTTGCTCACGCAGTTGTTCACAAAGTGGTGAACCTTGCCCTTGCTTGTGAAAGACTGAGCCTTTCATGGATGCTCCTTTTATACCCAATGTTGACACTCGCTTTTTTGAAATTAACCGGTTTGCCTGTGGAATGTGTTTTTTTTTAGCATTCCTGTCACAGCCACAGCTTAAGGCTGCGTGGCTGTGGTAGTGCTCTCTCCTCCCTTGGGCTACGTTTATACGAGGACCATCTTAACAGAAAACGCAAAAGTGGCGTCTTGTCATTTCACGTTTAGACGAACGGTTTTGAAGGAAATCTGCGTATAGAATTCGATTGGATATGCATGCCAGGCAGCTGGGTGGCGCTGTGATAAAACTCCGCCATGTCTACGCGCATGCGTACTATCTCCCTTTTCGGATCTCCGCCGCAGTAAATGTTCATGAATGGAATCTGTACAGATTCTGCACGTTTGTTGGTACGACTCCTGTAGTGTACATAGAGCTGTCAGAGTTGCTTGAAGGTACGAAGGATGGAAATAATCACACATCTCTGTTTACGTCCTTGTACCGGCTGGCAAACCAAAGCATCGGCGCATGTATGTGACGTAATCACGTACGCGACGTGGTCAGATCTCGGCAAAGTTTTGCGTTTTGCTGTTTAGTTGGAAACGTAACGGCGGAGAATTTTCAACTTTTCCACTCTGGAGGCCGGTTTCAAATTTTTGCGTTTTTAAGCCCCCAAAACGCCGTCCTCGTATGAACGATAGGGTGTTTTGTTGATATATTTTGATGTTTTTACCTGCAAGTGTCCTCGTGTAAACGGCCCCTTGGCCTGCTCTCTCTCTCCTAGGTGTGTGGGGTGTGAAGCTGGTGGCAGGTGTGGCGCATTGTAACCAGCGGATGAGGTGCAGGTGGGAGCAGCTTGATTGGTCTGCTGGCGTCTCCATATAAGCAGACTGCAGCCACTGTTTGAAGCTGGACTGTCATCTCATTTCCAGTCAGTACTGGGACTGTTCAGTCTGAGCCACCAGCCTTGAGCTCTGAGTAGCCTTGTTTTCTATGTTTAGTGAACTGATTCCTGCCTGCCGGGTGCCTGAGTTCCGTGTCCTGCTGGATTCAGGTTCTTCTTCAGAGGATTTTCCCATGTCATCAGCATTTACTGAGGAACAACGTTGGACATCTAGAGATGACATTCACTGTCAGCCTTCCGTGCCGCTAGGAGGCTTCTCATTAGTTTTCAGTTCTTTAGTATTATGTTCTAGTTCCAGTTCCTGTATTGAATTTTTCGTTCCTGTGAATAAAGCATTGTTAAATGTTCAACCTGTCTGCGGTTTCGTTTCCTGCTCCTGAGCCTTTTGTACTTGCCGTAACAATTCCTCAACTTTCCCAGTCTTTTGCTGCCCCTGTCAACTTTTTAAGGAATGCATTGCAGGTATCAAAATGGGTGAATATTTGCAATATAAACTACAAAATTTATCTTTCTTTAACATTAAGTATCTTGTCTTTGTAGAGCATTTGGTTGAAAAAGATTTACAAATCATTCTATTCTGTTTTTATTTCCATTTTTAAACTACTTCCCAACTTCATTGCAATTGGGGTTTGTAACGTGTGTATAAAATAGAGGGTGTCTTTACTTCAGCAGACAGGAATCTGATGGTACTTATTAAAGCTGTTGGAGACTGAACTATATATTGATACCAGACAGCTACACCCTGAGCGTCTTTTAAAGCCCTTCTTACAGCAGTCTTTTATAGGAAAGTGTTGATAAATATTTAATACGTTGCTGAGTTTTATCCTTCCTCTTGAGCCGGTTTATGTATTCTAACTTTACTCTATCCCCAGGTGTTTTGTGTCATTTATTTTTATTTGCACTGCTGTTTTTCTGCAAAGCACAAGGTAACTTTGTAATGAAACGGGTCTTACTATCAGTGCTGTATTACTATTATGTAATAAAATGAATGATAGGTCTTGTTCTTGTGTCAACCGGGGAGATGAGTTGCTCATGCTGCTCTTCACCTTCCTGCCGAGGCCAGACTGAGACCTGCAACAGTGATTACAGTTCAGGGCGTCTGAGTTTCAGCCAAACTGTGTCTTTATCTGTGGCGGCCTCCAACCTCCCCGGGTCCTCCCCGAAAATGGTAGCGGAAAGCTCGATAATCTGACAATCTCTGCGGACATTACTGCTCCTGGCCGGAAGGCAGGTGCCTTAATTTCCAGTAACGGGCGGTTATTACCGAACAGATCTTCTTCTTAAAATGGAGCAGGTAATGGCCCATGGTGCTTTGGGCGCTCGTCTAAGCTGCCTATTAGAGCTTAATGTGATTTACGCAGCAGAGACACGGAGCAAAGAGGTGCAGCAGAGGAGAGGAGGGCTAAATCTGGGAGAGGAGACGGGCCGCTATCTGCTGTGTGTGGATTTGTGTTTGAAACGTGAGTGAATGAATCCGCGGAGGAATTCATATTGAATGAGCTCTGCTTTTCTGAGAGTCCTGCTGGAAAGATTGCAGCAGGGCAAAACGACGAGGTGAATCATGTGTCAGAAACCCCACTGAAATCCTTCAAGTTTAGCAGGGCTTTTTTTTTGTCAGTGTGCATTACAATAATGGGATAGAACAGACAGAAGCTTACAAAAATGCCGTGGAATAGCATTTCAGTAGGGGATTATAAATGAGTAGAGTCATAAAATTGCTTTTCATTCAAGCAGAGCTGCTACACTGGCCAAAAAATCCAACATAAGCTGGTTTTAACTGGTGAGGAAAGTTGAAAACTGAGGGGGAGTGGTTGGTAAACTGGGATTAATCTGAGGAACTACCTCAAAATGGTGGAAGATGAAGCAAGAAGTGAACTGAAGCATCAGCTGAGTTTGTGGAAAGTAAGACTGTTTTGGCAAAGATTTATGTTTGGCCCTTAAGATCTACATGAAAGCAAATATAAGTCCCATTACTGAGGATGTTTATGAAACCTTGTCACTGCTAGAAAATGAGCTAAACAAGCTATTGATGAGAAACTGGGTGGAAAGAAACAGGAAGTTGTTAGATGTGTTGATGTCAAGAACACAGGATTTGGTGAGTATGTTGGGAGAAGAAGTTGGCGTGTCTGCTACGATGACAAACATGAATTGTGGCAAAATCATTTGAAAGGACACAGAAAACCTTGAAATCACAGAAGCTGGTATCCAAAGTCTGTCAACTTTTGGACCCAAGACTTGGAAGGAGTTGTACATCTCCAAGGCATGAAACCAGATGTCTTTGCAATGATACAAGATTTGTCGATAGCTTTAGGTTTAGCTTTAAGGGTTTCAGGGTCGATTACCTTGTTATTGAGACTACATGGGCAACTTTTCTTTTCTTCAGGTATTTTTACTTTACTATAGTAAACAGGAGAGAGAGACGGGAAGAGTGGAGGGAAGACATGCAGTAAATGAGGCCAGAAGTTGGACTCAAACCCATGGCCGCTGTGTTGGGGACTATGAGTCGTACAATCAACCTGCTGAGCCACAGGGATTCCCGACATGAAAACTTTTAAAACTGCTCTGGAGAAGATTCAAGAAAAAAGATCAACTCCTAATGACCAACCAAGTCTCCATATGAATTTGAAAATGCTAAAAATTTATACCAATATGTACTCTAATGGTTTGAAACGCCAGAATGAAGGATAATCCATAAAATGCCAATGAAGTGGAGAAAAGTTGTTCAAAAGCTCTTGTAATTTTAAGAAAGTAGCTTTGTGAATCCGAAATGGAGTTACCTGTCACAGCTCCCTTCTCCTCTGCCTTGTCTGTCTCCCATCCGCTCCTCTGCCCTGTGTCTTTCCCTGCAGCTCGGTGCCTGAGTGGAGTCTGGCTTCTCAGCTGACTCCACTCAGGCAATCAACCACCTCCACGGCTCCCGGACAGCTGATGATCATCTCTCTAATGACTCACCTACAATAAGTACCGGCTCAGCCTTCCACTCCCTGCCAGAGGATTGAACCTGAAACCATGCAGTTTGGTTTGCTCTCTAGCCTTTGACATTTTCTGTTTGAGTTCCTGCCTTATTCTAACCTTGTTTTTCTCCTGCCTCCACGCAGCCAGCTGTCCGGGAACCCCCTCTCCTGTCCGGGAACCCCCTCTCCTGTCTGGAACCCCCCTCTCCTGCCTGGAACCCCCCTCTCCTGCCTGGAACCCCCCCTCTCCTGCCTGGAACCCCCCCTCTCCTGCCTGGAACCCCCCACTCCTGCCTGGAACCCCCCCACTCCTGCCTGGAACCCCCTGCTCATGCACTCTGGTTTCCCCATCCTGGCCATTATTCATCCCCAACAATAAATCACTCTTAATCTCCTCTGGTCTTGGAAGCGTGGCTCTCTGCTTGGGTCCAACCAGCTCAGATTTGTGACAGAATACTCTGGCCAAACATGGACCCGGAGAACTCACCGCCAAGGCCGGACCAGCCCACTCCATTCGACATCAGGCAATTTCACCAAACCTTCCGTCTGCTTACTACAAACTATCAGAAGATGAGCTCTCAACTCACCATTTTAGCCAGCCAGATATCCCAGGAAGCCCCCGACCCGACCCGGATTATTCAATACAGCCAAGCCCTACAAGATGTTGCCGCCACAAAGGCACAATTAAACCACTTCGTCGCCCTGCTCAACCAAGTTTGCTCGTCTCCAGCCCAGCCCGAACCATTTTCCCTTCCACCAGTGCCATCAGTCCCGGACCCAGCCGTCATCCAGACCCTAACCCAAGGCACACCCGTGGACATCTTCTCCTCCTGCGAGGAGCATAGCATTTTTTTCAATGTGCTGTACGAGTTGTGGGAGAAGTGGAGGGAAGATCCCCAAGACTCACACATAATCTTGGGCCACAAGCTAGCAGGCCAGCGACCCGGATTAGTCGACTATTTACCTGCTTACCTTCGTGAATTCTTGGGCGCTCCGCTGACTGACCCGCCTGCTGACTCCCCTGGTAGCCAACCGGGCCCAGTCTCCTTGCCGCCTAAGGAACCACCTGTCAAGAGGCCTGGCCGTCAAAGACGCAAAGCCAGGAGGCACCATGACCCCCCGGCTCCCGCTCCAGTCCCCGCGGAGGTCGACGACGCCCCGCCTCCAGTCCCCGCGGAGGTCGACGACGCCCCGCCTCCAGTCCCCGGGACCTCAGCGGCCTTCGAAAGACATAAGGCCTTCCCTGAGTCCCTTCAGGGGCCCCTGGATCCTGCGCCGCCCCCGGAGGGGCCCCTGGATCCTGCGCCGCCCCCGGAGGGGCCCCTGGATCCTGCGCCGCCCCCGGAGGGGCCCCTGGATCCTGCGCCGCCCCCGGAGGGGCCCCTGGATCCTGCGCCGCCCCCGGAGGGGCCCCTGGATCCTGCGCCGCCCCGCCTCCGCCCCCGGAGGAGGCCGTCGACGCCCCGCCTCCGCCCCCGGAGGAGGCCGTCGACGCCCCGCCGGCTTTGGAGGGGCCTGGGGTCTCCCCCAAGTCCATGAAGAGGCCTTGCGCCTCCCACCCGGCTCAGCCTCCGGAGGACCCACCGGACCCGGCTCAGCCTCCGGAGGACCCACCGGACCCGGCTCAGCCTCCGGAGGACCCACCGGACCCGGCTCAGCCTCCAACCCAGTTGTTTGTCCGGCCCCCGGGCCGTCCGCCGGAGCGGCCCCTCTGCCCTGTCGGGCCCCCGGGCCGTCCGCCGGAGCGGCCCCGCCTGTCTGTCCGGACCCCAGGCCGTCCTCGGAGGAGGACCCTCCGGCGAGTCCGGCTTCGGCCGGCCCCGCCTCCAGGCGTCCCTCTGAAGCGTGCCCTCCGCCCTGTCCAATCTCAACCGGTCCCGCCTTCAGGCCGTCCCCCAGAACGGGTCCTCCGGCTTGCCCTGCCTCGACCAGTCCGGTCCACGAAGTGGATCCTTAGGCCGGTCCGGCCTCGACCTGTCCCGCCTTCAGGCCGTTCCCCGAAAGGGACCCTCCGGCTTGCCCAGCCTCGACCGGGCCGCCCACCGGAACGGACTCTCCGTCCTGCCCATCCACGGCCAGTCCGGTCCCCAGGCCGCCCACCGGAACGGACTCTCCGTCCTGCCCATCCACGGCCAGTCCTGCCTTCGGGCCGACCCCCAGAGCTGCTGCCTGGCCACTCCAGTCCCGTCCAGTCCTGCTCTCAGTTCAGTCCTGTCCCGTCCATTCCTTTCCTTCAGTCCAGTCCATTCCTTTCCTTCAGTCCAGTCCATTCCTTTCCTTCAGTCCAGTCCATTCCTTTCCTTCAGTCCAGTCCATTCCTTTCCTTCAGTCCAGTCCAGTCCAGTCCTTTCCTTCAGTCCAGTCCAGTCCAGTCCTTTCCTTCAGTCCAGTCCAGTCCAGTCCTTTCCTTCAGTCCAGTCCAGTCCAGTCCTTTCCTTCAGTCCAGTCCAGTCCTTTCCTTCAGTCCAGTCCAGTCCTTTCCTTTAGTCCAGTCCAGTCCTTTCCTTTAGTCCAGTCCAGTCCAGTCCTTTAGTCCAGTCCAGTCCTTTAGTCCAGTCCAGTCCTTTAGTCCAGTCCAGTCCAGTCCAGTCCTTTAGTCCAGTCCAGTCCAGTCCAGTCCTTTAGTCCAGTCCAGTCCTCCAGTCCAGTCCAGTCCTCCAGTCCAGTCCTTTCCTTCAGTCCAGTCCAGTCCAGTCCTTTCCTTCAGTCCAGTCCAGTCCAGTCCTTTCCTTCAGTCCAGTCCAGTCCAGTCCTTTCCTTCAGTCCTGTCCTTCAGTCCAGTCCTGTCCTTCAGTCCAGTCCTTTCCTTCAGTCCAGTCCTGTCCTTCAGTCCAGTCCTTTCCTTCAGTCCAGTCCTTTCCTTCAGTCCTGTCCTTTCCTTCAGTCCTGTCCTTTCCTTCAGTCCTGTCCTTTCCTTCAGTCCTTTCCTTCAGTCCTTTCCTTCAGTCCAGTCCTTCAGTCCAGTCCTTTCCTTCAGTCCAGTCCTGTCCTTTCCTCCAGTCCAGTCCTGTCCTTTCCTCCAGTCCTGTCCTTTCCTTCAGTCCAGTCCTGTCCTTTCCTCCAGTCCAGTCCTGTCCTTTCCTCCAGTCCAGTCCTGTCCTTTCCTCCAGTCCAGTCCTGTCCTTTCCTCCAGTCCAGTCCTGTCCTTTCCTCCAGTCCAGTCCTGTCCTTTCCTCCAGTCCAGTCCTGTCCTTTCCTCCAGTCCAGTCCTGTCCTTTCCTCCTGTCCTGTCCTTTCCTCCTGTCCTGTCCTTTCCTCCTGTCCTGTCCTCTCCTCCTGTCCTGTCCTCTCCTCCTGTCCTGTCCTCTCCTCCTGTCCTGTCCTCTCCTCCTGTCCTGTCCTCTCCTCCTGTCCTGTACTCCAGTCCTGTCCTTTCCTTTACTCCAGTCCAGTCCTGTCCTTTCCTTTACTCCAGTCCAGTCCTGTCCTTTCCTTTCCTTTACTCCAGTCCTGTCCTGTCCTGTCCTGTCCTTTACTCCAGTCCTGTCCTGTCCTGTCCTGTCCTTTACTCCAGTCCTGTCCTGTCCAGTCCTGTCCTTTCCTTTACTCCAGTCCAGTCCTGTCCTCAGTTCAGTTCAGTTCAGCCCAGTCTTAGTTCATTCCCTCTCCCGTTTCTTTCCTTCCTGTTCCTCCCGTCGTTTCGGTCCCTCCCGTCCTTCCCTCCCTCCCATCCCTCCTGTCGTTTCGGTCCCTCCCGTTCTCCCTTCCTGTCTGTTCCCCTCGTTTTTTCTGCCCTTCCTGTCCTTTTGGTTCCTTCCGCTCTGTCTGCTCCCTGGTTGCCCCAGTGGGCCCCTCTTTGGTTGGGTCCATGGGGCGCCGGGAGGCGCCCGTTGAGGGGGGGTACTGTCACAGCTCCCTTCTCCTCTGCCTTGTCTGTCTCCCATCCGCTCCTCTGCCCTGTGTCTTTCCCTGCAGCTCGGTGCCTGAGTGGAGTCTGGCTTCTCAGCTGACTCCACTCAGGCAATCAACCACCTCCACGGCTCCCGGACAGCTGATGATCATCTCTCTAATGACTCACCTACAATAAGTACCGGCTCAGCCTTCCACTCCCTGCCAGAGGATTGAACCTGAAACCATGCAGTTCGGTTTGCTCTCTAGCCTTTGACATTTTCTGTTTGAGTTCCTGCCTTATTCTAACCTTGTTTTTCTCCTGCCTCCACGCAGCCAGCTGTCCGGGAACCCCCCACTCCTGCCTGGAACCCCCACCCCTGCCTGGAACCCCCTGCTCATGCACTCTGGTTTCCCCATCCTGGCCATTATTCATCCCCAACAATAAATCACTCTTCATCTCCTCTGGTCTTGGAAGCGTGGCTCTCTGCTTGGGTCCAACCAGCTCAGATTCGTGACATTACCTGAGACTGAGTGGATCATCTGGTATTAACACACAGAAGATCCCATGAAGCTCGGTGAACAGACGATTGAGTGCAGGAGTTTTAAACATTTTCTTTAAGTGATGACATTGATTCTCAGTAGAGGTAACTCTAGTATTTGTAGCCTTATGTTTTTTTTTCCTGTTGATTGCATGAAAAGCACTGCAGGTGTTTTATTACTTGTTGGTGACCAGCATCATTTTCTACACTGTAGGTGGTTATTTTCTTGGCAAAAACTGGCCCAAGAACTTCCTCTGTTATTAATAAAGTTCTGTCTTATCTTATGTGAACTTTCACAAACCCACTGTTTGACTGACCAAGTTGCCAACCAGCTCCTTGTGACCGCTTAGGATGTTTGTTAGGTTTAGTGAAGCCAGATAACTAAAGTTTTCAGTGTTGAGTTCACTGTGACGTCTACAGACAGACAAAAACATCTCAAACTGCCAAGATATGAGAGTTTCTGTTTCCAATGCAGAAAGAAACCGAGACGTAAAAGAAGAACTTCAGCTCATTTGATCTTTCTGTCTGAAGGATTTATGTACTGGAACTGATCCACTGTGTTTTACTGTCAGTGCAATGAAACAACAAGTAAAAAGTCATTTTCTGTGCTGAATATCTCATTTGCTTTAAGCTGTCCAGCAGTAATACATGAAGACAGCAACAAGTAAACAAGCCAGTGTGCACGGACGGATATGTTGGGTGATGAAACCAGCAAGCAATTCCTCTCTGAGATTGATAATGCAGTTTGTAAAAGACAAACACATCTGAAAGGATTTCACAGTTTTCAAATGTATAGAGACAAGACAATATACCCAGAAACATACCTTTTGTACACTAAAGTACTAAAATTAGTGGTGGGACGTGATTAAATTAGAGGCGTTGTAATTAATTAATGGTGATTAATTATTATGATTGTTTTTGCCAAGTGGCAATACTAGACGCAATAAGCAAAGCTTTCAATTCAAATAAATTTTGGTTGACGACTGAATCAATGAGTAGACATATATGTGAACTTAAACAACAAAAATGTTTATGTTTCATTTCTATTTATCTGCATTTTTCATCTGTCTACTGCATTCACAGAACTCAAAGTGCAATTATAGTGATTATATTCAACATTTTAAGACTTTTTGCAAACTCAAGCTTTTTCAATGTCTTGAAAAGTGGTCTATTGTGGGATGGCTAAACTGTTAGCCGGTACCAGAACTGTCATAGCTAGTGTGTCCACAGAATCGTCAATTTTTCGCATCCCATTCATTCTCCATGTGAAATGTACCGCCTTGCATGCTGAACGCATTGCATGCTGATTGCATTGCAGTGCATTTCGAGCTGCATTCCAGTGCGTCTCCCCAGAGCTCATTTGCATAAAGCAGACTTCTAGTTTATGCAAATTTGGTGCGGGCAGCGGAGGTCCAACTCATTTCAAAATATTCATTTAAACATCTGAACTAGCCATCGTTGAACTAAAACGAGGACAGATCCAGCAGCTCCACAGCTTATTTCTCACCTCAGATGCTTTCAAAAAATACTTTTACATCAGTGTTTGTGTAATAAAAGAGAAAGCTTGTGGTCGAGCTACCGCGCTGAAGCTAAAGCGCTGTCATGTGACCAGCTAGTGGGCCACTAAAGTGCGTCCTGTGCATCTTCTTCATGGCTGGAAAACAGACTTTAGGTTCATTACCGCCATGTACAGGGCTGGAGTGTGCATCAGTGTTACCAGAGTGTTAAGAAAAGTACAATTAAATGCGTTATTTTTTAACACATTATTTTTTCTGTAATCAATTAATTGAAATTAACGCATTAAAATCCCAATTAAAGCAGATGCCATGTTATTTTTGTATCTATATATTTATATTTTTTATACCATATATGATTCATATATATTTATGAGACTTTTCCATATGTTTGCATATTACATATTTCAAATAAATGTAATATCCTACTCTAAGTCCTAAGCATGTTTGAATACTTCTGTGATTGTGCTGGAATTGTTCAATAAAGGTAAATATAGCTTCTTGAAGTCGTTTCCTGCAAATGATGAATAATTTTTCCGCGTACACATGAAAACAGCAAATTAACTCCGTTACTAGAAACAGTCAATTAACTTGATTACTGAACTTGGAAAAACTTCAGTTTTACTCGCACTGCATCTGCAACCTGGAGAAACCTGCAGAATAATCTAAAGTTTGACTCATTATTCCCCGAAAGGCAATTAAAGTTTTTAATTCCATCTTATCTTGCTGCAGGTGTTCCTGCTTTAGTTGATTCAGTTGCTTTAAAATTTAAACACTCGCTTTAATTTTAATGGTTTTATTATTTGACTAACTTTGCCTTTTTAATGTTTTTATTATCCGACTTTCTCAGATCCTTAGTGCAGTTTCTTACTCAGCTGTATTACTGAGGCTTCTGCGTGTTCATGTGATCCGAGTTGGAATAAAGCTTTAATGAACCAGCAAAGACAAGGTACAATATCGGTTTTAAAGGTCAAACTGTTACTGAAAACTGTTTGTACAAGAGTCCAGCAACTCACTACATGTATACTTCACATGTTCTCATAATTTTTGTATAATGTCAGAAAGACATATGCAGTTATAAACTGTTGCTCATTTTATTGTATTTTATTACTGTATTTGTCCTTGTTTTGAAGACACGGGTAGATTTCTGTTTATGAATGAATGAATGAATGAATGAATGGAGGAAGCTGACAGTATTTCAGTGTTCGTCCAATCTGAGCCATAGTATTGACAAAAATATGTTGACAGAATAGAGAAAAAGTATCTGTTACATGATTTTTGGTTGTTATAATGGAAACTGTAACCATGACAACAAGTAAACACTATACTATCACGATTGCAATGCTACTACAAATCGACTGCTGCGGAGCTGACTTATATGTCATCCCACACCACAAATGGGAACATGACTTACAATTGTCTCCTGATGCCAGTTTCTCGACAAAGATTTGCAATAACATCTATATCATGTCAAAAAGCGCAAATCTACAATTGATACAATACAAAATAATACACAGAACACACTTTACAAGACAGAAACTCTCAAAATTCACCTCAGTTTCAGATGAATGTATTAGCTGCACCCAAAACACTACAGACAGCTACATTCACGCCATTTGGTTCTGTTCACCTGTTTTCCTGTTCTGGAGACAGGTGACAGAATCACTCTCTGCCCTCCTGGACTGCCACATCCCATTATCTCCCTCACTCTGCCTACTGGGAGACATATCATCCACCACACTCAACCCTTCATACACTCAACTCCTGCTGACAGCCCTAACCATCGCCAAGAAAACCATACTCACTAATTGGAAATCAAAAACGTCAATAAGTATACTCCAATGGAAAAAATTCTTATCTGACCATATTCTTAGAGAGTACCAATCAACAATACCTGATTTTATGACAATGGATCCCCCCCAATTTCAAACCACACTCATACATTTCCTACAAAACTAATTTGTTGACCAGCTCCTCTAATGTTTCATCCATTTGCAACTTTTTATTTCCCACTCCAGAAAAGCCTATGTTCTTGCCTGTTTTTTTTTTTTTTTTTTTAGTGATTTATTATTATGACATTACTGTTTAAAACACTGCCTCTGCTTAAGCCCTCCTGATTATCTCTGATGTTACTTTTATTGTTACAACCAGCTAAACAACCACCAAGAAAGTACCACAAACTAGTACATGTACACGCTCACCCCTACACTCCAGCACACACACAATACTCACAACCTATTGTATGTTTCAATTTTGTACCCCTGTTGTCTGTTGCATAATGTTTTGTATGTTTACATGTTATTAAAAATGGAAAAGGAAAAAATAAAAGAGAAAAAAAAAGAAATCAAACAAGGAACAATTGATTAAATCGTGGGGCTATTTCTGAGTCACATCAATTCCCACATGTTTATTTCACGTAATTCGGTACCTGTACATATTGCACACATGCATAACACACACCTGTGCTCACCACAAGATCATTTTTAATAAAGATTTCATTAGTTGGAAATAATTCGCCTGAGCAGCCTTGGTGGAGTACTGCACTCTCTGAATGCTTTTCTTGTATTGTACATAAGGTATATACAGTACAGTGCAATTGCAGAGTGAATTACACCTGTGCATCTTTTAAATCTCTGTCTGATCAACTGAATTTGCCACAGGTGGACTCTAGTCAAGTTACTGCATTAAGAAAACCCAGTTTTCATTCACATTGTGCAAATAAACTCAGCTTTACATCAGTTTTATACGTTAAAATGACATAAAACTAACTTTTTCCCAAGTCTGCTGTGCAATTTTGATTAAAATTCAACATTATTATTGATGTTTATTATCATTTATTGTAATTATTCACTAAAAATGTTCTCAAAGCTTGCTCTCCATCTGTTCTTCTTCACTGAGTGACACCTTTATGAGTCACAGCAGAGAATTAACAGAAGGTTGATCTGAAGTGGCTTCATGCGGATCGACGTCCTGCAGCGTTCCAGCGTCCAGGTGTCGAGGTCACCTTCAGCCTGCGGCTTTCACTCCCAATCCGCCGCTAATTAACCAGGATCTGCTCGTTAGCCAAATAATCCATCAAACAGCCAATAAGGTTTAAGAGCGCTGCTGAGGAGGACGCTGCTGATTAACTTTTACTGACCATGTTTTATTTCAGAGCTGCAGCAGCTTCTTTAATCTGGAGTTTGACCGAGTCTGTGACACGTTTATGCTTTTATTTTGACCTTTTTTTAAACAGTTCTGCAGCTGAAATTCTGGATTTTTAAGAGAAAGACAGAGAAATAAACATCTCTTTATTTTAGTGCATCAATCAAGTCTGAAGTTATCGGCTGCTTTTAACATTCAGAAAACACCAAAATCTACCCATAATCACAATTTTCTTTCTGTACATTCAACCATCATTTTAGTTCATTTTCAATCTTTTTCTTTTCCTTATTTCTGCAGGATTTTCAACCATGATTCTGAGGTTTGTGTCACATATTGGACCATTATTTTGTTCACTAATTTATTCTTTATTTTATGACATCTGTCATACTATTTCATTAGATTTAGGCACCAAAGCTACAATTATCTTTAAAAATATCACTAAAATGACACCATTTGTCAGCAAGAAACTGTTAATAATTTGTGGGATTTCCTACATTTTGTCAGTCCTTGAATTAATGTGTGACATACACACATGGACAAAATTGTTGGTACCCCTCAGTTAAAGAAGGAAAAACCCACAATTCTCACTGAAATCACTTGAAACTCACAAAAGTAACAATAAATAAAAATTTATTGAAAATTAAATAATCAAAAACAGCCATTACTTTTGAATTGTTAACATAATTATTTAAAAAAACAAACTAATGAAACAGGCCTGGACAAAAATGATGGTACCTCTATAAAAGATTGAAAACTATTTGACCAGAGTGACATGATTAACTCAGGTGTGTCATTTAATTGACATCACAGGTGTTTCCAAACTCATAATCAGTCAGTCTGCCTATTTAAAGGGAGACAAGTAGTCACCCTGCTGTTTGGTGAAAAGGTGTGTACCACACTGAACATGGACAACAGAAAGCGAAGGAGAGAATTGTCCCAGGACATCCGAAAAAAAATGATAGACAAACATCTTAAAGGTAAAGGCTATAAGACCATCTCTAAACAGCTTGAAGTTCCTGTGACAACAGTGGCTCATATTATTCAGAAGTTCAAGACCCACGGGACAGTAGCCAACCTCCCTGGACGTGGCCGCAAGAGGAAAATTGATGACAAATTGAAGAGACGGATCGTTGGAATTGTATCCAAAGAGCCCAGAGCAACCTCCAAAGAAATTAAAGGTGAACTCCAAGGCCAAGGTACATCAGTGTCAGATCGCACCATTCGTCGTTGTTTGAGCCAAAGTGGACTTCATGGGAGACGACCAAGGAGGACACCACTGCTGAAAAAAACTCATAAAAAAGCCAGACTGGAATTTGCAAAAATGCATGTTGACAAGCCACAAAGCTTCTGGGAGAATGTCCTTTGGACAGATGAGACCAAACTGGAGCTTTTTGGTAAGGCACATCAACTCTATGTTCATAGACTCAAAAACCAAGCATACCAAGAAAAGAACACTGTCCCTACGGTGAAACATGGAGGAGGCTCAGTAATGTTTTGGGGCTGCTTTGCTGCATCTGGCACAGGGTGTCTTGAAAGTGTGCAAGGTACGATGAAATCTGAAGACTATCAAGGCATTCTGGAGAGAAATGTGCTGCCTAGTGTCAGAAAGCTTGGTCTCAGTCGCAGGTCATGGGTCTTCCAACAGGACAACGATCCAAAACACACAGCCAAAAACACCCAAGAATGGCTGAGAGAAAAGCGTTGGACTATTCTAAAGTGGCCTTCTATGAGCCCAGATCTGAATCCCATTGAACATATGTGGAAGGAGCTGAAACATGCCATTTGGAGAAGACACCCATCAAACCTGAGACAACTGGAGCTGTTTGCTCATGAGGAGTGGGCCAAAATACCTGTTGACAGCTGCAGAACGCTCATTGACAAATACAGAAATCGTTTAATTGCAGTGATTGCCTCAAAAGGTTGTGCAACAAAATATTAAGTTATGGGTACCATCATTTTTGTCCAGCCCTATTTCATTAGTTTGTTTTTTTAAATAATTATGTTAATCAACAATTCAAAAGTGATGGCTGATTTTGATTCTTTAATTTTCAATACATTTTTATTTATTGTTACTTTTGTGAGTTTCAAGTGATTTCAGTGAGAATTGTGGGTTTTTCCTTCTTTAACGGAGGGGTACCAACAATTTTGTCCACGTGTGTAAAAGTCTAAACCACCTTTTTTCCATATGTATCGCTTAAATATTCTCCAAAAATGAACCAATTTGCAGCACATCCTGTTAAGAACAGTTCTGCAGATGAAATTCATTTTTTTTCCCATCTGGAGTCCCAGAAAAATAAATTTCTTGTTTTCATTGCAGCAATCTGAAGGCTAGAATTGCTGTCTGCTTTCAATGTCACAGAAATCAATCAAATGTGGACAACATGATTATTTTTGCTGCTTTATCGTTCACCCATCATTTTGGTTTATTTTCTATCTTTTTCTTTCCCTTATTCCCAGAGAGATAAACTTTTTCCTGCATCTAAACTCCGAACTCTCTGCAAATTCACCCTCCAACATTCACATGCTTAATTTCTCCTTTTTCTGTGTCAACCTGCTTCCTCTCTTCCAGCTGCGTCTTCTCCACCTGAAACCTTCTCGCTGCGGGAAAATGGATTTCGCTCACTTTTCCTTGCGAGCAGCGGGTTATTTGCATTTTCAGATATGGTGCTCATTTCACGAAATTTCACGGGAAGCAGGTCGACGAATCAGCAGCAGGAGGTCGAAAGCATCTCGACGCTCATTTCTTTCAGAATTCACAAAGTGGGGAAAAAGTTGAGGAGCTGCTGAACCTTTAGCGAGCCGGTTTTGTTCCGCTTGTAGTCAGCAGGTTATGGCTCGGAAGGTTGGAGCACTTCAGCTGCAACATTTGCATGTTAATGTGCTAAATGAGTTACTGAGCTCCGCTGACGATAATTTTATCCACTTGAAAGCATATTTGGTGCAAGTAAGATGAAATAATTTTCTTTAAAAGTGGAAAAAAAATCCAGGTGCCAAGGTCGCCGTATTTACCCTCAAGCTACAGCGCTGCTTCCACCTTTCCGCCCTCGCGTCTTCAGACGGAGTGCCGGGGGCGAGGGCACTGGCGACCACCAAAAACAGCATCAGTGAACCTGCTCTGTCTGCTTTTTCCATTCTGTCCTGCCAAAAGGCCCGATCGGGGAATCAGGCAGCGATTAGTTTCCCCTGAGCCACACATGAAGGACGATCCACCAGGCTTGTCCTCATTAAGTCTCCATTAGTGGGAGTGTAATGGATTTTTAATGAAGGAGGGAGACACAAACACAAAGACGAGCTCAGCTCGACCCTGACACCAGCGGGAAGCAACGCCAATCATCGCCTCAGTCCTCCTCCTCGCTTTCTTCTGCCTCCGTCTTCAGGGACCAAAACATACCAAGAACTCAGAGCTTGTGCTGATTCCACAAAGGTTTTATTTCAAATTTAAACATCTTTGCTTTCAATCAGTCAAACCCTCACCTCCTCACTTATTTTCTGTGAATCTTTAAAGAACAAAACAAGTTGCAGGAAAAAAAAATGATTTCTGCACACTGTCTCTGGTGTGGAAGCAGTTTTTCTTCCATTTAATTTCTCATTAGCTGTTTTGTTTTCTCGCTCTTCGCCGACAAGTGAATTGTTTTTTATGCGAATGAGGCAACGCTGATGAGAACTCTTGAGGAACAGAAGCAATCATCCTCTTTTTACCGCGAGCGTTATTCGTCCCCCGACTGCGTCGACTCCCATTACATGAGTCCGACAAACACCATTAAGTTCCTTTTGTGATTCGCGGCGCTGCGTTCGGCCTGAGTGGAGAGCCATTAGAGCTGCTGCAATCAAACTGAGAAGTTTAATCAGTTAAGCAGAATCACAGATGAGATTTGTCAATACTTTGCCCGAAATTCTGGAAGTTGCAGACCCAGATGAATATTTTAATTAAAAGCAAACATTCTTTAAAAGTTCAGCCAAGGCATGTCTATTAGATTGATTTTAAAGTGAGGATGCTTTTTAAAAAATGCCGTAAATGTTTTAATTTATTGGCTATCTTCATATAAACTACAGTAAGGAAAAGCAATCAAATCAATATTTAATGTAAACACCATCTGCCTCCAGCTCTCCTAGAAATGTCAAATACTGCTGTTTGTAAAATATAGACATGTTGAAGTTTTTCCACTTTAAAAGAGATTCATAAAGAGGTGGGACAGGTGGAGTAAATCACAGGATCAACCTGAAGGCAGAAGTTATCGACTGTTTTTTGCATCACAGAAGGTGGCATCACCTGAACTTCTTTAGGTAAACCATGGATTCACACTATGCACCTGGTAGGCATCCAAACGTTGATTTAACCCCAGAAAACTCATCTAACTTACATGCACGACATTGACGAAAGTATTCCCTCCAAATAATTGATTTCAGTTGTTCCAATCACTTCCATGGGAACAGGTATATAAAATCAAGCACGTGGTCGGGCAGCCTGCTTCAACAAGCATTTGTGAAAGAATGGGTTGCTGTCAGGAGTTCAGGGAATTCAATCGTTGTACCGTGATATGTTGCCACCTGTGCAATAGGTCCATTCGTGAAATTTCCTTGACACTAAATAGTCGACGGTCAACTGTTCTCGGTACTATAACAAAGTGGAAGCAATTGGGAACAACAATGTAAAATCCCAGGGCAGGGTCAGCAGATGCTTAGGTGCATAAATCGCCAACTTTCTGCAAACCTGCTGTGGCCTTCAAATTAGCTCAGGAACAGTGCAGAGAGCTTCATGGAATGGGTTTCCATGGCCGAGCGGCTGCATCCAAGCCTCACATCACCGAGTGCAATGCAAAGTATCGGATGCAGGGATATAAAGCACCTGCCACTGGACTTTCCTGACTGCATTGTGCGAATTGTTAAGTTTGGTGGAGGGGGTATTATGGTGTGGGGTTGTTTTTCAAGGTTTGGACTTGGCCCCTTAGTTTCAGTGAAAGGAACTCTGAATGCTTTAGACATTTTGAACAATGTCATGCTCCCAACTTTGTGGGGATAGTCTGGGGATGGCCCCGTCCTGTTCCAACATGACTGACACCAGTGCACAAAGCAGGTCAGTAAAGACATGGAGTGAGGTTGGTGTGGAAGAACTTTACTGGCTTGCACAGAGTCCTGCCCTCAACCTGATAGAACACCTTTGGGATGAATTAGAGCAGAGACTGAGAGCCAGGCCTTCTCATCCAACATCAGAGCCTGACCTCACAAATGCACTTCTGGAAGAAATTGTTCAAAATTCCCAGAAATACACTTTTAAACCTTGTGGAAAGCCTTCCCAGAAGAGCTGAGGCTGCCATAGCTGCAAAGGGTGGGTCAACTCTGCAATGAACCCATTGATTAAGAATGAGATGTCATTAGAGTTCATGTGTGTAAAGTCAGACATCCCAACACCTTTGGCAATATAGTGTCAAATGTTTTGAATCATACTGTATTTGATTTGTCAGTCAGTTATTGATTACATAGAGATGTTGATACAGCAACTAGGCTACATCAACATCTATCACAGTAACTCAAGTTAGACATTATGATGTTACGGATGTTTGCTTTAATAAATTTTCTCTGACTGGACCTCTTTGAATTTTAGTTGGAATACCCCTGCTCTATGCAGTTCTATGAGCGAAAACTGATCTGTTGATGCCAGTACAGGATCAACAAGTCAGTGGGATTCAGCGCCATGAACGTCTGAACACTCCACTGGATAGTTGATGAGATATTTCAGTGTCATCCCTCTGAGAAAGGTCACTAGCCTGACTTAAAAAGGGTTTGCTTGCATCTTAGTTGAGGGGGTAAGAAGCAGAATGGTCTATCCCACAAAAAATCCAAAGTGTGTTTTATACAGTTTCTGCGATATTTTATGGTCTGATTTTAGTGGCAAAGTGTTACAACCCACAACCCAAATATAGCTTTACAGTTAACGTTAGACCATTCTGGAAAACACAAAACTTTGAACCCATTTTTCTCAAAAACTGCAGAAAGTGGGTTAGACTACTTTGCTTCGAAACCATTCAGTTTTGACTTGTGTCATGAAATAAGTCAAGCTTAGCCCTGGTCTGGTTTAATTTTTCAGCAGAATGAACCTTTAGGATGGATATGGCAGAAGAGACGTGAGCATTTCTCTGCAGAAGCTGTTGATTGTTAATTATTGTAAAGACATTTGGAAGCTAATGTCTCACTGATCCCTGCAGACATCTTATTATCTCCACATTTGCAGAGCCAGAACTGACTTGTACAGACGGTTTCAGGAATGTTTTCATCGGCCTCATGTTCCTCTGAAGCTTTTTACTTCAGTTTAATCCGTCTCAAGGTGGTGCAGTGCTCTGTTGAAAGAGTTTCAGGCTTTTATCTGCTAACCTCTGAGTCACTGATGTAAAAGTGTATAAATCAGCGTTAGCGGAGCCTTTGTGTTCCCTGCAGAGCGGTGCGATACCAAAGCAGATGATCCTGAGTGATTGACCTTGCACTCTCATCAATTTTCCTTTCATTTAGAGAACAAAGTTTGGTCGGCGCTACTGTAAATTTGGTTCTCCTGGAGGTAACGATGATTGATTCGCCTCGTTTATTAGCTTTGCGCGCTGCTGAAGTCGGATGTGTTCCGGCTGTTGATGATGAAACTCAAAGAGGAACTCTGACTAGTGTCTCTGCACGTTTAAAGCGCTCACAGTCATTACGGAGTCTCATCATTAATTAGAAGTGACCTTTTAGAGGCAGCCGTTAACGTCTTTACTCTTTTGAATTAAATGCTGCCGGTTGTAAAGCTGTTTAATTTAATCAATATCTGTTCATTATAAGGACGTGCAGCCACAGAAATAGTTTGTATTCGAAGAAATGCAAAGACTAAAGGCAACATTCACTGACCTGTATGTTGAGTGTAGCTGGTTAAGGTTGGATATTGTACAGTAATGTGTGCTGCGACTGAATAGCCATGCCCTTAATAACCTGTGAATTCAACCGTGGTTGATAATTTTGCTCTGGAGTCAATGTATTATTATGGTAATGAATGTATAAGCCTGCAACTTAACCCTGAGAAGCCTCCGCTGCTGGTTGAGTAAC
Source organism: Acanthochromis polyacanthus (assembly GCF_021347895.1). Taxonomy (NCBI): domain Eukaryota; kingdom Metazoa; phylum Chordata; class Actinopteri; family Pomacentridae; genus Acanthochromis; species Acanthochromis polyacanthus. The sequence continues at coordinate 39,070,126 of NC_067114.1, read as the reverse complement.
TGATGATTCACAATTTAAATAAATAATTCAAAACTCTGACCAGGGAGGAATCTAATCATTCTGCAGCAGGTCAAACATCCAGTCAGTCATAAACAAATAGCTTTTTCTGCTGCTTTCATTGCATTACTGTTTACAGGACATTTTAACTTCCTCATTTCACTGTATTTTTTTTACTATAGTATATTTATGGATTTGACAAATTATGGTGCATTCTTCACTTTAGTACTTTCTAACTCATAGTACTTGTTACACTTTATTGTGCATTTTGTAATTTTCTTATTTCTTATTTATGTGTATTTATGGTGGTGGTTGTTTTATTCTATCTGCTTGCTACTCTAACAACAGAACTCCCCCTTACATATTTTATTCTATTCTATATGAGAAGAACAAGGAGTCCTGCAGCAGATCTGTGGTCCTGATTTCTACATCATGGAGGCAGTTTGGAATATATTAAGAGACAGAAGACACAAACTACACTTTCTCATAACTGTGCTGCAGATTCGAAGCAAACCTTTGACTTGATGTTTTTGCATCAAGTACATACAATTTAACTTTTCCACTTTGTTAACATGTCCATATGGTGTTTATACATATAAATATATATATATGTGTGTGTGTGTGTGTGTGTGTGTGTGTGTGTGTGTGTGTGTGTGTGTGTGTGCTTGTAGGCAGATCATGAGCGAAATAAACAGTCAACAGTGTCGCTGAGTATTTCCACCTTGATGCTGCAGAGTGCTGATGCCAGTTCCAGTATTTCATATGTACCAAACCTGAAGAACTAATCCTGTTAACTTGCAAAGTGAGGATTTCTGTATTATTTTTCTTCAGAATTCAGAATCAGTTTCTGGTTTTAAACATAGACTTGATATTCAGTCATGGACTGTCTTGGGATGGCATCCGCCTGTCACTCAAAGCTACCATGCTCATAATTGTACATGACTTTAAGCTTTAATGCAATTTTAAAGCTGGAGTTAAATAATAATGTATCAACTGTACAGTAGCCATGAAGATGGAAATTAGCCCTAGAGACCAAAATCACTTTTGCACCAGGCTGGAAACATGGTTGTTTCTGCTGAAAAGTTGGACATTTTAACATTGGCATCTGTGGGGATTGACTCAATTTTGGAGCAAGCCTCTAGTGGCCATTCAAGAGATTGCAGTTTTTGGTATTTCAATTGTTGCTTAATTTTTCAAACATAAAAGTTACTATTTGGTGTCAACTTGTTGTCTGAGAGAAGGGAAAGTGAATTTCTAATAATATGAACTGACATTTATTGAAAAATTGTGTTTTTACAGCACAAGTCTACCAACCGGGTCTGCACAGTGGAGTGATGGTTAGCACTTTCGCCTTGCAGCTGGAAGATCCTCAGTTCGCATCCTGGCCTTCCCAGGATTTTTATGCATGGAGTTTGCATGTTCTCCTTGTACATGTGTGGGTTTTCTCTGGGTACTCCAGCTTCCTTCCACACTCCAAAAACATGCTGAGGTGAACTGGTAATTCTAAATTGTTTGTAGGTGTGAATGTGAGTGTGACTGTCTGTCACTGTGCGTAGCCATGTGATAGACTGGTGACCTGTCCAAGGTGTCCTCCGCCTTCAACCTGAGTCAGCTTGGATAGGCTGCAACCCTAAAGAGAATTAAGCAGTGTGTAGATAATGGATGAATGGAAGTCTACAATTTTTAAACAGTTGTGAGGATTGACTAAGTTTTGGAGCTGTTCGAGTAGATTTTGGTAAATCTTTGGTGGCTTCATTTTTCAGTCCCAGAGGCTGCTGCTACATTTGCGGCTGAACTACACCAATATTATAACTTTCCATTGTATGGCAGAGAGTAGTTTCACAAAGTTTAAGTATAAATATCAAATGGGTGGGCAGGGAGAAATGTAAAGACTTCATAGATCTGCATGCTTTAGAGGAAACAATGGAAAAAAACAAATAAATATATAACTTTGGTACAAAGAGATGAGCTTTTAGCAGGTTGATCAGTGACAAAAAGTTTAAAATTGTTGCAGAAGTTGACATAGTGAGCATCAAGAACTGTCTACATAAAGTTTTTGTTCTTGTTGAAGATGCCGTTTGATTAGTTTAACTTGCTGAACAGTTTAGTTTCAGTACTTTGAATGTCGAGCCTCATTTAGTGCCTCCTCTGCAGCAGTGTCTCTCTAAATGTGGCCCTGAATGACTAACACTTCATAAATGTGCATCATTATATTTACACAGAGCGACTGCTTTCACAGTCCGGGCCAAAGTCATTGTAGTGGAACCTTTTGAAGTGAAAGGTCATCAGCCGCTAACTTGCTCCCCAGATGAAAGGCACGAGATAATTTGAGCGAGTTCAGAGAACAGGGCTGAACAAATGTACCTGAAACACGAGGACGAAATGAAAATAAGAGTCAAAGATGCATCAAAGCCAAAGAGAGATGGGAAAAGGCAGCGAGAGAGGGAAGCCGAGATCAAAAGGAGGCGTCAGAGAGGTTTGTAATGCCGAAACACTCACCAATAATTTTCTCATTATTCTCAGTCTGACCTGCCGGGTAGCTGTACATGTAATAAGAGTATGGGAGCAATAATTTTCTCATCAGAGCCAAATGAACTGTCCAAAAATGCAACGACGCAGCTGCCATCTGCTCCTAGAGTTTGAACATTTCCCGAGTGATCTCACAAAGTTGGTAAAGACAGACGAGTGGCTTGTGAAAGCACATCTTTTCTTTTTATTGCATTGCTTCACAGCTGCTGCCGAATCCTGTCAGAAATATTAGATGTGTTAGATGTGTAGAACGCCATGCTACACTGGAGCCTTAAAGCGCCCATATGATGCATTTTACATTACTTCCATTTCTTTTGTGCCTTATTGCTTCTTGTTGGTTTGCAAAACTTGTAAAGTCCACTCCAAAGCAGTCATTTTCTCCCACAGAAAACTCCTTACCAGCCTTGAAATGCTTCATTTGATATCCAGACAATTCTTTCCACGCGTATCTACATCACCGTTTATTATATTTGTGTAACGCCTGCATAGTAGCTAGTTCAATGGCCTTCAAACACACAAGAGGAGCTGCCTCACAGTTTGCTATTATTTCCTTCCAAGGGCTGCTTTTGTCAGAGCTCCATCTCCACATTCAGAGATATGGGTTCATGTATTTAACCAATATTTTTTTATGGTTAAAAAAAGAACAAAAAACAGCTTCGTTCCTGTCACCATTACCGAGCTCAATAAGAAGTAGTGACATTGCACTTTATGTGAATTTATTTTATTTATCCTGTTTCTTAGTTCTGTTTGTGACTTTTAAATGTTCTCTTTTTTGTCCTTGAGATTGCTTTTATTTCCCTAAGGTTTTTTTTTAATTGTGTTTGGTTTCTGTTTATCTTGATCTTATTTATTTTATCTTATCTTTTTACTTATCTTTGCTGCCATATTGGTGAATGGCGGAACACTAGGCACTTCTTTGTCTTGTCACTTGATCGAGTACCTGCCTGTCAGGTTCATTGTGTGTTTTTTGGAATGACAAATGCAATATTTTCTGCAAAACAAATCTACACATGGATATAAATAAAGTAACCTTGAACTTTAAATTGACCAATCAGAGCAGACTGGACTTTATATCAGGTGGCCTTAAAGAGACAGGAGTTTAAATAGAGTGTTTTAGGCGGAGGCTGCTGAGAAGATTCGCTGCAGCAATGTCGATAAGAAAATTCTGTGTTATGTGAACATGTTCTAGTATAAACCTTTAAATGAGGATAATATAGACACTTTCAAATTTTGGAAAATGTTCCACGTGTGTAATGAGCTTGCATGTGTCTGTGGGATTTTCAGATGCATGGTGGGGTTATTGTTGAAACTAAAATGGCTGTATGTGTGAATATAATTCGTCTCTATGTGTCCAAGGTGTACAATGCAGCTCCACAGCCAAAGGTAAGGTGAGGATTAACTCATGCTGTTGCAAAACTACAAATTCTTTCTAGATTTTAAAGATGGTAACATTCATTTATCTATAGATTCAGTTGAAACTGGTTGGGCGATGCAATTTTTACCAAATGTCACTGAAGCGGGAGTAGAGCATACATTTTCAGGCACCATTTATAACTACAAATAATATGTAATAGTTGCTTTTGTATAGCCTTGTGATTTCTTTGTTTGTAACAGTCAATGGCACAGAGGAATACTCTATATCAGGCATTAGCTACACAATAGAAACTCATTGGTTCAAATCTGCCTGAAACCCCGGCTCTACAACACAAGAAAAAAATCAAATGTGTAGTTTTGATGATGATTTAAAGCAGCAATGTCGTTTTGCAGTTAGCTCTCTTATGTGGTCACCGTGATGCAGCTGGTTCTTGTTAAGCTGTTTGCCAGCCCGGTGACAGATTGTTTCTGAAAGATGAATAATGGAAGAAATATTGCATTTTTCCGTGTGAGTGCAATTTGCGTTGCATGGCTAACTCTTGTGCTGGACTGCTTCTGTGTTTGAATACTCCAATTTGAAGTGTCCAAAGCCTTAGTTGTGTGTGGATGTCGCAAAGACAAATGTCCTTTTAGGCGCTGTGTTTTTCAACCCATCTGTCCAATACATGCCGAACAACTCAGACTAAGGCCAAACTAGTAGTCAACCAATGGGCCTCTTCAGACTTAAACTCCAAACCTGAGATAACCTGTGTTTAACTCTTGCTGTGCAACAGATACTTCTCACATCACTATAAACAGTCAACCTGTAACTCTAAACACATAGGAGCTGTTTTCCTGTAAAAATGAAGAGATGATTCACAATATCCTAAGAAAAAACTCTTCATTTTACCTCTGATTTTACCTCTTTGGACAACAAACGAGCTTTTCGCACATCCATTAACTGGGGCAAGGGGTGTAGAAAAGGGAAGAGCGTTTGTAGACGATTCAAACAGTTTCCCACTCACTGTCTAACTTGCAAAGGTACATTTATTGGTGCAACGTTTCGGTGCTAAACCTTCGTCATTTTCATTTAAAGCCCGCATTAGCAACTTGGTAACTAAACGTAGGGTGAAGCTTGGGTTCTTTTTCAGAAATAAAACCTGCAGAAAGAAATTTATGAGAGCGAGCTTCTTGCCCATAATTGATTATGGAGACATGCTTTATTCAAGTGCTTCTTCCAAATGTCTCCAGTCCTTGGACACTGTTTTTCACTCGGCACTGAGATTTGTTGCTGGCTGTAGTCGTCTCACCCATTATTGTGAATTGTATTTTACATTGGACTTGCCTTCTTTGAGTACATGCAGATACACACATTGGCTGACTAATTTATAAGGCTCTTTTAGGCTTAATTCCTCCCTATTTGTGCACTTTATTACAAAGAACAAACAGTTGCTATGTCTTACGTTCCTGCAATACTCTTGTTAGGGTCCGAGCACCATGTAGCTCCAAGCACGGACCTTTTTGAATTATGAGTCATATTTTGGACAATTTAGTGTCATTTTTGGATTTTTTAAATAATTTTATCTGTTCCTCATGTAAGGACTGGATTTGGGAAAACAAGCTTTCAGTTTTGCTGCAACCTCACCATGGAATACTTTACAGACTGAACTGAAACTGAATTTATTTCACTTCCATTGTATCCTGAGGGACAGACAGCATGAGACCACTGAACAGTGCTTGTGTTTTTAAATCTTGAATAGTTCTTTGTTGTCTGTCTTACAGCTCCCGCAGTTTTTATTGTGAAACACTTTTACACTTTCAAAATTGTATTGTAACTTTTTCTGTCCGCTCCTTGTAATTGTTTTATGACGTGTGCGGCTGACCTCTTGGCCAGGTCATTCTTATGAAAGCGATCCTGATCTCACTGGGTTTTATTTGGAAAATAAAGGTTATTTAAAAAAATAGCAGTGGGATGTGATTTAAAAAATTAATCTAATTAATTACAGGCTTTGTAATTAATTAACCGTGATAATCACATTTTTGTTAAATAGCGATATTTGACATAATAAGCAAAGTTTTTCAAATCAAATAAATTTTGGTTAACGACTGAATCGATGAACATACATATAATTTAAGATTTTTTGAAATGTTAAAATGGGACATATAGAAAAAAATGATTTTGATGATTTAAAACCTTGATTTAATTCTTCGGTTTCTCCACTGTATGGCACATAACATAAGCATAAATTCAAGGACATTCAAAAAGTTAAAAATCAAGTGATTCATTCTGTTTCAGTAGTTTCTAGGTCTGATAAATGGTGAAATTCTGATGCTTCTTTTTGTAGAAACATACATTTCTGTTTATAAAAATATATATATTTTTCTAAACTAAAAGTTTCTAATTGTTATTAAAAGACAGACAGACAAACCAACGTTGATCATCACATAACTCTGCTGAGGCTCCGCCTTCTTGATGGAATAATAAGTTAATCAACAAAAATATTCACAGTTTACTGCAAACTCAAAGTGCAATTATAGTGATTATGTTCAACATTTTAAGACTTTTTGTGAACTCAAACACTTTCAATGTCTTCTAAAGTGGTGTATTATGGGATGACTACATCATTAGCCGGTACCAGGAATGTCGTAGCTAACGTTAGCTCTGGTGCTAACAGCAACATGTTTTACACTGAGGTGATGCCATCGGCTTTAAGCGCTGCAGTGATGAGAAAACTGGGTTGGAGTGTTCATCAGTGTTATCGGTGTGCTAGAAATTAGCACACCGATAACACTGTCGGTGTGCTAATTTTTCTAATGTGTTAGTTTGTCTGTAATTAATTAATCCAAATTAATGTGTTAAAGTCCCAGCTGTAAAAAAAAAAAAAAATCAGTAATATATTGGTACAAAGGCAGAAGCCATCTGAAATTGGGAATGGCTGTGATTCCACATACCTTAGGGAATTACGAAACACCAAAAGAGCAAAGATTATTTACCATACTATACAGAAAATGAAATTCAACAATAATTAAAAGAGAAATACAGATATTACTGCTTAATATTTACATAGCATGGGTGAACTCCTAGCAAAGAAATACTTCAGGTCTGCTGCATTGACAATATGACATAGACATGCCAGTATTATGCAAATACACCTGCAACCTGAAGAAATAACATAAAAACCAACACACACAGTACTGCTGGTTAACATACCACATAGTTGGAAAAAAAGAGGTTAGAAAACATCACAGTAATGCATTTATTGGAGACCCTTACTGAAAAATAGAGAACATCTTAAGGAAACAAAAAAAATCCTAAATATTTTTATGCATATGTATGCAACCGGTGTCTAAGTTTACCTGCAGCATTCTACATATTTACAGACTCACAGATCATCCAGAGTCGGCGGTGAAGCGTGTCTGGCAGCCGTGATATTTCTAAATTAATTAAGCAGGTAGCAGAAGAGGCCTCGTCCACGCCTGTTTTAGCCTTGAGAAAGTCCACTAAGCTCAGAGTGTGTGTGCGTGTGTGTGTGTGCATGTGTGTGTGTGTGTGTGTGTGTGTGTGTGTGTGTGTGTGCGTGTGTGTGTGTGTGTGTGTGTGTGTGTGTGCGTGTGTGTGTGTGCATGCGGCAACTGGAAGAAAAAAAGTTGTCAAGGTCAGTCGCTCTGCAAGTTTGTCGTCGTTATTCAGCGACTCGTTACGCCGCAGGCTTCATTAGCTGCCTGATTGGCCTCGAGTTCAGCACCCTGATGAATTTGTTGTGTCGCACAGAGCCATTACCGGTTGCAATGGTCACGACTGGCCAACACACACACACATGCACACACACACACACACACACACACACACACACACACACACACACACACACACACTGACTGTTACCAAAGATATCCCACTCTAATATAGGACGCATATAAATGACATAGACCATGACGACATTAACCAGTTTGGTTGGCATTCGATGCAAATTAGAGATCACTTAAATCTAATGAAGTCTGGATGGAGACACTGAACAGCTTGACCACACACACACACACTTACAGAGACACAAACACACACACCAAAAGGCTTCAGGGGCTTCGGAGACGTCTGAGTCTGAGACTTTAATTGGACACAAGCAGCAGTGAGACGACACATGTAAAAGGCTAAAAGGCAGCAGCGACGTGTCATGAAGTCATGAAGTGCATTTTCACCCAGAACAGCATTGTTGATGATTTCAGGGGAAAGGTAGGGGAAACAGCCTTCTAAATATTTACAAGAAATGCATTCATCTTGCAGAATAAACCCATAAAAGCCACACAAGACATTTGGAAAAAAACACTACTCTTAGACGAAGCAATGCCTCAGACAGAAACAGGTCTTGTTTTACGCTCGGAAAATGAATTCTGAGCTCTGAATCTATTGTGGAAAACATATTTCGATCCATATGAACTTTATTGTATTTCGAATTGTCACCTGGTGCCTGAATTTTGGGGTTTCTTTTATGAAAGCACACATTTTTACTATATATCAATCAGGAATTTGACTGCATTTTTTTTCTCTTTGCTCTCTTTACAAAAAAACTAAACAAAACACTTGCTCACATTTAAAAGTAACCCAAAGTTTCATGCACATTGTGCAATTTTTGAGGAAGGGAATGAATACAGTTATTACCAATAAATCCAGAGTTAATGACATTTGATATACATGAAGCAGGTGGCCAATAATGCAAAAGAGCCGATAGTGGTGTTACTGGAATGAAAAATTAACAAGTATGTGAGATACAGCAGTTCAGAGATAGGGTTGTTGCTGCCATTATAGACCATAAAAGCATAAATGATGCAGTAAAGATGCAAATCAGTGCATAAAATTTCACTAAAATGCAGGAAATCAGGTGTTTGATGCTGGTGGGCGACATCTAGATCCTCTGCCCCCTCCCCTTCCTTAAATATTCAAATGCAACCTACATACATGCAGGGAAATGTGTTTATAGATGTGACAGGTCCCAACAATAGAGATACATTTCAGTCACTGTACTCAGGCACGTCTCCTCATTTAAGCACTTTTGCGTTTTGAAGGAATGTAGGAGAAGTAAAACACTGATTTGAAACCTCCACTAACTTGCAGCTCTGTTCAGTCACAGACGAGGCTTCAGGAGTAAACCTTGAGGAAAAATGTCAGAGTTCTTAAGGCAAAACCTTCTTGTGGCAGCTGCTTTGACACCTCTGCTGTTTCTTTGGATCCATCAGAGATGTGGAGATGTGCAGCAGCCTGTCCTCCTTATCGCATCGCCCAGGCTTTGACTCGTTACAAGGATGTCTGTGAGAGAGACGTGGAGGTGCTTGACACTGACACTGAATCCGGAGAGGACCTTGCAGCTGACAGCTCGGGAAAACTGACCCCACACCTGATGTCAGGGGCAGAGAAAGTGATGAACGCAGCAGCAGGAAGGCAGACAGTTATTCCAACAGACCGGAGTTCACGGACCATCATAGACTTCTATACAATTAGACTTCTTTTTGCAACCAGAGGAGTCGCCCCCTGCTGGCTCTTTCATATACAGTGTATGGTAGCTGACCTTTGGTGACCTCGAAGCGTTTGGAGCATTAGGAATGCAGAGGCAGCTCACATAGCTTTTACACAAGAGGCCATGAGTTCAAATCCCTTGTCATAAACAAGGCCATGAAAAGTAAGGGCGATGCACACAAGAAAACCAGTCAACAAATCATGTATGTGAAGAATTCCATCAAATTTAAGTTGCAATGGCATATGTTGTCAGGAGGATTCGCATGCATGAAAAAATGGTGATTGCAAAAAAAATGGGTGTCCCAGAGCAGCCCGATCTCACGAGGATTCGTGAAACTGTCACGTAAATTTTTGTTTCGGTTTCGTGCGCACCAACACGATTTCGTCATGTTTTTCGTGCCGCTCACCACGAAATGCGCACCAATGTATTTTAAACGGCGGACTTTTCGTGCCACTCAGAACGTATTTCAAACGAATGGGTATATTATATTTTTAATGTAAAACCGTGGCAAATCCAACGCTATATTTTGCATGACATCGTCCCTAACGATAACCCAAACCATAACCTAACCATAACCCGGTGGTACACTTACCAATTTGCATAGGAATTTAAAGAATGTCCGACGGCCGCAAACGCGATCACACAAGCAGTATACGCCGATGGACAGCTTAGATCGTCATGAATCCGCCGGTATAAACCACTTTCAGATGTGATAACCACAGCGGGTTTCGTTGTGAGCAACACGAAAAACATTTCGTGGTGAGTGGCACGAAAAACATGACGAAATCGTGTTGGTGCGCACGAAACCGAAACAAAAATTTACGTGACAGTTTCACGAATCCCTGTGAGACCGGGTTGCCCAGAGAGGGAAATAACAGCAACTGGGGCCCTAGAGGCTGTTTAAAAGGAAACAATGGCACACCAGGTCTTAGTGTAGCTGAAGACTTTTTCGACACCGGCATCTGTAAGGACAGCAGATACATGGAATACAGGACGATCTGACAGGGAGAGGGGCAGATCAATACCATACGGTCAAAAAGTTCTCAAGCTTCCTATAAAAACAAAAATTAGACCTGATTTAAATTTAGCCCCCATCCTCACTCTAATACTAATGCTCCCTGGAATTTCCGTTGTACAAATATGTCAAGCACCAGCTGAGATGAGCACTGAAACTATTCCAAAATGGTGAATTTTTGACTTGAATGTCATTTTGGAGAAGAGGAAGAAGTCATAGGGAGACAAATCTTGTGAATGGGGCGGGTGGAGAGTGATGTTTGTGTGGTTGTGGCCAAAAAACAAATGCACAATCACTGCACTGTTACTGGATACACAGTGCACTGGAGCACCCACAAGTTATTGCACTAAAATTCAGTTTTATTTGCACAAAATGTTCTCCTGCAGACACTTGAAGACACTACATTAGAACTCTGCCTTGACAGTCTGACCTTGAGGGATGAACTCATGATGAACAACCTCATGAATGTTAAATGGAACAGCTATGATAGTAGCTTGGTTCTTGGTTCTCCAGTCTTGAGGACTGCAGCTCTTGCAGCACAATAGATGCACAAAACTTGCATTTCTTGTGTCAACTATGTTTTATCACACTATGTGTCGATGATAAACACTCCTCTTCCGTGTTTGATTATATTTAGCTTTCAAATGTAAAAATGTGCTGAAGCTGTTTAAGAATCTTCTCCCTCCAAGCAATCACTTTCAACGTGGAAATTATATCAAGAATAATGTAATGTCAGTCTTTGTTAAGGCACCTCACAACTTGTTTAAAGTTTTCACACCCTTTTCATTCAGTTGACATGTGTTTATGAAAAGGCTAGGAAGAATTCAATATGTTGAGCTAAGCAATATGTTGAGTCAAGAATAGCTAGTTTATCGTCACCAGTGATGATGCTCTACATGAAGATTGAATCATCTCAGCTGTTGGCTGACACCAAAAAGGATGTTTCCACTCTGCTCCAGTTTAATCTCCAAGGTGAAACTTCAAATGAGTGGCCACATTCATAAAACCAGTTGTTACCAAGTGTTGATAATGTGGTGTCATGTGGGCTTTTGATTCCTGACAGTTACTCCTCCAACATATTCTACATCCAAAAGCATGTTAGAGCATAAACAAAATCCCAGTAAGAAGAGGCGAAGAAGTGAAGCACCTACATAATGTTTTTCTGTGTTAGTGGGCAAAATGATTATCAGTTTGGATTTCCATTCACACACAGAGAAGCAGCTGTTCACATTAGGTGCAACTTGGGATTTGATGTAAACCTGCTCTGGAAAACTGAGATTCTCCTCTTCAGAGTTTGTTGTTTGTCAGTATGCGTCAATAAACAGAACCCAAAAATACGCATGAAGCTGGCGTGATCAAACTCTTGCGTCTACTGAAGATAAAAGCTGGTGGGAGGTAACACTCACTGAATGCTGCAGGCTCTTTCTGTAATGTACATACGAAAACACAATGTAAATATTGTCTCTAAACACTGACAATTCTATATCAGTCTGGCGCTGATTTCTGCCATCTGCGTTGCTCTCCCACTTATTTAACCTCGTTTTGTGTTCAGTGCAAACTCCTATTTCCAGACAAAAGCCTGGAGGAGGGAAGCTAACAAACATCTCAAAGTGTCAAACTGGCAGAGGAAGTGCTGGAAACAGTGGGGGTGGTGTTTGTGGAGAATCTGCACAAAAACAACAAAGTTATAAAGCGAAGAGATGCGACCGCAAGGAAGGAGGCAGCGCTGCGTAAATGTCTGGGGGACAAAGCAGCAAAGTGGGACTTTTAAAGCAGCAGATTTGAAACATAATGAATAGTTTTGGTGAGTATTTGTTTTAAAAGGAGGAACAGAAGGAGGACCAAAGTGCTTTCTTAAGCCTTTTTCAGACACGGAATCTTACATTTCTGGATTCATCTATTAGTCAAAGCTTTTTGTTTACTTCAGTGATTTCCACACAGGGTCATTTCTTTTGCAGCTTTTAAGGGTATGTTCTAACTCAATTAAGGATCCTTTCAATGCAACATGAAATAAACCAGAATATGTGTTATGGATACCAAGAAAGCAGAAACAATAGAGGTAGAAGAAATTAAAGGTTTAACCCTGCAAAGAAGAAAACCTCATGTAGCTGCATTTTAAACCTCCCGTTGTCTTCATTTACGGGCACCAAAAAATATTGTTTCCTTGTCTAAAAAAAAAAAAAAAAAAATCCAAAAATTCAGTAAAAAAAAATCCCTAAATTTCTGAAAACTTTCAGGAAGAAAATTTCAATAATTCCTTAAAAAATTCCCTTTAAAGTTTTTTTAAAAAATGCCCCAAATTTGGCAAGAATATTCTTGTAAATTTTTTTAAAAAAATGAATAAAAATATTCCAAAAAATCCTGAAAACATTTAAAGTGATTACATACATATCAGTAAAACTTCTAATATTTTCTTTTAGAACATTCACAAAAAAATCTACTTTTTTTAAAAAAAAAATTGTGAATATTCTGAAAAAAAACTTTTTAAAATATTTTTTTTTTCACCAAAAAATGTTCAAAAAATTTCCCAAAAATGTTGAAAATGTAGACATCAAAGGTTTCACTGTGAAAAAGTCTTTTTATCCCCACATTTCCAAACTTTAAAACAGGTCAATTTGACCCACAGGACAACAAGAGGGTTAAAACAGAAGAGCAGCAGTAATGAGCTTTTGTTCTCACATTGTCTGTACATCATATCACTGTGACTCACACAGTTATTCAGTCAGACATGGGCTGAACTCACACTGTGCGTCATAAATATATTTTATTGTCATGTTGGATGGTCTAAAGGACTCCCTCATTGTTAGAAGTTTGCAGTGAGTCAACTGTAACTCTCAGAGAAGAGAAAGTAATGGATAAATGTTTCACTAAAACTAAGGATTTATGGCGGTCCTGCCAACTATCATGGTTTTGGCTGCTTTCAGACATTGTTTCATGCTGCACAAACAAATCTCAGGCCAAATAACAGGATGCTTCAAAGCCTCTTCATTTATGCAAAAAGTCCAGGTTAAATAGGTCTTTTCTGCACAAAAGACAAAGTCTGAACATCAAACATTTTCCTCATTTCATCACCAACATTTGTCCATTAACTGAAAGTGTAAAGGGGACAACTTGAAAACTCCTTTATTATGAGTTTTCCCTCTTGGCTTTTCTCAATTTTACATCAGTTAGACCAAAATGACAATAAAAATAGAGTTTGTAGCAGGCTGGATTAATGAGATTCACCAGTAATAAATATATTCCAGGTTTTGACTCACAGGAGTTGAAGTTTAGTTTGTTGCTTCCGGATGTTTGTAGGAGTTTTTCCCTCTGATTTTATTCAATAACTGTAGCATCAGACAACGGCAGTATCCACATGAGCTTCTCCAAAGAGGCAGAGCTGCATGCATTTACACATTTGGAACAACAGCAGTAACTTCATTATTTACACGGAGACAGGACTGGTCAGGAATGAGGATCTAACGGTAAATGACAGTAAATGTGCACTTTTTTCACCTCAGACAGAATCACAGGTGTCTGGGAATTTTAATTTAACTGTTTATAAAAGACTTGAGATTTCTTTACTAAAGGCAAAATCTATTATTCTATCATGTGAAGTGGTCAAGAATTTTCTGTGTCACAGGAGGATACTTGCAGTCGTGACATGTTGTCTATATGGATACACTATAGAACATGACGTCTCTAGTAATTAAACTAGAAACCAAAATAAAGCAGCAGGTAGCTGAGTAGCATTTACTGTATTATAAATACAGTAATATTGTAAAAATAAGATGCTATTGGGCATTAATATTGAATTTTCCTCTTCAATTTTTATTTTTTTAATTTTTATTTTTTCAGCCTTTATTTAACCAGGTCAGTCTTATTGAGATGCAATGACCTCTTTTTTCTTTTTCAAGGGAAGTGTGGTCAAGACGGCAGCCAGAAAAACATTTAAAATGCAACAATTAAAAACAGACAAGACTCACTCAACAAAATAAATAAAACGCATGCTAGATTAAAGCACAGGATTAAGAATTCACATTACAACAGCAACATGTGGGGCTGCACAGTAGTGCAGTGGTTAGCACTTTTGCCTTGCAGCAAGAAGATCCCTGGTTCAAATCCCGGCCTGGGCCTGGGATCTTTCTGCATGGAGTTTGCATGTTCTCCCTGTGCATGCGTGGGTTTTCTCCTGGCACTCTGGCTTCCTCCCACAGTCCACAAAATATCCATTCTCTATACACCACTTTATCCTCACTAGGGGGGGGGAGCCTATCCCAGCTGGAGCCTATCTCAGCTGACTCGGGCGAAGGCAGGGGACACCTGGGCAGGTCGCCAGTCTGTCGCAGGGCTACATATACAGATAAACAATCACACTCACACCCACGGGCAATTTAGAGTAATCAATTAACGGCAGCATATTTTTGGACTGCAGTCCAAGTGAGTGTGATTGTTTGTCTGTATATGTAGCCCTGTGACAGACTGGCGACCTGTCCAGGGTGTCCCCTGCCTTCGCCCGAGTCAGCTGGGATAGACTCCAGCACCCCCCACGACCCTAGTGAGGATAAAGCGGTGTATAGAGAACGGATGGATGGACAACAAGAAGTGTGAAAAGTAGCTGCTGCAAGATCCTTCATACGTTTTTTAAAAGCTCCAATGATGATGAGTTCCTTCAGATTCAGTGTTCTGCAGTGAGTTCCAGGCAGCAGGTGCAGAGTACTTAAAACAGTGTTTCCCAAATTATTGATTGCACCTTTGGCACATTCAGTAAGTATAAATCATTGGAACATAAACAGTAAATGCTGTGGGCTTTGGAAATGCAGCCACATAAATAATGTGGAAGTACAAGTAGGATTGCTTTAGAAATAAAAGTGTACCAGCGGATAAGGCGTCCAAGAGGGTCATTCAACTCTGAACATGTAAGGTGCTGTGGTGAGTGTGAACCTTAAGCCATCATGATGAGATTGAAAACAATTCGCTGAGGTATTCACGTACAGAAGGTCGCCGTAGTCAAGCACAGGGAGACATACATCGCATTTTCTGCTTGCATGTTTAAAGAGATAGGTCACTTAAAATAATATAAAATTACTATCAAAGATTACTTAAAGTAAGTACATAATATATACACAGTACTCCAAGAATCTCACCCCAAGTGAAAGCTAAAAGTTGGCAACCCTGCTCAAAATAATAAATAGTTAAAAGTTTTGGCTATGAAAAGTTGAGCTAGTTTGCTAAAATAATACTAAAATGGTTCAAACTCTAAAATGTAATGGATGAACACTGAAACTTCCTGCCTCTAAATGGCACAAATGCAAATTTTTATCAAACTGAACTAAACAGTCACTGTTGTTTGGAGACTTTATGATAAATATATTCTACTTCATGATAAATGACATTTAAAAGGCCTGTAGGAGCTGATCTGACAGACCTGTGGAGGAACTTACATAATATAAAAAATAGAAATGAAAATTGACAGGTTGATTGGTTAATTTTGCTTTCTGACTGCATTAACACCTTCTCCAGGTAAGATATCCAAACCAATCTCATGCTAGCAGGTGTAAATTGGATATGAAAGTTGTTTTTTGTTTTTTCAATTTTTAGCTCCAGTTCACTTCAAATTTGAAATATTCACCTTTGTCCCCTCCGTCAGTCTGCAGAGGTGCAGCAGGACGTGTTTTTAAGTAACAAATCAATCAGCATCCAAAAGTGTCTGCAGGGATACGCACATCTGCCTTCGTCTTTCTTTTCATCTGCTGCCATCTTCTTCTTTTCATCCTCCCACGGCTGCCCTCGCTATTCAGAGACGCCGTCTGACCTCGGTACAATAGACGAGTCACAGTCGTGTCCCCGTTATTGGCCCGAGAGGCATCTAATTAGACGCCTCCAGTAAAGAGTTGTTCTCCCAGAAGTCTGCTCACAGGAGAAGCTGAACATCCTTTGAATTTCCCCTCACCTTTCCTTTCAGCTCCCTCAAAACGGAGCAAATGTTTATTTTGCGTCTAAACACTGAGCTCTGCGGGCGTGTGAACTGTAAAGAGAAGTGAAGAGTTATACCGTCTGAATGGAGATATTCATGCTGACAAAGTGCACTGATTGATGAAGTGAACAAAGCTGCTTTGTGTTAAATAAAGTCGAACCTTCACAAGTTTCTTTTTTAATAGATGATTTTACATGTATTGCTGCTGCCAAGGATAAAATCTTTTCCTTACAAGTGGAGACTTTTTTTCCGACTTCGATGGACCGAACTGAACCGAGCCAACTGTCACGCAGCCAATAGATGCTTTTAGAAGTCAGAGAAAACCTCCATGTTCCAAAATAACCAGATCCTTACCAGGAGAGTGTGTGAAGCCACAAAACCTTTAAGCAGGAAAGATGCTTAAAAAAGCCAGTTGAAGACAAGAACAATCAGTTTAACTGAGGTATTAAAAATAAACTACATTTTCAGCCTTTATAAGAATAAAAGTGATGGCATCTCAGGTCCACTTTTGACTGAGTGCTGCTTATCTGGAAAAACAAAAGCTACACTTGGTCTGTATGTGGAGATGAGCAGCAGCATGAAGATGTAGTTTGAATATTAGAGGGAACTTCATTAAATGGAGAAATTTTGAGTTTAAAATGCTTAACTTTCATGCATTCCTGTGCATTTTTATGCACCAATTTGTGTCATTGCACAGTGTAATCCTGTGCAATCCACATATCCTGTCATGCATGTATCCAAATGTGTGTTGTGTTTTCCTTGCTTTTCCACCCCTCCCTCTCCTCCCATTCCTCCCCCTTGCCCTCCTCTGTGCTTCTCAACCCGCCCGGCCAGCAGGCAGATGGGTCCCCCTTATATAGAGCCGGGTTCTGCTCGAGGTTTCTTCCCTGTTAAAAGGGTGTTTTTCCTTGCCACTGTCGCCTTTGGGCTTGCTCTGGGGGTCAGGCATATGGGTTCTGTAAAGCGTCTTGAGACAATTTGATTGTAATTGACGCTATATAAATAAAATTGAAATTGAAAATTGAAATTGAAATTGTAAAATGAAATTAAGCAGCAATCTTGTCAATGACTCCACAAAATCAGGCAATGTTTAAAAAATTACAGTAGGAGATGTGCAAATATAAAATTAAAAAGTCCACTTGTTCCTTTTTTGCATCAGTTTTTGGTGGAAATTGTGTATATCTATTGCAGGATTGCAGCCTTCACAGACAAACGCTCTCACTTTCTCTTTCTATTTTCAGTATTTATATGAATATGGATGCTGTTATCATTTCAGTGTAAAATTATCATGATTTTATATGCCGCAAATACCAGCTTTTTGTGTTTATTTGTGTCAGTTTGACTAAAAGGTCTTGTAGGCAGATAGCTAGAGATGAAATGCAAACAGAGAAAGTACGATTTCAGTCAACTAATAGTTTCTTTGACCAACTACAGTCCTACAACTGTGTTTCTGAGGAGTAGCAAAGCTTAAATTGCTTTTAAATCCAAGCCCAGTTAAATGCCATGTGCTCATTTGGCCTAAAACATGAACCGATTCAAACAATTAAACATCCAACACAACTAAAAATTAGAACTTCCCACCTCTATTTATTGTTCAAAACCAAACTGTACATTTAATCCTTTGAGGCTCCTTCTGCCTCTACATGACTGTACAACACATTTCATTCTGTGCCGACATAAATCTGTGCTGTTAAAACTGTCGTACATCCAAATGAAGAAGACCATCTGTTTGATGCTTTACGATGCTCCTCTTCTTCGTGTTATGTACAATATTTCATGTTTCACGCATAAATTGCAATTCAGCTCTTTGTAATCTGGTTGTTTTTCATCTGTGCAGAAAGAAGATGATTAATTTAGTGAAACCAGGAAGAGCAGAGAGGAGCTGGAATGAGGAGAAAACATCTAACTACTAAGTTTTTGAACTTTGTGTATTTTCAGCTCTGATTGGCTGCTGAAGACAATTAGAAGTTTTCACTGCCTCCTCTTTTTCTCACAGATTAAACACCGACTAAACGATGTAATTCTGCTTTCATAGCGTTTTTCTAATAGAAACTTTCTTTAGATAAACAGAGAAACATTTGACACCAGATATCAAGTCATAGTTATCCCATCAAGTTGAATGTTCAGCTGTTAAAAGGATTTATAAGAGTTTTGTGTTTGAATCTCACATCTCAGACCTACAGCTGCTCTGCTTTGCTTTTCCCTCCAAGAATTGCATCAGATTTCTTATTATTTCCTTGTTATTGCAGAGACGAACAAGAAAAAAGCATTAAAGATCATTGGAGCCGAACCAAACATGTTCAGCACTGAGGCATCCTCAGACAGGTCTTAGAGTGGAAGCTAAAGCTCTGAGCTGACCTGCATAAGCGTTATGACAGCAGATTTCATGGTCTGCAGGCAGAGAGGCAGCAGATTGTGTTCCTCATTCACCGTTTCACTGCTGATTTGGACTATTTGAAAACCCCATTACTGGCAGATGAAGCAGCACCTCATATAGATCTGATGAAAGAGTGTGAGGATTAAAATCTGCTCTGAGGGAAGGGACCTTGAAGTTTCTTTTGGAAACTTTGCCAAGTGTAGGAGTATCACTGCGGCAATCAGGCTGCAGCAAAACTACTGCCAATGTTTGGATTAAATCGTGTTTGTGAATCTGTTTTCTCTCTGGAACATATAAATTCAAGGGTCAGCTGTGTTTCTAGTCATATTTTTAAATATGCAATGTTTTTTTGATAGATTTTTGATAAGACATTTTTTGCACATACCATGTCATGTGTTGTTGTTGTTGTACATCTTAACCTGCACAAAATAGTAATGCATTAGAAACAATTATGCTGCTAAGCATTGGCATATAAATAAATGTAAATAGAAGTAAAGTAATGATATTTGGTAATAGTAGCTTTAATGCTCACGATACAATTCAGATTGATGGTACGGATATAGAGAGAGTGCATGAGACAAAATTCCTTGGAGTCATAACTGATGATATAATTACGTGGAAAGAACATGTAAAATATATCTCGATTAAAATATCGAGAAGTATTTCAATTATGGCCAAAGCGAAGCATTTTTTTTTAAATAGCAAATCCCTTCATTTACTATTTTGTTCTCTGATTTCTCCTTATTTAAATTACGGTGTTATAATCTGGGGAAGCACATATATGAGTACATTAAAACCATTACTCATACTACAGAAAAGAGCTGTTCGTTTAATCCACAAGGCCCACTTTCTGGAACACACAAACCCATTATTCCTAAAATCCAAACTTCTAAAAATGTACGATATTGTGGAATTTCAACTTGCTCAATTTTTATTCACAGCTAGAAAAAAACTTTTACCCAACAATTTACATAATAAATTTCAAGATCGAACATGTTGCCATAGATTACGCAAGGAATTAAATTTTATCATTCCAAAATATAGGATATGTGGAATAATTTGGATACAGAACTGAAGCAAAGCCTCAATATCGTCCAGTTTAAACAGATATAAACAAAAAGTTTTTGGAAAGTATGAAGAACATATAAATCAGTAGGAGTATCTGGCCAAATGATTTAATATTTATTTAATGATGTGTGTGGTGTGTTGGATAGCTGTATATTATTGCCATTCAATTTTTGGTTATATAGAAATAAATTGTTAATAAAGTAACCTTGTTCGGGGTGGGATTAAATAAGTTTTGTCTTCTTCCCACTCCCTTTCGAACATGTATGATTTGTAAATTTATGTGATGCCTTGTTTTAGCTGCGGTTTTATTTTGTATAAGCTGCATTAGCTGTCTGTTAATTTCATGTTCGAAATAAATACATTTCATATACCAGACTGTGATAATGAAAACATTTATTAATATTTATCAAACACATTTAAAAAAAAACACACATATTGCTTATTATGTAAAAACAACTCAGAACAAAACAATGTGGCATCATGTAAACAAACTGGCATTTAAAGCGTTAAAATCCTATTAAATAACTGCATATGTTGTAGTTATGATCAGAGCTGATGTAGGCTGAAAATGTATTCTAAAAAAAACCCTAAAAATAAATTAATATTCAGTAATTGTGATCAGAGATGTTGGTAAAACTTTAAATCTGTGAAAGGGGACAATAAAATTCATATGTAGTAGCTATGGCAGTTTCTCTGACAAGGACATTTTTGTTTTTAACGCCTGAAACATGCACTCTTTAGAAAGACAATCAAATACCACAAAAAATAAAATAAAATAAAATAAAAATAAGGCATCTGTTCTAGTCTTGCTTCTAATCATTCACACATCACTGGCTCTAATAATAATAATTATAATAAATCTATTTAGCCCTTATCATACTGAAAATAAATGGTATTTATTTTCTTAATAAAAAAACAAGAGTGACATCATGTCAACAAAATAGTATTAAAAAGATTAAAATCCAGAAAACAAAAGAATATTTGGAAGTTTTAATTAGGACAGATGTTGGTGGAAAATGTAACTCAAGGCAACTCTAAAGTGAAAATAAAAAATTATGTTTTTTAAAAATTATGTTAATATTACTTAATTAATTACTTAATTAATTAAAGAAGGCAACATTTTGGTCTTTGAAGTCCAGTGTAAAGGTTTCTCAGCTGTCACCTGATGGTTTAATAAGCATAGATTAAATGAATTACAAAGTGGCAGTCTATTGAAAACAGAAAGTTATGATGAATACTAAGTGAATACTCAGAGTGGAAATTAAAAATAATATATAATAGTTTTACGACATTTTTTGTCCTTAAGGTCCCGTGTGTTGTCTGACATTTAAATAAAGGTTAAAAGAAGAAATGACAAGATGACAGTGTTTGGTAAACAGAAGAAATAACTCAATCATGAAGCAGTTTAAATGCACTAATCTGTGTTTCAGATGGTTTGTAGCCCTTTTTAATCCATTTTCTGATGCCTGAAGCCGGGTTATGGCTGACCAAGTTATGCCAGACGCCTTCCTCTCTCTCCAGCAATGTTTTCCAGCTCCTGGTCCATCTAGAGGCCTTCCTGTGGGAGATTAGATACACTGTATGATCTCTGCAGTGTATTTTGGATCTACCCCAGGCTCTCCTCCCAGTTGGACGTGTTTGGAAAACCTCCATCGGAAGTTGCCCAGGAGGCTCCTGATCAGATTTTGGAACCACCTCACCTAACTCCTTATATCTGTAACCTCAGGGTGTCCAATACTGCTGTTTGTCAAAGTCTCCAGTGTCTGAGAGATATGCAAAAAGCGTACTTTGGCTTTGGGGCCAACATCAATATATATATATGTGAGTTTTTCCAGTTTAAAAACACTCATAAGGAAGTTGGATTGTTGGTAGTCGACTAAGTCACAGGATTTCCAAACAAGAACTCACAAACCTAGTTTATCTACTAGATTTGATTTTGTGAGTTAAGTCTCATTTTTACTTGCTGTTCACTTTGGTGTTTACTCATTGTTTGATTAAGTTTAGACCACCCATTTTACATGATTTTAGTCTTTTAAATGGTCATTATGATTTGATGTAGTTGCCTCCTCAAACTTCTAGCCCACTGACAAACTACTTAATGGTGATGCAGTCACGATTTTATACTTTAATAAAGGAACTAAATCCAGATTTGGAGGCTGAAGGGGTTGGTGATGACGGTATGTAGGTGAACAGACATTCATCCAGGACACTTGATTTGAAGTCCCATCTCAGACTATTGTTATAGTTTTATTATTTCACTTACCTGTTAAAAATGTGCAATGCTGATAGTAATTAACCTGGCTGGTAACATGAGCAGTTTAGAAACCAAAACTACGTCTGAGGAAAAGACCATGGTTTGCATTCAAAACCATCACATGTTAAAAGCAAACTCCTTGTTTTAGTTCAGTCATTTAAAAACATTCACATCTCAGTCATCTCCCTCTCTTCCGGTGTTCCCCAAGGACCAATTCTTGGTCCCATCCTCTTCATCCTTTAGCTTATCCCCTTCGGCCATATATTCTGTAAATACAACATTTAGTTTCACTGCAATGCAGACGACACCAGCTATACCTTTCCACCAAATCCCCTCTCAGAATCCACCAGTTCAAGCCTGCTCACTCTGACTTTTATCATTCCTTCTTTTAAGTGTTTTGCATCTTTATGTTTTATATTGCTGATGTGTTTTAACTTTGTTCACTTTGTATGGTGTCCTTGGATGTTTTGACAGACACCTATAGAAAAAATGCATTATTACTATCCACAAAAAGAATAATACTTACAGCACCAGCAGAGGACATCTGGCTGTGGATATACAGTCTCTATTTCTGGTGTTGGTTGATGTTGAGGCTTTCATATTTCCTGTGGATTATCCTTCTAAATGAAAAGTGACACTAAAGAGTATCCAGTGTGTTCAAATGTGATGTCAAGGAATCCTGACAAAGCAGAAGTATGGAAACAGTTGGACACGAGACCAAGTTCACCTTTGGATGCCAACCTCAAAGTTCGGTCTACAAGGCAACAGGAAGGAGGATTTAAAATCAGGTAAACTGGCAAGTAAATACAGGTAGGGTGGTAAGAAGTTACACCTGGACAGACTTACTGCATTTACAAAGTTCCACATTCATAAAAGCATGTTTGAGGATCAGCTCTACCAGCTGTTTAACTTAACACACCCAACTCCAAATACCAAACTGGCTTAAAGGATCTGCTGCACACAAGACATCTTCAGAGGTCTGTGGAGTCCAGACCTTGATGGGCTACTGCTGTTTGGGGACCTACTAATATTAGTCAGGTGGCTATACCAATAAAACCGTCTGCCTATACAATTTTAGGCAGGTGTTTTTAGTCCTAAAATCTCTTATGACCCTTTAGCACTTTATTCTTGGCCCCAGCCTTTACTATGCCTTCATATCTCTACTTTGAATCTTCTAACAGACCAACCAGAACAGAAACTTTGCAGCAAAATCTTTTTTTTTCTCTGGAATTCTTCTGAGCCGTGAATTCAGAAAGCAAACCTTCCCAACGAGTTTTAATATTTGACTAGAACATGGAGGAATCTTTAGCAGCTAATTAGCTGTGTTACAACCTCCATGTTTATCTAACCTCCTGAGACAGGAGGTTGTGCTCTGTGGTGTAAGTTTAACTAAGCATATTTACGCAAGTGCTTCATTTAATTTATACTTTTTTTCCCTCACTGATTTTCATTCCTTTAAGGCACGCCTTGACATTTTTCTTAGCCACTGCTGCTCTCATAAATCCGTAGGCATGAAACTCAAGGACTGCTGCAGCAGAGAATTAACTTTGTCTGTTTACAGCTTTATTTAATAACCTGGACATGTTGCTGGACAAAAAAGCAAACAACAAAACATAAAGCCAGCTTAATAAAGGAGCACTGTAATTTATACATCCCTATCTCCTGGGGTGTGTTTATTCCATCCTCTTGTCTTGCATATTAATGACCGACTTCAGGTGAGTGGATTTTTGAAGAACTCTGTCCTCACTGTCGTCTATTGTTTGAGTTCTTCTTTCCTCTTTGTGTCTCCAGGGTTCAGCATTGGGTCAGACTTCACGCCAGCACAGGGACAAGGTCGATAATAACAATCCAGCTAGCGGTTAACCTTGACTCTGATCTTTTCAGGCTGAACACCAGGGCGGTCGTCAGGGGAGCGGTTACTAAGCAACAAGGCGATGTCACTGTTAACTACAGCATTCAAGTGGAAGCTTCATCATACAGCACTGTAAAGAAAATTCACAGCTCAGGGCCTGCATTCATCAAACTGCTAAAAGTTTTGGTTTATAAAGCGACAGATGAAAATCCTTCACTTTTACTCTCCAACTTAATAAAAACTATTCATCATCTTTAGACTTAAAAGTCTTTTTCATGCCTGAGAGCTGCAGAGTGCAACTACTTATACTGGAAATCCTTGATGTCTGCAGAAGTGAAATAAAGTTGAGACCACTTGATTTCTGTGTGGTTGTCAGTATAAGTTTCAGTATCAGGTGTTTCCAGGTATTTTTCTAAAACCTTTTAAAACTTTTTGTCTCTGCCTTTCATCCACTCACAAAGACAACTTTCCCTGAAAATGAGCCTTTTGGAAAACTCCTTCCGCAGTTAAGATATTCAGAAACTCCATTTGTAGTGTTGAAGTGTAGATCATCAACTGTCAGTAAAGATGGACTAAGTACCTGTAGGCTTATTGAAGAATAGTTTCAAAGCTCAGTGTTGCGACTCTGATCATTGCATCTTGACAGCGCCAGATTTCTCCTAATTCAAAGTTAATCCAACAATAAGTAAAGAAGTGGATTGTGCTGCAATGAACCATGAACTGTCCTGTGATGGTACCTACCCCCACCCATAATTAGGTAGAACTTTAAGCCTTTGTGCAATTTAAATGGGTGAATTAAAAAAAAAAATCACCCCTGACGCAGAATTGGCTATAGAAACCAATATTGTTTTTTGTGTCAGGCTGTAAACGTGTTTTTTTCTGTTCTGGTTCGACATTATACAATGAAGATCTATTGGTATTGACTTGCTTTTGGAGGCAGTCAGGGCTGCACAGTGGTGTAGTAGTTAGCACTTTTGCCTTGTGGGGAGCAGATCCCTGGTTTGCGTCCTGGCTTTCCTGGGATCTTTCTGCTTCAAGTTTGCATGTTCTCCCTGTGCATGCGTAGGTTTTCTCCAGGTTCTCCGGCTTCCTCCCACAGTCTAAAAATATGCTGAGGTTAATTGATTAGTCTAAATGGACCGTACATGTGAATGTGAGAGTGATTGTTTGTCTTTATATGTAGCCCTGTGACAGATGGCAACCTGTCCAGGGTGTCCCCTGCTTTCGTCCGAGTCAACTGGGATAGGCTCCAGCCCCCCGTGACCCTATTGAGGATAAAGCGGTGTATAGAGAATGGATGGATGGAGGCAGTCTCAAAGGAACATTCGATGAACTTCAGTTTTGTGTTGGCTTTATTGTTGGGGCGGCTGTGGTTCAGGTGGTAGAGCAGGTTGTCCAATGATCAAAGGGTTGGCGGTTCGATTCCTGCTCTGACCTAGTCATGTGCTGTTGTGTCCTTGGGCACCCGCCTTGCCTCCAGTG
Source organism: Acanthochromis polyacanthus (assembly GCF_021347895.1). Classification (NCBI taxonomy): domain Eukaryota; kingdom Metazoa; phylum Chordata; class Actinopteri; family Pomacentridae; genus Acanthochromis; species Acanthochromis polyacanthus. The sequence continues at coordinate 39,044,733 of NC_067114.1, read as the reverse complement.
CTGCTCTCACACTGGTGTGTGAATGGTGGTCGGAGGGGCCATAGGCGTGGATTGGCAGCCACGCTTACGTCAGTCTGCCTCAGGGCAGCTGTGGCTACAAATGTACCTTACCACCACCAGAGTGTGAATGAATAATGGATCCACTGTGAAGCACTTTGAGTGCCCAGAAAAGTGCTATAAAAATCTAATCCATTATTATTTTTATTTTTCAGCACCAGAAGTTGCCACTTAGGTGCAATATAGACACAAGAATTCATTCTTTCATTTAAAGTTTTTACATTTTGAACAGAATAACATCTATACTGAAAATTTCAAGTTTGCTGAGAAATACCGATTTTAATCGCAATCCTTGTCTCCCTAAATGCAAGTTTTCCACCAAAACAATTCCATCTATCGGTATTTTGAGAAAACACCTGGACGTACTGTATCCTTTGCTTAGTTCCACCCACAACAACTGTGATTGGTTCAAAGAAATTCTACCAAACCAGAGGGGTTATCCCCCTACAGCAGAATGATCATTATATATTACAGAATGAAAAGTGAGATCCTCACACTGCAAACCTTTGTGCTAGTTCAGATTTATGGCACACATCAACAACTTTTCACATCAATTCTTTAAATGTGGTCAGTATCAGGCTCCAGTGTCAACAGGTCACATTACTGAACTGATCCACATGCACCAAAGAACAAGATATCAAATGCAACGCACTGTGTACAGAAGAAAGCTCAGACGCCACTGAGGTCAGTGTTTATGGTTTTATTTATAAATTATTCTGCAGTGGAATTTAGAGAATTTGTGAGCAGACAACAACAAGGACGAGGAGAAAGTAACACATTTTTTAATAGTGGCTTTGGGATGTTAGTGATTATCAGTTAATTGATTCATTTCCATTAATAATTAAACCAGTTGAAAATATAATAACCGAAATGGCAGAATTATATAAATATGAAGGACACGCATGTCAGAAAATGTATTACAAATTACAGATAGTTGTAGTACCTGATTGTGTCACCAGGTGGAGCCTCTTACTGTTAAATGTAGTAGCGACCTAAGGTGGTGGTGGTCACTGGTCACACCATGCACAATTCACTGTTGGCAAACAGAGAGCATTATGGGATTTAGCTAGTAAAGAGGAACATGACAAAGTCTCCTGTGACACTTAATGACCTCAAGCCAGAACCACTGAAAGCCACTATATCAGGACATAGAACGATATGGACTACATTCCTTTTCATGCTACCAATTAATTCATTATTGGTGGGCTGGTAAGGCTGCTAATTTTTGGTTCAAACTCCTTTGGCTTTTAATGGAACTATAGACTGCATATGGAAGTGTGTTATGGATGAGGAGTCGAAGCATGGCTAATACATATTTTATTCAAAAATTCAGAATGTTGAGAAGCTGCTAAATCTGTCAGCACCTTTCCACAAGGCACTTGAGTGATGTCAAAGTCATGTGAATTTTGATATGACTGCTCAGATTGCAGAACATCTGACCTGTACCTAATTTAGAACCACATATGGAAATGGTCCAAATTAAGAATTAAAAAGAATGGATTCCATATGGAAGCTGATTAGTGCCACTTTTGAGTCCCATAATGTGTTAATGGAATAGATTAGCAGAGTCGTAGAGCACCAGAGTCATATTATACATGATTCCATAATGGAACTGAACGTGCAGATTTAAGCCTTAATTCTTACATTCTTCTTCATTAAATTCTCTGAAATCTAAGGAACAGCAAACAAATCCCTTTACAGTGCAGTTTTTTTTTTTGCAATTAGAGTTCAAGCAGTCCTTAAAGACAGGAAAGCATCCATATGAGGAAAATGCTTCACTGGAGTGATGGAGTGAAGCCATTTAAGCCGATGTAAATGTCATTCTTCAGTATAAACAGCAGGAGTGAAGTGTGCTGAAAGCATCTATTTTTCTGATTGCTTAAACTGCAGGTTTAGCGGGACAAGCTGTGATTTTCCCTCCTCAGCTCAGAGTTTTCACAAACATAATGAACTCCAGTTTTTTGGTCGCACTGAAGATTATAATGATTTAGTGCAATTTCTGTGGAGTTTAACCAACAAGAAATAAATGGGCTAAACAAAGATTAAGAAGATTTTGCTGAAATGAGGGGATATTATGTATTTATATGATAATTATGCGAATGTCTGCAAAAAATATCTGTTTATATCCCTGAAGTCGATATAAACATTACTAGAGTTTTCACTGGGCATTGAAATTTAGCAGGTGGTTGCAGATGATGTGAAACACTATTTAATATTTATGGAGAAGCATCTTCTGTAAGTATTCATAAATACTGTTTGTAAATGTCTATGATTGGCAGTGACCAAAGATAAACAATTGAATCTCTGTGAATCAAGTCTGTGGTGCCATAGATTCAAGGATATATTTAACCCATAAGAACCCACGGTGACACCAGTGTAGCAACCACTTGGAGTGCCCCAGTCTACACACGTGGACAAAATTGTTGGTACCCCTCAGTTAAAGAAGGAAAAACCCACAATTCTCACTGAAATCACTTGAAACTCACAAAAGTAACAATAAATAAAATTTTATTGAAAATTAAATAATCAAAAACAGCCATTACTTTTGAATTGTTGATTAACATAATTATTTAAAAAAACAAACTAATGAAACAGGCCTGGACAAAAATGATGGTACCTCTATAAAAGATTGAAAACTATTTGACCAGAGTGACATGATTAACTCAGGTGTGTCATTTAATTGACATCACAGGTGTTTCCAAACTCATAATCAGTCAGTCTGCCTATTTAAAGGGAGACAAGTAGTCACCCTGCTGTTTGGTGAAAAGGTGTGTACCACACTGAACATGGACAACAGAACGCGAAGGAGAGAATTGTCCCAGGACATCCGAAAAAAAATTATAGACAAACATCTTAAAGGTAAAGGCTATAAGACCATCTCTAAACAGCTTGAAGTTCCTGTGACAACAGTGGCTCATATTATTCAGAAGTTCAAGACCCACGGGACAGTAGCCAACCTCCCTGGACGTGGCCGCAAGAGGAAAATTGATGACAAATTGAAGAGACGGATGGTTCGAATTGTATCCAAAGAGCCCAGAGCAACCTCCAAAGAAATTAAAGGTGAACTCCAAGGCCAAGGTACATCAGTGTCAGATCGCACCATTCGTCGTTGTTTGAGCCAAAGTGGACTTCATGGGAGACGACCAAGGAGGACACCACTGCTGAAAAAAACTCATAAAAAAGCGAGACTGGAATTTGCAAAAATGCATGTTGACAAGCCACAAAGCTTCTGGGAGAATGTCCTTTGGACAGATGAGACCAAACTGGAGCTTTTTGGTAAGGCACATCAACTCTATGTTCGTAGACTCAAAAACCAAGCATACGAAGAAAAGAACACTGTCCCTACGGTGAAACATGGAGGAGGCTCAGTAATGTTTTGGGGCTGCTTTGCTGCATCTGGCACAGGGTCTCTTGAAAGTGTGCAAGGTACGATGAAATCTGAAGACTATCAAGGCATTCTGGAGAGAAATGTGCTGCCTAGTGTCAGAAAGCTTGGTCTCAGTCGCAGGTCATGGGTCTTCCAACAGGACAACGATCCAAAACACACAGCCAAAAACACCCAAGAATGGCTGAGAGAAAAGCGTTGGACTATTCTAAAGTGGCCTTCTATGAGCCCAGATCTGAATCCCATTGAACATATGTGGAAGGAGCTGAAACACGCCATTTGGAGAAGACACCCATCAAACCTGAGACAACTGGAGCTGTTTGCTCATGAGGAGTGGGCCAAAATACCTGTTGACAGCTGCAGAACGCTCATTGACAAATACAGAAATCGTTTAATTGCAGTGATTGCCTCAAAAGGTTGTGCAACAAAATATTAAGTTATGGGTACCATCATTTTTGTCCAGCCCTATTTCATTAGTTTGTTTTTTTTTAACAATTATGTTAATCAACAATTCAAAAGTGATGGCTGATTTTGATTATTTAATTTTCAATAAATTTTTATTTATTGTTACTTTTGTGAGTTTCAAGTGATTTCAGTGAGAATTGTGGGTTTTTCCTTCTTTAACTGAGGGGTACCAACAATTTTGTCCACGTGTGTATGTGGTCCACCTGGTCTGTGGTATATCCCACATAATTTTCCTTTAAGGAAAAATGGGACTGGATTCTTATGGGTTAAAAATAATAACAATAATAATAATATATAAAGATGGCTGACCTGACAGCTCCCTAAAATTGAAGCCAAATTATCTCAATGTCACTGAGGCTGGCTACAATAAAGATTAAACCTGACCTAAACTCAAAGCTTGTATATATAGGACAGATGTAGATTCCAGGTTTAAAAAATATAACCAACAAGAAGATGCTTTCAACCTGCATTCTTCTTAACGGCCAGCACGGGGTGACGCCTCTGGTTGCATAAAGAAGCCGGATTGTGAGCATTTGTGTAGTGAGTTTATGGTCTCACTGGCTCGTTTAAAGTCTCATTCAGTACAGAAAGCAATACATTTTTTAAGTTATGGTGGCATTTAAAGAAAATTAGATGACAAAGACCAAGATGGTGATGGCCAAATTCCAAACATGAGGCTTATAAACAGTAGTCCATAAACTATTGTCAGTAAATATTATGTAATATTCATTCTTTGACCTTTTTACCCTTATATGATAGAACGGTGACATGACAATGGTACAGAGACTGAGTTTTCATTAAACTCACCTGTTTAAGTTGTATTAAGGGTTATAAAGTTATGGCTAATAATCGATGGGGCTGCTTTGAGCGTCTTCATAGGACAGTCTATACTCCCATCCAGCTCCACTCATGCTGCATATCTTTGCTCATTTTTGGATTAACCAGGAGTTAGGCTGAATCGAGTAGTGCAAAAACGGCTTCCATCTTCATTTACAGTCTAGAGTAATGACGTAAATGAAACGAACAATGTGTTTTTAACATATAATAAGGCACCGTGCTTTTTAAACTCTTATTTTTGTGTGCAAAATTTTAATTTGTGAATAAATAATCATTATAAATGGCCAACGATGTATTCAAGTGCAAATGCTTACATCTGAACTGGAGCAAAGTAGAATTATAAAGTGGTGTGGGATCAAGACAGTTAAAGTAGTATGCCTAATTTTTACATCCCCATAAGTACAATACATTAAAACAGCAAAACAAATGGGCTAGTATCAAAATGCAAAGACTCAGCTTTAAAGAATAGACAGAAGGAACAGTTTTGATTTTGTTCCTTTTTAGATTTTCTTTTACACAACTGCAGTTCATATTATCATTTTATGTAATGTTTGAGATTTTATTTTGCTGCCCTGTGTGAAGTGCTGTCATTATTATTATTATTGTTATGTGCAGAAAAGCAATAAAATGGAATTTTCAGGTCAACACTCCTTTGTTATATTTCATTTCATACCATTCAGGTGTAAAAGCTTCTCAGTGTGACCTCAGTCAGCCGCAGCATTGAGTTGTGGGTTTCATGGTGATATGATGTTTTGTAACTTTTAACTGGATGAAAACCACTACTCTACAGGGAGTGTACAAAATCTATTGTTCAATGGACAGAGACATTAAAAGACAGGCTTGTGGATAGTTATTATTATTATTATTATTATTATTAATAATAATAATAATAATAATGGAGGTGGATGTGTCTTCTGTGTCTGCCAATAGAAAAAGATCCGTGCTAAATACTTCTTGGAACTGCTTTCTATTTCCTTTCATCACCGTGTACATGATGGTTCAGTGCACCAGTTTCAGAAGAAAGGCGGCCACACAATCATGTCTCCTGTGAACTGTGACCTCCTACCAGAAGCCCTCTCCTCCGACATCATCGCACATGAAACAAGAGAAGGCCCAGAGCTGCGAGTGGTTGTTGGGAAACAGAAGGGTTTTTATCAGTCAGATCAGGCGGCATATGAAGCCAACCTTTCTCTGACCTTTTGGAGGTGGATGGCTATTGCTCTGCCTCCATCAGGTTAATGACCTGTCAGACTGACTGATCTCTGAGAGCGCTGGACTGTGACAGCCATGACACCCTTCCCACCAAGCCAGGTCAGCACCACAAACTCAGCCGATGTGTCTTCATGAGATCGCTACTCAGATGTATGAGGGGTTTTCCCTTTAAGGAAAGTCTACATTTCTTGCAAAGGCTCTAATACATGAACCCTCAAATGTATACCACAGCTGTTCAGCAATCCAATATGATCAGACCCTGACTAATTCATCCATTACATTCAATTACAGCTGTAAACTAGAAAAGCACTCGGAGAGCGCATACCTCCGCCATGCCGTTTGTCTGTCTGTCCGTCTGTGTGTGTGCGTGTGTGTGTGTGTGTGTCTGTTTGTTTGTTAACAGCATAACTCAAAAAGTCGTGGACGGATTTTCACTAAATTTTTACAGGATGTCCGGAAGAGCAAGAGTAAGAATCAATTAGATTTTGGAGGTGATCCGAATCACCGTCTGGATCCAGGAATTTTTTGAAGCTCTCTGTCCAGTTGAGAGATCTCTCAATTGGACAGAGAGCTTCAAAAAATTCCTGGATCCAGACGGTGATTCGGATCACCTCCAAAATCTAATCGATTCTTACTCTTGCTCTTCCAGACATCCTGTAAAAATCATAACTTTTTGAGTTATGCTGTTAACAGACAAACAGACAGACACACACACACACACAGATGGACAGACAGACAAACAAACTCCGGTGATTACATAACCTCCTGGCGGAGGTAATAAAAGCTTGCATGTACTTGTAAAGACAATGTATCGCCTTGAGTTTTCAGTGACTTCTATAATTCTTAATTGTCTATGATGGAATTATTGAAAGACAAGCATCATTGTCACAAAACAACAACAACAACAACAACAAAACATCAAGCATTTCAGTTATCCCATAGATTTATTATTGGTTTTCTGGAAGTATGACACTATCTGCTCAGTCAAAAATATACATCCAGCAAATTGAATTACCAGTTTTGGTCATGTAGAATGTTGTGTTTATTAAATTTTCTTAGTTCCATGGCCTCTTAACTTCTTAGGAGTGGTTATGATTGACTACAACTGGTGAATCCTCTGAGTCAGTTTATACAGGAGCCATTTAATACATACATCAGACTCAGTCAGAAACATTACAGTGGGAAAGTCTCAGGAGCTCAGGAAAAGATATGAAAAAGCAAATCAGTAAGTTGAACAAGTCAGGAAATTCACTTGGAACCATTTCAAAGCAGCTTTGGATCCCAAAATCGTCTGTGCAGACAATTATAAGTATAAAGTTACTGCTACGATCAGGAAGAAAACACAAACTATCACCTGCTGCCGAGAGACAATTGGTCAGGATAGTTAAGAATCAACCAAGAATCACCAAGAAGCAGATCTGCAATGAATGAGAAGCTGCTGGAACACAGCTGTGAGTGTCCACAGTGTTTTACATCAGCATGAGTTGAGAGACTCCATGAAGAAAGAAGTTCTTCCTCTCGAAGCAGCACCTTAAAGCGCGGCTGAAGTTTGCTGTTGATCACATGGCATCAAAGAAAAGGCCTTCTGGAGAAAAAATCTGTGATCAGATGAGCTATTTGACCACCATGACCAGAATATGTGCGGAGAAGAGAAGTTGAGGGCTTTAACCTCAAGAACACCAAACCTACTGTCAAGCATGGTGGTGGCAGTATTATGCTCTGGGTCTGTTTTTCTGCCAGTGGAACTGGAGCTTTGCACAAAGTAAAAAGTAAAAGTAAATGGTTTATCCAACAAGATGACGACTCCAAACACAGATCAAACGTGGTAAAGTGATGGTTAAATCAGACTTCTATTTAATTAAAGTTAACCTTGTCTATTTCATCTTGAACTGAAAGTATTTTGATGCTGTTACCGTTATAAATTATACTGAAGTAAAAATTTGAATGCAGTACCTTTTCCTCTACACTCCAGTACTATGGTACTTCTACTTAAATGTAAGATATTGCACCATAGAAATAGGCCATTCTCCTAAGAAGGAGAATTATCGGCCACTGTCCCTTCTCAAAACTTAAAAGTCAATTTGAAAAGCAAGAAATGTCAAGCAGCTGCGAGCGTATGGAGACAGTTGAACTTGCTAGCCCGGTGCTAAGGGAAATGCCGATTCGCGAGAATGTTTTTCCAGTTGTGGATACTGTTTTGTGAGCCTGCATCATGTGCACATGCTTGGTTTTCAAGTGCAAATGTTTTGAGACTAATTAAATGAAATGCATTAACAGTTTTCCAGTTTTATTCCTTTTGCATAATGACAATAAAGGCTTTCTATGCTATTGTAGCTTGAGGGATCCCCTGGAGCTGAATGCTAAACTGAAAAAAAGAATGACTTCTAATGTTATACAGACCAGAATCAATAACAGTGTCTCAGCTGTTGAACCTCGACGGCTTCAGTTCTTGAAAGGAGACGACCTCTGCTTTGGGACACAATCATCCTCACCCAAACACCAGGACATGAAATGTCATCAAACAAAAGAAGCACAGCAGCTCCTGGGCTGAGTCAGCAGCCTCCTCTCGCAGCAGAAGAAGAGGAGGAGGAGGAGGGAGGCGACAGATAGAGAGAAACACAGGAAACTGCTGTGTCTTGGTTTTGATACCCAGCCAACAAAATCGCTGAACCTTTCATCAGGGGACCTTGGCAGGGAGGAGTAATGTGTTTCCGCCGCGAGTGTCGGTGCTTCTCCGTCCCGTTTCTGCTTCCCTAAGACAGTCAGACGGAGATGCTAATCCATCTTCATCTGTTACGGCTGCAGCGCTGCCTGCAAACCGCGGCCTCTGAGAGGAAATACGCCGAGTGAACGCACATACAGAGTCTGTTTTCCCTCCAACACGCTGAGCTGGTGCAATTTCGTGAACAACGTCCCCTTTGCATCGCAGGATGCCGAGTGACCCCCTGCTACTAATCCCGATTCTTATGATGGGATAACTCGGCGCAGCACCGTCATCAAGTTTCAGGATCAGTTATGATTGCTGATTAAGCTACAAGGGACGAAAAATAAATGAATAAGATCCGAGCAGAAGATGATTCTGGGGTTTAGAGACATGAGGCGTTACGGACATTATAGAATCTGAAATTAGGCACTGAGATGCCAAAGCAACACTGTGATTTGAGAGGGCCCTTCTACCCTGTACGCTGGTTTATTCTAATTGTCAGAAAAATATCTTTAAATGATCTGTCTAATAAAACAAGGAGATGGAAATAAAAACAAATACACTGTAGTGGAGTGTTTTTTGTAACGCAAAAGAGCTGTTCTCACAATCTTCTCACAACTGAGCACTAACATGTTATTTGTTTGGCTAAACCCTCTGAACCCCAAAGTCTACCAATAGTGTTTACATATGCTATTTTATGAGGCATTGTCTAAAATACACCACTTTTCATGACAGAAACTGTAATAATAGCAACAGGAATCACAAATTTTCAGCATTCTGGCATTTCTTGGAGTGATGCTATATCAGAAATTATCCAGGTCTCTGCATAAACTTGCGATATTTCATTAAAATCACGTTATTTTTACTCAGAAATCTGCCAGGAATAAACAGATTGCACCGGATTCTGTAAAAAAAATACAAACAACCCCACCACCACCACCTCTGAAAAAAATCTGCATTTTTGGTGAAACTGAGAAGCCATGACATACTCAGCTGTGACCAGCAGTCGTGACAATAATTCAGTGAATATACGGCTGAACTGCAGGCAGTGTGTGGAAAGTATGGAAACAAATTACAACAACTGTGAGCAAAATAAAACATACTTGATCAGTAAAATAAAGGCAGCATGGCATAAAACAGTATATAGTGAAGCAAGGTGTTGGACGAGACATTCAGCACGGTCAAACATCCTTGTACAGTTCATGTCCAGTTTAAACTGAAATAATATCTTTAGGGTGTAGATCCACAGCTTTTTTCCCCCAGTATTGGTAACACCTGTTGACATTTTGAAAAATATTGTACATAAACTTTAAGTTTTCCTTTTTTTATCATTTCTGGGATTACAACTGTGTCATGCAGCACGTTTCTGACTTCTCTCTACTTCTAGTCATGGTTGTTTTGTTTCCATAGAGTTGCAGGACTTTATATTACAGTGAAAAATGAGCCCACAGTGAATAAATACGTGATAGAAGCAAATAACACCCAGAAGCCTCTTGGGTTTTAGGAGGTTATATAAACACATCCCATGCAGTCTGATCCTGAGCTACACTGTACAACTCACTCAGTTTGTTCCTTCGTGTTTCCTCTGTTTTCTCACACTATTGACAAGCAAACAGGTGACTCCTCTGATATATTCTTGCAGGGATATTTTGGTGCAGCTATTTTCAGCAAAGTTGGGCTCTTGTTCCTATTTCTTTCCCTATTTGTGTTATCAGAGTTACAGCTGTCACAGATGATGAGCTCAGAACGGCAGTGTGAAAAACGCTGTCAGAGAAAATGATGCCGAGCTTCAAGATACCAGCAGGAGAAAGACTGAGACTGAAAGACAAGATGCCGTAATGTGGGCTTTTGCATATTGCAGTATTTTATGTTTCATTTCAGAGAGGATCCAAGCACTGTTCTGTTTGGATTAATGGGATCGCAGGATGACTGTCAAAGCGCTTCGTGTCCTCAGACAGAAAGTCAAAACCAAATGTTGGAAAAATGAGCTTCATCCCTTGTTTAAGTCCTGAAAGTTGTGAGTTCTGGCCCTTAAAAATGTGTTTTTTTTTCCAGCACAGCCCACAGATGCTTGCTCAGATTGAGATCTGGGAAATTTGGAGGCCTTGACAACACCTTTACCTCTTTGTCATGTTCCTCAAACCACTTCTGAACAGTGTGACAGTCAGCATTATCCAGGTTTTATAAGGTGTTGTTCATGGTCTGCAACTGGGCATCTGTTACAACCCAACTGTTTAGGGGAAAGGGAAGTACAAAAACAGCCATGTGGACACTGTATTGCCAGATTTGAAAGTGGTTCTTTACTGAAAATAGGCAGTTAACAAAAATCACAAGACCGCAAAAGAAATCTGGTGAAGGATGCCACTCAAAGAAATGAAATCAGTATGACAAAAGGAAGGCTTCTCCTGGAAGTTTCAAAAGTCTTACTTTGCAAGCTCATTCTGTAGTGCATAAAGGTCTGGCTGCATCCCATTACCATTCTGTTACAGCGGGAAAAACTCTTGGGCTTGTTGCTAACCTTTTAAACACAGTCGTCATGAGCAGAGAGAAACAAAGAATCTGGCTACAGTTTTCTTTCAAAAAAGTGATGGCTTGAATGGTTGTGCTGAAACATTTGCATACAGGGAGATGAACACCGTGATTAAAATGGATAATCCCCAACAAAAAACAAGCAGCGCTGCCTTACTGCACAATCCAAATCCTCAGCAAAAATGTTCATTTTCATTGTAGTAGTTTGGTGCTCTGAAGTTGTTGTTATTTCTTGTAGCAAACAATACTGTAACACACAGATAGCGGAAGGCGGAACAATACCAACTGAGATTATATGTCAATGGCAGGTGCATACCTGCAACCTCCATCCAGTAAGTCAGACTAGAAATGTGCTAACCAGCAATAACAACATAAAAGCCTAAAAAACAAAACTTAACTCACCTTAGTTGCTCCAACCAAAATCAAACTATAGAGTAGCATCTGTATCTACAGTCTAACACCTGTACAACTAATCAAAAGCAGACTTTATCAACCCTAAACTAGCCTCAAACCTTCTTCCTGAAAACTAATGTCTCACAAATCTTTACCAAATCTCAATCACAGAAACACGGTTCACCAAAACTGCCACAAAATCGCAGGCTGGCAGCGTTTTTGATCACAGGCACAGGACTTGATTGGAGCTTTGCAATCTGGTCCAATCAGGCCTCAAAACTGATGGAGAAGGGACAACGAAGGTACCAATCCGATGCAGGGACTGAGACATGCAGATTTGCAGCAACCAAAAGTCATAACAGGTTCCCAAACTTTTCAACACCCTCAACCCCAAAATAACAGCGTTACAGACTCACAATCTAAAGCAAACACACATAATGACAAAAATAGAACAAATAACACAACAGCTGACCTCATTCTTTGGGAACATATCGTTGCTAAACCTGACCAACCCCGGATCATAACCCTAACCCCCACAGGCTGGTAAACACTAGCCATGATGAGTACATCATGTCATCCGCCTCTCTCCTTACCCTGATGCCCCCATCACTTTGGAACAGGGCAAATCTGGACTCATCAGATCACATGACTTTCTTCAGTTGCTCCAGAGTTCAATCTTTATGCTACCCAGCAAACTGAAGCCTTTTTTTCTGATTAGCCTCACTGATATGGTTGTCTTAGAGTTACACAGCTGTTTGGTCCCAATCCCTGGAGAAATGCTCTCATTTTCACTATTAAACATAGCAGTGAATTGATTTCCTACGATCATCTAAGAGTTTGTTTCAGCCACATTTATTCCTCGAAAATGATGGTTCACCACTATGCTTCAGGTTTTGATCATGCATTGGACAGTCCTTAACCCCATTTTAGTAGTTTCAGAAATCTCCTTAGTTGTTTTCTTTGCTTGATGCAGGCCAATAATTTGACTCTTCTGATACAGATTAACATCTTTTCCATGACCACAGGATATGTCTTCCAACATGGTTGTTTAAGTAATGAGAAGCTCCTCACTGCATCAGCTAGGGTTAAACAAGTTGTTGCAGCTGAAATACATTGACCACTGCAGTAATTATTCAATGGAAGGCTCTTACCTATTTGCTTAGTTAAATCCAAGTGGTGACTTTTTTTTTTTTGGACAGGCAGTGTACGTGCAACTAACTAACCTCCAGATGAATGCAGGACTCAAGGTTTTCCAGCAGAACTTTGCCTCAAGCGTCAAACTGCCTCCAGTGGTTCACCTTCCTCCTATCCTGCTGCCATCTCTTCTCCAGGTAAATGCATGAACCTGGCTGTCCATGTGGTATAAAGGAAAGCGTGAAACACCAGACACACTCGACAATACCTGCTGTTTTGAAGATGCTCTGACCCAGTTGTCTAGACATGACAGTTTGTCAAAGATCCTCACACTGCCCATTTTTCCTGCTTTGAGAACTGACACTTGTTGCCTTACATATCTCACTTACTGACAGGTGCTGCTGCAACCAGATAATCAATGTCACTTCAGCTGTCAGCTGTTTTATTGCTGTGGCTGATTGGTGATTAAAGTTTTATGATGAAATCAAATAAACTGTCAAACATAAGAAAAAGATGATGCTATATATTTCTGTTTCTAGAAATACCTTACCTTGCTGCAATGATCTTTTTGTCCACACATACCACCCCTAAATTGAAAAACAACTGTAGCAGGAGCAGTAATAAAGACATATTTATTAGTTAATCCCCTTAAATCGACCCTTGAAGATGATAATAACCCAGCACCTTTCTCTACATTACTGTGTCTCGTCTATCTTCACGTTTGCCCTTTCGTAGCATCATAAAATATTAGTAGCTGCTTGTTATTTTTTCCTTACATGTCAGTCCCTCATGTCGCTATAAAAACCGAGGTGATAAAGTGTGTGAAATGTCAGGGTTTTCATCGCAGCGGCATCTTTGGCAGACACCCTGAGGTCATTACAATGTCCGACCGGATGATTTATGGAGGTGGATCAAGCCATAAGTCAACTGGGCAAAGGCCAATTAAAAATTAATAACCGATCGGGCATTAAAGATTCAGGAGTGGATGATCTGGTTGTGCTGTAAAATATCTACTTGAAAAGACACATTAATACAAATATACTAAAGGATTTATGAACAGGAAAAGGCTGGATTTACATTCAAAGAAGAATAACAAGAATTAAATTACGTGCGTTTCAATTTTTCTTGATTCGACAACAAAGTTTAACAGCCAGATGCCTCCTCAGACTTTCAGGGACTCAGTGATAAATCATCATGAACCTTCTGCAGGAGTTTTCTCAGACAGCAATCACATACTCTCCTGCGTGACTTGAGTTAAAACTCTCTATAGTCCAGACAGTGGGCTCGTTCCTGCAGGTTTCAGCCAACTAAAGCCCTTTTCAGGCATCGGATACGTACCATTACTGCTTCATCAGTCGGTTCAAGTGGCAACATTTGGACATAAATCACCTTTCAATTAATGTTTGGCATTGTTTCACTCAAATATGACGGTGATGGAAAGAGATTTGTCAAAGAAACCCTGTAAAATATGTAATAATGTCCAAATAAATAGAACAAGCAGCTTATTCATTTGTCAGAAAACTAACAGACAAGTTTATTTATGATTTCAACAGAAAATTCTGCTCAGGTGTGATGACAATCTAATTACAACTTTACCAACAGTAAAACAAAAAATGCTGCCGATAGCTAATTAATTCCTACAAACAACTGGAAGTAACAAACTAAACTTCAATTTCTCTAAGTCAGAATTTGGATTACATTCTTTTTTGATGAGTCTCATCAGTCTGACCTGTTGCAGACTGTTTTCATTGCAGTGAAGTTTTATTTTTGTGGACGTTTCAGTTTATAACGGATGTGAAACTGTAATAAATAGCAAATTGTAAAAAAAGAAAGACGACTTTTGCTCTGTTTTTCGACCAGTACTACGCATGAAATGTTGGCAGTTTATTCCCAAATTACTTCACACAACTGTTGTCACTTGTGCATGTCTATACATACATGAGACTACATGCAGTTCAGACTTGTGCCATATTGAAACTGAAATGTCACAACTTTGCCAGAAAAGCCATTCAGACATGAAGTCGACATGTTCAAATGACATCAGATTAACAGAAAGTATTGCATGTTTGAAAGAAACTTAGTAAACATCTGATAAATGAAAAAACCTGACTGTATTTACACCTTTTGCATTATCTGACATCTGATGCATTGGCCTTTGCATTTAGATTGTTGGTGGTAAAATATGTTCCTGTTGCTCCGTCCCATTTGACATTTGATCCAGCGTCACCATACAGACCAGCAAACAAGTCATGCTCCTGATCCAGGGTTTCTGCAGCGTTTTACCTGTTATACCTTAAGATCACACCATCCACCATCCAAGTATTCATTTCTTAACAGATATTTCATTTAGTTGATGTTTTTTTTAGGATCTGTAAATGTACATGGTGACCCAAAAGTTTGGAAACAAATAAAAAGTCTATAATCCAAATAATATAATGTTATTTAAAAAGCAGTTGAAAAGATTAACTCTTGAAAAATATCAATCCCAGGAATAATAAACTAGAAGTAACTAAAATGATTTTGAATGGACTCCTCTTATCTTGTCAGTGATAATGGTGAATATTAGTTGTTGTTTTTTTTCCTTTTTCCTTCTACGAAATGTAGAAACTTTTCGTTTTGGTTGAAAAAGGTTTGGCAAAATAAGTTTCGACTTCAGACTAAACCCTTCGGTCACAGGACGATGATGTTGATGATGATCTTGATGATGATCTTGTTGATGATGTTGACGATGATGATAATGATCATATTGACGATGATAATTTATGTGGACAACGATGATGATGATGATGGTGATGCCATCATTAGTACACAATTGTTACAATGTTTACTTTTTTCCTTGCTGACCGAATAAACTACTACTACTACTACTACTTATTTCAATAAATCAGTACCACAGATATATTCAGAAAAGTAACAGATTAGTGTAAAACAAACATATTTCGACATGTTCATGTTTGTTTCTTATACAAAGTTGTGAACATTTCCACCAACTGGGTACACTGGTTACACTGGTATCTTCTGGAATGTACCTTCATTTATGCTTAGGAAGGTTCCTCAAACTGGCCTGTAAATGTTGTCTCATAGTACTTTTGGATGTTTAAAAAAATTAAAACTGTCAGATACTTTACCATCAAGAGTTTTGAAATCTGACACTGATGGCCTGCATTTTGAAGTTCTGCTCCAGCATACCTGGACCTTATGGTTCTATTAATTTTCTTCCGAGTTATTGCACTCTGCAAATACTATGCTTTTAAGTTATTTTATTATGCTATAACAAAAATGGGTAAAATAAGAGTGAATTCAATGCACCCCCAACTCAAATAGACACTGCAGTTAAACTTTGTTTCCAAACTTTTGCGTCACCCTGTAAATGTTACAAAAAAAGATGCTCCTGCCTACTCAAATGTGAGAATTCCCTTCTTTGTGTTATAAATAAATTAGATGTATTTTGGATTTTTGGACATATGATTGCTCTGAGGTTTTACTGTTTGAATTTGAGGCTGTGCTCAAATTTGATCCGGTGAACTCTGCAGAAATTGTGATGCTGATTTGGCTTTGAAACATATTTAAAAGAAAGCACCACTGTTTATGCACAAAATTTCCATTATTTGATCCATGCTGCTGATTTGTCCTAAAGCTACGTTGAACAGAGACACTCTATTAATCTGCCGCAGAGGTTCTAGTATCTGAATATGGGATTTAATCTGTGTGAACCTGCAAACAATCACTGTAGACTCGACTGACCTAAGATCACACCCCGATAGAAAACATCTTTACATCGTCTTCGTAGAGGCTTCATTCTCTCCTGAGTTCTCGTCTTATTGCAACCAAACAGCTTCAAGTCATCAACAGATACAATAATAAAGACAGGAGGACAACAGTTCCTCCATTAAGTATGGAGAGTGCAGAGGCGGCTCGAGTCCAGGGTCAGAAAAAGTCCAGACAAGAACAAAAACCTCCAGAGAGTGAACCGCCGCAGCCGACATCTCCGAATCATTATGTTCTTTCATGGATTGTGAAACTCCGCTTCGCCCTGAGGGCTTGCAGCAAAACTCTGTGACTGCAAAAGCACATAAAGTATCTGCATTTTCTCTTTTCCACCTTCACTTTTAGTTTGAGCATCATTAATCACCAGACGCCGACAGTGAATGCTGCCGCTGAGGGATTTTCTCAGCGTGAAGTTAACTGGAGCAGGTCATCCGGGTCCGAGGTTCCTGCTCAGATGTACAGCTCTGGCCTTGGTCACAGTTGGGCTCGGGTCGCAACGCTGAGGTGATTTATGTCCTCCGTTTTTCACCTCCCGCCTCTCTTTCTGCTGCCTGGCAAGGCGTTTTCCAGCAACCATGAAGAACAGGTAGTGGCTGATTATCACCACATGTGGGCAAACTGCTTCAAAATGTCCCCCATGCATCACACTGAGCGGTGGAAGCTGCAACCCACTGGCACAATATAACTTAGAGTCCGAAACACTGCTTTTTCTAAACTGTTTGCTTTTCTGTCAAAGGTTCTGGGAAAAAAATTCATATCCAGGAACTTCCCAGCACTGCAGCAGGACTTGAGAGTCACACAGATCCCCATGGAATTTTCAGTAGTTCGCAATTTTTGCTTTTTCTTTGTCACAAATGTTGGAAGGACTCGCCAAATGTCCTCTGCTGGTGCTGGCACTGTCACTTCTTCTCTTATAAAGGTTGCCATTGTGAAAAGGTGTATTTTACCCCAAACAATGATCTTTTTAAACCTTACCAAGTGGTTTTGGTGCCTGAGCTGAAGCAAACAGGAAGTGAAAAAGAGACTGAGGTCACAAAATAAAATGAATCTAAGTGAAAAAACAATAAATGAAAACCCAACCCAGTCTCTACAAACTGATAACTAAATGGCATTCTCACTTTTGGGAAAAACAGTTTTCTGCCAGATTGTATTTCTTTGTAACGTCTGTTACGTCTGGATTTGTCCAGCCTCTGTGTGAGGACGTGGTTCGTGGAGACTGTGTTGTTTACCACTGGCTGAAGACCGAGCTACCGGTGTCTAAATGGCATCAGGGGAGATCCTACGCTGCTCTCAGCTTCACTCGCATGAGAACGTTAGGACAAGGTTTAATTGCCAGACATTGTTTATATTCCATCAGTGTTGTACACGTGTCAATAAAATAATTGTTCACTGAGAAAACTTTATATCTCCCTATTTAAAATTGGACTCCCCCAAGAATGCAAGACGTGGCACCAATATATGTCGAGTGCTTAATATATAAATTATTATTTAATTATACTAAACACTTTGTACATAAATCATTTATTATTGTTATTTTATTGGACCAGTTAACAATAGAAAAGAATAGAAATTATTTATCCCATACCTGCGAGACTGCCCTCTTTGGCAGTCATGGCTGCTAAATTACTTTGCACACCTTCAACAAGTGTGGAGAGTGAGAGGCTCTTCAGCACAGCCTTCAACATTATTGATGAAAAAAGGAGCAGACTGACAGCTGAGAAGGCTGAAATGTTCATCTTTCTGAAGAAAAATCTGTCCCTCATGTTGCAAGACAAGGCAGCTTAAGTATTTTCAGTTCAACATCAGGCAGCTAGCATGTTTTATTTTTTCAGTTGTTACTACCTGGCTCAAGATAGACAGCAAAGAAAGGGAGGCAACACACAGCAATAGCCAATCAAAATATAATTTATTAATAGAAAATACCCAAAATAAAGCACAAGTATATGTAAGATGTAAAGAGCAGATTCAGAGTGTCAGAAAATGAAAGATGAGTGAGGATGTATATGGTGGATGCTGGAAGATACAACAAACCGACAAAGGCGATGGCTGGGGTGGCAGATGCAGGCCCTGCTGAGAGAGGGAGAACAAACTATGCAGCCAGCCTTTTATGCCTTCTGGCCCTGCCCTGTTGGGCAGGTAACTCAGGTCCACCCAGCCCCACCCTCCACCATCTCCCTGAGGCTGGAGCAGACAGCAGAGCGAGACACATGCAAGGGGAGAAAGAGGAGGAGGAGCAGGAGGGGTTGTCACACAGTGAACATAATGTGATTATTTGAATTCATTGTAATATTTAGTTTAATGAATGTTTTACATACAGTACAACATCAGCGGCTGCATGCAAAAGAAGAAAGACACGAGATTGCACAATCACTGTTTACCCTTGTTTTTCTGTTTTTGTTTGGGTGCAGCAAATCAGGTGTATCGCCTAGATTTTTACTGTTTTGATTGTGTGTCTTGAGAAGCCATGTGTAACTGAATACTACCTACATTGTTCTAGTGGAGATGCTATTATTTTATGTTAATTCATAAAATTATTTATTGCAGCCTTGCAATGCCATTAAGTAAATAACTTTTCTGTTTATACACTGGGATTATTTAGGTTAATTTAAATATGTGCACCAAGTTGCAGTTTTATTTCAAACATTTGAATGGTGCAGCTGGGTCTGTTGTGTTTACAAACGCTGTTAAAAGCGACATGAGCTTTAAGTTTTAATAAAGTCACAGCAGTTACACATAACTTGTCAGGTGTTCCTTCTTTCTTTAGGGGACCAGAACAGGTGTTGTACAATGAACGTGGTGTTTTTAGATGTCAGTATCAAGCAAATTACACCCATGTATTATTAACAACTTTTAGAATGACAAAAAGAATCATATCGGTATCGGATCGGTATCGGCCGATCCTCAAGGCTGCAGTATCGATATCGGTATCGGATGTGAAAAAGTGGTATCGAGTAGTGTTGGTGGGATGAAGCCTCATGAGGCATTGAACCACTTGAGCCAATTGGTTCGAGAAAGGGTTCATTTCTTAAAGCTTCATGAGCACACGAAACCACCTACTGGTCAAGTGTATAATCACAGGCAGCTGTATCTGAACCACATGCCGGATGCATTGAATCATTGTTCATTATGGCTGTTGGGAATGAGTATGAAAAACAAAAAATGTATGATCAAATAATTTCTATAGATAAATGATCACATATGTGTATAATAAATATATTTTCATGTATTCTGTGTGTGTAAATTTCCCCAAAATGGTAGTATCATATAATGTAGCAAGTTGTGTAATAATGTCTTTCTGTCACCTTAGGAAAATGGCATGACCTTATGCAAGCAAAGGACAGTGAAAGTGCTTGTGGAACTAGGAAGACTGTACTAAATATGCTTGTGTAACTTAGACAAGGATGTACAGGAAAGGGGAGATTTTATTCATTTTATTCAGAAGTAACAGGTTTTCAACAGTTTCTGGTTTTAAACGATTCCTTTTTTTTTGACACACACAATAAACACCTCACCTTTGAATAAAATAAGAAACAGTGAAAAATACAATTCTTGATAAGCAAACTTAATGTGTCTGTAATAATGTTAGATTTAGCTTACCTTATTAGGAGTTAAAAAAATCAAAATGTTCCCACACAGGGGAAATTTTCCACTTCCTGGTTGGTTTCTTCCTATACACCTATCTTTCTCTCCTCACTCTTCTAAATCTCCAAACTATCTCTCTCTCTCTAAACTCTCCAAACCAAATCTAAACTATATAAACACTATCCAAACTCTATTATCCAGACTATCAAAACTCCATCCAAACTATCCAAACTCTCGACTGACCACAACTCTCTATCAAAACCCACATTTTGAACGGAGCCTGAGGGGTTTATTCTGCTGGCAGACCTCGTGGCAGAATCTGAACCACTTTCCAAAACAGTCACGTGGTTCAGCCAGGCAACGAGGCTTCGGACGTCATCATTTTTGGCTCCTCCCCTAAACGAAGCAAGCCTCGATACGCGCTTCGTGGAAACGCCCCCTCCATAACTCGACACACGCTTCGAAGCCTCGGCACATCTCCTAACATCACTAGTATCGAGCCATCCCTAGTCTTTAGTTCAGCAAACTCTCCTGTTGTTCTTCAAGTCGTGTATGACTCAGTCTTGCGTGTAAGGATTGAGTCATACTTAGCCAGAAAAAACAAAAAAGGACCTGTTTTGGACTAGCCTTGCATGCTAATGGGGAACCAAAAACACTGATGAAGAATATTACACCATTAGATTTGATACAGCTCCAGTGTGCTATCAAAACAGAGCTGGGGAATTGTTTTGGTGGAACATTAGCCCACAGGCCAGTAAGCACTACAACAGATGAGATGGCTGAGTGGTTAAGGTAATGGACTACTGATTTATTGTGCTCCGCATGTGTGGGTTCAAATCCCATCCTAGTTGGATTCTGAGATGTTTAGACCAACCTCTATTATGGCTAAGACTCTACCAGCAGGATTCAAGTCTTTCTTACCAAAGCGTCAATCAGCAGATCACCCAAAGACTACCACCAAAATAAGGACTGTGCTGGAATTACATTATCATGGGAAACCAGGAAATACACTGGTCTGAAACAAGTATGATCAGTTTGATGTTAAAAACCTGTATTTCCTTCTATGTTGTCATTGCAGATTGGGACCCAAAGCCACGTGTCCACTAGATGCGATTTTCCCACACGTAAATACACCACACCTGAAAATCACACAGATGATGGGCGGTCACTAGCAGGACACAACATTGTCCCATGACAGCACTTGAGCTTCAGTGCTCCACTAAATGGGCACGTGACCAAGCTGTCCGCTTGATGGTCTTGTAGGCATGTAGGATAAACAAAGCGACTCGGCTGCAAACTTTCCCTTTTATTTCGAAAATACTTCAGCAAAAAGCATTTCTGAAAGCATTTGAGGCGAGAAATGAGCTGTGCAGTAGCTGAATCTGTCCGTTTTCTAGGTCAGCGATGGCTTGTTTAGATGTTCAAGGACAGTTTCACGATGCGTGGGATCTCCGCACGTCGCATCAAATTTGCATAAAGTAGAAGTCGAGCCTACTTTATGCAAATGAGCTGTGGGGAAACACACTGGATCGCAACTCGAAACACACCACATGTTGCATGCTGGTCCAGTTGCGGTGCACTTCCAGCTGCGTTCCAGTGTGTTTACCCTAAATACAGCTACAAGGAATTGTGGAGCATTTGCAAACAAGAAAGTAACACAACAGATGAGGTGGCCAAGCGGTTAAGGCGATGGATTGCTAATCCATTGTGCTCTGCACGCGTGGGTTTGAATCCCATCCTTGTCGGTTTGTAAGTTTTCTTGGAGTTGTGGTGGCTCTGATTTACCTGCTGTAAAATTTCATCCAGTGACAAGCCTCGGAGCTTGTCAGGTTTTTGGCAGTCGTGATTCGAAGGTCAGCAGAATTCAAGTCTTTCTTACTGAAGGACAATGTGTCACTCAGCACATCACCCAAAGAGCAACATCTCTAAAACTGCTTGATTAAGAAAACAACTTAGCTTAAGGTGCAGGGTAAATTTTTATTACTCATTACCATTGTGTTTCAGAGAGAAAACTCTCTAGCTTGTTTGTGATTCTTTAAACCATCACAATCGTATTTGGTGGAGCTAAGCAAAAGATGCAGCTTTGGTGTGCCCTAAATATAGTGACAGGAAAATGTTTTGGTGAAACATTTACACAAAAGAAGGTAACAGTTACAACAGACAAGGTGGCTCAGTGGTTAAGGCGATGGATTGCTAATCCATTGTGCTCTGCATGTGTGGGTTCAAATCACATCCTTGTTGGATTCCAACATGTTTAGACCAAGTTCTATTATGGCTAAGACCCTACCGGCAGGATTCAGGTCTCTCTTACCAAAGCGTCAATCAGCGGATCACCCAAAGACTACCACCAAAATAAGGACTGTGCTGGAATTACATTATCATGGGAAACCAGGAAATACACTGGTCTGAAACAAGTGTGATCAGTTTGATGTTAGAGACCTGTATTTCCTTCTATGTTGTCATTGCAGATTGGGACTCAATGCCACACAGTAAAGCCACGTGTCCACTAGATGCGATCCTCCCACACGTAAATGCACCGCGCCTGAAAATCGCACAGATGGTGGGCGGTCACTAGCAGGACACAACATTGTCCCATGACAGCACTTGAGTTCAGCAAAAAGCATTTCTGAAAGCATTTGAGGCGAGAAATGAGCTGTGCAGTAGCTGAATCTCTCCTTTTTCTCGGTCAGCGATGGCTAGTTTAGATGTTTGAGGACAGTTTCACGATGCGTGGGATCTCCACACGTCAAATCAAATTTGCATCAAAGTAGAAGCCAAGCCTACTTTATGCAAATGAGCTGTGGGGAAACACACTGGATCGCAGCTCGAAACACACCACATGTTCCATGCTGGTCCAGTTGCGGTGCATTTCCAGCTGCGATCCAGTATCCATCCATCCATTCTCTATACACCGCTTTATCCTCACTAGGGTTGCGGGGGTGCTGGAGCCTATCTCAGCTGACTCGGGCGAAGGCAGGGGACACCCTGGACAGGTCGCCAGTCTGTTGCAATGCTTATTTTAAGAAGAATTGAATGGTTGTTTATTTAATTGAGTTTCATTATTTTCTCTGTCATGTATTGCTATTAAAATATACATACAGCAACTTCAATTATCAGTTGTGGTGATGTAGAAAGCTGCCGTGATCATATTTTCTTAGTGGCGTGGCATCTTAGCATCCCTTGTTTGATTATACGATTGATTCATTTTTTATAATGGAATGATTGAAACACACGTGTCATTGTCACAAACAATCATGCATTTTGGTTCTTTCACAAATTTATTAAAAGTATTCTGGAAATATGATAACACATACAATACATATACATAAAGTTTTGATGATATAGAATCTTGTGTTAATTATATTTTCTTAGTTTCAGGGCCTCCTAATTTCTCATGCGTGATTATGATTGACTACAGCTGCTGATTCCTCCTATAAGTCATTGAAACATGTCTTTGTTACAAAGACACAATTGTGCATTTTGGTCCTTCAATAGATTTTGGTTCCCTGTCTGTCACTTCTCCCTCATGTCTCTCTCTCTCCCTGCCACTCGCCCTCCTGCTCTACCTGCACTCTGCCTGCTGATTACCCCAAATCAGCTGCAGCAATCAGTAAACTCAGCTCACCTGTCCACAAGCTCTCCTCACTATTCAAACCCCGCTCAGGTCCCATCCACACGAAGACAAAACGAGGTCTAAACGCATAAGTTTCTTGCCGAATCTGCGTATCATCCACACGAAGACGGCGTTTTGGGGGTCTGTAAACGATCATTTTTGAAACCAGGTTCCAGAGTGTAAAGATTCTGAAACGCCGTATAGGCAGCGCCGTGTTTACTGGCTATCCGCTACTTTTCAGATACGCTTGCATCATAGTTTCGTATCTTCATTGACACGCATGCGCCACATGCGGCAATGAAGCTAGTGACCCTACTATCCCTGTTGCAGCAAAATCTCCTTCTTTTCAATCACCACCGAGTTGAACAAACAATTATCGAGGACACATTACATTACTTCCCGGCTTGGTCTCTGTTTACAAATTTTGCCGCAAGTGCGCATGCCCACTGTTTTTTCTTCTGTTTGCGTGTGTTTCCGTCATATCGTTACAGCGCCCCTAGAGGTCTGGCATGTGTTTTACAGAGTTTCCATGCATATCGAGTGCATTCATGTAGACGCATACATTTTCTGAGACGCCTTCGTCTTTATGGCGATCGTTTTTTAAACTGTTAAGCGTTTTGTCTTCGTGTGGATGGGGCCTCAGCCACTGCCAGATCATTGATCCACGCCCCTTCAGAAACACTGCTCACTTTTTGGACTTTGTTTCCCCCTGCCTCCTGGATTTCCCCTTTTAGGACTCTGCTCCTCTCCACCTGGATTCCCTGAGCTTGCTTCCCTGTCACTTCTGTCTAGTTTTCCCTTTGTTGTGAGTCCCCATCCTTAGCTTAGTTCTGCCATTCAGTTTAGTTTTGCGATCGTCCGTTTGAGTCCATAGTGTTCCCATAGTGTTTGTCAGTAGTGGCTTGGTTTAGTTGACTTGCCCCAGTTCAGTTCTCCCTTTATGTATTGTTTTAGTTTTCTGCTTAAATAAAACCCTTTTCCTGATTTCACCAGTTTGCCTGTCTCTCTGCCTGCGCCTGGGTTCTCCAGCCCCTCCCTGTAACAGCTACAGGTGCTGACTCCTGTATGCCACTGAAGCATCTTTGTCACACAAAAATAATCACGCATTTTGGTTCTTTCACAAATTTATTAAAGGCCTTCGGGAAATATGACAAAATCTTACATACAGCAGCTTGAATGATCAGTTATGGTGATGTAGAAAGCTGCGTTAATCATATTTTCTTAGTTTAATGGTCTAACATATCATGCTTGACTACAATTGACTACAGCTGTTTACTCCTATGAGCCAATTTAAATCTACTCAGTTTTAATTTTTATTGGAATGACCTCTTAACTTATGGGAAGAGTGACAAAGTTTTTTGTGTGTGTTTTATTTACCATGTAGTGCCAGAAAAAAGGAAATAAAAGATGCAACATCTCAGGTTGCCATGTGACATTTTCGACTTCCACTGAGCAAAACGCCTTGTTTTTACCATCAATATTCTTTGTTAGATTTTGCAAATTCAAGTCCTTCGTACTTAGTTGCTCAAGAATTCCACACACATTCAGTTGTGCGCCTTGTGAAAGATTCTCTCTCTCCATACACCGCTTTATCCTCACTAGGGTCGTGGGGGTGCTGGAGCCTATCCCAGCTGACTTGGGCAAAGGCAGGGCACACCCTGGACAGGTCGCCAGTCTGTCACAGGGCTACATATACAATCACTCTTGTGAAAGATTCATGATTCAAATTTGTTCTGTTTAAAGGATCCAGATGCAGCAGATGTTGGCTGATCCAGAAACATCTGCTTCAAAACCTGTCGCTTGTATTAGAGTCCAACACTATTGTCTTTGGTAACTGTGCTGATTCCTGTTTAACCAGTCGGACTTGCAGTGTCTATAAAAAATATTCACTCCACTTGGAAGTTTTCCACTTTTACTGATTTTCTGTAGTGAATCACGGTCAATTTGATTTGTCCTTTTTGACGAGAATTGACAGACTATTCCATGTCAAAATGAAAGCAGATTTAGACATATTATGTAGTTAAAAACATAAAATGTAAAATAAATGATTGTCCAAGTATTCAACCTTCTTTAAAGAGACTTTAGTTCAACATGACTGCAGCTAACTGATGCTGAAAGTCACACAATTATTGAAATCATCTGAGTGCAGTGAATGCGTCTCAGTGATAGAATAAAGACACCTGTATCTGGAACGTCCAGTCACTGGTGAATCGGTACTCCTGACTGTAACTACATCATTCAGACAAAAGAAGACTCCAAGAAACTCTGCGAAAAGGTTAATTAAAGGCATAAGTCAGGGGATGAATACAAGAAAATCTCCAAGTCCCTGAATATCTCTTTGACTACAGTGAAATCCATCATTTAGAGATGGAACAAATCTTGCACATGTATAAATCTGTCTTCAGCAGGCTGTCCTCCAAAATTAATTTGTTAATTAAAAGTATAAAGAAGGACAGACCATCAAATATGAGCTGCATTGTAAAATGGTGACTAATGCAAAGACATCATTTGAATCCAATACCGCAGCCTGTCCTGTGGTTTGAGGTCCTCATTCTTGGTTTGTGAGTCATACTCTGTCTTTGCAGTGCAGCTTTTGATTGCACATCTGAGGTCACAATGGAAGATTTATAGCTGTTAGTTTTGTGAAAGTTCGAAAAAGTGTTATAAACTTTCATGATTAGGCTCAAGGTTTAGACAAAAAGGAGGGAAAACACATATGCGGTATGAATCAAAGGTAAAAGTGGTTGTTAAAGACAACTAGATGAGCCCTCAGTATAGGGCAGAACCACGCCCTCTGCTGGCGAAAACCCTGTCCTCCCTATACAACTGATGCAATATATATCAATTTTGATCATCGTACGTATCTCCCTCCCTACTTGATCTGCTGACCTGTAACTCCACAACTGAGCAGGGGACCTTAGACTGATCTTCAGTGCCAAGTTTGATTATCCTGACTTCAGCGGTTGCAGAGATATCGGACCGGACATAGCCACATACATACATATTTACCCAGCCAGATACCACACCGAATGCAATAACCCCGCCGACGTACCCGTCGGCCGTGGTTAATTATTCTTCAAACATCCAATAAGAGGTTTCTTATTTGTTGAATTTGTTAGCAAAGTATTTCATGTTTCCACATCCTGATCATTCCACTGTTTGCTCTCTTTCTCTTGTTCTACTAGTGGCCATCAAACTGTGTAACTTGTTGCTTTTTTGCAGGAGTGACAGCTAAAACATTGCTTATATCTAAACATTAAAATCAGTATTATTTGCAATATTGCTACTTTTTACAATATCCATATTCATATCATGTCTAGCATTTCACTTCATGTCCAATATTTAGTCCTGTGTCATACATCTGTATTATTGTTTTATTACTTTTGACATAATCATACCCGATGACTTTTTTTCTGAGCAATTTATGGCATAAGAATTAAATTTGGAATTAAAAAAGTGTTATCTTATCTCTTAATTTATGCAGGGTTTTTTTTTGAAAGCACTTTTGCATTTTCTCTCACCCATAAAGAGACAATGAACTGTATAAATATTCATGTGTTGTGCAGCAAACACCTGGTTGTGTCCACTGCAGGAGTCAGTGAACCTTCAGCGCTGGCTGTCAGGCACACTTCTGCACCATCGCATTTACAAACTGGTTCACCACCTCGGTCACATCTGCTGCTGAGGCTGATTGAGACAAACTGCAGCTGAGATTACAACTGAACTCACTGGATGACAAACACGGCGTCCAAAATCAGTCACCGCTCACTATATAGTGTGTTTGCCATTTTTTATGTAAAGCTACAACTGCTACACCCTACAGAGTCACTCAAAGTATCCCACAATGCACTGTGAAAATAGTCACCATCCAGCAATATGCTCCATCATGTATTCCATTGAATGAGAAAGGCAGACTATTGAGGATTGGCGGCATCTCCACATATTTTTCGCAACTGTTTTATAGTGTTAAGGCATATTTCCTACAGAATGTTTTCTATACATGTAGCTTGTTGAAATGACAACAGACATGATACAAATCCAAGAATTATGTTGTAGGTTCTTGAAGACGTTTTACCTCTCATCTAAGAGGCTTCTTCAGTTCTAACTCACTAATGGGGAGTACCAGAATTTATAGTCACTCCAGGTCACATGGCTAATGGCCCATTAATGACCCAGGACTCACATGCCTCCAGGTGTGAATTGTTGTGAAACCAGGTGGTCCACCAACAATGACAGCAATCATGGTGATGGGGCATGCCAGTTTACACAACAAAGAATGTGAATCTGCCAAATCAGGAGTGACCTGTATGTTCTTGAAGCCGTTTCACCTCTCTTCCAAGAGGCTTCATCAGTTCTGACTAATGCATGTGTAGACTGAGCACTGACTAGAATATATTCTGACATTCCACATTAATCAGTTAGAACTGAAGAAGCCTCTTGGATGAGATTGAAACATCTTCAAGAACCTACAAGAGAAATCCAGCTGATTTTTACTGAAGCTCCTACGATCACCATGACCTGAATGACTGAGAATCTTCACAGACATACTAGTCTGTATTGATATGTTTAAATGACAGAGTGATGTATCACAACACTAAGAAAAAAACAACAACATATTTTTGCCTTTGCTTGTTAATTTTGGTAAATACTCTTAGTATAATATGAATTTATTACAAAAATACTGGTCAGTACATTACCAAAGCTGACATTAATCTGATATGTTTCAATTCAGCGACGGCAATGATGTAATTAATAGCGCAGAGAGTCCGAAATGGATATTTTTGCAGAGGAGCTCTGAGATAGTTCACTGTATGGTAGTCATAGACAGGGAGGAGGGAAAGAGTGGATGATTTTAGCGCCAGTTCAACATAATTCATCTCATAGCACTTCACAGCAGTGGTGATGCCACAGTTCAGTCTCTGGGCTACCGATCAGAAGGCGAGAGGATCAAATCCCAATGCTGCCATTGTTGGGCCTTTGGGCAATACTCTTAACCATGCTGACCATGCACTCTGATCCCAGTTTTAATATGTGAAAACAACATTTCACAATTCCATAAAAATGTATTTGTGATAAATAAAAGCCTCTTCTTCTTCTTCGCATAGTCAGTAACGACCTTATGAATTTTAAACCAAGAACTGAGAACCCAACAATCCAGAGTCACCTCTGGATTCCTTCTGAACAAGCAGTCAGCAACGTTGGGAAAAAAAACAACACAAAAGTATAATAAGGAGGGAAAAAAGTCTCAGACAAACCAGACTCAGGGAAGGCAGCCATCTTCCTCAACTGGCTGAGGTGAGATGGGGATGAGGGGGTAGTCGTCTATTGCAGCTGACTAAGGGTGAAGGCAGGGGACACCTGGACAGGTCACCAGTCTATCACAGGGCTGCATATAGAGACAAATAAACACACTCACATTCACACCTACGAGCAATTTAAAATCACCAATTAACCTTGGCATGTTTTTGGACTGTAGGAGGAAACTGGAGTACCCGGAGAAAACCCACGCATGCACAGGGAGAACATGCAAACTCCATGTAGAAAGATCTCAGGCTGGGATACATCTACACTGTCAAAGCAGACCCGTGTTCACAACCAGCAGCTGGATCCTGTTGAACTTAAGGTTATTTGTCAAGTTTCACATCAGCTCCAGTATCAGTTGTATTTATTTAGCTGCCAGCACATTTAACACTCCAACTGTTCATCTGGATCAGAGAGAAACTTATTACAAGAAAAGTCCAACAAAAACCCACCATGACCTTTTTCATAGCTTTTGGTCTCTGACTCTTTACTGGCAAATGCTCCACTGTTAGTATGTAACAGCCTGCAGGCAGGTTTTTACGGCTTTTTATCTGAAAGCAGCGTTATAAGACCGCTGAGAGTGAAGTGAAAGTGTCAAACGCTGCAGCCGCACAGCTCGCTTCTTTGCAACTTCATCCCTCACTTTTAATTCTTATCATGTTTACATTTTTTGTGTGTTTTAACTTTAAAAAAACAGACTTTATGACCAGTTTTTATCCAGCAACTTGTCCTCACTTGGCTTATCCATGCTTGATATTCATAATTTCAACATGTAGTAGTGGTAGATGAAAGATACACAAAAAATACAAGGAGGGATTTCTGCTGGTTGTTGTGTTTATTTTTAAACTTTTTCCTGACACCAAAATCTATAAAAGGTTCAAATAATCTCATTAGAATACCCTGCTGTATATTGTGATGATGTTTCATGTCTTTTCTCCTGTTTATTGTCAAATGCAAGCGGAATGAAGGTTATAAAGAAATCCAAAAGAACATGTAATTTTGTGGTTCATGAGGAATAAATGAAATCTCATGGAAGAAAAAATTTGTTCTATAAAAGTCCAATGACAGAAAAGCTTCCTAATCTAATCTGATCTTAAAAGCTGCGCTTGTTTTCATTTTCATGTTTCTAGTGTATTTCATCTGCTTCCATCTGGTGTTAAGTAGCACAGGGAGTAAAAAACATTTCTCTGACAGAAATGAGCTGGATAAACAGGAAGCCATTTATTTGCAGCCTCCAAAATAAATACCAACAATAAATAGCAGCTTTCAAAGGCAAAGATTAAACCAAGAGGGGAAAAAATACTTTTAACAATTAAGTAATAACAGTACAGTGCTGACTTTCCACTCTATTTCCAAGAGGAATGGGGAACCAGCAGGCATCAGAAACCCAAGAATTCCAGGCATCAACAGCAGGCAGGAGTCAACCTGTAAACACAGAGAACAGGGTTACTGATGGTACCAGGTAAGTGGCAAGGACTGCTCTATTCCCAGGACCAACTGGAGATTAGACGATGGTCCAGCTTTGAAGGATGGGCGAAGTCTGTCTTTTTGGAGAAGCCAGAGTGACAATCAGCGGCTCACACCTGGACCAGATCTGCTGATTGCAACGAGCCACACCTGCTGCCAGCAGAGAGAGAGAGAGAGAGAGAGAGAGAGAGAGAGAGAGAGAGAGAGAGAGAGAGAAAGTTAAAATCAATGAGGAGTCTGGACTTCATCATGTTAACACACACAGTGACTGGTTCAACAATAAAACCTTCCTCCACCCTCCTCCTCCGGCTAAAATACACTGCCATCTTGGCCTCCCCTAAAACAAAGTTTAAAAGCTGGCACTTGTTCTTGTATTGACGAGTGTATTTAAAACCCAGAATAAAAACCTGCTCAGTAAAAACCTCTCCACATTTGGTAAAAACAGTTTGTAAAAACAGAAACAAAGGTAAAAGATGAAGACACTCATAAAAACAGTGAAACACAGTCTCTCTTTGGTTGCAGTAGGGACACCTGTCCTCTGCTGGAGGGTTGATGGTGGCTACAAAGGAGTTCACTGCTAAAATGCCATGAAGGACTCTCCAGTGAAGGTCTGCATGTCTTTTTGAGAGTGGAGGCTTGCAGAGGGACCTCCACTCAGGTCTGGCTGCAGGAGCCAGCTGCAGGTAGGTCCTCCACGGGGTGTCAGGTCTCTTGTCCAGCTTTGTTCTGTTTAAAGTTTTTACCAATATTCTGTAAAAGGTTTTCCCTGAGGTCCCCTCCAGTGGGGCGGACTGGGTATAGTCCAACAAAGGGCCAGAACAGTCTTTAAAATCCGGAGCCAGGAAAATGGCAGGAAAAGGTTCCTCAGCAGTCACTGTTTCATTAAAAGAGGTTAAAAGCAGGCGGTCGTGTCCTGTGAGTCTCTGACTCCAGTCTAAGAGTTTTTTTGTGACCCTCATTGATGAAAGTCCCAGCTGGGCAGCAAGTCCGGAGGGGTCATCCAGTCCAGGTCCCGTCAGCGCCACCACCTGCCCCAGAGTGACGACCCCTGCCTTCTCCAGTCTCTCGGCCACGCTCTGACCTGCCCAGCTGGGAAGGTCCAGACGAGTCCCCCATAGGACTGGCTCCTGGAGGAGCCAGTAGACAGAATCCACCTGCCCCCTCCTCTCTTTCCTCAGCAGGCTCCACACTTTAAAAGCACTTTTATAAAAAGCAGGCAGATGAGATGTGCTCATGTTCGGTGTGTTCATTAAAAACAAACTAAAATCCTGACCCAGGCTGTTAAAACCCTGCAGAATGCAGCCAGACAGGGGTCTCCACAGAGTGTCCTTTGGTCCAGTCAGCAGTCTCTGAATGAACTGTAATCTGAAGGCCGCACCCCTGCTGGCCAGGTGGACCAGGCCTTGGCCCCCCTCCTCTTTGGGTAAAAACAGGACACTCTGTGGGACCCAGTGTAACTTGTCCCAAATAAAATCAACTAAAAGCGATTGTATTTTGGACAGGAGAGAAACTGGGGGGTCGACACAGGATAGCCGGTGCCACAAGGAAGATGAGACCAAGTTGTTGGCTATCAAGGTAGGACATTTTGGGGACCAGCCACCTCTACTTCTCCAGCCGACCCTTGACCTTTTCTAAGACGTTGTCCCAGTTTTTGCTTACAGTGGTCTCATCCCCTAGGAAGACTCCAAGGTATTTGAGTCCTCCTTTCTTCCACTGGAGGTCACCGGGCAGCCTGAGTCAATAAAAACGGTCCAGTCTGGCCAAAGATAAAACCCTGTCCCTACTGTGACTCCAGGAGTACTTTGCTGACTGTTAAAAACCCTCCACACATCACTCAGCTCCTGAGTCTCCATCAGCTGTCTGAGTGTGTGGGACGAAGGAGGGTGAGGCTCTCTATGGTTCCTGTCTAAGGATGGATTTTCAGTGCAGTTAAAACCCCCCCAAAAAACATAAAACCATCATTCTCACAGTTTTTAACACAGTCGCTTAAAATGTTTAAAAATGCTACCCTGTCTACTGAGTTAGTGGGAGCGTAGACATTTAAAAACACCAGTTTTACATTTTCAAAGACAGCTTTGACCTTCAATAAAACACCTGGTAAAACTTCATCAACAGTAAAAGAAAAAGGTAAAAAACTCTGAGCAAATAAAATCCCCACCCCTGCACTCAGACTGGACCCGTGGCTTAAAACCAGCTCCCCTTTGAAAGCCCTCCTCCAGTTGCTCTCATTGTCTGGCGTGCTGTGAGTTTCCTGAATAAACATGATATCAAACCTTTTAGTCTCCATTAATTTAAAAAGAGCGGCTCATTGAGAATTAGACCTGGCCCCGTTCAGGTTTAAGGTGCTGATGTTAAAATCACACATGGATAAAAAATAAATAACAGTGAGCAGAGCAGTCAGTAAAAGGTAAAAACATCTAAAAATCTTCCTCATCATTGATGTTTGAGCTTTTACCCTTAAAACGAGTTTTCTAAGTCTGTAGACCTCTTGGTCTGTTAAGGCCCCCTTCCCACAGCTCTTCCTGGTGAGCAGCCTGGTAGACTTCACAAAAAGCTGTAAGTCGGGGAAAAAATCTCCGACGTTAGGCAGCCTGCAGCCTTTGGTCTGCTCCGGGAAGGTCTTGATGTCAGCAGGGGAGTAAGCAGACTGAGAGTCCTCCTGGGTCATGGAGACATCACTCTCTGACTGTGCACACATTTTTACACTCATTTTCTTTGCTTTGGTGTTCTTTTTAACAGGATCAATGATTTTCCTTTTCTGGGACACTTTGAGGAGGTCATCATCAGACATGTCCTCCTCTTCCATTAACTCTTCACTCATGTTTATGCTAATCTCAGCCATGTTTGTGGACATGGCTGAGCTTTTTGCCTCAAAGAGCAGTGTTAAAACGGGAGCCCCAGCAAAAAATGGGACCGCTCTGGCGGCAGCAGCTGGCGGTTCCCCGCCTGGAGCAGCCACAGCGGGTGGCCGCACTCCACCCTTCTCCGGACAGGAGCGGATCAAGTGCCCCTCTGCACCACAATCAAAACATCTCATAGTTTCTGAGGAAACAAAAATGACGTAATTAAAGCCGTCTACTTTAAAAGAGAAAGACAGGTTCAGATCTGCACTCTTATCTTTCAGGATCATGTAGACCTGTCTTCTGTGGCAGATAACAGATAACACGCTGCCTCGTTGCCAGGCAGGTTATGTGTAAAGAACTGTTTAATTACACTCCCCAGTCACGCATCCTGCCAGATTTCTGTCATGCTTACCAATGAATCTGATCAGAACATTACACTGTCGCCTTTGAGTGTTATTGCTGAACTTTCTGCATCACCCCTGATTCTGACTCACAGTGCCATCATCAATGCACCCCAACAAAGCTCTGAAGCCATTCATCTGGAGTTTGATTTTGGAAACTCTCCAATTCCGCCAGATTGGAAAGAGCGGGTCATCTCCAAACTCAAGCAAATTCCAGATGTGTTTTCACATCACGATCTGGACTTCGGACGTACCGACCGAGTGAAGCATTACATCCGCCCTCCATGACGAGACTCCATTCAAACACAGAGCTCAACCTATCCATCCTCGCGACATACAGTACAGAGCGGGTAGCCAGAATACAGATGCAGATGCTCTCTCTTGAATCCCACGTCGTCAGCTGCCTGACCCACACAGTCGGAAGGAATGGGACATGGTTCAGAAGTTCACCTGTGACCATGCAGACGATTCTGACACTGCAGTGGAACTCGATCCGGAGGTTGTGGCTGCAATATGCCACAGCTGCCTGGAGAGAGATCTTCATGAGGATGGCATTACTCTGGTTGAGTCACTGAGCATGTCCGTCACTATCATTCCAGATGTTTATGCCAGTGAGTCTCACCAGGGGTTGTCAGTCATGCCATTGCTGTCCTGTGATGACCTCAGGGAGAAGCAGCATGGTGATTCTGTCCTCCGCGAGATTATCCATCCACTCAAAACTGGTGAGAAATCCCCTCCCACTGTCAGGAAGGAGCTTCCAGATCTTGCACTTCTACTGAGGGAGTTAAACTGCCTTGAGCTTCAGGATGACATCCTCTACAGAAGAAGGCAAGACGGAGAGCATGTGTCATTCCAGCTTGTTCTTCCAGAAGAGCTGCGGCCTGTGGTCCTTACCGGCCTTCACGATGACATGTGTGTATGGATTATGGACCTGATTTTTCTAAATGCTCTGGATGTTGTGCATTTATTTGATTGTAGTGGTTCCTTTCGATGAATATGAAAATGAAGCGCTGATGTTTGCGAATGGCCATGCACATTGTCTATTCTAATTGTTCATTGTAAATATTTTTTGCACTTTTTGCACTTTACTAAAATTAAACTAATAACAGCATCATATAAAACATTCGGTGTCCCATCAACTCTCTCCTAGAGCGAAATTAGATCTTCTGTTCACTAGCCTATTAAACTATATTGTTATATTTTACCATCATACAGTTGCTACATGTCTTTTCTACCTTAACGTCATCCTCTTTGGACATTTCCTGAGACCAATTAGGCTCTCGTCTGTAATAAATATATACAGTATGAAATTAATCCATGGCTGAGTCTTTATTCACAGGCCTCAGGAGAAATCTGAATATCCAAACGCTGGCCTTTTCTGACTCAGCAGAGGAACGTCTGTACGATTGCCGACAGTAACGGTTGACTGCTGCCTGACCCCGGAGCCTCACTGTTAATCTGAGCCCAGAAGGCTTTGACATTTCTCTGACATTTACCATCCCAACGTTACCTCATGGAAGTGAAAAGGGCCTAGTTACCGGCTCTAAGCAATCGATAGCCAGTTAGTTCATCCTCCCGCAGAGGTCCAGTAAAATGGAGACATGTGTATAATCACATTAGTTCCATCTATCAGCAGCTATAACATCATTTGCAGGATATAAACAGGACGTGGATCTGCTGTTGGAAGGTGAGGGTTGGTGTAGCTGCAGCATAACTCCTATAAAAAGTATTCTGCTTGGAAGTTTTTCCCTTTAATCAATACAATTAGGCTTTTATGACAACAGTTTATTCAAAAAAAGACTCATGTCAAAACGAAAACAGATTTCTGCAGAGTTGCATCAATTCATTGAAAATATAAGACATAAAATCAGTAACTGCGTAACTACTATTCACCTCCTTCAAATCCTTCAATATTTAATAGATGCACCTTTGGCCACAAATACAGTCCTTGTTGATAGGCGTCAACTACAATTTTACTTCATTCTTCTTTGCAAAATTGCTCAATTTCTGTCAGGTCACCCTGGGATCATGAGTGAACAGACCTTTTCACAGCTAGCCACCACTTCACAGTTGGATTGAGGTCTGGGCTCTGACTCGGCCACTTCAGAACATTCACCTTGTTGTCTTTTAATCATTTCTATGTAGTTTTGTCTTTACGCTTCAGGTCATTGTGGAAAACAAATCTTTTCCAAAGTCACAGTTTTCTTGCAGACAGCATCGGGTTGCCCTCTAAGATTTCCTGTACTTTGCTACATCTATTTTACCCTCTACAATTATAAACCTTTCTAGGCCTGCTAATAAGAAACATCCCCACATCATAATGCTGCCACCACCATGCTCCATATCAACACGCTGCATTCACCATGCCTAGCATCGTGATGCTGCCACCATGCTTCTCATCGTGATGCCACCACCATGCTTTATAGTGGGAATATTTGTTTGTGATGATATGCAATGTTTGTAGTCCACCAAACACAGTGACACTGATGAACAAAAAGCTAATTTCTGGTCTCATCAGACCAAAGAACCTTATTCCAGTTGATTTCAGAGTCTCCCACAAGCCTTCTGGTGACTTCCAGTCGAGATTTAATATGAGTTTTTTTCAACAGTAGCTTCCTCATTGGCAATCTCCCATAAAACTTTGTCAGATGAAGAAGAGGCAACAGTTGCTGTATACAGTCTTTGTAACTACTTTAGAGGATTCGTAGGTGTCTGTTTCTTGCACAGCTACTCAGTTTTTGAAGATAACCTGCTCTAGACAGATTTATCCATCCATCCATTCTCTATACACCGCTTTATCCTCACTAGGGTTGCGGGGGTGCTGGAGCCTATCCCAGCTGACTCGGGCGAAGGCAGGGGACACCCTGGACAGGTCGCCAGCCTGTTGCAAGGCTTGATATACAGACAAACAATCACACTCACATTCAGACCTACGGGCTATTTAGAGTAACCAATTAACCTCAGCATGTTTTTGGACTGTGGGAGGAAGCCAGAGTGCCTGGAGAAAACCCACGCATGCACAGGGAGAACATGCAAACTCCATGGAGAAAGATCCCAGGCCCACCCCAGGATTTGAACTGGGGATCTTCTTGCTGCAAGGTGAAAGTGCTAACCACTACTCTACTGTGCAGCCCTAGACAGATTTACACGGGCTGAATTCCTTTTATTTCTGAATGATTGATTTAGCAGTATTCGAAGAGATATTCATTGACTTGGACATTTTCTTGTATCTATTCCCTGACTTATGCTTTCAATGACCTTGTCACAGAGTTGTTTACAGTGTTCTTTAGTCTTCATGGTGTAGTGCACCATTCACTGATTCACCAGTGAATGGACCTTACAGATACATCATACTAGAATCACTTGAAACATGTTCATGATCTCCATTTCACTTACTGTGTGACTTCTAGCACCAACTGACTGCACTGGTGTTGTAAAAACCATGTCACAATAAAGGGAGTGAAAATAAATTTTCATTTATTTTACATTTAATATTTTAACTTTATGATAGTGCTTTGTAGAAATCTCTTTTCAGTTGGACATGAAAAAGTCATTTTATGTGAATTCATGTCACAACAGCCAAATTAAACTGACACATGATTCAATGTTGAAAAGCAATAAAAGGGGATAAACTTCCAAGGGAGGCGTATAGTTTTTATAGGCACTGTAAAAGGATTTTGGGCCACCTTTAGAGCTTCTCACAGTTTCATATCAGCAAGTTGTGCTGCACTATAACAGTAATGAGCACATTACAGGCAGGTTTGGGTTCAGTCTTTGGCTTTTATCCCTGTGGAAAGTTTGCATGAGTAGAAGTAGTTCTCAACTCTACTTCTAAAAAATATAGTATCTCTTGTGTTTCTTTGAGAGTTTATAAGATATGAGACTGTAAACTATAAATGCAAATTAAAATTTGGGTTTTTGTTGTTGTTCTGAATAACTTCTTGGCAAACACCCACCAGGCGAAGTGACTTCCATGAGACCAGGCATGCAGACAAACTAAAGAATTTTCCAGTGTGTAAATCCCCAGTTTTTACTCCTCTGTTTGTGTGTGGATTAAACAAACAAAAAAAAAGAGACACAGTTTGG
The DNA here is from genome assembly GCF_021347895.1 of Acanthochromis polyacanthus. NCBI lineage: Eukaryota > Metazoa > Chordata > Actinopteri > Pomacentridae > Acanthochromis > Acanthochromis polyacanthus. The sequence goes on along the minus strand of NC_067114.1, from coordinate 39,006,956 downwards.
TAATTAGTGAGGTTGTCTGAGTGTTCAGACGGGAGCTTTATGAAATTTAGAGTGCAAATGCGTACAAAGTTGGTGGAAAGACCCCGGGTGGTGCTTTTCTGCGAAGGCATATTTTAAGTTGAATGACAGATTTGCATGAATTCAGACATGAGACGAGCAGAAAAGACACACTGGAGGGAAATCAGTGAAAGAGCTGGAGCTGAGAATGTCAGCAATGTGCGAACGAGAGAAGCTTTGAGCGAAAGCCTAAGAGTAGGTGGACATTTCCATCTTCTCCATCACAAGGTTGTTTGCCAACTGAAGTAACTGAGTCCATTTACTGCGTGGAGAAAATGTTTCCCACCACAGAGGGCGTTTAGGTGGTAATCAGGCAGGGAAATATTGAAAAGATGCTTCAGGAAACAAATTCCACCTCGAAAACGCAGCCAGAGCACTTGTGTCCTGTCACACAGCTCCGAAGCAGTGTCCTTTTCAGCTGTACAACAAGCTCGTCATTATCCTCTCATCACATCAGCTGAACTGTGCAGGGCTGGAGCAGCAGATAATAAGCTGCACAGTTGCCTCTCATTCAGACCTAAACGCTGAAGTGATTCATGTTCGCCACCCCTTGCCCTCTGGCTCCTCCTGCAAATCAGAAGTTAAGGAGGATTAAACAATGGCCTGTGAAAGGTCTTTCGGAGTCGGAGCTAAGTCAAGTCTGGATATAATCGATGTTAACCTTCCAAATGAAAGAACTCTGGCACAAAAAAGACAGAAGTAAGCCTGGCATTTGTGAACCTAAATTTATCATTCGGCCTCAGCCCTCTGGTTTTGTGCCATTTGACAGATCAGTAAAGGTGCTGAGAAAAAAAATTACAAAGTAAGTGGGTTTTTAAAACAAAACAAAGAATTCTCTTCTCCTTTTTTTTTGTATTATCTTGGCATGTGCCTATAGTTTCATAATTACCATGGAAGGCCTCTTCACTGCTTGTCTGGAAACCTATTTAAAGACTGGATTTCACATGTGATGTATTTCTAGTGACTGTCATCGCGTTACAGTTCCTGTTAAGACTTCAGGAGTGTGAAGACTTAGTAGCACTTACTGAGACATGACTGATTAAAGATGACACCCTGTCACTTAGGCTTTGATGATTTGATTCTATTTTTACACAAAGAACAAATAAGTAGGATTAACCGTAAAGACTTCAGTCACAGTGAGATTAAAACAAAGGCACGTTCAGGAGAGACACAATAGCTGGTTTTGTACTATTTTAAACTACTATTTAATTGCTTGACAAATTGCTGCTCAATTACATCTGTTTATTATATTCATTTTCACTACTGCCAGTGTGAAATTAGTGCGTTGTTGTCTAAATAAAATATTTCATTTAGCTGTGAAGAATTGTGGGGCTGCACAGTGGAGTAGTGGTTAGCACTTTCACCTTGCAGCAAGAAGATCCCTGGTTCAAATCCCGGCCTGGGCCTGGGATCTTTCTGCATGGAGTTTGCATGTTCTCCCTGTGCATGCGTGGGTTTTCTTCGGGTACTCTGGCTTCCTCCCACGGTCCAAAAATATGCTGAGGTTAATTGATAGCTCTAAATTGCCCATAGGTGTGAATGTGAGTGTGATTGTTTGTCTGTATATGTAGCCCTGTGACAGACTGGCAACCTGTCCAGGGTGTCCCCTGCCTTCGCTGAGTCAGCTGGGATAGACTCCAGCACCCCCCACGACCCTGATGAGGATAAAGCGGTGTATAGCGAATGGATGGATGGATGAATGTGAAGAATTGTGCTTAATGATGTTGCTTTCAAGGCTACAACCGCTTTGAGGCTTAGACAAGTTTCTATTCTATTTTATTTTCTGTGGAGCTATATGTGGAAGTTTCTTGATATTAAGGTTACCCAACACATTTGTTGGGAGAAGAAGATATACAGTAGGTAGTAATTTTTCCTTTCTTTCTCTTTGAGTGCATATACAGTATGATCATGTGTTCACTATTTTGGCCCCAAAGCTGTGGAACAAACTCCACACATGGAATCAGTTGAGTCCATTCTTCAGTTTACAAAGCTTTTAAAAATCTAGCTGTACAGACATGCAGTCATATAAGGTTGTATAATTTACATGTATGTGTGTATGTGCATATATATGTGTGTGTACACATATATGTCTGTGTGCATATGTGTGTATTTATGCATTTATGGATGTATGTGTATACATGTATGCTTATATGTATATATTATATTTTTATTAGGGCTGGGTCTTTGTTTTAAAAAAAAATGCATTTAATCACACCTTTCTCAGTTCCCTAATTTATGGTACACTTGTGACACTGATACACACTCCAGCCTGCTAGGTGGCGGTAATGAACCTAAGGTCTGTTTGCAGCCGCGCAGAAGATACACAGGACTGAGTGATGTAAGTGCACATGAAAGTTAGGTGAACAGTGACGGAAGATAAGGCTGCATTGACCTTGTTGGGCAGAAAGTTTTCTCTTCAAATTTTTCCTGATGGCAGCTTGGATAAAAGCGTGGTTGTGTGCAAATTGATCAACAAAGAGTTTTCTTATCACCGCAGCACTTCAAGCCAACAGTATCACCTCAGTGCAAGACATGTTGCTGTTAGCACAGACACCACAGCTAAAGCTACATGTCCACAGGCCATTTTTCTTGCATGGAAACACGCCACATCTGAATATTTCCTGCTTGGTGGGTGTGTCACTAGTGAGCCAACAGGCAGTCACATGACAGCCCTTCAGACCTTCACTCTGGTAATAATAATAATAATAATAATAATAATCATACATTTTATTTCACAGCGCCTTTCATAACACCCAAGGACACTTTACAAAGGATGATAGAAGCATTGGCAGCGAAGCAGCGAGAAGTGAGGCAGCGTTCATTCATTGTGCCCTCTCTGTGTTTGCCACATCGCCTCCTCCCTGTTGCAAGAAAGATCTGGGCATGTATAGATTTACTTCCTCAATATCAGGCTCTACTGTGCAACTCTGCCTTTGCACTCTAATCCTGCAGAATGTATTTACGATGCAATACGAATATGTTCCTGGTGATCCTGTCTGGTCTTGGAGGTTCTTCCACTACAAAAATGCAGTTATGGTAGCCGCAGATCCACCTCTGATCAGCAGTGATGATCCTCCGCATGAAGTTCTTCTGTTTCCTTTAAAGCTCCATGAAGAAATCTCAAATACACATCTTCAGGATGTCACAACAATGCATGTGTCTCTGGGACCAATGCTTATTATGGGATGTCATGCAGAAACCTGACTCGTGACAGCTTTTCTTGTACGTTTTTACATGCATGTGACATTGCAATGCTCCATGCTCTTGCAGCAAGACCAGTCCCAAAACGGTTTCATTGTCTCTGTATATACCAGGGTACAATAACACTGGAACCTCTCGACATTCATTGCTAGAAGAGCTTGAAGGTTCGCACATTGCATTTCCAGCTACTTTAAATTGTTGAATGTTTGATAAAGAAAGACCTCAAACCTCCAACCAGTGATCCATCCAAACTGGGAGAAAATTGAGAGCACAAAATGCATAAATAAAGGTTAATGAAACGCCCAGAGAACATCATGTCAATGATCACATCACAGACAATAATGTCCTCCATTTATCACGCAACTTTGTCGAGCCTACGGTCACATGTCTATGATCTTGTGACCTTGACTCATCCTCTGTCGTCTCTCTGTGACAGCAGGCAGAAACGTCCCCATGACAACCCTTAAATCAGCGTCTCGCGGTCAATAAGTCACATTATCTCCTCTGCTTCTACACACTGCCACTGCTCACAAATCTCAACATCTCTGAACCGTCAACTCGGGCCGACGCACCATTGAAACCACTCGTCGTCATCATCATCATCATTGCTCCACCAGCTGTGGTTCAAATGTGACATAAACTGCAGCAAATTAAAGCCCGGAGCTCGCCTGCACCATCAGCCCTGCAGCGTTGAAAGTCATTACATCTCAGTGAATTAAAATAACAACGAGAGTCAGCTTCATGTGGAATCAGGCGACAAACTTCATCGTGTCTCCTCCACTGTTAATTGCCAGCAGACATTGAAGGTGTGTTTGTACTGCTGATTTCTACCCCGAGAAAGAGGAAATAATTCCGCTAATCCTGCAGCCACCTCCATCACTGGTTCTGTGTTTATGTTGCCTGTAGGTGAAGTGCTGCACAGATCCCACCACAGACTGCTTTTTATTGAAATGTGCGCTGAAGTTGCACAACTCCAGGGATGCTGACGTGCTGACAGAGATGTTTTACTCAGACGTGGCTGAGCGAGCTTACGGAGCTCCGCTGTGTTTTGGGGTTTTTACCGTGACATGAAAAAATGTTTGCTGCTTTTCTGACACTGTTTAAAACCTAAAAATCAAATTCCACTCAAACCAAAACCAACCTGAGGAACCACAAGCATAGATTTTGAATAAGACTGTTATCCTACACCTCTGTTAATCCACCACATTTCAAAGATATTTGGATTCAGCTGCAGCAGATACACCCAGGCCTGGTTCCTGTTGGATCTGTTCAATCTATCAACAAGGTTTCATCCCTGTTAAAAAGGTGTTTTTCTTGCCACTGTCGCTGTAGGGCTTGCTCTGGGGGGTTAGGCATATGGGTTCTTTAAAGCGTCTTGAGACAATTTGACTGTAATTGGTGCTATATAAATACAATTGAATTGAACTGAATCTATAATCACATTTTCAACTATATAAATTTGGTTAAACCATCTCAACATTCGTCAGAACACTGAGACACAATCAGAAGAAATTTCAGACAAGATGAAGAAGTCTTCCAAGGGGTTACAAAGACTTCAAAGTTCCACTGAGAAACCTAATGTCAAATTTTTGGAGGCAGTCTTCCAAAATCTCAAAGAAGTAACCACAAAAGATCCAAAGTCATCACCCAACAAACTGCATTCATCTTTTACCTCAGTCGACAGCTGTGTTTGTGACTTTTGCAGGAAATGCTTTGGCCAAAAGTAGCATCTCCAGGAGAGCGATCATGCAAAAACCACTGCAAACTCAGATTTACGGTATATAATAGTGTTTTACAGATTGATAAAGTGTTTGTAAGTCAGGGTTCTGGAGCACCTGGTGCAAACAAAACTCAGCATCCATAATGTCAATATCAGATCATGAGGAAACATCTTTGCTTGAGGGCGATTTGCAGTAATGAACGAAAAGAATGGCTGAAAAGAAACTAAAATGAAGGTTTAGGAGCAACTAAATTAACGTCCTGATGTGAACCGTATTTTGATGCTCATATTCTGTTTTATGAATTTCTCTCTTACCTTTATTGTGCTTTTTGTGCACGTAAAGTGTCTGCACACTTACAAAGTTCACTTCAAAGGGAATTATTCTCTCCCACAGAAAACTGTGCGTCTTACCTGCCTGAAACACCTTGTTTAAAGTGCTGGATTTTCTTTTATCGACATCACCATGTACACAACCTCAAACAAAGGATGAGCAGCTTCCTCATAATCCACCTTTATTTCCTCACTAGAGCTGCTTCTGATGCTATTGGTGCTACATTCAGATACTATTGAGGTCTGAAGTTGTAGGTGCTAACCATTGTTATGTTACTTTTGTACCAGTTGACCAATCAGAGGAGACTTTTCAACATTAAAGCATGTAAAAATCTTCTAGTAGCCCCAAAAATAAAATTCTAAGCCTGTAAATGTTCAGAATATTGGCTCAAAAACCTCCATTGTAGCTGAATCAAAGCAGCTGAGTACAATCTGTAAAGAAGAGACCACAGTGACATGAAATTACCTCTGTAATGAAATATTATGGTTAATTAGGGCTAAATTTTACTTTGCAAATTCTAGACATGATGATTGAAGCTCCCAAAGAAAAGACGTGAACTCCTGGAGTCAATTGGTTTCAGTTGCTTCTGCTAAAAGCTGCACAACAAGTCATGAATTTAGGGTAGAAATTACTTTTTCAAATGGATTTATGTGGCTTTTGTTTCATGCAAAGTTTCATTTGAAGGTCTGAACCATTTTGGTGTGACATTTCAACAATAATAAGTCACAAATAATAATTTATAATCAACTTTTAAACTTAAAACTGATCATGTACAAGAAGAAATAAGCAGCTTTCTGAGTATTGATCAGGATCTGTGCAGAGATGCTTTGCCGTATAACTGCTGTTCATGTGTTTGGATGAAATGCCTTTTTTTCTGCAGCTTGCTAATCACTGCTCACTTATACATCTGGGAAAATGTATTTATCATTATTTCAGCAAGTGATAAAAGCTGCACAGTGACTTATTCCTGCTATTTGATCATCTTTAAACAGTCTTTTTGTTGCAAAGTTAACTATATTATTGAAAGAGTTAGGAAAAAAGGTCAAAAATCTGACAAAAGTGAACAAGAGTTCTGCATGTACTTCACTCTCAGCCCCTCAGAAAGCAGCTAAATGATGCTGCAACAGTTTCAGTCAGCAGATGTATTTATTCATGAGGAGCTGTAATCCATCCTGCCTTGTTTGCTTACCTGCTGACATCTTTGGATTATGCTTAAATTATTAAACTGCTCTGTGATAAATAGTGCAGGTTTAAAAGGGTAATATATCATGCAAAGCCTAAATCAGCACCCAGCGAGTGCAAACTGGATGTGAGTTTTTCCTTGTAGCATCAAATCAGTGTTTCAAAAAGTAAATGCAGCAAAAGTTTCCTTATCATTCGAAACTAATTCTGATTTGTTTCATGCTCTCGCTGCAGTTCATCGCAAGTTTTATTATCTTTTAATATTCTTTTGTTATCTGACTCCCTTTTTGAAAATCTGTCGATTCTTCTGCAGTGCAGGCAGGATTTTTGCAATATTAAATGAGATTTTCCACCATCTCAAGGCACGTGAATCTGCATCTCTAGAATAAATGCAGACTGTGATGAGTTTCAGTCTGCCCATCTTCAACAAGATATCCTGAAAACAGAGCCAAGGGAAGGTGCAGAACTCTAGTTTCCTCTGAGATGACTTGAAAAACAACATGCTGAATGTTTTTTACGGATTTTGGCCCAAATACATCAAAGAAATGCTGCCAGCTGTGATGTGAAGTTTATGCAAAACTGGAAAACAACAGTTCAGTCAGGGATCCTGGCAGTGAGGAGATTTTAGATTAAACAACAAACATACGCAGCATACGATTAATTTACATTCATTTAAAAGTGACAAACAGAGGCAGTTGGTAGCCAATAGCTGCACTGATAATAAGCTCAGAGCTGCAGCGGTTTAAAGGAATCTCCAGCTGTGGATCTTCTGCTGTTTCTCCGTTTACTACCGAACCAATCAGGCACTGACTGGATGTAAGGTAGATTTCAAATGTTCTAGTGGAAATCAGCTTAATTTTGTCCTGATGAACTTCTCCTGAAATTAACAGAATTCTGATGTTAAAAATTGCTTAACTGAATGATAGCAGACAAAACTTTATGCATGTTGGCATCATTTCAAAGCGAAGCTGTTTTGTCTTTTACTGATCCATGAAGCTTTCTGTATTCTCCAAAAGATCAATGCAATTGGAAGATCTGGTGACCAAAGTAGCAGCGATCTTCTGTGATATATGAGTGAGTGGAAATATTATGAAACAAGATCAGATTTTTTATATCAATTGATAACTATCACGATAATTAATCCCCTCAGGAATCATCTTAAGCAGATTAAAGCTATTATTCACACAGGAATATTATTAACTTGAGACCTCTGATTATTTTATGATAATTGCAGAGGTCATCTGTGATCTTAATTCTGTCATATCCGTGATTTGTTGAGTGAAAATTCCATGGCAAATGAAGAAGCTTTTTTCGCCAAACACAGCAGAAATGTGGTGACTGTAGATTTTATGAAAGATTCTTGTTTCCTCTTTTCCTTGGCTTCCATTGAATTTTAATGAGGCTGTGTTGGCAATTAGAAATGAAAGTTTGGAGCATTTTGGATGCAAATTTAGCAGCATCATGTTGCTGCACGGCATGAAGACCCATTCACAGAAAGAACAAACAGATCAGAACCGCAAAATCTCGAAGGATGATGACATGCAGGGCAGCGGGCAGTCTGGAGCATTTTGGTGTCTTTCAACCAGCTCAACAGTTACTATGTGGCAGCCTGTTAATATCACGTTCACGGATAATGTTAGTAGATTCAAGTAAAATACAAACTGTGTTCATACTGTGAAAATGTGCCACACAAAACATAGTCCGAATAGGGCTTATGAAGCAGTCTGGACTCTAGTTCTAAGAAATAAATCATTTAAAAGCTTCATGTTTTCTCATTATTTGAAATTTAGATGGTTCTTCCAGTTAAAAGGGAGTTTTTTCTTGCCAATGTCACCTTAGGACTTGCTCTGAGGGTTCAGGCATATGGGTCCTGTAAAGTGGCAATTAGAACTGTAATTGGCACTATATAAATAAAAGTGAATTGAACTGAGTTGAATGGATAAATGCCCACTCTGAGGTACAATACGCCTCCTATAGTTTGTAAGATTTTACTTGCTCCGGAGAGAATAAGGTAATATTAACACTTCAAGTACTGCAAGAGGTGCTGTCAGATCCTGACATTTCATTTAATTGTCTCCTCACACTCATACAAAAAAAAAAAAACATGGCCATGTTTATGCCGCTTGATTTCTTTGTTGTAAGGCAGTTGAACGATTAAAGACACCAGACATTATAAAAGGGTTCAAGTTGAGGAACACTGATTGTTTTTTATTTTAACCAGCAGTTTTGTGGTTTCTGAATTTAAACCCCAACTTCCACGTTCATTGTAGAGACTTAAGGAAATGAGGAGTGACATAAAACAGCGACTCCCGGAGATTAGTGCAAGCTCCCTGCAGCTGCAGCCTTTTTCCTGTTTCCATGTTTCCAGCACATTAAAGCATGAAACTGTTCACACTGACTCCTCGCACATTTGTTTAAAACTTTACTTTGATTGTTAAACCCCGTGCTGTGTATATGTTGTGAAGAAGCAGCAACTTCTGAGGCTGACAAATGAAGCAACCCGGTCTCACGGGGATTCGTGAAACTGTCACGTAAGTTTTAGTTTCGGTTTCGTGCGCACCAACACGATTTCGTCATGTTTTTCGTGCCGCTCACCACGAAATGTTTTTCGCTGTGGTAATCACATCTGAAAGTGGTTTATACCGGCGGATTCATGACGATCTAAGCTGTCCATCGGCGTATACTGGTTGTGTGATTGCGTTTGCGGCTGCCGGCCGCCGGACATTCTTGAAATTCCTATCCAAATTGGTAAGTGTACCACCGGCTTATGGTTAGGTTATGGTTAGATTATGGTTAGGGTTATGTTTAGGGACGATGTCATGCAAAATATAGCGTTGGATTCGCCACGGTTTACATTAAAAATATAATATACACATTCTTTTGAAATACGTTCTGAGTGGCACGAAAAGTCCGCCGTTTAAAATACATTGGTGCGCATTTCGTGGTGAGCGGCACGAAAAACATGACGAAATCGTGTTGGTGCACACGAAACCGAAACTAAAACTTACGTGACAGTTTCACGAATCCTCGTGAGATCGGGCTCAATGAAGTTAATGATGAAATGATAAAAACCGCAGTTCCTCAATCGGCCACTAGAGGCTGCCTCCAAAAGTGAGTCAGTCCTCATAGACTCCCATGTTAAAATGTTGAACTGTACAGCAGAAATAAACATGTTAGCAACCTGTTGTATGACAGTTTTGGTGTCTCTTAAAGATAACTATACAAGGCGTACCTTTTTATTAGAAACAGTGGGAACAGTTAAAAAAATTCAAAATAATTTGAGGCTTTGTAATGGGATTTTTGCATTTTTTAAGAATTGTTTTTCAATTCAAATACATTTTGGCTGATGACTAAATCAATGAATAGACATATACATGAACTTAAAAACAAAAAATATTTAGGTTACATTTACATTTATCTGTGCATTTTTCATCAATGTCTACTACATTCACAGATTACTGCAACTCAAAGTCCAACTGTAGCGATTATGTTCAACATTTTAAGACTTTTTCTGAACTCAAGCAGCTTCACTGTCTTGAAAGTGGTCTATTCTGGGATGGCTATACCTTTACCCGTTCCCAGGACTTTCGTAGCTAACATGATCAGAAAACTCTTTGTTGCACAATTTGCACACAACCACGCTTTCATCCAAGCTACCAATGTGACGTTTTTCAAAAGGGAATATTCTGCCCAACAAACTCAATGTGGTCTCAATTTTCATCACTCTTTTATATTATAGCATCTTCTTTGTGGCTGGAAAACAGACTTTAGATTCATTACCGCCACCTACTGGGCTGAAGTTCTTCAGTGTTCCCGGTGTGCCAGAAATTAGGGAACTGAGAAAGGTGTGATTAAATGTTATTTTTAACACGTTATTTTTCCTGCAATAAATTAATAGAAATTACCACGTTAAAGTCCTAGTCCTAATTTTTTATAAATCATCCATTTCAGTTGTACTTAGGCTCAAAGTTAGGGATAATTCAGGGTGTCACTGCTTTGGGCAACAGTTTATGGCCCAGATTCATTTGCACGACCAAGTCAGTTGAACTAACGCTCCGTTTTTGCTCATGTATGGAAAAGCCAGATATTAGGAGGAGTCAGGCACTGCTAAGATTTTCAGATTTTCATTGTGGCCTGTAAGTGGAGTACACAAATTGGACCAGTTAGTATAACGGCCAGCAGTCTGCAACTACAGGCAGGTGAACAAATACTTTAGTAGAACTTTTCAGATATGTGGTGTGAATTGATCCTTATTCTGTCTTTTACAGAATCCCTTTCATGTCTGTTGTGTAACAACAATGAAAGCGAGCATTTAAAGTATAATTCAGATGTCTGACAAGTTGCCTAAACTGAGATTCCTAATGCAGTTTGTGTATCAGTTCCAGGCGGATAATTTCTGTATTACTTTTCAGGCAGACTGAGAACAAACTTTTCAAGTGACTCATATAAAATTTGTATTTTGTTTTTGGAAAGCTGTATTGAGCTCATGCATGCCGCCCACATATACAACTCTTTGTTTCCCAGAATCTCTACAGTGGAGGTGAAGAGTGCAAACTTAGCCTGACCCACAGAAACACAATATCTACAATAATGGGAAATACAGTAAGTTGAAATAAACACTGGCTGTAAATTCATTCCAACCACCTACAGTTTTTAGTGAAATCACTCTATAAAAGTTTCTGTTGAAGTTCAGATTCAGTCATTCACACCCACACTGTGGTTTTAACTGTTTAACCTTCTGAACTAGAAAACCCATCGCTGGTCTGAAAGGTGTGTTATCTTTTTTTTTTTTTTTTTTTAAACTGCCAAAATGAAGTCATTTATTGGGGATAGACACTGTTAAAACGGAAAGCATTGTCCAATTTTCAACTGTACAACTGTACTTGAACAAATTGTGTGTGATGTGTGGTTCTGTCAGAATATTTTATCAAAATAAAATTAAAAAAATCACCAAATAAATAGAGAACAGTTTGCGCTAAATTTAGTAAATTTAAAAAAAAAACAACAACCAAAGAACATAAAATACTTTTCTCCAACGCAAACAGACATGAGTGCCCAGCAGTCATGTGACAAAAATGTTGTGACATTTGGCTGAACTGCAGGCAGTGTTTCCACAAAGCAGAGAGGAGACGAGAAAATAGACTGAGAGGAAAATAAAACATAACTAGCAGTTAAATAAATGCAGCATGGTTCACAAATGTAATACCGATTAACAAGTTGTTGGTAGATACATTCAGCATGGTGAAACATCTTCCCAGAATCAATGGTTCAGAGACAAATAAAATATATATCGTATGTGGAGTCATTTTTTTCCAGTATTGTTAGCACCTTTATTAATTTTTTTTAGTTTTTGTAACATTATAAATGTGCACAGAAGCCATTTCTGAGTTCTCTCCATTTCTAGTCATGGTTGTGCTGTTTGAATAGGGGTGTAGGATTTTATATTGCAGTGAAAAATTAGTTTCTAGTGAGTAAAATTGTATCAGAAGCGAAATAACAGCTAGAAACTGCTTTGAGTTCAAAGGGTTAATGCAGCAATATGCTTCTTATTTGTTGTTTGGCTCTTTTCATGTGATGCTCTGAGCAGATAATTTAGCCTGTTATCATGAAAAGGTCAGTTTGCATGCTATTAGAACGCATTTTAAGGGTTCAGTGTGTCGTTTCACCGTCAAATTGTTGCAAAAAATGACCTCCCTGGCCTGAATTGTAACCCTGTCTTTAACCATTTGATGATATTTTAAGCGATAAAATGACCCTGAGAAGGGTTAAAATGTGTAGACAAGATATGCAAAATGAGGTAAAGTGGCACTTACATGCAGTCTAATGATATCATGTTAGATTGTTTCTAAGCACATAAGGACACACACCACACATTAAAAAGCACACACCTAATGCAGGCTGCACATGCTGGAGAGTGATTTAATTTAATGTCCAATAATATAATGTAATTATTTTGTTGTTCCTGCAGGTTGATGCAGAACTTGGCAAACGCTCGCTCAAAGCTTTTAGCGTAAAAACAACATACCATAAATGTGGTGGTGTCCGTGTGCTGTCAGCTTCCAGTGTGTGTGTGTGTGAATGAGCTTTGGATGAGCCCCATTTGCGGCACATCATTACTTGCCGGCTCCTGGCTCCATCCTCCGACAGGCTGATCTATAAATACAACTGGTCCTGACCGACGCCTCACCGAACTGCATCTCCAGCAGCTGCAACAAACAAACAGCCGACAAATGAAGAAACAAACATCATCCGTGAAATAAATGGCAAATAAATGAGGCCTGGATGCTCTTTTTTTGGTCGCTTTCACTCCATCAGAGAGCCGTCAGTCAGAGAGCTGTGTTGAGTGAAGGATTGTGAAATGAGCCTCGAAATGCAAACAAGTCTGGACGTATCGAGGCCACTCAGGCAGCTTTTAGTGGATCGATGTGACTCTGTCTTTGCCGAACTCTGCTCCGTGTGTTGTCCACCTCAGCCTGCAGCTCTGCTTAACGACAGCAACTTTATATTTCAGCATTTCATCACTTTGAGGGAAAATTACAGTGTCAGAAAAATGATTTGATCTCACGTGATTCTGTTCTAACACCTGGGCTGACAAAAACATCAGGAAGTTCTCATTTTAGCAGCGACGATCATCACGTTCATCACTTTTACTTTAGGAAAGTGTTGATAACAGAACAAAGTCGAACTGGGATGTAGTCTGGACAAGGGCTGGGACTTTAACGCGTTAATTTTGATTATTTTATTAAAGAAAAAATAACATATTTAATCACACCTTTCTCAGTTCCCTCATTTCTGGCACACTGGTAACACTGATGAACACTTCAGCCTGGTGGGTGGCAGTAATGAACCTAAAACCTGTTTTCCAGAGGAAGAAACACAGGGCGCACTGAGTGAATCATTGGACAAGAAATTTTGGTGAACAGTGAAGGAAGACGAGACCACATTGAGCTTGTTGAGCAGAAAATGTTCTATTTAAAAATCTTTCTGATGGCAGCTTGGATAAAAGCGTGATTGTGTTCAAATTGTGCAAAAAAGAGTTTTCTTTTTATCGCAACACTTCAAGCCGACGGCATCGTCTTCATGCTAAACATGTTGCTGTTAGCACCAGAGCTAACGTTAGCTACGACAATCCTTGTACCACAACCAGCAAATGTAGTCATCCCATAATAGATCACTTTACAAGACACTGAAAGTGCTTGAGTTTATAAAATGTCTTAAAAATGTTGAATATAATCTCTATAATTGGACTTTGTGTTTGCAGTAATGTGTGAATGTAGTAGACAGATGAAAAATGGAGATTAATAGAAATGAAGCATAAACATTTTTGCTATTTGGGTTCACGTTTATGTCTATTCATTGTTTCAGTCATCAATCAAAATGAATTTGAATTTTAAAACTTTGCTTATTGTGTCAAATATTTGACAAAATATTTGACACAATATTAGAATATTCGAATACCAAAATTAATATCCGGATACCGCCGTAGCAAACGAATATTCGGATATTCGGGATATTCGGGTCCAGTCCTACTGATTTCGGTTAATTTGATGCCAACTGAACATGTGTGCTAGCCTAGCCGTGCTAGACAACCCACGGCAACGAATTTAATTCTCTGCTAGGGTCGGTCTAGTTACCCTCCATAAGGCTCGAGGTTGGACGCTCCTAAAACTGGCCGACGAATCACCATGAAGTGTAGAGTCAGAAGGCAGGCGTAACTAAGTGACGATAGAGGCGCGACGATTCTGACAGAAACAACCGGAAACAACCATAGAAACAAGGACAGACAAGAAGATGGCTGCGCACAATAATCGTTGAGCTCCATTAGCACCGACTCTGAATAATCTTTCTGTTAACATGTCTGTAATATACTTGAGCTTCACCGATTGACTGTATAAATAAGGCTTCACCGAACTCCTGCATCCTCTGATTTCCGGCGCTCTAGGAACTACGTCAGCCTATTCGTTGCACTGATTGGTTGTATACCTACCCAGTTGCTGCAGAGTGATTTGAAAGACAACCTTTTAGCCGCCTCCCTCCCTGTCGAGAGTTCCTAGACCCTTGCGTCTTCAGACCTGGGTCTAGCGCGGCTAGGCTACATGTGTGCTTCATGTTTTCTACAAAATTTGCAACGATGATCTCACTGAGTCAGACTTTTTCACATTTCTGTGTCACTTTCAACACATCAAAGATTCACATTAAAACACACAAACGACGTACTTGTTGTGTGAAGTGATTCAAGGAAGAATTTTTCCACATTTCCACGTTGCAGCCCAGTTTCCACAAAATTCCATTCCTGCATCCTGAATGATGCTTTTGGGGCAGTATCATAGCACGAATAAATGCAATAATTAATGTATCTTTAGTATTTTAGCTCGTCACTGTCGCTCTTTTTCAGCCAACCAGTTATATAATAAATGTGACATGACTGGTAACCCAGAAAATGGAGGAGAAGCTTCAAACATGAGGTGAAATCGTTGTATTTTAACCCAAATCATAATATATTTCAAAACCCTAATCAAGTAGTATTGTTGCTTAACTCTAGCAATGTAAAAATGTCCAACAAAGCACAGTATTTTCTGAAACCATAAAGTTTTTGTGCCTAAACCAACCAGAAAGTGAGTGAAAACAGAGAGAAAATGCAACCTCATTCTGAGACTGACGGTTTCTTCTTCATCATATGATGCAAGAACTCACTTTATGCTAATTTATGTCTCCATCCTCCCCTTCTGCTTCATAACATGGATGTTCCTTGTTCCTTCAAACAGGCTGTCTTTTCCAAAATGTCACAGGTGACAAATTCTGCTTATTTCAAAACAAAATTACATTCCCCTCCATTTCCACCATATTTAAGAATGCAGTTTAGCTATATAGAAAAATAATTCTGTGGACAGAGCTGCTGGATATTGGTGTGAAAACATCACAGAGAGCACAAAAGACACAGTTTTCACTCAATTTTCTCTACAATTTCACATCTATTATGAGCTGAAATGTTCATAAAAATAAAATTTTTCACTTCAATGAAAACAGGTCAGATTAACCCTGTATATATATATATTTTTTTATTATTATTTTTGCTAATTTTGTTCTATATTTGGGTTAATATATATGTCAAAAATAGTACAATTATACAAATTATATATTTATATATATATACATATATATATAACACTGATGTTGCATTTCTGCAACAGTGAGTTTTACAGGGTTAATGAGACTACATTTTGACATAAGGCTAAAGTTTAGTTTGTTGCTTCCAGCTGTTTGTAAGAGTTTTTCCTCTGAGTTAATTAAATACCTGCAACATCAGACAGCAACACACAATAGCAGTACCTTCATTAATCACTTACACTTATAATTTATCCCTGACATGGAGACACTCTTAATTAGGATCCATCAGCAAATAAATTAACCATGGTACAATGTTGGTAAAGTAGTAACTTTATTGCTCATTAAATTAGATTTGGCTGTTCATTATGTGGACAGTTTGATGAGCTGCTGTTAGTTTAGATTGAGTCGTCCATTTATTTACTTATCTCACGTGTATGACAAATATTGTGCCATGTTTTTCTTTGTCACTGTAGTGACTAGTGAGGAACATTATTGTAAAGGTGACCTTTGTGTGAATGATTGAACGCCACCACTTAAATAGATTAATGAAGCAGCATTATGTCTCTGATGTCCTAAAAGTCTAATGCAGTATAAGAAGCATCATCTGTAGCTTCAGCTTCCCAAACACTCCAGACGTCTCAATCACGTTAAAATATATTTTACATAAAGATGCTGCATTTACTAAGAGAAGGCGTGAATAAGCGTGGCTGTAAATATGATAATACGGGCTTTAAAGGCTCTACAGTCCTCCATCATTTCCACAATCATGTCTTGAACACATCTCTCGGTCGATTAAACCTTGGGCTGACAGGAGCGGATTCACAACAAATGAGACGACGGCCGAGAGAGATGAAAGAAACGGGAGCACGTCGGGCCGAGCTGCTCTTTGATCAGGAATATTCGACAGCAGAGTTGATGTTTTAAGACGGAAACCACAAACACTGACAAGAAAAGTCGAGGAGGAGATTCCCTCACTCGCCCTCTAATCTGGATAACAAGACTTCCAGGATGCCTCGAGCGGCTTGTTTACCTTCCACTTACTCAAACTGCAGGATCAATAACCGTGTAGGGCCACAGTGGGGGGCCGCATGTTGCATCCTGGTGGGTGAAGATTAAAGTTAAAAGCACATGTGAAGGGTTGCTGAGTAAAATAATTTAGCTACAGTTCATCTGACAACAGGATTAGATGTGTTATGATACGTTGCTGCTCAAAGAGAGCAATTTAGTCTGGTTTCTCTGTGTAATTTTACCAGGTTTTCACCACATTAAGCGCCTTTAGATGACACATGCTGTGAACTGGTGATACATAAATAAAACTGAACAAAAGTTGTTTTTTTAAATATACCAGAGCGGACAGTATCATTACACATACAACACAGTTCTACAACAATTTTTTTCTTTGCCACAGTGAGACATATCAGCTCCTGTTGGGACAAAGCTGCAGCTCTGTTAGAAGCATGTTGGAGAGAGACTAGCTTCAGATCTGCTCACAATCCCAGGCTGTTGTGGATTTCCTGTCTGCTGGTTGGAACCTTCGCCTTGCAGCGAGAAGGTGCTGGGGGACTTCTCTCAATGCACTGAGCCCTTCTCTAAATACCTAAGTATTTACTATATATATCATTATTGCATTGCACTAACTCTGTTTCTCCCTGTGTTCCTTCTCTGAGTGTCCCTGGTCCCAGAGCTGGATGCTTCAGGTCTGCGCTTGCTGTTACTTTTTTATGTTGAAACAACAAATTATATTTTACAGTGTAGAAATGTGTCGTGTTTAGTGATAAAAAGATATTGGGATGTTTAGTTTTTCTCCGGTATATTGCAATATTTAAAAAAAACAAAACAGGAATTTATTTCCTTGTTTGGAAACATAATCATTATGGAATGATTGAAGTGATTTCATATGCATAGAAAATTAAAAAATATTTTTATTTTTAAAAATTGAAAAAGAGCCATTTAGAACTTTTCTCATATGGTACATCACTGACAAAAGCATCCAGGACATTTTTTTAAATTTTTTTTATTTTTTTGCTATTAATGCAATTTAGATCTGACTTTGCCTTCATTATATTGAATTTTGTGGTGCTGATTTCAATGTTGTTTTTGTTCTGAAACTGAAATATTTTCATACTGCTCATGTTTTTTTGCAACCAAATCTTCATTTTCAGTGTGTCTTTTCTGTTCTTCATTGATTTTCATGTTCACATGCGCAGACTGCATGTAAATTTAAAGAAAAAAAACCTCACTTTATCCAGTTACAAATGTTGTCAGACAGACTTCTCTTGCAGAGTAGTTGTGGAAAATAAAAACTCTGCAAGTTTTCTTTTTTGCCGTTCGCAGCAAAATGTCATAACGTGACGCATTTGAGTTAATTTGCCTTACTTCACATTGCACCTCCTGCAGTTTGATAGTAGCTTATGTGCACATCGTAGTGTCAATGCGGAAAAGATGAATTTTGCAGCATTACACAATAATATTCTGTCATTAACCTCCTTGAGTAAAGTTTGTAATGAAAAAAAAGGGGCAGATCAAGTCAAATGTATGTAAATCTGCTGGTTAAAGCTTGTAAAATGTGAATATTTATGGTTTTCTTGGCTTCATTTCATATACAGTCATGGAAAAATGATTAGACCACCCTAGTTTTGCTGTTCATTTTGTTCATTTTAATGCCTGGTACAACTAAAGGTACATTTGTTTGGACAAATATAATAACAAAAATAGCTTATAAGAGTTTAACTTAAGAGCTGATATCTAGCCATTTCCCATGGTTTTCTTGATAATAAACAAAATTACTTAAGTTCTTACATCAATAGCTATGGCATTGTAATGCTAAAAACAGCTTTGAAGATTCCACACAAGAGTTAGTATCTGATTCCATAACCATTGTTTGTGATGACGAAGGTGGTGTAATTTTTCCATGACTGTATATAAGCCAGTCGATCAACGAAAAAGCAGTTTAATGACAAAATCCAGCGCTGTAGTAAGTCGTCATGGTGTTTTCCATTCATTTCACATAAAATTGGTAAAATAATGGTTAGCTGCAACCGAAGACTGATGACACTGATACACCTCACCTCTACACTCCTATATGTGTGTGTGTGTTGCGTAATTCGGTGTGAAACTGCTTACCTGGTGAAAATTGTCAGGTTGATGAGCCCACTGTGACCCCCATCTCCACACTCTGTCACCTGCTGACATGCGCAGGAAATCGGGGATGGGATTCTCTATGTAGCCACGTCTGTGTGTGTGTGTGTGTGTGTGTGTGTGTGTGTGTGTGTGTGTGTGTGTGTGTGTGTGTGTGTGTGTGTGTGTGTGTGTGTGTGTGTGTGTGTGTGTGTGTGTGTGTGTGTGTGCATGCGTGCTCACTCTCAGGTTTATCTTGTCGTGATTTCCTGGATGTTATGGCCTGATTTTGATGATAACAGCCCTCTGTCAGCAGTCTGCAGAAAACCTCCTATAAGCATTTCTGCCCCCCTCATGTACCAGAGCCTCAATACCACACACACACACTCACACGCACACACACACACGCCACATATCAGACCTCCAGCAGCACTTCATTAGCTCCGTGATCTTTGCCGCTGCTTCTTCTCTGCGTTTAAGCTCCCCTCTAATGAAACTAAATTAAAAACTTCCCGCAAAGTTATTGCAGCTCCATAATTGAAGTTTACAGTCACTGTTGTTGTTAAATGTCATTCAAAAGGAGATACTCCTTTATTAAAATATGTGGAATTAATATAGCCAGCCTGCTGTTAGAAAAGCGTCTCTGTTTCTAATTTTCCCTCTTTAAAAATGTATCTTCTCATATTTGTCGCTGCTTTCGATTAGCTTCTGTTTACTGTTAATTTTCTGATGCATGCGCCTGCCGGGGTGTTTTTGCAATATTAGATGCACCTTCATCACCAGACGGCTGATGTTTGATTAACTTTCAAATGTTGGACTAAGCACTGTATGAAATTGAAGGTGTTGTTTCTCTGCAAAAAGATAACGCAATTAAGGCGAAGTATATCTACTAGGATTAAACTTTATCTCAATTTTTTATGTTTTTCTTTTAAAAAATTGATTTAATTCCAACATAAAGGTACAAACACTGATCAGCCACGACATTAAAACCACCGAAAGCTCAGGTTTTGACACTGATTAGCGCATTATAGTTAGTTTTATGGGATGTATTATGCATCAAATGAACACTCGAAAAATGGGTGGTGTAAGGATCTGAATGACTTTGACAAACTGTGAAGGCTGGCTGACTCGATCAGAACATCTGTAGAAACAGCAGATGCTGTTCCTAATATGCTGGGATTAGTACGAAAGGTGCTACAGAGGAAGGACAAGGAAGGACGACCAGTGAACCGGAGACAAGATCATAAAAACGAAGGCTGCCCCATGTGGTCCGATCCCACAGAGGAGCTGCTGTAGCACAAACTGATGAAAACCTTGAGGCTGCTCAGATGGAACAAGTGTCAGAACATGCAGAGCATCATGACATGCTGCATGTGAGGTTGTGTAGTTGCTTCATGTTCATCGTTATCCGTGAACTCCTGTCACATTTCCAGGTATATATATATATACTACCAATCAAGAGTTTGGGGTCAGCCAGACAATTTCATGTTTTCCATGAACACTCACACTTTTGTCACAGGCTGACGGTGTTTTTGATTGCAACTGCAGGAAAATCAGGCCTCAAAACCGATGGAGGTCTGACAACAAACGTCAGCTGTAAGGAGTGAAACATGCAAATCTGCAGTGGCTGAAAGTCATAGCAGGTTTCCAAACTTTTCAGCCCCTAAACTCCACAACAACAGTGACTCACAATCTAAAGCAAAGACAATGACAACATCCATCCATTCTGTATACACCACTTTTTCCTCACTAGGGTCGCGGGGGTGCTATAGCCTATCTCAGCTGACTCGGGCGAAGGCAGGGGACACCCTGGACAGGTCACCAGTCTGTCGCAGGGCTACATATACAGACAAACAATCAGACTCACATTCACACCTATGGGGAATTTAGAGTCATCAATTAACCTCAGCATGTTTTTGGACTGTGGGAGGAAGCCGGAGTATCCGGAGAAAACCCACACATGCACAAGGAGAACATGCAAACTCCATGCAGAAAGATCCCAGGCCCAGGTCAGGATTTTAACCGGAGATCTCCTTGCTGCTAACCACTACCACTGTGCAGCCCACAATGACAACATAAAAACCATAAATCATTCCATAATAATTTACGCTGGGCTAATAGCAGAGCACATTAGTAAACTTTAAAATGTAGCAGTGAGTAAACACTTCAGATGTTGGAACAGCAGACTCACATTTTATGTTTTGTAGGAATTAAGGTAAAAATCTGCTCTTTCTAATGACTTTTACATTTTCATTAATTTTGGAAATAAGCTTGATGGGTCCCAACTATCACAAAAAGCCCTGTTTGCAAGAAACAGAAGAAAAAAAACATGACGAACAGAACCCTGCAGTCCCTTATTATCCAAGGCGAATCTGTGCAGTTCTGGCTCATCTTTAACAAGCCTGTTAAGATAAATACCCATGAAAGCATAAATATTAAGTTCAGTATTGATTATGTATTGTTGATGTATGAATTGAGGCATTATTGTTGGAAAAATGTAAAGAAAATCATGTGTATTTACTGCAATTTTGTCATTTTAACTGAGAAGACAGGCTCCCATGACATGCAGTACTGTTCCAAAGTTTAGGATTAGCCAGGCAATTTCATGTTTTCCATGAAAACTAACACTTTTATTCTAACATAATTGCACAAAGGGTTTTCTAATCATCAACTAGCCTTTCAACACCATTAGCTAACACAATGTAGCATTAGAACACAGGAGTGATGGTTGCTGGAAATGTTCCTCTGTACCTCTATGGAGATATTCCATTAAAAATCAGCTGTTTCCAGCTAGAATAGTCATTTAGCATATTAACAACGTCTAGACTGGATTTCTGACTCATTTAGTGTTATCTTCATTGACAAAAAAATGCTTTTCTTTCAAAAATAAGAACATTTCCTCGTGACCCCAAACTTTTAAACGGTAGTGTACATATAAAGCAGTTACCATGTTTGCTGATCAGTTTGATTGATGACCTAGAAACAGAGCAGGAGTGAAATATTCTTGTGCTTTCACATGTTTCTAAATCCTTCATGTTTGTGGTCATTTCCAGGTTTCTCTCAAAATATGACAGATGTTTTGATGTGGGCTCAGACGTCTGGCCCCTGCTGTATAAATGCAACACATCGGTGATCCACAGCTTCATGAAATATGCACCACCTGCTGCCTGGTGGCTGTTATTTTTTTCTTTTTTTTTCCTTCCGGGGAAGAAGTCCAAAGAAAAAAGATTCATAACTTTAGAGGAAGGCGAGCTGCTGGAGAGGAAATGGAGCCAAAAGTGGAATGAAACGTCTCTGTCCCTGTTCCAAGACGAAAAGCTCTCCAAGGTGAGGAGGGACGACGAGGAGCTGCCAACATCTGGCTGGATCCTGGTTTCGTTTTAAATAATTTATATTAAAGCCCGGCTCACAGTCGGCCTTCCGGTTCATTGCGAAGGTGTTGGATGAGCTTGAGTTATGGTTGTGGGTGTCTGTTCAGGATCTGCTGTTTTGTTTCCAGGTTTCTCAGAGGAGCAGAGGCAAAGATTTTTCTCAATAATACAAGATGGAAGACTGGTGATTTGGAAGGACACATTTTTGTTTGATTTGACTATTTCTGCCCTCAGTTATATAATTATATGGTTTATTTTATTCTCCCTCCTCTCATTTTGACTCCCTGTTTGAGTATGATTTATTTCTCTGAACCGCGAGCAGTTTTTTCTGAGTGTTTTCTTTTGCTTTGGTCTAATTTTTGCTCGCTGCAGGTTAATTTTTCACTGCGATGTAATGTCCTTTCCCTCTGTAGAAACAGAGCAATCGTGACTGGAAGTCGCGCAAATTCACATCACGTCATCAGTATTTAGCATAACAAGGAACACATCTTATGAACTATAAACAGAGAACAGAAAACCCAACAATCCAAAGTTGCCTCTGTATTCCCTGAGTGACAGTGGGAAAGAACAAAAAACTCCAACAGCCGGCTCATGGAAGGCAGCCATCTGCCTCGACCGGTTGGGGTGAGGTGGGGATAAGAGGAGCGGAATCAACTCATGAAACATTTTTCCAATTGCCTACATTTTTTACGAGTGTTGGTGGGTCTACATACAAAATATATTCAGCTATTTACATTTTCTGGTTCTTTTTTTTTTTTTTTTTTTTGCAATTTTTAAAATGGATCATGTAAAATAAAGACATTTTCATGAAATATCAGGATTGTAAGCGTAAATTTGATGAATGTTCCCTAACCATACATCACACATGATATATTCAAGGACCACCGGAAAGCTAGAATTTTTTACAGTTTCTAGCTGATGTCATTTGAGGGATTTTTTAAAGGTAGTGTGCCTTTAAAACCCATTGGCAGATTTGGGGTTCAGGATGGTTAATAAATGACTGAGGCAACCTAATGTTAGTGTGTTTACCTGTTTTTTTTTTTATTTTTTACAACCTGAACAAACCAGGTGAAACACTTCACAGAACAACTGGAAGCCCAATTTTGTTGAAGAGTTTTAGTTTAAAGTCAGCAGAGTATTATTATTTTTTTATTGCTATCTTTTGTCTCTCTAACAAAGGAAATTTTTTCCTGTGCTTCCTTCCAAATCGGGCCTGGGATCTTTCTGCATGGAGTTTACATGTTCTCCCTGTGCATGCGTGGGTTTTCTCCGGGCACTCCGGCTTCCTCCCACAGTCCAAAAATATGCTGAGGTTAACTGATCACTCTAAATTGCCCATAGGTGTGAATGTGAGTGTGATTGTTTGACTGTATATGTAGCCCTGTGACAGACTGGCGACCTGTCCAGGGTGTCCCCTAGGAGGCGATAAAATAGACCAAGAGGAAAACAAAACAAACTGGATCAATAAAATAAATGCAGCATGGCTCAAAAACAGCAGACCAAGTTGCTGAAGATACATTTAGCACGGTGAAACATTTTTCTAGAGTTGACGTGCAGCGTTGTGTAAAAAATGTGGCTTTTGTACAGGCTGTAAAACAAATAGTTAAATGTCTCCCACATCCAGAGCCATCTTTTTTTCAATAACACCGATTTGGTAACATCTGTTGACACTTGGAAAAATGCTGTACATGTTGATAACTGTGCTTTAAATTTGTGTTAAATAAATATTCGCATAAATTCAGTGCTTGCTTTGTCTTTTGTTTTATGAAGTTTAAACTGTGTCATTTTTGAGTTCTACTTCTCGTCATGGTTTTGTTGTTTCTGATGCAGGACTTTATATTGGAGTGAAAAATTATCCCAAAGTGAGCAAAACTACGACAGGATCAACCAAACATTCAGAGTTTAGAGGGTTAAAAACACTCTTAAGTGAAAATCCAGTCTTTTACATTGCTGACATCTCATTATTGTGTAGCGTAGATTCGTTTTACAGGGTTTAATCAGAGTCACAGTTGAGCTGATGTTACATCTAAGACATTTTAAGTCAAAAAGGGTTCATTTTTATATAAAAACCCTTTAAATATGTCAGTTTATTTCAAAGTTTTTCATGGCGTAATCAACAATCAGAGCAGAACTTTAATACTGATTTTTATAAATTTCAGAGCCTGTTTTGTTGAAACACAGATGAAGGGCTGAAATGGAAATAAAATGATGTATGTATGAATTTATTCAGCTTCTTGTGGGCCTGGTCATGAACACAGATAAAGTACTTTCAGTTTTCAGTCCGCTTTTTATTTTTTCTTATAAATTTATTAAACTCAAAGACACAAAGTTCCAAAGGGCTCGGAGAATAAAGCAAACAATAATTTACATTACTTACGGAGCATTTTCATGTGCATAGTACATGAACAACTTAACCTTCTGTTTCAAAGTTCTTTTCAACTTGCTTTGACCTCCATTCATGTTTAGTGCAAACACTCTCCAAGGCAAAAATGCAAAAGAAATGATGCTGAGGAGCTTTCTGTTGCATGGAGAATTTCTTTAGCTGCTCCTAATAAAAGAAATGAACTGATCAAACACATTCCGCAATACAAGGTGGAGCTGATACCGAACTTAGAGGTTAAAGGAATGAAGTCATGACACAGTAGTTCAGCTTTCTAAATGAAAAATATTCATGAATTCTGGGTTCTTCAATGGTGGAGGAGGCGTAAATGTGCTTTAAGAGGTTCTAACCAAATGATTAGGAAGACATTTTATGCAGAAAGCTGCATTTTGCAGAGATGTGTGCAGAGGAGTGTTGGTGTGGGTCTGCAGGAGTTTTAGACATTCAACCGTTTCCATGTGCAGTGTGATAAATGCTGAAGTTCAGCCTCAGTTTTTAACCATCAACAGCAACTGAGAGTTTAGTTTCACCTGCAAACGTCACTGAGACACAAAGCACCTGCAAGGAGGTACAAAATCTCTGCAAAGAGACTCAGAACCACGACAAAGAAGCAATAAAAAGGCGACATAGAGACTCAAGACAGCCTAAGAAGGAAGCAAAAGAACCACACAGCAGCTCAGGAGACGTACAAGATAAAAAAAGAACCACAAAATGACCACAAAGAGGTAAAAACATAACCACAAAGAGACACTACAAATGGTTACAAATAGATATAAAATGTTGTTGTGCCTGTCAGTCTTGCTCTGCTGCCAGAGGTGTGTGGAGTCTTTTTCATGCTGCTGCCCAGGGCCTCATTGTTTCAGCTCATTAAGCAGCTTTCATAGGGATGAATTGGGCACTCCTTCAGGTTTGGACTGGTGCCTAACTGGTTCCCATTGTTGCAGCGTTGCATCTTTTCCATTTGGAAAAGGCCTTCCAAAATTAGTCTCACTGATCCAGATCTATCGCCACAGTGCTGTAGAATGGTCTGACGGCACAGTGTTATCATTCAGCTATAGGCGGGAAAACACCGTTAGAAATAAGGAATAATAATGTTTTCAATCATTTTATAATGTTAAACCCAGGATGCAAAATTGTTTCAATGAAACATTGGCATCTCATTTCATTTATTTATTTACTTGGAGCGGAGAGTGCAATTTAATGAACGTACAATCTCATAAATTTACACAGGGTTGCAGTAAATAAGCTGGATTTAGTACAAGGCTAACTTCCATCCATTGTCCCAAACATGAAAGAAAAACATACAGGGTTACAGACGTATAAAAACAATATAGTAAAACACAGACGATGATGATAAATTAATTCTGTCTAAAGTGCTATTATTTTAGTAAAGTGATTTCTAAGCAGAGTCTGTCTCAAAGTGCTTAGAGTTAAAGTGCCTGTTTTTAAAGGGCCTGATTTTCTCAATGTTCACAAGTTTGATTGTTGATCAGCCATGCCTTATACTGTCTCTTAAAACAGACAAAGGTGGAGCTTTCTCTGATAGCTATAGGTAAAGAATTCCAGTTTGTGTAACTTTTAATAGATAAGGCATTCTGTGTAAAGGAGGACTTTCTAAATTTTACTTCACCATCACCCATTTTGGTTGAACTTGTCTTAGTAATTCCTTTTCTCTTTTTGATAAAATCCCCCAGGGGCAGTTAAGCCATTCCATTCATAGACTTATATATAAAACAAGCGCTTTTAAATGATTTGAAATTATCAAGGCTTAGGAATCAATATTTCTTTAGGACTGCACAATGATTAAATGACTGCGTGTTTTTGTCAAACACACATGAGCTAACATTAAAGGGTTTTTTTGTGGGATAGGTGCAATAAAGACAAAGAGGAAATGTGGGGAAAGAGGAATCACAAAAGGCCCTGATTTGAACAAGGGACTCTCCTTTGAGTTGCCCCAACATGAGCTAACATTAGGGATTAGCTACATTGTGCTAACAGGACAAAGTTATATTTGCAAAACTTCAATAAATAAATGCTTTGATTAAACTTAGATTACCTTTACTAATCCCTAGAGGGAAATTAAGTTGTTACAGCAGCATGGATATTCAAACTTCAGCGAAAGGACAACTTTTTGGAGTTGATAGATCGGAGAGGCTCACTTTAGTGACTGTGCGACTGTTAGGGGAAAAAAAGGTTTCGTGTTTCTAAGAGAAGTTGAATCGGAGTCTTGGTGACATTTCTTCAGCCTCGAGCTGAGTCGCTGCCACCCGGTTGTGACACTTTACCCTCGGCTCTGCTTCCCTTCCTGCGGCCTCAGATTGCAATAATGGAGCCCTGCTTTGCTCTAATGGCATCTCATTTTGTTTTAATCTTCAGGATAAATGCAGTTCATCATATTTCCACCTGACAGAGCTCTTAAATTGAATTGCCCCGACTCTGACACTGATGTTATCTTCGGCGAGCTCAGGAGATGAGGGCGGCGGTAACATGACAGAGCCATTCTTCTCCCACACTCCCATTCAGGTCGCCCAGATGAGAATCCATTTCTTAACAATAGGATGTATTCTTTATGATGGAGACAGGAAGCTGATAGAATAATTCAATAACACAGCCGCGGCTCTTTGACTGGATTGAAGCACGGCGCTATCTTTAGTGCCGAAGTCGTTGATTAAAAATGGAGAGGTGCCACTCAGCGGTAGCATGAAAAAATCTGAGCACAATAGAAGAAGAAGAGCGTCGAGAGCTGGAGGGAGGGAGGATGGATGGAGGTGGTTGCAGATTAATTGATGAATTCGGTACCATGAACTGTGTCACTTATTGTCTGAGCAACAATGAAACGTGCCCCAGACATAAATGGAATCCATTTTCCATCCCGACAGTGATTGTCTCTTCTTTATTATTACACTGATGTTTAGTTTGGGATTTTTTCACAGCTCTGTCTCGACATAATTCAGTTTCTTTTTGTTTTTGTTTTTTTTGCAGAGTCACTGTCCCACATGCAAAAACAAATCCCTTATTCTGCACAGGAGCTAAATTCAATTATTTGGTTTGACCGCTGCCAAATGGATAAACAAAATAATTTGAAGTCTCAAAACAGAATTTAAATTAGAGTTCAACAGAAGGAAAACCTGATTCTAAGTCTGAGCTCATCTGGATAATTCATCTTTATTTCCACCTGATGTATTTCAAATCACGTCTCACTTCACACTCGCCTCATACTGCTGCTTTATCAGGACACTGTAGGTAGCTTTAGTGTCATTTTTTTTGCTGTAGAGGGCGCACTCGTGTTCTATTGTTATTACCCATGAAGAAGACATTGTTGGAGACAATAAATGATGGCCGACACAGCAGCACAGTCTTTTTACCGTGCTGCGACGGCTAGAGTTGTCACACGCGTAAAAGAGAGGTCTCTGTGTTGGTCATTCCAAAGAAGAAGTTAAATGAAGAAAATGAAGAAACCAATGAATGCAAGATTGGCCTCTACAGATGGCATGAGTCCGTAACCAGTCACTTCTTCTCAGGTTTTGTTAACAGGTTTCAACCTGAACCATGACTGTTTTTTAAAAAAAAAATCAAAATCCAATTTGTGGTCAAGTAGGTTTTCACAGAAAAGGAATATGACTTGGTGTTTTCACACATAAGAGTGGAACACTAACAAGTAGAAAAATCCTAAAGAAGGATAGAGATTAAAACTGAAGAAGCAAGTCTGAGGTGAAATAAAAGCAATGTCGCAAGTACAGATATTTGCAATGTTAACTAACTTAACGACTTAGTTTTTGGTGCTTAGACTGATGCAGCCCTGGGTTGTGTAAGTCTCATAGCTTTAACCTTTACAAGGCCATGTTTCTGGAGAAGTACATATATTAAAACATATACTAAAACCACCTAATCCATAAAAATATTGATCAAGTCTTGCGAGGTCGCATTGTTGTAGAAGTTCGTCATATTGAATTTCGGCCGGTATGCGGCCCCGATCAGAGCTTCGTAATTGCGGCTTCGTTATAACGGCTCATACTGCTTTATCGTCTGAAATAAGCAAATTTGGGGCCAATGTTTATATCTTACCCTTAGTTGACTTAAACATACGGGTGTGTACATATTTTATGTTAATTAGCGAGCCGAGAATGTTCGGTTTCAGCTGTGTGTACGAGTAAGCGTGAACCGAGTATACTCGGTCCCGACTTTTTAAGGGTTAAGTCTCATTTTCATTTGCTGTTTTGTGACATTCCTGACCAACTAAACCACGTTCTCAGTTACATTTAGACATAATTTTGCTTACAAATACACATAAATTGTGACCTGTCAAGTGTTAGATCTATTTCAGGAGACATAAACCAGCAGACAGACTTTCTCCCAAAAGACAAGCATACTTGTGATGGACGCAAGACCGTCAGTCTCAGAACTAAGTTTGTTTTCTTCTCAGTTACAATATAAATACCAGTCATAGCCATCAACCAAAATGAAATATATTTCATTTTGAAATGAAATATATTTCATTTTGGTTGATGGCTATGACTGGTATTTATATTGTAAGTGACAATTTTGTGGTATTTTCTAAGATTCACAAGCGTCATGGTACTTGTGTCCAAACTTATGGCCATGGCTGTATGATCAGATTGGCTAAGAAAGAGTGAGAGTGAAATAAATGGCAAAGATATCTTGATTAGAAGCATATTTCAGATGTTTTACAAACAAATAATCTGGTTTCTCCCAAAACGTAATCAAAAATGCAGTTTAGTCGTACAGAAAACTAATTTTCTGGAGAAAAGGTTGGACTTATGCTGCCTCCAACCCTCCAACCTCTTTATGAGGCTCTTTTAAAGTGGAAAAAAGTTTTGTTTTGAATATTAACAAGATGCCAAAGGACATTTTGTGTATATGTCTCAGACACCAGTAGCTTTGATAAACACTGGCATCCTGGAAATGAGTTGCTATTTCCCATAAATGCAAGTGTTACTGACTCTATTGCTCATGCAATTGCTTCACTTCAGTTGTAAAGATTCACTCACAGCAGTGTATATACAGCTTATACTTCAACTGTCAGAGCAAACAACACAAACCTCCTCCAGCTTCTCAAATAAACATGAAATCAGACGTTCATCTCTGAGTTTAATGTAGGGAAACAGTTTAAAGCTGACTGTGTTGGGGCCTACATCTGTCTGAGCCTTCCAGTTGACCTTTCTCTTGCTGCTAAGTATCCGAAACAGATTTACTTTTTCTCTCAGCAGCTGCCGTTGAATCACACTACAGGTCACTGTTAGTTTTTGGTGGAGTGAGCAGAACTGAGGCCATGAATCTGAGACTTTACCACCTAAACAGCAGTATGTCAGGAGGGTGAATGTTAAAGGCGGACTGATTATAGGCCAGGCTCTAATATTCAGCATTTTTCAGACTACTAGTATCATTATTTTTTAAAATTGTGTCCCAATAACAGAAATATTTGTAAATGTAAATGTGTTACTTTGACTTTGATGCAGCCAGCTTTCCATCTGTAACCAACATGTAACCCTCAAGCGACCAAGCTATTTTAGCGACTAAAATGACCGACTGGGGTCATTTATGACCCCGCTATATTTTACACAGGAATATGTCTACTTTAGTGCCTCTTTTTGTGCTTTCTTACCTATTCCACTCCACTGCAGTTTAAGATGGATATTCTAAAATAACCTTCTGTAATTATTCATGGATTTTAATCATTTTTGACTCAGAGCTAAAGTAAAACCATATGAACAATATGATGCATTGTAAGAATGCAATAACATTTATTTAGACACGCTTTGTCTGCCACTTCTTTTAAAACTTTATTCCTTTTGTTTCCTCAATAGTAAATCAAAAGTACATAAAAACAAAATCTACACAAACATCTTGTCTGTATGTGTGGAATGTAACATGCAGAGAGGTATTTAGATTAGGGGCGGCTGTGGCTCAGGTGGCAGAGCCCTTCGTCCAATGCAAGACACTTTACCCACCTTACCTCCAGTGCTGCCACTTACACTGGTGTATGAATGTGTATGCTGTGTAATGTTGGTGGTGGTCAGAGGGGTTGTAGGAGTGGATTGGCAGCCAGTCAGTCTGCCCCAGGGCAGCTGTGGCTAAAAATGTAGGTCTGCCAGCTATAGTGCACTGCAAAACACTGAAATATAGCGATTAGAGGTAAAAATAAATAAATAAAACTAAGGCCTACAATAGTGAAAAACCTATACATCTTTCTGGGGTCATAAGTGACCCCAGACAAGTTTCCATTATCCTTGTCACACCAGTTGGCCGATCTCTACAAAAAACTATGAGCAGCTGTAGGACAAGTAGATTGACAAATCCATGGTAGGAAACATTTTTCGGATAAAAGATATAAAAACGGCAAATATAATCATATGGCTGGGGTCATAAATGACCCCACTCGGTCGCTTGAGGGTTAAACAGTCTCACATTGCTGCACGCTATTATCATTCTGCTGTAGTGGGGAAAAAAATGCTCTGGCTTGTTTATAGTTCTTTATTCTAATCACAGTCATATCAAGGGCGCTAAGCAAAGGATCCAGCGATGGTATCCCTTAAAAATAGTGGCGTGGGAGCTGTTGTTGGTGGAACATTTGCATGGAGGAGGTCAAGCACTGTCATTGAAAAAAATAAGTATTCAAAAAAAATGTAGCAGGGTTGCCAAATCCTTGAAAAACTTAGAAATCTTCCCTGTGGTTACAACAGTGCTCAGAGATTGCTGTTGTTGTTTCCTGAAGGAGATTTTAAAGAAGGTAAGATGTAGACAACAGAACAGGAGGAGAAAACCATGTGAAATGAACAACCAATGCAATGGCAGGATTAACAGCTGCAGCCTACGATAGTACAACAGAGTCAACACTATCTGATTGGTTACATGTTATGAATTAAAGGAAATCAATAGTGAATGAACTGTTGTAAAGTTATTTTTTAATTTAGTAATCAAAACATAGATAAACTAGAAAAAGCACTGAGAGAGCGCAGTACTCTGCCAAGCCTGCTCAGTCGCTGTATCATATCTGACAGCTGAATTCTTTAAAAGATTTGTGGATCCAGACTATAAGCTGCATCACTGCCAAAATCTAATCAACTGGTCCTTGTGTCATTTCTGACCTTCCCTGAAAATTTCATCCACATCCTTTAATCCATTTTTGAATGTTGCCAACAGACAGACAGACAGACAGACAAACCAGCAGTGATCATCACTTAACTCCGCCGAAGCTCTGCCTCATTGGCAGAGTAAGAAATAAAAATCAACAGAAAAAGAAATTCATAAATTGGTGATTCTTTAAAGATGCTCCAAATTATTAGCGTGTTCATGCATTTCTCATTATTTGGTTATTTACCTTTCTGTTTGTGGTTCTCAGTCTGTTGGGTTTTTTGCTGAAGATCTTCATCCTTTAGAAGCCCCTCACACACACATATGTATATAGTTTTTCTTTATAAAGTCCCAGTAATTTCCTAAAACAGTGGGAAATTGTAGTTTTTATCGAACAATCAGGAAAAAAACTGAAAATGTATTTTCAGAGGCAGATTAATCCACATTTGCTGCTCTGGTGAGTATTCAGGGCAGCAGGATGATGTGTGTGTGGGAGAGATTCAAAACAAACTGCAGTGTGTGTGTGTGTGTGTGTGTGTGTGTGTACGGGTGTTTGTGATCATGAAGGAAAATATCAGCCAGTGCAAAAGTGATGTGTTTTAATAGTTTTTTGACAACAATGGAGCTCGCTGTCACTGAGGAAAAAGATAAATCAGCTCTGATACTCACTAAATACTTGTCAGTAGCTGCAGAATATCACCATATTTACGCTTTAATAGACACAGAGGAACATAAATATATTTTGCAGTGTGTATTTATGCGGGGATCTGCATACATTGATTTAATGAGATGTTTGTGGTCGACTACGCAGTTAAACACAGACAGACGCCGACGCTGCAGCTCGCTGCCAGAAATCACTTTGACGTCCTTCCTTTCATCCTCACATAACAGGACTGTTGTGATTATAGGGTTAAATGATTTTGTAATGTAGCAGAAACGTGGCTCATGTACAGAGAGACTGAAAAATCCACCTCGTCCTCCGCTGCCTCATGTGCAGCTCGATTAATCACTGACTGAATGCCTGAAAACGATTCCCAGGAGACATATTTTTTATTTTTAACCTTTTTAAATGCAAACCTTCTACTTTCAGTTCAATTTGTTCTTTGAGATTAGTCAGTGTTAGTCATTTATTTTTTTACAATTAGGCACTGAAGTACCTAGTGTTTGTTAGGTTATTTGTCTGGAACGGTAAAAGTTCTACAAGGCAATCTTAGAATTTCCAGTTTGGCCTGGTGGTGGCAATGTTGTCTCAGTTTATAAGGTCTAAAGTGAGACACAATGATACAGAAGTTTGTCTTTTTGGCTTCTTGTTACAATAGCATGCTGCCACAGCACCTGGGCAGTAGCTTTAATGCAGAACAGCATTTTCTTAGAAGAGGGAGGATTTAGATGCCAAGAGATGAACATTAACCTGAAGTGAATCCAATTGTTGAAAAGTAGAATTGTCAGAAATACATTCATAAGCTCCAAATAGGCAGAGTACACCATGTTAGTCCTACGAAATATCTGAACTGATGAGGGAATCAAATGTAGTTCGATTCCCCTGATTTTAATACCGAAGGAGGAGGGCAAATTTTCAACTTGGGAAGTTTCAGAAAGATAAAATCGGTAATATCAAATAAGAGTTTGTCTAAATTTAATATTTTATTTTGTGTACTGTATTGGCATTAGTGATTTTGAAACCCATGTTCGCTTCCTGATTAGGCCTATCTGTTATTATGTGTTGATCCCTGGTTTGTTTTCATCTTTTCCTGGAAGAAAACTTAGATGTGTTCCTGACATTGTTGCGTGTTCTCCAGATAAAGAAATATCTGCTGTTACTATTGCTATTCTTTCTGTTTAGTATTTTCAGCAATTAAGCCTTGGACCCCCTGTTCAGTTTTCATACCGTGTAACTTCTGCTACATTTACATCCAAGCTGCCAATAACAGCTATTTTAATATAAAGAATGACTCTTATTAAGCTGTCAACGTTTAAATTAGTTTAAGGTTGTTTTAGGCAACAATAGAACTAGAAAATATGCTAGCTGTGTATAGGGAAAATAAGTATTTGATACACCACCGATTTTTCAAGTTTTCCCAACTACAAAGAATGGAGAGGTCTGTAATTTTTTATTGTAGGTACACTTGAACTGTGAGATACAGAATCTAACCAAAAAAAAAATCCAGAAAATCACATAGTATGATTTTTAAAGAAATAATTTGCATTTTATTGCGTGGAAGAAGTATTTGATCACCAACCAGCAACTATTGTGGCTCTCACAGACCTGTTAGTTTGTCTTTTAGTAGACAAACTAACCATTCTTTGTAAGTGGGAAAACTTGCAAAATTGGCAGTATATGAAATGCTTATTTTCCCCACTGTTCTTATGCGAATTGTTACTAATTTAATGGCATTAAAACCGATCACCACGGCAGGAAAGTTACTTCTTTGATGGGATCTCCAGCTGGGCTAATGTGACTAATGTCCCCCCAACATAGACACTGACTCTATGAATTACATCGACACACAGCTTTTCAATAGGATTATTATTGTCCTTTTGTACATTTAGAGTACTTATTTTAACTTTGTACGGGGGTCTTAAACTTACATCGGAGTTCCGTTCCTACAGATCAGTGTAAGTCAATTTTTGTCGGAAGTCGGAACTCCGGTGAAAATGTAAACAAACCATTATGTGCATCACGATATCGATCAGTTCTTTGGAAAAGTCATGAATACCAATGACTTTCATGCATGTATGAATCATTTTACAAGAAGGTAACAGAATGTTGTAACGGACTGATATTGTTGTTGATGTTGAGGTTTCAATGTTTATTCTTCAGTTCCAGATTTACCTAATGTCAGTGAACGTGCCATGTTTAATTAGCTCACCTCTGATTGGCTGAGAGTCTGCGGTAGTGTATGTGTGCCCAGTGAGAGAGAGCTGGGAATGGCGGCTAATTCTGGAGCTAAGTTAAGGGTTTTATAGTTATTTTGGCGTTGGCTACGGTCCACTGTGTGAAGGTTCAATAAACGACCAGAGAACCAGATAAAGTCTCACTCATTCATCACAGAGGGTCACTACAATATGTTGACCTCTTTTCACAACTTGATCGATGTTTGTCGGTGTTTCTGTTATGATCTCTGCTCCTGCTCTTCCCTGTCTGTCATCTGTCCTTCCCTATTCGCACACTCTCTGGTCTCTCTCCTTGTCTTGTACCTCTGGCTCCTTCTGTCTACATCTGCTTTCGGTCTTTCTGCCTGTCTCACTCTCATTCACCTGCCTGCACTCTGCTACCTGCTGATTACTGCAATGACTGTCAGCTGCAGTAATCAGCTCGCTCAGGACACCTGGCACTAGCACACCTTCAGCTATATAAACCTCGTTCCTTCACTCACTCCCTGCTGGATCATAGATTGTCACATCCCTGCTTTCATCCAGACTCTGCTTCCCCACTCTTGGACTCAGTTTTTTCCCCCCCTGGGCTTCCCCCACTTGGACTCTGTTCCCTGGATTACCTTGGCCTGTCTTCCCCCTTCATATCCATTTCCGATTCCTGTGAGTACCCATTCAAGTAGTTTAGTTCATTCTGTGTTAGTTTGTAGGTTTCCCCCCTTATTTGTTAGTTGATCATTTTTATAGTGAGTTTGGTTTTGATTTTCCCTCTTTATCCGATTTCCCTTTTTGTGGTGTGACTCTTGTTCTGTTGAAATAAAGCCTTTCCTAATATTAGTCCCACCCCCTCCCCCCAACAGTTTTGCCTTGTTCCGAGTGTTTTTTTTTTATTATTTCTAATTTCAGTTCCATGGAGATGGCTTTCCTTTTCTTTGAAGTGCTGTATTCAGAAAGAAGTCTGACTTGCGCTTGGGAGCCATAATGAAGGGCAAAAAGTTAGTGAATGTAGCACAATCAAGGTGATGTACAACCATCGATTGTAAACAAAGCCACCTTATAGCACCGCGTGACGACATATTTGTCCACTCCGCTTTTCCGGTAGTTCCACTGAACCAGTAACGACGAAACGCCGTAGGTCGAACGTCATAAACCGAGGACCTCCTGTATACAACTAATTTTAGGTGGCTAATTTGCACATTCCTCTACACTGGAAATATTTCTATTTTTTGTTGCTCCTTATTTATCTTGTTACACTTTTATTTTTATACTAGGACTCGCATCACTTTTAAACTACATGTCACTGTTTGACTGCACTAAAACACCAAGTCAAATTCCTTGTTTGTGAAAATTTACTTGGCAATAAAACCTTCTGATTCTGATACAGTGAAGCAAAATCAGAACTAAGATTTTTTTTTTTAGAAAGGGTAATAATGTGATTTAAGCATCTTTCCATCCATCATTATGTACAGTTTATGGTTTAACTGAACACTCTGTATTAGCGCCACAAACCAATAAATATGGCATGACTTCCACCATTTCTAACCTAACTTTACATTTAAAAAAATACTGGCTCACATCCAGGCCAGTTCTCCCAGCTGGAAATGGCACTCATTGCGCTGATGGAAAGATGAAACCTGTGATTTCTTTCACCTTCCTGTGAGCTCATCTGGAAAACTCAGCGGGTCGTGTTTCAGCGAACGACTCCCGCACACTGAATGGGAGTTATAATTTTACAGCAATCACTTCTGAAATGGATTTTATAATAGCTGTTCAGACGTTTGAGTGGTTCCACTTCCTTCCAGTTGATGACTCAAGGAAATGCATCATCGCCGGATATCTGGTCACTTCCACCTAAAATTGGCTAGAAAAAAAATTAATTGTGGGTAATTACTTGTGCAGATGTCTTTTATGTCACCTGGTTTGCAAGGAAGTGTCAGGAGCTCACCTGGGGGCGGGGGAAACAGTGACTTTCAGGGGAAAAAACCTTTAGAATTTTCAAACCATGTTTCTAATCATCAATCACTTTTGTTTTTGGTGTTGTTGCTCAGTTATATTTATATTAAACATACCCATAATGACCACATGCTGAAATAAGTGTGATGAGTTACAGTGACTGCCAG
This sequence comes from Acanthochromis polyacanthus, assembly GCF_021347895.1. Classification (NCBI taxonomy): domain Eukaryota; kingdom Metazoa; phylum Chordata; class Actinopteri; family Pomacentridae; genus Acanthochromis; species Acanthochromis polyacanthus. The sequence continues at coordinate 38,970,403 of NC_067114.1, read as the reverse complement.
ACCGCAGGAATTTTCCCGCCTTCTGCTGAGGATTGTTTTCTCAGTCCTTCTCTGATCCTTGTGACAGTTTGATGAGCTTTCAGTCCCAACAGCATTCCTGCAAAACCACAGCTGGAGGTGTTGCAGGATTCCTAAATAAGTAATCATTTACTTATTTAGAAGCACCAGTACAGCAAATAAAAATACTTCATTGCAAGTAAAAGTTGTGCACAATAAAACCCTACATATGTAAAAGTGCATAGCAGAAATATGCAGTTAAAGTAATAAAGTATAGTTTTGTTACATTTAAAAATAATGTCTAGTAAAATCACATAAAAAATATCAATTTACATGAAAATTTACCAAAAAAACAAACAAATGCAACAAAAAAATGAGTAAAATATATATAAAAAAAATCTGCATATATAATAAATGGCAATTTGCTCTTTTCCAATGTGTGACTGTAAAATTACATTATTTTTATTATACATCAAAAATATTATTTTACAGATGTTTGGTGTTATTTGAAAGAAAAAAAATCCATTATGGTTTGGATGATGTTTTTTTTTTTATTTCTAAACAATTTTTCTACAGATTTTCCTGTTTCGTTAAATTGCGCATGATGTCTTGTAAAGATCAAAACAAAAAGTATTCATTTATACGTTGCTCATTAAAAAGAAGTCCACACTGTAATTTGTTCAGTTATAAAAGTCTGTAATTTTTACAGACTATAATTTGTTCTTTTACAGGGTGTGATAGTGAAATTATACCAGTTTACTCCATTTAAATCAGCTAAAAATGCAATTATTTTACAGATATTTATCATTGTTTTTAACTTTTTGTGGCACCCTTGCTTTTTTGTATTTTTTTTTTTAAATTTTTGCAGTGTATAGGACATCATTAAATATGAATAGTGAAGCATCAGTGTCCCAGAAGCACTTTACTGTTGGGTTTTAAGCTTTTCATTTAAAACTGTGAGGTAAATTTGTAGCATCAGTCTTGTAATAATTTTGTTATTGTTAGGTCCTTTTTGTCTTTGTCCTTTTGTATAGATGCAGATGACATATTGTTGTATATTTAATATAAATCATGCTCACTATTGTTATTTTTGTTGTTTAAAAATGGTAGTTTTTTTTGAAGAAGCAGGAAAAATAGATTTAGTCATCTGTGTAAGGAGAAGGGGTGGAATTAAATAAACTGCTATTTCTTTCTGCTCCTTTTTGAGGAAGGTATTCATTGTCTTGTTGTTTTCCTTTCTTTTTTTAATGTTGAAATGTTCAAAATAAACGGTCAAAAATCTAATATTGATAATAAAAATACATTTTATTTATATAGCGCTTTTCTGGGTACTCAACACTTTACAGGCAAACAATAAAAATAAAAACAGTCAAATAAAATAGAGAAAGTGTAAAAGCATACGAGAGCACACAACACTTTGGTTCAGCATTTGTTTGTTTGAATGTGCAGCATAAACTTTATTTTTTTATTTGATAGGGACAGTGCACATTCATGAACGTCTATTTGGACAGCAATAGATGTAAATATGCCGTATTATAGCAACAATGCTAATTCATATCCGCAGTCCTTAGGGAGTTAAAAAAACACACACAAAAAAAAGCAGAAAAAAAGTCATACCCGTGAAAAGTTGGAGAATATGCCACAATAAAAGCACATTACTGAAGTACACAATACTTAAATACTGTAAAGCTGGTAACAGTACATTTATTTCTGTCTTTGCTTTTTTAGTTTTCAAGTCACAACAAATTGCAACCATGAGTTTGCACAGTATGTATATCAGAAAATGTCGTGCACCACTGCAGCAGGACTCATTCCAGACAAACAAATCAGTATGACTACTTCTGCTGTTATCTCTGTGGTTTACAGATAATGTTCTCCGGTGTGTCTGCTCCTGATCGAGGGCAGGAAGCAGAGAAAGATGGGAGAACCGCCCCCGGGGGAAATCGGCCCGCATCAGCAGTGCTGACAAGACGCCACCGCCGAGATTAACTCTGTGAAACGCCACTGAAAACATCCCTCCCCTGATTCCCTCCACAGGCCATTAATCTGAGACGACACGCAGGAGAGGCGGAGGGTATGTCTGAAAAATAAAGAGGCGGTGACATTTACTTCCTGAGATACTGGCACTATCATCGCCTCGCTCCTTGTCATGTTTGTTCGGAGCATTCAGTGTATGAATAGGCGATGAACTGTGCTCCACTCTATGAATGTTTTCCATATGAGTCCTTGTTGGGCTGTCGTGGACAGTGGTGCAGGAGGAGCACGGCGAGCTTTATTGATGCTGCGGAGGTGAGTGGGAGGGAGTGTAGCAGTGTAGCCCTGAAGGCAATCCGGACTCACAATCTGATTTAGCTGTTGTGAACAAGAAGACGAGGAAGTGTTTTCAACCGGACCGCACAGGTAGTTTTCTCAGCGGTTAATATGTGGGAGCAGAACACGCTTTGTCAGCTCTATTCAGAAGACATCTGCAGGTAGTGAAAAGCCTGACGAAGTGACAGAAAGTGCTAAAAAAATAATGTTAAATCGAAGCAGGTATGGTAACTTTTGACTGGTGTGTGGGCCTGCAAGCCAACGATGTGATGAAATCAACACATTGATTATTCGTGCTTTAATTGGTTAATCCATCTATCAGTTGTATTTGAACCATATTGAAGTGAACATTTTATGAGAAAAGTTGCCTCTGGATATTGATAAGTTAAGAGTGTCTAAAATATGCTCTACTGCTCTAAAATTTGGGGTCACTAAGAAATGTCCTTATTGTTGAAAGAAAAGCACTTTTTTCACTGAAGATGACATTAAATGAATCAGAAATACAGTCTAGACATTGTTAATGTGGTAAATGACTATTCTAGCTGGAAATGGCTGATTTTTAATGGAATATCTCCATAGAGGTACAGAGGAACATTTCCAGCAACCATCACTCCTGTGTTCTAATGCCACATTGTGTTATCTAATGGTGTTTGATGATTAGAAAACACTTATGCAATTATGTTACCGCATGAATACCAGTGTGAGCTTTCATGGAAAACATGAAATTGCCTGGATTACCCCAGACTTTTGAATGGTAGTGTAGGACTGTCCCATTGAAAAAGCCAAACATTAACTACAAGTAAAGCGACCATTTTTTTTACACCTTTTTAAAGTTATTTCCAGTCTTTGATCATAATAAATCTGTTTTCTTTTCAGTGGAACTATAATTTACTGATTGGACATCATGCTGTTTTGAAGGAGACTTGAAACTAAAGACTAAGATCATAAACCCATTTGGAAAAACTTTGTTGAAGTAGAAAATCAAGTTACAAGTAGGCACATTTTCTGATAGACTTCAATACAATCTGACCTATTTATGCACCCAGGGGAGTCGCTCCCTGCTGGCTGTTAGAAAGAATGCAGCTTTAAGGTTTAACTTTTCAGACCTGGAAACTGCATCCATCTTTTACACACAGTTTCTGTTGGGAAGTGACGCTTTAATCAGCCACCAAAACTTTGACGGCTTTTATTATCGACTAAACATCCACTGGACCAATCAATTTTGATGGCAAGCGAGAAAGTGATGCTGTAGGATGCAAAAGTTTTGTTGCACACACACACACACCCTGGTGACAGCAGCAGTGTGTGTGTGTTATTGATGCGTTGTGGGCTGGATGCTCCACGCTGTTCGCCTGTTTTCTGATCTGAGGCGTCTCCAGCTCTGATGATGCTGCCGCTCAATTAGCCTAATGAGGGGAGCTGGTGTGATGTCAGAACGCTGAGCTGCTGACCGCTGCTTCATCACGTCGTGTCTGATTATGCAGCATTTTAATAAGAGACGGTTCAATTATTGCAACCATCCAGATCGATCACCGGCAACCTGCTCTCATCTCCTCATGTGCAGTTCCACCTTCCTCTGAGGCCCGGCCTTCGCTTCGCCCACAAGAAAAAAAACTAAATTAGCTTCATCTCACTGGCATTGGTGTATTAAAAGAATTCATTGTCAGTGATTTATTCGTCTGCTGTACTTGTTGTGCTGAAGGGACTTCCTCTTTGTCTGGGCTCCAAGAAGCAGCGGGGCGTGAATATAAATGACTTAATCAATTTCAAACGACACAGTTGGCGCGGCGGCGGACGGCTCCCACGCTGTTGGCCTGGAAACGGCGAGTCCAGATAAGACTTGGGTAGAGCGCTGACAGCCGTGCAGCAGCTATGTCACCGTGGAGTTACAGCCGAGGCCTCGGAGACGCCCAAACCGCAGCCGGACGGAGTCGTGTTCAAGGAGCTTTTTCATTCTCGACTTAAGCTGACGGGAACAAACGCACTCAGACACAGTTTGGTTGAAGCATCTCGTCGCCTACTGATGTACTCGCTGGTCGTCTCTGTGGCCTCGTCAACCCCCTCCATGTCTGTTTCTGCTGTCAGCTGTCCAATTAGGACAGACGCACTTGTTTGAATCGGTGATGCATTATTTATCTCGCTCCAGCTTGATGCCCAACTTTCTTCTTCTTTGAGTTATTTTTTGTGACTTTATTGGTTTATTTGTGTGTTCTTGTCAATCTGGGTTAAGCTGTTTATTTGTAGATTTATCAAGACGACGATTTCAGTCTGGAGTTTTTTTTAGAAGTTGTAGCCTCTTCCTGTCCGCAGCAGCTGTTTCCGTTACATTTTTTTAAAATTCTCAGCCTCTTATATCCTCAGAGTAATAAGATTGTTTCTTTACAGTGTCAGCTCCAAAGCTTATAATCACGCATTCATTTTTAATAAAAATCTAAAGACATAAATGTTTTAAATGGCTTTTCATTGCTCATAGTGATCTGAATTTTGGTATTTTTATATGAAGCTTTTCTTTATAAATTGGTCTCACAGGTTTTTATCTTGTTTTGTCTTGTTTTTAAGGGTTTCATGTTTATCTTGTCATAAGAAAAAAAAGACCAGAAACTGAAAGATGACAACCATGGATGGTCCACAAACTCAACTGCTTTCCTTGATCAAACACCTGCAAGATGTGGTCTTAAATCCCCAAAGATTCTGTTGTAGAAAAAAATCAATAAAACGTTAAGCTGTCCTTACTTCAGCCCACCAGTGCTTTGTCAAATCTGTGAATTTTTGAAAGATACATCCAGCATGGTGGAACATACGTATGTCTACATGTGCAGAGTAGAGTGAAAAATACCAAGTCTGTAGAGGTTGTACAGATGGAAATGTTGAATATCTATAACGCTGTGGGCTCTTAGAAAACATATTGGAAAATCCAAACTGGATCTCCATGTAATCTCCTATCTCCATGTTAGGAGATACAGGAGAGTCAGTTTGGCATGGGGCGAATTGAATCGCGTTTCCCTCCTGGGACAGTTTGGTACGACCAATCATAGCACAGGAGGCGGGAGTTAATGCTGCGTCATCTTCAGCGCCTGGATTCAGCGCCGGAGGAGGAGGAGGGAGGCCAAAGCGAATCTTTTTGTGGTCTCTTGGCGTTTTGAATGGCGTTAGTCGTTGCCTCTTTTCACTTGATGTTTCCAACGATGAGGAGGCAGTGGATGGCTCGTTACTTTCGGCTTCTTGCCATTGTTTGTACAGAGGAAAATCCCGTTCCAAACATGTGAGTAAATTTAAGCACCGACTTGGTTTGGCGCCGACTGAAAGTTATTCCTAACACCGCTAATCGTTCGGAAGGAGTCTTTTGTTGCGTAGCCTTTTCAAAAATAAGTGTTGTACTTGAGAGTACCCCATGTATTCACAGATTTTTGTGACAAAAACGGCAGTAATCATTCACCACGACGCTTTCTCGGCTGCATGCCATTGTTGTTTGGACTACATGGACTACAAGGTCGATTTGTTTGTGCATCACATCAGTGTTACGCTGATTGGTTCTTTCTCATTCAAGCTGCATTCGTTAGCCCCTCCTTTTTGAAATCGTCTCCTATCATCACAATGCCAGACTGCCTTTATTTGTATTTATATTAATACATAAATAAAGTCAGTCTGGATTTTTCCAGGCAAGCTGCACAGTGGTTAGTGGTTAGCACTTTCGCCTTGCAGTTAGAAGATCCCTGACTCAAATCCCAAAAAACACCAACACACTGTTATAAGATGTCATGAACTCTCAAATGTCCAAAAATGTATTACTTTTTTTTTTTAAATTTTGTGTCAGGAAAAGTACACAAAATTGACTACTTGTATTACTGATAGTATTCTTTCGGTTGAATGCTCCTCCATTTACCCTGAAGACACATAGTATTTCATATTTATTCTATTTTAGAGATTAATCTTGCAAGTTGTTGTCCTGTTCTGTCTTTGCTTATTTAGTATTTTATATTGATTATTTTTTTCAAATTTTTCCTGTTTTCCGTCTCACTGTTTTTAGCATATTTTTCTTGTTGCATGTCAGACAAAATGCATTTTTTTTTCGACTTAAAGCAGTAAAACCATGTAAACATCCCAGAATCATGGCTGATAACTTAAACTGATGAAGACAGTGAATGTATAAGAATAAATGACCTTATTTATTTTCATGAAAACATACGTCGCTGATTGTACACCTTGTAAATATTTTTCCAAATCAAAATGTATTATTTTTATTTACAAAAAACAAACAAACAAGCAAAAACAGACAGAAGACAAAAATCTGTAAATCAATTTGTAAAACAGAACAAAACTAATATAATAAATAAGCTAGACAAAACAGAATAACAACTTGAAGTACCAATTTCTAAAATAAGATAAATATGAAATATTAATATCTTAAGACAGACAAGACAGTAGATGTAGTAAATGGTAAAACTCTAATTATTTTGCACTTATTAGATCTTTTCCACAATTGAATGAGTAAAAAGTTTAGTAAAAATATTACATTTGGGAATAATTTTAGTTTTTTGCTGTTTATCTTGATTATAAAAACACTTGATATAGAACAATTTAACCTGTGTGTGAGTGTTTTTTTTTATATAATGGCTGAAGTATTGTTATTTGTTTTTTTTATTTTTAAGTTTTAATCAAAACTCAGCCTGATGCATAAAAACACACTGGAGCAATAGTCCTCTCCAAATGGCAAAAATGTGTTTTGTTAGTCCAAGAAATCCTGTTTTTAACTATGTACATTGGAAGTGATGAAAAGCACTAACAAGCACAGAAACATACAAATGTGACTTTCAAACAACAATATGAGGTGGTTTTGACAATCTGAGGCGATTTATCTCTGTTTGTTTGCTTCATTTTCCAGCTGTTTGCCATCATCCACATCATCCGCCTGCATGGCTGAAGTTCAGATCACTTGTCTTGTGGTGAATCCAAGCATGACCTCATTTTCAGATACAAATGGTTTTGTTGGAGACATAATGAAAGATAGAATTATGATTTTAGATGAGAACATTCAGGTTATTATAAAAACAAAACTATGATCTGTTGGTGTAATTATCGCAATTAAATTTTCACACTGACGAGTCAGCTATACTTTGCATGCTGAAGCGTCTGACAAAATAAAAGTACATTTTGTTTGAGATACTGTGAGCGAAAAGACATAAACTCAGCCCAAATATTCTGACTGCAATAACACCAGTGGAGCCAGAACATGCTCCATTTAATTAGTCATTCAAATGGGAATTTATCATTTGTCCTTGTAGAAAATTAGGTTTCATTTCTACAACAGGCTCATGATTATATTGCACATATTTTGAATATAAAGGGGGATGTTCCCTCTGCATCACTCCTGAAAACTACACCTGTGGCCATCATTTTAAAGTCTCCTGCAGATCTGTTGGGGGAAAACACCTATAATCTGATCACATTCTGCACTAACAGCTAATTTAACAATGATAAAAGAGTGGAAACATTGTGTAAGATAAAGTAGAACAAAACAAAAGCTGTAAAAATGTAGGTAGATTGGACTTGTGTACATGAATTTATTGCTTTAGCGTATCCAGAACAATCAGGACATCTTTTTACATTTGAACATTCTAATAGTAAATATTTTTTTCTAAATATGCAAGAATCTGTATTTTCTATACATCTGTAGAATATTAATACTTCTGTCAGTATCTCTTATGGATGAATCCGTGCAAAACACTTGATTTGTGCAATATTGTTATTATTTACATGGTTTTCCAGTGTGTTGGACATTTTTTGGGGAAAAAAGGCAGGAATGTGCTTAAAAAAGAAGATCTCAAAGGAAAAGAATGCTGTAACATTCAAAAACTGCATTAAAAAAAAGAACTCAAAAAACAGCAAGTATCAGGAAAAGTAAGACATTTTTTAGCAGATTCAAATACAGGGACCAAGCACAAAAAGACAAATGACTATTTTTAAATGGGTTTAAACAGCAATGAATGCATTCTTTTTCTGGATAATTTACTAGTTATCTGTATTTTAACAAGAGGGAAAATGTTCCGGGGGTTGGAGAACCCAGGCACAGATATGACACAGATGTGGCAATGGAAACAGGTATTTATTCAAACAGAACTAACTGAACCAATACAGGAAGGGGAGAACAAACCAGGAGATAAACTAAACAAATCTAAGACTAGAATGAACTACAAACTAGGCCTACAAAAACCCCACAGCTCAACTACAAAAACCAAACAGGGATAAACTAAACCAGACAACAAAACAATCTACTTGCAAAACTAAGGGAAACAGAACTAAGGGGGCAAAGCAGGCGGGCTCAGCGAATCCAGAAGTTAGTGGAGGAACAAAACTGGCAGACTATCCACAAAGAGGTCGAAGCAAAACAGAGTCCAAGTGGGGGAAAACCAGGATGGGGGAAGCAGGAGAGTCCAAGGGGCTGAAGCAGGCAAGGGGTTGGCAGGGCTTGGTGTGGAGAACAAAATTCAAGGGGAGAGCAGAGTCTGTGACGGCATGTGAGTCAATGATCCAGCAAGGAGTGGATGAAAGCACAGAGCTTAAAGAGGTGGAGAACAGGTGAATGGAGTGTAGTAATTACTGCAGCTGATGTGCATTAGAGCAATCAGCAAAGTGCAGGCAGGTGAGTCCTGCATACAGTTGTCTTACTGTAGTGCTCTGCATCTCCGACATTAGGCTATATATAAAAAAAACCCTTCCATTTGCAAAGAACTGCAGCGCAACACACAATATCTGCTGGATGTGAGAGCATGGCTGCTGTTGGTAATGTAAATGTAAGGACGGATTAGGTTGTTTATCTAGATTATGGACTTAAAACGATTACGAAACGGTACCACCCAAACAGATAATTGTCCGGAAATGCGAGAACATTTATGCTCGGTCTGATAACAATCTACCGACGAATATTTGATTTAATGCTGCTCCTTTATCCACTGGATCGTTAATAAAAGCTGTTCTACGCCAAAACTCGCCAGCTGACGGAAGGAATGAATGAGGAAATCAAACAGCGTGTGGCTGAAAGAGGGCGGAGACACAGAGAAACTCGAGGTTTACTGAGATAAACCTGCTCCCGACCAGGTTAGTCATAGAGTCTGAAACCTAAAACTAAAACCTCCATGAACCCGAGCAGGAGGACAGACCGGGACCAGGACCAGAACCAAGACCATCTCCATTCTGTGAATGAGGCGGTGTCCAAGCACATGGAACTGGTCCTGCATTTGTATATAAAAATAACACTGAGAACACTTTACAGCCCTACTGCACACCTGTACTTTCAGCACTTAGAAAGTACAAAGAGACAATATATTTTTATTCTTTTTAATTTTATTCTTATTTTATAGTATTTGCACTACTGTCTTGTAACGCTTTGGCCATGTGAATGTGTGTTTGTCATGCCGATAAAGCTTCATTGAATTGAATTGAATTGAATTGAATTGAATTGAGTCTGCGGTAACTGACCGAGAGTTTAAGGCCCCATCCACACGAAGACAAACCGAGGTCTAAACGCATAAGTTTCTTGCCGAATCTGCGTATCATCCACACAAAGATGGCGTTTTGGGGGTTTGTAAACGATCATTTTTGAAACCAGGTTCCAGAGTGGAAAGATTTTGAAATGCCGTATACGCAGCTCCGTGTTTACTGGCTCTCCGCTACTTTTCAGATATGCTTGTGTCATAGTTTCTTATCTTCATTGACACGCATGCACAGTTTTATAACTTCATTGACACGGATGCGCCACAAGCTGCATGACAACAACAATGGCGGCGTACAGTGTAGCAAATGTGCTGATGAAGCTAGTGACCCTACTATCCCTGTTGCAGCAAAATTTCCTTCTTCTCAATCACCACCGAGTTGAACAAACAATTATCGAGGACATATTACGGCACTTTATTTACTTCCCGGCTTGGTCTTGTTTACAACTTTTGCCGCAAGTGCGCATGCCCACTGTTTTTTCTTCTGTATGAGTTTCCGTCATATCGTTACAGCGCCCCTAGAGGTCTGACATGTGTTTTACAGCGTTTCCATGCGTATCGAGTGCATTCATGTAGACGCACACATTTTCTGAGACGCCTTCGTCTTTATGGCGATCGTTTTTTAAACTGTTAAGCATTTTGTCTTTGTGTGGATGGGGTCTAACTTACCTCTCTTTGTGAAACAGGCTAGAGTTATCCCTCTGTCTCTGGTTTGAGTTACCTCGCTTTGTGAAACGGTCAACTCTGAGTTTTCCTCATTTCAGGGTTAACAAACTCAGAGTTTTCCCTGAACCTGCTTCGTGAAACGGACCCTTGGTGTTATTAGGTGAGACACAAAGGTGAGTTTAACTCCACCCATCCTGAGTCATTTTCCTCATCAACAGACAGGTGTGTACCAACATGAGAGTATAAAGGCCCAAAGAAGGAGTAAAATAGATACTTATGTCTGCTGAAAACAAATCTGCATTATGTTTGTGAAGTTGTAAGGAACCATACAGGTGTGTTAACAAAGTGGCACTACGTTAATATGCGGAATAATAAGGTTTTGGAAGTGGAACAGCTTTTGGGAAGTTTGGATGTAAAGATAAAGAAGCTGAACTGGTTAGCTAAAATGTTGGATAAATTAGTATTCTTAGGCAGTATACATTCTACAGATATCTGTAGGTGTCCTTATACATGAAAATGTATGAAATGAATGTAGAAGTTTCAGAGAAGAGGAAGTAAACCATTTTAATATATTTATAATAGAATGCTTGCTCATGGAGCATGGCTTTTTGGTATAGACAACAGCTGAAACCACATTATTTTGTATTTCTTTCAGTGGAAAAGAAATGCAAATATTCCCATTTCCACTAAAATCATTTCTCATATTACAACCGCAATATTTAATATCCAAATAATCATAACCTTGCTTTTGTTCTGCATGACGTTCATCCCTATTAAAAATACAGCTACCGACTTCAGCATACAGGAGAAATAGATGAGTTATTATTGAGACCTGTAAGCTTGTTCACAGAATGTATGACAGCTGAACCTGTCATCCACTTGTGTAATATTATTAGGTATGATTTAGAGAGGGAAAGTATTCCCACTAAAGTGTTTCTCTAAAAGGAGAGAGAACTTGCTGACTTGTCACATCTGGTTTTAATAAATTTGAATTATTTTAAATGTGTAATGGAAAAAGTTAAATATTTAACTAAATGTTATGTACACATGAATGGCCCAGGTTGTGCCTCCAAATAGCCGCACTAACACAAAGACCAAAGCACCAACTGTTTAGTTGTATGAAAATGAATTGCTGTAGTTTATTTAGTAGTATAACAGAGTACATTTTCACTTTGTTTATGATTTTTGACTGTGTGGGCAGTGGGGAAGCCAGAGACTGTAATATTTTATGCAACATGTTTACAGAAGGAAGCGAGAAGATGAACAGGTGGAGGGCACTGAGCACAGATTGGAGATACTGATGCAGAGACAGCTGTGAGACAGACTCCAGCCTGCTGTAAGGTAGGAGAAACATGTGTTTGGACTACTAAATAATGTGGATATGTATTTAGGCTCCATTTCTTGCTGTCAATATCACAGGAATTTAGTATTTTCATGGCTGTAGGGCAGCTTTGGAGATGTATTGTCTTTAGCCTCTAAACCTGTGTGCATTAGTAGGCATGTGGGACACGGTGTAAACAAACTTGTTCTGCGAACAGTCGCTTACGAGCTCAGTAATGTTTTGTTGCAGTGGTTTTAAATAACAAGGGCGTCAGCATTTGGCAAAAGGGCTGCATTGTATTTTTTTTCTTCAATTAATTTGCCTTTTACTTTGATTAAAGTAAAGCAATAGTCTGTCTCTAGGTTCAAATTTGACCAATTACATAAGAATATTCAGTTTGCTGCAATGTAAAGACATAGAAAATCAATTTGTCACTGCTTCTAAAATCAGAAAAATAAAAGCACCTCAACAATTGCTGCATTTTCAAATTAATTACATGTTAATTTTAACAGATTTATGGATGAGTCATCAGTGTCCCTCAAAGTCCTCAAACTTTGAGGAACATCAAAGTACACAGAAACTGCCTAAGGTTAAAGTACTAAATATGCAGAATGTCCCGTTCAGAATTACATAAAACAGGCTATACTGGCCTGTAATTACTTATGCATTAATGTGTCTGTCACTTTAACGTTGCAGCTCGTAAAGGTGCAGCTCATCTTGACATTTTTATGTACTTGCTGTTTTCAAATCTATAATAAGACAGACAGAAATTACAGAGGGCACAGTGGCGTCCGGACAAACCCTTCCTGGGAGAGTTGTGTCCTTCAATATATCATAGTAAACATAACAGTATAATTTTAAACAACATTATAATAAGCTCTGAAAGTAGTTGTACTGTTTAGACATGCAACACAATGCAGTGATTGAATAGTGGAGTGTCTTTTTTAGGTGAGAGCAGGACTCATCTGCAAAAAAATCTGTCTGACAGACTTCTAGAATGTAACTAAATGAAATAAAAAGGGGACTTGCATTCATGTATTAGCTCATTTTTAATACGTTAAATCAGATTGCACTAACCCTATGTCCTCTCCATCTGCTGCAGCATGGTGCAAGCATTTTTCCAGTTTCAAATAAATCTAGAATTAAACAATATTAGCATTTGGTCCCAGTGCAGCTGTGGTGGCTCATGATGATATTAGCTGTTGTGTTTCTGAAGATGTTCAGTTTAACTGGTGTTTATATAGTTTATGGCTTCTCAGATTCAGTCTTTTCAGTTTTGTGTCCTGCTTTAGCCTCATGCTGTTTTGTGTACAAACTGAGTCCTACATTTATTCATGCTGGTTTAGCTCAGTCGTTTTTGCCTTATTAGCGAAAACAGTGAATTACAAATGGTGTCTTTTCCTATGTTTTGATGACCTTTACATACTGTATTTGTGTTTTTATGTTGTGGTAATGGTGTTTACTTTTATTTGCAATCTTTCAGCATTCCTCCTGCTCCCTGCTGTTACACAGTACTATCACATCTCGTCTGATATGCCCGTTGTAAACACTGTTGCTGCTGATATACCATGTCTCAGATAAATCATGTGGGGTGTCAGGTCATTTTTGGTTTGGGAAGGGGTCAGCAGATTGTTTATTTGGGAAGGGCAGATGAGTAGTCTCCTGTGATTATGAAAGCACTGTTGACCCGTCGGTAATGAACCCACGTCTAGTCCCTGGTGTTAGCTCCACACCCAGTGTCCAAGCACATGATGAGCCATTTGTACTGTTCTCTTGTGGAAGAGGAGCTGCTGTGGGCGGCTTACGTTTGTGATGGTTTTACTTTTTCATTTGTTACTGTTAGAATAAACAGAGATCACCTTGAAGAGATCCGTGTGTCACAACTTTAGTTTCATAGCAACACAACACAGAAACATGTTAAAAATCATTATTGATTCACCAGTAATGTAGAGTGCACCTGAATAAAAAAGTTAGGCCCACTAGGAGGGATTAAAAAAAACTACTGACCTGATCGATTATTGTGGCTGATATTTGGCATTTTTCTGATAACTAGTATCTGTATTTTCATTGACCAATTATTGCGCAATTAAATGCACTGCTTCAGGTTTGATGCAGCCTCCTCTCTCTGCCTGCAGTCACTCTGTGGTCTCAGAAATTTATGCAGAAACTGACCAAGAAACACAAGCCACTGGCACAAACCAGGAAATTAGCTTCTTCCACATTGGCTAAGACTGTGCTAGTGGATAATTTTGAAAGAAAAGCATTTTTTAGATAACATGAAATTAATCAGAAATCCAGTCTAGACATTGTTAATGAGGTAAATGACTATTCTAACTGGAAACGGCTGATTTTTTTTTTAAATGGAATAGCTCCATGGGGGTACAGAGGAACATTTCCAGCAAATATAAATATATATATATTTGGCCTGTTGATTGATTAATTTGTTAAACACTCAGCTGCCAACACTGGTCCTGTTGTAAATGAGCAATGATGTCAGCCGCTCATCTTTGGGATATGTGTGTTTCAGTCATGTTTCCAAAAACAACAACTAAAGTAGACTGATTGAAATAATATTTTTCTGGCTTACATAGCATAGGTTGAAAAAATTTCTTTTTAAATCACTGACCACACGCTCTAAAGGCCACACAGAACTTATTATCGATGCGCCAATAATTTATTGTACACCTAAATAAAAAAGTTAGACACACCGGTGTAACTAATGTAAAAAGTCTGTCCTTTGTCCAGCAGCTGAGGTACAACGAAAAGAGGTGCTTTCACATTTGTTGACAAAAAGGAGATATTAGCTATAAAGCCAACGTGGGCTGCTGCTGTTCAAAGCCTCTTGTGTTCTTTCGCAGCCTGTTAGTCGGTGTCATGTCTCATAAAACACCACAGCTGCAGCGTAGAAGCTTATGTGAGGCATAAATTAAGCAAAAGTCAAACTGTGTGCACAGCTATGTTCAGATAAATTACCACAAGCTATAGTAGGAGGGAGGTTTCATCGTCTCCCGAAAGAGGACAGGCTGTGTTTGTCTGATTTAGGTGAGACAGAGGTGTTTTTTTTTTTTTGCTTTGAACTGCTCATTATATGAGGATATCTATACCTGTTTAGCGAATTGCCCTTTATCTCTGCTGAGTTCTTCTCTTTTGATGATTATAAAAGACATTGAATTTTGTGTTTTAGGACGGAATGGTTTCCTTTGTAAAGCCTGAGAGAGAGAGGAGTTTTTTATCTGCATTGTAATGTTGCTTTTGACAAATGTTGTTTCATCACTGCAGTGTTATTATTTGGTGCCTTATGGCTGGCAGGCCTTTCTTATTCATATGCTCCTTGTTAGTATTATTCTGAAGGAAATGCAGTGCTTCAGAATGAGTTGCATAATAGACTTAAGCCCTATTCACATGAGACCAGTATTACCCAGGGACTTCCAGTAACTTGTAGTAACTATCAGGGTCTTCTATGGACTTAACCCTGTGCAAATCTACCATATCATGAAATAAAACATCCACGACAAATAGCCTACCTTTTTTTTTGTTTTTTTTTTGCAAAACACAGTTTCTGTGATTAGTCTAGGTGATTTGGGGCTGTTTTTCATTGTCTCGTCACACTTCTTCTGCCTCTTTCCTGCTTCCTGATTTTATAGAGGTTGCAATTCTAAATGAAAATCTGAAGAAGGTGTAAATTCAGGCAGCTCATCTCAAAGCCACATCACAAAGGATGATGAGATGGATTACATGCACGGCAGCATGCAGTAAGGAACATTTTGCTGTCTTTCAACAGGCTCAACACTTACTATGTACAGGTGTATAAAGATCACATTGTGGATAATATCAGTAAAACACAGACATCACTTATCTCAGGTGAATGCACTGCACAAATATAAATGTAGGGAGTCTTTTCTAAGGTCCTCAGGTAATACAGTTGTCGTGTGAATAGGGCTTTGGATGACTGTACAAGGTATGTAACGCACCAAAGGACTGAGCATGGTGAGGGCATTGACCAAAAAGGTTTAGTTCAAAGCCACAATCAGGTTTCAAACAGTGAAACGGCTTTTTTTCCCCCCATAGAACTACAGGCTATATTGGTTGGTCAAGTTGACGCAAACACAAAAGAGCACTGATCTATTTCCAGTCACGGCAGCAGTCCTCACCACCTACAGTTCCTAATGACGTCAACGGAAAGGAGGAAGTCCAGTTTTGGTAAATCTATTTCCTCCATCTTGAGGAGGAGGGTTGTGCCAAGTGAAATGCAGCCAATGTGTACATCTAGACGCCCGCACACACACACAAAGTTCCTGCAGTGAGCTCAGCAGATGTTGTGAGCAGGTGTTTTGGCCTCAGTTCCAGATGAGAAGTTTGGTCTGTAATTGGAGACCTGGGGCCACGTTGGACACACACAAATTTAGCAGAGCATCAACAGCGCACCGGTTGGGCTCCGTTCTCCAAATGTTGCAATATGTCTCTCTAATGAATCCATCTTGTAAATGCGTGCTCACCCCTTCGCCCTCATTAAGCGCTGCTGCGGCTGCTGCAGCCTCCTCACTGAGCCATGTTATGTCAGGAATGAGAGGAACGCTCTCTGATCCACGTTTCATAGCTGCCGACTGCTGAGAGGCCCCTGGACCATCCTCCCATCAGGCAGCGACATCAGGGGAAAAATGCATGTTTAATTAGGTGGAAAATGTGCAGTTTACTTAAATGCAAAAAAATCTAAATTAAATGATGCAAGGCGTGTTTTATATACATTAAATATTAAATGATGTGTGTGTGTTTGTGTGACATAAGAATCTTGCTGCAGGCTTGCTACTTATTGAGCAGAGCTACTGAAAAATGGCAAGAGGATATTATTTTTAATTTGCTAGTATGTGGGTGTTGTAGTGTGATGTGCTACAAGTTCTACTTAGCTGCCTCTCCAAGGGCTACTTGGCTTCACTAAGGATAAGTGGTATCATGAAAATTTGTTATCGGAGCAGCACGAAGTGAGGTAAAATGTGTACAGTGTATTCACACCAGTAGAAAAGTGGCATTTGTGCCCCTGTGTCTAATAATGAACCATTATATAACTATTAAAAATACAGCTACAAGGCTTTTTGTCCTGCCAAAACAGAAAGGGAGCAGACATCCTGCAACAAAAGGCGTGAAGAAATTATTCAGCTCATATTTCCAATTATCTCATTGAGTCCCAAACAATGTATAAAAGTCATTCTAAATGTTATTTCCTGCAGTAAAGTTACGAATAGCAAAGTTACATGCTGCTTTGCATGACTGAACCAGTGTTGAGACCTTTCAGGACTGCTAAAGGGCAGAGTAAATCAGTCCATTAAAAATAACACAAAAATAGAGGAAAATACCCTCAGAAACTAAAATTGTAATTAAAAGCTTATTTATAAGAGCAAAGCTATTCTAAAATTACCAGAGCATAAGAGACACGTCGCTTATATTAACCTGCTGGTAGGTTTGAAAGTCATGTTTTAAAAGATCACATAGAAACTGATAAAACAGAGGGAATCATTTTATTTGTAACATGCTGCTCTGTTTGACCAAATCTAAGCTTAAAACAGTAACATTTAATCAAAATCACTGTATTCTAAATATCTCATTTAAAATTTGCCAAACTTATATGTTTTGCTGTAACCAGCTTTTGTAGAACAACTAATTCTGCACACCTTTGAACAAGCCATGAAGCCATTAGTGACTTACTTGTGATAAACAGTCATGTGTCAGAAATTCAGGGACTGTTAATCTGAACTGCAGGCTGTGTTTTACAGAGAACAGAGAGAGACAGCTCTAGAAACAAATTAAAAATGTGGTAAAGTGGCAATAGTAGTAAATTATCTAAAGTTTATAGAGTGACCATTTTTCAGTGTTGGTGACACCTATATACACTGGGACGCATGTTCAACATGTTGATTCCTGTTTTTTTCTTCTTCTAATTTTATAAACTGAATAGTCCAAGAATTCTGCTTTTGTATGTCTAATGGCAAAGCACAAGTTCTGTCCTCTTTTAGCCATTTGCTGTTTTTATAGTGTGGAGTAAAAATGTGCCAGGAGCTGAAAAACCACAGAAATCGCTTGGAGTTTCAGAGGTTTAATCAAAAGATTGCTTAAATGGATCCGTTTTTTGAAGTGATTTAATGTTGACTCGCCTCTCCTGAGCTGCACTGATGGATTAATGGTACGTGTCCACAGGGTCTGTCATTTCTATGCTGCCCGTTAATTGTCTATGTATGCAGCTGTTCGATGCATTCTGGTAGAGTTGCGTTGTATTTTCAGAGATGTGGCGTCACAATTAAGGTCTACTTTATGCAAATCACAGGCGCCAAGTCTGTCTGCAGAAACTCGTGAAAAACCTTTCACTATTGTCTATCTAAAATGAAGACAGAGTCAGCAGCTACACATCTTATTTCTCGCCTCAGAGGTTTTTCACATCCAAAGACATCCCTCCGGACACACATTACAGGAATTTGAAAGTTTTCAGTTGTTCTGGTTTATTTCAATGTAGCATGTTTCCCATTAATATGCTAAACTTTGCACTCTCCGTGTTCGTCATAGAGACTCAGGGAAACGGTGTAAATTGAGGCAAAAGTGCAAATTCCCTTCAGCTTTTAAAAAAAGAGAAGCTTTTATTTACCGAAATCCTTTGAAACATTAGTTTTCATCCCGACTAAAAGGAAACAGAAATTAGCCACCTCGAACAAACCTTTTGCTAACTGCCTAACGGATCTCCATCCAGGGATTCTTGTGTGAGTGTGACTGTCTGGGAACTCAGCCGTTTAATTTAATAGTCACAGTTCATTTCAGTTTGATGGTCGCTCGTATTCATTTGAACCGAGTACACAGAGAAGGAGCAAAATTAAATGGTAGACTGGACAAGTAAAGTAGAAAGTAAAATCTTTTTGTGTGAGCGTCTTTTCATGGAGTAAGTGACACCAGCTGCCGTATTAAACTCATCATTATTTCATCATTATTTCAGTGGCGCTAATATAGCTTGAGTTTTGTGTTACTGCTAACTGACAAAGTTGATGTGGAAATAGAAACAGTCCTGTTATTGTTTGTTCAAAACTGAAAAAAAACCAGAATTATTTTACCTAATATCATGTGAACACTTGAGATAACGAAGCACATCACTTAATAAATTACTACAAACGCAGAAGACAGAATCAGATCCGTGCAGCTGTATCGACCAAACATGCATCTCTTCATACTGACAGCAGAGACCTGACCCTTCTGGCAGTAAACTAATTAGCTCTGTATTTCTAAATGACATGCACTCAATTAAAGTTATACCCAAATCATCCCACGAGCTTAGGCTGCTTTTAAATTCCATCACAAAGCAATTTATTAAACTGTAGATGTCAACTAAGAAATTATGCATATTGATCAAATTAGCTTTGAACGGTCAACAGAGAAAAACAACTTCTTTCTCTAATTAGATGTTTTGAATTCCTTGGTTTCGGTTTTCATTGAAAGCCGTCAGCAACATAGAGCCTGTTTGACCCGCTTAATTGCAATGCAGTTTTATTTTCCTCTTGATTTAAAGTGACTTCATAGAAACTGTATCTAATTAAGTATATAATGCACTATACTTTCTGATTTATTCAGTATGGAAACAATGTCGTGGGTATGAATAAATTAAACAGTATTTATTTATTTTATTCGGGGTGGGATTAAATAAGTTTTGTCTTCTTCCCACTCCCTTTCGAACATACACACGTGGACAAAATTGTTGGTACCCCTCAGTTAAAGAAGGAAAAACCCACAATTCTCACTGAAATCACTTGAAACTCACAAAAGTAACAATAAATAAAAATTTATTGAAAATCAAATAATCAAAAACAGCCATTACTTTTGAATTGTTGATTAACATAATTATTTAAAAAAAACAAACTAATGAAACAGGCCTGGACAAAAATGATGGTACCTCTATAAAAGATTGAAAACTATTTGACCAGAGTGACATGATTAACTCAGGTGTGTCATTTAATTGACATCACAGGTGTTTCCAAACTCATAATCAGTCAGTCTGCCTATTTAAAGGGAGACAAGTAGTCACCCTGCTGTTTGGTGAAAAGGTGTGTACCACACTGAACATGGACAACAGAAAGCGAAGGAGAGAATTGTCCCAGGACATCCGAAAAAAAATGATAGACAAACATCTTAAAGGTAAAGGCTATAAGACCATCTCTAAACAGCTTGAAGTTCCTGTGACAATAGTGGCTCATATTATTCAGAAGTTCAAGACCCACGGGACAGTAGCCAACCTCCCTGGACGTGGCCGCAAGAGGAAAATTGATGACAAATTGAAGAGACGGATCGTTGGAATTGTATCCAAAGAGCCCAGAGCAACCTCCAAAGAAATTAAAGGTGAACTCCAAGGCCAAGGTACATCAGTGTCAGATCGCACCATTCGTCGTTGTTTGAGCCAAAGTGGACTTCATGGGAGACGACCAAGGAGGACACCACTGCTGAAAAAAACTCATAAAAAAGCGAGACTGGAATTTGCAAAAATGCATGTTGACAAGCCACAAAGCTTCTGGGATAATGTCCTTTGGACAGATGAGACCAAACTGGAGCTTTTTGGTAAGGCACATCAACTCTATGTTCGTAGACTCAAAAACCAAGCATACGAAGAAAAGAACACTGTCCCTACGGTGAAACATGGAGGAGGCTCAGTAATGTTTTGGGGCTGCTTTGCTGCATCTGGCACAGGGTGTCTTGAAAGTGTGCAAGGTACGATGAAATCTGAAGACTATCAAGGCATTCTGGAGAGAAATGTGCTGCCTAGTGTCAGAAAGCTTGGTCTCAGTCGCAGGTCATGGGTCTTCCAACAGGACAACGATCTAAAACACACAGCCAAAAACACCCAAGAATGGCTGAGAGAAAAGCGTTGGACTATTCTAAAGTGGCCTTCTATGAGCCCAGATCTGAATCCCATTGAACATATGTGGAAGGAGCTGAAACATGCCATTTGGAGAAGACACCCATCAAACCTGAGACAACTGGAGCTGTTTGCTCATGAGGAGTGGGCCAAAATACCTGTTGACAGCTGCAGAACGCTCATTGACAAATACAGAAATCGTTTAATTGCAGTGATTGCCTCAAAAGGTTGTGCAACAAAATATTAAGTTATGGGTACCATCATTTTTGTCCAGCCCTATTTCATTAGTTTGTTTTTTTAAATAATTATGTTAATCAACAATTCAAAAGTGATGGCTGGTTTTGATTATTTAATTTTCAATAAATTTTTATTTGTTGTTACTTTTGTGAGTTTCAAGTGATTTCAGTGAGAATTGTGGGTTTTTCCTTCTTTAACTGAGGGGTACCAACAATTTTGTCCACGTGTGTATATGATTTGTAAATTTATGTGATGCCTTGTTTCAGCTGTGGTTTTATTTTGTATAAGCTGCATTAGCTGTCTGTTAATTTTATGTTTGAAATAAATAAATACTTTACTTTATGTGTGCAATTTAAGATTATAATGAGAGTGTGCTTTAATATACAGGCTAATTTTGAACCTCAGTCCCTGTGTAGGTGTGATTACAGACACAAAACATGCTCAAAGTATATTAAACAGAAAGAGCAACAGTGGAAACATAGATTCATTCCATGCCAACTCATCTCGGGCCTCAAAGTTGAGGTCATGGATTTACTCGGGCAAAAACTTCAACCTAAACCACAGAATTTTGCAAAATTAGATTTTTTTTAATTTCACTGAATATCCCAGAAACCTCAAGAAAAAGTTGTAATCATGTCAATAGCTTACGCAGATTCTTCAATTTTTTTGTTTTGTTTTATTTTTTTATTAGATCTAGAGATCTGCTAAGCTTGCAACCTTTTTAGGCAGAGCTTAGCTTTTTCCTTTTCTGCATTATGAATTCATCTAGCTGCTGCCCTGTTAAATATTTAATTATGTGGAAGCTGAATAACCAAATGTTGATATTTTCCATGTACAGATAATAACCAGTGGAAAATTTGCAGCCATCTTTAGCTTTAGTTTTACTTAAGACAAGCTGCGGCTGTCTGAACACCTGTCTAGTAACAGCAGCTTGGCAGCAGCGAAAAGTCAGACTGTAGTAACTACAGCGGACAAAGCACTCGTACAGTGTCATTTTAGTGACGATTGTACGATCTTTTTTATTTTATTTTTTTGTCTACAATCTGAGTTAAGTAGTATCCCAATGTGATACAGTTTTCATAGAGTACAAATTTTAAGTGAATTAAAATAAGTTCACTGTCTTTGAACAGCTTTGCAGTACATAAAGAAAGAAATCCTTTATAATAATGTAGCAACCCCTGGAAGTGGTCACTTTGACTACTAGGAGTTCCATCTTGTCGAGCATTGTGGGTATTTAGCTAGCAACAGTCACCATGACAAAGACTTGAGTGATGCTTAGTGTTCTCTGATCAGAGCTCATGTGTTAAAGGCAAGCCAGGTTCTACTAGGAAAGCTTTCCTTAATCCTAGTGGTAAATGCAACAGAGGTACTTTTGTGACTTATTTAATGTGCTCGTTGACTAAAGTAGCAAAATCAGCACAAGACTAATGTCCACTGTGCTCAGTTTGTGTTTTGATTGATAACACTGCTTAATATTCATTGAGAACTTTATTCAAAATTTACATCCTTATTGTCTTGCTTCAAATAGTGTTCTCCTTAACCACTCCTGTTAGGCAGCAGATGTAACCAGGGATTGGGCTTAGGTTTATGCACATATCGATCAGTTAAATATGTTTTATTTTGTCCCAGTGTTTGAGATCAGGTTGGCACACCCCTGATTTTTTTTTTGTTCTCTTTTGTAGTTACTGCAAATTTAGAAGGGTGTTCTCCTGGAAATTACACATTTCTATGTCTTTGTAGGACACCGTAAACTCCTCAGAGACCCAGCAGTCAATAAAGCTCAGACAATATAACCGCCCCAGAGTAAATATGGTAGATATATCATTGTTTCCCTTCTGTGAGCCTAATCATGATAGAGACGAAGCGCTATCCTCTCCTTTATTGAGCTCGTGGAGAGGAGAAGAAAGAGAGAGGAGCGGTTATTGCCATTGATCTGAGGAGGGCGATGACTCCTCTGGGCCGCTGGTGGGAGTCGTTTTTTGTTGGAACCACATCGATCCTGCCTTGACTGTGACACTAATAATTGGCCTGTGCCCGCCTCGGGCCTCCGATGGCTTCATCACCTGCTCTGGCCCGACACTGAGCTCCTGTCGGCCAGCAATGGACCACCAGGCCACCTGGATAAAGTCATCAGAGTGTGAGATGGAAATATATGAGCTCAAAGCTGCACGAGGAGAATTTTTCTTTCTAGGTGATGCTCTGCCTTTTGTGAGCTGTGACTACCGAGTGTAGAAATGTAGTTCACTTGTTACTACCTGCCCTGAGAGGATAACATGATTGATTAAAGATCAACAAAAGAATGGCAGCTTTCATTGTCAATTGTAACCAAATCTCCATCCCAATAGTAACTCTTCAAATGACTGAAAACATGGTGTAAGGCGGCTCCGGTATCGATGAACCTACAGAAGTTATCAGCTGAATCTGCAGCTTTGCTCAGTTTTATGGAGCTTGATATTGAGTATCAGGTTAGAGTTTATTGCAGTGTTTGTTGTCCGTCTCACTGAGCAGCAAAAAGCAGACAGATGCAGTTAAATACCATTCTGATGTAGTGATATGGGTTAGATTCAGGATCGGGGATCTGTCTGTATGGGTCGACCCGCATCAGCTGACCCTCCTCTTGACCACGGTAGGACAAATTGCTGATATAGGTTTTCTGCATTAATAGGGTCCTTTTGCAGATTACCATTCAACAGTCCTGGTCTGTGATGCACATGTAGCAGGAGGAAAGCAACAAGTCGGTCGGGTGATGTTTTTAAAGAGCGACTGGTGGCTTAGGTAGGAGGTTGTGGTGGATGGATGAGTTCACTCGACGCTACATTTTAACAGAGGGGATTGCTGATAGTGTTGTGAGACTGTTCTAAAATCTCGACTGTGTATTTATTATTGTAGCTTTTGTGAGGCATGTCTGTTATTTCACCCAAATCCTGATCCTTTTCCTAAACCTAACCATGTTGGCTTGTGTCTGATCCTTACTAGAGGAATACTACATACACATATCTGTGCTATGTTTCCCACGGTTATAGTCAGAACTGTGGGACAAACTACTTTTATGGTTGCACATGTTGAAATAAGCATTAATGCTTGAGGGTCGTGCAAGAAACAATTCCTAATAAACATAATATTAGCTGAACTGTCTCCACACTGAGAGTTTGAGCTATGTCCTCTTTTATTGTAGGCCAATGGGCAGCGACGAAAATGTTTTTTAATATGATTGTACCATTATGAATAGGCTCAACAAGGATTAAATGTCCACATCCATTGTCTAAAAGTTGTATTAGCTGATGACCATAGTGGAGGATTTAACAGCTAAAGAAGACCTAATGGTTTTCTCAGAAGTTCACAGAGACCAAGTATGAAGCTAAAGCAGAGTAAAGATTGAACTTAAAGTTGTCAGATGAGCACAAACAGGCTCCAAATGATAGACTGTGTTTCTCAGTAAAAGTGTGTCAGTGCTGTTTCTTTTTCTCACAAGTGACCAAAAACCTATTGAAAGTCTTTACAAACTTATTAAATTAACCTTTGTTTTTTGTGTAAAATGTGCTGTATGTTTCAAACTCGCAAAAACAAAACCAAAAAGCAGGCAGTGACCTTGACAGCACACTACATGATTGATCCAAAAATATAAAACTCTAATGAGTGGACTGTCATCACATTAAATGAGCATGTTCATGCTTTTAACCCTTCTCCTTCTGGCCACTGTGATGCTTAAAGCAATAAACCCTTCACAAGTTGAGAACCTTTCTTCTTGTGGGCCCTCTCGGGACAAAATACAATCCTCTACTCATAAACAGGTGTAATGAATTCTGCGACATGTAGGGCCTATTAACAGGGCTGTAAAGCTTCAGTGGTTTTTAATATAGACATCAGCGGATATTTCTAATAATCTGTTAAAAGAAACACAAAGCAATGATTGCATTTTTTTATTTCTTACATAACCAACATGACTCAAACACGCACATATAACGACCTGACCATGAAGCAAGGGCAAAGGAGCAGCTGTAGTAGGTGTGATTCACGGAGGAGTGGCGACATGTGTGTCTTTATGAGATGAGTTTTATAGCGGGAGAAAAGAAGTGGCTGCTGTTATGACTGGCGTGGGAGGTTTATTCCAGCACCGGAGAGGCGTGCTGGGGTCCGGGTGGAGCAATATGCAGGTCGTTTATACAGCGGACTGAAATCATCTTCACACCTGCAGTTCATTTCCTTTTGTCTGAACCACAGTGGAAATGCTGTTTTGGCTCAGCACATTTGACATGTTTCCAGTTTCACGTAGACATTTTCTCAGATTTACGTTATCAAGAGCTCCCTTTATATGATACAGTAAAGTTAATGAATTGTTGCACCAAAATGTCCTCACAGAAGGTTGATTGCCAATTACTCACAAAAAATGCTTAAGTGTTAGCAGAAATGACATACAATGGTCAGCCCCATATTAAAACCACTGACAGGTGAGGTGAAACACATTATTTTGTTTAAGTGGCACCTGTCAGCCAGTGGGATATATCAGGCAGCAAGTGAACAGTCAGTTCTTGAAGTTTATGTGCTGGAAGCAGGAAAATGTGCAGCGTAGGGATCTGAGAGACTTTGACAAAGTGTAATAGATAGACAACCGGATCAGAGCATCTCCAAAACAGCAGGTGTTGTGTTTATAGTTCACTGAAATGCTGTGGAGGGAGTATTGAAGTTTTGATGAAGAAGTTTTTGACTCCTCCTTCTACCTCTGATTCAGCTCATGAAGGTATTGCTTAATTAATTTAGAAAAAAATAATCGGGCCAACTACACAACAAAGTAATTGGGAAAACAATTATTAGTAAGCAAGCTACAAACTTTTCAGAGTGATATTTCAAGTCCACCATCATGTTTGGTTCTCAGAAGATATTTTGATGAATTCATAAATTTGCATATTGCACTTGAGCCGCAGGGCTCGCCCTAAGGTTAGTCGGGAATTTTCCTGCAGCAGTATGAGTAATAGAGGGTGGAGGAGTTATTCAGAAGGCCAAGCACGGGTCACAATAATTAATTTGTGATTCACATAGATGGAAAAGGAGAGGTGCACTTTAGAACTGCACAAAGACAAACTATGAAGTGAAAAGAACAAAACTAAAAGGCTGCCAGACACTTTAAAAGATGACATTCATCAGCTGTCACAAGCCGTCATGTTAAATACCACAGTAGTCATATTGATATCCTTTTTTTGGTGCATTCACGTCCAAGCTGTGACTCTACAATCAGTCTGAAAACAGCTTAAAAATGCTTTTCTCTGCCTTGTTTTTCTGTGACAACAGCACATCAACTGCTTTCTGCTTTAGTGAGCGTTGCTGTGGAATTGGTAGGCTTTTCTCTGGCAGGAGATGATTATCACAGTCGTTTTTGCAGATATTGAAAATGAGGAAATGCTTGACTTCAGTCTCTTTTTTGCACTGTCTTTTGTGAAAGAAGACTGTGGAGAGAGAGAGAGAGAGCCCATTATTCAAGCAACACATCTACAAAAGACAATTCAATTTTCAGGCTTTTGTAATAAATGTCAGAGCAGGAAACAGCTGACGGAAAACTGCTTTATCTGTGTTTGTAGCAAAGACAAGGTGTGTGTGTGTGTGTGTGTGTGTGTGTGTGTGTGTGTGTGTGTGTGTGTGTGTGTGTGTACTTGTTTCTGCTATACCGGTGGGGACTTTGACCTGACTATTTGCTATAAAGGTGGGGAGTTGTGGGCAGTTGTGATGGTTAAGGTTAGGGTAAGGCTCTAGGAAATGCATTACGCTTATGGATGTCCGCACTATGATAGAAGTACAAACGTGTGTGTGTGCGTGTGCGTGTGCGTGCGCGCGTGCATGTGTGTGCACGTGCGTGCATGTTACTGAGACTCACCTCACATTTACAGACAGAAAGCTGATCTTCACATGTGTAATCTTGAAAGTTTAGTTCATGAAATGGTCTCAGCTCAGACTTCATTCTGTAGCTGGTGTGGAGATGTGGATCATATCAGATGTCTGATGCCAGTGAATTGTAGGGGTTTAAATTTACATTTTCTGTAATCAGAGTGACAATCTCTTGTACATGTGAGCTTTAAAGTTGATCTTTTAGATTCCTTTTTGACTTTGATACTGACTTGAGGTCAGCTAGACTGGGTTGAGACATAGTGGTGAGTGTTCAGGTCAGAATTTGGAGCTCAATTTGTCCTATCGAACTGCACCTAAATGAACACGATTGTTTAATTTGATGGACATATTTGGATGTAGGTTTCAAAAAAATGTGCTACATTAACTAGCTTTGTTGTAGCTCGGTTAAATTGGAATACATAAACATGCTAACAATTGTCTTAGAGGCCTTTCTCACCTGAAAATGTCAACAAAGATCTACATTGTCTTTTTACAACCTCGTTTTGCATTGATCAAAAAAACCGACAATGACTAAAGATGTGATATTTGCAAAATATTTTACCCTGAAAATATATAAATTTTGTCACCAGCTTTTTCCTTCAAATTGTCTGATATCACTCTCAAGAAACAGGATTTCTGATACAACACGACAATTTATGGAAGTTGCCAAAATGTTGCAAAAACAGGCTACACTTGATGTTAGGGTGCCAGCTGTGCAGTGAAGCCTGTAGTCTCCACTCAGTTCCTGCAGAGCAGCAACTCAGACACACGTGAAAAAATTAGTTTGAAAACAATGAAGTAAGATGTTGTGCTTAATGTCAGTTTTTCCCAAGCCAAATGGGTCTTTGGATGGTGGCTATGCACAACAGAAAGCATAAAGTATAAAATGAATGCAATGAATCTATGCTAACTATTGGACAGAAATCTATGTATGTTACTGTTAAGCTACGTGTCCACTGGATCCGTTTTTTCCCACATGCAAATGTGCTGCATTTGAAAATTTCTTGGGTGGTGGGCGGTCGCTAGTGAGCCACTAGGCAGTCACGTGACAGCGTTTTCAGCTCAAGTTGGGCAGATGTGTCGATCCAACATGGCAGCTGGGTATAAAATTTTCTATTTTACTTTGGAAACACTTCAGCGAAAGTGTTTCTGCAGGTCCTGATTCTGTCCTCATTTTAGTTCAACGATGGCTAGGTTTGACGTTTACTTAAAGATGTGCAATGCATCGGACCTCCTCACTCCACATCGAATTTGCAAGAAGTAGAAGTATAGTCTACTTTATGCAAATGAGTCGCTGCCCGCTCCAAGGAGATGCAACGGATCGCATCTTGAAATGCACCACAACAGAACCGGCATGCAATGCACTGCGTTTCACATACAATGAATCGGATGTGGGAAATTGCTTGATCTAGTGGACACGTACCTTTAGACAGACAGGCAGACACTGTATACAGCCTTGTGGGGAAAGTTTGTTATTCAGTGCAGGGCTCAAGACTCATTTTTTCATTTTCTCATTTGGTCACACCTCCCACCAACAACTTACTTAACATTTTTTTTATTGATAGACTCTGCGCTTTACCAATGTTACCTAAATGCCCCACATGACCAATGGCGGATCTTCTGTGGGGGCAAGTGGGGGCAGTGCCCTCCCTCTCCCCCGTGATCTGATTGGCCACCTCGTGTGCCCCCCCACCAAATTTTCGTTGGAAAATTACATTACTGATACTCCGATTTCTGACGCTCCTGATTGCAACTTCATTGTCCAGCTGCACGTGAATGCACCAGTGACATTAGTTTGATCTTTTGATTGTATTTCATTTGGATTTCAAGAAGCTTTGAAGACGTTTCCTGATACTGAAAGTTTTAAAAGATATCAGTTTCATTAATTTGTTAAAAATTGTCTCATTTGTTGTTGTGATGTTGCTGCCGATTCATTAAAACCAGATGATCCGTGTTGAAGACACGTTCAGTTCTACTATCAGAAGTATAAGAAGGAAAATGGAAGTTTAGTTCTGCTATGTCAAAGATTTTAGGAATAAAATAACTAAATGAGTCTTTATGTCTCCAACTTCATTTTACAATAATGAAATAATCACAGATAAGAAAAATATAAATAGCAGAGAAAACCTCAGAGAATAATTTCCTGAAAAGTCTATGAAAAGTCTCCTGAAAGATCAGAATCAGCTCCAACATCTGCATCTGACAGCATCAAGTCAACCAGAAAGAAAAGAAAAAAGAAAATGACTTCTTTCTAATCACATCTGTTCCGCTGCTCACATTCTTCACCTTTATAGTCCACTTTTAAAAGTTCAGCAGACAGGTGCTCTGCTTTGGAGTGTGACGATGTCGTCGGTGATGTGGAGACTGAAGTTTCCGTTTCACCCACAGCGTGCTTTAGGACACCCGGGTCAGACTGATGTTTGAAATACTGACCGACAGCTCAGATTTAACTGTCTGTAGTTTTGATGGATGTTAGATTTTCACTCAAAGCCGCCAGAAGATAGGTCTTTAAAATAACCGCCGTCTCGTTACAGAGTGAAAGTAGCAGTTCCTCCTTAAGGTCAGAGATTGCAGCATCTGAGGGCCTCTTCTAAAGAAGACGTAGTTGATGAAGATGTTCTGGAGCAGAAAGACCACGACCAAGCAGCCTGGAGATCTTAGGCAGCGTCTCCCTCAGGTGGGTGTCAACGGTGTTCACGGTCAGGTCTGTGGTAATCCCGTTGAAAAACAAAACAGAAAAAAATCGAGATTATAAATTAACATGTAACCAAAGCACTCTGTGTATAACGCCATAGTACAGGATGTAGTTCAGAAAATGTCAAAGTATAGTATACTTTTCAAGAATAACATTGTATGGCCTGTAGTTCATAGTATAGCATGTCAGCAAAAACAACCCCATAGATTATTATGTGGTTCAAAAAGCAAAAAATAATAGGATGTTGCCTAAAATTGTCGTGTATGATATGTGGTTCAAAAAATGTCATAGTGCAGTATATTGTCAAAATAGTATGTCATTTAAGAAAACATCAGAGTATAATATGTGGTCTAAAAAATGCCATAGAGTAATAGTTCATTGCTCAAGCAAAAGTATAGTAATTTTTAAAACTGTTCAAATTCTTATATGTTCTAGAAAACAAAAAAAAACCTACCGTATTTTCACGACTATAAGGCGCACATAAAAGTCTTAGATTTTCTTCAAATTGTGCGGCGCGCCCTATGGTGCAGTGCGTCCTGTGTGTGTTGTTGTTGTAAGGCGGACGTAGACCAGGTGGTTTTTTCCACGCATCACCATCGCTGTTGATCTGTGACTCTATGCGTGCCCATCTCACAGCCGATGTGAAAAAACAAGTGAAGCAAATGAACTCTGAGCTTGCTGTCATTCCGGGAGGCCTGACAAAGGAACTCCAACCGCTGGACATCGGTGTGAACCGGCCGTTCAAAGTAAGGCTGCGAGCGGCGTGGGAGCGATGGATGACCGATGGAGACCACAGTTTCACTAAGAGTGGAAGGCAGCGCCGGGCGAGTTACGCCACAGTTTGCGAATGGATTGTAGATGCTTGGGCTAACGTGTCTGCTGGCACTGTTGTTCGAGCTTTCGCAAAAGCCGGCATCATTTCCGAGGCGCCGCACGGCACGGAAAGTGACTCTGACAGTGAAGAAAGTGAACCTGGCATGTTTGATGGAGATTTAGCGCAGCTGTTCAATTCAGAAACAGAGGATGAGGACTTCCATGGGTTTGATTGATGACGATTACCGGTAAAAAAAAAAAAGTGAATACCAAACTCAGTTTTGCTCCCGCTCTATTTTTAAATACGCACACTTGTGTGCTTGTTTTATCTGTGTTTTACCATGCCCACGCCTATTGACGATTAAAAAAATGTTAGTACTTTGTAATCAATACTTAAATAAAGCACAACCAAACTCAGTTTTGCTCCCGCTCTATTTTTAAATACGCACACTTGTATGCTTGTGTGTGTGTTGTTGTTGTAAGGCCGATGCAGTAGAGGACACCATGAGAACGTTAAAGGGGGAAGTGTGGGCGTGGATTGTATATAAAACCCTCGCCATATAATCAGGTGCGCCTTATGTGTGTGTTAAATACAGTAATGGCACACATAACTGAGACTGCGCCTTTTGGTACGGTGCGCCTTTTGGTCGTGAAAATACGGTAAAACAAAAAAAAACATCAGATGAATATGTCAATTAAAAAAGCCTATCGTATAGCATGTCGTCCACAAAATGTCATAGTTAAGTCTTTGGTCCACAAAACGTTGTTCTGTCCCGGCTGTCTGAAGTAGGTGAGGAGCAACACAAAAACAGTCCAAACGCTGGTTTCCAGAGGGTGAGATAAGTATTTGTTTGAAAGAGTAAGTTTACAACAACACAAAATGTGAGGGGATTAAAAGCAAATGGGTGTTATTAAAATAAAATTAAACAGATCTAAAAGTGAACTTCACGTTGACATTGATGGGCATTCCAACCAGGAACAAAGTAAAAGATCATCAATATGAATAAAACCTCTTTCTGTTCACCTCTTAAAAGCCAAAAACACACCGCAGTAGCAGTCTAAACTAAAACTAACAATGGGTTCCCTGTTTTCCTTTCTGAATAATTCAAAGGCCCCTCTCTATCTCCCCACATATCCATCAACCACTGGAACACATCTCCAAAGTTCTGCTGAAGCTCAGCTTCCCCTCAGTAGAATTGCCGCCAGATGAAGGAGCCTTTTGAGAGTCAGTTGGCATCTTGATTGGACGGTACCTTGGTCTGTTCCAATCCAGCTTCAGCTCCAGAGACAGCAGGCGGGACGAGTCAACGGAGGCCGGGTGGACGAAGACATGCAGCTGAGTACAATCCAGAAAACAACAGAGGAGGAGAGCAGCGGCCCAGGGCCAGAACAAACAGAGTAGCATAGTATGTCTCTGAGAAAACATCACATAGCCTTTGGTTCAAGAAAACGCCATCATATACATCATATATTGTACAAATAACAAGTCAAAGGAAAGAGGCATACATTATAGAGTTGCAGTAATTGTGTGCGTACTGATTATCAGTATTTTAGTTTTTACTGATTTACGGTAGGGGCTGCACAGTGGGATAGTGGTGAGCACTTTCGCCTTGCAGCAAGAAAATCCCCGGTTCAAATGCCGGCCTGACCCTGGGATCTTTCTGCTTGGAGTTTGCATGTTCTCTCTGTGCATGCGTGGGTTTTCTCCGGGCACTCCGGCTTCCTCCCACAGTCCAAAAATATGCTGAGGTTAATTGATTACTCTAAATTGGCCGTAGGTGTGAGTGTGACTGTTTGTCTGTATATGTAGCCCTGTGACAGACTGGTGACCTGTCCAGGGTGTCCCCTGCCTTCGCCCGAGTCAGCTGGGATAGGCTCCAGCACCCCCCGCGACTCTGGTGAGGATAAAGCGGTGTAAAGAGAATGGATGGATGATTTACGGTAATAAATCAGTTTAAAAATGGCGCTACTTTGGCTCTGAACCTTTATCTAGCTGTGGTCGCTCTGTCTTCTGGAGTGATTTGAGTGATTTCACCATAAAACTCCTTTAACTTAACATCTGGAAATAAAAAAAAAACGTATCAACAAACTTTTCTGTTAGAGTTTGTGTTCTTCTAAGTTTAACTCCAAGATTTTAAATACTTTCATTTACTGTAAATGAATATCTCCTCCAAATGTCTCTCTAATCATAATTATCAGCCTTAACAACCCACAAAACACCCCTCTATACTGGACCACACTTAGTACAGTCCGGTTCCCCCTTCTATAAATCTGCTTGGAATCTTCCATTTCCTGTTTGTCAAAGTGGCCTTCTACCTGGTTTTACATAACAGGCAGATGTTGCAGCTAAAGATGCTGTAATTCATATAAACAAGGAAGCAAGTCCATCATAATTTGAATGTTAACAGTACAAAATGAAAAGGTCATATACAGCTTTCCTATTGTGTTAAAGAGCCAAAAAAAAAAAACATGAAAAATACTTTGTAAAAGGGAGAGGTCAGTAGCAGCTTTCATTTTTTCTTACAACTTTTTGGTGCCCCCCCCAAAATATCTGTTGTACCTCCCTGTGCCCCCCCCAACTAAAATTAATCTGGATCTGCCCTTGCACATGACAGGCTGTGGAAGCTGCTGCTTGGTAGCTGCAGTGTTCAGACAGGTGTGTGACCGAAAATTATTTTGAAAGAGTTTAACTAGAGTGGAAAAAACAGCGCCTGTTCCGCATTTCATGAGAAAA
Organism: Acanthochromis polyacanthus; assembly: GCF_021347895.1. Classification (NCBI taxonomy): domain Eukaryota; kingdom Metazoa; phylum Chordata; class Actinopteri; family Pomacentridae; genus Acanthochromis; species Acanthochromis polyacanthus. The sequence goes on along the minus strand of NC_067114.1, from coordinate 38,937,385 downwards.
CCACATTTTTAAGCGTAAATCCTGCAGTACACCAAAGTTCTAGAAGTACTACTTTCCGCCACTGTGGCTAACCCAGTAGCTGCCTGTGTTGGTTAGAGCGACACAAAGACAGCTTGATGATCATCATGTACTCGCACAACGCGACCACTTGAACTGCTAACTTGCACACTCCCCATTTGCAAAAATGGTTGCAAATGGGGAGGCCTGCCAGCAGCTCACATGTACAGTGGTTCAGGTAGAAAAAATAAGTGCAGATGGTGCAAATAGAATAAAAGAATATAGTGTGTATATATACACAGTATAAAAACAAGATGTTAGAAAGAGTTCTTGAGTCCTGGTGGACCCAGGAATTCATGATTGGTGCAAATGTTGCTAAAAATATTTAAATGGTAAATACAATATAAATTTAAGCTCAAGTAGTATATTATTGTTTGATATTTTTGACCATTTGATAAACGAAAATTCATTATTATCTTTGAGTAACTGAAACTGTAGATAATACTGGATTGGCCTCAGACCTCTTTCGGGGGTGCCGGAAATATGTCTATGCAGAAAACATTTTGAACTTTTGTGGAGCTCATGCCTCATATTTTGTTGCAGTCAAATTTGCATCCAGATGTGACGATTTTTGCAGTTAAATAAAATCAGTGAAACATGTTTGTGCATCTGTGGTTACGCTACAAAATCGTAAAGCTACTTTTAAGATGACTTTTGATTGTACTAATGAAGGAAACACTGCACTCACTGTGTGGCCCGCCTATTGCTGTAACACAGTGATATTATGTTGCATCTACGAATGCTGATCCTTGGAAATATTCCCGTGATTACAACTTGTAATTGAACAGCTCAAACTGGTAGCTGCTGCTTCTTCCTACTCCGAGGGATTTGAGCTCCCTTAATCCAAAACCGCTAACAACAAACATTCTTCAAAGAAGTACCCAGCAGGCAAATTGTTTGCTAAACACCCTGTTAAACTGTACTATATAGGAGTGTCATTTGAGCAAAGTGTGACCAATTCCTGTAGTAAAAGACTGCAAATATATGCAGTGAAAGGCAAGGAAAAGAAGATGTCTTCAGTGAATCCTCATTCAGTTTGTCTGATGACACTCTGTGCATATGGGTTGGTTGGCCTACATGCAGAGAGGGTGACTAATAATTGATAAGTTGTTGCTGAGAACCCTGCAGGCGAGACGTGGATGAACTCCCGCTGTGATGTAGCAGCTTGAGGGGGTTTCATAGTACATCTATGTAACATGTGTTATGCTTGAAGAAGAGGACTGCTGCAGGGCTGTTCTGCATACGAGGATGCAACCCCGAGGAGCAGCACTGAATCACAAACGCTTTACAGCTTGTGCATACAGATAGTGTGTGTACACAGAGGAGGTATAGATGTGTTGAAGGCTGGCGATGCATTGAATAGCGACAACTGCTGCATCCCACCGAGCTGCTCTTTACTTTTCAACGTGTTCGGCTTGTTATGTCATCCGTTTGCTCATCAACACTTGTGCTGCTGTTACACAAGTCTCTCAAGGATATTTCAGCTGACATTACACACAGAGAAAGGCATTACATGAATCTGTAAACTGGCATTGGCAGAGATATTTCAATCAAACGTCAGACACATAATCAGTGATTTAGTTAACAGGGTTTACACTGAAACAGATTTGACCAACAAACTGATCAGATAGAAGTAAATAATGTGCCTTTGATTGGCATTTTGTAGATCAGTGTGCATACGGCTAATACAACTAGACAAGCCCTCAGTAGAGGGCAGAACCACACCCTCTGCTGGCGAAAACCCTGTCCTCCCTATACAACTGATGCAATATGTATCAATTTTGATCATCGTACGTATCTCCCTCCCGACTTGATCTGCTGACCTAACTCTACAACTGAGCAGGGGACCTTAGACTGATCTTCAGTGCCAAGTTTGATTATCCTGACTTCAGCGGTTGCAGAGATATCGGACCGGACATAGCCACATACATACATACATACATACATACTTACCCAGCTAGATACCGCACCGAATGCAATAATCCCGCCGACGTACCCGTCGAGCGTGGTTAATGATGTTTCTTACTTTGATTTTAGGTCCTTTTGGCACATTTTTCGTGCATTTTTTAGGGGTCGACCAAAATTTGCTTTGTTTTCTTCAGGAATGATCCAGATTATTAATAAGCAAGATTGATCACTAATATTTGAATACACATTTGTCATAAAAAATTACAATAACCTGAAATCTAAAAGCAGGTCAGGGAAAGGCCTTCGTTTATGTTTTAAATGCATTATTAAAATATGACTTCTCAGCATTTATCCCTGTTACTCGTGATATATAACCCATCAGATGCTTCAGACCAGAGTGGTGACTGCATCTGGAGTGCATTCTTAAATAAATCAGTTTAATACATAGCCAGTGCAAACAATCAGAAAAACGCTAAATGAATCTGACTCATATAAATCTGCACATCTTAATAAAAAAGTAAAAATAAAAAAAGCATTTTGCGGTTTACCTTTACTGATAGCATATGTTTAGCAAAAAGAAAACAAAACTAACGAACAAATATCCAAAAAGTGAAATGTTCAGGTCCAGCTTGAGTTTAAATTAAGACATTTAGTCCTACCTAAATACAATTCAAACCTTAAAATTATTAAGATGTAACTTGGATTTATTAAAATAATTGAAAGAAGAACTGGAAATCATCATGACTTGGAGACAACAATGAATTCTTTGGCATTTGGTTGACTATCAAAAATATTTTCCAATTATTTTTTTCTTCTGCTGTTACGTAGATAAAATAATTCATACTGTATGTTTTGTGTGTAATTTTTTGTAATGTAATGTAGTGAAGTATCACCATGAAGTGGCGTGAGAAAAACACTGCCTCATATTTTTGTTTTAGTACACGACTTAAGTCAATCTACTTACAACCCTTAATAGCTTTGTGTTGTCTTTAGTTGTTTGTTTACGTATGTTCATATATTCCTACATTTTATATCCATAATATTCTGCATTTGGTTATATTTTCTGTAGCTGCTTGTTTTCAGTTTTCATATATAGATTATATATTGTACTCCGTCTGTATTCAGTTATATTTTCTGTCATTGTTTATAAATGTCTTTATTTATAAATGCAGTCAATATTCCAAATTGTTTTTGATTGCTTGCTTTTAGTATATATTCTTATTTTTCTGCATTTATTTGTATTTTCTGCAGTTGTTTATTTTAGGGCTTAATTTATAGATAGTCAGTATTTGAATTTTTCTGTATTTGCTTCTTTTCACTCTTAATTTTCTCCAGTTCTTTACCATTTGGTATTATTTACTTTTCCTCCATTTCAGCAGAAAGTAATTGTTGCTTTTGTTAAATAGTTAACTTTTGAACACACTGGAGTTGGAAAGTTCTGTTCCCAATTACCTCAATGTAATTTGCATTAAAACGGGATGAGAACCATCAGGGGAGCTATTCATCCAAGACAACTTAGTTTGTATTGGGACTTTTCACTGGTCCAATTACACACATGGAGGATTCACATGTCTTAAAACCACTGACCCCAGTAAATATTATGAATTACTTGGAATCCCAAGACGCTCTTTGCCCTGCAGGGTTGAGAATATAAAAATTCCTCAGGATCTCCATAATCCTAGAATAGCATTAATTCAACAGAAATGCTGCAGCAGTTGGAGAAAAGTAGTGGAAAAACAAACCCCCATCCCCCGAGACGAAGTCATAAAAAAGGGCAAATTTATTTAAAGCACTTACATAGAAAAATATGATTGATTTGAGTCAACAATAATAAATAGAGCGCCTGACTATCCCCAGGCCCTGTCGGTACAACAGTACAATCAATATCCAGTTTCACAATACAGCAAAGGCACTAGCATTTACCACAATCAACAACAAGTCAATGGAGGCGGCGTGGATGGCAGCGGGGAGGGAGCAGGGCTCTTCATGGCACCGATAACACTCACTCCTCACCAAACGCCACCGCTCACGATCCAACGCTTAGTACCTGACTCCTGTGTCTGCCGTACGCTCAGTGGAAATTACACTAGATTCTTCTTTCACGTCTCTTCCGCGTGCCTTTTTCTTCCCCCCGTCAAATGCAGGCAGAGATCAAGAAAATAAACAGACAGCAAATCTTTTCAACAGAAAAACAAGAAAGAGGAACAAAACTGAAGCCGGATGCCGCTACGAGCTGCAATGTCGCATCCCGGGTTTTTCTTTTCTTGTCCTGTGCTACGGGGAAGGACGCCAGAAACATCGTTATCAACCTTGACACCAAATTATGGAGAAACTTGGCAGACTAGTTTCAAATAGTTTGCCAGGAAGTTTTGGTCAGTTATGATCAGACTCAAATCAGTAGGAATTATTTCCCCGATAAGCAGCACTACACATCACGGCAGCATGTCAGTAGTTCATTTAGAGGGTAATCTTCCACTGGTTGGAGATGTTGGACAGACGAAGCAAAAAACAACAACAATTAAATTAGGAATATTAAAGTCCAACTGAAATTAAATATATTTGCATCTCATTGCATCATACAGCTCTGCAAACTGTAGGTCTAGTTTTGTCTTTTAGTCCAAAATAATCACTATAAAAAGGGAATAAATGTGTATTTTTACACTTTACCTCTGCATAGCCCAGTATGTTTGCTGTATATAAAAGCGTTACCACTTTCTCCCACTGTACAAGAGTGAAGACTATAGAACAGAAATGATTGTGCCATCTTGCACTGGCACTGATAACAGATTAAACGGTTTGAGGAATTTTCTAAAACAAAAAAAGCCTAAATTCTTTGATTCCAAATTCATAAATGTAAGTAACTTCTTTCCTCCTCAATTATAATGAACACAAAGTCTGGGGAGCTGTGGACAAAAGAAGATTTTTTGGGGGTTATTTGGGCATCACTTTTCAACCTTTATAACTTTATTACATTTTGCAGACCCAAAAACTTTGACTAATCAAGAAAATAATCACACTCCGCCTGAAAAGGACTGTAAGATATTCCAGTCTGAATAGACTCTTGAAAAGCTAATAGTTCTGCGATAATTAGGATGCACCACCTAGTCACAGCTGAACCCGAGCTGCATTTGATTGGACTCAGTATAATAACCAGATCTCAGGTTCATAGAGATCTGAGTTTAGAAGCTGAAGTGGCGTTTCTTCCACTTTACAAAGAACTAAGAGCAAAATGTGACATTTGGCTGCTGGAAAGTGTGACTTTTTTAATTTCAGCTGGACTTTGCAAAACAAAACAGGATTGTGGGTAAAATGGTACAGTAGATGGCACATATATCCAGTGATTCAGACACAAATATAGACGTAATGGCTCAAAAAGGATAAATCAAAACGAGCTCCTGCCCTTTGTCTCATTTAGCAACAACTCACTGTCAGGGGTCAGTGTTGGTCGCGTGAGTTGGTCCCAATCGGTAATGACACGAATTATCATTTAGAGATTTTTGCAGCTTTCAGAGGGATGACTGATGGCAGAAGAAATGAATAATTTAGATTTTGTAACGTGAAAAGAACATGTAGTGCAACTGTTTACATGCAAGACAGAAGCGAGCATGACACTGACGACAAGCAGTAAGCGTGTTGTAGACGTGCCGTATGACGCAGCTGGATCACACACACACACTCACACACACACACAAAGCACATCCCTGAAGCCCACAGAAAATCTGAAATAATTTGACTGGGACACTATGGATTTCTTTTAAAGAGGTCAGAAAATATAGAAAGGAAAAATAAACAAATTCTTATGTAAAGCCGTAATCAAAACGTTGTAAATGTTCACTATCATTGGTTCTGATTTTACACTGGAAAAAAAAGAAGGAAATGAAAATATCATTAAATATCATAGTAAATATCATGAAAGTGATAAGGCTTAAATCTTTCTCCAGTTCGACTGGCCTCCCAAATGCAGTCTTCTCTCTCATGTTTGTCACCAAAGTGAAGGGGTCCCGTCGTGTCCGGAAATCCATGCAGACCGACTGGTTCATAGTTCTGGAAAAAGCCCTGATTGTCAGAACAAATTGTAAGAATATGGTTATTATTTCCCGGCCTTAAAGCTAATCCCATCCGTATCCACGCTCGTCCTTTCAGCTCTGTCAGAATCCTGCCTTCAGAAAAATCCGCAGTCATGTTCGGGGTTTTCATCTCGGTCACCTTGAGGTGGAGTCGACTGGAGAATTAATGCACAGGAGCCCGAGAGTGCTCGAAAGGGCTGTAAAGCTTTACCGTCATGTTCGCACTCGGCGGCGACGAGGCCCCCAGCGCAGCGTCAGTACATGTCCGAGCTCTCGGGGCCGACGATTGGCTGGATCTCTCCGGTGTTTAGATGTTCCTCTGGGCGGTGAGGTACTTCAGAGCCGCCGAGCCGTACTTCCTCGATAGGTCCTGGTGGAACTCGTCCTTCAGGGTGTTCAGACAGTTGCGGTAGCTCGAGCTGGAGCGGAACTTGGAGATGTCGAAGCTCGGAGCGTGGGGCATGTGGATCATGAAAGCGTTGGGGAGGACCATCAGGTCGTACTCCTGGAAAGAAAAACAACAGTTGAGGTAACTGACAGCGAGAGCAGCTGGATCATTCTGCCTCAGTTCAACCAAATTCATAGAATCATTATTTTTCTTTTAGCCCAGTAACAATATTATACTACTCTTCCAGTTGGTTTCACCTGTCATACCTGCTCCATTATTGTCCTAATATTGGTCATAATTTTTTTTTAAATTTAGCCTTTATTTAACCAGGTCAGTCCCATTGAGAAACAATGACCTCTTTTTCAAGAGAAGTCTGGCCAAGACAGCAGCCTGAGAACCATTAAACCAAACAAATGTGATAAGTAGCTGCTGCAGTATCTTTCATATGTCTTCTAAAGGTTCCAATGATGATGAGTTCCTTCAGATTCAGCGTGTTCTGCAGTGAGTTCCAGGCAGCAGGTGCAGAGTACTTAAAACAGTGTTTCCCAAACTCAGAATGAATCTTTGGCATGTTGAATAAGTAAAAATCATTGGAACATAAACAGTAAATACAAGAAAAGTAACAATTTTTTTTCCCCCCTCAAAGTATGCCTCTGACTGGCACCACACTCTACATTTTTAAGACTCCTATTGGTGCCAATCACAGGAAAAAAAACAAGAAAAGCACTCAGAGAGCACAGTACTCCACCAAGGCCACTGAGTCATTGTATAATTTCCAACAGATAAGTCCGCAGTGGTTGACTTGTGGTAGGATTGCAATCATGTGATCGTCAGTAGCATTGACTTGTCATAGTTACAGTGACTCTCTGCCACTATTTTGCAATGATACAGAAATCTTTAACAAATCCATGGATCCAGACTATAAGCAGCATCACTGCCAAAATCTAATCAGATGGTTCTTGTATCATTTCTGATCTTCCCTGAAAATTTCATCCAAATCCATTATTCCATTTTTGAGTAATGTTGCTAACGGACAGACAGACAAACGTACGCCGATCGTTACATAACTCTGCCGCGTTCCTTGGTGGAGTAAAAGAAGCTGCATTCAGCTTCTGTGCCCCATATATATGGAACAAACTCCCAGCAAACTGTAGATCAGCTGAAACTCTCAGCACATTTAAGTCCATTCTGAAGACGTACTTGTTCTCAGCTGCCTTTGATTAAATTATTTTAAGTTATTTTAAATCTTATTTTATGACAGTTATTTCAAACAGCCCTTGCTGACTTCTGTTTTTGATCTTTTTACTGTTCTGACCTTTTTTTTTTAATGATTTTATAAATGTTTTCTTTTGTTTTTTTTTTAAATAATTGTTGTCATCTTCTGTCTTAATGTCTTTGTAAAGCACTTTGAATCGCCTCGTTGTTGAAATGTGCTATATAAATAAATTTGCCTTGCCTAAAAACCTGCCTCTCAGAGTGGAAAGTTAAGGTTTTATGGTTGGTGGAATATGGGAATAGAAGAAAAACACGGAATTAGTTTTTGACTAAATTTGCATCATTGTATAACTGGTTTGTTTTGTCCTATTAAAGTTTACACCATTAAAGACCATATGCACATATCACTGGGTCTGTAAAATTACAGAACTTCAGCCGCATTATTTCCCAAGTTATGCCACTTCAAATGCTGATCCATAGATCGGAGTGAAGAAAACGATGCAAAACTCCACACGAATCGATCTCTCGTTAAGAATTTTTACCTCAAACTAACGTTACCAGTGACGCCAGATTTTACACATGTCAACACAATCAATTTTCAACATTTTAAAAAAAAAATCTGTCATATTGAAGATTGTTAGGCATGACTTTTTTCTTTTTTTGTTTAAATTTGGTGATATGAGGTAGAATGACCCAGCTCTGTTTTGTGTTTTCTCATCAGCTGGCAAAGCTGATGAAGGTGGACATTGAACTCTTACATAAAACTGTTTGATGACCTGCTGTGTGGCGAGTTGCTCATTTTCACAACTTCAAGGGGACAGGGACACATTTCTTGGGTCTATATTTTCGTTCTAGAGCACTTCTGACATAATTTTGAATGATTAATTGTGTCAGAGGACGGTCTAAAGAAGAGAGGACCATCGCTGTTTCTGGGCACGAACAGACGATCTGACTTCAGCAGAGGTAACGCTGCACACAAAGCCATTTTACACACATCAGCCAAATGTTTCAGATCCTTAACCACGTATAATGACTTTTCAAACTTATTGCACAAAGGTCTACATCAAACGAATGATATGCAAATCCCAAATGGTTTCTGTGTGGGTTTTTTTTGCTCCAGTCACATTTCTCCTCAGTTTGGATTCATTTTTCACTGCAAAAAAAGGCCTGCTTCTCTATGGAAACAGAACAACCGTGGCTAAAAGTAGAACTCAAAAACATCTTTAATGCTGTCTAACAAAAAAAAAAATTAAAAATGCAATCAACATGTACAACATTTTTCCAAGTGCTCTTAGGTGTTATCAATGCTGGAGAAAAAACAGTGATACTACAGACTATAGACCCATTTACTGTTGGTAAACAAAGAGGGCTGCACGCACACCCTGGCAACGGAATTATGGTGGCTAGCAGTGGCTTATCAAGCTATGCGGGTGCATTATCAGTAAAAGATCGCGAAAACTACTTTAAAAAGCTCACTTTTACAAATGGCAAGAGGTTCCCAGATCCCTGTACACTTACCGAATGGGACTTTGACGTTCGTAAGTGGCCCAATATTCAGTGGCCTGATATTTACTTATATTTAGTGGAAAAACCTAGCATGTACACTAGAGAGAAGCTGCAAGCGTACAAATCTATGGAGGCCTATGATTACACAATTTGTGGACATGTACAGGAGGTGAGATACAAGGACACTGACGAAGAGTTTTGTGTTTTGATGTCTGAAATCCTACCCAGCCAACAAAGTGGAGAACTACATACACACAGCAAACTGCACCTGTATGGCGGCGACTCCAGTCACATTATTGTTTATGTCCCCCTGTCACAACAGTCGACAGGGCTTTTATTAGTGGCTCTAATCGTGTGGGAACCGACAGCTCGTCAGTATATTTTGCACTGATTTCGCTTTATTTGCCACAACAGAGCACACACGTGCATTGTTGAGGATATCCTCCGTCCAATCCACTCGCTTGATAGCCTGGAGCCACAGCCGCCTTCAGTTGCTCTGAAATGGCCGACAGCCCCTTGGTATGCGGTAGAACTTAAGTCCTTCTTGAGTATTTCAGTTCAAACAACCAAAAACACAACAACCTAACATTATGATGCCGATAGTTCAGTGTTAGGTTTTAGTTTTGCTACTTCATGTGGTGCAAACAATGCCAGGTAAATGATATGAAGCAGTACTTCCGTCTCCATGATGTGCACGCAGCTTATTGATGACGTAGGCTCTGATGGGGTCTATAGATATTTTACTAGCTCAATTCTTTTGTTTCCAAAGTCCCTGAATTTTTGTTGTGTGGCTGATGGTGGCAGCAGCTGCTTCAGTCATACAGAGGAGAAATCTTTTTGTTATCAGCAGAAACTTATTCAGGGCAAAGGGTTTATTTTTGCCAGATTTTTATCGGAGACAGCACATCACAGATGATTAAATCAAGGGCCATTAGAAAGTCTAAAATCTGATGTTCTTCTCTGCATTTACAGAGGTCCTGCTTCTGATAAACGGTGTAATTTTGGTGATTTTGCAAAGAGCACATGGCTTTCACAGCAGCCGATGCGTTTTGGGGTTCATCAGATTCAAGCGACATACAGTCAAGTCCAAGATGATCAAAATATGATTGAACCTAGTGGGAGAAACAGCATGTTCACCTGCAGTCAGTTACATTACAGTGACCTCTTAACTCTGATTCCACCACAAATGTCACATCTCTTGAGACTGGATCCGACACCACTCAGATATTTGACATTATCACTCATTGTAGAAACTGTGTGCTTTAGAAAATGAGACATTCTATAGGGAGAATGTAATTTAGTTATTCAAATAAAAAAAAAAATCCTGGACAGATTGACTTGCTGTTTGATCTGATGTATAAATCAGACTTCAGATATCGTAGCAGTGACTGAAAACCACACTAAGCATGACGTATCCCCTTTAAGGCTCTTTTACACGGTGTGATTTTAGGCTGTGTAAGCTGTAAGTTGACCACTCTTAGAGAAACATGGTAAAAAATCTGTTATTACCAATTTGAAGTATCACAAAACCAAAGACAAGCTGCTGCAAAACTGTCTTTTTTTTAGATTTTAATTGGCTCTTTAAAAGAATGTTCGGATATGATAGTTAATAGAACCACAGTTAGTGTAATAACTACAGTAGAGGGCAGTTGGCAAACCTCCAGTTTGCAGAATCTGAGGACTGCTGGCACCGAAGCTAAGCAGTCAACAAGGTCAGTAGCAAAACTTATTTTAGCCACATAAAGGAGGTCTCTATTTAGAATATTCTTACTGCTTTACCCTGTTGTTACACAGCACTTTATTTTGAGGCTACATATTCTCAGCTATATCATGCTGCAGATCAGATGTTGCTCAGAATTCCAGTGATGTAATCAAGTACATGACATGAGTTTGGCCATGCGTAGAATCCAGAAGTTGTACAATGCATAAACTGTAGTGACAAAAGGCAAAGAGGTGAGAACATTCTAAATATAGCATACGCTTACAGCAATATTGATTTTTCTTTTTTTGGTGGCTGAAATACGTTTTGCCGCTGAACATTCACTGCTTAGCTTCCTTGCCAGCAGTCTTCTGCTTTTTCAAACTGGGGTTGTGCCAACTGCAGGTGATACAGTAACTATGGATAAGTACCTCAAACAGCCTCACTTCAAAGAAACCAAACTGACTCTTTAGTCATCAAAACGTTCATTATGTCTTCATGTTAGTACACTAGTTTTGAGTTCTTTTGTTCAGACATAGAATGATTGTTTTCTATGTCTGAACAAAAGAACTCAAAACTAGTAAACAGAAAAATCGCATCCTCGTGCTTGTATCAGTTTATACAGACGCACCTGTGCATCCAGCTCCATGATATGCGACACCTTGTTCCAGCCGAAGCCCACAAAGCGCTGGTCGTACTCCGGACAGTCTCGTCTCACCACGACGTACGGCTCAAAGTCAGGCTCCCAATCCACCTTGTAGGGTGTGGTGGCTGTCCGCCATTTGGCATAGTTGGTAGGAGCGTGACCCTTTGGCCACACATGGTACCTGTAGAGGCAGGAGGAACAAGACAATAACATCTAATTAGCTGTGTAGATCCTTATTCACGTCATGCTAGTGCTAATCCTGCTTTGCTAAGAGGCGAAACATCTTCAAAAAAACGCCCAAAAAAAGAAGTCCAGTAGCATTTTCCTGAAGCTCTTAGGATTAACTGAACTGATTTTGATTTGTTCAGGTACCTGAAGGTATAGAGAGTCCCCATGTCCAGCATGGAGAGCAGCTCGGCTTTGGACTTGGGGAAGGACAGACGGTAACGAAGAGTCTCGAAAGCTGGAACCACCAGAGCCTTCTTGGTGTGAGCCATGTCCAGCTGCACCACGGACTTTCTGCAGCAGCAAACAGGAGGTGAGACGCAGTGAAAGCAGCTTCTATAACAGCATTTCTGATTTATTGGCAAACAGTTTTCATGTCTGAAACAGATTATGATAGCGTAACATTCAGAATTCAGTCTAAAACAACACAGTCCTGCAGGAAATGTAATTTTCATGATGGTTGTAAAGTTCAGGTTTTGCTGAAAGTGTTTTAGAAAGGTGTTGCAATTATTATAAATATTGTTTTCCTGTTTCTATTACGGCAGCAGACACTCCTCTGTGCAAAATAATGGAATACAATTAGAATTTGGGAGTAATTAAAATACACAGAAGCTGCATGTCCAACAAATTTCTAATCAAATCTTTCACTCATTGTGGTTTTATTTAGTCTTTTACTTTGACACTAATGAAAAGAAACTAACATGGTCCCCTAAAGTCTTCAAAATAAGTGTTAAAACAGCAGAGATTCAGACTGAGAAGTTTTATAATAAAATCAGACAGAAAACAGGATACAGAGACTGACTTTGTATCCAGGCAACTGTTCGCACAACTAATCATGTGATCACATGGTTTAAAGTAAATCTGTGATTCCAATCCCGATTCTACTCCAAACAATCCTACAGCGATTTTTTGACCTGATCGCCTACCCCTAAGACCTGCTACGAACATATAGAGGAGGACTCTGTGATGGCAGGACTTTCTTTTAATGAGTGTAACTTGTGCTGAACCGACCACACGAACTGCAGACTTGTACATAGTCAGTGTGTTCCCAGTATGGAGAAATAGAGCAGCATGCAAGCTAAGCAGTGAACTGCTGCGGACAGAGTCAGCAACAAAACATAATTTGGCCACGTTAAGTAAAAAAATCAATCAGTGTAAGTGAAGGCTATATTTAGAACATTCTCAGTGCTTTACCATGCTGTCAGACAGAACCCTTCTGGTGGGAACTGAAGCTTTTAGGGCTTCATGTCCTCTACAAAACCAGCGAGTTCAATTAACAAAAACAGCAATTTTGTCTCACAGAATATTGGAGTTGCTGGTCTACTGTTCCTTGATTGATTAGTTTATGTTCTGTTGTGTATTCGAACATTTCAATTAAATTACACGGTAACAGATCAGCAACCTCCATGTTCGATGAGGTAAAAACACTGCTTTGCCTGTGGAGTCTGGAGGTCTCAAAGAGAGCAGTATAAAAGCTTCAGTTCCCCATCTGGAAGAGCTGCGTAACAGCAAGTTAAAGCTGTAATACTATTAAGTATTACACATACATTTAAGTGATATAGATTTACTCCGTAAATTTTGGCTCCGGGCTTCTTCTACGTGTCTGAACGGTGTTTTACTGCTGACTGCATCCACAGCAGCTTCTGCACCAGTGAAAAATGAACTCAGTGACTAAAAATGTGTTGCTACTTGAGGTTTAGAGTCACGAGTAACTATTAAAGTGCACGACTTGTAATACATTTGTTCTTCTGCTTATGTGACTCGTGTTTTTATTACAGCTCCAGTTTCAATGCCTGCTATGATAAAGCTCTATTAGACCCCATCAGCTGAGAGTTATTTGATTTTACTGTCTTAGGTGTCATTAATGTGAGAACTGGATGGGGATCCTACCTGAGGTAATCGTAGAGACCGTACATCGGCAGGAAGTCCACATCCGTCAGGAACACGTAGGGCGTGTTGGCATTCTTCAGGGCCACGTTCCTCACCAGGTTGACCGGGTAGAACTGGCCCTCTTTGTAGACGATGTGATAGCCCACGTTCTTGCGGTTCTTGAGGACCTCGGAGGCCTGAGCGTAGCGCAGGAACTGCTGAGCCTCAGCGTCGGACATGTAGAGCGCCAGGCTGATGGGGCCTTCCCAGTGCTTACAGATGGCCTCCAGCATCTGCAGCCTGCAGGCAGAAACACGTGAAGTCTTTTATTCGAGAAACGCAACTTTTGACTTATTCAAATTATTCAGTAAGCAAACTGTCAGAAGGCTGTGAGAAACCGCCATCAGTACACATTCAGTTTACCCAAGATTTTTGCTTGAAGCACAATAATCTTGTGCATCACATTAGTAGTTAACAGTCAGTGTCCTCCTAATATAATTCACCTCATAACATCGGTGTGACCTGTTGTCCAATCTGAACACTGGGTTCATTCCGCACCTTAAATCTGTCTGATCAGGTTTTTACAGTCATACATTTTGTGGTTTTCTGACCCAGACGTGTCACAGACTAGACCAAATAAACAAACAGAATGTAAACTTGAGCTTATCCTGTTATTCTGCCTTCACTGGTCACATCCACGTTATGGAAATCATACAAAATGAAAGAAGGTAAAATATCCTGACAGTCCAGTTTTTTTTTGCGTTGGTTTCCATCGCAGGAACTCTGGGAGGTGTGAGGTGGCGTAAACATTTACAAGAGCTCTCCTGTAATAGGTCTTTTCTGTTTCTGGTGCGTTGTAGATTCCACCAGCCAACAACAAATACTGGATGAACTCCAGAGGGCTGCATCATGAAGCCAGTTTGACAAAGTCCAAAAACCCAGTCAGAGATAACAGATATCACAATCTGGTATCTGGTAACTCACACTTTTGCTTCAAACTCTGCGTGTTCACATAAGAGTGGGTGTTTAACACGTCATGTGACTTTTCTTCTGCACAAAATGAAACGATCATCTGCAGCTGCTTCAGTCAACAGGTTGTTATAATGGAGGACAATGAGGAACATAAAATACACGATGTTAAAAAGCGCTGGAACTGCAAACAGTGCAAGACAGAAATGCTGGTAAAAAGCTTTTTTTTTACTGACAATGCAGCTGATTATTTCTATCTAGGTGCACAATAAAGTTAATAAACTTTAATCTCCATATATTTAAACCCAAGATTGTATTGAAGTGCATTTAGGTCTGACACTGTCCCAGAATGCAGGCTGGTACTTTAATTTGTGATCAAATCAAAGTGAAATTAATGTAGCTGATTGAATATTCTTTGTTATAAATAGCAATAAACAAATCTGTTTTCTAATCTGCATTCTTTTAGCTCCAGTGTAAATGGAGTGAGCAGCAAATCAGAGCCAAACATAAAGACATATTTATGCACTTTCTGCATCACCTGCTATATATGTCAGGTTCCCATGGCAACACGATGCCTACAATGTGTGATACTGTAACTGTACGGCTTCATTCAGTGGCTTAGTAATGTACACATCAACAAGTTTACAGATAAATCATTTTCCCTCCGCTAGGAATCTGTATTGCTTAGAATCATTGGAAAATATTTTGGCAAAAAGAAGATGCTTCTTCCAGTCGAATTAAATCTGAAACTCTGAACATAACAGGTTAGCTCCACAGCATTAGTTACCATGGAGATCTCGCAGGGTTAAAAGAGAGACACTTTCATGAGACTACAAACTCTGACTTCAGGCCCGCTAATCTGGCATCGTAGTTCAGCCCTCCGGTCTATGAGCTTGTAGTGGGCAGAAAAAAGACTGTTGAAGCTGCAAGTTCCGCATTTGCCTTTTTTGTAGAACTGAAATTGTAATGTTTGCCTGACTAGAACAGCATTACTCTTATTTAATTTCTTGCTAATTTATCAGAAATGAGGACAACAGCTGATCAGATGTGCATCAGGCTGGTCCGGTACCTGTCCATGGAGAGCTGAGCCACCAGCGTGACGTCGGTGTCGTCCTCGGTGGGCGTGTACTCGTACTGCAGGAAGTAGAGGTGAACTCGGTGCACCGTCAGTCGCTCTCGGCGGAAGTCGTAACACTGATCGTCCTCGTCCAGCTCCTCCAGAGCCGACTGCAGCTGAGGAGATGAACAGAACAGAGTTGTAAAGACGCACTTGTGTATAAAAACAACACAACCCTGCGGTGGATTGTTACCTTGGCAACTTCAGCCGTGCAGAGAAATCAATTTACTTTAACATACTGTAGGAATCTATTTGCGTATAGACCTCATCAGCACATCGGCAGGTTGTGGAAAGGAAGGTGCAATTAAAAACAGGTGTCAGGGATCAATTTGCTGAATGGATCTGCTCTTTTACAGCATGATTCAAACAGTAAGTTCACAGAAGAGGAAAGAAGACAGAAAATGTACATTTAAGAAGCTGCAACCACACAATTTACAGTGTTTCTTTAAAAAAATTCTCGATTTTTCAGATAGTTTAATTACAACTACTCGACTAATTGTAGCAGCTGTAGTTAATGTGACAAAACATATGGAACTGCTTTTAGTTCACCTATCTTATATTTGTCTTTGGAAATAGTTGATGTATAAATGAAGCTGTTAGTTTACGACCACTTGTACATTTGTAGAAGTGATATTCTAATTTTAATTTCCACTAACAAGCCCCCTAATAAAGAGCTCTGTTTAACAGGCATACAGGTACGTTTTAATGGAGGTCTGACACAAGTGTTACTAATTATAACACCAATTCTAAGGAAAACAAAGAAATTGGCTGTTAGAACAGTTATTAATGCTTTCTTGTTAGTGGTTAAGCGGACAAAGTCATCAGATTTCACTAAGATGATAAAAATGTGGAAGAATATCTTTAAGAAATTTGCCAGAAAATACAAAACCTATAAAATGAAGCCTTTTCGAAACTTCTTGTTACTGTCAGCTTTGATAATAAAGTTTATTATTTAACAGGAAAATATTCTGCCAAGCAATGATGGGATTTGCGTGATCCTTTCCAAACCTGATAAAGTTTAATCTGGACTGTGGCCAAATGTTTCTTACTCTGAAACTGATTACTTCAAAAAGCTGTGAAAAGGTGAAGAAAGACTAGATGTTACTGTGTTTGATGTAAATGTGTGTTTGTGTTTCTAACCTGGACGCTGTCTGGACTGGCCTGACTCGGGCAGCCGAACAGTTCTCGTCTCAGCAGGTTTCCATCGTACTCCAGGAAGGTCAGGTAGAGGTTCCTGAAGAACTCCACGTGTTTGTTCTTCACACGGAGCTTCTTGGGAGAATTCCAGTGGATCACCTGGAACCACAACAAGCTCCAGTTAAAGCAGGGGGATTAACCACTGATCCACTTAATTAGTTAACTACTTAATCCTTCATTTCAACAAACCGCAGGCTTGTTTATTTACAGAACTGCAGACTCTCACATCTCTTCATCTTCCTTTACGTTCTAATAAAGGTGGCTACGTTTAGAGCTGAATTCAAACAGAGGTGTTATTTTTTTATTCGGCATCTTTGTTTACTACCATAAACAAGTTTTAGTATCTTCTCATTCGTCTTTCTGTTCCCTATTTTTTTAAACAAGCTCTTGTTGAGTAAAAACTCATGTATATCTGAGTATATGTAGGTAAAACTGTGTTTATGTGTACAGATTGATACACCCCCTGTCAAAAGTTTTAGGACGCTTTCTCATTGATTTGAATGAGAAAGCGTCCTAAAACTTTTGACAGGGGGTGTATATAAGAAGTCACTATTAAATGGTGCCATAATTTAATTTAATTTAAGTGATTATATTGGAGCGCATTGAAACTTTCAGGGGTTGTTTTTGCTGTCCAGTCTGGTCATTTAACTGCCACACATTGTATATTTATTCTTTATGAACTCACCATTTAGTTGTGTAATATTATTACATTAAAGTAACATAATACATTTTGTGATATTGTCAATTTAAAGAAAGTTGCAGTTGGGACCTCAAGGAAAAAATGACAAAATCTCAGTGTAAAATAAAACCAAAAACAACTAAAACAAGTTGTACAAACAGTTTTTAATTGTTTTACTCTTTATGTTGCAACTTTAAAAACTTTTATGACTCCACCAAGGATCGCAGTGACGTCATGTGATGATCTGCGTTGGTCTGTCTGTTAGCAACATTACTAAAAAACGGACCAACAGATTTGGATGAAATTTTCAGGGAAGGTCAGAAATGACACAAGGACCAAGTGATTAGAATTCGACAGTAATGCAGCTTATAGTCTGGATCCACGGATTTGTTAAAGATTTCTGTATCATTGCAAGATAGAGGTATGGCGTCACTGTAACCATGACAACAAGTTAACACTGCGTCTGCTGCCTGTTGATGATTACATGACTGTGATCCTGCTACAAATCAATCGCTCCGGACCACACATTTTTAAAAGATTTCATCTGTCAGAAATCAAACAAGGACTGAGCAGCCTTGGCAGAGTGCTGCGCTCTCTGAGTGCTTTTCTTGTTCTGTTTTAATCAAATTTTTTGTCCCTTAAAGCACTTTGTTACTTTGTCTTTGCACTGCTAAGTAAGTTTAATATTACTTTGTCGTATTTCTGTTTGGGCAGCTGAAATCAAGGTTCTGGAAGAGGAGGGTCTTTAATAAAGCTCATCAGATGTGGTGATTTGATGCTTTTCTTTGTCACCTCTCATTCTAAACTGAATCATGTTGGACTGTTGATCAGATAAAACTACTAGTTAGAAAACATCTCATATTTTGGGACATTAAATAGCTTTTTTTAAATTTTATTTTTTACATTTTCTAGACAGAATAATCATCAATGAATTTAACAGTGAACACTAAACTGAATCCAGACATATTTGGCTGTCGGTGTGCCAGTGACAGCATCAGCTCAGTGGCAGTAAATAACTGATCAGTGTTTTCAGACGTACCTTGAGGTCGGACACCTCGGTGTAACACTGCTCAGACCGAGTGTGATCGGACAGCTGGACGTTCCAGAAGCAGGGCAGCTGGTGAACCAGGACCGGGTTCTGCTTTATGAAGGCGTTGAAGATGTCCTGCACGCGGACAAAAACACAACTTTAACAACAACTTCTATCCAGTTTCACCATTGAGACTTCTTTTACTGTTCACAGATCTGCATATAACTCTGCTCCTCAAGGCATCTGAAAGAAGAACCCGATTGTTTTTAAAGTACAAAATGTTGATTCTAGAGAGCTAATTTTTGTGTTTCGTTTCAGCATACTAGTAGGCGTAGATTCCTGGACAGATGAATGCCTCACTGTGCCAGAATTTTGTCTTCTGCCATAAATTTGTTGCAGAAAAGGCAAAAAACGGTGCATAAAGATTCACCAGAAAGCAGGAAATTAAGTGTCAAGTGCTCAAAATTTCCATGGGAGGACACCAAGCTCAGTGTTTCAACAAACACTTCAATGATTGATGTAAAAATCGTGTTTTGTTGAATAGCTGCAGGAAACTTTTAGCCCTGATATTCACCATTTTGTGTGACTCATTTCCCTGAGTCTCTACAACACAGATGGAGGTTGCAAAGTTAGCATCACTCAGAGACACAGAAGCTGCATCAATGGAAACACAGAAAGCTGAAATAAACTGGAGAATTCCAAAGTAACTGGCCGTTTTTCTGCATTGAGACATGTTTCTCACCTGATCAGCGAGCGACGTGCTGAGCATGCTCATTAGCTCCCTCTCTGCCGTCAGCCGCCACATCTGCTCCCAGCCGATTCGCCGAAGCCGCTCCAGGTAGAGAAGAATGACGCCTGCGACAACGAATGAAGACGACAACAACAACCTGACTTCAGCTTCAGAAACAACAGGTCAGTATAACGTTGTAGCGTTTTGCTTCAACTACAGACTAAAATGTTGTGATTTTTCTGATCACCAACATGTTTCTCTGTTTACCTGTATTGAAGCCTCTCCCCAGCGCCGGCCAGGGTTTATGGTTCTTCCACAAGTTGCCCAGATACCAGTCACTCTGGTTCTCCACCAGACCGATCACCTGCTTATCTGCAAACAAAACAACCAACAGACATCAGAAAACAATGTCCATTTGTTCAGTAGCTGATTATTTTAAGATTTTTTTGGCACTTCTCAGGTGAGTTCTGAAGTCTTTCCCTTCCTGCCCTGTTTAATCTGCAGCATGTCATCTTGTAATTATCAGGAAATGGTCTCAATCAGTTTGTGGATCTTGTAATTACAATTGTTGACTGTCATTAGCTAATTCGGTGTGCTTTATTTTCCAAAATGTAAACAAAAATTGGCTAAAAATGAGGCTCAGATTGCAGCACACAGTGGAAGTCACTGCATGCAATTCAGAAGTCGTCTGAGAATCATCACGTTTTTAGGATTTCTGCAGTTTTCAAGTAATGCAATGATAGTTGTCAGCGCATCCAGTGATACTCAGCTGACAGATGCTGGTAATGATTAATAAGTGGATTTGCTGTGTGCTTAGTGCAACACAGGAACACAGTTAAGCCACATTTGTTTTATCCTGATGCCAAATTTTGCTTTGTAGTGACTTTATGTGACCAGTAGCTTCACTCTGTCTAAAAATGTCACAATTAAGTCACAAAGGACAGGAAGACATTGCTTTAAATCAGGAATTTCCCTCCGATTCCAAATTTTAACTAAAAATGATGTCAAAGTTATTTCAGTTATCAGTGTCAAAGCCTTTATTTGCCTTTAAATCCATCAATCAGTTGTTAGAATTGCTAAAAGTCTGCAAGTCTCCTTTTATTTGGGGTTTTGTTCCTCTTTTGTGACATCCTCCAGGTGTCTGAGTTTTAAAGGATTCCTCAGTATCACTTGTGTCTTCAGTTTCCTCCACAGACTCTTGACATAAACCATTTCTTCTTCACTTTGTATGTTTCAGATCACTGAACTGTTGGAAGCTAAAAAGATGCAAAAGGACAAGTTTCTCTTCAGACTGCTGATGTTTTCCTGCAGAGTGTTGGTGTCTTCTTCTGCTTACTGTTTACTTTGACAAGGCTGTCTGACCCGCTGAAAAACATCCCCAAAGCATCACATTGAAACCACCTGTTTGACCGTGGACGGTGTTCTTGGGTTTCAAAGCTTCTCTTTTCTTTCATCCTACTTTTATCTCAGTCACAGAACTGATGACCAGAAGCTTCCTTCTTTGTCCAGAAGAGCTTTTGTGTGTCCTCCTTTCACAAGTGGAGTCCTTCTCGGTCAGTGTTCATGGAGACCAGCCTTGTTCAGTGTCTGATGGAGTGTCTGATGGAGTGTCAGCTGTGAGTGGCTGTAGCCACAAGAGCTCCGATTCTTCAGGACGGCCTCGGTGGTGATGGTTGGACACAGAACTCACTTTTGGTTTCCTACTTCAGCTTTGGAGATGTTTCAGCTTGTAGAACTCCTTCTACTCTTTGATGATGCTTGCCACTGGTACTTGAAAACACTTGGATGTTATATGTTGAATAAGATTTTATTGCTGTCTGTCTTGTTAGCAGCCACAATATGCAACCATCTCTCTGTGATGGATTCTAAAAGCAAACTCACTGAGCTCTTTGGTTTTTTTTATGACTTACAATCGACTACTAAGTGATTAGAAAACTATTGTCTCAGCTGTTCTTAGATTAAAGCCTATTAGAACTCTTCAGAACAAGGTAGAAATGACCAGAAGTTGAATTTTCTCCTAAATTTGTGACAGTTTATAATAATGGACATGGCATTTTTAGTAAAAATGGAAAAACAAAACAAATAAATAGTTTAAATGCATCATTAACCTCTTTAACACATTAACTTCTTGCCTTTTTTCACTTGTTTATGACATTTCCAGCCAGAAGAAACACGTTCTTCAAACATAAATTTGCTATTAATTTAAATTTGGCATCAATATGAATATTTTGATGCTTAACTGTAAATCAGTAATTTTATCATTTCCCATTTTTGAGCATAAAAACAAGCCATTACTTGTTTGTTTTTGGTGTTAGATTCATAAATAAACGGACCAAATTAATAGTTTCTTTAATCACACAGATTTAAACATCTTATACGTGACTTTGTCCATCAACCTTCAGCCTGAATGTTATACCTCCAAGGCTTCAACAAGGTCTGGATGCAGCATAAATGTGATTAACTGGTAAAAATGAAGCAAGTCTCACCAGTGAACTTCCTAAAAATGCCCCAGAGCTCAGCGATGTCTGTGGCGAAGGTGATGTCCGTGTCCAGGACGATGACCTTGGACAGGTCGGAGGGCAAAGCTTTGGTTAGCGTCAGCTTCATCAAGCCGTAAATACCTGAGTAGTGCTTGTTGGGTATCCACGACACTTCAGACTGAAACGACAAACACAAAACATGAAGTTTAATCTAAACAGGTGACTTCACTGACTCGGCTGCTCACCATGTGGGAGCAGAATTCAGCACGTGGGTTAACACAAAGACACGTTCAACATATTTGGCAAAAGCTCCATGTGTTTTTTGTTTTTTTTAAATTATTTTTGAATCTGCAAATAGTGTCTTTTAATTAATTCTCCTGATTCAGAGTAATTGGATCTGCATAAGTGCATCATCTGCAAATATAATCGGCTTAGAGTCTCGGCTGTTTTTCCCCACTTTAATGTGAGTTAATGTTAAGCGAAGAGAGAAGCTGCAGGTCGCAGCGTCTGGCAGCACAAAGGACTCATTGTGGAGCACAAAGCCTGCGAGGGAGGAGAATGTGATGATGTGATGGAGGGAGATGCAGGTTGGAAACACAAACACTGATTCATGCTTGTTCTCCACGTCCTCGACACTCTGAAAGCGCATTCATCAACCTGGTGTTAAAGTAAATTATTTGGTGTTTTTGGGCTGAAGTGTCTCTTGACTCGACTTGTCCGACTCGATGAGCTATTGTTGCCGTCGGATGAAAGCTGCTCTGTTGATTGTTGTGTTTTAACTGAAGCCGATGCTGAAGCTGAACAGCAGAAACTCAACTGCTCAGTGCTCAAACGTTACGAGACACAGAGAGAAACGTCAGCGCAATTATAAAAGAGGAAACTCGTACGGCATTTCATCTCTCTGAGGGTAAAGTTGAATTTTATGGTTTGTTAATATCAGAAACCTCCTCCAGACACCAGTTTCTGCATCAACTTGTTCTTCACCACTGTTTAAATCCATCATTTAGATCAGGGGTGTCAAACTCAGTTCCTGGAGGGCCACTATCCTGCATGTTTTAGATGTTTCCCTCTTCCAACACACCTGATTCAAATTATCAGCTTATCATCAAGCTCAGCAGAAGCCTGATAACGAGCCTGATCACTTGAATCAGCTGTGTTGGAAGAGGGAAACATCTAAAACATGCAGGATAGTGGCCCTCCAGGAACGGATCTTGACACCCCTGATTTAGATGCTTCACCCTGTGTTGGGTCAGCATTTCTCTTTCCTTTCTTGTTTTTAAAATGTCAGTCAATGCAATAAGTAAAATAAATGCAACAGTATAAACTACAAATGTGCAATGTCCTGATCAAGATTTTAATGCTCCCAATCCAATCCAAGTCATTTAATATTTAGCATCTGCCAAAATCTGATACCATTTTCCTGGAAAATACAAACTTACGGTCTCCTAGACTGTCTATAGAGCCGAGTAGAGCTTCTTACTGTTTAATACTGTAGCAGCTAGAGGAGGCGAGTATCACAGTGATGGCAAGCAGAAAGCATTATGGGAGTTAAGCTAGTAAAGGAGCACCGTGACAGAGACTTAGTGTTAAATTAAGTAGGGCAGTGATGTGACATCTCTCTAGAACACTTGAAAGACACTTTTCTGGCTATTTTTGCCCCAAGTATAAACAAAGAATCTGGCATTAATTCGGGTCGATATCGATCATGTTAAAATTTGCAGAATCGGGAACCGAACACTCCTACCGTATATTATTGAGACATTTAATTTTCAGTTTGGTGGTGTGCAGCGAACACTAGTGACAACTGTCTAGTTTTGACTTCATTTCACTGCCTTGGTTGTGGTAATTTTAATTAGAAAAGGTTATGTGTTAACCAGAGAGCTGTAGAGAGCAGGCTGTTTTTTTTGACTTGCTCTCTTCCAACCAAATTCTCGCTGGTGTTACATCAGCAGCCTTCCAGAATGAATCCATTATTTTAGTGGCAGGAGGAACAGAAAACTTGTGAACTGCGATTGAACTGATGCATCCTAATTGAGACGGCCAGGCCAAACTTTTTTTTTTTTTTTAAACATTTATTGAATGTTTACTTGTCGCTGTGGCTGCATTTTGCTCAAACAGACGGACAAAAAGTCAAGTATAAAGTTTGCGACCAGCAGTCTGTATATGACAGCTCAACAACCAACATGACAGATCATATAAAAACAGCAGCTAACTTGTCTGTGTTCTAACTTTCATAATTACTGTTGAGTGCTAACAAAGTAAAATAGGCATATTTCAATACATTTGGTCCAAACATGATTTCATAACAGCAGATACAACTCCAGCCTGCACCAAGTGGATGTGAAGCTTGCTTTCTCTTGATATCTCGATGGGAGCTGTCAGATTATATAACCCGGTTCAAATGCTTTAATATGCTTTAAACAGTAGCCTTTTATGTTTATTTATAATTCATCTGAGCTCATAACGTATGCAGGTAGGGTGCATTCAGTGCACTGTGGCACATTTACTTCATCTACAGATTGTTTTTTCCCTAGAACAAGCCGTGCTGTTGTTGTACTGAACCATGTTAGTACACTATGCCGAGAAAACATTGTCGCAGCTCCAGAGGAAAGTGGGAAATAAAGCCAAAGTCATTCTTAAATAAGACACACTGCTGCGTCACTGGTAAATTTAATAATGTACAAACCTTTTGGTAAGGTTTTCCACACCATGTAGAACTCTAAGTCCTATTTCGTCAAACACAACAGCTTCCTGAAGATAATAATTCATCTCCTTAGACAGACCTGCAGCCTCGACTTCATTTCATAAGTCGACGAAGGAGCCTCTTCAGTCTGAACCTGAGATCTCCATTTTCTCTATTTTTAACTCTTGTTGTTCAACACACACGTCTATCATCACTACAAGCAGCTGTAGCTCTGAACACACAAGAATTTATCATCTCTAAGAATAACTCAACATATATAAGCAACTGATCTGCAATAGGAGATTAACAGATGATGGTTTTAGAAATAAATGACACTAAGAGCCTGAAAGTGATTTTACTTTCACAGCTGAAAGACGTTTCTCATCTATTATGGACACGAGACATTCCAACGCTTCAGTCAGAACCCACTCTGTTGTGATGAACTTTAGAACCCGTCTTTTTTTATCTGCCAGTGTTAAATGGAGGCTAATCTGAAAGCGCGACCCTCCACCTCCTCCTGAAGTAACATCACACGGCTTTAACGCCGCTCTGATCTGCGCTAATGTGACAAATGATGTGACAGGCGCACAAAGACACAGGCTGTGACCTCCTGTTTCACACTCTGGCTGATGTATCTGCAGCGTTTCCACTCTTATTCTTTGATGCTCGGCTACTCATGAATACGTTCCGCTGCGTCCTCACTACTTGAATTGTGCCGGTTTATCTCTGATGTGAGGTTTGACTTTGCTAGACGTGGACCGACACAAACTCGGCGTTTTCGTTCTTACCTTGAGTTCATCTGCATCGTAGAAGCTGACTTGCACAGACGGGACCATCCAGGACTGGAACAGAGAACTCAGGATGCGATTGGCTACTGTGTCGGTGATGAAATGAAAGTGGAGCGGATTTCTCCTGAAAATCCAAACAAAAACAGACACCAAGGTCAAGATGGAGGGAAGAAAAACTCTGGTGATGTTTTGCTGACACTGCTCTTCCTCTAAGCTTATTCAGTTAGCAATTCAGTGGCTTGTTCAGGTTTACGCTGATACAAACATTCAATAACTCAACCCATGAGGATACAACCATCTTAATCTACCAGTCAAACAAAGGTCCTACAGTCTAAATCTGACTGTTCATGGCTCCTTAATTCCATTTTTGTGATCCAATTTTGCATCAAACATACTTTTATTGATAGAATTCTGTTTATTTTGCCTTTAGTCTTGGAAAGATGTCTTTATATTCACTTTTTTTCATGGCATATTCCATTAGAGCCACAGGAGAACTGACCTCTATCAAACACTCAGACTAACTGTCTGGACCTGAGTGCCTACCAGTGATTCCTTCTACCTACTTATGCACTTTGTGTTTATTTATAAGGCACCAAGAGATTATTGATTGTTTTCGTCTTTAAATTCGCAATGACCTCAAAGATATTCCATTCTGTCTTATTCTCTCTCCACAAGCAGCTGTTTGCTTTAAATACACGTTGAATGATTAGCCACAACATTAAAACCACTCTCCTAATATTGTGCTGGTCCAGAGACATCTGAAGGTGCTCTGTGGTTTCAGACAGCAGATGCTTTAAGTACTAGAATTAGGACTTTTGGATCTGACTTGTTTTTCCAGACAACCTACAGATGTTGATCAGATTAAGATCTGAAGAGGTGGAGGTCGAGTCAACACCTGGAACTCTTGTTCCTCAGGCCATTCCTGAACAATATTTGCATAGTGTCAGCTTTATCCTGCTGAAAGACACCAGAGATGTTCTGCAACCATGTTGGTGTCAAAGTAACAAACAGGAATGGAGGATTCAAGGTTCACTCTGCTGTCAGTTCCCAGGTAAATGACACACAAGCACCCGGCCGTCCAAATAATGTCAGAGTCCAAGTGACCAGCCCATTTTCTTCCATGGTTCTGTTCTGACGCTCACATGTCCACTACAGGAGCCATCAGTGGTGGTATAGAGTCAACACAGACACTTTGACTGATCTGCAGCTCCAAATGCAACAAGCTTTGGAGTTTTGATTAGGGATAGATCGATTATCGACCTGGCCGATATTTAGCATTTTTCAGTTTCTGTATTTTTATTGCCCGGCTATTAATAAATGCTCTACTTCAGGTCTGATGCAGCGTCCTCACTCTGTCTGTTTCACTCTGTGGGCTCAGAAAAGACTGTCAAGCAAAAGTTGAACAAGAAAGACAAACCTGTTGTCACAAACAAGGGAGTGAGCCTCTCTCACAGTGGCTAAGGCTATGCTAACAGCTAGCAGCTAAGTTAGAAGACAGCTATAAATTAACCTTATCAATCTAAGCTGACCCCACAAAAACAGAGGAGAGGGTCCTAATTTAATCATTCCTATTTCTATTGTACATATTCAGTTACAGTCACCCTTATTAATGAAGAAGTCTAGTTATGAATGACAGGTTCTCTGCTATCACATCAGACTTCACATATATCGGCTCTAAATATCGGTTATTGATCGTTCTTGAGAACTCCTATTCAGCATCAGCCCGAAAAATCTATATCGGCTGTTCTGGAGATGCTCTGATCCACTTTTTTAGCCACATTCACTCAGACATACATACCAATTGAATATAACTCAAATTTAGAATATTTATATTCTGAATGTGCATTTTCTTTCCGTGTAATCTTTCTGTAAACAGGCCTGAGGCTACAGCTAGATTATCTGAAACCAACAAACACTGCGGAGAGTAAGACATAAAACAGCTACAAACTAAAATAAAAAAGGTAAATCATGTCTCAAATACAAGGACAAATCAATCCACTCGGAAAAATCCAAATAACAGAGCAGCAACTTAGAGATTTGCTTGTCGGAAAATTGAAGCCAGTTTAATAAATAGCTTACAAAAATATCAAATTAACTTCCAAATTTGCAGCGCATCAGAAAGTCAGAGAAAATAATAACTAAATTGACTTTTGAGATTTTGAAATTATCGTTAGAAACAGTCAAAAACTAATTTCATAAAGGCAAATCATGTCTGAAACACCAGGACAGACTAGAGATTTGGTTATCGGAATATCAAAATCAATTTAATAAATAGCTTAAAACCACCTAATTAACTTTGAAATCAGCAGCACATAAAGTCTGAGAAATGACACGAAATTGATGTTCAAGATTGTAAACTTATCCATTAAAAGGTAAAAAAACAGGATCGACTGAGCTACAAAACACAGCCCTGAAGCTCTGAACCACATTTACAAACAGCTCTAATGGAGAAAGTTCAGGGTTTTTCTTGACACAAGTTCACTTCCACTAAAGGTTGTTTTTTCATTTTCTGTTTGAATATTCCTTCCAGAGTGCTTCCATTCAGCAGGTTTTCTAGGTCCGTACAAATGTGGGTTTCGGTCACGGTCACTTCTGCTTCAGAGCGAGAAAGAAAAGCCGAAGAGGAGTCGACACATTTGGAAAATGAAGAGAAACTCACCTGTGAAAGAGAACCGACTTGACCAGCGTGACCACGTCTCTGCTGGCGTTGTGACCGGCACAAACGCACGCTACATGGATCAGCTGCAGAAATACAAACACAAGAAGAAGAAGCTCCAAGTTAAACCAAACAGCATGAAAAACAAACAATAAATAATTATCAAGTATAAAATAAAGACAAAACGATTAATAAATGGTTTAACGTAAAGAAATCAATAAAATAACAAACACATTTAAATATAAAGAAAGAAAACTAAACAGAATAATAAATTTGGAGACATTAAGACAAATAAAAAATAAATAAATAAATAAATAAAAAATGCGAGAAATTAAAAGACAAATAAATAGATTTGGAAAGGCATTTAAATTAAAAAAAAAACATTTCCTCAAACAGAAACAGAAGAAGAACCTCTAAGTTTAACCAAAAATCACTGTTGTATTCAAATTAAATAAAGATTAAAGCAAATAGAAAATAGTAAAGACAAATATTTATAAATAAATAAAAGCATAATCAAGTAAATTAAAAATGGAAAAAAACAATAAATAAATGAGAAATATAATTAAAAATTTAAAATAATGTGCAGACACGAATAAAAGAAAAAATAAATACATTTGTACATGTCGAAATATAAAGAAAAATAAACAAAAGAATAAATAAGCATGGAAATAAGAATAATAAAAAGTAAATGTGGAAAAAAAAGACAAAAGAATAAATAAGTAAATCAAAAATTGTGGAAATCTATAGAAAAATAAATACATTTGGAAAGACAGTTATTAAATTAGCTGCACAAATGAAGAGAAGAAAAAGCTCTATTTTCAACAAATAACTGTTTTTTAAATAAAAAATACATATTAAAAAAATAAAGAAAATATAAAAATAAATACCAAAAAATAAATAAAACAAAAATAAAGTAAATTAAAAAGGGGGAAAACTAATAAGAAATAAACTGGACATACAATTGAAAATAATTATTTAAAATATAAAAACAAAAAAGAATGAATTAATGTGGAAATAGAAAGAAATACAACAATAATAAATAAATACATTTAAACATGTCAAAAAATAAACACATAAATAAATGTGGAAATATAAAGAGAAATATAATAAGTAAATGTGGAAATATAAAGGGAAGTAAAAGAATAAGTCAATCAAAGAATGTGGAATTACATAGAAAAAAGTAATTTGAAAAGACATTTTAAAAAATGAGCTGCACAAAAGAAGAGAAGACAAAGCTCTACATTTCAACAAATAGCAGTTTTCTTTTTACTATATATATATATATATATATATATATATATGGCATGCCGTTTAGGAAATTATATATATAATGAAAGTCGATATATATATAATGAAACTTGATATATATATAATGAAACTTGATATATATATAATGAAAGTCGATATATATATAATGAAACTTGATATATATATATAATGAAACTTGATATATATATAATGAAAGTCGATATATATATAATGAAACTTGATATATATATAATGAAAGTTGATATATATATATATATATCAACTTTCATTATATATATATCAACTTTCATTATATATATATCGACTTTCATTATATATATATCTCGACTTTCATTATATATATATATATCGACTTTCATTATATATATATATCGACTTTCACTATATATATATCAACTTTCATTATATATATATCAAGTTTCATTATATATATATATCAACTTTCATTATATATATATCAAGTTTCATTATATATATATCGACTTTCATTATATATATATCAACTTTCATTATATATATATCAAATCTTTTTTTCCTACCGAGCCCCGGAAGGGACATGTCCGTATGGCGAAGCGACAACGAAGGACACTCACCCGGACGAGAATTTTATTGAGTTTTATTTTAAAATCGGCCTGAAACACACAGACATTCAAGCAGTGCGATGCGCTAAGAGTCTGCCATGCAGACCAGCGATCCTGATAATGGTAAGTTTTATTTCTCCAACATCCTGCTGTTATCCTACTATGAATACGCTAGCTACAACAGTCCCACATCAGTATTATGAACGTTCCGCCAGCTAACGCGGTCCGGACACCGGATCAGTGATTAGAGGTTGGCGTTCAACTATTGTTTGCCAGCCAGTTAGCCGCTGGTAAGCTAACAAGCTATGAAACAACTCCTTATAAAACCGGAGGAAAGCAGCAGCAATATTTCAGTCCAAGACCTGTATTCAGAACCTCCCACGCTGTTACACAATGACCCATTAATCATATTACTGAACTATATGGTTATCATTGAAATTTCCCTTGAAGAACCAGTGAACTCTTTGCGAACACATTTTAATTTATGTGTTGATTATGTTTCGTATCAGTAATACAAGTCTAAAAAACTGATTGAAATGATCAAGTTAACACAATGAAGTAAAGAGTACTGGTAATCTGCAGCTATTTTCATAATTTCAAGGTGAAATTCTGATGTGTGATTTTCTAGCTTTGCAGATGTGGAAATCCAATGCACTGATTTCTTATACACAGATGCTTTTGGTGTTTTTTGTTGTAAAATAAAACAAGGCATTTATCACTGTTGGAAATTATTACAGGTATTATTTGTAAGACTTTCTAACATTGTATGGACAAAGCAATAAATCAGTTAATGGATAAAATCATTTGTATTACAGATGCTATCAACAGCATGTCTTGTTCATTTTATTTAGTTGTTGGCCTTGGATGATGAGGTCCAGTTACCAGGAGCACTAGTCTGCAGCTTACTGGTTCCGTCTTGCAGCTCCTCCACGCTGTCCTCCTCTCTACCGACCAAATCAAGTAAGATCTGTTTAGACTATGCAGACATCAACATGATCAGTATGTTATCTTTTGACCCATCCTAAAATCACAAAATAGAACATTTACTTTAAGTTAACTGTGTTTATGAAAATAGAAAATAATTACTGACAACTAGTACTTTTTGGTGCTTTTATGCAGGAAAAGGGAACCAGGAAGCTGCTGTGGATCCTCTGCAGTATCTGGAGAGGTCAGAGGAACGGTTCTTGGAACAGATCGGAAGACACCAAGACGTGACCTCTGCCATGCTCCAGAACATCCAGAAGATGAATGAAAACCTTGGTTGCACTGATGGGACGCATGGTGTCGGTGCTGGAGCAACTGTCCCAGAATTAAACTGCATTGTTGACTATTGGCTTTTCTAGAAAATAAATCTTTTTTAGTACTTCACCTGTTTTGTATTTTACTCATGCACTTTGGATGAATGAACAGAAATTTGTGATGAGAGATGCAAATTTTGTCTATAATCTACAGAGACTTTATTCAGTGTTCAGTGCACACTTTTGTTACACACATTTTGACAGATAAGCAGTTGTGCTTTTCAAGCAGATTTTAGTCAGAAACATCAGTAGCATATATTGTTGTTTTTTACTGTTACACCAATCTAGGTAGATAAACTGCACTACTGCAGCAGCCATATTATTGAAATGTGCTTCTATTATGTGTCTACATACACTGCTCACAAATAGTTATTCAACTTTTGGGTGAAATTGATGGAAAATATAAAAAGTGCATGCTGTAGTGATATATCATAAAAGTAGGGTATTTAACTAGAAACATGCAATAGTGATTTCCTCATCTCAAAAAAAATTATTGAATCAAAAGCTAACAACAGTGGAGGGTATGTCACAATAAAAATGTCTCAGTTTGGACAGAACAGCAGCCTTCAGCTGAAATCCAGTACAATTGTGTCCCACCAGTGGCGTGATCATGGATGTGTCCAGGCAGCAGCTGACCTCTGCCTCGTAATTAGCCTTAAGACCAGCTATAAAGATAAACATAGATATTATCATTATCATCAACATATGGTGCATGTGTTTAACCTTTAAGCTATGTAGGGATGCAAATGTAGTCGAAGCTAAGTAGCTAAGCTAATGCTAACACGTTCAGTGTTCAGAATCAAAACATCTCTAAAAATTACCTGTTTTCTCAAACGTAGTCGCCGTTCCCTGTGACAACCATGAAGACAGATAGATAATCACAGAAGAGCTCATCTGAAGAGCAAATGTCCAATAAGGTTCCTGTTTTTGTTTGCCATGTCCTTCCAGGGCTCAGTAGGAAAAAGTCTGAATATATGGAATGAAACTTTGAATAGATGGAATGAAAATCTGAACATTCTATATTCCGACTTTCATTATATATATATCAAGTTTCATTATATATATATCAACTTTCATTATATATATATATCAACTTTCATTATATATATATCAATTTTCATTATATATATATCAAGTTTCATTATATATATATCGACTTTCATTATATATATATCAACTTTCATTATATATATATCAACTTTCATTATATATATATCAATTTTCATTATATATATATCAAGTTTCATTATATATATATCGACTTTCATTATATATATATATCAACTTTCATTATATATATATCAACTTTCATTATATATATATATATATATCAACTTTCATTATATATATATATCAACTTTCATTATATATATATCAATTTTCATTATATATATATCAAGTTTCATTATATATATATCGACTTTCATTATATATATATCAACTTTCATTATATATATATCAATTTTCATTATATATATATCAAGTTTCATTATATATATATCGACTTTCATTATATATATATATCAACTTTCATTATATATATATCAACTTTCATTATATATATATATATCAACTTTCATTATATATATATCAAGTTTCATTATATATATCAAGTTTCATTATATATATATATCAAGTTTCATTATATATATATCAATTTTCATTATATATATATCAAGTTTCATTATATATATATCGAGTTTCAAGTTTCATTATATATATAATTTCCTAAACGGCATGCCATATATATATATATATATATATATATATATATATATATATATATATATATATATATACATACACTAATAAAAAATGAAACAATAATAAAGTAAATAAAAAGGGTGAAAAACTAATGATAAATTGGGCATATATTTTTAAATTATTGTTATTCATAATATAAAAACAAAAGAGAATAAATTGATGCAGAAATGTGAAGAGAAATAAAAGAATAAATAAGCAATTACATTTAGAAATATATAGACAAATATATTTGGAAAGACATAAAAAAGATCAGCTGTATGAACAGAATCAGAGGAAGAAGAAGCTTTAAGTTATTTTGCTCCAGCTGTCAACACTTTTCCTCTCTGTGTGCTGAGAGGTTTCATCACAGATTCACAGCGTGTCGGGTTTTGTTTTCTTTTTTATCACTGAATTAACAGTGAATTTATGCAGAGTGTCGTCAGTTTCCTCCTGAAAAAACGAACCGTCACCGTTCACCCCACGACGCCTCCACAGTCGAGCGAGCGAATCCGGGACGTTCACCCCCCGCCTGATGTGAAATTTCATATTTAGCTCCTCAAATATGTATGATTTCACGTCACTCGCTTTTCAGGAGCAAAAGTCTTTGAAAAGTTGGAGCTCAAAGGCTGCAGACGACATCAAAGAGGCAGAGCGTCTCCCTCGGATCCCAGTCGCTGTCAGCTCACCTCAGGAGCGACCTGCTGAGCTTCACTGCTTAACCCCTTTACAGACAATTATCTGTAAAACACCTGATTCTGAGCGTCCAGTGTGTGAGGGGCATTAACTTCAGGCAACCATAGTAAGGATAGTGACGCTTGATGTGAAACTGAAAACCTAAAACATCTAGGGGTTCAAAAAGATGACAAACTAGTGATGCTGGTTTGGAAAAAAGCACAACCTGACTTCCTCTGGTTATAAGTGTGTTAATAGAGTCAGAGTTTAAGAAAACACTCGTCAGTTCTTTCGTTTCTCTCCATCAGGACACCCGGTATGGAGTCACAGAAGTGTCATAAAATAAATGAATCTGTCACATAATAAGAAATATAAAGAGGATTATGCGAAAGAAAAAAAGGAAATAAAAAATGGTGATAAAGAAAACTAAACTAATGTAGAATATTTTACAGAATAATTAAGTACAAAATGGAATTTTGAATGAAAATATAAAAATAAGGTAACATAATAACTGACAAATAAGAAAACAAATGTTGAAATGCAAAGACAAATGAATAAATTAAGTAAATTTAATATAGTTAAAGAAAAATAAATGTGAAAAAATAAAGTAAAAATAAACAAATACATGTAAAAATATAAATAACAGAAAAAAATGTGAAAATATAAAAAATAAAATAATGTAAATATATTAGGAGAAATAAATGAAAGAACAATTGACAGAAAAGACAAAAATGAAGTCAATATAAAAATAAAAAAACAATAATAATTTTATAAAGGAGGAGAAATAACACATAAAAAGAAAACAATTTAAAATGATAAATATTTACAACATAAAAACTGTTTGATCATCTTTAAATGTGTGTTTTCCGACCTCACACTTCTGGACGGTGGGTGATCGAGGACACTCTGTATGGTTGTTCTTCTCCTCTGCTGTGTTGTCACCGTCCTCCGGTCCCGTGTCCGCGGATGCGCCCCACTGCTGGTTGCCATAGTTACCATCTGGCGGCTGGGCAGCAGTGCCCTGCGATTGGCTGAGCTGCAGCCGGATTTGCCGGTTCTCCTCCTCCACCTCTCGGACCCGAGACTCCAGGACGGCTCGCTCTAAGACCTGGGCGGCCGGCGTGTCGGCCAGACAGGGAGTCAGCAGGAGGGAGCGCCCGTCTGGGGAGGATAGGACAATAATGTCAATTACAAACTGTCTGCAGCGCCACCTGCTGGTTGGAAGTGTTGTTAAAGAGATGTTAAAGAACAGACATTCCGCTTTTTGTTTCTTTCTGTTATATAGCTGATCGTTTTAGTTCAGGGGCCACATACAATCCAATCTGATCTCCAGTAAAATCATAACCTAGTGACCTATATTTAACCACAATACTAAGTTTTTTCCTTTGTTTTAGTGCAAAAAAGTACATTCTCAAATGTTAACATTTAACGAACTATCGTTTTTACAAACATTACAAAAATCTGAATTTTAAAAGAAAAATATATTATATAATACAATTTCAACAACATTATGCCTCAGTTTATCATTTACACATTAAAACTTACAGGTCACAGTTTATGTACAAAGACACTAAACATTTAGTTGCAGATATCTGGAACTGAACAACTTGTCAAGATCTAGAAACTATTTTAAGTTTACATTCATTTCCACATCTGTGTAGTAACTGTTTATTTTGGTTTTCTACTCATATTCCTTAAATGTTTGCACTATGTACCCTTTGCTGTTGCAACAACGAATGTTCCGACTGTGGGATTAATAAAAACCCATCTTATATCACCTCTTCTCTCTTAAAGAGATAAGAGGTACCTTTGAAATAATTACCAAAATATTCACAACAAATTTGTGAAATCAGACGTTTTTAGACCCTGACCTTGCTTTATAATTGATAAAAATATCTTTGTTGTATTTGTACTACAAACAAGTGCATCATATTTACAATAAAGGTCATTTAATGGCATTTAAAAACATTTTAAAAAAACAAAAACAAACACAAAAAAAAAAACACCAGGAACTTTTAAAATGATTTCTTTGCTAAATTCACTGTATTTACGATTTAATGGAGAAAAAATTATCCTTTCATTTAATTCTTCATGAAGAAACTACGGAACAATACTTAAGCAGCAATCCGTTATATTACGTAGCGCCTTAATGTGAAGCTACAGTGCAGTAAAAAGTGAAATATTCTCCTCTGAAATGTAGTAAAGTTGAAGTATAAAGTAGCATAAAAGTAACACAAACACATTAGAGCAGACGTGTTTTCATCCAAAAAAATTTTTCACTTTGTTGCCTCATGAAGCACTTTGTGACTTGAATCTGAAGAAAAGTGCTCCATAAATAAATACTCTTATTATAATGTAAAGACAGTTTTTATGTGAGGCTGCTCACAGATCTGTCTCGGATGACTCCAAGTGTGAACCTGAACTCATCACCTCTCAGACCTCCAGGCGACTGCCGTCATGTTTTTGTCATTTCTCGGTGCAAACATGCTGACAATCCATCAGCGCTTCATTCTCCAGAGAGTCACATTTGAAAATTAGTTCATCACACGTCGTCTTCCTGTCTTCCTCCACCTTCCTCCCTCTTTTTCTGACTAACTGTGGTGAGAACATCCAGAACGGCTTCGTGTTTGTTGCTCAAGACAGTAATAAGACGAGCAGAGACACATTTGGTCTGAATAAGTTTTGGTCTTGTCATGTGTGCAGGATCATTTTAGATGGAGTTCAGTCTCCTGCTGCTGGAGTCTCAACGTCAGAAAAACAGTTTCACGAAGTAACTGGCAGTGAGATTTGCCTAAATTGTGACCAAATGTAGTGTGTTTGTATGGATCAGATCAGGTTCAGATTAGGTTCTGTGCCAGAACACTGAATAATCAACACTATTTGTTGTGCAAAACGTGCATTATGATGCTGTCTTTACTCAGTTTGTTCACTGCTGCTCTGTAGCTGAACAAATGTTTTCAAAAATTATCAAAATTTTTGCAGATATTGCCCCTTACATTTAAGATAAACTGATAATATTAACAACAAACCCACTCAGAAAAGTAACAACAACAACAAATCTAAGTGGAAAGTTTTATTCTTTTGCAACCTGTTGAGATTTTTTTTCCTCCATTAGTCCAAACCACTGGAATTTTTTTTTTTTTTAAAAAGGTTCCCATATTGCACCTTTTCTCAGCAAATCAATCAAACTCCCACATGTTCCCACAGTATTTCTCTTAATTTTTGTCGCCCAAAGTAACACCAAGATGGGTAATTTCTCATTGACTGTATAACTGCTTGCTTCAAGGCTGTTCCAAAATTGCTGTTTCACTCTGAAAACCAATGATCTGCAGCTGTCCGTGTCCTGTTCAGGAAGAAAACTCTCTCCGTATCTGTGATTGATATTGCACAGAGAAACACCTGACTGCACTTTCTCTCCGAGTAATCATTTACATCAATATATCACAGTATAGCTGTTAGTTTGTAGCTAACATGCAGCCTTAATGAGCTGCATTTTAGTCACTGCTTCATATTCAATCCATTGTTTGACCACAGAAGCTGTTATTATATAAATGAAAAAAGCTTTTTGGGGAACTCAGCTGAATTAAAATGCAATTCATGTGTGCACAGGGAGCAGGAGAGAAGTGAACAGATGTTAACAAATGCTGAGTTTAGGTTGAACTGATGTACAACAAGCAACAAGAAGACAGAGTAACCCCAAAAAGTCCTTGTTTATTGGTTTTAAATCACTCTTACAGTTTCCACCATCTCTAAACGTCGCTCTGATTTACATAGAGCTGGGAGCTGTGGGCATAAGATCAAAGCTAAGGCCAACATTAGCTGCATAACATGCTAACACTATGGATTTTCCAATTGTTGTGGGCCCATTGCCATCAAAAAAAAAAGTAATCCACAGAGTCTTCACTTCTTATTATGCTGGGAGTGCATGAAGACACTTGTGTTCACTCTTGCAGTCAACATTTGGTGTGTTTTACTTGTGGCTCAGACATTTTAGCATTAGCAGAAGTAGTTCTAGAAAGTAAATAAAGCTTTTAGACTAAGAGGCATCTGTTTATTCTGAATGGATCGCCTGGAAGCAATGAGAGGACGGAGTCATGTAAAGTTTAAACTGGACAATTATTGGTTAGCTAGGTGTGAGGTAGCACTTAGCTCACATTGTAACTAGCTGGGAAGCTAACTAGTTGAGGAATGGTAGAAATAAACACTGTTATATCTCCAAGTTTATAAGAGTCACAAAACAAAATAAAAATGGACTTTCAACGCATGTGACCTTTAAAACTGGTTTTCTCCTCCTTTGTCAACTCCAAAAAAAACTCCAAACACATAAATATCGACTCACTTTCAACCCTAAAGCCATGTTGACCAAAAGAAGTCTAAAAAAAATATGTTATTGGTTTCAGTAGCTTACGAATTACCAAGAAAGACAGGAACCATAAATGTGGACTGATTCTGATGCTTCTCTTCTTCAACATTAGAAGTCTAAGTCTACATTTATGTCAAAACAAGCAAAAAGTCCTGTTAGCAAGGTTAGCATTGACACTATTTTAGTCATCATCATGCAAAGTCTGCTCATGTAAACAAACCCAGGCGACGACACACATTCTTCAAAGAAAGGTCCATTTTTAGTGACCTAAAAGTTTTTAAGTGAATGAGAGGCTGAAACACAGACAAAGCTGTGTTTTGAATAACATGTGTGTAGACAGAGTGTGAGTCACAACCAGTAGAAACAGACAACAGCGTTTATCTGTTTGATGCTTCTCTCCTCGTTTTAACCTCAGACTCTCTGTGCAGCAGCATCGGGATGGAGATGTTAGAAGCAGTGAGGGCAGTGGGAAAAAAAAGAAAAAAAAAGAAAAATAGAGCTTATGTTTTCTTGTGAATATTAAAATTTGCCAGCAGCGTAATGCATCAAATACAGACACCATATTATTCCTCTGGGCTGGTGTTTGTCTGAAAACACAACCACTGTAGTTTAATGTGACTCAGTTCTACTTAAGTTGTCCTGCAGCCCTAAATACTCACCAGAGCAACAAATGCGGATTAATCCGCCGCTGAAAACAGTCCCTAACAAATGCACTGTTACCTCCTTTTTGGGTAAAACTACAGTAACCATCCTCCATCTGGTTATTTCCTCATCTTTCTTCTGACTTTTCACCCCCATATTTCCACATTCTTCTCATATTCTTCCTCCTCTTTTCCCCATTTCTCACACAGTCATAATTCCATCTCTCCCACAATTTCTCCATGCTTTGTCTCTCATTTTTCCTCCCCCTCTTCCTCTGTCATTCCAACCCTGTTGAGCAGCAGCTGGCCCACAGCTGAAGTGAGGCATGATGGGAATGTTCCCACCCTAATCTGAGGGTGAAGTGAAAGGAGGGAATCACACTAGTTTAAAATCTGACTCCTCTTGATTTTTATCCTATTATGTAGATAATCTTGCCTTTATTATTTTAATTTATGTTGTGTATAAGGGGGCTTGGTGCTTAGCGCTTTCGCCTTGAAGCTAGAAAATTCACATCCCGGCCTGACCCTGGGATCTTTCTGCACAGAGTTTGCAAGTTCTCCCTGTGCATGCGTGGGTTGTCTCCCCTGGCTTCCTCCCACTGTCCAAAAACATGCTGAAGTTAATTGGTGATTCTAGATTGTCCGTAGGTGTGAATGTGAGTGTGACTGTTTGTCTCTACATGTAGCCCTGTGACAGACTGGTGACCTGTCCAAGGTGCCTTCACCCTCAGTCAGCTGGGATAGACCTCAGTCCACCGTGACCCTAATGAGGGTAAAGTGGTGTAGAGTTAATGGATGGATGGATATATAGTGTTGTAATGTCAGCGGTAGAAGAAGTATTCACATCCTTTACTTAAATAGTAACACCATGCTCCATACACCAGCGTTTAAAGGTTTGGGGTCACCCAGACAATTTTATGTTTTCCATGAAAACTTTTGAAACTACAATGAAAACTTTTCCATGAAAATTTTCATTCATGTGCTAACATAACTGCACAAGGGTTTTCTAATCATCATTTAGCCTTTCAACACCATTAGCTAACACAATGTAGCATTAGAACACAGGAGTGATGGTTGCTGGAAATGTTCCTCTGTACCCCTATGGAGATATTCCATTAAAAATCAGCTGTTTCCAGCTAGAATAGTCGTTTACCACATTAACAATGTCTAGACTGTATTTCTTCTTAATTTAATGTTATCTTCTTTGAAAAAAAATGCCGTTCTTTCAAAATTAAGGACATTTCTAAGTGATCCCAAAGTTTTGAACAGTAGTGTAAGTAAATAAGCAATCTGACAAAGGATTTATACAGAATGAGATTGTGTTACAGATGTGTTAAAGAGCCCATATTCAGATATTTGTGTTTCTCCTTTTCTTATATATCTGCTTTTGTGCAAACTTACAAAGCATAAAAACTCAAAATTTACATGACAAGACAGTAGCAGGTTGAGAATATTTTTGGTAGTCTTGGTGACTTATAGCACAGCAATCATGGATCAATACTTGTCTAAGTGTTTAACAGGTACATTTCCAGATGTTGGGGTTTCACAGTCCAGACAATGATGTGATATTGTCAGACATGCAAAATGTAACATTGCAGGCATGACTGGACATTAATGTGATGTTTTGTGTTATTTGGACATTGTGACTTTAAGATACCGTTCCTTAAAGAGAGCCCATGCTGCTTTTATTGGCTTCTCCCTTTTCTTCAGTGTGTTATATGGCTGTTTTTTTGTGCAAACTTCACACCAAAAGGAATTATTCTCTCCAGCAGAAAACTTTGCTGCTTACTTAACCTGGTTTTAAGTCCAGGCTTTTCTTCTGTTACTTATCTACATCACCATGTAACATATTTGCATATCGCCTCCCTAGCAGCTAGTTTGGTTCTCAAACAAAGAATGATTAGATTTCTTACAGTCCACCATAGCAGGGTTGGATTCTGTGCAGTAGATGTCAGATGCTGCAGAAAGTTAAAGCAGCTTAACATGAATATCAGTGCAACTAGAAAATGTGCTTTAACTTGCAGCACTGTGTACAGTGTACCATTTTTATAAGAGGAATGTCATTCTTTTATTCGTGTTCATTGATGTTTGTTCTATTAATTTATCTTAAATTGAAATTTATTTGGTTATTGAATTTTTTTACTGTGCATTTGCTTTGTCGTTTTTCTTTCTGCTTGTCTAGACTGGTTTTCTGTTGTATTATTTTGTTCCTGAGTATCATCTGTTAACTTTTTTTTTTTAAAAAGGTGCTGAAAAAATGAAGTTATCATCACTATAATGGAGCTATTGCATAATGTAGTCATGAACTATTGTACTGTTCCATGCTTTAGAAACAATCTGTTAAAGAGGACAGTGGAGCTGAATGGACAGATAGTGACCTGAATCTGATCTGCAGTCAGTCACATGCAGTGAAAAGGAAACGCTGCTTATTTCTGAAGCAAAGAGCTCCAACAGCTCACTCCATCACTTTTAACACTCTCAGCTAAAGTGGATCCACTGCAGCGAGACAACTCATCAGTCATCCACGTGTTCGGGCCCCAACACAGTGGAATCCTATTTTGCTGCTCCGCCTGCCCTCCAAGAAGCGCCGCTAACCCCGACACATACATCAAATATTAACTGTATCACCCAGACCTGTGTGTGTGTGTGTGTGTGTGTGTGTGTGTGTGTGTGTGTGTGTGTGTGTGTGTGTGTGTGTGTGTGTGTGTGTGTGTGTGTGTGTGTGTGTGTGTGTGTGTGTGTGTGTGTGTGTGTGTGTGTGTGTGTGTGTGTGATATCTAAGAAAACACATGCAGCCTGCAGTCGCACTGTACCAACCACAGCTAATCGGTGTGATAATGGGACTTTAAATTCAGCAGTAAAGGGGGAAATCAGCTCAGAAAGAAACCTGCTGCCACACTGGAAACTCCTGCAGGACAAGTCCAGAGTCGCTGTACACCCATGAAGGTGCACAGCTTTCCATTAATGTCACCGCCGTCGAACAGGTCGCTCCCATGCCTGACTGAGCACAATCTCACGAGTTCAAACTTTGCAGTATCACTTTCAAAACAGTATAAATATGAATGTATGCAGGATTATTATGCACTGATGCTTCTATGCACAGTATGAATGTTTTCCTCTACTGTCCTCGCTATGAGTTGAACATATTTCACAGGTACACAGCCAGCTAACACTACGGTGTCCTCACAAACTCAATACATAACTGTTCATTTGTTTAATGAGGAATCATAATTTATTTGTAAGACTGCAACAAAAGCACAAACGTCAAACTGAAAAAAGTCCATATATAACACAAATTAGGCCCAATATAGGAAGACACAAAAAGAAAACACTAAGTTGCTACTATGCTAGCTGCCAATTAACTAAATTCTCGGATTTAATGTGTTCTCTAATTTCTTTGTCAAAACCAGAGCACAGCAACTATATTTGGTTTCTTGTAACTGGAAAAGTGTCAAAAATGAAATATTTCAAAGTACTGTTCAAGATTATAATATGGAAACAAACTGCAGTTCTGCACATGGTCGAGTTAACTCTATGGAAATCCATTACTCTGACACCACTGTATACTGAACAACCAGTAGGGGGCACTGCTGCACAATCTTATATGCAGGGCAGAACATTCGGCATGAATAATTTCACTGATGAAAGATGTATTAACCCTTTACGCTTCAGTGCGTCGTAGGTGTACCGCCGGCGGTACACTTACTAATTTGCATAGGAATTTCAAGAATGTCCGACGGCTGCAAACACGATTATACAAACACTATACGCCGATGGAAAGCTTAGATTCTCATGAATCCGCCGGTATAAACCACTTTCAGATGTGATTACCACAGCGGGTGAGAAAAACACATTTGTCCGACAAAAACAAATATTCATCCATCCGTTCTCTATACACGGCTTCAACGCACACAGCGCGACTCACATTTCTGGGTTCATTATTACACACAGAAAAAAAGATTCCACAAAAAACGGCCATAATCCAACCTTTTACATCCAGACAACACAAGCCAGTAAACTATTTTGTCCAAAACATGTCCTGAAGTCGGTATAAAATCCACGAATCGGTCGTTTTCAAGGAAATGCACCTCGGTATGTGCGTCCAATATTCCCTGTATTTTTCGTCATTTTTTAAATTTAAAAATAGAATATTAGCGATTTTTTGTACTGAAAACGGCTGGAATTGACTGAAGCTTAAAGGGTTAACTGAAAAGACAGAAGACAAAGGACATGTATATCAGAAAGTGTATTATAGATTAACTGTAGTACCCTGTTGTGCCACCAGATGGAGCTTCTTATTGTTTAAAGGAGGTGGTCATTCAGACGACAGGCACTTCAATGTAGGCAAGCAGAGAGAATTGTGGAACTATAACAAGTAAAGGGCCACCATGACAAAGACTTCTGTAATGCTTAATGACCATGCATGTGCACTGCATTCTATTAACAGATTAACAGGTCACTCAAGTTTAAGGATTTCAAACTCTGCTGTATCACTTTCAGCATAGTATAAATCTGAAAGCATGCAAGATTAGGATGCAGCTGTCGTTTTTACGCACATTAGGACAGTTTTGCCAGTAACATTTTAACCAATTACCAATACAAATAACCAGTAAGTCAGAAGATGAAGAATGTGCATGTCAGAAAATGTATTGTGGATTAGCTGCAATACCCTGCTGTGCCAACAGGTGGAGCCTCTTACTGTTAAATACTGTAGCAACGAGAGGAGGCGATCATTCAAATTACATTCAATACAAGTAACCAGAAAGAATTGTGGAAATATAGCTAGTAAAGACCGCCATGACAGAGACTTCTGTGATGCTTAATGACCGTGCATGTGCACTGCTTTTCCATTAATGTGACTACAGTTCAACCAGTCACTGTCATGCCTGAGTGAGCACCCCAACCATCTCATGAGTTTAAACTTTGTTGTATCAGTTTCTATATGGTATATATCTAAATGTATGCGTGATTATTATGCAATGACATCTTAATGTACAGTAGGGATGTTTTGCAAGCAAAAATTTAAACAATTAAAAATATTTTAAGACAAGATGAAAGACTTGCATGCCACAAAATGTACTGTAGAAGAGCTGTAGTATCTGGTTGTGCCACCAGGTGGAGCCGCTTACTGTTAGGCAGTAAGCTCAGATTACAAGCAAATCAATACAGGCAAGCAGAAAAAAAATGTGTTGATGTAGCTAGTAAAGAGCCATCATGACAAAAACTTGTGTGATGCTTAATGCCCTTCAGCCAGAACTCGTATATGTGAGACAAGCTGCAGACACTACGACAGTTTCTTTTGACCTTGTGACATTTGGAAATAAGTTTCTTTCAAGGCGAGATAAATTTTATTGATCCCTCACTGGTGACAATCACATGTTAAAGCAGCTACATTGAAGCTAATTCAGTTCAATTCAGTTTTATTTGTATAGTGCCAATTACAATTCAGATTGCCTCAAGATGCTTAACAAAACCCATACTGTCTGAACCCTCAGAGAAAGGCCTAAGGCAGAAGTGGCAAGCTTAGCAAAGTAAACAAGACATTAAATAAATACAAAAATATACAGGAGATAAAAATAAAGAAAATAATATACTTTGTACAGCTTTCCCATGTACAGACAGTTGTACCCAAACTGTAAGACGCAAACTGTGTGTAGAATTGTAAATAAAACGTTGTAAATATAACTTATTGCATTTGACAAGTGACATTATTTTATGTGCTTTTGCAGTTAATGCATTCAATCACTGACAAAAACAACATCAGTGTGTAGAATAAAGTCTTTTTGATTCAGTTAATGTTATTGATTTATGTATTATTGATTGATAATGGGGCTGCACAGTGGAGTAGTGGTTAGCACTTTCCCTGGTTCAAATCCCAGCCTGGGCCTGGGATCTTTCTGCATAAAGTTTGCATGTTCTCCCTGTGCATGCATGGGTTTTCTCCGGGTACTCCGGCTTCGGGAGGATGGATGGATGGATGGATGGATGGATGGATGGATGGATGGACGATTGATAATGCTGCTGATTATCCATTAGAAAAATTGCTCAAGAGGCAATGTAAAAGAGGAGTACAGTGATGATTACAAAATTGAGATTTAATCACAGACATGAAACATAAGTAACACAAGTAAACTTTCGTCCTAAAATGTAGGTTCTCTCATACTATTGCATCTACATTCCTATATTATTACTACTATTACTACTACTATTATTATTATTAATCCATCTACAAAACAAATCATTTCCCTGCAAGGAAACTTTCTGCCATTATTCAACCACCCGTGGCCTTTTCTCTGTCAGCTCTTTTCTATTTTTTCTTCCTCTTCTCTTTGCTTTTGTAATTTGACTAAATGTCAGTGAAAAAGAGGGTCAGCCCTCAGTGGTCCCTCGAG
This sequence comes from Acanthochromis polyacanthus, assembly GCF_021347895.1. Classification (NCBI taxonomy): domain Eukaryota; kingdom Metazoa; phylum Chordata; class Actinopteri; family Pomacentridae; genus Acanthochromis; species Acanthochromis polyacanthus. Next base: position 38,892,517 of record NC_067114.1, on the reverse strand, counting down.
GATAAATAAAGGTTGAATGAATGCATTAAAAGATGACATTTCTATACATTTTTGTTTATATGGAATAATTCCCTGGGATAATGTTATTTTCCAGGGCCAGGGGAATCGCTGCAGTATCTGAATTTCTACATGTGGAAGAATCTGTACAATATCAGCGGTATTTATGTGCATTTTTTTGCTTATTTATTCTTCTTATTTTACCCTACATTTATGCACTAACCCCTTTGCTTCAGATTTCTGAGCCACAGGATCAATAAAAGCTGATCTATATAAAACTATTTCTTCATTTGTCACCATCATCGTCTGATATGAACAGAATTCCTCAGAGAACCAGGTTACATTTCACTGGATTAAAGCCTCAGCGCTAAAATGCTAACCTGCATCCAGGTTCTGTTTATTAGATGCTGATGAAGTGATAAGTGAGAGACTGGAGGATTATTGAAAGCAGGTCAGAAAAAGGTCTGTTCACTTTTAGGCTCCAAATCAGTAAATTAATACTCTTTAAAAGCCTCCTCTTCAAAAGGCAATCCAGAAGATGAGCAATCAGTGGATGAGCAACATCGTGCACAGGACATTTCATGCAAATTTGGTCAGAATCTGTCTTCAAATCTTGGCGGAAAAAAAGGTTTTTATTAGTCGATCAACAGAAAGTAATCATCACGTACTTTAATACCGGAACAGTTTAGGCATTTTTTCAAGCAAAGACGGAGAAATAAAATAAATTGCTGGATTTTAGGTGTGATTTTTGGCCTTTGAGTAGAAAAAAACAAGACATTTTTATTATATTAAAGGTTTATGATCAAATAAGAAATAAATTATATCTACATTTGCATCACTAGAGATACTGTAGCTTTAAACCCAACGTGATTCCATTCTGCTCTAGATGTGACCTCTTGCTCGCCTCTCTAAGTATGTGTTTGTTATTAAAGCTTTTCCACAAAACCGTTGCGATCTCAGCAAAAGCGCTGACTTTGCCTCGTTGGCTGTCTGAGACGTCAGAATGAAAAATCAAACTGAACAGAAAATGGCCTCCGCGTGTTTAAAAATTGAACCTAATAGTCAGATCGAAGGGGAAAAACATCTGATAATGGATGTTTTCTGTTCTTCTTGGATGCTTGTGTCTCTATCTGAACCAAACCACAGCCTCAAATCTTTAATTATATATCAGCTTTTGACTTTTCAAACCCAATATCTATGAAAAATTGCACAGCGAGGACTCCGAGATGAGGAAAAGTGTTTGGATGGTGCATCTCTGAATGTGTTGGTACTCACTCTCCAGGTTTCCGGCCAGCAGGTAGAGCCAGGTCAGCAGGACGATGGCCGTGAGAGACGCCACCAGCAGCTTGAGGCGGCCGCGACACAAGAGGTTCATGGTGGGAGGCGACAGTGAGGGCGGCGAGGGGGTCGGGACGAGGACGAGGACGGGAGGAGGGGTTCAGGTGGGGCTCAGTCCCTCATCGGGTCCCTGCAGCATCCTTTCATCTGGAGAAAGCATCAGAACAGAACTCAGTCAATGCACTGGACTCGTTTGAGGAAAAACTGTTCTCAATACTCTTTCTGTAACCGAGTGTCATCTTTCTATGTTCCAGAGCTCCAAAATGGTGGGTTCTGGTCCCACAGCGGTCTGCAGATTCCTCGTGAATCACTCATAAGTCTGTGGTTTACTGAGCTTTCACAGATCCACAATGTTTAGACCCCATCTGAAACAGATCTGCGGTAAAATCCCCCAAACCCACAGCGCAGAAGATGTGATCCAAAAGGCATCAGATACTATTTAGACCCAGACTACAGACCTGCTCTGACTTGACCAAAGTAGAACCTCCTGTACCAACGTCCATTTTGATTTCAAGTTGCAGGATGTGAACTTTAACTGAAGCTCCTGACTTCTATCTGTGCTGCTGCTCCATGAAGAAAAAAAAAACTTTTCCTTGCAGCCCTCAGAGATTAAATGTTTTTAAATTAATATTTCAGCTCACAGATCACACATTAGACACTGATGCCACAGAGCTTCACCCATTTAAATGATTTAAGGTTTAGTCTGAACAGCTTAACGGCAACACTTGTTTCCTTTTGTTTGACGTTCTGACAGAGATGCAGTCCGACGTCTGGCTGCATAAAATATGAGATTAAAATGAAATACAGATCAGTTTAAAACTCCTGTCGCCCACGTTCAGCCTCAGGTCTGGAGTGGAGTCGCTGTGCAGATGAGATCAAATGACTCAGATTGATCAGGAGGAACTGAAGTGACTGAAGGAGTCGCTTTAGCTACGTGTAAACATGGAGAATCCTGAAGAAGCTGCAGCTAAACTGCTCCATCAGTCCAGCTCCGTGGGCCTCCCTCTGAGAGCTGAGCCTGATTAGAGCAGGAGGTCTGTCTTTGTTTTACAGCGTCATTCATTAATCCTTCTTTAATTAGACAGGAGCCTGAAGGAAACACGAGCAGAGACGAGACTGAGCCGAGTTTACAGCAGAGTGACGGAAACTTTACACTGATGGAACAAAACTTACAGCCTATCGCTGGGTGTACTAAACTGGAACCTCTTGTAAAACCTAAAAGCAACATCAGAGCACATTTTAAAATCTCCACGTCTCCATTTTATGATTTTTTAAAATGATATTTTCCAGAAACATCACATATCTTCAGATATTGGCTCGTGTGATTTTCATGTGGCATGTTTCACCAAGTCACAGATTTTAACATTTACTTCTAATTACTTATCTTGTTTATTATTATATGTTTATGAGGTTGTATTTATGTCGTCTTCTGCACAACATGACAATAAAGAACTTCTTATTCTTCTCTATTTTATTCGAATGATTATCTTTTATATTAATCTGATGAGTATTTTTTCTCTTCATCGATTCATAGTGAGGTCTGTAGAACATCAAAAAAATCACCACACATCTTCAAGTATCTTGTTTGACTCAAGCAAAAGTCCAAAAAATATTTATGTAAAACTGATAAATGACAAAGAAAGGCTTCTCTGAGAGACTAAAATCTAAAAATATTTGAAATTGTCAGTATTTTTGCTTAAAATATGACTCAAAGACTGAATTATTTAGGAAAGTAGTTGCAGAATAGGGGTGAACAATTTATAGTTTCAAATCAAAATTGCAAATTAGAACAATACAAGCTTGCAACTGTTAATAAGACTAATGCTGCAATTTATTTTTATTTAACCCTCCTATCATCTTTGGGGTCATAATTCAACGTTTAACAACTCTACATAAATGACTGACATTATTTCTCTTCTTCATATTTACTGACTTTTCCTAATTTAATGAGGACAGCAGGGTAAATATTAAATTAACGTGATAATATATTTTCAGTGTTCTTTGGGGTCACTTTAATTCCAGCCTTTTAGCTGTAAAAAACAGATAAGAAATATCAAGATTTTGCAAAATATGGTTTTGGTTATTTTGGATCCTGTTGAGGTCACTATGACATGCAATTTTATAATCTTCAAAAAGCTTTGGGACCCTGAACTTTCTGAAGATTGTTTGTTTCTCAATTTGGTCAAACTGACCCTGAACAAAATACATGCTGCTATTCTTGATAAGGGAAGTAGTTGTTCATCCCACATGTTACAGATAACAAAAATATGTACTTTGAAATAATATAAACACCAAAAAGACATCTCTCTCCAATTTTGGGTCAGTCAGTGAGGTTTTATTGTTATCTGCAAATTTCTGGTATTCTGGATGTATATGGAGAGTGGGTGGGGGTTGTTTTATTGAAAGGCCTACTTAGGTAGTCAACAGACAGACAAAGCACCTGACACATAAACTTGGGGAGCAATTTTAACTAAAATAATTTTCTGGAGGTTTAAATCGCTGGAGTCAAACGGACCCCAAGGGTAAAAGATGTTAGTAAATGTGAAGGTAAGAGGAGTGTTAATGTGAGCCGAGTGAAACTTTATCTTCAGTATTAAAGCTCTATCATGTCTTTTAAATCTATTACTGAACCAGAACTTGAAAGAAAGTTTTCTCAGAAATTAAATTTGTCAGAGAAATCACAAGCAGACATTTCCCCCAACCTTTTCAAACCTATTTTCAGATTATTATCGATCAATTATGCATATTCAAACACAATGTTATCGGACGGTAATGTGAAAAAACAGGTAAGCTACAGCTGTAGGATATGTACCAATTATTCAAATATGTTCATCTTCTTTTTAAAAGGACAAAAATGCATTCTTGATCTGTGGAAAGTCAGGCCTTCTGGAGTTTTTAATCCTACAACACAACTTTCCAATAGACTGTATATAAAAGAATCTGCCAATGCTGATAAATCTGCATTCTTTCTAACAGCCAGTAGGGGGCGAAGCAAGAAGTCTAACTGTATAGAAGTCTATGAGGAAGTGAACCCACCTCTCACTTGATCTGTTACATCAGTAAACATTTTCAGAATTGGTTAACGGTCTTATTTGATGCTTTCAATGCTCCTTAAATACAACATAATGTCATCTTAGCAAGTTATGGCTCCATTTAGAGGAAAATAGACGATAAAGAAGGGTATGTTCTAGGACGTGGCAACCTTGTGTCAGATTCAGCCCACGCTTGTTTTACAAAACCAAAATGATGAAGGCCAAATTCCAGACTCAAGGCTTGAAAACAGTCCTTCAACCAGTGGCTACATCCATCTCTATCTACAGTCCACAGCTCATCTTTAGCGAGTGCAGTTTGCCCAGATGTCATGGAATTGCAGAGAGCGTCTTTACTTTGGCTAAAAGGTTAAACAGGAAGTTCAAGGTGACATGACTAAAAAAGGTCCAGAACAGCCGAAAAAAAAAACTATCTGCACACATTTTATTTTACAAATTCTTAATTTATTGACACTTCACCAACTTCTCTAGAAATCCATTTTCATTAAAGTAAAAAGAGCCGCGAAAGAGAGAATTTAAACCCAAAGCAAATATTTATTCATGAATACATCCTAGCCGGAAACTGAATTGATAATAACTGTTGAATTGTTTATTTTCCTGTAGTTAAATTTAATGTTTTTGCATCTGTGTTCTGGAAAAAAAAAAACAACTATGCATCAACTGGAACTGCCTGACTGGAAATATACCAACTGAAGTCTGTGTGTGTGTGTTTTTTTTTTTTTTTTTAGCTTATATTTAAACAAAATAAAAACACAAACAGAACACTTGTATTGCTGCCCTTGTTTAGCTGAGAGATACTTTATGATGTCTTTGTTATGTCTAAGAGCACCCTGGAGGACACACTGAGAATTTCTGATAAGTCTGATGGTAAACCTGAGGATGAGAAAGAAACCGAACACAGGCAGCCTTCAGACTTTAAACATCTCCAACAAAACAGGAAAAGGTCAGAGAGGTGAGACTTCAGTCAGGGTAGAGGTCAGCTTTACAAAAGGAAAAGAAACTATTCACAGCATTTCTTCCACTATTCTTAATGAACAAAGAACTTTCAGACGCGTCAGTCAGGTCGGCTGCAGGATGAATGTGGGTGTAGATCTTCTTAATAATGATCCACAGTCTGGTGTTTACTCTGAGGAGCTACTCTGCTTCCATACGTCTCTGTCAGGACGTTTTGCCGTCGCTGCTGTTTTCTGTCCTCAGCAGCTGAATCAGCTTCATGTTAAAACACAGAAAAACGCTGCCGTGTTTGACACAAAGCTTCCTCTGCTGCACCTGAAGGTGACCCCTCAACTTCCTCAACTTTGGACTTTTCTCCCTAAACTTGAGCCGACGCAGTCTGGACATATCCAAGTTTGAAAGTAGCCCAAAAAACTGAAAAGGTAAAAGGTAAAGGTAAAGAAAAAGGTAGGAAACTAAGACAAGGGAAACAGAAATAAGGAAAGGAAACAACAGAAGGAAAAGGAAAGGTAACTAAAGGAAAAGAAAGGAAACTATAACAAGGAAACTAAAAGAAACGGAACAAAGACAAGGAAATGGAAGAGAATAAAGATAGATGGGAAAGGAAAGGAAACAAAAGAAAGTAAAGAAAGATGAGAAATTTAACAAAGAATAGGAAAGGAAAGGAAAGGAAAGGAAAAGACACAAGGACAAGAAAAGGAGAGGAAACAGACAAGGGAAGGAAAGGAAAGGAAATAAACATAAGGTAAGGAAACAAGGACAAGGAAAGGAAACAAAAGAATGTAATCAAAGACAAGGGAATTAACCACAGACTAGGAAGGGAACGGGAAGGAAACAAAGACCAGAAAAGGAAAGGAAACAAACACAAGGTAAGGAAACAAGGACAAGGAAAAGAAACAAAAACAAGGGGAGGAAAAGAAACAAAGACTAGGAAAGATAACAAAAGTAAGCAAAGACAAGGAAAGGAACAAAGATAAGCAAGGGAAACACAGACTATCAAATAAACAAAGGAAAAGAAAGGAAACAATGACAAGGAAATTAACCAAAGACGAGGAAAGGAAACAAAGACAAGGGAAGGAAACAAATGTAGAGAAATGAAACAGACTACTATGAAAAGGAAGGAAAAGAAAGGAAACAAAGATAAGGAAAGGAAAGAAAAGGAGAGGATGTGTAATTATACACTATAAAAACACTATTATAAATATTACATGCATTTCTTCAAATAGATCCCCTATATTCTACATACTGGACCTTTAAAACATCAGATGATTTACATTTGGCAACAGTTCTATAAAGTAGTCTTTGCCAGCGAGTCATAAAGTGAGTTTACCAGTAAATACAGCATTTAATAATGCAGATCAGTCCTGTAAGATGCAGGGGAAAGCGTCAGATTTATTTGTCCTGCATTGTTCTCTGGTCAGAAACCAGCAGGAGAAGAAAAACTGAGCAACTAGCAGAAAGTTAAAAACATTAAAAAGTAAATTGTCGATGCAACTCTGCGTGGTTCAGAGTGATGCATTATTAAAAACACTACAATTATCTGCTGTAAGTGTGGATCAAACTGTGCACAGAAATCACTCTGGCAGCCATTTAAACTTTCAGAGTACATAGAGATGATTTATGAGTTAATTAGCCGGGCTGATGTATGCGCTGTACATCGTTAAGAGCAATGAAAGGTGCTGACAGGAAGAAAAGAGCAAAGAGATGGAGGGAACAGAGGGAGGAGAGAGGAAGAGGAGGAAGTAGAAGAGGAAGAGGGGGGAAATGGTTGGAAAGGAAAGAAGTGGTGTTGGAGGGGGGTGAAAAGATAATAGGAGAGAGGAAAAGAAAAGAGAAAATAGGAAAAGTAATGACAGATGTGAAAAACCGTAGAAAGGAAACTAAGACAAGGGAACCAAAGAAGAGAAACAGGGATAAGGAAAGGAAATGAAAGAAAGGAAAATGAACTAAAGGTAAGGAAACAAAGACAAGGAAAGGAGACTAAGACAAAGCAACCAAAGGGAAAAGGAGATAAGGAAAGGAAACTCAGGCAATGAAACCAGAGAAGGAAAGGAAAGGAAGACAACAGAACTGAATAAGGGAAAGGAGATAAGGAAAGGAAACTAAGGCAAGGGAACCAGAGAAGAGAAACAGATAAGGAAAGGAAAGGAAAGGAAAGGAAAGGAAAGGAAAGGAAAGGAAACTAAGACAAGGGAACCAAAGAAGGGAAACTGAGATTTGGAGAAGAAAGGAATGAAAATCAAAGAAGGAAAACAGAGATAAGAAAATGACAGGAAAGAAAAGGAGGAAAAGGACAGGAGAGGAAACTAAGACAAGGAAAGTAAAGAAGGGAAACAGATAAGGAAAGGAAACAACAGAAAAGGAAATGAAACTAAACGAAAAGAAAGTAAATTAAGACAAGGAAACTAAAGAAAGACAACAAAACAAGGTAAAAAAAAGAAAGGAATGAGGAGACCAGAGTTAAAGAAAGGACAGAAGAAAGACGACAATAAAGATGAGAGGTGATGGCAGAGGAAGCTAAAAAAACAGAAAAGAGATGCCAAAAGAAGAGAATGAAACAAAGGAGATGGTGGAAGAGGAGATAAGGTGGAGTATAAAGAAAGATTTATACAGTGGAGAGGAGATAAACGGCACAAAGGAAGAGGAAAGAGGAGGTAAATACAGTCGAGGATGAGTTGTAGGAGGTGGAGGTTGGTCGGCGTTTCAGCCTGCAACACATAAAGCTGGTGAGGATAAAACAGTGAGGGACAGTTCCACTAAAGAGGACTTTAATAGGCAGCTTTTGTTGATTCTGCAGGAGCTGCACAAAACTCTTCTGGGCTCTAATTGTGGCCGTAAAAACAAAGCGCTCGGCCGGCGATATGAGGCGTTGCAGGACTGCGGCGGTCAGCAGCCTCCTGCGATACGGAGGCAGAGCTGAGAGCAGCACCGAAGGGACAACAGAGGCAGCGTGGGAGGCAGCAGGGCGGAGGACCAACACATAACGGAGTGTAAATTAAAGGATTACACAGCCACCACACACAACAACTACTATTTCCTTTCTGTTAATCTTTATGGCCCCAAAGCTGCTATTTACTGTCAGCTGCAAATGAAATCAAAGCCACAGTTTATGAGAAATTAATGGACAAATTCACTGCACAAAGACCAGGACTGGTTCCCAGAGAAGTCAAAGTCTGCAGAAATGTCCGTGTCAGTCCATGTGAAGCTACCGGCATTTCACTGAGTTATTTATGCAATTTTATCAACTGATGTGGTATAATGTGTAATAATGCACACCAAGTGTCCCAGTATAGACACTGTAGAGACAACATTTAGATATTTGCTGCACAAAAAGACACCAAATTGTAAAATTCGTCACCTGGAAACCATGAATGTCTGCACAAGTTACACAAGTCAAGTCATTTTAATTGAATTATTTATGAAACTGTCAACTAAAAAACCCATAAAGAGCCTTTAAATTACTGAAAAACATACTAACTAAACATGAATTTAAGACAGAGGTTGTATATTTGTATTGATGCACAATACATGTCCCAGTCTACTTGTTCTTCTACAACATTTTGGAACGCACAGCTCAAAGACCAAGAGTCTTTCCAAAAAAGGAGCACCAAACTCTGCAAAATTCCTCATCTGGAAACCATGAAAGTCTGCACAAGTTTTATGCCAGTCTTCGTAAAGCTATCGCCATTTACCTGAATTATTTATGCAACACTGTTGGCTCAAAACAGAAAAAAGAGACCTTTAAATTACTGATGAACTCAGTGGCTAAACACAAACCTAGAACAGACATAGTGTCATTTTAATAATGTGCAGCAGGTGTCCCAGTGGAAAATAATGGACTCTGTAGAGAAAGTTCCAGAAACCACGAATGACTGCACAAATTTCAGAGAGCTTCCAGCTAAACGTATAGTAACACGCTGCAAATGTCCCAATGTAAACTAATAAACTAGGTGCAGCTAATATAGTAGAAACATGCTAATATTCTGCTATGACATCAGAACTGACCCCAAAAAAGTACAACAAACTGTAAAATTTATCATCTAGAAACCTTGAAAGTCTGCACAAGTTACATGTTAAGCTAGCAGCATTTCACGGAATTATTCCTGCAGTTCTGTCAGCTAAAAAAAAAAAAACACAGAAAGGGCCTTTCAATTACCAATAAACAAACTAACTAAACATACATTTAAAACAGAGGGGGTTTAACTGTAATATTAATACACACTAAGTGTCCCAGTACAGAAACTCTAGAGGCTTGATCTTTTGCAACATTTCACTGCACAAAAAAAGACATTAAACTGTAAAATTCATCATCTGGAAACTATGAATGTCTGCACAAGTTACACAAGTCAAGCTAGTGGAATTTTAATTAAATTATTTATAAAACTCAGTCGACTCACAAACGTAGGAAGGGCCTTTAAATTACTGATAAATGTACTAACTAAACATAAATTTAAAGTAGAGGTGGTATAACTGTAATAATGCACACCAAGTTTCCCAGTATAGAAACTCTATAAACTCTACTTGAACTGTTGCAAATTTTTGATATCCCCTGCTCGAAGACCAGGAGTCTTTCCAAAAAAACCCCAACATAATCTGTAAAATTCATCATCTGGAAACCACAGAAGTCTGCACAGGTTTTGCGCCAGTCCTTGTAAAGCTACCGGCATTTTACTGAATTATTTATGCAACTCTGTCAACTCGAAAATGCAGAAAGAGCCTTTAAATTACTGATGAACTCAGTGGCTGAACACATGTTTAAAGAGGGCATGGTGTACTTCTAATAATGCACAGCAAGTGTCCCAGTATAGAAGATAATGGACTCTGTAGAGAAAGTCCCATTTTACTGGATGTTATGTACCAAACTGTACATAAACTGAATTTACTTGTAAACTTACTGACTCAAAATAACTTAAAACAGATGTGGTGTAATTGTAATATCAAACAGCAAGTGTCCCAGTATAGAAAATAATCAACTCTGTGCAGTAAATAAACAATTTTCTGCAAAAGATCAAGCAGAGACAAGTCTTCATCATCCGGAAACCATAAATGTTGGTACAAATTTTTTGTGTCCTTATAATGCTACCGGCATTTTTACTGAATTATTATGCAACATTGTTGGCTGAAAAAAAAGACAAAAAGCCTTCAAATTACTAAGAAACTGACTGGCCAAACACAAGCTTACAACAAAAATGGTGTAATTGTAATAATGCACAGCAAGTGTCCCAGTATAGAAGGTAATCAGCTGCTCAAAGACCAGAACCAACTCTAAAAGAACACCTAAGTTAGTAAATGTTTATCACCTGGAAACTGAATATTTGCACAAATTTCTGTGCACAAAGACCAGGAGTTTTTCCAAAGAAAAGAATGTCTGTAAAGAGGTTCAGTGCCAGTCTATGTCACGCTACCGGCATTTTATGGAAGTATTAATACAACCCAAGACCATTTAAATTACAGATAAACTCACTGACTAACAGACTTTAAACAGATGGAGTGTAATTGCAATAATGAAAACTCCAGTACAGAAAATATTAAACACTGAGGAGAAAGTCTGACTCTTCTTGATGTTTTGCATCAATTCTTATGCAAAGATTAGAGATGAAGAACACCTAAGCCTGTGAATTTCATCATTTGAAAACCATAAAAATTTGAACAAGCCTCTGTGCCAGTCCACGTCAAGCTGGCAGCATTTCACTGAATTATTAGTGGCCTAATTGTAATAATGCACAAACGCCAGGAGTCTTTCCACAAAACAACACTCAAGTCTGTAAAAATTTCAGCGCCGGTCCATGCCAAGCTACCGGCAACTTATTGAAATATTAATGCAACTCTGTCGGCTCTAAAAAAAAAAAAAAAAAAAAAACAGAAAGACCCCTTAAATTACTGATGAACTCACGGACTAAACACATCCACTGAGAAGTTTAAATCCTTCTTCTTTTAACAAAGGCATATTAAATCTGTGAAGGCAAAAAAAATATATAGTTGATGACATGTCCAGACTTTAAGGACACTCCGTATATATAAAAACTAATAAACTACATGTACAATTTTTTCATACAAACTATACCATAATGGTTGAAACTGTATGTATGGTTAGGTGCATGATGGATTACAGTTTTCACTGCAATAAAACAACACAAATGTACCTTTGCAAGGAGCTAAAATGCATTTTACAGCAGCGTTTGACACTATAAATCAAAACTGCATGCTTCCTGCAGCCAGAGGAAACGGTTTACAATAAACATGGTCCTCTGCAGGGAAGAAAATTGCAGAGGAACCTGATGATAGACACATAATTCCTAGCTAACAGTGAATCCTTCAGGTCAGAGCTGAAGGGTGAACATACAGCATAATGCAATTAAGACTTGAACGCAGTGCTTTGGTTTGGCGGCCGTGTCTCCTTTCCTACTGAAAGGCTTTCTTAGCACCGAGCTAATCACAGAAGGGATAGTCCTGATTAAGGGAAGAATCAGCAGGCGCTTCCTGCATTAGAGCAGAGAGATAAGCGTGAAGAGAAGCAATCAACTCTGCTCGTCCTCTCCATTCACCTCCTTGACCCGAACACAAAGACGAGACCTTCGGAACACTTCGTCTGACATGTTTACTTCATGTCCATTTATTGTTACGATTTCCTGCAAGCGAAGAAAGCGCGTTTGTCTGTCAGCCATGTAAGACGTCGCTTTGCATCACGCCGACATGAATGACCGTAAAGCAGATCTTCTTTTGCATAGAAGTCATCTGAATTAAATATCACACACTGTGTTCATACAGTACATACAGTAATCCAATTATGTCTCGTAGCTTCCCATCATTTAAATTAAGCTAATTTCATGGCCAGCAGGAGGGCGACATATTAGTTTTTTCTCTTTTAATGGTGCTTGTTGCAGTCACAGATTAGAAAAAAAAATCACCTTAATATTCTCCATTAATCCAAAATGGAGCTGTGACCTTCTAGGTTGATCATAAATCTCAAACTTTATCATCACAGGAACTGATCAGGACTAAAGCTCATTCTGAGTTTGCTGACGAGCTAAAGCACGTTAGCATCTTCCATGTTCGTGAAGAGGTTTGAAAATGCTCGTCAACTTGTTGTACCCGCCCGCTGCCACAGGGGGGCAGTGTCAAAAGATTAGAAACACTTGCTCATGTTTGTGATGTTGCCGTTTGTTTGTTTTGCACCTGCTGTGGAAAATATTTAAGTCACAAGTTCTGTCACAAGCAATAACCGATGCATTGCCTATCGTACTGAAAGGAGCTTTTATCCTTTCAGGTTTAAGTCAGTCTTACAATCAGCATCAACGCAAAGGGGTTGTGTGCTGTACTGCAATCTGTGTAGCTATGCAAAGAAACACCAACACAGAGCCATAAATCCACTTTCAAATGTGACAGTAGACGTTTACCAGACAAGGTTTTCGTCTTGAAATTCAAATACATGTCATTTCATCAGCATGCATCTTCCACAGTCCTGGACAGTAAAACTTATGAAATTCAAGGCAAAGCATCTTTGTTACTCTGTAAACATCGTTATTGTGTCAACTTTTAAGAATTCTTCAAACTAGATGATCAAGAATACAAGAAACTGGTGACTAAAAAGTTTTCTTTCCCATTTTGTTCTTACCATTCTTCTAGGTTGAATCACAAACTGTTAAAGAACCCATGCTCTGCATATTTATAGGTTCATACTTATATTTCCGGGGCCGACTATAATAAGTTTACATGCATTATTGTTTGTAAACATAGAATTACACACTGCAGCAGCACCTTTTCACAATCTCAGTCTAAAACACTTCATTTTAGCTCCTGTCTTTTAAGGCCCTCATCCTGGTAAAGCCCAGTCTGCTCTGATTGGCCAACTGGCTGAAAAGAAGTAAATTAACACTGGTTAGGTCCCGTAATCCCAAATCTATGGATGGAGCTCTAGGATAAGCTAGAAGACAGTCACTAATTCTTTTATTCATGAGCCAAACCAGCTGCGAGTCTGGTGTGATGCAAATGTGTTACATGGTGATGTCGATCAGTAACAGAAGAGAAGCATGAATCTGAAATGAGGTGTTTTAGGTATAAAAGAGTTGAGAAAAGTGCTTTGTGAGAGAATAACTCTGTTTGGTGCAGACTTTGTACGTTTGCAGGCCTTTTAAATTCACAAAAATAATTAATCACTAAGCTAATTACACTGCACCAAAGGAAAGTAAAAAACCACATATGGGTTCTATAACTGGGTCTATTTATAGCCTGGTGGCAAATATTTAATGTCAAATTGAAAGCAAAACAAAACACTGAGCATAAAATAAAATAATAACTAAGGCTGGAAAAAAAAGGACTTCGAACTCCGGGATGTTTGCTTCAGTTGGGTTTCCCATCAGGAACACTGTGTCCTGACGGTGTCAAAACATGGCGCAGATGTGCAAAAAATTGCCTCGAGCTGCTTTCAGAAATCTGTTGTCCATCCTCTGCCCTCCGGCACCGATGTTTATCATGTTTCAGCATCTTCCTGCCGTGTTTCTCCTCCAACTCTGCCCTTATCAAAGGCTTTGAGTCCTCTCTTTTCCCCGACCGACATCAGAGGTCTGCAGCAGCTTTCCAGGAGGAACAAATCTTTCTTTACAGTGAGGAGACAGATGAGTCCTCTGGAAATATTCTGAATGAGGGAGGACAACATAAAGCCCTTGAAACGACCAGAACAACTCCTCAAACACCTCATTTCGCCAGGTTTTATCATTATAATTATCTTGAAATCACATGCCTGAAAGCTAATAAATGATCATTACGGATAATAAACTGGCTCTCGATGCAAATGAGGACACACACAGTCACTAGTTATTCTGAGGACTGGTTAATATTCAGTGCTAATGCAACTTCAGTCGTGAATTTCCGAAACAATGAATATTTTGCTGCCTTACTATGAATAACAATTTTAATGCTTAAAAAAGTGACAAGGATCCAAAAAGAAAAATAAAGGATTAAATCAGTGTATATCTGATTCAGAAAGGCTTTAATTTACAAGAAATTTACTGAAAATTATCTTCTATTTAGCTGCAAGCATATTAAAGTCCTACACAACATGCTAATAATTTGAATGGAAATGAAGAATATGTAAGTGTCACTCCACAGGTATTAAAATGCTCTCATTATATTTTAGAAAACTAGGAAACTATGTGAAAGGTAAGTGAAAAAAAGTTAATGAACTGCCTGAATATCTTTGAAAGAAACAAAGTTAAAGTGACGGAAAAAAATAAATAAATCTGCCCCACTGACTCTGGTGAATACTGGCATTATTTTATAGGTCTGATCCATGGAAATCAGGTAGATGTATTATTGTTGAGTGGGCATGCAGTTTTGGTTTTTGAATTTCTAGAAAACTACAGGTTAGAATCCAATTTAAACAACCGAGCAACAGAAACGTATAGAATTTTTCACATCCAATGACTGCCAATAGATCTCTATACAGATAAATTTATGAATCTCTTTACAGCAGCTGTCAACAACCAGTCACATGCCGAGTTATCAATAACTTTGGTTACAGGAAACCTTAAAGAGAAATCCCGGAATAGCCCCCAGTGATTTGGAGGAAATTAAGCAACAATAAACCAGGACTTCTTGTCAAAATCTGTATGTATGACAGATAAAACACCAGACACTTCAGATCGGAACAGCAATATCAGTATCATTAGCATTAGCATAGTCTGTGCAATATCAGTTTCTGTATCATATGTAGCAAAATGTTATATTTTCACTTCTCAGGTTTAGTATGTGTAATATTTCATTATCGTGTGTAACGTCTGAACACTTTGAATAGATGTGTGATATTTCATTTTCATGTACAACGCTGTTTGTATAAAAATGTCATATTTCATTTTAATCTCATTTTTCAGGTGCAATAGTTTACCATCCTGTGTGACACTACTAGGCTTGTCAAAAATATCGATACTTCGGAACTTACTCGATCCTAAACATTGTAAACGGATACGAAACTAGCTTGCCGTAGTATCGATACTATCGATACTCTGCTCCTATGGTCTGCTGCTCCCGCTATAGTCCACGCCCCTTCCACGCCCCCCCAATCCACGTCCCCCCATAACGTTACATGGGGCTTTTTGCCAACGTTAGCAGGCATGCCCGCAGCCTGAGTAATCCTAATTGACTGCTTTAATTTAACAAGATACAAACATATTTGCGTCTGCTAAGTGTGATGTTTCTCTTATAGCTCCAGAGTGACGCTGAGAGCGGAGAGAGTCGACCGGCTGCAGCGACACCAAAACACCAACAGCCTTCGCTAACAGCAGTGTTTGACCAGCAAAGACATTATGATCCAAAGTCACGAGAAGCAAAGAAAATAAACAGGGCTGTGACATAAAAAATGGTTTTACAGCAAAGTACAAAGGTCTGTGCTTTAATTTGTTCCGTGTGGTATCGAAATGGTATCAAGTATCGGTATTGAAGTTGAAATTCGAGTATCGTGACAAGCCTAGACACTACTCACTACCTCAGTACAATTGCGAGCCTTACTTTTTACTGTTCTACTCTGGCCTTATTTTATTTCTGTATTGTAAATGTACTTATGTCTTATTGCTTTACTACTTTCAAGGCCTTGCATTTTTCATGTCATGTCATTTCTTTTAGTTATTAACAACACGTCATTTCTTTTAGTTCTTATCAACATCTGGCACAAGAATTGCCTTCAAGAGTATTAACGTTTTGTCTAACCTTATCATGTCTTAAATGTCAAGGCTCCTTTGTTAACAAATAACTTTATTTTGCCAAAAGAAACCAACCTAGTTTAATGTTGCTTATTTCCCTTTACAAGTTGTTAAGGGAAGTTGTAACCTAGATTGCTGTATGAACCAAAGTCTGTTGATTAAAGCTGCTGTCCGGAGTTTGAATCGCAGCGTCTCCCAAACACTGTTGGTCCCACCCTCCCTCTGATTTCACCCCTTTATTTGTGCACGCGCGCAGTTACCTGACAGGACTGCCCGGAGTGCTGCAGCATCTTGCCTGTTTTGCTGTTTTCCCCTCTTCTACATTTAGTACATTTAGTAAATAATAAAGGAATTACGTTAGAATTCTGTATTGAGTCTAACTTGTCCTAATACCAAAATAACATGAATCTGCTAGGACGAACGAGTAAAGTTTCAATATGTGATTACACTCGTGTATCCCTCTCGATTACGTTGTTTATCAAACTTAGTGCATTTACGCGTGTATATGTGTTACATTGTTTATTTCTATCTAGTGTTCAGAATTGCATGACTCCTCTGACGAAGAGTATGTCCCAGACGCCCCAACATCTTCCTCCAGAGGTCGGGCATCAAACGAAGCCGTCAGGCGGGCTATGGAGGCCGTGGTCGGGGAGCGACGCGAGCACCCCGAGCCAAAAAACGTCCTGCAGTCTCTTGGCCTGACAAGCCGTGGGATTGGTAACTTTTCTGGAAGTTGCTGATCCCTGATGCTCTCTCCTCCACAAGCAAAACAAATGTGCGCGCGGTTGCGTAGTGCGTAGCTCGCCCACCTCTGCATGGGCTTGCTTGCTGTGCGTGTAACCGTTGATTGACAGCATGACAAAGCTGAAACTCGAACTTGATTGGTCGGCAGCAACCGGCGCTTTTTGGAATAACATGGGGGTCTATGAGAGGAAGGCGGAGCTCAGGAATAAATTTTCATATCGCGTTATGCTAACTTTATATTATAGTATCGAACTAGACTAACACATTTAAGCTTTGTTAAAAAAATGATACATAAATTGAAAACAAACGGAAACTCCGGACAGCAGCTTTAAGGAAGGTAATTAAGTTTAGTGCATTCATGTTTATATTCATTATAATTTAATGTATCTAATGAAACTACAAGTAAAATTTTCTGCCAAAAAGCAGAAAAACTAGAGGCTAGAAATCATATTTAGCCAGTATAGCTGAACTCTTATGGGCATCTTGGATTGAAATGTGTCAACAATAAAAATATTTTCTCTGATGATAAACCAAATTCACTTTGGTGGCCCCCTAACATTTTAACATCTACAGCATTAGAAAAGGGTCCATATACCTCAGTTAACATTTAAATATTAAACTAAATGTAGCCAAGTTAGCCAGAAAGTCTAATTTTCATCACAAGCATGAGGCGACATTTGCTTTTAGAGAAATATCCAGAAAACAATTGGATGATAAGGTTGCACATTAAGATGTAGATATTTATGATTCCCAGCGGATGTAACTTTGACCTACATTGCCTTTTTATCTAGCACCACCTTCAGGTCAATGTTTCATTTTTATTCAGTAAATTAGCTTTACAATAAACTGCAGTAAAACTTGGCTCTAACTTGTGCTTCGTGCCCATTGGTAAATATTAGATAGAAGCATGGCAAACACCATAAGCAACTAGAAATCAACATATTAGCATTTCCATTCTGAGCATGTTAGCACTTAGCTCAACGTAAAGCCTCACACAGCTGCTACTGTGGCTGTAGAGTTGATCCGGCTGTGGCACAGAACATCAATATTTCATCACAAAGATCCGCAAGCCAAATACAACTGGTCTTATCCTTCACTCTCGCTGTCAGTCCTTCCTGTCCTGTAATAATTCTACTGTAAGGTACATTCTGATTTTTATATTCGAATCCTTCAGGCCACGCTCGACTTAATCTGCTGTATTGTCGGCGTGCCGGTCTGCTCTGTGAGGTCGAGTGCGTTTCTTTGTGATTTATCAGAGTAAGCTGAGGTGGGATTAGTGGGATTGTGGCCGGGGAAGACCTTTTCATTTCATTTCCCTTCAGCTCCAACAGAGACGAGCAGGAATTCACAAAGATACACTGTCCTCTTTGTGAGTGCAGGAGCTGGACCACAGTTCTCATTTTACACTCTTATGCACCACACAGCTTTTCACATTATCTACCTTTTTTTTAACAAAACGTACCAGAAAGTGCTATTATTAAGGCACATATAGCTGTGTGGCAGAGTCATTAATATTTTTCAGCTGTGATCACTTGTCCTTTATCTAAAACCACTCGAGCGGATCAGTCTTAGAAAAGCGCCACGGGATTGTGGAATAATTATCCAGACTGTCTGTGAAATATGATTTCTAGGATTGCTTTAAGAGGCTTAGGAAATAATAATTCAAAGACCAGAATGGGATGCCGGTTGGTGAATTGTTTGTTGTTTTCGTGAATTGTTGGCCCTCCTGGATGCAGGAAAAATGAGCCAATACTTTTGTAATAGAGGGAAAAATAGATGCTAATGGTCAATCCAACACTGCACAAGAACAATATGTGCATTTGGCTATTTACACTGCTTATCACATATGCAATTTCCATATATTAGAACAAGTAAAAGCAGAAAAACGGATACTGAAAGTGAATGTACTCAAAGTGCTTATCATTGTTGCTGTATCTCATGTTCTTCTTACAAGGACACGACCTTTACAATCATAATGTAGTGTTGTGGTGAATGAAGAATCCAGATTTTCTACTTAAAAGACATCATTTGTAAATACTCTGCCACATGTAAAAGTGCTGCATTCAAACTCTGATTTAAGTAAAACTATGCAAGTATTACCAGCAAACAGTAAGAATTAAAGTAAAAACATCGATACTAATTTTACATATTTGATGTAGTGTTGGGTGATTCATTTACTGTATAACCATGTCTTGTATTTTATATGCTCACAAAAAGTTTTTTTTTTTTAAATATTCATCTGCAAGTAACAATTTAATTCTATGTATATGGTGGTATTTTACAACAATAGTCATTTCAGGGCACTTCACAAAGTAACATCAAGACCAGACAATATATAAAAGAGAGAATCCAACAATTAACTAATAAATGTAGTGAAGTACGGAGTAGTGTTTTTCTTCTTACATGTAAAATGTAGAAATTTTAAATCCTCAAGTATAAGTCAAGTGGTAACATCCAGGACTGAAAAATGACGCCAAGTACCAAAAACTGCAGTTTCTCCTATGGCCACTAGAGGCTGGCTTTAAAAGTGAGTCCATCCCCATAGACATCCATATTAAAATGTGCAACTTCACAGCAGAAATTAACATGTTCACAGCTTGGTACAAAAACTATTTTGGTCTTTATGGCTAATTTGGTTATTCATATGACTATAAGAGGAAGAAATGTTTATACAACTCCACCGTTTAAATTCTATTAAGAATTAAAGTCATGCATGATTAAGGCTGTGGCTGTTTTGAATTCATTTTTTGCCTTCATGGGACAATTCATGGCCCAGAGATGTTTGCATGCTTTGCCTCAGCTCTACTCATGCTCCACCTCTTGCTTATTTTGGACTAGCCAGTAGTTAGGAGGAGTATAGCTTTACATAGCCAGCATTATCTCCATACTGCTGGAGAATAGTCTGGCTGGACCTCATTATCACTCTGGTACAGGTGGGAAAAATGCTCTGTTTTTTTTAACCAATTACAAGATGCAGGGATGATGCCCCAGCAAAATAGTAATGGGAATATTTGGGCTGAACATTTGCACACATGAAAGTCATAAAACAGCCAATTCAATGAAATAAACAGGACGACCTGTCTTATTGCACGACCCCAATGGCAATTGTGTCACATAGTGAGAGAAATTTTGAAAACAGTTACATGCAGCTAGCAAACGGAGAGGAGAAAGTCTTGTAAAACAGCAGAGCAACACCTAAAGTCCACATACAAACAGTTAGATTAGAAGAAGCCAGGGATCACCTCGATGGCAGGCCACACATAGAACCATGTCATACAGCCAATTATCCATCTTTATATGGGCTCAGATTTGTACAACACTGCAAATACATTTACTTAGAGACATTCAGATTGTTCTTAAAATGATACTCCAACTAATTACACTGATTGAATTGCTCACAAACTGAAGCAATAAAATGTGGATGTATAAACTTTCCACTTTATTAACTTTCCTTTGTAGCTTCTGATTTTACTTTGGGAGTTGCATGTGCAACCACATTTTTTGGGGGAAAAGAAAAGCTCTTTGAAAATCGCCCTGCAAAAGTAGCTCATATTGCAGGAGTGGAGGCATGCCAGGTTTTTCAGATCACTAACAAAGGTCAATAGAAATTCATTTGTGCAGCTCTGAGTCAGATATACATTTTACAGCAAATGTAGTTTCAATAGAAGCTCGTTTCTAGCCAAGAAATAGTGCCAAGAAAGAGATTTTAAAGAGTTTTTCAATGTCATTTCTTAGTGTTGCGAGCACTGCAAACTATATTCCATTCATCTCCATTGTATCGCAGGGCAGAAGAAGTCAGAGAGAAAAATACTGACAAGGCGAACAAATCAAATCAGAACTATCTGCGTGGATAGAAACCACTAGAGGTTAAGATATAACAGCATGTGTGCTTGTTAGACATCAAAACACACACACATCAAGAAAAACCACCATCTCCTACAGTACAGTGAAGCAAGGCAGGTGCAAAGAAGCCTTGTAATAACGTCTCAAAGGCAAACAGAGAAATAAAAGTCAGCAGTCGCACGAGAGACGGAGGAAAAAGAGAAGCTCTGATGGATCAACAGACAGAAACCTGACGAGACGAGAAGCTGAAAGAACAACAAAGTCAAACGGAGGTGGATTTAATCTGCGGCACAAAAAGCTCTGGATACTGGAAGCTGCCGTCCTCCTACTGCTGAACACATACGTACAGATGACAGGTTTTCACTCCTACAGCTTTTCCTATTCCTCTTACATCCGTTTCTCCATTTACCTAAACGCAGAGCCAGCAGAGTGACGCAGAAACAAGCCTTCACATGCAGAGCAGGTAAACAGCAGCGGCAACCTTTGCCCTTCGTCCTACCTGGATAGTTCAGGTCCTACACTGATCCAAGCATGTGGTTGGAACTCCACGTTTCAGCTGCACACAGCGAATCAAGCGCTGCTGCTCCTCCTCCTCTTCATCCCCTCCTTCCCCTAATCCTCCTCTTTTCAGCTCTCCAGCTCCGACAATAAACTCCACAGTTCTTTTCTCTCTCTCAGCAGACTTTTGTCCCACTTCTTCAACCCCTGTCGCCTCTTCATGCCCTGCTTTCCTTCTCCCTGCTGCTCTCCTCCCACCGATCCTCCTCCTCGTGCACAAACACGCCATAAATCGCCTCCACCTCCGAGGGAGCGTCTCTGATTTCAGCTCTCTCCCCTCCCCGCCGCCTTCCTTCCTCTCCTCCTCCGGCTTTTAAAGAAACGAGTTCAGCTCAGTCAGGCAGATGGGAGGAGAAAAGGTGGAAAGAGGAGAAACGACGGGGAGAGAAGAGCAGTGTCACCTTACCTACTGCCAGAAACACCAGACAGGAGCTTTGTGAGACTTTTTCCTAAGCTGAGGAATTTGAAAGTCTTGAATCTAAGTTTTTTTTTTTTTAAATGAGATTCCTGCACTGTCTCTATGCCTACACACCTGCATCTGATCGGCAGTACTGTGACTGGTTTTAAGTTGAACAGTTGATTGAAATATCCTAATATGTTCAAGTGCAATAACCACATCACAGGAGTGGCAGTTTCTAGTTAAAAGTGATATATGTCACAACAAATCATTATAAAAGCAGAATTTGGTGCTAGAGAGGCCGATTAATCATTCTCCAGACATAAGAGAACGTGCTTGTTTGATACAGACTGCACTGAAATTTACCTTTATATTTGTTTCAGTGAAAAAGAAATACAAAAAACAAACATTTACACTAAACTCATGACTCCTATTACATTATCTGTCAAAATAACTGCATTATGGTTTATTTTTGGCCTTTCCTTGGTGGAGTAATAAGATAAGATATCTTATCAGACAATATATCTTATTATTCCGCCAAGGAGCGCAGCAGAGTTATGTGACGATCAGCGTATATTTGTCGTCTGTTTGTGTGTCTGTTAGCAACATTACTCAAAAACGGACAAACGGATTTGGATGAAATTTTCGGGGAGGATCAGAAATGACACAAAGACCAATTGATTAGATTTTGGCAGTGATGCAACTTATAATGTAGATTCACAGATTTGTTAAAGACTTCTGTATCATTGTGAGATAGCATCACGGCATCACTGTAACCATGACTACAAGTGAACGCTACGTCAGCTGCCTGCTGACGATCACATGATTGCGATCCTACTACAAATTGAGGAAACTGTTGCGGCCTTATTAGGACTTATCCATCAGAAATTATACAAGGAACAATTAATTAAATTGTGGGGGTATTTCTAAGTCACATTAATTACCGCTACATATTTAGGTCACATGAATCGGTATACTTACATAACGTACACATGCATAACACGCCTATGCTCAGTGCAAGGTCATTTTTTATTAAAGACTTCATCCATCAGAAATGATACAACGACAGAGCAGTCTTGGTGGAGTACTGCACCCTCTGAGTGTTTTTCTTGCTTCCTGACGAGAGCTTATGGTATGAAGCAAATCTGACAATGTAACTTTAGCTCAAACTGAATTTCACGCTGAATTTTCTGTTTGGTTAATTTTTCGTGTAATGTAATGCCTTAAATTTCTTCTAGAGTGTCTCTTTTTTTGCAGAGTTGTACTGCGCAAACATAACTTCAGGGACACTGGCTTGAAGATGTGAAAGAGAAGTTAACCTGTTTTTATGTCCATCAAAAAAATCTGACCAGGAGAGGACTGCAATGCTTGTACTTCATGTGGAGCTTTGACAGTTCATCTGTTGTTCATTTATGGAGAGCATTTCAGCTTTCTTTGATACTTTTCATTGTCTGCAGTTAAAAAGAACTAGAAACCGAAGTTTGAAACGAGCCATAGACAGTAGTAGGGCTGTAGGTACCACAGAAAATCTTGGCTGACCAAAATCAGTAACTACATGATCATAACAGTTCACTGAGACAAACGGTACAAACTAAGAAATGCTTAGAAAGGTTCGTAATTAGGTTTAAGAACTTGAAAAGCTAGTACGTGCAGCATATTAAATTGCTGAATCTTGGTATTTTATACTGAGATGATAAGAACAGATTTGGAACAGACCAGTCGCCCATATTCATGTGATTTCCAGAAACAAAACGTTGTCAACAGGTGATCAAAGAACAAGAACTACTGAGGGAAAAAAAGCTGTGATATAGTTCACACTCCACTTTTTGGCCATCTGTTTGAACAAAAAGCAGTCACACCGATGACTCCTTTGAAATTGCGTCAGTTAGTTTGGAGCCAACTCAGTAAACATTAATTAAGTTAAACCTAACAGTTTGCTTTAAGTTGAGCCAGTTGATCTGTGAAAACGAGGGGGAGAACAGGTCGTCTGTTTATTCTGCTGCAAAATTAATACATTAATCCTGAAACGCTGTTAATGTAGCGCTTTCGCCTGGTTAATTTAGCAAAAACCTGTGCAAAAACTGCTCATTTTACAGTTTTTTTAGTGTTGTGTTCATGAAGTTGTTCTTTTCCTCATCTTTGCCCAGAATACCAAAGTGAAACTATCCAGATTTAAACCACCTACAATGACTTCAGACTTCCTCTTGGTTTAATGTATAACTCGTTCAGGAAACTAGCCTTTGATGATGCAACTTGCACACTTCTCGTCTTTGCATGGACGCCTTTAAACAAACACACCTGAAGTACCTGCAGTCGCCGTGCAGATATTTGCTCACAGCTTTGTGTTTGCCAAATGTGATTTCACTCAGCCTGAGCTCAACCTGCCTCGTCCTCGCTTTTCCTGCGCCGGCAGGCATGAAGGTAAGCCTCATATTAACAAATGCACCGTGAGGGAGTGAGCGCTCCATAATTACAGAGTACACAGACCTGCAGTGTTTGGCAGCGGAGAGCCGGTCGCTGCATGCCGGAGCAAACCGAGCTCTGCTGATGGATGCTTCATTAAGGATGGAAATCAGTGGAGGGGATCAGCAGGGAGGCTGGAATCTGCTCTTCCAAGGAAGCAGATCACACGGATCTGAAGTCGTAGCCTCGGGGAAATCTAAACCGCGCACTGTCGATGCCAGAACGTCTGGAAACATGTCTGTAATGTAAACTTTGAACATGGCTGCAGGCAAACGCGACCTGGATCCTGTAGAGTTACAGGAGGTGATGCTCACTGACATACAGCCGCTACAACAAACACACCACAAACGCAATCTCTCAAAGCGATACTCTGTTTTCCATGATACTAATCTGTTATTATATTCAAATTCTAAGTATTACAATAGTGGAAAGTCCGACTTTTATTGTCAGTAAATACCACGAAAAAACAACAAACAGTACATGCACTCTACTAACAAGGATTTTGTGTCTATCAAAGCCTCATGAGGCTCACAGGACTCCACTGTTGACCTGAAACTATTAACACTGTTGCTCTGGGTGACATCTAAATCCCACATCCCCTGTCTTCATGCCCCAAATATCCACTACAACACCAGATGTGGATTAATCCGCAGCTTAAAATAGTCTTCAACAAATCCAATGTTTCTACCTGTTTGTTCAAAAAAAAACAAAACATATATATAGAGAGAGAAGGGAGTCAGGAAATACTGAGAGAGCGTCAAATAAAGAAAAACGTCAGCAAGGTTCACACTACAAGCGTCATTAATTAGTCGCCATCGAAATGTTGCACAAGCGCTTGTTGACGTTAATGTTGTGATTTTAACATAATGGTGTTAAATAGCTCTAGGAAGTGGTGGAACCATTTGTGTTCCATTATTTTGATAAAACAGAGAAAAATGTCACAAATAAAGCTTGGATTGGTAACACCCTGCAGCGACAAGTTCCTGGAATCAGTTTGTAGTTTTGTATCACCAGCTTTCAATAAAAATGACTAAGAGCAAGTTGCTGTTTCATCGCTAGTCTGAACACGTTGAAAGTCAAAACAAAACTGAACAAAGCTTTCCAAATGTTTCAGTGGTTTCCATGAATTTCTCAATCAAGCAGCTTCTTGAAATTGACTTAATCCACCTGAGTGAAAGTCAGGCCTACATTCATTTTTGTCTTACTCAGACTGTAGGTTTTTATATCACAGTGCCAACTTTAGAGAGCAGACGACACTCAGTCACAAATGACAGTAAAAAATGGACACTATTTTAGGATTCAGGTTTCCCTACTATCTTTAAGGAATGATGCGACTAATCAATTTCTTAGATGTAATTATTTAACTGATTAAAAATGTAATGTATAACAGAAGAAAGGGAAATAAATGCCAGACAATTTGTTGTAGATTAGTTGTAGTACCTAGTTGCACCACCAGGTACAACTAGGTACTAAGATGCTATAGTCGGAGCATCTTACTGTTTAATACCGTAGTGACCAGAGGAGGCGCCATTCAGACTACAGGCACTTCAATGTAGGCAAGCAGAGAGCATTGGGCACCATGACAAAGAATTCTGTGATGGTTAAATGCCATTGTGAGAGATCAAACAACTGGGGAAAGTTCAGATCTATTAGGAAAGTGATGCTACAGTTCAGTGACACACGTAGCTGTCATGTGTCTTTCAACAACAACAGCAGTATCAGTATCTGCAGTGACGTTCACTGCACTGAATTTATTAGTAACTAGACGAGCCCCCAGTAGAGGGCAGAACCACGCCCATGCATGATACTCTGCATCAATTTTGATTATCCTACATATATCCCTTCCTACTTGATCTGCTGACCTCTAACTCCACAACTGAGCAGAGGACCTTAGACTGATCTTCAGTGCCAAGTTTGATTATCCTGACTTCAGCACTTGCAGAGATATCTAACCGGACATACCCACCCACACACATACACACATACACACACCCACACACACACATACATACTTACTTACCCAGCCAGATACCGAAGCGAATGCAGTAACCCCGCTGATGTATGTCAGGCATGGTTAATTATTCAAGTCAAATGGCTGCTGAACATTGGTTAAGAAAACTGTTCAATACCAATACCTTATATTCTGGTCACTGGATCTCAGAGATTCACTTTCTCCTACATGTGGCTACACAACAAAAGGAAACAACTGTAAGGTTAGAGAAAGACAGGTTTTTGTTAACTGTTAAGTTTTGTTTTTTTTTTTAAAAAAAACGCATTGAGATTTTTTTGAAATATGAACCAAGACCACATTATTTCCTAAACGTCAAAATAACAGTTGAATTTATATAAATGTCTATCAGAGTCATTGAATAAGATAAAATGACAATGATCGATTCTCTGGCAAAATTATGAAAGTATTGCAGTATTTATATATTTGCAGTACTATGAAACATTTAACATTAACACTAATATTTTAGTAAGGACACCTTAAATTTGTTTGTAGACAAACTGTGACTGATGTACTGTACTCCCGTTTAGATGTTTGGAGTCACTGACAATTTTATGTTTTCCATGAAAACTCACACTTTTATTCATGTGCTAACATAACTGCACAAGGGTTTTCTAATCATCAATTAGCCTTTCAACACCATTAGCTAACACAATGTAGCATTAGAACACAGGAGTGCTGGTTGCTGGAAATGTTACTCTGTACCCCTATGGAGATATTCCATTAAAACTCAGCCATTTCCAACTAGAATAGTCATTTATCAATGTCTAGACTGTATTTCTGATTCATTTAATGTTATTTTCATTGAAAAAAAATGCTTTTCTTTCAAAATAAAGACATTTCTAAGTGACCCCAAACTTTTGAACAGTAGTTTACATAAACGTCTGTTAGTCAAAAATCTTTACTGAATGTGATCGAGTCTCTGGCAAACTTGTGAAAGCATTACAGTAGTTATATATTTGCAGTATTGTGATACAAGGAAAAATGCTGTATTAAGTTTCTGCTACAGCAAACCGAATATGTCTTGCTGCTGTAGCTTTGTATTAAAAACATTTAATTGGCAAAAAATTAGTTGACTAACAAAAACACAAAATACTGGTGTGATTTCACTTTAGTATTAAACCTGCAGGTTTATCCAAAACAACCAGGAGTGTCTAAACACAGACATAATTAGTTTATTAGTGAATACTTCAGGAAAACAACGCAAAATGTCTTTAAAAATGTCTAGCAGATGTAAAGCTTGTAGTTGAGCAACCTGCTAAAAAACAAATACAGTATTCTAGAAATCCAACCAACAGCAGCACATCCCCTGAGTCTTCAACCGGTCCAGTTTGTGTGGTTAACAAATAACCTCTCGTAGCTTTAACTTTTTTTTAATATCCATGGAGGAAAGAAGAAGAGAATGAAGCACTGCAGCGTGAGCCATTATCTCCCCTGTGAGATAAACTCAGGTTTTAACCAACAGAGGTTGGCAGGTCAACAGCACTTCTGCAATCTACTCCAAGAAAAACATTGACTTCTTTTTTTTTATTGCCTTCTGTCTTGTGGCTGTGAGCTGAGGATCCGGTAACCGTCCTCCAGACGACTTGACAACTTAACACCAGCACTTCCCTCCTTGTTATGGGGTCGGAGGTTGGTTTACTGCCCCACAGGGGGGAGTTACTGCAGGCTGGTGGCTCACAAACAAGTGCAGGAGGAGAAAGGTGAGGAGACACTGGAGTCTGGTGGATTGTGGGTAACAGGGGTTGAGTTTCCTCCATACACCGGCTGTCACTTCCCCTTTCCACCACCTGCCAACTTCCTGGAAAGTCTGAACTCTGCAGACTGTTTCAGCCACGCCTCGGTGACAAAAATTAGCAACCGGTCCCCTTCCAACCCCCAAAATACACGTTGGGATCCTCTACAGCTGCAGTAACTATTTAATTTTGACTCGTCCATTCATAACATTCTCACATACTCATTCTAGTTCTGAACCCTTGGAAGCTAAACCTTGTAGGGTCATTCTATCTCAAATCATCAGGTTTACAGAACACAATTTCTGCACCACCTCCTCTGATTATCTGAATTGATCTCAATATTTCTAAAAATATTTGCGGATTTTTAGATCGATTTAATAAATTTTAACTACAATAGAAAACGAAACCAAAAAAAAGTCTCCTAACCCAGTTTCATTGTGATTTTTTTTAGCACTCCAAAATATCAAAATCTCAGGAACTGTTTTAAGAGAAAATCCTTAAGTCTTCACTGTTTTCTCATAGTATTTCTCATCTCTCTCATCACTGATTCAGAATCTGCAATATTGGACAAGTAGATCAAAAAATGTCCAGAAATAGGTGAGGAGAAATTTGAAAAAAAAAAAAACACTGAAACTGTCATGAAAACTCCCATCTTTGAGTACATATTAACAACAACAACAACAAAACAAAACGCTAATGCAAAGGTCAACTAGTGATATATTCTAAACTTTATGTAGCTGTATGTTACAATGGGACAAAATAAAACTTATAAAATATGTAAAATATGTTTTTGAAATATTTGGCCAGGAAACCGGGGGGAAAAGTTATTTTCGTTGCACCACAAAAAGAAAAATTTTAGAGCAAAGTTCTGAAGCTTCAAATTGATTCACTAAATAAAACAGACAAGCAAGCTGCTGTCTTTAGATGATCTGTCTTGGTGGCTGTTGAACTGTGATATACAAACTGCTGTTAGTCACGTTTATAGTAAACTTTTGGACCAAAATGAAGGCACGCCAACAACTCCTTTGACAACTCCTAGTTTTTAAGCTCAAGGGATTATCTGGTGCTTCCTAGGGAGATCCTTTGACTTTATTCAAGACAATGTTGCTGTTCATAAGTAGCTTTCTCTTCGAGCTATTTATACGTTAATACAAGGGACATAGGGAGTGCCTTCTGTATTAACTTAATTGCTCAAAATGAGTCTTTTGGATCTTATTTCAAGATAGTATGTGCTATAATGACAGTCACTGATTTATAATATCTCATCAAGAAAAATTCCGTTACTGCATTGACCAACTAACTCACAAGTTGACTTGAACACTAAAGCACCTAAACAGATGGTATCAACCAGTGTGGATCCGACTCCAAATAAACGCTCAGTAAATCTTAAATATGTCTAATCTAGCAGTCTCCATTAGGTTGGGCCAGTTTAAAGATGTGAAAATGAGGGGGTGCCCACGGGAAGTATGTGTTCTTTATGAAATTAATACCAGAGACCATTTTGGAGTAAAATAATATAGATTTTACCCAACTACAGTTAGAGCTAGCAGTGACTTTTATTTCAGGATAAATTACGTGTAGGCTCTGTTTTTTATGAAGTGCACCGTTTTAGATTCATCATTCATATACACCAATCAGATAAACATTATGACTACCTGTATGATATTTTATGGGTCCCTTTAATATTGGTGAAAAATGCTCTGAACCATTTGGTATGAACAAGAGGACCTCTCAGGGTGTCCTATGGGGTCTGGATCAGAATGTTTGCAGTGGATCCTTTGGGTTCTCTGGGTTGTGTAGTGGGGTCTCTGAGAATCAAACTTGTTCCACTGCATCCTGTTGATGATTGATGATTGATCTGAATAGGGTCTAGGAAGTTTCGAGGTCAAATCAACATCTTGGCCAATTGTCATGTTCCTCAAGACCGTTTGATGTTTCTGCAATTTGGTGGGATGCATTTTCTTATAGGAGTAGACCAGTGACATTTAGGATTGGCATTTGCATGATGGAGTGTGTTTGTTCTGGGACAACGCTTATTTGGGTGTCTAAGTCTCATCACCATGGACGCCAAAATCCAAGGTTTTCCAGCAGAACACCACATAGTAGCAATAAGATCAATGTTTTTCACTTCACCTGTCAGTGGTCATACTGTTGTGGCTGATTGGTGTTTAATTGTGTTAAAGCGTTTCGGCTGATTAGCACTACCCATACTTTAAGTACAATTTGTTGTTAAAACTTCTGTAATCATACACGAACGATTTAAACAGAGTTTTATTTGCAGTATTGCGACTTAGAGAAAAGGGTAAAACTGTCACTACCACTGTATAGTAGTAGTGTCACAAGTACCAAAATCAGAATGTTACTGCAGAAAAACAGCCCGCAACTGATGCGTTTCTAAACATGGAAATATTAGCTTCCTAATATTGATGCTAGAATGTATAAGCTACAGTTCACAGTTGTAGCAGGTTCATGTAATGCTAAAGCGAGGTAGTTAAATCTACACTTTGTTGTCTCTTATTTTGATGGAATATTTACATTTTTGGCCCATCTGAGAAGGTGAAAAGCAAAACAGTTCTTTTATCGAAAAGCTGAAACCCAGATATTGAAAATCTGTGTTTACGATCACCTCTAGGATCCATTAATGTGTGGATTCACAGAAGGCACAAAAACTAACTTGAAGACGGAGGATGCTACAACAATTGGAAAAGGAGACATTCTGCAGAAAACTGTAGATAGTGGTGGGGTTTGAATGTTGTAATCACCTCTTCTATTGCTATTTAAGCAGGTTAGATTGTATTTTCTCAGCAGTGACGCGGCTCTTTTGGGAAAAGGCTGCAGCGAATCCGATAAAGTGAAATGCGAGGATAAAAGATTAAGGTGCTGTGCTGACGTTACAGCAGTGACTTCAGTGCCACCTGATGTTTACCTGAACAAACTCTCTCCTGTTATTCACAAAAAGTTTTAGCCGATTTCCTCAAAATTCTGCTATTTGCCCAACAACATTTGGACGGAAGCCACGAAAACAAGAGGGAAAGTTAAAGGACGGAAGCAGCGGAGCTACTTTACATTCAGAAAGCAGAGGATGGCTGTTTGATAGCGCTGAAGAGAATCTCTCTCCATCTCTGTCAGAGTAAACATGTGCTGCCCTCTGGCTCTGCACTGCCCACCCACACGCACTGTATAAATAATACGACAATCGACTCGCAGTTTTGCGCATTCACACACACATTCGCACACAACAGCTCTTCTGTCTGTTTCTGGGAGCTGCGTCTGCCTACACATTCATATCCACACAGTCCAAGAGAGGGTCAGAGGTTCTGCTGAGAATCTATTATAAGCAATCAGCTGCTATATTCACCTGCTGGCCCTCTGCAATTTTAGAACATCCTATAGAGAAGATCTACCTGTATATATGTGTGGGGGTTTACAGCGCTGTCGATCAATATGATGATTCAACCGCTGCTTGGCCGGTGGCTCCGATTCTTCACTTTAAAACTTTCTTGCACAAAACTTGTTTTCGAATGAACTCGTCTCCCTCTGGAAGCATAAGAAATGTTCGGGAGCTGGTCCAAGCTCTCATTCAGCCTGTTTGAGCGGAGCTGCCGTTTCAGTCGTTTCTGCTCACTGAGCAGCTTCTGTAACAAAACACATCGGCGTCTGTTGGTTTTAGCATTAAGCCGAAGCTGATGAATGTTTATTTAGTGCAGCTGAACACGGCAGCTCCAGGATCCTTCTGTCGGAACGTCATTCTGTGGGGGGAAAGATTCTCAAACTATGCCTCCGACATAATTCAAAGAATATCAGGAATGAACACAGAGTTGGAGAGAAAATATCAAACTCGTATTCCTATTTCACCTCAACACATGCTCCCAAACATCTTCACTCAAGATACCTGAACTGAAAGCAAGAGCATTATCTGTTGTCATTTCCAGACTGTTTCTGATCATTTTACCAGATTGTGTGGTTGTTTTGTGCCTCTGTTCAGTCATTTTGAGTCTATTTGTGTCATGTCCTTAATTTTGTGGTTGTGTGGGCCTCCGTTTGGTCATCTAAAGTCTTTTAATAGTTATTTTAAATGGTTATTTTTGGTTATTTAAAGCAATCTTGTGACTCTTTGCAGGGATCTTGGTGGAAATTCTTCTTTTGCATCTCGTTGTGGTTGTTTTGGGCCTCTTTTGGTCATTTTGAGTTTCATTCTGGTATTTTTTTTATCCATTTTCTGGTTGTTTTGTTTCTCTGTTTTGCCAATTTGAGTCTTTTTGTCAGACTTTGTGAGTTCTTTTGCTTTGTGCCTCTATTTGGTCATTTTGACTCTCTTTGTGGTCACTTCCCGAGTTTTGTTGTCATTTTGAGTCTTGTTCTGACACTGTGTAGTTTTTGTTTTGTGCCAAAGTGTGTGTATTTTGGGTCTCTTTTGGTTACTTTCTAAGTTTTGTGGTTGTTTTGTGTCTCTGTTTGGTCATTTAAAGTCTCCTAAAGGTTATTTTAAATTTCCTTGTGGTTGTGTCACATCTCTTTGAAGTAATATGACGTTTTGCATGGATCTTTTAATTCTTCATTATAACTTCTTCCTTTGCATCTCTTTGTGGTTGTTTTGTGCCTCTTTTGGTCAATTTAAGTCTTGTTTTGACCATTTTGTGAGTTTTGTGGTCGTTTTGTTGCTTGGTTTGGTCTTATGAAGTCTCCTAATGGCTAAATAGACTAAAAATGTCCTTGGGGTTGTATCGCACCTCTTTAAAGTTACTTCATGACTCCGTGCAGGGATCTTCTTTTGCATCTCTTTGTGCTTATTTTATGTCTTGCATTTCTTTGTTTTAATTTCTTCTTTTGCATCTCTTTGTAGTAGGTGTTTTCCTCTTTTGGTCATTTTAAGTCTTGTAAATGTCATTTTGTGCTTTTTTCCCCGTCTTTCTGAAGTCGTTTTAAGTCTCCTTGTAGTGTTTTTGCATTTGTTTTACGTCCTTTGTGTTGCTTTGTGCTTTTTCTGAGTCTGTTTTTATCATTTGTCATTCTCATCCTGGTCTATGCGTGTTTTATAGGCATTTGGTCTAGAAATGGCCATTTTCATGTCTCAGTAGTAATGCATTTCTTCACAATATTTTTTCTTTTGCGTTTGTTTTCTGTCTCATTGGTCATTTTTCATCTTTTTGAAACTGTCCACTGGTTGTCCTCAATGTGATCTTGCATTTCTTTTCCTTCCTTTGTGATGCTTTGTGCTTTTTTGTGTCTTTGTAGTCATTTGGAGTCTCTCTGTAGTCATTTTGAATCTCTTTGTGGTCATTTGGAGTTTCTCTATGGTCATTTTGCATCTTTTTGAGGTAGTGTCTATTTGCAGTGACCTTAAACTGTCTTCTTTTGGATCTCACTGATGTCCTTTTGTCTCTTCATGTAATGTTGGGCCTATTTGTAGTTGTTTTGCACCTTTTTGAAGCACTTTCATTCATCTTTGCAGAGATCTTGCATTTCTGTGTAGTAGTATCTTGTTTTGCATATCTGTGTTTTTACTCTGTGTTATTTGGGGTCTCTCTGTAGTCTTTTTATGTGCTCTACAGTGATTTGGTGTCTCTTCTTGTGCATTCTGAGTATTCTGGTTGCTGTTTGCTTCTTTTCGAACCTTCAAATCTTTTTATGACTCTGCAGGTACCTTGCATTTCTTTGTGGTCATTTTTAATATCTTTGAATCTCTATGTGATCATTTGAATCTTTTTGAAGTCTCTAACATGATCTGGCATGTCTTTCTAGTACTTTCTTCCTTTGCGTAACTCTCTTGTGTCCTCTTTTTGTCATTTGGAGTCTCTGTGGCCTGTTTATGTGTTTTATAGTCCTTTGGAGTCACTATTTGGTTATTTTGAGCCTCTCTGTGGTTGTTTTGCATCTTTTTGAAGTCATTTCATGTGTCTTTGCAGTGATCTTGCGTTTCTTTTCTGCCAGTTTGTGGTCATCTTGCATCTCTTAGTTTATGTCTCATTGTATCAATTTGGCATTTATTTGTAGACTTGTCTGCAAAATGTTTTCTTGGGTGTGAATAAAGCTACAGTAATATGCGGCCTGCACCTATGCATACAGCAGAAATATGTGTACAGACAGCCCGATCTCACGAGGATTCGTGAAACTGTCACGTAAGTTTTAGTTTCGGTTTCGTGCGCACCAACACGATTTCGTCATGTTTTTCGTGCCGCTCACCACGAAATGCGCACCAATGTATTTTAAACGGCGGACTTTTCGTGCCACTCAGAACGTATTTCAAAAGAATGTGTATATTATATTTTTAATGTAAAACCGTGGCGAATCCAACGCTATATTTTGCATGACATCGTTCCTAAACATAACCCTAACCATAACCATAACCATAACCTAACCATAAGCCGGTGGTACACTTACCAATTTGCATAGGAATTTCAAGAATGTCCGGCGGCCGGCGGCCGCAAACGCGATCACACAAGCAGTATACGCCGATGGACAGCTTAGATCGTCATGAATCCGCCGGTATAAACCACTTTCAGATGTGATTACCACAGCGAAAAACATTTCGTGGTGAGCGGCACGAAAAACATGACGAAATCGTGTTGGTGCGCACGAAACCGAAACTAAAACTTACGTGACAGTTTCACGAATCCCCGTGAGACCGGGTTGGTACAGATGAGGTTTCCGAAGCTATTAGATGATTCGGCAAGCTGTTGTGATGCAGAGTCAGAAATTCCACAATGTCCACCATAAATGCATGACTAGACGTTACTGGGAGCAAGTTAGAGAAAGCATTTTTTCTGATATTGATTTGAACCAAGCCTCTAAGGTGAAATCCCGAATCTGACTGTAAACATTTTCAGTGTCTTTAAGGGAAACTCAGCTGGAAGCAGCAGTGAAAACGTGGAGCTGGAGGCGATCGCTGCTCCATCATGTGGTGCAGCTGAATCTCAGCGGAGGCAGAATCTGAGCCTGTAGGAAACAAAACTACCAGCTGCTCTTTCGCTGACCTCCAACTCCGATAACATGCTCCATCTGAGGCTGCAGGGTCGCTCTGTCTGCCTCCGTCCACCCACACAGTCAGCAAAAAAACTCTTCTTATGTCTTCTAAATGTGCGGTCCTTTTGAGTCTTGTGTGGTCATTCTGGATCTTGTTGTGGTTCTTTTGAATTATATATTGGGGCTGTTTTGCATCTTTGCAGTTGTCTTGAATTTTTGTGATTGTTTTGCAATTTTTTGGTCATTTTTTGTCTCTTTGTGGCCATTTTGAGTCTATTTCTAGTCATTCTTAGTCTCTCTGTGGTCATTTTGAGTGATTTTGCAGCTCACTTGTCTCTTTGTGGTAATTTTCCATCTCTGGTCATTTTAAGTTTCACTAATTGTTCTGCATGTCATTATGGTCATTTTGTGTCTCTTTACCGTTATGCCACTCCTGTTTCTGGTCGTTTTGCTTCTCCTTTTGGTTGTTTGCCAAACTTGTTAGTAACTTTTTTTCTCTTTGTGGTCAAGTTGCTTCTTTTTCTGGTTGTTTTTGTGTCTGTGTGGTAATTTTGAATCCTTTTATGGTTGTTGTGCAGTTTTATGTGGTCATTTTTTGTCTCCGTGTGATCTTCGTGTGTCTTCTTGTGTCAAGTCTCAACTTGTCATCGTTTTGAGTGTCTTCATAGCGATTTTGTCTCTATTATTTTTCCATTGTCTCTGTGGTCATCTTGAGTCTCTTATGGGCATTCTGAGATCTTTTGTCTTGGGTCTTTTTGGGTATTTAAGCCTCTTTGAAACTTATGTTTGAGTTTCTGTGCTTTTGTTTCAGTGATTTTAAGTCTGTTTGAAGCCATTTTTCTCTGTTGTTTTGAGTCCTATTGTCATTGCATTCCATCTTGCTGTGGTCATTTTTTACATCTTTGCATTTTCTTAGTGGCTGTTTTGCATTGCTTAACTAAATTCCAAATCCCTAACAAGAACTATTCAGTAATTTTATACAGAAGCACATGTTGTAGGGCAAAACATTCAGTAATACGTCTACAAAGGACAGCTGAGTGTCCACAGTTTGTCGGGACAAATTATCAGTTTGAGGAGTTAAAGCTGAGACCGGACTCACAGTGAACTCATTAGGACGGCAGCACACCGATAAAACTCCTCATTAACATTAAATAAATACACTCCAAACGAATGTATCGCACAAGCTCCAAAAGTCCGAGATGTTGATGGAAAAACTTACAGAGACTATGAGCCAAAATAAATGGATGAATGGATTCAGTTTCCTTTTCTAATATGCCAGGATTGAGATGTCGGAGCGTGTTGAAAGTTTCATTTCAACTTTAATGTTGCCTGTGAAATAATTAAATGGAAACGGAAATTGGACTTTTGAATTTTAATTTGATCCGCTATAATGTGCACCCACACACAGAAATTTAATGAATTTTACTGAATGATTTAAAAGTAATTTTGTCGGTGGAGGACTTTCAGACGTGTTGGAATTGGGTCGTTTTCTGCTTCCAGCATGAACTTGACCTTGCATCGCGTTAAAAAAATATCAGTGTGTGACAATTTTCCAGCACAACAAATATGCAAACACACACACACACACACACACACAGGCGAACACACACACTGCTGCTGCCCCGTTAACCCTCCGCACAGCCTCTTCGTCTTAATAAGCTTCTCTGTGCTGTCACGGCTGTCAGTCATCAGCGATAACACAACCAGACAGCAGCATGACAAACTCTGCAGAGGACACACACACACATACACTCTCTGCACGGCAGCCGACTCCACCAGCAGGATCGCGTCCAGCACAGCAGGACGAAGCTTTGCGAGGTGAAAGCTGCACAGATAAAACCTCACTGTTTACATGCCACATGAGCGAGAGTCAGGAGAAGCTGCACCAGAAACACCGACAGCCCTTCGTATCTGCAGCTCACAGGGCCATGTTTGGGTTTAGGATTACACTATGCTGTCTAACTTTTAAAAACAGTGTTTGAAACAATTTTCATCCACAATAGCATTTCTAGGTCACCGCTGTTAAGATTTCTGGCCATAGAAATGCACTTGATTGATAGAAAATTGGCCAAATTTTTAAAATATATCAAGTAGATGAGCCATGTTTGGGTTTAGGATTGCACTAATAATACATGGTTAGAAAAGATTGAACAGCATTTTTAGGTTGCTTTTGCCAAGATTTCTACTCATAGAAAAACACCTGATTGGCAGAAAATTGGTAAAATGTGTCAACTCTGCGGCTGTTTTGTAACTCTGTGGTAATTTTTAGTCTCTGCGTTTGCCTTGAGTCCCATTTTTTGAGTTTCTGTGGTTTTATGTCTTTTTGTCATCATTTTTAATCTTCTCAAAGCTATTTTAAGCATTTCAGTCATTGAAGTTACCAAAACTCTGGTCGTTTTCAGTCTTTTAGTCACAGAAACTCACCCGATTGACAGAAAATTAGTTATATTCGTCAACTTCTCTACAATTGTTTCGCAACTCTGTGGTCACTTTTCTGTCTCCTAGTGGTCATACTGAGTCTCCGTTTTACATCTATGTGGTTGTTTTGTGTCTGTATGGTTGATTTGAAGTGACTATGTAGTACTTTTTAGTCTGTTTGTGGTCATCTTAAGTGTCTTTGTAGTCATGTTGGGTTCACCTTAAAGTTATTCTGAGTGTCATGACAGCTGTTTTGTCGTTTTGTGGGCATTTAGTGTCTTTTCAAAGGATTCTCCTGTCTCCTTGCAGTACTCTTGCACTTCCTTGTAGTTTATTTCGTACCTTCTTGTGATCATTTTGTGTCTCTTTAAATTTTGAGTCTCCCTATGTTATAATGCTCCTATTTGAAGCCACTGTGGTCATTCTAAGTGTCTTTGCAGCTGTTTTGTTTTCCATCATCTTGAGTCTGTTAGTGGGCATTCTGAGATTTTTTGCAGTTTCAGGTCTCCTTGTTATTGTTGCCGTTTTTCCTTTTTATGCTCATTTTCTGACTCTGTGGTCACCTTGAGTCCCAGTGTTTGTCTGTTTTCCGGTTTCTGTGATTTTGTGTCTTTTTCTGGTCACCTTGAGTCTTCTTGGTGGTCGTTTGAGTCTTTTAGTCATCGTTTTGCATCTTGCTGTGGTGATTGTGCATG
This sequence comes from Acanthochromis polyacanthus, assembly GCF_021347895.1. Classification (NCBI taxonomy): domain Eukaryota; kingdom Metazoa; phylum Chordata; class Actinopteri; family Pomacentridae; genus Acanthochromis; species Acanthochromis polyacanthus. The sequence continues at coordinate 38,854,659 of NC_067114.1, read as the reverse complement.
TGTTTGCCTGTTTTGAAATTTTGTGGTCGATTACCATCTCTTTGCGGTCTTGAGAAGTCTCTTTGGAGCTGCTTAATCTGGTCATTTTTAAGTCTTGTAGTCATAGAAAAACAACTGATTGACAGAATAGTAGCTAAATTTGTTAAATATGTGGAGTACATGAGTTAAAAACTGGAACAAAGAAGCAGAAACAAACTTTTATTCCTATACATTTCAGCAAGGATTAAGATGAAGGTTCGAGGCTCACCTTTTAGATTACTGAGGTGTGAACCCCATATAAATCTGAGCTCACCCTCAGATCTAAAAATATAGTGTTATTGGTCATTTGAGCTCTGCTGTCAAGGCTTCAAAACAAAATAGTCTGAGCACTCCGCAAGCCAATTCATGGTTTCTGCATCCCTGTGTGCAGGCCACAGCCGACTTTGAAGGGAGGAAAGTGAACGTGGTTCTATTCATACTCCATTATGCGATGAGGTACATGTCGGTCTGCTGCTCACACGGTCACATCGCCCCTCATATTAAGCACAAAAAACACTCGGAGCTCCGGTGGAAGCGTGGGAAAGGCTGTGATTTTGCGCTTTTTACACTATACAGTAGCTGGTTATAGACTGAGCACAGAGTCAGTGAATATTCCTGAGGTGTGCTGAGAACAGTGTGTACATTTAAAACTGGATATCTGGAGAATTTAGAACGTCCTACTGTGCTTGGGCACCAATGGAAAGCATGTATGAAACAAAGTGTTTTCAAAGTTCTCTAGCAGCTACTTAAATTACAACTTTAATGATGAACCAGATTTTTTTTTTTTGACGAATATCGTAGAAACCGCTAGAAGAATCGCTACCAAGAGTCACAACACACCATTCCTAACTGAGCCGCATGTTTTGATATGTAATTTAAATGGGTTTTCTAAAAGCTGCGGGACAAGTTAGGTACTGAAAATCACAATAAATGTGCTTCACTGCTTCTGCTTTGGCACAATTAATTACAAAGACGTGGATGAACACAGATGTTTGCAGACTTTCGTCAAAACTTCTTTTAAGTACTTCACAAACCAAGTTAATAATGAAGACAGAATGTCAGGAAAAGTGGAAGTTGAGGCCCTAATTAACCAAATCTCTGCTAGAAGACTGATGACAGTGAAGCTCCCACATTAACCTGTAGTCTGGACCTCATCTTTTCCTGATGCATCGTCACTCAGGTCCCCAATCTGCACAGTCTGCATTTCAGAGTGCACGCTCGCTGCTCTTTGATGCTCAGAGACCTCACTGGCTTCTGTTAATGTGGTGAGTCACATGCTGCTATTTCTGTCCGGGACACATTAACGCTGCTTTCAGCTTCCAGCCGCTGACTGGTCCGAGGTCTGCTCAGGACAGCGATGTCAAAAATCGATGCTTTATCAGAGCGCTTCCTGCGATTCCTCTGATCAGAAAGCTGATATCCAGGATCTACCAACATCCCGATCAATACTCTTCTGGCACAGGTGGAAAAACAGGACCGGCCATGTGATTTATCGCGCTGTTGGATTGTTTGAAATTAATATTTAACTGTGTGTGTGTGTATGTGTGTGTGTGTGTGTGTGGGGTGTCTGTTCTACTTTACATTACAGCAGAACTTAATTATTTCTGGAATAATAAGCTGGATTCAAGGACTTTTTAGAATAAGAGCACCGTTTTTGTGACATCTATTTTAATCAAGCCTTTCTGCTGTGCCTGAAGTAGCAGAATTTTAAGTCCTTTCGGTGTTATTTTGTAGATGCATCTTTAGTTTTTCCTGACAGCCACAGATTGGTGACAGATTAATGGAACCACCTGAACCTTTGAGCCCTTCAGTGAGGAGATCCGGCGGCTCTGTTGGACTGTTTTGCTGGCATGGTTGATAAAAGGTTGATGAAAGACGGAACATTTCTACCCTGATGGGCTGGTTCCTTCCAGGGATCACTGATTGGTTTGATGTAAATCATGTTTTACGGTCTCACGGTCAATGGATTTTGGACCAATATGTCAGACAGCCAACCTCCATCATCGAAACGCCAAATGAAGAAACATCTTTGAAGAAGAATGATGTTCATTCCTCTGGTAGAGTTTAAAGACACTTGGAAAATCAATGCCAATTAGCAGTGAAGCTGTTCTGGCAGCAACACCGCACCGAGACACTTTATGTTGGTTTTACCTGTAAAATGTCGATCATCTGTGCATGTAAACTGAATAATTATTTTTTCTATAAGATGTAATTTTCCAAACAGCCTCGTTTCAGTTTTTTGTTCTGGGCATGATCACAAACATTAAATCTGCAATCATCACAGGAAACGACGAAAAACAAAGTTTGATTCAAGGAATGTGCAGCAATTTTACTAGGGAAATGACTGACAGGTTGAAATATTTACTTCATAACTTTGAGTCCCAATAACTTTAGAAATCAATGTCACAATGTAATGCTGTTTCTTTTGTGTGTTTAAATTGTACAAGACTCAAGTTTCCCTAGTAAAAAACTTTTCCTGGCGAGGCGCCTGCATGTCAGAAAATAATGTAGATTTGCTGTAGTACCTGGTTGCTCCACCAGGTGGAGACTCTTACTGTTCAGTGGGATGGAGTTACAGGTGTGTTTGCTGACCACCGATAAGAGTCAATAAATCGAGTGTACCTCCCTGCTGTGCAACTGCTAACTGTGGATAAACTTTGCAGCACCAAGTAGTAAGAAGGTGTCAGTCAACAGTTCAGCTTAGCTAGCTACCTCTAACCTTGCCAGCAAGTTGATTTCTCGCGATATTTGTGAGTTCACAAATCTCTCAAGAAACCATCTTGCTCCGCTCCCTCATTCACTGTTCGTACAGAGCCAAGTTGGCACGGGCCAATCACACAGCAGTATTCGTGTGTGGGGCGGGATATCCGGGTGTGAAGATGATACCAAGCGCCAGTAGATCAAAACAAACATGGCAACGGAGGACAACGATCGTGTAGATGCTGCTATTAAGTCAGTTTTAGCTGAATCTCCTATCACTTCTTTGAAGGAAGAACAACGAGAGGCGCTTTGCGCATTTCTGGATGGTAAAGATGTTTGTGCTTTTTTACCTACGGGTTTTGGTAAGAGTTTAATCTACCAATTGGCTCCGCTCGTTGTGAAGATCCCGCTATTGGCTAAAAACAAACCTGTCAGAGGCGGGACATACTGTTGCATAGTCCAATCCGTGCCTCTTTCCTCCGAACGGATTTACATGGAGCGGTCCCAGATTGATATTGTGGAGTACTATCAAGTACTACATAAATTAATCTGGCTATTGCCAGGTTAAGCTACCTCAGGAATATGCTAACATTAAGCTAGGAGTTTGAAACACTAATGGTGTATCAGTGACATTCTGCTCCGAGTATAAATACAAGTTGGACATGGCAGCAACAGATTTCCTGGTCTGGTAAAGTTACTGCAACAGTAATTTTTTTTGGAAATGTTTCAAAGCTGAGAAGCTGTTTCTAGCAGCTGGACGAACGTCAATTTCAGTTAACAAGTGAGTCCATCATGTAGCTCAGCTGTAAGGATTATTTTGACATCAGACTGCAATGAAGAGAATAATTCTGTTCCAGGTTATTTACTGTGGAGGCCTGCAAGCTTGTTTGCTGTGTTTGATGCTTTGTCTGGCCAAAACTGAACATCAATTTTAAATTAAGTCTTTTTGAAATGTCATTTTAATCTATAATTCAAGTAATCTGATGTTTACTTTATCTTTTATTCAGATTTCAGATGTAATGGTGTCGATTTTGCAGCAAACAGAAAGTGTCAGTTGTTGAAAAGGGTTTTATCAGCACAGAAAAAATGTCCACTGCATTTTATTTATTTTGATGTTAACATGTGTAGCTGTGAGTTAAGAAATCTGTTTAATATTTGATTCCTACACAGAGCACCTCTGGTTCTGCAGACCCTGTTTACATGATTCATTCTGTTTCCTGTTTGGAGACATCGCAGGTAGCTGCACCAAGAGGCAGATTTGAAAAGGTTAATGTGACATTTCTGCAACCATTAACCTTGAGTTAATGCGACTGAGACTGCTGACCCAAACGTGTTGCCAAAACTTCCTCACAGACTTTTATTTGCCTAAACTTAACTAAAACTCAATCACAGACGACGACGATGATGAAAACTGAGTGATGTTTTCCTCCAGTAAGAAAAGGTCACTCCAGGTGTCAACATGCAGCTGCTGCATTATTGCGCTCCTCTGTGGTTCCTTCATCTATTACCTCCTCAGAGGAAACCGTTTTCTTTCCTCACATTGATTCCGCATTGTGTTCTGTCTATTTTTAATCATTTTAGCACCAATTATGCAACAGCAGGCCGATCCAGGGAGGCTGTGAAATGTAATTTCACCCCACAGTCCCCTCTGGCTGCTGATCCACAGGATCCTGAATCATGAAGTGCTGAGAGGCGTTCGTTTCTGGGAGCCTCAGGATGCGATTTTCAGATTGCGGTGATTCCTCGGTTCGAATGTCAGCTACCAGAGGGCGAGAGAGGCTCAGAAATACGCCAGATAGATAGCAAGGGAGGAGAGAGGAGGGAGAGGTGGAGGTAAATGATTAAGTATAGTTGTGAGTTCATTTCCCCAGCGGAGGCTCGGCTCCATTTCTTTCCATCCTCCAACAGAGATTCATCTCTCTGACAGCGATGGGAGGAGGTGTGTGTCTTTGTGTGGTTCTGTGTGTCTCAGTGTGTGCGTGGACAGCGATAGTAGAGCGCAGGGAGTGGCAGACATCCATTAATAAGAGCTTTTCACTGTACGAATCACATGTTGTCTCTCTCAATCTTTGTTCGTCACTTCTCCTCCTCCTTCAATCTTGGGCGTTCATTTCTCCGGCAGTCACGGTAAATGTGTTGGATGGCTGCACAGGAGGCCTCATCACTCACTCCGGATGAAGAAGAGGACGGCGAGGCTCGAGAGGAGGGGCGGCGAGGCTGCTGTTGTTGTCGGAAACGTCCTCCAAGGATTCTTCTTTTCATCCTGACACTTATTTTCTGAAGCCGAGCCATCATTTAGATGTGAAGCTGTCCACTGCACATCAAACGACGGCGGATATTTTTATCATCGATTGTTCTGCTGTTTATTTTCTCACCAAATCGATGTAGACACAGAAAAATGAGCTGTAGCCATTTTTGAGAAGTCATGCTTCTGTTATTTTCAAGCAAAAACTCTGGGGGAAAAAAAAAAAAAAATCTAAGCAGATTTTATCATTTCAACAGAGAAGACCTGTTTTTGGGTTCGTTTCTCAGACTTTACATTGAATAAAACAACGTTAGGAACACTTTCTCAAACAATTTATAGAGAAATTTGTATTTTAAAAAATTTGTTGAATTCTGAATTATAAATTCATGCAAAAACAGCATCCAGAACATCCATCAGGTGTGAAATTTGTAACAGAACAATGTGACCAGTAAAAGCACTTAACACTTAATCCATGACTAAACAGTCTGATCAGTTTGCTGATTGACGTTGGTTATTTGGTTAATATAAAGTCAGAAAACTGTGAAAAATGTTTATCAGTGTTTGTGTTGTGCTCAGCCCAAAGATATTCCGTTTATTGTCACAGAAGAGGAAAGAAACCAAAAATATTCACATTTAAGAAGCTAGAATCGGAGAATTTAGACCTTTTTAATTAAAAAATAAAATTGAAAATACACAACCTTATTAATTGATTATTGAAATAGTTGACAAGCTCAGCGGTGTCCACTAATAGAGTAATCACTACAGCTTGTTCTCAGCCCTGCAAACAACTAGACAGTAATTTGAGAACAGTTTTAGATTTAGTTTGCTTCTTTAAACAGCCTACAAAAATTCGAAAAGATGCATCTATGCAACTACAATGCAAAAGCAGAAACAGTTTGGAGGAAACTGAAGCTGCTGTCAACTATTAAACTAATTGCCAATTATTTTGTTTGTTTTTGAGTCTAAATTCTCTTATTTCAGCTCATTAAATATGAATATTTTCTGGTTTATGTGAGTGCCAATGGTCAGAATGTTGGCAGGTGTTTATATTTTTTTTGCCTCATTCAGAAACCATTTTACTGTTCCACTAAAACATGCTTTTACTCGCTATGCAAGTTAAATTCTGTTCTCAGAAGTACGCAGCATCTCTAAAAGCTGCACTATTGTCAAACATGTTTTGGTATTTAATAGAGTAGAAAACTATGGGAACATATTTGACAAAAAAACTTTAATTTCAGGTGAAAAACTCCCTTTGAACCATCAGAATATCTGCAGTTTTTTCTCTTCTTTTGACAGCTTGTGATGTTTGACTCACAAAAAACTGAAATTTCCTTGAAGCACAATCCCTAAACTACTGTTGCCGACAGGGGCCAACGATCTGCAACTTTCCAAAACTCCTCAGTTCAAGAAAACAGCTTCAAGTACAGAAACGATGCAAAATCACAAACTCAAACACAGGTCTAAACGAGGTACAAAAGAGGATCGTGGTGCAAATGAAATAACGCGCTGAAAAAAACGCGCTGCTGAAAGAGGAACGATGCAAAGGAGAAAACGATCTCCAAACCAAAAAACGATCTGCAAATCAAGTAACGATTCCAAAACAAGAAACGATCTCCAAAACAAGAAACGATCTGCAAACTCAGAAACGATTTCCAGAACATGAAACGATTTCCAAACCAAGAAACGATCTGCAAACTAAAAAACGATTTCAAAACCAAGAAACGATCTTCCAATGAAAAACGCTGCATTACCGGTCACTACGAACGGAGCAGGGGACGCTCCCGGCGTAATGGGATGGAGAGAGAGAGACAGGACCGGACAGCTGCCTGAACGACTGTGCATAAAAATACAACGGGAACGGTAATGTGACTTTCATTCCAGTATATTTATTATGATCATGTTTGTATCACTACATATAATGCTGCACATACGTAGCATTTATTTTATTGTATGTTACACCAGATGTTGCAAGGCAGCACATTTGCATTTGTAGATTAGCCTGAGAAATGAGCTAAATTTATTAGAGATTCCCTTATTACAGTCCTCCATACCTAAACCATGCCTTTTTTCTTTTACAGATGTACTGTCCATTCTGTGGATCTGTGCTTGGAGCTTCTGATGCCTTTTGCTGTGCATGTGGCAAAAACCTAACTTTTTTAAAGCATGTCAAAGTGGAGACACCTGCTACTGATGCACAGGTTGATGTTGCACTTCTAAATATCACTATCCTGGTTCAGTAACTGGCATTTTAGGTGTACTAAAATGTCCTACAGAAAGTAATTTTATTTAAACTTAATTAAATGTAATTAAGCCCCTCCTTATTCTATGGCACGGACACATAGTGATGATTTGGTTTCACAATCCTCTGCAGTGCATATGTATAGTGTTATCCTCTGGTACGCCTTCCCGATTGTGTCCTTATACTTCTGGACAGTGAAAGGCTCATCTGAACCAGGATAGTGATATTTAAAAGTGATTTTGTATACAAAAACATGATCTGAACATTTCAAGCCCACTTATAATCATTTTGTGTTACAAAATCCTGAATCTGTTTACCTGCACTGGTGCTGGGTTGTGCAACATCCACTTGTGCATCAGTAGCAGGTGTCTCCACTTTGACATGCTTTAAAAAAGTTAGGTTTTTGCCACATGCACAGCAAAAGGCATCAGAAGCTCCAAGCACAGATCCACAGAATGGACAGTACATCTGCAAAAGAAAAAAGGCATGGTTTAGGTATGGAGGACTGTAATAAGGGAATCTCTAATAAATTTAGCTCATTTCTCAGGCTAATCTACAAATGCAAATGTGCTGCCTTGCAACATCTGGTGTAACATACAATAAAATAAATGCCACGTATGTGCAGCATTATATGTAGTGATACAAACATAATCATAATAAATATACTGGAATGAAAGTCACATTACCGTTCCCGTTGTATTTTTATGCACAGTCGTTCAGGCAGCTGTCCGGTCCTGTCTCTCTCTCTCCATCCCATTACGCCGGGAGCGTCCCCTGCTCCGTTCGTAGTGACCGGTAATGCAGCATTTTTCATTGGAAGATCGTTTCTTGGTTTTGAAATCGTTTTTTAGCTTGCAGATCGTTTCTTGGTTTGGAAATCGTTTCATGTTCTGGAAATCGTTTCTGAGTTTGCAGATCGTTTCTTGTTTTGGAGATCGTTTCTTGTTTTGGAATCGTTACTTGATTTGCAGATCGTTTTTTGGTTTGGAGATCATTTTCTCCTTTGCATCGTTCCTCTTTCAGCAGCGCGTTTTTTTCATTTTGCACCACCATCCTCTTTTGTACCTCGTTTAGACCTGTGTTTGAGTTTGTGATTTTGCATCGTTTCTGTACTTGAAGCCGTTTTCTTGAACTGAGGTGTTTTGGAAAGTTGCAGATCGTTGGCCCCTGTCGGCCACCGTACTAAACAATCAACAGCAGGATTGCTTCCAAATGCATGAAAAACATCACGACACATCGCTTTCAGTTTTATTAACAAACCTCGAAATACAATGGCGACAACAAACTATTATACTCGTGGGTTTTTTTTTTCATGCTGCTGCTTCTTTTGTTTGGGACAAAACTGGCCACAATTTCACTTATGAGCATTTAAAAACGTGGTTAAATATTTATGCTGCTGTGCTCCGTCTCACTGAGGTCCTAATTTTACCTCTAAACTCTGACAGAAGCCCCCCAGGGCCGCGGACGTCCCCTCTCCTGGGAACCAAACCTAATTAAACGCGAAGCCTTGAACCTCCCGGCGGCCCACACGACCCCATCAGCATGTCACATGACCTGCGGTGTTTGTTTTCCGTCCAATCAGAGCCTGGCAGCAGATTCGGGGTCAGAGGTGAGGGGATTAGGTGTGGGAGAGGAGTGCATTGTGGAGGAGTGCCCTGTGGACACGACAGGTCACCTCTGCAGTGGAGGGGGAGGCTGTTGGAGTGGCTCTTTGTGTGTCGCAGAGTAAAAGCTCATTATGAGTCCTGCAGGTCATGTGTAGCTGCCAGCTGAACGCATCAATCAGTCCGAGGCGTCGCATTTCTGCACGCAGCAGGTGCAGCTACTCTGTCATTTAACCACAGGAGCTTCTCACACACACAGAGCTGCTAATTCAATTACCTGGAGCGCCATGAACAAACATTTCCACGGCAACAAAGATGAGAATGGATGAGAATCAGCATCATCTCTGCAACTTTCCAATGGATTGTAGCTTCTGGTGTTGGTTCTGAGTCACATTTAATGTCTGGTTCTGTTTCCAACCTTATAAAGTCAGTAACTATCTGCTCAACACAACACTGCAGAAAGACAGTCACACAGTTCTGTGTTCAGATGCTAATCAACCACAACTGTATCCTGTAAGATTCTTCACGATCTCCTATATGTTTGCAAAACTCCTCCTTCCGTGTTTTTCCCTTTTGAATTTGCCCCTGATGTGTGAAAAATTTGAGGAAATTGCTCCTGCACCATATTTCATAAAATGGTTTAACCCTTCTGTTATATTGTGGTTCAAAAATAACCTATTTTAAAGCTTAAAAAAAACATTTTTAATTGTTAAAACTATATTTTCAGGATAAAACTTTTTCTGCTGAGCTTAATACGTGGAATCAGCATATAAAATGAAAACTGTTCATTTCGTATATTTGCAAACCCACCCTGAACAGATGAAGGGTCTTGTGTTAATTTAAATCTTTTTCTTAACTCCATAAAAAGAAAAAAATTCAAAACATATTTTTTAAAAATCGTGTTATGTCAAATTGCTGTATTTCCAATGCACATTAAAAAAGTTTTAATATTCATTTTTTTATGAAAAACGAGTGAATTTTCCTCATTGAACCATGACCTGTGAGAGGAAAGGAACACCACTGCACTAAATAATGACTGAAATGCTTAGAAATCAAGTTAATAGTGAGATATAAACAATTTTTATTTATTTTAATAATTAAATATGCCCCAGGTCAAACCCAGGAACATCACTGCTGTTCCTGAGAAACGTACCCAACAGGGGGGCTGAAGCACAAGGAGTTTTTCTTTTAGCCCAGTAGCAATGTTGTACAACTCTTGTAGCTTTTGGAGTGGTTTCAGCTATCATGATCATGTACTGGCCATAAATGAATGCAACAATCGTAATTCCAATTATTTTTTCCTCATAAAGTAGCTGATCGGCATCATACTCTACAGCATAAAGCTTCTATTGGTGCCAGTCACAGGGGGAAAAAAAAAATCAGTCTCTTGGTGTGAAAAATGAAGGTTTTATGGTTGGTGGAATATCAGAGTAGACAGAAACGCGTCACACATATTCCATGAAACCGAGGACTTAAAAATGTTCAGAATATGAAACATGTTTATGGACTTGAAGCCACACTATGTGGAAACAAAGAGTAGAGACGACTCGATTATACAAAACGTCACTCAACATTGGGCGTGTCACTAATGTACATCCAGTTTAAAATGGAATAAAAAGGTAAATATGTCCATTTCTAAACTATAAAAGCGTCAGATATGTCACCAAATAGAGGGTAGAAGACTGTATTCACCAGGAAAATGACAGCATCAGACAATTTAAGGAGCAAAGAAAGTGAATGTGATGCTGTAGAGACTAAAAACTCTCAGGAGGAGGCTGGGGCGGATGGATGGGCACAGAGTGCTAGAGATGTTGAACTATGAAAGAATTGATCAATTTCAGATCAAAATCATAACTGAAAATGATGCAGTTATCAAAATTACAAAGGCTGCAGTTTAAGATATACGTTAAACAAGGGATATAGCTCAGGTTTAACCTCTGGAAACCCCAATATACCCGGTTAGAAAGGCAGGTTTTCTTAATAATCACAAAACAGATGAATAAAAATCCACCTTGAACTGCTCATATGTGACGCAGTGAAGTGCTTTAAGCTTAAATACATCTCTTAAATACAATTTCAGCACATTTTTCTCATGAATTAGCAAATTATCGTAAAGAATACTACAAACTATTACCATTTTGCCATAATTGTTTATGAAATATGCTGTTGTGAGATTACAAAAATAATCAATCCTACTAATGGACCCTCTGTGTATTCGTTTACACAGTGAGTACGAAAACAGAAATTCTTTCCTTAAAACATACTAAAAATACCCACAATTTCTGCTTCAGTGACTTCCTTCAACAGCAACAACTCCAGGGAGCAGAAACCCAGCAGTACAAGCTCTTTTCGGTTTCAGTCAATGCTTGTTTTTATAACAAATTTTTCTCTATATTCAGGTTTTACAGGGTTCCTTCCAGGCACAAGTACCTTCTTAAAACAGCACCAAGTGTAGGATGAACAAAACCCGAGGTAAAGTCCTTTCCCCTGTTGATTCATTCCTCACCAGCAAGAATCAAAACAAACAGCGAGCTGGGTTTGAAATTTTATCAACGAAAATATGAATGATTTTGATAATATAAAAACTATGGGGTGAAATATCTCCAAAATAAATGGATAATGCTTGATTAGATCAGATTCTGAAAGTTCCTATTCTTCAGCAGACTCTGTTTATGCATAAGAAGTAAAAGTCGTTGCTCATAATATTACAAATATAGTTAGTTACTGGATTATTATTGCTACTGATGCATTAATGTGTAGGATGCATTTATGTACTCCTGGAGATGAGCTGCAGGTTCTACACACATCATTTGGTTTATCAGGTGGAAAACTGTACAAAATCGGGATGGAAACGCCTCCAGAATCCACCCACGCTGCCCAACGAAACACCCTGCGTCAGGCGAGGCTTCAGCATTCACAATCTCAGGTAGAAACCAGCCTCCTCAGCTGATTCAGCCGCTGCCCGATGTGATGTGATGGAGCCGACAGCAGCCCGGTAGATGCTCTCGTGCCGCAGACTTCAGAGGCCTCGTATTCCCAGACTCTAAATAACCTGCGGCAGGCGGAGGGGTTGCGGCAGGACGGCTCTGCCTCTTTCAACTCGTCGAGGAGGAAAACGCTGCCTCATGCTCCTCCCGCTTCCCCCTCCTCAAAGCAAGAAATTAAAAGCTTTCACATGCGGCCGCTGCAACACAAAACGCTCGAGCAGCAGCCGACACTCTGCTGATCGTGTTTCTACAAAAAGAACGAGGGCAAAGACGTTCCGCTGAATGTGTGAAGTGGCAGCGAAGGAGCCAACAGTTGACAAGAGTTGACAGCGAGAGGAAACAAAAGCTTCACCACTTTGCAGAGTCTCCATCCAGGAAGCGACTAAACACGGCTCTTTATCGAGAGAGGACAGACAGTTAACGAGATGCACATTTGCCAAATCAATCCGTCGATTCTCACCGGTGAAGCCTTTTCTCTAGTGAAACTAAAAGATGCTGATAGGAAGCGTGATTGTGGCCACCGTGGTGCTGATCCAGGGGTTCTCAAACTGAGGCGGCACAGAGCCAGTGCAGGGAGGAGAACTCTGATACTGGCAGTGAAATCCAACTTGACTGATTTTAGCTGGAGTTTCCCAAATATTGTAAAATTCACATGAGGTAAGGAGGAGTTTTTTTCAGCTTCTGAAGGAGGATACAGAGAAAGAAAAAAGGGCTGAGAGCTGGTTTTTAGACTTTATAATCAACTGTGGCTGTGAGAATTCCTCCAAACACCACAGTGGGAATCGTCTTCATTAACAAACAAGAACAAGTGGAGATCGGGGATGTTAATGATTAACAATTAACTGCTGTTAATAATTCACCCAATTAAAAATATATAAAGCGGTTAAGTCGAGGACAAAAGATGTATTGTGGATAATTTTCTTTTTTGGATGGTTTGGAATTTCAGAACAATTCAAGGACGTTGCAGGAAAAATGATCCACAAAGGCAGATGAGGAGAAGAGTTTTTTCACAGAAATATGGACCGACAACACTATATCTTAGAAGTATTGCACTTTAGGTTGGTGTTAATGCTATAATACGATTGTTATAGTGTGCTACTACAAACAATTACTTCCACTGTCGACTCATCTGTCACTTATTTTCTCCATTATATGAGTAGGTGGTTTGTCTATAAAATGTCACAAAATGGTGAAAAAATGGCCCAAAATTGCAAATGTTTTCTTTTGTCCACAGCATATCCAGTTTACTTTCATGGAGTAGGAAAGAAACTAGACAATATTCACATTGAAGAAGCTGCACTTGGATCCGTTTGTCCTTTTTCTCTTAACAAAATAGTTCCAAATAGTTGTTAATTGTTTTAAAAGTTGACCACTGCTGCAGCTCTGATAGGAAGCTCGTATAAGTCATGACAAAAGGATGCAGGTCTGTCATGTAAAGTGCTTTACCATGACTGCATAACTGTAATGAAAAACAAAAGTAACACATGAACCTGGATGGGGACTTGACAATGCAAACCAAAAAGTCCAAACATTTGTGGTGAAAGCTTCTAAAATGTGATGATTTCAGGTTTCATAACTGATCATAAACTGAATATTCTCAGACTTTGGGAAGCATTTTTTCACCATTTTCTGACATATGTACAATAATCAATAATAAAAACATTAATTCAACCTGACAGTGTTTTCGTGTCAACCTTTAATTTTGCTAAATACGCATCTCACTGCTTCTTTGACTCAGTTTATGTGCTGATATTGGTGTCAAATCAGCAACTGAATTTTGCCAAATCTAACTAATTAACATGAGGCGAGACGTTGTTCTGGCTAAGAGCAGTTAGCAGGCTGTCGTGACTGGAAATGAAAGCAGAAACAGTGAATTTCTAAATGGCTCTTACACAGGAACCAGAACCACTTATATAAAATCAGAAGGCAGCTGTGCCTGTATAGATGCAAAAAAATTCCATCTACACTCACAAATGTTACTTTTCTGACTCTAGCACAGTAAAATGATGTTCCTGGATTTAATCCTGCCCACAGAGAATCGCTAAAAATATTCAGAACAGTGTATTTTTGTGCAAAACACTGTTCTGCTTCTACTTCAGGTTACACTCACGAAATAAAACCCATACAAAACTGCAGTATTGATCTGCCCATGATGCTTCCTTCGTGAGCTGAAAGAGGTTCCAGCTACTGTGCTAAATTCGCAACCAAACTGCTTCAAGCGCACATAAATAATTTCCACTGCAGCTTTCAGAACTCCTGAAGCAGAAGAAGGAAAAACAGCAACAGAAAAATAACACAAAGTGAAATCCACTGGAGAGAAAATACCTCACGTTGCTTAGACACCACTTTACATGACGCCATAATTTTCAGAAGGAGTTTAAAAGACTAAAGCGGCGGCACTGAAGTCACATTTATGCCTCTTGTCAGGTCTCAAGTCACATAAACAAGGCGACTGAATAATCAGAAAACCAGGCACGCAAAGGAATCGACAACAAAAGAGCCCAAACATCCGGGAGTTACACACAACACGCCTGAATCTGATCCTCCTGTGTGGATCTTCCTGCATCTCAAGCACAAACTGAGACCTATTATTGTATCCACACAGCTGATTTTACACTTCACATGTAGTCATTTTCTTGTGCAGCAATAAAACACCCACACACACATTCACTGAGCGGGCATTTTACGCCACAAAAATAAGAAAAAAATGAAAAAGAAAGCACGTGTTCCTCACCAGATCCATGAATGTAAATCCCACTGAGGGTAAAAGTGATGAGAAGTGATGGAGAAGCTCCTCAGTCGCAGTCGAAGCTTCCAACAGGAACCTCAGAGTGAAAATCCAGTCTGCAAAAACACATATAAACAGGTATGAGATGACAGCAGAGGAAATACAGCAGATATCACATAGAAAAATCAACCCAAAAGAGCAAATAAAGAGTGAAGATTGAGGTTTCCGATGGCGCCGAACCAAAAAACTGCCGAATATCAAACGGCAAAAGCCCCAGAGGATCAATTGAACTGTCAATCAGGCGGCAAATAGAGCTCCTCATTAGCGTCATTATTAAAGTTGGAGCTCAGAAGATCTTTTTCTTAAATGTTTGTTTTGTTTTTGTTGCCATCAGCAGCGCTCGTCACTCCGTTTCTGCACCAAGTTTTCCCCGTCAATCACGCTCCTCACATGGGAACGGGATATTTTGAAGTTTCTATTTATAACCGCGGGCGACTGTTGGTGTTCAATGAGACTGCGACTACCTCGATGCTTCCTCAGCTCACAGGGTTGTTCTCTGCTCTCGGTGGGCCTTTGGGAGGCGGCGACGCACGACAAACATGATCATTCCACAAACAGTAAAAGAAATGAGTCTGTGTCTGTGCTTGTTTTTGACAGAAATCACACATTCTCGTTTTTTTTTTCCTGACGGTTTGATGAATAAAAATATCTGTTAGGATGAGCACAACCCAACCGGGGATGAGAATCAGTAAGTCTGAGGCCAAGGTCGTCTGCCAGAAACTGGTGGATATCTCCATCTGGGTTGGTGGTAAGTGACTGCTAAATGTGAGCGAGTTTAAGGCTTTAATGCACAACATGGGTCAAAAGTGACACAAATCCAATGGAAAAGGTGTACCTCCTGACCCGCACTGCACATCAAAGGGTGAACTGTGTTGGGATTTTGTCCACAAGTGCCCAGAAAATTGAGGTGAGTTGATGGATGGGCGCAGGAGGTGTCGTATCAGACCGTCACAGTAAAGCTCGTTATTTACCAGTGGGTCTACATTTGAATTCCAACCTTTGGTCAGGAGCTCTGGGTAGTGATGGAAAGAAAGCAGCAAAAATGAGTTTCCTTGTTCCGGACAATAGGAGCCATTTATGGTGGTTCACCTCAACTGGCTCCTTTTGTCCCAGAAAAATTTCCTTTAGAGATTTTCCAGGTAACTGGGAGGAAACTCTGGGATAGATGCACGCTCACTTGAGGGATTATATATCTCATCTGGCCTAGGATCGACTCTGGAGGAGCTGGAAAACAGTGATGGGCAGAAAGACTTATCCAGACTCTTGATGGGCAGAAGAACACGGATGGATGGAAATGAAACCCCCAATAAGTGGTTAAGTCTTGCTGCTATTTCGTTCGGCATTGGATAGCCACCAAAATTCCTTTACACAGGACAACCCAAGTCTTTATTTGTTTTCATTAATTGTCTAACTTTGTAGCACTCTACAGCTGTGTTCAAAAAGTCTGATACACTTTCATAAATGTTAACCAGGCAGTTTTGGCACAAGAATATAACAAAACAGTGAGTGAAAAAGAAACCTTCTAGTCTAACAATAATGGTATCAAACACAAGCCCATGCTCTTTTGGGTGAAAGTCTTGTTGCCATCATCCGCCTCTACTATCTCCTTGTACAGACTTCAAACTGTAACCAGTTATAGGACATTGCCATTTAAAACTAGAAAAGATTGGAAAATTTCACCTCAACAATGGCTTTGCTGGGTGATAAACACATCAGGAACGTACGCCGATTTTGGCAGAGCAATAATTACATATGACTTGATCAATAGTTTCTAGCAAAGAAAGATTCTCCTATGTCACGGTCTTAAATTTTCAGGGAGAGAAAACATTTCTTTCAAAATGTAGATGAGAATGCAGTTTGGTTGGAAGAAAAAAATAGGATATTTCTGGGAGACAGAGTTATCTCATTAACTGATACTAGACCACTGGTGTCATATGGTTATAATCCGACAGGTTTACCGAGATTAAAACGGCTGCTATTGTAACTACTGTTTAGTAAAACATGGATCCAAATCTGCCTACAGGCCTCGTCCTGGTTGACTTCTGGGAGGTGAATCCTGTGGTTCTGGAGCAGCAGACGAGAGCGAAGAGGCAGATGGGAGGAGTGAAGGAAGGAGGGGAAGAAGACGAACAAAAAGGAGAGTCTTGTCTTCATTTCGTCCTCCCTGCGCTCCGTCCAGATGGCGCCTTCCTCTCTGCAGTCGAACAGAACAGAGGGAGGCGACACGATGCCTGTCAGAAAAACCCCGAGAAACTCTGCCCTGGAGCCCGATCTGAGCCAGAACCCGCGACGAATCGTCATGCCGACAGTTTAATCTGCATCCACATCAAGAAGGACGTGGGGGGGCCGGAGTCATCCCAAACCGGCGGGAGGTCCGGGTCTGTTTTTACCGCGACTGATAGCGGGATGCTGCTGTTGTTTGTGTGCCAACAGCCCTCTGATGGCTCCAGAGCAGCGACAGATCGGCTCAAAGTGTGAAACAACAGCCGCCATTAAAGCTGCTCGGAGGATCCACCTCAAAGCGAGCCCAGCCCAGAGTCAGATGGTCATTCTTGGGCTTTTTCTTCTAGATTCAGTGGATTCAGATTAGTGTACAGGCCCTTCACTAATGTGATTATCTCATTCCCTCTCTTTTTTTTAAAACTGTAAATACCAGCACAGTTTTGCACCTTATCTCATCTACCAGTACAATTTCCATGTTATTTTTCAGGTGCTTTTGCACATTAGTGTCCTTATCTTGTAGAAAAATGTTTTGGACATACACTAGAACATATGCTATTTTGGTCATTTCTTCTTATGTAAAATCTGTGCAATATTAATTCTTCTCTCAGAATTTCTATTCATGAAAGAATCTATTCCTGAAATACTGTCATTTCTACAACCGGTACATATGTATATTTTGGCACAATGTTTCCCCACTGTGGCATTAATAAAGGCTTATCCCATCTTATATCATATTTTTCTTACATGTAACGTGTATGAGCTTCTTGATGCCTTCAACTTCCCCAAAGGGTTAAATAAAGTCTCTCCCCGCCTTCCTTCTTACAGCATTAAAGTGCTTTCTGAAACCGATTTCACACAATTTAGCACATCTGCACTTAAATCGACTCCTGAAAAGTTTCCTACATGTGCGTGAAAGACTTCCGAAAGTGTCCTTGTACCACTAAAGATATGGGATAAGATTGTTGCTCTTAACTGCACATCCTTCATATTAAACCTCTTTTTAAAAAAGGCCACAGACAGATATAAAACTGCACACATAGTCTGATTAACTGTCAAAAATAATTGTTGGATGCCCACTCACCCCAACAATATTCATCAACTCCATTATTATCCTTGAGAGCAGTGAAAAATACCAGAATTTCACTGCTGCCAGCTGCTCATTTCCCAGTTTTCTGTGATCAAAATCTGGGGTTTCAAGACATTTAAAGGTTGGCTTGGCCTTCAAGGCGGTAATACAACATGTTTCCACAGTTTCTGACATTTGATGCACTTAAAAATGCATAAATTATTAAAGAAAACAATCAGCAATGTATTTGGCCGAAGCCTTACAGCACAAAGGACCAATACGACCTTACTGAAGCTTTTCTGTGTATAAATCATAAGAAGATGAAGCATTATGATAAAATATAATTCTACAGTGAGTTTAATATCAACTACATAAGGTTTACAATTAGATTTTGACATAGTTTATGTAGAAAAATAAGGCTACAAGTTGCAGGACCCAGCAGAGTTCAGGGCACCAAAGAGCGATGAAATATCTGCCAGAGACGATTAAACAGTATTAGTGGTCCCATCGATACTCCTGACATTTAGCAGATATGTCTGTGGGTGATAAACCCAAGTAGATGTGATTATTTTAATCTTTACAAAGTCATTTTTGTCACACAGCTGCCTGTGCTGCAGGAACTGAGTGGAGACTAGAGGCTTCTCTGTGTACAGCCACAAAGAAGCAGCTACAAGTGAGGCGTTTAGGGAACATCGGTAATTTTATAGCTTCAGAGAACAACCTCAGATACACTGTCCCCCTATAAACTGCATGGATCTCTGCATGCACATGGACCACACTGCACCACCAAACACCACAAGTAAATTCTCACCCTGAAGGAAAAACTGGAAAAAGATAAACAGCCAATGTTATGCATTTATTGAATTGTAACCAAAACATGTGTGGGAACAGAACATTTGCTGTCAAAGCATCAATGTTCTGAACTGAAAAATCGCAATGTTTTCAAGAAATTCCACAGACAGCAGCAAACCAAAGCAGTGAAACCTTCAGAAAGGAGATGCATTAATTCTTGTTTACAATAAGGTACTTAATGTGTTAATTACCAATGTACATGGGAACTTACCAAAAAAATGTAACACACAAATGTACGGGCCACCTGAATTATGTGTTGATGCACTTGAATGATAAAAGGTATATACACTAGTGAAACCGATGTAAAAAGTTAGTCTGCAGTTGATCTACTTCAGGTTGCAAATTTCTAAATCTCTTTATGACTAAACAGATTAATCAGTGATTAAACTCTGGTGTTTTGGGTACTTGGTCAGTTGCTTTGCAAGTCATAAACAGAATACCAGCTGGTTTTGGGGAGATAATTGCAGTTTTTGTAGTATTTTTTGAAGCTTCAGTGCTGAATTTTAATTAACAGTTAAATTTGTTGTTTGTATGGTAGAAATACTTCCTTGAATTTCCCCAATGAGTCCTGTGATATTGAAATAAAGAGAACTGAGAAATAACTGTCTTTTGAGTGTTTTTTGAGTGTTCTATTCATTGCACAAGGAAGGTTAATCTCAGAGGAGGAGCAAAGAATACCGACAGTGTGCTGAATATGAGGTTAGGGGAAGAGGACAGCAGTAGACCAGGAAGAGCGCAGGTGTTTTCCATAATCCATGTAATTAACTGTTATTTGTGAATACAGACTCCCTCAGACAACAAGCAGAGGCTGGTTCAAACATCAAACACAGGTTAAACAGTGGCTGTCAGTGTGAAGAAAAAGAAAATTACCACTACATTTTGCAGAAGCAGACATTTTTATGCCACT
This sequence comes from Acanthochromis polyacanthus, assembly GCF_021347895.1. Classification (NCBI taxonomy): domain Eukaryota; kingdom Metazoa; phylum Chordata; class Actinopteri; family Pomacentridae; genus Acanthochromis; species Acanthochromis polyacanthus. The sequence goes on along the minus strand of NC_067114.1, from coordinate 38,835,030 downwards.
TGGACCACATCCAGGCTTTGCTATTATTCTTTTTAAAAATCTTTAAGTTGGGTTTTATTGCTAACTTTTCACTATTTTATTTCCAATGTGCATTTGTTCCCAACTGTTTCCATTCAAACTGTGTTTTACTAGTTTATCTGTCACCTATAAAGCTCTTTAAATAGTTTAATGCCAATAAAGTTAAATTTATTGATTGACACTCTCTTTTTTGGCGAAAGAAAACATTCAGAAGGAATCTGAGGCTTTATTTTTAATGATGCGGACGTGAAAATGCTACAGGCGGGAGTTTGTTCACATCAGCTGAGATTCAGGTTTGTTCATTGTACAGCTCTTATTTGATTTATATTCTTCTGCCAACTTGCACACCATCTACACCAGGGGTGTCAAACTCAGTTCCTGGAGGGCCACTGTCCTGCATGTTTTAGATGTTTCCCTCTTCCAACACACCTGATTCAAATGATCAGCTTATCATCAAGCTCAGCAAAAGCCTGATAACGAGCTGATCATTTGTATCAGGTGTGTTGAAAGAGGGAAACATCTAAAACATGCAGGATAGTGGCCCTCCAGGAACTGATCTTGACACCCCTGATCTACACAGTATTTAAGCTTTAGTGTTTAAACTTTGTACATAATTATGTTGTTACATTTTTAGATCTCTATATCCCCTGTGTGCTCTGCTCTTATCTCTTATTTCTGTATATTCTGCATGTTTAATATGCTGCTGGTTTCTTGAATTTCCTCAGGATCAATAGAGTATCTAACTACATTGTCATTTCCACACAGTATTTGGAATGAAATGTCTTTTCTCACAACTTGTGTGCTAACAGGAGAATGAGTATACACATTATTGCATTTTAGCTGCATTACAATTGAGAAAATTCTTGATCATCCAGTTTTTGACTATTGATCGTAATCATATATCATGTATTTTCTGTGGGCTTCTAGTGCTCACTGGATGAATCTTGACAACGTAAGTAGGTGGAATATTTAGTTTATTTGGCTGCCTGTTCGTCTTCCTGTTATCCGTTTCACTGGTTGAAAGTCACCCAGCATATCTTATGTTACAGTCTACACTGTATTGTACAACACTGGTGTGATATAACAAAGAAAACACACAATTTACAGCAGCCATACGCACCAAGGTCACAATGTTTGAGAGGCTGATGGAATGCAAGGGTAAAGTACATAAATAATACTGTACAACTTGAATTATAAATTGAATAAGGAAAAGAGTGAAATAATACCTCAGACCTTTGTGACTGCATATTTATCATATAAATGGGAGGCAGCGGGACGATAATGGTGAAATAGAAAGTCAGAGCATAGATGCAAGTTACTGATGTGGTGATGTTAGTGTGTGTTTAGTTACATTTAAACTGAAATTTCTTCATTTGAAAAGCATCTTCTTTAACAGTGATCAGCCACTCCTGTGTTGTGTGTAACTGTAAAGTATTACACACTTATTTTTCATATTTTGAATCGTCTCTTTCCATGTTTTAAATCAATAAAAAAACAATTAAAAGAAACCACCTGTACATTCCATGTTACTATTAAACCAGCAGCTGCATGTTCAGTCAAACACACAACAGCCTGGTGTGAACACAAGTTTCATAACTGCCGCCCACGTGTGCGTGTCTGTATTTTTAAACCGACAACGCAATAACAAGCCCGCCGCTTCACAGTGACACAGTTTAGTGACAAATAAACAGCAGACCCAGTTTCAGACTCTGATCCTCCTCCAGCCTGTTCTACATTCATGTCCAGATGGGAGACCAACAACAGCAGAAACACACAACTGTCAACACTGCCGAGGTTTCTGATCAATTAGAAGCACTGGTGGGGACACGTTCCTAAATTTCAAATCACATCACCGCCCTCTGTGGTGGTTTAACATCCAGGCCAGCATGTTGGCGTCCATGACGTTCAGATGTTGATCAAACCTAAGCAGATGATGGGATTTACGACCAGTTGGCCCACTAAGCTGTTTGTAAAACTGACAAGGGGTCAAATTCCGTTATTAAGCTGACTTTAATCTAGAAAATGACAGATACAGTTTAACAACAAGCCGAACAGAGGCTGACCAACAACTGCCAATCTGGCATTTATAGCCACTGTGATGGTGCTGCCACACTGATCTGTGATTAACTGAAGAAAGCAACTAAAACAGTGAGATATTTATTCACATTAAAGCGTCATCCAGCAGCAATAACATCAGCTAGACAGGCGGGCCAAACTCAATCGAGTTCAAGGGTCGGACCAGTAAAATCAAACCATAACAGCCTAAAAATAACCACAACTCCATGTTTCCCATCGGTTTAGTGCACAAAAGTACTTCCTGAAAATGTTCACATGTAATGAACTCTCTTTTTACAAAACATTATGAACAACCTAAAAATTCTTACGAAAAATGAGTTACATTTATACAATACAGTGCTTCTGTTTATCATTTACACATTACAACTTACAGATCACTCTGTGTCTACAAAGACACGAAACTTTAAGTCACAGGGATCTGGAACTGATCACTGTACCGTTTTACTTTATGATCAAAATGACAAAAGTCAGACCAAAAACAAAAAACAAGATACTACAAAACATAACAAAAATGAGGCAAAAATTACAAAAGCAAGAACTAAACAACGAATAAAGCAAAACACAAAATGACAAAAGTAAGACAAAAAGCACAAGCGAGACAAAAGAAAACACAAAACGACAACATGACCAAAAAATTCAGTAAACGACAAAAGCAAGACAAAGGAAGCCAAAAAAACCCGACAAAAATATGACAAAATACAACAAAAATGAGAGACAAAACGACAAAATTTAATGTGTACAATTTGCAGTTAATAACCTCGCTGTAATTTTTACACTTTGGACATTCTGGTGGGCCAGTTTTGTGTTTGACACCTCTGAGCTAGAGAGTGATGAGACAAACCACAACATGGTCCTCATACATTGCGACTCGGTACTTTTCCCGATAACTCAAGAAACAGTGTTTATTGCTGACAGTTTTATAACTCCAGTACACAGGCGTGACTGCTGCTGGTTGATCCCATGAAATCAATACCTGACAATGTATTTTATTGACGTCAATCTAATATTTTTCCTCATCGACAAGCAAACAGTCATCAAAGGGCACCTTAAAAAAATACAAAATACAGTATATCCCCTCAGTGCCTGACAAGTTGTGTCTGTTTCCACCGTGTGAGCTGATCCGCTCCAACCGCACAATGTTTGGAACAGCATCCCATCTTTCAGGCATGATTTTCCAAACTGGACTTCTGAATGGATAGCTGTTTTATTCCTTTGGGAATCAAGAGAAAGACCTGACTGACTCTACAGGTAGCCAAAAAAGGCAAAGACTACAACATCACAGGTTATGGAGATTTCTGGCATGTAGGTGCTCCAATGCAGACAATAACTCCGTTTTTTTGGCCACAACAATTTTCACTCTCCAGTCATTCTACTCACCGAATTTGGCTCCCTGTGACTTCTTCCTCTTCCCTAAAATGAAATTCAAGCTGAAAGGTCATCATTTTGACTCAGGCTGCTCTCCAATATTCATACCATCGTACTATAGAGTCTGCCAGAAAACGATTCTGTCTATCCAAGACATAGTACTTCAAAAACAGCAAAAGATACCTCCTACTACATCTAACACTAGCATGAAACCGTACATACTTCATGCTGTAAGTACGTAATAAGTACTCAAAGTGTAAACTAAAAAAGTGGCACAAAGAGACGGCTTTGATGGCATTGGTGGTCAAATTTAAATTAGGAGTGTTTTTCAATTGTTACAGGTGCAGCCGTGGAGTGCACTAGAAAACTATTTCGGTGCAAAAACTCTCGGATGCTGGTCAGCATGACTTCAGCTGATTGATTCATGAAACTTTAAACATTCTTCTTTGAGTGCTCAGTGTCACTTAGATGGTACTGACTGAGAATCTCCTCTTACATTCTCTCATTATAAACAACATTTACTTCCTGGCACATAGGCAGTTGGTGTGCTTCTAATGCGAACAGTCCATGCAGTCATCCATGTATGTTATAGTTAGTATAAACATGACTTTATAAGTTTTAAAGTTGATTATACATCAAAATTAAAATGTTCCAGTGAGTATTTCAATGTTTTAAAGGGGATTTTTAAGCATCATGTGCTGAAGTACAATATATATTAAGACAAGCTGACAAAAAGTTGCTCCAGTTAGATCTTTAGCAGTTTTTTCATTGTTCATGTGATAGCTTTTCTAAAATTAATTCAACAACGAAATTATTGGCAAACAACATTTTCAATTGCACCAGTGTATTTGAAGCAAAACAAGCAAGTATGGGTTCAAATTACAAATAATCAGCCCAACTCTCAAAGTAATGAATGATAAGAACTTTAAAGATGTATTTCAATCAATAGGCTGCTTTTAATTCAGTGGTGGAAATAGGCAGAGTGAAATACTTTTCAGTGTTTGTGTGTCCGCAGAGACATTTTACATATGAATTGCCTGCAAAACTTTATTTTTGCTTTTCAAGTCTGAATACCTGCAAGAAATAAATTTATTTCATCATTTATGATGGTGCAGACTGTACAGACGAGTTGACTGCACAAGTGAACCTGCTTATCCGCCTTCTGTGTGAGTTTTGAAGTAAATAAAACTCCTTTCAGACAGAAACTCAAGCTAATTTCTCTAAGACACGGATTAACAGTGACTGAACATATTGAAAAAAGCACAGGTAAGTTTTCCTGACTTTCTTTTGAGTCACCTATTGTACATTTCTAACTTTTTTCACCTCCCATGTGCTTTGCAGCAGCAAACATACCTGCCACAGCTCTGCTCCTCCTCTCCAGAGAGGCTGTGAGCTGCATTCAGAGTGAGCTCAGCTGCATCTCCTGTCTGTTCTGTGGGGGAAAAGCCCTGTTTCATATGCATCTCTGCCTTGTTAGGAAGAGTACAAATGGCATCTCTGCGCCTCACCTGGACTAACAAACCGCAGCGCTGATGTGCTGCCGGGCTGCCGGGCTTGGGTAATATTCTCAGCGTTAGTTGGTGTGAAAGCGCCGACAATCGCTCAGGTTAGATGTTGGGATGAATTTGGGTTGAATTCTCAGAGCAGCTCGAGGACGCTGCTGCTGCTGGGTGAAAAACTGAGAGGAGGAGCCGAGATAAGATGGATTTCCAGATGAGTTCAGGGACTCTGGGAGGGATTCTGGCTTTGGTTTGGAGGTGGGAGGGTGAGGAGGGGGGTTAAAAGATTCAACTTCACTTCTTCTCCTGTTTGGCATTCAGCAGTGAGAGAGAGGGAGGGTGATGGCGGTGTGGCTCCTCCTTTACTCTGAAGCTAAAATATGGAGATTTGACGGCATTAACCTGATTTTATGTCAAGTGTTATTTAAAGAAAGTAGTTTTACAGTAAAGAGACTCTTCTGAGAACAGATCAGAGAAAGTTTCCAGTAGAAGAACCAAAGAGAAAAAGCCAAAATGTGCAGAGTCCATGCATGCAAATGATACAGATTAGGAATAGATCAATAATTGGCCTAGACGCGGCCGGTATTTGGCATTTTTATCGGCTGATTATTGATCAGTTAAATGCTTCAGGTCTGATGGCAGCCTCATTTCTCTGTCTGTCATCAGTCTGTGGTCTCAGAAATGTCTCTCAATCAGAAACACAAACCATAGCTACAAACCAGGACATGAGCTTCTCTCACAGTGCCTAATGCTAAGCTAATGGCTCGCGTCTAAGCTAGAAGGCAACTACAGATTAACCTGAAACAGAGTCTGGAAAACATTAATTAATAATGATTAAAGATCTAGACCTTAGTGGACAATAAAGGTGGAAAAAAAAACAGTGGAAAAATAAAAAAAAGAAATTATATTAGCTTCTCTCACAGTGGCTAATGCTATGCTAACAGCTAGCGGTTAAGTTAGAAGGCAGTCACAGATTAACGTGAAACAGACTCTTGAAAACAATAATTAATAATGATTTAAGATCTAGACCTAAGTGGGCAATATATCCGATAACTGTGAAAAATTAGGAAAACAAACCAGGACATTAGCTTCTCTCACAGTGGCTAAGACTAAGCTAATGGCTAGCAACTAAGTTTGAAGGCAGTCACAGATCAAGCTTAAACAAAGTCTGAAAAACAATAATTAATAATAATTTAAGATCTAGACCATAGTGGGCAATAAAGATGACAAAAACAGTGGAAAAACTAAGAAAACAAAAGAAAAAAACAGCAGATGTAACAGCAGAGAACAAACTGATCAATCTCATTTGATTTCACTGAAATAGAGGAGAGCATCTAAATTTCATTTCCATTTTATAGATTCAGTTATAGTCGCCCTCATTAATCAAGAAACCTAGGTATGAATAACAGGTTCTCTGCTATCACATACTGTTAAAACATTACATTTAATGTATCCAAATACCAGATATCTGCCTTTTGTAACCACCACTTATTGGTATTGGTATCGGCCTTGAATACCCGATATCAGTCAACTCCTAATACAGATGCAATGTTCATTCACACAGATTATTTTTGCATTTCTATCCTCAAAATAAGTACCACAAAGGTTGTAAACTTTCAAACAAGCCTTTGTAACAACCACAGGCTAAGATGTGGTCACCACACATGCTGGTATTCGCTCTACATGCTCGATTAACCCGTCGACTCGCCTCTCAGCTGCTGCTTCAGTAGCTGGTGGAGTATTCTGGAGTCGGAGAATAATGAGGTTATCACAGCGTCGCTCCTCGCTCCATTAAACCCCCTTCAGCTGCCGGAGATCTGAGGCTGAGAGAGGCGACACTCAGATTTAAGTTTGCATGTTGTTTGTCTCCTCTGAGGGACGTTTCAGACACCAGCTGTGTTTGCAGTTTGATAAGAAAAGTGAAGGTTCAAGAGCTGCGCTGTTTACTGTCAAGTCCAGCTCAGTTTAGGGGATTTAAGAGTCTGTTTTTAGAGTAAAGATGCTTAGATTGACGGATTTTTCCAGTCTGCAACAATAACCGAAACAGTAAAGTAAGGAAGTATTTTGAAAAAGCAAATATCACAGTAGAAAACAACAATTCTGCTGTCTCAACCCTCGAATCCAAGTGCCAATGTGGCTGTTCCTTCATTTTTATATATTTTTGGTGTAAACATTTTTTCATACATTTTATTTAAACTTCCTTCGTCAAAATCCTCACTACAGTGATTCTTCTAAGTACTTGAAAACATGCAAATTGCTCTGAAATCTTTAAAACTTTCTCTCATTTTGAGGAAACTCAGGAGGCCTTATCTGATTTTTAAAAAGTGTTTCATAGTCCATAAAAATCAATCTTAGTCTTCACTTTTATTAGAGCAGTGGCCTCCAAGTTGACTGGTTTGGTCAAATTTAGGGCCAGACTTTATAGACATCAGCATGTTTACGGTTAAGACAGGTAAAAGTGGTTGGAATGCAGCCACTTTCTAGCCCTGTTTTGTGGCGTATGCCACTTTCTATGCAAAGGTTGTGATTTATAAAAACAAACTTGGCGCGAGAACGTGCGCACCGGTGCGCGATGCTTGATGCTTGCGTACGCACAAAACAGGGCTAGAAAGTGGCGTAAATCACAAGCTTTGAGTAGAAAGTGGCGTACGCTGTGTACGTTGTGATTTCTAAAAACAAACTTGGCATGAGAATGTGCGCACCGGTGCGCCAACCTTGATGCTTGCTTAACCACATTTTGGAGACAGAGGGAACGGCAGTGCCGGAGGGTGAAGCGGTGAATTGAAGTCGGATTGATCTCAAACCTTTATTGTCATCACATACTAGACTTGTAGAGCCAGATAATCATAAACCCTCATTGTTGTAGATGTTCCTATAGTGCACCATTCGGCCTACGACTGTATTTGCAGAACTATGTTAATATATCAAACCTCCATCTTCAAATGATATAGAGCGATGAGCAGGGGTGAAAGTAAGCCGGAACGGTCCGGAACTGCGTACCGGCAAAAGATCTGGTGGTGGAACGCAGTTCCGGGAAAAGATCTGCTGGCGGTACGCCGCTCTTCCACCGGTATCTATGGGTAGGCCGGTACGCCGTCCGGCCTGCCTGCTATCCATAGATATCGACCGGAGTTTACTCAGCAGTACGTGAGTGCGCATGCATGTCTACTTCCGTAACACAGCGATTGTTATGGCCAGTAGCAGCCAATAGCAAACAGGTGCGCTTGACTTATTGCACTGGGGCGAGCAATAAATTACACCTGAAATTCCACACGTTCTTGTGATTGATTACTAATAGTTCCGGCAAGAATTTAAAACTACTTTCACCCCTGGCGATGAGTGGCACTGATTGATTACTAATTTGGAAAAGGCATGTGACAATCAGTCCAATCACTGATCAAGCAGATAAATAGCGGGTGACAGCCGTGCGTAATGTGGCACAATGGATGCGCTGGCATTGCTGGAAGATCACGTTAAGAATGGAGAGAGATTTTAGGGATAACGGGGATTTCCTGGACGATGACTGGCTAATAAGCCGATTCAGATTCCCAAAGCAGTGTTCTTGGATCTATGTGCTGAACTGGGCCCCGTCTTAGACAGACCCACCAGCCAAAACCACGCCGTCCCGGTACAGACACAGGAGCTGACAACTCGGGGGTTTCTGGCGACACCGGCTCCTTCCTGCGGGAATTGGCCGACAGGTATGTGTTTTATATGAAGAATATATGAGGTTATATTTGTTGTCTAAATCCCGTTTGGGTCTGATATACAGTTAAATGATGTCCTTTAGGTCTGGGATATCACAACCATCCCTCAGTGCAATAATGCCAGCTGTTTTGGATGACATTATAAACATGACCAGTCAATACATCAGGTTTCCTTACACTGTGGGTGAACAGGCCAACATTAAATGGCAATTTGCAGCAATGTCCGGTTTCCCAAATGTAATCGGCGTAACTGACTGTACTCATGTTGCTGTAAGGGCTCCGAGTGAAGATGAATTTGTCTATGTGAACCGAAAAAATGTACATTCAATCAGTGTACAAATTATTTGTACATCGGACATGATCATAACAAATTTAGAGGCGGGGTGGTCTGGGTCAGCAAATGATTCATTCATCCTGACGCACAGCAGTGAAAAGACTGCCGGACGGCGCTGTAAAATGCCGTGGATCCAGCAGCTTATTTATATGCAGATACATTCATGAGTTACTTTGCATTGACCATTCATGATAAAATGTTGGTGTGTTGTGGGTGGAATGTGAGGTGGATCCACCTGTGCAATCTTCCAGCTGGTGTGTGATTTATCAAGAAATTGCGTGCAGCTGTGCTTACGCACAGTTTTATGAATCAGGGGTGAAGGGCATACGTCCATTTCAGATTTTCGGTGTACGCAAACTTTTAGTATGGATCCTACGCAATGTTTTATAAATGAGGCCCCTGGACAAGAGTCCTAAGAACAACTTCAAGTGTGATAACAGGACCTTGGTGCCTGCAGGCAGAGAAGTAAATATATGAAAAAAAGACAAGTTTAAACTCCATCTAAAAACAGCAGATAATTTTTGTGTTATATTCCTCAGCAGTTCTCTTACTGGATCACTGCTCTGCTCCAAGTCTGTTGGTATCATTTCTGTAAAAATTAACCAGGTTCAAATGATTAAATATGGTGCAAAAACCAGCTTTTTATATTGATTTAGAACTAATTTAGGCTGATAAGGCACATTTAGTTAATCTCAGATTAAATAAAAGTTTGTTAATCCTGAAGAAAAATCTTTTCTGTCTACAAATAATCTGCCGATTTGTTTTCTGTGACTATTCAATTGGTTGAAGAGTCGGTATAATTTCAGCCGACTGGGATTGTTTTATTTATTTATTGTACCAGGTAAAAATGTTTGAGAACCAGTTCTCATTTGCCAACATGACCTGATCAACAGGCGCCAGCAGGAACAAATACACATGCAAACGCAAATAGACATATAAACACAACACAGAACAAAAGTAAACAGGTAAGAAGCATGGGAGCATATGCATGTGAGTGAAAGAAATGTGCATGAGGTGTGTATATATATATATATATATATATATATATAAAAAATTCTCTTTTCCTTATTCCTAGATTGACATCAAACAGCCAAAAACCAAACTCCGTGTATGTTGTGTACGTAGTGAGCCACTAAAGCTGATTCTGATGAAATTCATTTCTCTAAATAACCCCGGTCTTTCATGCATGAACACCTTTTCAGGTCACTGTTGGTTTTCCTGAGAGCAGATTTCACCAACACGGAGGGGAAAGGTTCTGTGATGGCAGACAAACAGCAGACGTCCGTCACACAGCAGCGTTACACTCACACATCGGCGTGGAGGTGAAATCCGACACACAAGCTGCACGTTAACAACCTCCTCTGACATTCACACACAGATTAACCTCGTCGGTCAGCACTCAGATAAAAGCCTGAAGCTCCACGACGGGAGGTCCGAGCCGACTGAGCCGTGTACACAGAAGCAGGAGATAATTAGCTTCAGAAAACATCACACAAACACACGGTTCAAACCAACAGTTAGTGCTGCTTTGATCAGCCAGTTTAGGGGTCGCGTCGCTAATACATATTTTAGCATGTTAAATTTGAATCTGAGCAGCATTTGTGATATTAAATTGAATATTTTTAGATTGTTTGAAGATTAGAATGAAGATTGTAGATTATCACAACTTGTTGAACATCATGTATGCAGTGAGCAGCTCCAGATGTGGAAGAAATAGAAGTTAATTTTTTTTTTCCAGTTAAATGAAATGATGGCTGTTTGGCTGCAAATTAGTACATTTGGTGCCATTTTTCGGGTGTTTTTTTCCCTCGGCACATTTTTTAAATACATTTTTCTTGTTTGTACATATGTATATATAATTATGTCCAGCCTGTTATTTGTACTGGATAGAAGAACAGAAGTCACATGCACTTTGATTATGTTTTGCATAATGACAATAAAACTGATTCAGACTTTATTCACAGTAGGCTGACTTTTCACTGCAATATTAAGTCCAGCATCTCTATGGAAACAGCACATCCATGGCTAGAAGGAGAATGACCTCCGAAATGTCTTTTCTGCAGTGTGACACAGCTACAAGTCTATGAATCATAATAAAATACAACAACAAAAGTTTCACAAACAGTGAAAAAAGTTGGAATTTACACACGCAGTTTTTTTTCAAGAGCCCACAGGTGTTACCAGTACTGGTTCAACATAATATAGATATTTTTCTTCTTTTGTCTACAACCTTGACAAATTCTGCATTTTTCACTCTACTCTGCACCAACTCTATAAAGATACTTCACCTTGCTGGATGTATTTTCCAACACTTTGTTCTTCTGTATCCTGTTTTGGAGCCATGATGCAGTTACTTTAATGATTAAATATGCTACATTTTCTTCTATTTGTTTTCAAAATCTACTTACTCTGTGGAAACACTACCTGCAGCTCAATCAAGTATCACATGATCTGATCTAAATGAGCTGTGTTTGGCAAAACTACACTACCGTTCAGAAGTTTTGGAGTCATCCAGACAATTTCATGTTTTCCATGAAAACTCACACTTTTATCCATGTGCTAACATAACTGCACAAGGGTTTTCTAATCACCAGTGAGCCTTTCAACACCATTAGCTAACACAATGTAGCATTAGAACACAGGAGTGATGGTTGCTGGAAATGTTCCTCTGTACCTCTATGGAGATATTCCATTAAAAATCAGCTGTTTCCAGCTAGAATAGTCATTTACCACATGAACAATGTCTAGACTGTATTTCTGATTTATTTATAGTAATGTTGTCTTCATTGAAATTTCTAAGTGACCCTAAGCTTTTGAACAGTAGCATATACGAGAGACATGTATTGGTAGACATGCTTTGGTGAGATATCACATTTCAAGCCTCGATTAAGTTAATTTTCATGACAGAATCACATCAGACTTGATTAGAAGGACTGTTGGAAAATTGAAAAACTAAATTTGTTGGGGCGGGGGCAGTAGGGGCAGTTTCTCGTTGTGATAAATGGTGTAATTTTGGATTGCAAACATTCTTTATGTTCATTCTGTTGTGTTTGGCTATTGTTAGGTCCTTTTGTGTAAATGTAGATGGACGTAGTGGTGTATATTTATTAGAAATCATGTTCACTATTGTTATTATTGTTACTATTTTTATTGTTTAAAAATGGTTGTATTTTGAAGAAGCAGGAAGAACAGATTTACAATCATTTGTGTAAGGAGAAGGGGTGGGACGAGATAAGTTTTGGCGTCTTTCCACTCCTTTTTGAGCAAATTGTTAAATTTCTTCTTGTTGTTGTTGTTTTCTTTTTATTCTTCAAATGTACAAAAAAAATTCTAATATAAATATATATGTATTAAGGAAAAACATGCTTTTCAAACCCACCTGATGTCTTGGGATTCAGAAGGTTATTAAGAAAATATATGAAGTCCTTCTATGAGCATCTTATAATTATACCTACAGATGAAGCTGCAATATTTTGAGAGATGGCTTTTAATGCAAATACATCTATTTGAAGTTGCTAATTAATAATGTTCATGTTTTGATGCAACTGCTCCATTCCCATCTTTGCATTGTCCATTACAGCTATTTCCAGTGCGTCTGCTATAAAAAGTAGAGGCTGCATGTGATGAATTATTGCTGACGAAGATCCGGTCGACTTTTTAAATAATAAACTCGACTACATAAAGCCTGCCCTCGCTTTGCATAAGAGCATCTGAAGAGTGTTTTCTAATAATTCATTGGATGCAGTTTATCAATATGCTCTGTTGTCATGACGACTGCTCCAGTGTTCACCTACAGTAACTGATGGAGGGTTTAGATGCAAAAAACAAAGAAGAGCTCAGGAACTACTGTTAGCATCAGGCAACAGGTTTATGTTCCATATTTAGAGCACCGTTTTAAACTAACAGAGGAATAACACATTTTAGCTGTTTAATCATTTTGGTTTGTTTGGTATATTAACTATAAATGTCAATCTTGAGGTTCATTTGAGCTCCTTTTCATCCATTTTCTGCAGTTCGGTGTCTTTCAGTCGCACTAAACTCGAGGGAGATGACCCATCACAAAGAAGCAGAGCTGAGAGTTTTTCTATCAGCGCTGCATCACATTACGCTCTGTTTCCTGTAGCTCACTTAAAATCTTATCAATGATGAAAAAAGGGTCTAAATGTTTAAGAATCTAATTAGATCCAGGCTGCATTAATGCTTTAGCATTCAGCTTTAGTAGCTTTAAACTCCACTTTCTTCTCTGACTGCTCCATTCCATTACATAAAACACATTTTAGACACATTTCTGTAAAACCCAGTCTCTTTCATTTGGTATTTTTGGAAACTTTAGAGTGTCCTCTCCAGTTTTAAAAATAGTTTGGAAGAAATTTGGCTGCAGAGGATGAGTCTGTGACCTACTGGTTGGGTGATTCATGTAGACTAGACACGGCCAGAAATAAGCGACCTATAAAATCTGTCTGTATGCAGCGTGGAACCCTCAGTTTTTATTCTGTTCCAGGCTTCAAATGAAAGTGGACAGACTGTTTGCAGCCAGAACCTCAAGGCTGCAGACCAAACTGCCTGAGGAAATAAAGCTGGCAGATTCACGATCTTCTTTCAAACCTCTTCTTAAAACACTCTTTTCGCTTGATTTTATCTGAGTTGTTCTTATTCCTCAAGTCTCAAAAGTTCCAGAGAGTTTGTGGTCTGAAAGTTGCTCCACATCTCATGTTTGCACTTTACTGACCCAACACTGTCGTTCTGTTTCACCCCATTCTACTTCTTTCTTTAACATCATCTCGGCTGGTTTATGAACTTTTCGTGAATATCAGCCAATTTTTTTTCACCTCATTCTGTTGGCCAGCTGGATCCATGCTCGGATATTCTTTTAAAAATCCACCGACAGGGTAATAATATAACTCCTGCAGGGATAATGGCTGCTTTCAGACATGCCCTCCTTTACATTAATCAGAGGGCAGTTTAACATGCTGCTCTCATGTCTGAATGAGCAATCAGTCGCCTTTTCTGCAAAAGGTTGTGACGACAACCTAATACAATTACAATTAATAACTGTCTGCAGCTATCCGAGCGCTGAACCAGTCTGAATGAACCCAATCAGACCCATAGATGAATTAAAATTACAACAGCAGCACGTTAATCAATCCTAACAGCTCAGGAGGTGACGCTTTAACTGAATCCTCGACCAACACGTGATTTTTGTGTAGAAATATTTCAAGTATCTCACACAAATGGTTGAAAATTGGTAGAGTGTTGATTTCGGGTCAGCCCAACGGGACTGTAAGGAGTTTGTACGTCTGAGATGACATCTTCCAGAGTCAAAACCTTTTCCTTTTTTTTTTTTTTTTTTTTTTGAGGGGGGGGGGGGGGGGGGGCGACTACCCACTAAGGTAAGCAAGATCAGTGTTTGTACAGTACAGGGGACAACACTGGGTTAGGACTGGACAATAAAACAACTAGAAAATGTACTGGTAAGAGACACTTCAAAGAAAAGAAGCACAGTCTTACACCTAAATGCATCACATGCAAACTGCCATATAAACACATCATAAAAGTGCAAAATTCCTTTGATAATAGACTTCTAGCAGTGGTTGTACTGATTCCACAGAGATGAAAAATGAGCCCACAGTGAGCAAAAATGTGACGAGAGTAAAAACAAAAGCACCAACAAGCTGCTTTCACGGTTCAAAGTAGCAACAAATATGTCTGCTATGCTTGAATAAATGCAACCTGATTTAACAAAACTGGTTAAAATTGGCTGAAATGTGTTTTTACTGTCAATTCTTAACCTTTTGGCGCTGGATAAAACCACTGTGGGATGTGCCAAAAGAACACTTCGTGCAGGAAAAATCCTCCTCTGTGTCGTCAAGTCTTGTGAATAAGAAACAACATATTACATGAACACCGCAGGTCTTTCCATGCAGCGGGTTTGATGTGTCAAAATGCAGCTGTGAGGAGCATCAAATCTGTCACTTTAATGGCTTTTTGAGGCAGTAATGTTGCATATTCCATGTCTGAATGAGTCTTATTTTAATCTACAGCTACAAGCATGAACTTCAGCCGTCCACACCCAGTTCACTCTGTTCAGGAGCTCCGGCTAAATGGATCCTGAATTATTTATGAAGAAGATTAACAGCTTCTGTTTCCGCTTTTACACGAAAAGTCCGAACCATTATCCTGCTTTTTATCTCCCCTCCATCCTGCTGCTCTCGCTCTTCTCTCTTTCATGGAGAGCTTCAACTGAGCATCTCATCTCATCAGCTTCATTAGCTGCACGCTGCTTCTCCCATCGAGAGAATAACGAAGAAGCTTCGGCGGCCGCGGAGCAAAGGCGGCAAGTCACGAACCCCGGCAGCAGACGTGCAGCTTTCTCTGGTTCTGAACGCCTCTCATGGTGACACAGCAGCAGCATGTAGGAGCGAAGGTGGAGGTTCGCTCTTATTCTGAACACCTGAGTCACATCCCACACAGAGAGAAACACAAAGAGGAGAGAACTGCCGGGTTCACAGCAGAGACAGACAGAGAAAGGGAGAGAAAGTTCTGCTGCAGGTACTTCAAGTTCAGGGAAAAAAAGCAGCATCCAGAGATAAATATGGGCTCAGTAACCGGGTTACCGTTAGAACGTCACGTACACTAAGAAGGATGGTTTCTGTAAGTGGTGTTGGGATTAGAGAAGCCAAATTTGGAGGAAGATGATTTCTCAGACATTCAGACGTGAATATAATGGAGTAACCACAGCTGAGGAGCAAAAACCTGTTGACGTCCAGCTGAACATGTCAGCTTCAATAGCACCAAGGAACCACACAACACTAAATACTCAAGTTACAGCAAAAACAACACCAACTACATTCTACAAAATTGTATTTTCTTTTGAACTATTTACTGTTTTAATATGTTTAACAAGAAAAACACTCAGAGAACCCAGTACTCTGCCAAGGCTGCTCAGCTGTATCACTTCTGATGTATAAGTCCTGATACGGTAGATCTGTAGTAGGATTGCAACCATGTGATCGTCAGCAGGCAGCTGACGTAGCGTTCACTTGTTGTCAGAGTTACAGTGACGCTGTGTCGCTATCTGGCAATGATACAGAAATCTTTAACAAATCCTAGATCCAGACTATAAACTGCATCACTGCCAAAATCTAATCAGGCGGTCCTTGGGTCATTTCTGACCTTCCCTGAAAATTTCATCCAAATCCATTATTCCATTTTTGGGTAATGTTGCACACAGACAAACAGACTGAAGGACAAACGCATGCTGATCGTCACATAACTCCATTGGTGGAGTAATTACAAATAATAAGTAGTACAATCACAGAAAGAAAAGTATTAATTCAGATGTGACAAAAAAAGCAGGCCAAAACAGTAAATAATGTTCATCACAACAAAAATCTGTATTTTGCCAAGCAGTAATTTAGTTGTTTTTTAAGCATGTGACCTTAAAATTACATGTTCTTTTTCTCTATTTAAATCAGCATAAATACTGAGATAAAATAAATTATTTTCCATTATCTAATACAAACATATAGATAGGAAAAATGCTATTAAACTGTTAGCTGACAGATTTTATTTTGTTAAATTATAGATCTTATCTTGTCAAATCACAGAAAAACAAAAGTGGGCCAAAATCTTTGTTTTTTGTGTGTGATGCTTTACTGGTTTAAACTAGCTAAAATGTAATTTTATTTCCAAAAAAAAATGCTGTTATTTTGAAAGTTGAAAGTTACAATATCCTACCATTTTCTCAGTATTTTTTTAGGGCTGTCAAAATTTACATGTTAATGTGTATTAATCCAAGATTATGATTAATCTGATTAAAAAAATTTAACTCAGTTAATCCATCTGCAGCGCAGAATGACTCAAAACCACTGAAACGTCTCAGAAAAATTAATCCACAGCAACCCTGTGACAGTGTTTCCCCTCCCATATAACCAACGAGGCAGCCTGCCTCGTCGGTATAGGCCACCGCCTCATTAAAATACTGCCAACACTGCCGCCTCACTGGTCCACGACAAAAGAAAAAAAAAAAAAAAACAGTGTAGCGCAAAACCCGTCGGACCGACGAGACCGTCCGCGGGGGGTGCGCGGCCCGATAGTATATATAATTCTACCCCCCGCCCCCCGCCAACAACTTTCAGCTGAAAGTGACCCCACCACCTCACAGCCATTTCAACCCACGGGAAACACTGAATCAGATTTAAAATGTTAATTGTTTGACAGCATTAGTATTTTGCTCATTTGCTGCCAGAGGTTTTATTTGGTTTGTTTTTATATGGCAGTGTAGATTTGTGACTAAATGTAAAACACTTGGTCAAATCTGCAGCTGATTTTCTGACCTTCCTCAGTCAAAGGTTCTTAAGGACACATCAGCAGAATGTTGGCTCTCATAAAAACCACTTCAGTGAGCTGCCCTGGTATTAAATTTTGTTTAAAAAAAAGAAGAGCTGCTATCAGATCAGACATCCTAAATGGCATCAGGAAACACAAAGGTGGATCAAGCATCTCAAATTTTAATGAAGCGGTGGGTGTTCTGATGATCTAGATCCTCAAAAGACAGGAAGTGATTCTATATTTATCGCTTGACATATCTATTACCTTCATATCTCTGCATGCAATTAAATGAACGCAACTTTTTCAGGGCAATATCAGATTTGCATGTTGCTTTGTAATCAGCTCATTTATCATCTACAGATTCACTCCTGTCACACAGACCATAATAACCAGGAAGAAGCATCTTGTATCGCTGAGAAATCCCACTGCATCTGAGGATTTCACAGCTAAAAACTCATCACAGTTCAGTTATCTGATTTCCTGTGTGGGATGGATTCTCTGAGCGACTTCAGGTTTTACCAAAATGATCTTCAGATTCAGAAAATCCAAGAAGCTTTTCTGGAAGTGAACACCTCAGATTCTGGTGTGCTTATAAACATACTGTTTACTCTCCACCTCCTGAAGCTTCGGCCCCACAGAGATCTGCAGCTCCGTCTACCTTTCTGAAACATTTAACAGCCTCCCTTTTCCCCTCCAGCTCCCTCTGCCATGTCTTCAGCCTGACTCAGCATCATCCAGCATCATCCAACGAGCAGAACTTCACAACGTTACGATAATGCACGTAAACATAGAAAAGATGGACAAGTGTGGCAGCACTTGTCCCCTTAAATGTCTGTCATTTCACGGTCTTATTTTAATTGATGATGACTTGGCTTTGCCTCCTCTACATTACATTATCACATCTTAAAAGGTTAGAGGAGCTGGCAGGGAACAAAAGGTCACCTGTTGAATCATCAGAACAGCAGGATAAAATGTGGGTGGAGACAATAAACTCCCTCAGTATAAGAATCAAGAAGCCCCTGAGTGAGGCATGTAATCCACAGTTGCTAGGCAGATCAGGCTGGGGTTAGAAAGCATAGCTCAAAGGGTGAAATTTGGATTAAAAACTGGACAACTGGGTAAAAAAGTCCAAAGTCCCTGAAAGTTTCAGATTTACAGACCCAAGGTCAAGAAATTTTGAAACAACTGAAGCTTTCTTCGCTCATTTTCTTTATCCACCACATCACCACATGACGTATCAGAAAACATGACTTCACAGTTTTGAGCATGACAAAACAAAACCATGATTCCCTTAATACGATTTTAAAATACACCTTAGAACCAAGGGGTCCTACTCAATGTCTTCCTCAATATAAATGCTCAACAAGGCCTGAACGTTCATCAGTTGCAGCATTTTGTCTGTAGTGTCTAAGTCAACTGGTTGGTTGGTAGGTAAACTTCATAGGTTAATAGGTTGGTAAAGCTGGTATAGCTGGTAAGGCGGGTTGGTTGGTTGGATGGTCAATGTGCTCTCATTTTGGTGGTAGCTGGATTGTTCTTGGTAAGATAAAATAAGTCAGGTTGTCTGGATGTCAACACAGCACATAACTTTGAAATAAGACCAAAGAGTTTAATTTTGAGAAATCTAATTATACACAATACAATCGGTTGGTTGGGTGGTTGGTAATGCTAGTTGGTAGGGTGGTATGTTATGCAGTGTGCTCTCAGATTGGTGGTAACTGGATTGTTCTTGGTAAGATGAAATAAGTCCGATTGTCTGTCTTTTATTATAGCACATGAAATCTTTAAGTTTAAAAAGTTGCATTTTGAGCAATCGAGTGAATACAGCAGAGACTTACAGACATGCCTCTTGTAACAAAGACAAAACTGTTTATCAAAGGTGACATTTACTTGAATTAAAGACAACAATCTTCCTTAGAAAGCACCAGATCATCCATTTAGACAAAAAATCTGCAAGATCTTTAAAGTTAGATCTAAAATTACACACTTGGTTATGCAACAGTTCATTTTCTGTCAGCTGACTAATCGATTGGTCTCCTGGTCAAATGATTGGTGGAACAATCATTGGTGCTACTTTGATAAGGAGAAAAGTGCTTCATTAACACCTTTCAAGGAATAACTCATTTTTTGCACTGAGAGAAACAACCAACCTCTGAACAAAAAGTAGAAAGAGAATGTACGATTACAGTAAACTCAGATGTTCTTTGGTTCATTACAGCCGTAACTGAGTGAAAGAAAAAAATGAACCAAAGTGCTAAATGATGTTCAGCACTGGCCGTCACTGAGACACCATGATGGCAAAACACATGAGTTCCTACAAAAAGGTCATCAGGGGAAAGTTTCTGGAGTGGAAACGCAGCAATAAGGTGAAACATATTTAGGAAAAATGACATTTTTATGTGTGTGAACATGAAAGCCTATCTCTGACTTCAAAGTGAAACATGTCAAACTAGTTCTGCTATAGAGAACAGCAAGACGTGGTCAAAAAAAATCCAAACAGAGCTAAAACATGACCCTCGAGTTAAGATGTATGGATTTATTGCAAAATCTAAACTACTTTTTAGTGTTTTTTCCTATTTAGTTATGAAATGTAGACTAGTTTGTGTGTCTTAGCCCTTTAACAGAAATCAGCTAAACATGATATCCCTGTTGAGCATTTCCTAAAGTCTTCTTATTGATTTCCTCCCTTCCTTCCTTCCTGGCAAGCAGCAGCTGAGTTCAGTTTATCAGCTCGCTGTGAGGCCCGCTGCAGAAAGATGATCCAACACAGTCTACATTTTGTTGCCTTTAATCTAATTTGCCAAAGTTCCACTTTCATAATGGGATGCTGCAGTTGTGAGTTGAGAGGAGTCTGAAAATCTCCGCTTGAGGTTGCATTTCAGCACAGCTGGACGCCTCAGACTTGATAATTGGATGCCGAGAAGCTTTTAATTCACAAATCCAGAGGACATGAGTTGACAAAAAATACAATGAATTAGGTTGTTTTTGCTCATAGGGATGGATTACACATCTAAAGGAGGCTCATTTTTACATCAATGTGACGTTAAGTGCAGTTAAGTTTGAGGACCGATCAAAAACTTGCAGCAGAGTCATGAAAATGTTCAATGCTCGAAACCAAACTGTCTGTTTACCGTCTGAAATCTGAGTGTGGCTGAATTGTGCTGAGACTTCAGAGACAGTCACATGTACAAGCACACGTGAAGTTATTCTGCATCCTTCTGGCAGCATTTTAAGCCATGGAGCAGCGTGGCTTTTTGGAGAGATCATCAAAGTTTGACTGTGAGGACGAAGCCTCCGGCCGTTTACTGCCCACAGAGGAGGACGGAGGAAGAAGAAACAGAGCTGTGAGGAAATGTAACCCTCTGAATGTACAACAGTGTGACTGTTGCCATCTGGTGTTAAAATACGATCAAACTCTCCTCTGATTACTCAACATGTGCAATCTGTTCTTTTTGACATCTAAACCGACACCGAGAGACAGTTTAACTCTCTGCACCCCGGTCAGTTTTTGGCCGTTTTTATTTCCTGTCACGTTTTTAAGCCACTGTGGGCTCATTTTCCACTGCAATGTAAAGTACTGCACCTTTGTGAAAACAAGACAACCAGAACTAGAAATGAAATGTCTTCTGAGCAATATAGCAAAGTTCCACCATAAATCATAAAAAAAGTTTAATTTCTTTGATTTTTCATTTGACAGTTTTTTCAAAAAGTGCCGACAAGTGTGTCTACACTGTAAAAAATGGTGACATGACATATTACACATATTTTGTTACATTATATTTATTTTGTATTTTATTCCATATTTCTGTCTCATCTTTGCTCTCTAAACTGCCTGCAGTTCAGCCAAGAAGTTCTTCCTCCAGCCTGTCCTCAAACAAAAAACTACCACATAAGTCGTCTGTACACGCCCGTATTACGACCCAGTGTTACGTTTTGACGTATGCAACCTCTAGCGGTTGAATAAATATCGACACTCTGGAGTTGCAGGTGAAACGTCACCATGAACAAACTTTTATCTAACACTATCCCTGTCCCTATCCCTAACCCTAACCCTAACCCCGTGTTGGGAAAGTGAGGAAAAAGCCGTTTTGCGACGGAAAAGCCGTTTTGTGAATTAAATCCCGTAATGCGTTCCTTTTCCCCGTAGGGGCGCTAACGTAAATACGCTCTCACGGGTCGTATTCCGGTGCACGTTACATACGACCGATGCGGTCGTATGAATTTGAGGACTTGTTGCTTCTTCAGGTACTTTGGTCGGCTGACTAACTGAGGACTTCCCGGTTGTGCTGCAAATTTTATTTAATTTTTTTGTATTTTTAAGATCTGATGGAAATTGTAGAATTTTTGGGAATATTTGAAACTAATTTTGGTTATACTCATCATAGTTAAATTTCTATTCATTCGACAATCCTCCAGCTGTGGTTTAAACCTGATATTAGTGCAAAATGTTACTGGATCAGATCCTTGCTGGACATTGCATCATTAGAGAAGACCACAGCTCGACTGAACAACGCCAGTTTATCCACAGTAAACGCATGGAAGGGACTTTGCTCGAGAATTAAGGACATTCTAACCAGTTAAAGTCCATTGATATGTCTCTGCTATGTTTGATCATTTGCTTTGTTTTATTTGCTCTGCCCTTTTTTGCTTTTATTTGCTCTTATGTGTACTATTAGGCCATATCTTGCTTGTACATGCTCTTTTGACAGTGCAAATAAAAAGTATAATGACAAAAAAAATTCTATTCATTCAAAATCTGCCAGTGAGTGCAGGTTTTTTCCGTTTTTTTTTTTTTTTTTTAAGAATCTGACGCCAACTGCTTGCTTACTGCAAGCTCTATTTTGAGGGGAAATTTTCAATTAAATTTTATTTTTGTTATATAGCACCAAATCACAACATTTGCCATCTCTCAGCACATCACAGAATAAGGAAAAAAATAACTAAACAATGAAATCTGAAGTTTTCTTTGGATTTCCCTCAAGCAAGCAACATGGAAAGTCCAATTTTTTATTTTAAAATTTGACCTATAAAATGAATAGATTTCAATGTTATATCAGAATTTTAAGCTTCAATTTGGTTACACAGGCAGAGCAAGGACACTGAAAAGTTGAAAATCCAACGATTCTCTCCGTTTTCAGTTTCTTGCTCAGATAAATGGTGTAATTTTGTAGATTTTTTGAAGACAAAATGTCTTCAAACCTGCCTGCATTCTGCAGTTCAGAGGGTAAACGGTGTATAAATTAGCATTTTACATCACTCTCTAAATATCACACGTCTCTCGTTTCTTTCCTCCTCTGCTGTTACACAAGCATGTAAGGAATCACAGCAACACACAATCATATCAGCAGTCTGTCAAACGCCAGCAAGAAAGAAATTCAACAAACCACAAAAAGGGCCACAACCCACACAAACACGACGTCTCCAGCTGATCCATCATCAGCTGTCAGTCAGGACGCCCGGTCAGCAGCCGAGCTTCAATCACCGCCACAATAAAAGCACGCTGAGAGCAAAGTTCACCTCCAGTAGGACTGACGAGAAGCGACGAGACAGACAGGCAGCATGACAAGTCGTCTCCAGGGATTCGGGCGAGGACTTAAAGCAGCACGACTCGGACCGATTTTAAACATTTAGAAAAATATCACAGCGAGGTTAAACTGAGCTGCACCTGAATGATGGCTAATACAAATCTAAAATGACACGCCGGAGCTCGATGTGATAAATGTGTAAACAAAAAACAGCGTCTGTAATTCAGTCCTCCCACACCTTTGCAGCATCTGAGTTGTCAGAGCAACCTGACTGTCTTTTATCGTTTAGCTGAGTCTACAGTGAACCATATTTGTGCAACTAAAAGCTACAGAGTAAAACATGAGGCCTAATGCACACAATTTCCCTCCTCTCCAAACCAGAACAGCGACGCCAAGTTGAAACTGAAACTAATCATACAGGTAAAAGCACGAACAGCATAAAAAGACAGCTGTGGAAAAAAAAAATCTGAAGACTATATATGAAAAAATCATCAAAATACCCCCCCAAAAAATCTAAATATAACATTATTTTCATATTTGTTTATTGTTCAATGGAATTTTCTTCAATGTCAAATATTGTCGTTAATGCAACATGTTTGGTGAATTGAATACATACACGTTTAGAAATGGACAACTCTGGTTATTTGCACATTACTAATTGCACAGTTCTTATTTGATTTATATTTTTCTGCCTACTTGCACACCATCTACACTGTTTTTAACCTTTGTATATACAATAGCATTCCAAAGTTTGGGGTCACTCAGACAATTTTATGTTTTCCATGAAAACTCACTCTTTTATCCATGTGCTAACAAAACTGCACAAGGGATTTCAAATCATCAATTAGCCTTCCAACACCATTAGCTAACACAATGTAGCATTAGAACACAGGAGTGATGGTTGCTGGAAATGTTCCTCTGTACCCCATGGAGGTATTCCATTAAAAATCAGCTGTTTCCTGCTAGAAGTCATTTACCACATTAACAATGTCTAGACTGTATTTCTGATTAATTTAGTGTTATCTTCATTGAAAAAAATGCTTTTTTCCCCCAAAAATAAAGACATTTCTAAGTGACCCCACATGTTAGTTTATGTTCTGTATATACATAGGTCTTCTTCTTTTTTTAAATATCTCTACATCCCCTCTTTGCTCTGCTTTAATTTCTGTAAATTCTGTATGCTGAATATGTTGTTGGGTTTGGAATCAACAAAGTACCTACCATTTTTAAGCACTTTTGTTTTTTTAAACAGACACGTTTTTCAATTCCAGTGTTTCCTCTTATGGTTCACGTTTTGTTTTTAAAGTGAAATTAGATTTTTGATGCCAAACTACAGTTACTGTTCTGGCTCCAAAGACAATCACAGACATGGCATTCAACCCAGTCAAAAACTGTTTTTCCAAATGTTCAGGTAAGGAACAGGAATATCAGAGTGCCAGTTTCAGAAAGCTGCAGAAATTGCTGAAGCAGACAGGAGTGTCAGGTTGGTTAGCAATCTGAACAGCCATGTTTAAAAAGCCCATATTCTGCTTGCTTTCGGGGATTTTCCTTTAGTTCAGTATTAAATGGCTGCTTTTTGTGCATGTAAAATGTCTGCAAACTTCAAAGTCCAAATTTTACATCAGAAGGAGCTATTCTCTCTCAAAGCAAACTGCTCTTCACCTGCCTGAAACACCTCGTCTGAAGCCCAGGTTTTTCTTCCTTCACTCATCTATAGCTGCGTTTCCATTACCCTTAGATATGCGCAAAATGTGAATAGCGCAATAAAAAACTGGTAATGGAAACACCTGAATTTCGAAAAAGGACTAAAGTATCGCTAAAAAGTTTTTACGCTCTCATGAGGTGGTTTTTCAGACATTTTGATATTGAAAAATATCGCAAAAGCGCAATGGAAACACTTTTTCCGCATTTATACGTCACCGGACATGACGTGCCTGGTCACATGACCAGTTCTCTCGGAGTAAACATGGCGCGGTACGTGTGGACAGAAGAGGAGACCGAGACTTTTCTTGCCATTATTCTTGAGAAAAACATCACTGCCATACGAGACAGCAAACAGCAGAGGAATGCAGAGTGTTACAAGGAGATAGAAGCGGAAATGAGGGAGAAAGGGTTCAACATCCAAATCTCGCGGGATGATATTTTACGAGAGTTACGATGCTTCTGCCCAGAACAACTTTCAGTGGAAACACGTTCAAAGCGCAGATATACTTTGTCGAAATTTTAAAATTATCGCTTTTATTTTGCAAAAAACTGTAACGGAAACCCAGCTTATGTCATCAGGTAACATTCGCATAACGCCTGATTAGCAGCGAGTTTGGCATTTAAAGGGCTGCTTAATCACAGCCTCACATTTTTTTCCCCACTACAGCCACTTCTGCTTGAGCTACAACACAATACTCAGAGATTTGTGTTACTGTATTTAGCCAAAGTTAGCTTGCTTTCAATGAGATACCTGACCAATCAGAGCAGACTGGGCTTCGACACGAAGGATGCCTTAAAGAAACACGAGTTAAAACTGAGCTTTTCAGACAGAAGCTGGGAAAAGATGATGTAGCAATGTACTGTATAGGAAATATAATGTGTTTCTGAACAAAAAAGCATGTCAACATACAAACTCTAGATGTGCAGAATACAGGCCCTTTAACAGGCAGCCTGGAGATCTGAGAAAGGTTTGTACTTTACCAAGATGGCCATCACACCCAAGCATCTGCAAAAGTCAGTTTCTGGCTCAAGAACACATTTCAGTTGAGCATTATTTGTACAAAATGGTGCTAAATCCTGCAGCTGATACTCAAGAGACCTGGGAACTAGTTTTAGTAACTAATGTCACAGAAAAGCTTCAGTGTTGTGCCAAAAAGGTGATCGTTGGTACAATTATCCTTCTGCTCCTGCATTATTTTACTTGATATGTGCCCGACATTACTATTATCAACTACTCTAGTTATTTTAAGGGGCTAATTAAACTCATATAATGTCATTTTCCACTTGCCTCAGTCATTCATTGTGCCTGAAATGTTATCAAGGCATCAAAATGGCTTAGTCGCATTTCTGAGGGTCGTCCTGTAAAGATTAGAGCAGATTTTTTTTGGTTATGTATAAAACTTTCTATATATCATGTTAATTTTAATCTAAGCAAGGACCACAGACATATCTGACACATACAGTCTAAACATCAGAAATAACAGTGTAGTGCTTCCTATAATCATCCTAAATTTAACACAAGATAAAATGCAAACTTTTTTTGATAACAACTCGTCTGTTACAGGAAGTAAAGTTTTACAAACATGAGCCATACAGCTAGCCTAGCCGCGCTAGACCCAGCTCTTAAGACACAAGGGTCTAGGAACGCTCGACAGGGAGGGAGGTGGGCTAAAAGGTTGTCTTTCAAATCACTCTGCAGCAATTGGGTAGGTATACAACCAATCAGCGCAACGAATAGGCTGACGTAGTTCCGAGAGCACCGGATTGTGGCTAAGTCCCATTAGCTTCCCAACCAGCGGTGCCAACTGATGTATTAAGGATTTGCCATATCCCGTCGGCATAAGTCCAAATACGTCTTTCTTCTCAATGAAACACTTAAGTGCCGTCCTTTGTTTATCTTCCAAGTTGAATTTTAGCTTCAAATCTTTAAGGGCTGTGGCCAAAGCCGAGTCGAAAGATAACTGTTTATTGTGCGCCGGTTGTTTCTGTCAGAATCGTCGCGTCTCTGTCGTCACTTAGTTACGCCCGCCTTCTGACTCTATACTTCATGGTGATTCGTCCGGTCAGTTTTAGGAGCATCCAACCTCGAGCCTTATGGAGGGTAACTAGACCCACCCTGGCAGAGAATTAAATTCGTTGCCGTGGGTTGTCTAGCGCGGCTAGGCTACCATACAGCCTCAATATGAAGCATTCAGTCAGTTTTTGGCACAAGATCAGCATCTTCACTCCCCAACGATTAGTCAGATGCATCAGAAAGGGACGCTTTCCCTTTATGCACAGTGAGTTTAAGGTGGACTGATCTTTGTGGATCATCTTCACACTTTCCTACTGGAGGTTTTACTTTGCATAAGTGAAAAACTAAACCTAGACAGAGTATTTCTTCCGTAGCCCTATGCTGTTGTGTGAAGACCAATCAAAACTTATTTATGCTGCAAAATACTGGGAAAATGCTGGAGTACTCGACAAATTAACAACGATCAATGCTAAAAGCCTCATTCTGGCTGCTTATCTGTTGAGCAGACTTGTTGGAGTTGAAATGCAAATAAAAAAGTTTCTTAGTTTTGTACAAGGACCTTGAAAAATACATGTTTTGTGCAGATAAAACTCCACTTTGGACAAAAAATTAACTCCACTTTGGACCTAAATTAAATTTAATCCATCCGTCCTTAATGTTCCGTCCTCCTGCAGTCAATATATGCAGCCAGCACCTGTGTCAACACCACATTTACTCAGCGAAATCATTTATCTGCAGAGAAAACTCCACAGCAGCCTGTGCACACACCAGCGAGTCCCAAACATCTGGCTGCGTTTTCCCTCAGATTACACATCCATTAAAACAAAATGCCACATTTTCCATCTGAACCATCAGCGTCACACTTCAGTCCCAGCGTGACGCTACCGCCGAGTCCCAAAATAAAACCCTCCTGACGGACGGAGAGTGTGATATCAGCCAGAGAGGAGATGATGGAGCCTGAAAATGTGATGGAGCTTAAATTAAAGCAGCTGCAAACATGATGAGAGACAAAACACGCAGCCAGGTGTAACCTCCTCACCTGTACCTGGAAACAAGGCAGGGTCTTCTAGTTTCCTCAGGGTTCAAAGGTCTCACATGGAGCTTTACAATTACTTGAGGGAACTAAGTTTACAGTATTTTAACCCTTTGACACACAGTGTGGGTCAGGAGATACCCATTTTCCATTGGATCTGGGTCACTTTTGACCCATTTTGTTCATTAAATGGCGAAAGAACCGCATGTTCTCCTGTTGAGGATGAACATGTTCTGTTTTCTAGATGAGTTTTTCAGACGTTTTTTTTGCAGGTTTCAGTGGATCACATCACCTCAGTCCAATCCTGCTTCTCTCCAACAGGCACTATTTTTGCTTTAGAATTGATTGTCAGCTTTTTTACAGAGTTTTAAAGCCTTTCTGGGTCTGCCCTCAGGCTACATAGAAGTTGCGTTGACCCCACAGGAGCCAGTTCTCAGGATCAGATCCTCAGGTGTGGCTCTTCTGACTGAAATCTAAAGGTGACCATCAGGGCTCCTCATCTGTGAAACAACCTGCCTGAGGTGATGAGACTCACAGAGTCAGTGAGATCTTTAAAACTGATTCTTTGTGATGTTGTTTAGTTGATGCTGATTAAGGTTTTCAGTGCCGATTTGATTTACATCCATTTGGATGAACATGTAGGTTTTTTTGCATCTCAGATTTCTACAAAGACAATTACTGTAAGAAGCTTTCACTCAATCAAGACATGCAGCTTCTTTAATGATTTCATTTCAAATGTGCAATATTTTTAATTAAAAATAGTTTTTATTCAAAATACGCCATTAAGTGTTTAACCCTTTGAGCCCCAAAACAAGTTAGAAAAACAGGTTGTCATAACAAAAAACATGCTACAAGATGGTTGGATTTTCCACTCCCTGATGTTTTTTGTTGACCAATCTTGTGTTACATACAGCTGTGTTGAGAAAAATAGCCAAATCTAAACTTAAATTCAGGTCTCACTTGAATGTTTAGCAAAATAAAGCATTTGCAATCGATCCTGATGTAAAAAAATTAACAAAAAAAAATGACCAAAAACTGGGAATAACAGTCCCAATGTATCTTCCAGAGTGGCAGTCAACTGACAGAAAATGAATTATTCTGATTATAAATCCATTATTTAAGTCCTTTATAGGCCAAAATTCCAAACAATATCTTGTTTAAAGCTTCTCAAATGAGGATTTTCAGCTTTTATATAGCTACAAGCATGTCGCCTTGGATATTTACAGAGCCTCCATGGAAATTTTAGTACCACAGAGATCGCTTTCCTGCATAAAGGATTGTTTACCACCCTCCCCAAGAACTTTATCCAGCCACAAAGGAAAACCAACAGCGCAAAAATGATAAGAATTGAGAACAAAAAGAGCAATTTAATGTCTGTTAATTAGGGTTTCATTTACACAAACACAAGTTTGTTTATCAAGCGGTCAGAAATAATGAGAAATAATAAGAAATGGTTGTATGCAAAGACCCAAGCTGAGCAGGAAAAACTCTGCTACAGACCAAACTATTAATTATTTGATCAATAAAATAATTGTTAGTTGCAGCAACTTTTGTTTTCATTCATCAAAGTCCACTCAGATGTCTGCCATTTCTGGAATTTTCCGAAGCCAACAACAGCTCAAACTCTGCCCACTAAACTGAATCATTTTTCACATGAAACAGCAGATGCAGCACTGTGAAGGTCTTCCAGGAAAGAAAATGTTTTCTCTTATCTCCATATTTAAACTAAATCACATCTCCCAGCTCTTAAACTGTGGCCTTTCAGATCAGATTCAGCTCTTTTTCTGCCCGAGTGCGGCTCTTCAACAGGTCAAAATGTTTTTTAAAAACTAAAATTACAGCTCAAGTGTCCACCGCCTTTGCTTTCCAACACTTTCAAATGCGATTCAGCGATAAGGCCTTCATGTAAAATGCATCTCACAAGCTCGGCTGCCTGGCTGGAGCTTCCCTCTGCTTTTTCTGCTGCTGCCTCTCTGCAAGTGGAAGCTGTCACGTCTCAAATAAACTGAGTAAAATCAATATCTGTGACAGACAGGAAAAAAGAAAAGCATCAAGTGCAGCTCAAAAATACTCCTACCTGGAGGAGCATCAGGAGAGAAGCATCATCCAACCCAGAGGAACACGAATCCCTCAGAGAGCAGAGGGAACGCTGCTCCTCGCACCCAGTAACAGCTGATCTGAATACGAAGAGGCCGACAAAAGACCCGACGCCTCCTGGGGCTGAAACACCTCCCTCATCCTTCATTCATGTCGCCCTGCAGGAGTCCCCACCCTCGTCCTCCCCACAGGAGGCCGGCAGCCCCCCCACTCAGGACGACTCCAAGCATGTAGAGGAGCCATATGTTGGACCAAAAACACCCCCTGACTACTCAGCAAAGTGGAGGAAAACACAAAAAACGCGGCAGAATGAAGACAAAACTGAGGGTTTGTACGCTGCAAAGATCTTTCGAAACAAGGAAAACACATTGAAGACACAGAAAGCAATTACCTGTGTTTATTCACATAGTTTTAGAATTACTAACAGGATCAACATATGTCACCCAAACCCAGCTGTTCTAAGCTAATATGATTTCAGTCATTGGGTTTGATCCAATCTTAAAAATCAATCTGAAAACATGTTTAATCATTTCATTCAGTCTTTGTTTTGATCTGTGTGTTTTTAATACTCTGTAAATAGCAGCAATTGTTGCACCTCATTTCTTTGACCAGCATGATTTGCACATTAATTACAAGTCCTTCTGCACATTGGTTCTCTTATTTTTCTTAAATGTAATAAATATGAGCTACAAGACACCTTGAATTTCCCCCAGGGGATGAATAAAATATCTATCCATCTATCTCAAAATAAAATAAATCTGGAATAATCTCAACACATGAGACTGAAATCTGGCACAAAAATGCAACTAAACTTTAAAATTTATTAAAAAATACAATATTTTGTCTCGATTTTTGTGATGAAGAAGATAAACTACATATTATGCTACCTGTGAAAAAATGTCCTCCCTCAAATGTCCCTAAAAATGTCCATGTCTTCAGCCTGCATGCTATACATATTTCTACTACTTTCTATTACTTCTAAAACTGATTGGATTTGAACACCTGCTTCTTATTTGTCTTGTAATATTAACTGTCTACTGGCTTGCTTTTGTTATTTTTGTTATCTTCTGCGATTTCTGCTCTCTGATGGACTATAATCTCTAGATTCATTCGTCTTAAAAAAATAAACGACATTCAGCAAAAATTCTTCACATACAGCATGTGAGCAAACGGGAATTGAACCAGAGTCCCAAACAAATGTCACTTAGATGCAGTCACACATTAAAGAACAGGCAGCAGATTTTTAAATCATAAACTGATCACTTCAATGTAGGAACGAGTGACAAATGTTCCTTACGTTTACGATAATTAGTCTTTAAATCCATCAATGACGTCTTCCCTCCTCTAAGTCTGACAACAGTTCTATTCCTGAATTGAAGCTAAAAGGAACATTAACTTAAAGCTACGTCTTAATGACAAAATACAGATGGAATAAAAGCCACCAAGTCACAAATTCTGTCTCAACTGAGCTTGTATCAACACTGATGTCTGTGAAGTCGTGCATAAGCCGTGTGGAGTCTAAATTAAACTAGAGACTAAATATGACAGCAGAGGTTCATTTCTGCGCTCTAAGAAGAGTTGTTGAGTTGGAGGATCCACTACCTGCTTCCCACACACACATACAGCCTTTTCTTAGTCCACAGAAATAGGAATGTACAGAGAAAAACAGCAGGGTTCTCTATAAAAGGCATGAAATCAGAGTCAGACTCCCACGTAGAGCTCGAAGCTGAAGGCGATCAGAGCTGCAGCAGCATCACTCAGCTTTACGTAAAACGGTGAAGAGAAGAAGGAGGCAGGTCAGAATCAACCAGCGCTGGACGCTTTAATCAACAGAGAATTCTCTGTTGTTCTCAGGTAAATGCTGGTTAGTTTACATTGACATGGCACACAAAGGCTCAAATGTAGTCCTATTATGGATTTGTTTTCCATTATTGTTTCCTTCACAAACAGATAAGCAGATGCAGGGTATCTGCAAGTTTAGGGATGCTGAATTAAAGATTACATTTTCTTTTATGCGATCGCTTCATTTTTTTTGTACAATTCAACATTCATCTTCAAAGAGACACATAAAATATATCGACCAAACAGAAACCCACAAAGGTCAGAGTGAGAATACTTTGATTTGAGTTGTAAAGGAAAGCTAGACTACTGTGAGGTGGTACTAAAACACAAACTTAACACAAATTGCTCCAGAAAACCAAGGCATTGCAAGGTAATGAAATTTTACTGCAAGGTAAAGCAAAAAATACTACGAAGGAATGCAAACGTGTTAGCCTAGCCGCGCTAGACAACCCACGGCAACGAATTTAATTCTCTGCCAGGGAGGGTCTAGTTACCCTCCATAAGGCTCGAGGCTGGATTCTCCTAAAACTGGCCGGACGAATCACCATGAAGTGTAGAGTCAGAAGGCGGGCATAACCAAGTGACGACAGAGGCGCGACGATTCTGACAGAAACAACCGGCGCACAATAAACAGTTATCTTTCGACTCGGCTTTGGCCACAGCCCTTAAAGATTTGAAGCTAAAATTCAACTTGAAAGATAAACAAAGGACGGCACTTAAGTGTTTCATTGAGAAGAAAGACGTATTTGGACTTATGCCGACGGGATATGGCAAATCCTTAATACATCAGTTGGCTCCGCTGGTTGGGAAGCTAATGGGACTTAGCCACAATCCGCCGGTGCTCTCGGAACTACGTCAGCCTATTCGTTGCGCTGATTGGTTGTATACCTACCCAATTGCTGCAGAGTGATTTGATAGACAACCTTTTAGCCCGCCTCTCTCCCTGTCGAGCTTCCCAAGACCCTTGTGCCGTCAGAAACATGGGTGTAGCATGGCTAGGCTACAAAAGTGTTGCAAGGTAACACAAAACTTCAGAATGGGAATTGAAAAGTATTGTGACAGAACACAGAACTTGTGGAAAAGTATTGCAGTAAAACATGAAAGTATTGCGAAGGAACGCAAGCCAGGTGGGATAAAGAAATAAGAAACTTGCTGCAAGAGAACACAAAAATATTGTAAAGGAAAAACCAATTGTATTGCGAGGGAATGCAAAAAGAGAATGAAAAAGCATTGCAGTGATTCTACAAAGTTTAGAGGGTTCAAGACTTTTACTTCCTTCCATTTGCAAACAATCTTTTAGTTTTAAGCTAAAACTGTTGATTGATAAACTGTACTAATAGATATGTTATAACAGCTTGTCTGTGTTAACGGTATTCTAAGTTATAATCTGTCAAAAGTTTAACACAAAGAATTAAAGAAAATCATGGAAAAAAAAGTTTTCTTCAGTTCTCATATGAAATGCTCAGTGAATCCTTTCTCCTAGTTGGCCCTTTGACCAATGGATGCCTTAAGCTGAACAGATGGGGCCTCTTTCAGTGAATTAAAGCTACTTGGTGGCAGAGTCAGTACAAAGCAGCACGAGGCTGCAGCTAGCTGCTGAGTTAAACTACGAATAGAGGTGGAGGAGGGGAGTTGGTTCAACCCTGACCTCCATGATGCTCGGCTTTGTTTTCATTGTAATGGAAAGAAACAATCAGGACTTAACAAGTTTCCACACAGCAAGCTTCTGTCATTAACCGGTCATTCAGATTATTAACAAGAAGAATCTCTGGTTAGTTTTAATTCTCTGACAATGCATGCTGGGAAGTCTGCTAGTGGGCCAGTTTTGTTTCTTTAGAAAATGAATTGAATGAGCTGAGCGGTGTTTTCATTCAAGAGTGAAGAATTCAAAATTAGAAGAATTCATGTTTAAAAATTCTGAAGTGGCCTGAGAATAAAACGGAGATATTTGAAGATGAAACTTCAATTAGATCTACTTTAAGATAATGACAGAAAGTTAATTACACTGAATTCCTGCAGTTTACACCACACAGAGCTAAATTATTGTACAAAATGATCATTACAATAAATCACTGCACAATTGAGACTGTTAATGGGCCAGAATACTTGGAACGGCTTTGGAAAGGATTTCAAAATTCTGAAGAAGTGACAGTACCTGTTTTTCTATGGTACCAAAGACGCAATAGGTATTGGAGATGGCCGAGAACAACAACATGTGAAATGGTGGCAGCAAGTATAGCTGCAGATATTTGCCGTTTGCATTCTGACTTTTGGTTGTCACAACTCAAACAGCTGCACAGAGTATTTAAAGGAAGAAACACCTGAAGCTGGTCCAAGCAGATCAAAAATGAAGATCCAGATGCAGAGTTTCAGTTGGTACTTTATGTCAAAATGTCATCAGAATGCTACCGTTTGGAGCACCTGTTGAAGAAACGTTCCACATTCACAAAAGACCAACGTCAGCATGGTTAGGTAGAACTGAATAAGCTTTATGTGAAGAGGTGAAACATCTTTAAGAATGTAAAAATAAGTCTGACTGCTTTCTGCTGAAGCCCCTACAATTACCAATGACCTGAACAACTGAAAATCTACACATATTTCCTTTAATTCAAGGATAAACACACAATGACTGGTGTGGTAAGAAGCAAAGATGTGAAAACTTAGAACTGAGTAAGCTTCTTGCAAAAGAGGGGAAACATCTTCAAGGAACTTGAAATAAGTCCAGGTGCTTTCTGCTGAAGCTCCTAGAATTACCAATGACCTGGATGACTGAGAATCTACATATTTCCTTTCACTTTTGGATAAACACTGTACAACTGGTCTGGGAGGAAGAAAAGATGTGAAAACTCAGAGCTGAAGAAGCCTCTTGGGTAAGAAGTGAAACATCTTCAAGAACGTAAAAGTGAAGTCCGGTTGTTTTCTACTGAAGCTCCTACGATTAGCTTGTGTAGGCTAACTTGGCGATAATTCACACTGGTTGCGGCTACCATCATTATCATTCAGCTTGTCAGAATATAGCATGAGTAGCATGTTGCAGTTCCTTCTACATAAAGAGTACATGTTTTATACAACACTGATACTGAGTTTGGTATTGAGAATTGTAGAATTATACAAAGGTAACATCCATGTGTCATATATTGTGCCAAATGAGAGAGATAAATTACTGAGCAGTTTCACACAAAAACAAATAGCACTCCATGGATTTTTTCCAACAAGCTATCCTTTAAACTGACAAAACATCAACTGTGTCATTCATGGCTCAATTTAAACAAGATGAATAGATTATTTGTCTGTTGATGTTGACCACTGTGCATATTTTTCCCAAAAAATATCTTGATCATTGTCTTGAAACTAGGGATAGATCTGAGAACTCGAGGCCACCACCCACAGAAATACCATAATAATTTGGCAATCCTAAGGAATCCAAACTCCTTAATGGGAACATATTTTACTAAATGATCATCATGATATATTAAAAGGAGACTTGAAACTAGCGATTAAGACCATAAACTCGATAGAAAATAGGTTTACTGAGGTATTAAATCAAGTGAAAGTAGGCTCATTTTCACATAGACTTGCAAACACAGGCGTCGCCCCTGCTGGCTGTTAGAGAGAATGCAGGTGAAAGTCAAATCCACATTTTCACTTCATCTCAAGGCTACATGTTTTATACACAATCTGCTAGCATAAAGTCACTTCTTTTAATCTCCACACCTTCAGTTTGTGGGGCTGCACAGTGGCGTCAGTGGTTAGCACTTTGCCTTGCAGCAAGAAGATCCCTGGTTCAAATGCCGGCCTGACCCTGGGATCTTTCTGCATGGAGTTTGCATGTTCTCCCTGTGCATGCGTGGGTTTTCTCCGGGCACTCCGGCTTCCTCCCACAGTCCAAAAATATGCTGAGGTTAATTGGTTACTCTAAATTGTCCGTAGGTGTGAATGCGAGTGTGATTGTTTGTCTGTATATGTAGCCCTGTGACAGACTGGTGACCTGTCCAGGGTGTCCCCTGCCTTCGCCCAAGTCAGCTGGGATAGGCTCCAGCACCCCCCGCAACACTAATGAAGATAAAGCGGTGTATAGAGAATGGATGGATGGATGGACCTTCAGTTTGTGCCACTGATTTTTTGTAGTTTCATAGCCACAATAATCCTGCATAAAAGTGACTATAAACCAGAAGGTTCCGGCTTTTGTTCTAGCAGCCGCATGTTACTAACAAACTATTTTAAGGGTCACATACAGCTTTATTACTTTCAGACAACCAAACCAAATGTTGTAAAATCAGATTACAATCCTCTCATAAACCAGAGCGTCAAGCCAGTCGAAGCATTTCTATAATTCATTAATGTCGTTTCTTCCAAGCCCCCATCAGTCTCCATTATGTAGAACATTTTTTTTTAAAAAAAACAACAAAAAAAAAAAAAAAACATGCTCTTAGCACAAGCCTGTGGTTGAATAAATGACAAAAAAACTTCCATCAGCAGACGCTTTCACGACCCTCCGTAAATCAAATGTACAGCGGAAGTGGCAATAAACGAGCTTCTAACGGCAGAGTTTGACTCGTTCTTGTTAACGTTTAATCCTCAGTACTGGTGAGAATAAACCTGACAAACAGTCCTCAACTGCACAGGCGTGAAAACACAGACGCAGCACACGGATAATGACCTGAAATCAATCAGAGCTTCAGAGGGATTATTCGCACATTGCAGCACAGATCGGGTGGCACCAGTCTGCAGCCTCTGGACGCTTTGGATTTGGTTCAGGAGGTGATGTGAAAAGAGGACGATGTTTAAAAAAAGCCACAGTCTGAAATCTGTTTCCTCAGGAGGACAGAATTAGACGAACGTAGAAGGAAACGTCTGTTCACCTCAAACAGCAGCTCAATGTGAAACCTCTAAAAAGCAACTGACTAGAGACAGAAAAGGGTTTAAAAATCTAATTTTTAATTCAATAAGGACCTAAAATGTTTTTGATTTGACGCACATAATGAGACCCCCTGAGAAATCAACACTATTGCTTTATTGTTTGACCATTTTCTCTTTCAGCGCGACTTCTAATTAGGGATTTCAAACTGTTTAATAGATTCCCAAACAAGCTGCATGACGTTTGAGATGTACAATTTGTTTTTGTTTCAAAAATATTAATGCTGATCACAACTTTGGCTTCCCTCAAGTAAGCGAACACAATTGATTGATTTTTAAAACTCTCTGCTCGAGGAAAACTCTGCTGCATATCAAATCAAGAACTTCTTTAAGAGGTCTGCTCCATCTGCATCAGTCTGTACGAATTTTATTTTTAAACATTGTGTTGCACAACAGAGCAGAAGAGGCAAGATTTTAAAAAAGAAGAAGAAGAAGAAGAAGAAGAAGAAAAAAACCCTCAGTGAGCTGCAGTCAGATTGGAGATTCGGCGAGGACATCTGGAGCGAGTACAGTACAGCACGTCAGCGCTACACCTTCTGGCAACAGTTTCCATTAAAGTCAGAGCGAGAGCTGTCGCCAAATGTCTCCTTCCGCTTGGTCAGACCCGTTATTTATTCCTCACTGTGTGTGGCCACGGGCCGTAAATACATCTGTAATTACCCACACTGCCGTCAGGTGGGGTTAATGGAGAAACCATTAGCACGAGGAGAGAGTGGATGGATGGAGGAGGCAGGGAGGGAACAACAGTGGAGGAGGAAACCATCATCACCATCACATATTAATCCTCAGGACTCAGCTGCTTACTGCTCTGATCAGGTCAGCAATTAAAACAGCATCGTGCTAAATTAAAAAGGCAATATGATGATTAAAATCACTAATGAGGCTGCTGCTGCTCCACATTGAACTGATGTTTGACTTTTCCTTGTATGTCTGCAGCTCTGAGTCCACTGGTCCCCACTGAGGATGTAAAGATTTCATTACTAAATAGTCTCATGTCTAAAGAAGAGGTCTCAGTAAAATGTTAATTTGTTGGAGATTACCTTCTGGATCAGCTGCATCTGCTGATTTATATTTACCTGGTTTCTCATTTGAACTTCAATTGTCAGTTTCAAATAAGCATTCAGCCACTGCACACATTTCTCGGACGTCCTGATCGAGGTTTTCACCTTTGATCCAATCAGAGTTGGTTAATATCAAGCATCTGTTAATATGGAGTCCTACTCTGATACCATTTTTCCAAGATAAAAAATGGTATTTCAAGTACATTAAAGTTATTAAAATAAATCCAATCCTAAATTATAAATACACCACCAGTCAACAGTCTGGACACACCTTCTCATTCAATCATTCAATGTTTTTCATTTATTTCCATTATCTACATTGTAGAATAATACTGAAGATTAACACTTTTTTGTTTACAACATAATTCCATATGTATTCTTTAATAGTTTTGATGTCTTCAGTATTAATCTACAATGTAGAAAATAATAATAAAAAAAACATTAAATGAGAAGGTGTCCAAACTTTTGACTGGTATTGTATGTTTTGTAACAGTTAAGGGATCTTTCAAAGAGATTTTTTTTCCACAGATTTTTCCTGTTTTGTTAAACTAGTGATAATATCCAGTAAAATCTGACCCAATCTCTGCATCAAAAATCTGGACTTTTACAAGCAGCAATTTGTTCTTTTACAATGTTTGACCAAAAAAGCAACAGTGCCAGAAAAAAAATCTTGTAAAATTCTAAAACTTTAATGTCAACTTTCAAGTCAGTCCACCTTTGAGAGTTGTTCTGAAATTCTCTTATATATATATATATATATATCATCTCCAGCAGCACCTGACCTGAGTAAAAAAGCAAATTTATCACATTTTGCTCAAGAACTTCACTGGAGTTTGAAGTTTTCTGCTGTAAAACAAGAACTTGCAACTGTCTACATAATGGCAAATAACTGCTTTAATGACAAACCATATGTGTTATGTCTTCTTTGTATATTTCTGTTGCAAATGTTTTCCAAATTTGTGCTTTAATCCCTTAAATCCTCACTGATGTCACATTATTTTTATTTAGTGTCATAACCAAAGTGTGGTTTAGTCGGCCTACACACAGTTGGTGTTAGATCTATTACCTCCATAATTTATTCATTAAATTGGATTTCAATATAGGAAGCATAAAGAAAACGATCAGGCGTTTCCTTTAATGTGTGGTTTTTTTATTCTCTCCTAAAACAAACCTTTCACTATATTAGCAGAAGAGGAAGAATAATCGCCCAACGTTAAAAAAGTGCAGCGAATTACAAAAGTTGACGGTTAATAGAGGCAGGATAAAACGTGTTACGACTGTGAGCTACAGAGCACTTTGAGGCTCACTCAGCAGGGCCTGTAGCATGAATATTACACTGCACATACCTTTGAAATATTGATCAGCCGTATTTTAATGGTTAGGTCCACTTCCAGTGTAGCTCACAATAGAACAGGAAGAGCTCATTAAAGAGCAGAGCAGTCAGTGTTAAATGTAAGTTAAAACGTTACAGCCGGGCTTCAGACAAGTAGCCGAAAGACTGAAGAACAGAAGGAATTAAATAATTGATTTATGTGATAAAAGTGTGTTTCTGTCCAATCATTTAACCCTTAGAGCCCAATGGACACACTTTGAGTCCTGATTCACATCCTTTCTTCTCAGTTTAATTGATCTTAAAGTATTTATTGCAGTGACACATGTGACATATGACTTGGCCTTTCCAACGATGCTAGTTGCTTGTGTTGGCGAGAAAACATTCGCCCGATTTAGTACATATGTGGACACTTCAGGAGGTAAAATAATGGCATCCATTTCCATAAAGCACTTTTTTTTTTTCCAATTTCTAGGTCAAACAATTTCCCACTATCATGGTTTCATCAACTTTCCTTCCAAATATCAAGAAAAGACGTCACTACTGCCAGCATTTTAGGATGAGACGCATGTAAACATCATTTCACAACCCAAAACATTCTTTCTTCTTCATATAAAAGCTACTATTGAAAATCTGCAAGTATTACCACATTTACTGATGGAAAAGCCAGATAGTTTTTAAAAAAAAAAAAAAAGATCTAGCATGTATGGCTAGCCCTTATGATGACCATGACAAAAGTAAAGGTAGTGAAATTACCCTGAGAATACCCGCAGAGGGCTCAAAGGGTGAAAAGAACATTATTTTGACCCTAAAACAGTCAAATAAATACTCACGTGTCTGTGCTAAGGATATAAAACTACACCTGAGAACAGTTGGCTTAGCTTAAACAGGAGGAAACAGCTAGCCGGAGAACAATACGACATCTAAAACTATGACTTGTTTGGATTCCTGTTACAGAAATAAAGCATTAATGATCCCCTGACTTCAGGTTCAGATTCATTAGACAGTTAAAATTAACTTATTCAACACTCAGCAAGAAAATAAGCAGATGTATTTAAGCTAAGTTAGTCCTTTAAAGAGGCCATATTGTGAACACCTACAGGATTATAATTATAAAAGACCACTCTGTCCATTTCTTTTTCTAACTTTGAGTATCAACAAGGCATTTTCGCCCAGAAACCTGCTGCTATTTTCTCTTTTTTGGACTATTTTCTGTAAACCGTATAGATGATTGGTATTAAAATTCCAGTAGATCAGCACTTTCTGAAATAGTCAGACCAGTCCTGTCTCTCACCAACGACTAAGCCATTCCAAAGTCACTTATAGCACTTTTTTCCCCTCATTCTGATGCCCAGTTTGAACTTCAGCAGATCGTCTTGACCACGTTTACATGCCTGATTGCATTTAGTTGCTGCCATGTGATTGGCTGATTGCATGTTTGCGTTATTAAGCAATTAAACAGTTGTACCTAATAAAGTGGCCGGTGACTGTATATGCAATGAAGTGTAGCTCTACTGAGGAAATCCCGCGGACTAAGGGGCAGCTGCTCGTTTGTAAAATCCAATCCCAACTAGTTGCTAAGCAGGCGTTATGCAAATTAGTAACATGATGATATAGATACGTAACGGAAGAGAAGCCTGGACTTTAAATGAGGCATTTCAGGCACGTAAGGAGAGAAAAATTCCATTTGGAGAAGACTTTACAAGTTTGCTGACTTTTTACAGGCTCAAGAAAGCAGCACTGAAGGAAATAGAAAAGCCCAAAAAGCAGAATATAGGCTCTTTAAAAATCTGTCAAGAGTGGAAAAAAACCTTGGAAAAGGTCAGAGGAGCTGTAAGTTTGTGAAAGTGAGTCTTTAAAGGCTTAGAGGCTTTGGATTACAAAACTGATCCAAACTATTCACTTCCCTGATCAATAAAGTATCGAGCTGATGCTGCAGTCAAATGGAAGCCAAATGGCAGTTATATAATCTCTCCTCTGGTAATAATAGCAGACGCTCCTACTCACCCTGGAAACACTACAGCATGATGCTAAAGTACACAACACACACACACACACTCTACTGTTCACAGAAAGTGAGGGAAGTAGAAGAAGATACGTTTGGAGTTTCACCAATTCCGTTTGCAAAAAATTAAATAAAAAGAGAACAAATTCAAGAAGCAGATCCAAATTTAAATGTCTCAAGGAAAACTTTGTCTCCAAGAATTGTGCTTATGCAAAGAAGAACTGAAACGTTGTGAGTAATGCTCACTATGCGTTTAATAAGGAGACATTTCTGTTTCTGCAATATGTACACAGACGTCCCCGATCAAGGTTTTTCTCCCGAGTTAAATGATATTGACCTTTCACTATTATATATATATATATAACAATATTATTATCAATATTTCACTATCAACTGATAGTGAACCCAAGTCTGATGACATTTTTCTAGACAATACAAACAAAAACTACACTAAAATATAATAAAATCCATTTAAGGCTGTAAAAAAAAAAAACTAAGTGAAAGTGTTATTTTTAAAATTATTTATTGTTATTTGGCAGATTCTTCCTTTTTTGTAAATTATAGATATCTTGCTTTGTTTGTTTTTTTTAACTAGAAAAAAAATATTTCCATGCAAGAGCAAAGGTCAAAACTGTATATAAAGAAAAAAAAATCTGTGTTTTTACAAATGGAAATCCTTTCTTTTATGCAGGAACATAAAATGACACAGCTTTTACAGTACTTAAATCTGAAAAAAAAAATTATTATTTTTTTATTTTTCAACACTATTTTTTTAAATGTATAATAAGAATGGAAAACTGGTCATTTTACAAATTTTCCTGCTCTGTTAGATTACAGTTATAAATCTAGTACAACCAATGAAAGAAAGCATTGATTTGCATGTTGACTGTCAAAAAAAAACAGACAAAGCTGCAAAAAGAAAAAATGGACAGTGTTTTTTCTTTTCTTTTACTTAAGTCTGCATTTCCACTCATGCCAATTGGCTCTTTTAAAATGTGTCACTATAAAAAAAATAAGGGTATCAGTAAAAAAAAAAAAAAATATGTGAACAGTGAAATACTGCAATGTTCAAAAACTTTAAAGGCAGTTTTCTGTAACATGAGATTTTTACAAAATTTAAAA
Source organism: Acanthochromis polyacanthus (assembly GCF_021347895.1). Lineage (NCBI taxonomy): Eukaryota > Metazoa > Chordata > Actinopteri > Pomacentridae > Acanthochromis > Acanthochromis polyacanthus. The sequence continues at coordinate 38,793,050 of NC_067114.1, read as the reverse complement.
CCAGTAAAGCAATGATATTTTACGGTCACACATTATAAAAGCACCAACTACTATTAGTAAAATACACATTTTTGATGTGGACATTTGGGACAGTTTTGGCTTGAGCTTTTCACAGCTTCTTAACTGTGAATATTTTCTGGTTTCTTTTCTCCTCTGTGACAATAAACTGAGTGTCTTTGGGTTGTGGGCAAAAGAGACATTTGAGGGCATCATCTTGAGCTCAGGCGAACATTGATCAGGGATTTTCATTTCAGCATTTTCTGACAAAAACATTGAATCAGTTAACTGAGAAAATAATCAACTAACTCGACAACAACCACAATAAATATCGGCTGCAGCCACTAAATGAATTGTTCTGCTGGAAACTGAGAAATGTGGAGGATCAGATAAACTTCTGATGAGCCTCATGACCTGATGTCAGCCTTGTTTATGTCCTAGTCTGGTTTGGAATGAATTAAAAGTCTGATTATCTGTGTCAGAATGCATGAATTCTGTTCATTCTAGATGCAGGCAGAAAAACCCAGGCTTGTGGATTTTTTTTCATCATCAGATGAAAATATAATTTAAAAAAAACAAAAAAAAAAACAAGCTCTTCATCAATTATGCACACACCTGAACCTCCCCAGACATCTCTGCCGAATAATTGTGGCACATCTGCTGTTTTTCCTCTTTTCCCTGTTATGATTATTATTTTCTTTTTTCATGAAATCCTCCCCTCCTCTCATCTCTTCTTGCTTTATGATTGATTACCGCCTCGGTCATCTGTCGCCACGGTAACAGGTCACACCACGTCACGCGGTAATCACAGTGGCCGCGCATCGTGAGGCGTAATCACATGTATACACATCACAGCTCCCTATTTATTCACTCTGATACGCGGCAGAATGACTCATCCCCCGTCCAGAAAGGCAGGATTAGTTCCTAACTGGCCGGTTGAGCCTTCTCTTTACATTTCACGTCACTGGAGCACAACCAGTGCAGCTCAGCTCATCACAGACAGATCAGAGAAAACGTAACAAGTATGCGGATGCCTGAACATTTCAGACCAGTGTGGTAGTCAGACGCTAAAACCAGCAAGTGTTGAATCTGGCTGCAGGAATTTAGTCCCTTTATCAGTGTCGTGTTCTAATTAGAATCAGATTGAAACTGGATTTATGAAGCTGATGACCATATAAGTGAGTATAACACTGATATATCAGTCAAACATTCTTTACACTGATTTTAGAGTTATATTGAGAAGGGAAATATATATATATATTTATGAACTAGTTTATTAACCCTTAAAAACCTACCAATGTGCATATTCTTTCATTTTTCAGCCCCTCCAGGAATTCGCGATGTTGCGATCGCGCAAAATCAACCAATCTCCCGCAAATTTTGCGCGGCCTTGCAATTTTGTCCAATCACCGCAACTTTCCCACAATTTTGGCCCGCCTCCTGTGAGTTCCACCAATCATAGCAGCTCCCAGCGCAAACGTAATGCACGTACATCACCGAATTCACTTCCTTGTTTATGGTTTGAAGATGCAGGCGTGTGCGATAGTAATGTCTCTCATTTACCAACAAAAATTACTGAAGACCGTGATAAACAATTAATTCACTGATTTTCTTCACCAAAGCAGAGCTAAACTGTTGGCAAGGCAAGGCAAATTTATTTATATAGCACATTTCAACAACGAGGTGATTCAAAGTGCTGTTTTACACCCATGCAATACTGTGGTGGAATACAAAAAAAAAAAAAAATCATCGATTGATACACTTTTTAAAAAAAAAAAACAACCATATTATAACGGCAGAAATGATAAGACAACAGACCAGACAAATCACCATGATGGAAACTGTTGCATCCAGATCTGTTAGAGCACTGAAAGAATGAGGTAAATTAATTATTCCACCTAAGAACACAGCGGAGTTATGTGACGATCAGCGTGTGTGAATCCTTCCTCTGTTACCAACATCACTCAAAAACCGACTCAGGGATTTGAATGAAAATTTAAGGGTCGGTCAGAAATAACACAAGGACCAAATGGTTAGACTTCGGCAGTGATGCGGCTTAAAGTTTGGATCCATGCATTTTTTAAGGATTCATAGCAGCACGGCATCTGATAGCATCACGGTAACCATGGCAACAGGTGAACGCTACCTCAGCAGCCTGCTGACGATCATGATTGTGATCCTACAACAAATCTACCACAGTGGACGTATTGGAAATGATACAAGGAACAGTTGATTAAATTGTGGGGGTGTCTCTAAGTCCCATCAATTCCAGTTGCCAGTTACATATTTAGGTCACGCGATTCAGTATGTACACATGCAGAACACACACCTGTCTTGGTGGAGGACTGCGCTCCCTCAGTGCTGTTCTTGTTAGTTGACGTGACAAGTCGTGAGCGTGTGTGTGAACACGTGTGTGCCAGGATGTGAAATGAACTTTTTAAGCCACTGACAGATATGTACAAATATGATTAATTCAATAGTAAATTAGAATTTTGTGCCGCAAATCTACCAACCACTTCATATTAAACCAGGATCTGCTAATTAGCTTCTGCTAATTTCCCACCACGGTGTGTCAGCTTGTGGAAATGGGTTGGAACGCAAAATAATTAATTTCGGAATAAATATTGTCAATTACAGCGTTGAAACATGTTCCATAAGCTGGAAAAAATGCAGCTTTTTAGCAGTTGTCACTGTCTCCCACAATTTTATCACAACAAATAAGCTTAAAACATTGCAACTTTTATCGCAATTTTTTAGAAAAACTGCCACGAATTCAGGCATTTTCGGCCGCAACAATCACGAAAAACGCCCGCGAAATCCTGGACGGACTGATTTTTACATACTGCTGTGCAATTTTTTGGTATTTTTTTTCTTCATATTTACTTTACATCAACATAAACATTTTGTCCCTAGTTTTAATAATATGCATTGACTTATTTCTTAACTACCACAATAAATTGCTTAAAAGTGCATAAACCTAAAAAAAAAAAACTCAAAACTCAAAACTTTTTTTGTTTTTTTCACATATATTTCAAAACACAGAAATTGCATAGCTGTATCCCTCTAATTTGTAAATGTAAAAAAGTTGCACAAGATCCCATGGTCTCATTTGTAGAGATTTTTGTTCTGTGCACTTTGTGTATTTTTACAAACTCATCACAGCAACGAAAAAGTGCTCTGAAACCTGGTGAAAGTGTGAAATGTTAGTGTTACTCCCCAGATTTTATATGCAAAAAGAATGATCCATCCATCTGATCTGGTTTCAAATCTACCACCAATCAAAAATAAATATGCAGTGGTAGCTGGGCTCAATAGGGTTACATTTCCAACAAATTAGTAAAGACACCATCTGGTCAGTGGTGATACACGCTCCGCTGCATGTGCTGCAGACAGGGCTATTAGTGTGGAAGCATGTACAGGTTAGACAAAGAGGGGATGTACATGTGGGAAAGTGGAATCCACAAAAAAAAACAAGCAGGAATCAGGCCACACTCAGTCCTGGCTCAAGGACACCAATTAGAGGTCACAGAAAGTAATTACACAATAAATTGACTAATAATGAACAGATTTAATGCTTAGAGTGGGGCGGGAACTAACGGTTAATGTCACGGTCAGTTATTTTCTGTAATAATTGATTAGCTGGTGGGTCTATAAAAATGTCCATCAGTGTTCCCCAAAGGCCAAGATGACTAATGACCAATTTAATCCACAACTCAAACATATTTACTGTCATAGAGGGAGAAAGAAACTGGAAAATGTTCACAGAAGAGAGAAAATTTTGACATTTCTCTTCTTAAAATAGCCCTCAAGCTAATTTGCCAATTACCAAAATACTTACCAATTATTTTAACAGTTGTTAACTTTCAGCTTTAACTTGTACCATTTTAACCAATTTTACAAAATCCCAGAAATTATATGAATATACAGGTTAACTTTTTATTCGGCATTTCTATTGGTATTTCAGCTATTTAGTGTGGTACTCGTTTTATTTTTTTAAAGGAAATCCTGACTTTTAGTTCCTTGTATGGATCAAATTCCATGTATCTTACGTTTGTCGTTATGAAACTAGCAACTCATAAATGTTTCATCACCATATCTTTGAAACTACATATGTCCACTCTGTAATGGAGGCTTAAGGTAAATTAGAATTCTGAATAATTTAGTGTCAAAGCTGTGGTTACCTCTCTAAACCCTAAAACACATCGACAGATTTGAAAGCTGCGTCATTAAAAAAAACAAAACGTGATTGTTTGCAAAATGTAGTTGGAAATCGGACCTTTCATTGTGGTATTTCTTCAAAATCTCATCACATCTCATTTAAAAATTTAAAATTAAATTTAAAAATAGGCTGCTTGCTCCAAATCGTGCAAAAAAAACCCTCAAAATTCTGCGTTCCTTAGTACAACTGAAAGGGAATGATGGACTCATATGTGGCCAACAGTCACACGACAAAAACGACTGAACTGCAGGCAGTGTCTACACAGAGCAGAAACAAATTACAGGAACTGAGAGGAAAATCAAACGCTATTCATCAATAAAACAAATGCAGCATGGTTAAAACACAGTATACAGAGGAGCAAGCTGTTGGAAAATACATTCAGCATGGTGAAACACCTTTCTATAGCTGACATGCAGAGTAGCATGGTTTGCAGAGGTTTAAAACAATATAAATAGTTATTTATCTACAGCACATGGAGACAGTATTTATACACCTGTGAGCACTTGGGAAAATGTTGAACTGGAATGTGGATTCAAGATTTCAGGCATTTTTATGGCATTCTAACTGTGTTCTACAGCACAAAAAAACGCATTTCTGAGCTCCCTTTCCTACTAGTCATGGTTGTTCTGTTTCCATAAAGGTGCAGGACTTTATACTGCAGTGAAAAATGAGCCACAGTGAGAAAAAAACACCCAGAACTGCCTGGGGTTGAGAGGGTTAACCTGATAGAATCATTATTCTACATTAGATTGTTGAAGCTGCTTCAGCGCCACACACAACATCATACATCTGTTTTCACTGGCTGAACAGCGCTGCACATACACAAATAAACTGTTTCCAATACATAAAATCTCACCCGGCTGCCAGTCAGGGTTTGTCCTCTGACATGCATCACCGGTCCCCCCACTAACCCCGCTAACCGCTGCATTAACATAAAGCCGCTCGAGGTGAAGTGTGAAATGGTTCTGCGGCGGCCGGCAGCCAAACTCAGGCAGCCATCAGGAATTCCGGACGCACACTTGAAGGATTTCCGAGCGAATGGAAATGACGTTTTTCATTTCCTCAATCAGATTTTCACACCTCCTGGATGGGTTAAGTGCGGAGTCGGTGGAGGCAGCAAAGTGCCACCGCCACCGAGGAAGATGGGGGAGGTCCGGGGCTGGTTCCTCACAAAGCAGCACTTTGGCACACCTTCCAGCAAGTGATGAATATTTAAATGTTGCCGTCTAAAAACCACACAGGGGAAGAGTCCACCTGTGTTGTTACACAGAGGCGACAGGGAGGGAAAAGAGCTGCCAAAACGTGTGATTTTGAAACATTTGCTCCGGTTTCTGCGAGGACAACGCAGAGACGACGCGTGACGCAACTCGCCTGCCAAATGGCAAACTGTGCAGCATCTTTCAGGGGGTTAGTTAGAGGCAGAGGAAGCAGCGGAGTGTTAAAGAAGTAACAGCTGTTACAACGGGACCCCAGAGGTTAACAGTGTGAGTGGAGATGCTATTCAGGGCTTCCTGCTGACAGGTTATATGCAGCATTTAATTCTCAAACAGAGGCGAGATCTGGTCATCGTTTAGGGCAGCAGTTTTTCATTCTACTGCAAAATACAGCAGCCACAGATGATTTTGGGATTCAATATCGACTTTTGAGAAATACGGGAACATTTTTCTGCAAAGTCCTTTTATAATGTGACTGAATCTCAAGCCTTAAATCTGAAAAATACCCCATCAGGGTTATTTTAATTTGGGGTGGACCCTGAATACTTCACACACGTGACATTTTCACCTCAGTGGAAACAGCACAAGTATAGATAGAAGTAGAGAGAACTCAAACATGTCTTCTGTGCAGAAGAACATAGCACTATTGTACATTCATTAGGCATTGTACTTTGTCTTTAATATAGTTAGATTTTTTAGCCTTTTTATACTTTTGTATCTCTCATCCTGCCTTTTCTGTATCGAGCTGCTGTAACAGGCGAGCAATAAAGTTAGTCTTTTCTTATTCTCAAACCGAAAAAAAATACATTTTTGATTATTTGTGGCAGAAAAATATAAGAAACTTGGAATTAACACGTACAGCATATTTCACAACATTTTCAACACTGGAAAAAATAGTAGTTTAACACATTAAAGATATATTACATCTAAAAACTTGGCATTTTTTTCATACTACTCTCAAAATCAACTCGAGAAGGATGTTTCCTAATGCTGAAAGCATCTTCCAGCACCATTTTGAAACCATGCTGCATACACATTTTACTTATCAATTATGTTTTATTTTCCTCTCAATCTCTGTTATTTGTTTCCAGAGGTTTCCCTACTGAGCTGAGTCACTAATGGTTTTACATCTATCTATCTCTCCATCACAAACTCAGGCTTAGATTTGGTTAATTTTCTAGATGGAACACAGGTTATACTAAATGTATTCAATTCCAATGGCAAAGTTGAAAATCCCGATTCCTTCCGTAAATATTTAGTGAAATTTATGTGATTTTTAAAGGATAACGTGCTTTTTATACCAGCTAGTTTTACGCTTTAGAGAGTTAAAGCCAAACTCATTATTGGTGGTTTCCAGAGAGAAGAGTTTTAGTCAAAGTACTACTGTAGTTCTACACTGGAAAACGGTGGATTTCTCCCTCAGGGTTGGGAATGAGTTGCTACAAGAAGTTCAAATATCTTGAGATTTTGTTTCATCCAACAGGCAAATTGGAGCTACATCACCACTAATGGGACCACTGTACCAGTCCAGCCTTACGTTCACTTTTCAACCCTCACCTACAGCCACAAACTGTGGGAAAACTCAATGAATGACTTTACTAATGCATGCAGCCAAAATGAGCCCCCACTGTAAAGCAGCTTACACATCGGATGAGGAGATCAGATATCTGAGGGGGATTAAATATTTCATCTGGCCTGGGAACGCCTCAGGATCCCCCTAGGAACAGTTGGGTAGTGGGATGACTGGGATAACTTGCTTATCCTGCTGCCAGACTCAGGATAAGTGGGTGAAAATGGATGAACAGATCAGCATGTTGATATGAAGAACGCGCATCTTTGTGCAGTTCCACTCAGGTTAATGCAGCATTTAGCTTCCTATTTCAATTGTTTGTGTGTGAGTCTGAGAATCTATTTTTATTATCCTGCGTTTTGTAATTGTTTGTAAATCACTTTGAACTGCATTTGAACCGTTTGAAAAGTGGAAAGCTGCATAAGTGAAGTTTGATTGAGTGATTTACACTTCTAGTTTTGTCTTACTAGGTCTCTGTTTTTGCAGCAGGAGTTAGTTGTTTCAGTTACTTTTGTCATGTCCTTTTTGTGAGGAGACCAAATCTGAGCTAAAAAAAACAAACAAAAAAAAACCCACAGATGACATACACGACAATTTTTCTGGTTGCGTTTCCAGAGAAACGCTGCAAATGCTAATTCAATCAAAGCAGACAAAATTGAAAATTTTAAATTTTGTCTCGACACAAAGCATCTCCATCTGAACTTACCCAAACTAGTTATTTCCACAAATTTATTTTTATGCACATATTGAAGAATCACATAAGAAAAAGTTATTTGAAACGGCAAAATTTTGAAAAAATTCTGTAATTGTGCAAAAAAAAAAATTTTCGCTTGCTTTAGGTGTTTTTTTTTTTTTTTCAAGAAACGGTTAATATACATAACGGGACATGAAAAGAACTTTTCTGAACATATTCGAATGCTGTGCACATCCAATTCATACAACTGATCAGCTGTTTGTGCTTCTTTCATTATCGTCACCATCGGACAGCATGAAACAGAACAGATACCAGCAGATATGACAGAACTGTTACAACTTTCATGATTAAAAACAATTCTTGAAGATCTCTCCATTTTTTCTCATAGATGGATAACGTTTTGTTTGTTTCTTCGTGTTCAACTTTCTTTGTAGTTAGAAAACCATTTACCGAGTTGTTATTTTCCTCTTAGGTCTTTGTAACTTGGCATACGCTGCCACCCTTTGATGACACCACACGGTCTAGTTTACTTAGCTCCAAATGGAAACAAGCCTAAGATGTACTCTCTTTTTTAAAAATCTGAGCTATTTTGGAAGGTTCCTTCAAATTTAATAGACATTTAAACTGAAACATCACTGGTGTTTCCAGCAGAAAACAGCTGTTTCAGATATCAATGTCTGGAGCCGGTGGAGACCAAAGCAGAGCTAAAAATATATTTAATGCATTTTACTGAGTATTTTGCTGTTCTGCTGCCCCCATGTGGCCAAAAAAGTATCACAAAGGCTGTTAACACAAAGCAGCTGCAGCTGAAATTGCTCTAAATGGAAAATTGGCCAACTCTAAATGCTTTTGATTCACCTGTTCTCAGACAGGCTGGTGGCAGTAAGCTAACATGCAAACTGCTGACAAACTACTGCAATCAACCTGATGACACTTGAACATACGGAGCAGGAATGGAGGCACATTACTTCTTATCGACAAACACAGCTGCTCCAAAGACGCACTAAAATCCAAACATAATGTCTCCTCTGTTATAGCTCAGTTAATGTCCTTTAGATTCCAGTCTTGGCTGATCTGGCGACACCTGTCGTTACTGATAAGGTGCGTTTAATCCTCCACATCTCAACGTTTGTTACGGATCCGAACATGTATCAAGCACCGATTACAAAAAACACCCTCAGCAGCAGAACAACAACTCACAGTGCAGCCAAACAAACTGGGCATTGACAGGAATGTGATGTGAAATAATGAGAAATGGAACAGGATCCCTTCTCTTCATGACGCAATAAAACTTTAAAGAAAATCCCTTCCAACAAGTAAAACTCCAGCATTCTAAATGCTGAATGCATTCAGAAAACATGGACCTTGTGCTGTCAGAGTCCCATATTACACAATCTGACAGCATTGTGCTGCTCTAACTGGATGTGGTGGTGCTAATATAAATAGTTCACTGATTAACGTCGGTCTGAGTTACAAAAACAGCATGAATAATTAATAATTTCACAGCTTAATGACAAACACATATTCTACTTAATGCTGATTATTTGTCTGAAATAATGGACCGATTCAGAGAAGAGTAACAACTCCAAAAACTATGATGTTACTAAAAATGAAATCAAGTCAATAAGGGAAAGCAACAAATCCTTATTCTAAAAAGGAATACAAACTACACACAAAACAAGGATGGCTTCTATTTCTATCATTTAAACAGGCAACAGCAGATTAATTATCTTGGTAAATAACAAATCCAGCTCATTTTCTACAGTTACACAGCACCTTGGCTTATATGAATGCAACATGAAACCTTGTTAAAGCTGGTAAATTATAGATAGAGCAGTGAAAAAAAAACAACATTTCAAATTGAATTCCGGTGTAAAGTTGCATAAATTGGAAATATTCACAAACCAAGCACAGCACTTGAGTAAACCTACGTGGTTGCATTCCTCTGCAGGAGGTTAAGGCTAAAAAAGGCTTCCCCCTCCTGACTGTCCAGGTCGGTATTATGAAACATCTGCAGGTGGCACCGAGTCGGAGCTTCACCACACAAAAGCATGACAAACTGAATAAACCACAACTGGAAGAATGAGTCAGTGAAGAGTGTTTTTGGCAAAAAATAGAAGGTCGCAGCTGCAGCAGAGTGCAGAGAGAGACACATTCAGGTGGATGGTAAAAAAAGAAAAAAATGTGGTAAAGTCAAAATAAATCTGTTTTCTGATTTATTTTCCCCATGCTTTGCTACTGTTTGTGTAGCTGCTTTCATGTGAGTCTCCAGCTCCCATTTATCTGCTCTGAGCGCAGATCGGTTCATGAGTCTGCACCTACAGCTGCTGCATTTATTATGCATCCACTAAGAAGTAGGTCATGACCTTAAGATTTACCCAAATTCAAGCATTATACATGTAAAGTAGCAAACACGGACTCATTTGTGTCTTCAAATGCATGAAGTAACATGGAATTAATAGAGTGATTTGTCACGCACAGAATTATTTAGACTGCAAATTGAAAAGTAAAAAAAAACATGAGGAGGTGGAAGAAGGGGGTGTTTCTGGCTCAGCGGATAAGAATGTGGCTCAATTATCCAAAGAACAGGTCACATGGACTTAACCTGCACACACACACACACGATCAGAGACATGCTCACAGTCCAGCACCAGCAGGAACACACTCACAGATTTAAACTGCTTCCTGTTCAGTCAGATCTGAAGTGGAAATGTGCCTCACCTGTGTGTGCAGTTCGGAGGGCTGTTACTTCCACTGTAGTTCCCAGCAGGGAATCACTCCATCTCCTAATCCAGCGGGTTAGAAAACCATCAGAAATCCATCCAGAGTCAGAGGAAAAGCTCTGCACAAAAACAAGAAGAAGAAGGGGGTGGCATCGTCTCCAATCCAGAAGGTGCACTCACATCAACAAGCCCCGCAATCAGAAAAGAAAAAAAAAACTGTCCTCATGCACACATGCAGAGAAGCGACGAGAGAAACACCGAGAGATGCTGCAGAGCTCCGGAACCGGGGGCCGAGTCCGCGCAGAGTTCAGTCCGGGGACGGTGCACTCTGCCTGGGCTGGGAGAGCGAGGACGCCGCGGCTGTCAAGATCCGTCGGTGTGCGGTTCATTCACAGCGTTCGCTCCGTCTCCGTTCAGCTCCTCCGGTAAAATGAGTCGGGCTGCAGTAGCACCGACCCCCCCACCGAGACTTCAAGACCCGCCCCTTTCATACCGGCTCAGCCAATAGCAGAAGCAGCCTTGTCTTAGTCCCGCCCCCTTCCCCTCTCTCTCTCTCTCTCTCTCTCTCTCTCTCTCTCTCTCTCTCTCTCTCTTCCTGCACAGTTTGGCAATACAAAGACTCACACCGGGAGCCAATCACACTTATTCAGGCTCTAACACAAGCGGACACACTCGTTCAGAGCCTCTTCTGTCCACATCTGACCAAGCCGCATTAAAGAGATTTCACAGCGATTTGGAGCTGAGTCACCACCTGTAGCTGCACAGTCTGCCCAGAGAAAGGCCGGATCCAGACCCAACCACTGGAACTAAAGGTTTAAATCAGAGCCCACCTGAAGAACAAAGAGGCTTCAGTGCAGTAACAGAAGAAAGACCTGCAATCAGGGCCCTTTTTATAAATACAGACTTTATTTTAAACACATCTGCAATAATTATTCATTAGTTTCCAAAAGACTCACACAACATTCACAAACTTGCAAAAATAAACTTATTTGAAGTGTTTTCGTTCTCCTGAAACACCTAACTCTTGCAGACTGGGACAACATTTAACAGTCTAATCTGCAAAAATGCATTTATTTGCACTGTTCAAAATGTGTTATTGCCAATTAGACGGTGCAAGCTTCACAAAAACTCCCACCCAGTCTTACTTGCAAAAATACATTTATTTGTACCATTTCAGTGGTGAGAAAACATCAAACTTTTTTTAGATACAAAGCCAAAGTGTCAAACTTAAAAATCAAAATATGACAACATTTCAAAAGTAATTTAATAAGTTAGGCAGTGCAAGCTTCAAAAACACTCTTGCACACTGTCTACCTTGCAAAAATTCAATCATATACTAGATTTTGTTGTTTGAAAACATCCAACCCTTGCAGACAATATGTGGACAATGCCTGTCTATTTTCCCACATACTGTCTGAGTTGCAACGATACATTTATTCATATATTTCAGTGCTCTAACCTTTGCAGGCTGTACATATAACCAACGTCTAAGTGGCTAACTTCTAAAATACATTTATTCGTGACATTTGGAAAGTATTCTTGTGAGTTAGACAGTGTAAATTTCAAAAACCTCCCACACACACTGCCTAACTAAAATGTTTGATTTTTTTGTTGCGATAATTCATCCATCCATCCTCTATACACCACTTTATCCTCACTAGGGTCACAGGGGGTGCTGGAGCCTATCTCAGCTGACTCAGGCGAAGTCAGGGGACACCCTGGACAGGTCACCAGTCTGTCACAGGGCTAAATATACAGACAAACAATCACACTCACATTCACACCTACGGGCAATTTAGAGTGATCCGTTAACCTCAGCGTATTTTTGGACTGTGGGAGGAAGCCGGAGTGCCCGGAGAAAACCCACACATGCACAGAGAGAACATGCAAACTCCATGCAGAAAGATCCCAGGCCCAGAACCGGGGATCTTCTTGCTGCAAGGCGAAATTGCTAACCACTATTCGACTGTGCAGCCCTGTGATAATTCAGTGAACTGAAAATGTCTAACCTTCATAGACAGAATATTTAAACAACGTCTAACAACAACTATCATGTAAAAATACTGCAACATTTCAATGGATCTTTGCAAGTTAGACATTGCAAGTTTGAGAACAACTCCCACAAACTAACATGGAAAGAACTTTTACATTTATTTACCTCCAAAAACCTCTAACCATTTCATGGACAGCATATACAAATGTCTAACTTTCAAAAATACATTTATTTGAGACATTTAAGTGTTCCTACCCAATAAGTGGAGTTTTGCTATCTGGACAATACAAATTTCAAAAAAGTCCCGCACATTATCCAATTTGCAAAAATGCCCTTATTTGCAAGGTTTCAGTTCCAACAAAATGCTTAAACCTTGGAGACGCATACATGGATGGCTGTCAAGCTTAAAAAATGCATTTATTTGTGACCTTTTGGAGCATCAAAATGTAACAGTATTTTTGCAAGTTAGACAGGGTGTGGAGGTCTACACGTGGATGTCTGCAGAGGGTGGACCCTCATGTCCATTGGTACAGAAAGTATAACAGAGATTTTACACTACTTTGTAATCTATTTGGAGTCTTCTCAGGAGACATCAATCCATACATGTTTAGTTCAGTGTCAAGGACAACCGCATTGATTTGAAGCTTGATTGTTTTTTGAATGCAAAGGATCATTATGCTGATGATGACTGAGATGAAATATGGGGGAAAAGCCAAACAGGAAGAGGAGGCAGAACTATGAGGAGGGTGGGTAGGGCACGAGAAGCGAGAATAGACAAGCAGGAAGGGCAGAGTGGTATACACAGTATAGACGTACGACAGGATGTTCAACGGTACACTATGAAGGCAGCTTGGCAGCATAGTGAATGCATGGAATACATATTTGGCAATCTACTGCTGACAAGAACATAGTTTTCTAACAACTACGTGTCCAGGGTCTCTGAACAAACTACGAAGTATGCAAAGTATAAAGTGTTTATAGGCAATATGTTGGCATCAGCGGCACTGCACTTCGGTGGTTCACCTCCTACCTTACTGATCTGAGTTTTTCAGCAATGATTGGTGAACTGTCCTCTTCTTGTGGGGTGCCACAAGGTTCAGTTCTTGGCCCTACCTTGATTCCCTTTATATGTTGCCACTTGGGTCAATTATAGCAAAGCATAGTCTGTCTTTCCACTGTTATGCAGATGGCATTCAGCTTTACCTACCAGCACAACCAACAGAAAATGAGGCAGTGAGTAGTGTTACTAGTTGTATTAGGAACATTAAGGAGTGGTTGTCATCTAACTTTTTACTTTTCGATAAAGACAAAACTGAATGCATTGTGTTTGGGAAAACTGATATATCAGGTTTCAGTACAATGACTTTCAGACCAACTTTCAAAAATCTTAGGATGATGTTTGTTATCTATACAATAGTCTGCACAGATCCATCTGTGCATGTCCACATATAACCCAAAATTTGTGTTGCACAGACAGTAGTGCGTATGCTTGGCAGTTAGTGTTCAGAATATATACTTTAATCAGGATTGTGCATGAATGGAACAGAGTTCTCCCAGCAGACTCTGGGATAGAAGTAGTATGAAGACTGACTCATGGTTTTGACTGCTGCGGACTTTGGAAGTGATCAGTCAATAGGTACACAGTTCTGTCCATACTGCAACAGGAACACATTCGTTCACTGAACTATCAGATGCAGATAAACACTCAGAGCTCTGAAAGGCTGTGACTTTTTAACAGATACAGCAGCTGGTTACAGGTTGGACTGTAGCACCGTGTCAGTTATTATTCCTAAGGTGAGTCAAGCACAGTGGGTGAACAAAGCACAAAATTCAGATCTTTCCACTAGTTTTGGGCATTGTCAACAGGAAGCACACAAAATTGCACCTCTTTTAATGATGAATTTTAAAGGTATCGATGAAGGAAAATCTCCTGACTACAAACACCATTTTTGTTTATCTTGCACATGTGCAGTTGGTACATTTGCAGTCCACGTGGTCACACATTTTCCACTGCAGAGGGGACTGTATGGAGCCTTGTGGACTTGAGATGACTAAATTTCTTCACGCAGAGAGCACAAATTGGCTTTTAGCCCAGTAGTTATGTGCCCATTATGTCTTCAGCTGTCCCTGTACATGTCCACAAAAGAGTATAATCAAAGCTGAAGGCATATTTACGGTTCCCATGTGTGACGTAAGTTTCATTCTCCACATATGTCTGCAGGGTCCATTCAGACTCTTCTGCTCATTTCTGTATGTTCCAGAAAAGCAAATCGTATGCTGTTTTCATGCACGTATGCATGTATGTCATGATGTTGGTCCTATTCACCTTATTCAGCTCCGCCCATTTTCCAACGGGCGGGACTTCCTGTTTTGAGTAGCACTTCCGGTAACTCGATCATGCCGGTGTTTACAACTGAGAGAGTGATGTGGGAAGAAACGGAAACCTCTTTAAAAAACAGAAATGGATCAAGTCTGCCGCATCCGCGACTTATTACAGAGTGGGAGGATGACATGAAAAAGTGGCCACAAGTCATGTATGGCGATATTTTTAACTATTTCGTGTTGTCTCTTGGCGTTGAACGCTCGGCTATGAGGAATTATAACAGCACTGAAGCCTATCAATATTTGCACAGTGGTAAAGTCGGCGCTGTTCTGTTACATCAAGAACGGGAATATACGTTTCTTAAAGCTAATGTCAGCCCGAGTCAGGCTAGTACCTCCACACACATGGCATGGGTGTTGGTGACAGCTGATGGAGTGGTGGAGACCACGGGATGCTCCTGTATCACTGGGTTGGGACGGTCCTGCTGTCACACTGCTGCGATATTATGGAAGGTATGTTGATTTGAATAAAACTTTATTTGATTCATGTATATATGATGTGGTTGTGCAAACGGAGGTTGTTATTGTCATTTCTGAAACAGCTCCTGCAGTTCACTGTGTTATTAGCCCTGTCACAAGCTAATGCTAATTCCCTGGAGCAACAAAAAACTGATTCTGACCAAACCGCAGTCATAACAACGTTTCAAAATAGCAGAGAGTATCTTTTTACCTCACTGATGGCATAGCTAGGTCTTTAGTGGAAACTGAACTTTGGTAGAATCGCTGTAGCTGCGCTGACAGTGACCGATGCAAGCTGTGTGTTTACATAGCCATGAGCTGGTCCGCAGCATTCAGATCGAACCTTTCCGTGCTCTAAACAATTCTGAGAGAGAGAAAGCTTCATCTTTCCCCAGTTGTTGTGGCACCCACGGACAGCGCAATTGATGCCAAACATGTTAAAATCGCTTAAAAGAACAGTTAGAAGTAGCTACAGTAGCGAGAGGACTCGATGTTGTTGTAGTGCGAAGACGGTCAACCGGAAGTCGATCTCAAAAATGGCGCCGCCCTGCCTCACTTCCTGAATAAGGTGAATAGGTATTGCAACAAATGAAAAACATCATCATAAATAAATGAATTAGTTGATTTGTTTATTTTTTGTACTCTTAATTGCATTACATTGTTAATTAAGCATACTATTAACTATGTCTTTAAGAAATGTCTTCCAGAACCTACAGAGAAGTCCAGTTGATTCCTACTGAAGCTCCTACGATTCCCATGACCTCGATGACTGAGAATCTTCACAGACATACTTTTAACTACGTTTATAATTAATGTTGTATTATTTTTACATGTCTTGTGCTCAGTAATATTTTGTGTGTGCTGGTGTTGTGCCTACATGTGTTGATTAATTTTCAAGTTCAATTACCTATTGAAACACTAAAGTAAATATCTTTCTGTTCCAGGTAGTTGGTCCTGTCCTTGTTAAGCAGTTGTGCACACCGTTTTCTGCTACTGACTGTCGATGTTATCCAGCTGCTCTTCTGCTTGCTGTCAAATCTCGTCATGGAACATGTCCAAGTGTCCTTACTGCTGATTGAAAGATGTTTAGCAGTGCAAGGAAATGTAGTTTCTGGAGCTTTTTTACTTCATATTTGTATAATTCATGAACATGAACCTACTTACATCCCTGAATGTGAACTTGAGGCCACACCTCCATACTACCTAATGAATAATGTACATTTCCTTAGGCAGCATCTTTATGGGGAGTAATGGCTGTAGATGGAGATGTCAGACCTCATATAGCAGCCTGTGAACCAGAGTCTGATCCTTAGTGAAGGGAAAAACCCGTTGTCGATCAGCTAAGACCTTAACAGGAAGTTTCAGGGAGGTCAGACGGTTTCTGATGTAGCCAGCAGTTGCTAGCGCAGGTTTAGCATCAGTTGCTGAAAATGGAGGGAAAACTGAGTAAATTTTTATTCATATCTCTGGAAGGCGTTGTAAAGACTTTTTAGCTCCTGAACAAACAGTAACGGCAGCAGCATACTCCCTATGGCCTGCTTTGCTCATCATCTTACAATGCCAAACTGCTCACTCTTGAGGCGAGAATTTAAAAATTTCAAATACCAGACTTGGCCTTAGAGGGGAGGAGTTTGGACATCCAGAGGGAGCCTGGAGGAGAGCTGCTGCTCACTCTTGTGCGGTGGTTTCGGCATCTGATTAGGACTTTCTTTGGAGGTTTTCCAGGTCATCCACTGGGAGGACACCCTGGATTGGCATACATATCTCATCTGGCCTGGGAACGCTCTTAGATCTCTCAAGAAGAACTGGGAAATGCCGTTTGGAAGAGGAACATCTGAAATGGTCTGCCACCACGATGAATAAGTTAACCCCTTAAGCTTCAGTGTACTGCCGGCGGTACACTTACTAATTTGCATAGGAATTTCAAGAATGTCCGACGGCTGCAAACACGATTATACAAACACTATACGCCGATGGAAAGCTTAGATTCTCATGAATCTGCCGGTATAAACCACTTTCAGATGTGATTACCACAGCGGGTGAGAAAAACACATTTGTCCGACAAAAACAAATATTCATCCATCCGTTCTCTATACACGGCTTCAACGCACACAGCGCGACTCACATTTCCGGGTTTATTATTACACACAAAAAAAAGATTCCACAAAAAACGGCCATAATCCAACCTTTTACATCCAGATGACACAAGCCAGTAAACTATTTTATCCAAAACATGTCCTGAAGTCGGTATAAAATCCCCGAATCAGTCATTTTCAAGGAAATGCACCTCGCGATGCCCGTCCAATATTCCCTGTATTTTTCGTAATTTTTTTTAATTTAAAAATAGAATATTAGCGATTTTTTGTACTGAAAACGGCTGGAATTGACTGAAGCTTAAAGGGTTAAAGGAAAACAGAAGCACTGAAGAAGGAGGAGACTCCATGAAGCTGCAGATCCACGTCAAACCTCATTTATCTTGATTCTACAATGCCAGCACTTAATTAAGCCATAACCTTCAACTGGAAGTTTGCCGTTTGGCAGAAGCAGCTCAAGGCTACCATGCTACCAAGGCTAAGTACATTCATTTGAAATAGATTTTGCCATTCAAGGAAGAGTGGCATTGTGAAGCTGCACAGAAGATGCTTGGAGGAAATTGTAGTAGATGATTCTGTGAACAAAGCACAACACAATAAATGTTCTGTGTCCCACTTGAATAAGGTTTGAGAAGGATTCTACTTTTTGATATATGGCGAAAAGGTTGGCTACCATCTTTCCTGAACTTTAACTAGGTTCTGTGGTTCAGAGTAACCGTCAAGCCACGACTATGAAAAATATTGATCACACTTTACTCACTACAAAAGGATACTTTGGTTGAAAACAAATAAAAAGGAAAAAGGGAGTTGGCAGTTACATTTTGTCATTAAGCTGATAAAAAAAAAATAGCTGCCTGCAAAATGTATTTGCAGAAGTTGTGTATGAATGTTATTTTTGGAAAGCCTGATAGCATGATTATAGTGTTGAAAAATACATTGAGTTTATTTGATTATTCAAACATTTAAATAATAATAACAGATTAAAAGACTACACACAGCATGACATCCATTACACACAATACATGCAGTAGCGCAGTGTTGTGGTCTGAATGCTTTGAGCTCCTTTTATTGTGTAAATGGACTTGAGAAACCATCCTTTCCAAGGCCACTGTGAATATGAGCTGAACATGTGTCGAAAGGAAGCTGATCTGCAAACAAGTTGCAATAAAGGAATGTATTTTTAATCCATCTTTGTGAAATAAATAAAATGAGGACTGAGTCTTGTTAGATAGCTGAGAGTGTCTTTAATCAATGAAAAGTAATTTCTTAAATAGACAGGCAATTTTTTAAAGCGATAACTGAATAAGCAGTCCATCTGCTGTTTTGGCTTTTGGGATTTTTTTCTTTGTGTTTTCCTGGGTAAGTTTTATTACTTGCATTTTTGGTTTGTATAACTTTTGCATACCTTTAAACAAACCCTAAATAGAAACCATTGATAATTGGACAGCTATTGCTTATTTTCTGATTGAATTAATGCTGTAATAAATGCAGTGTTGTCACTGCTGCAAAATCTAATCTTATACTTTGGGTCCTGTTGAACATTTTGGAACTGATGTTTCACGATCCATGTTTTCATAGTAAGTAACCTACTTCTTTTTGCTAGTTGTCATGTCTTACTGACAAAGTAAAGTCAATTATTTAACTTCTAATATGGCATTGCAGGACACCGAATTAATCAGCTTTACCGGTTCTTATAAGCTAGCTACTTTTTCTGCTATTGGACTGAAATAAAGCGTCAAAAAATTATCATTTTTGTGATGATAATATACAGAATCAGAAATACTTCATCAACCAGAGTTAGCAAGACTGATCTATTCTGCTGTTAGCAGACCAAGAGCTTGCCAAGACAAACAGAATACCTGCAGAAAAATTAGGTTAAAGAAAAAATCCAAAGTTTGAGAAAACTGCAATCAATTTTTGCAGTCTGAACACTGCAGACAGACAGCCGTGTGGTCTAAATAAACAGTCTGTTTATGAATTACAGGAAACACTTTGGACTTTGCTTTAATAACAGACTTACAAATTTGGTTCAAGATCAATGCGGGTCTAACCTTTAAATCATCCTGTTTTGCATCAGAGCAAAAATAAGAAAAAGCATTTTGCTTTATCAGCAACAACAAAAAAAAGTTCAGCTTTCTGACTCATTTGAACTAATCTGATCAGTATTTACAAGTCATTGCTAAAGTATTATGCTAATCTTTACAGCGAAACCTTACAAATATGCTTTATTTTGACAGAGAGATGTCCCCGGGCTTCACCATAGACTATGGGCTGCACAGTGGCGTGGTGGTTAGCATTTCATCTTGCAGCTAGAAGATCCACTATTAGCGGGAGTTTGCATGTTTTCCCTGTACATGCGTGGGTTTTCTCCGGGTTCCTCCCACAGTCTAAAAACATGCTGAGGTGAACTGATTATTCTAAATTGTCCATAGGTGTGAATGTGAGTGTGATTGTTTGCCATGCGACACATGCAACAGTTACGTAGTTAGCTCTTTTTGTGACTTTAGCTGTAACTACAGTTTGTTGTCTTTCTACGGTACAGAGTGCAGTACTTGTGAAAAGTCCTATCACAATACCTATGAGATTACGGAGGCAGAATGCAGTAACTACACAGTCAAAGTACACATACCTATCTGTCAGTTTTCACCAAATGGAGGCCTTGCTTCTGTGTGCACATACATAGCAAACATGTTCTTCTATTCTTGATCATTTAGGTGGGATAAAATTATAAGTTCAAGTCTGCCTTAGGCTACTTTTTAAAATTCCACTCTTTAAAAAACTCCCCAAATGTATTCACTTGCAGCTGAAAAACTGTGAGGTTTAAAAAAGCACAACCTTGGCCTCTATGGATTGTGAGAATTTTAAATTAAAACAACTCTCTGTGTCTCCAGCAGCGGACCACAGTGAGATCTGGAAAACTCCAGCAAAAAGTGGCATTTCTACCTCTGCTAATCGCAAACAATGAGTCGGTAACACTGTTGTGTTTGTTCTAAAAAATTCTCAAGTGAAAGGAAGCGTAATAAATTTTAATCACAGTCTCTTCAGTGAATGTGCAATGCTCGGCAACCTTTTCAAAATGGCACCAGTTGTGTTTTTAGAACAGTTACAGCCTGGTTTTATGATTTTAAAACCGCATCTTTGTGGTTTTTTTGACCATCACAAATACCACACAGTGATCGATATTAGAGGTGAACGTGCAGAACCAGATTTCTTTGAGCTCCATGCAACTGTAATATCCTGAATATGATCTAAACTGGAGCCTCATTACAGCAAAATCATGTCCAACGTCTGCCCCAGATGTGGGTTTAACTTGCTGAATCAGCTGAGTGGCAGCAGATAAGGCTGAGTAAAGCCAACAGAGCGGCTCACAGTGTGAAAACTGCAGCTGCTGGTTGACCACAGACCACACAAGTCACCACATTATGAGGACGAGGGCCGAGCCGAGAGAGCCGAGGGTTTAGGGAAGCTTATAAAACAAAGATTTAAAAAATAAATAAATCTGCAAGTGACGATAAAAGAGAAGAGGAGCGGTAGACAAAGACTCACAGCCAGAGAGTTTACAAACTCGACTCGGGGAGGAAGAAGAAGGTGAAGCAGCGAGAAGCAAAAAACCCGCAGATCATAAATTATTCAGAGACAAGTTGTTTTCATAAGAGCAGGGAAAAAAAATCAGACGAGGACAACTTTCACTGAGCTGCAGCTCAACTCCGAGACGGGCGCACACTCAGCTCGGCATCCAGTTTTTTATATACACGCACACACACACTCACTCATATACACAAAAAACACACACTGAGAAATATTCAAGGTGAGGCTGAAGAGGCAGAAGAGGCATCATATGCAAATAGCCCATATGTGCTGCCCGTCACAGTCTCACAGGTACCGTGGACACACACAAGGTGACGAGTGTGTGCGTGTGTGAATGTGTGTGTGAGTGTGTGAGCTGTTGGTGTGACAGCTGATAACTTGGCTGACTGGGATTGTGTTTGTGTTTGGGGTCGGAGGTCAGAGAGACGCCTAAAGGACAGCTGGACGACGGTCATGAGAAGCACTTTACTGTACAGCGCACACACACACACACACACACACACACACACACACACACACACACACACACACACACACACACACACACACACACACACACACACACACACACACACACACATTTCCAATCTGATTAACCTCCTCTGACCCACCTTCTGCTATCTGCAGTCTTCTCCTTCTCTTTCTCTTTTACATTTAAAACTTTGATGCTGTGTTTTTTGACACTTTAAACTATGACTTAAACCTTTCAGGGTCTCAGCTATTGTTTGTATTTTACTGTCGCTTCAGATCTTTCACATTCTGCACACATGCCCTTTATGCCCTTTTATTAGTACTATGAACAGATCTGAACTTTTTGACACCATAAATGTCATTTTTTACATCATATTTGTTACTTCAATGTGTAAGAGCAGATGAAAAAGCTTTTCAATCTTTGAATGAAACGAATTCGGTCCTGCGAGATCCGAGCAAGTTAGCAAAAGTGTATCGTAAGTTGTTGCTGTTAGATTTCTGTTTGTTGCGATAAATAAATTATCATGTAAAACTACTATCTAGCGTTTGCCCACATTGCTTTTATTTCATGCTAGATTTAGTTCAAAGATCTGACACAGTTCAGTGTGGAGTTGGAGGCCTTTTTCAATGCGCTGTATTGATGAAAAGTTGGCAAATAAACAAGACGAAAATAAAACGTGACAAAGATTACACTTTAAAATAAATAATAAAACTGAATGTAAAAAACAGAATGTGCAAGATGTCAGATGAACTGGAAAAAATGAAAGTTTTTTTTTAACATAACTGCCAGTTAAATTATAGATATTCTCTGTTTTGTTATGTTATAGATAATAAATAGCAAAACCACAGAAATAAAAGTATGAATTCATATGTTAACCCTGATTTTAAAACGGAAAAACTGTAAATAAAGTCCACATCAAAAATCTGTATTTCTACAAATAATACCAAAAACTGACAGTCTTGCTGCTTTAAATCAGGACAAAATAAATTTCATTTACACCTGTGCCGTTTGTTGATAGATATAAAGTATGAATGATAAGTAACTATAATTGTTTGAACAATTTACTTTCCTTTTACTGATTTTTTTTGCACGTGTGTTTTGTTAAGTTACAGAAAACTATTAAAGCTACAGATATAAAACTTTTGATTTGTATGTTAACCCAAATTAGAAAAGGCCAAATTTGTAAATAATGTCCACATTAAAAAAATCAGCATTTTTACAAACAATAATGTGTTCTTATACAATGTATGACCCTTAAATTACATCGTTTTACTGTATTTAGTAAAAAAAAATTAAAAAAATTCTTTACATTTTTGCATTTCTTACATTACATAAGGATTGGAAAATAATTGTTTTACAGATTTTTCCTGACAAATTACAAATGCTATATAGCAAGATCCCAGAAAAGCGAGATTCATTTATGATTAATTTCATTTATTTTTTAATTAATTATATCTTCACCCTAAAAAATAGAATAATTCTATTTTTAAAATAGATATATATATTCTTTAAATATATATATATATATATATATATATATATATATATATATACAAAAATAGAATAATTCTATTTTTTAAATAGATATATTTTCTTATATATATATATATATATATATACACACGTGGACAAAATTGTTGGTACCCCTCAGTTAAAGAAGGAAAAACCCACAATTCTCACTGAAATCACTTGAAACTCACAAAAGTAACAATAAATAAAAATTTATTGAAAATTAAATAATCAAAATCAGCCATCACTTTTGAATTGTTGATTAACATAATTATTTAAAACAACAAACTAATGAAATAGGGCTGGACAAAAATGATGGTACCCATAACTTAATATTTTGTTGCACAACCTTTTGAGGCTATCACTGCAATTAAACGATTTCTGTATTTGTCAATGAGCGTTCTGCAGCTGTCAACAGGTATTTTGGCCCACTCCTCATGAGCAAACAGCTCCAGTTGTCTCAGGTTTGATGGGTGTCTTCTCCAAATGGCATGTTTCAGCTCCTTCCACATATGTTCAATGGGATTCAGATCTGGGCTCATAGAAGGCCACTTTAGAATAGTCCAACGCTTTTCTCTCAGCCATTCTTGGGTGTTTTTGGCTGTGTGTTTTGGATCGTTGTCCTGTTGGAAGACCCATGACCTGCGACTGAGACCAAGCTTTCTGACACTGGGCAGCACATTTCTCTCCAGAATGCCTTGATAGTCTTCAGATTTCATCGTACCTTGCACACTTTCAAGACACCCTGTGCCAGATGCAGCAAAGCAGCCCCAAAACATTACTGAGCCTCCTCCATGTTTCACCGTAGGGACAGTGTTCTTTTCTTCGTATGCTTGGTTTTTGAGTCTATGAACATAGAGTTGATGTGCCTTACCAAAAAGCTCCAGTTTGGTCTCATCTGTCCAAAGGACATTCTCCCAGAAGCTTTGTGGCTTGTCAACATGCATTTTTGCAAATTCCAGTCTTGCTTTTTTATGAGTTTTTTTCAGCAGTGGTGTCCTCCTTGGTCGTCTCCCATGAAGTCCACTTTGGTTCAAACAACGACGAATGGTGCGATCTGACACTGATGTACCTTGGCCTTGGAGTTCACCTTTAATTTCTTTGGAGGTTGCTCTGGGCTCTTTGGATACAATTCCAACGATGCGTCTCTTCAATTTGTCATCAATTTTCCTCTTGCGGCCACGTCCAGGGAGGTTGGCTACTGTCCCGTGGGTCTTGAACTTCTGAATAATATGAGCCACTGTTGTCACAGGAACTTCAAGCTGTTTAGAGATGGTCTTATAGCCTTTACCTTTAAGATGTTTGTCTATCATTTTTTTTCGGATGTCCTGGGACAATTCTCTCCTTCGCTTTCTGTTGTCCATGTTCAGTGTGGTACACACCTTTTCACCAAACAGCAGGGTGACTACTTGTCTCCCTTTAAACAGGCAGACTGACTGATTATGAGTTTGGAAACACCTGTGATGTCAATTAAATGACACACCTGAGTTAATCATGTCACTCTGGTCAAATAGTTTTCAATCTTTTATAGAGGTACCATCATTTTTGTCCAGGCCTGTTTCATTAGTTTGTTTTTTTAAATAATTATGTTAATCAACAATTCAAAAGTAATGGCTGTTTTTGATTATTTAATTTTCAATAAATTTTAATTTATTGTTACTTTTGTGAGTTTCAAGTGATTTCAGTGAGAATTGTGGGTTTTTCCTTCTTTAACTGAGGGGTACCAACAATTTTGTCCACGTGTGTATGTATATATATATATATATATATATATATATATATATATATATATATATATAAATATATATATATAAAAGAAAATATATCTATTTAAAAAATAGATTAATTCTATTTTTTAAATAGATATATTTTCTTTATATATATTTTTTTTCTTCTGTCCATGCTGTGTGTTTATAATGCTGAAGGAAAAAGGTAATAAATAGAATAATAAAGCAGAATATCATAAAACTAAAAATGGTGTAACATATTATTATCATTATATTATTATATTATTATTAGTTATATTTAATAATTCATTATTACTTAATAATAAATAAATACATTAATTTTATAATAATATATATATATATAAATTGTATTTGTACAGAACCTTTTAAAACCAAGTTTACAAAGTGCTTTATAGACAGAGCAAAAAAGGAAAGAAGGATACGCAAGAAGAATATCGTCCAGAGAAAGTAAAACATATCCAAAATAAAAATATAAATGAAGTGCCCCATCCAGGTAATGAAAGAACAAAGGAATGAAAAAAAATCGAGGTTAAAACCATAAACACGAGGCTAAAAGTAGTAATAATAGTAGTAGTAACAGTGAATAAGTAAAATAAATACATAAATAAGTAAATAAAGGGTACAAGAAAATCTTAAAAGACAATTAGTTCATAAAAATAGACGACAATAATAATAATTTAAAAAATTTAAGGTGGTCTTTATAAATATTTCTGTGTTTAGGGTTTTAAACCAGCTTTTAGTGTCTAAAAATGCTCATAAATTGCTTTTTTATTTGCTTGACTCCTGAGCATGTGCGGTGCATCTCTCGTCTTTTCCTTCTCCAAGGTTACAATAAAGTTTTTGCTTCAAGGACGAGTCGTCACGTGCATCATGAACACACATGGCATGTTGGCTGGGTGTGTATATCCGTGTGTGTTCAGCGCTGTCAGTGTGGCTGCTGCAGACAGACAGACCTTTAATATTTGATAAGCTGCCAGATGGCACAGTGGAGCCTCTAATAACCATCTTTAATAAAGGTAGTCAAGCGTACTTCTGCACCTCTGCGATGGCGGCTGCCGAGGTTCCTGCGATCAAAGAGCCCAACTCCAACGGCAGACAGACGTCAAGAGCCAGACGCACACATCAATAATTCATCAAACACACACAGTAACTGGCAAAAATGGGGAGTTATGCAGAGACAAGGACTAAAGGAAGCATCCGATGTAACAGTCACCAAGCATTTTGTCAAGAATGGTGAAAATGTACGAACTACAGCTCAGAAAATCTATCGTAAGTGAGGTGATTTATTTATATTGCAGCTAAAAATATACAAACTAACACAAAATGAAGCCTGAAATAGATAATATCCTACCTGTTGGAGCTTCATATGAATTTGTCACTCATTCTCATTTATGATTCATAATTTCTCCCAGATACCAAATCCAAGTTCAGGTAATTTCAGGTGCTGGCAGACCGACCGAGTTACTCATCAACCAGGAGGACAAACAGAACAGCACCTGGCAGAAACATGGATAAAGCAGGAGGAAAGTTCAATAACAAGAAAGAGACGTAAAGTAACAGAATAAGACAGATTTAAACATAAAGCGTGACATAAAAAACAAGATAAAATAAAATGACACACAGAGACGTCACGTACACTGTAAGAAATGGAAAGTTTTTAAAAATTTCTTAACTGTAATTTTTTTTAAAACATTACTTGTATTTTAGAGATTTTCCCTGTTTTGGTAAATTATGGATAATAACTAGTAAAACCCCACAAAGAAAAGTATTATTTTACATTTTAACACTAATAAAAACAGGTCAAAACTGTAAATAACATTCACGTAAAAAATCGACATTTTTACACATGATCATTTCTTCTTTTCTAGAATTAAATTTTAAAAAATTACATATTTTTTACTCTATTTAAATTAGCAAAAATATCAAAATTTTATGTATGTTTGCTATTATTGAAAAGAAAAAAAATATAACACACAAAAATATACAGAAAATGTACGGCCTGAAAAATAGTGAACATTTGTTAAACTGTTTATTAACTTTTATATTACTATGCTTTGACTGTAAAAATAAATAAATACAAAATTACTGTTTTACAACATGTGACCACAAAACTACAGCTGTTCCTGTATTTAAATCACCTTCTCTGCTCCCATTTTTCCTCGTGTCTAATGTCCATGACTTGTGATTCTTGGTTTAGTGGACTTTTACTAAACAGATGTGAATTTTTCTGCCACCACTGGCTGCTCCATCTTCCCAGTGCTCACGGTGACATCTTTAAATGTTCTGTTTTTTCTAATCAACAGTTTTTTAAAAACTAAAGATTTTCATTGTACTGCCTTGAGAACAACGTCAAATTCTCATATTTGAGAAGCTAGAGGCCTGTTTTTACTTTCAATTATGGTGCACAACAAGAATTAATGACCGTCGTCCATCTGGTGTTTGCCTGGTTTATGATGATGATTTAATGTTAGATCTTTGAAAATAAAAAATAAAAGAAAATTTATTGGCTAAACTCTGCAGTGCACTGCATGTGCAATCTTATGGTTTAAAAGACTTGAAAAATTGCACCATTTATAAGAAGAAGAAACTGTAAATACTAAAAATTTGTCGAATTTCTGACTTCATCACAGCCATTGAATGCTTCCTGTGTGGCATGTGTTTATGTCAGGAAAATTAATGAAAGCGAGGCTCAAAATTGAGATATTTCATCAAAATCATTTCATTCCAGAGATCTCTTTTAAATTGATCACCAAAGTAGAAATTGTTTGCGTCAGATCAGAGGAAAACAAAACAATGCTGATCTAATAAAAGATCGAACACAATAAAAGATAATATAAAAACAAATATAGATATGTAGTAAAATACAAATAAATACAAATATTAAATACAATTTAAAAATGAATAATAATATTAATAAATGTAAAATTATATAATAAATACATAAAAAATAAAAATATGAATAAGATAAAAATAAAAATATGAATAAGATAAAAACAAATATATAATAAAATAAATAAATTTAATATAATTAAAGATACATTCAGCATGGTGAAACGTCTTCATTGAGCCGATGTGCAGAGGAGTGTTTGTAATTTGAAGAGGTTAGTACTAAAATATGTTCAGCATGCAGAACAAACATTTATTCCAGTTTTGGTAACACCTGTGAACAAATGAGAAAATGTCGTACATGTTGATACCAGGTTTTTCCTCAAATTTTGCAACATAAATAATCAATGAAATTCGATTCTAAAACCGCATTTTAAGTGTGTCGTACTTCAAAGAAGACTTCTTGAGTTCTTTCTACTTCTAGTCATGGTTGTGTGTTTCCATACAGACATAGGACTTTATATTGCAGTGAAAAATGAGCCCAGAGTGAGTAAAAATGTGACAGGAGCAAATAAAAACACCCAAAAACCGCTTCTTTGTAACTTGCAGGTGGTCAAAGTGTTGACATTGCATCAGCGCTAAAATGTTTTGGTGTGTTTTCTGTGACGCCGACATAACTACAGGTTGCTAACTGGGAATAATTAAGCTTGTGAGCGAGTTACGGTTTTATTTTGTGGCTCAGTTTGCATCTAAAATGTGAAAAGTGGCCTCAAGCATCAACAGGTATTTTCTGATTTAGGTCACCAGCAGCCGGATGTGAGGAGCTCTGTGCAATGAAAACTCTCAGTAGGACGTTCCTCTGCCTTTAACTCTCATTCGTTTTCACTTTCTCACAAATCTAATGTTCCCCAATCAGCACATAGTATATTTAGTCTCAGGCTGGATCCGTCCAAATGATAAACTGAATGCTCTATTAGTGCCAAAACACAAAAATTAAACAAAACGTTAAAGAAAGATGTGGGCAGTTGAGGCTGGAGACATTTTAAAGGGAGGGATATTTGAAACATCCAAAGGGAAACAGAAAATAAAATGGAAAATTAAAAATCTGCTTTCTGATAGACACTGCCAAAAACCTCAGCATGTCATTTAGTTTCATTTTAGCCTCATTTAAGGCCTGTTTTCTAAAATAAGACAAAACCATCCAGTCTTATTTGGTTTAACAAGGAGGGAGGTGACAAACACAAATATGAACAAAACACCTAAACAAGAAAAGCACTATGAGAGCTCAGTACTCCACCAAGGCTGCTCAGTCGGATCATTTCCGACACATGAAATCTTGAAAAATTTATGGCAGAAATCACAGCACCATAGAATGTGGCCATTCAATATGAATGTACCCATGAACAAAATGACCTGGCGCTGAGCACAGGTGTGTGTTTTGCATGTGTACGTTAAGTATGGATACCGAATCACGTGACCTAAATATGTAGCGGGCGACAGGAATTTCGTATGTTCCTTGCATCATTTCCAATGGATAAGTCCCGATAAGTCCGCAACAATCAATTTGTAGTCGGATCGCAATCATGTGATCGTCAGCAGGCAGCTGACAAAGTGTTAATTTGTAGTCACAGTCAGAGTGACACCGTGCCGTGATTTACAGAATGATACAGAAATTTTTTACAAATCCATGGATTCAGATTATAAGCCACATCACTGTCAAAGGTTGTTGCTAGAGGTACGGACCCGTACCCGTAGCCTGTGGCCTACGGATACGGCACTTTCCATTTGCCAATCAGATACGCGAGATCTGGTCACGTGACTCCCGGTAGACCCTGGAGGTACGGACCCGTAGCATCGATACGACAGGTACGGACCCTAAACCTGACCCTAACACTAACACTAACCCTAACCTTTGCTTACCTTTCAACAGTTTGCAGTGGTTAGCAGCTTCTTGACTCGCGAGACTCGCGTACGGGTCTGTATCTGTCTGGCAAATGGAAAGTGCCGTACCCGTAGGCCACAGGTTACGGGTACAGGTCCGTATCTGTGGACACTACCACTGTCAAAATCTAATAAGGTGATCTTTGTGACATTTCTGACCTTCCCTGAAAATTTCATCAACATCCGTTGTTCCGTTTTTGAGTAATGTTGCGAACAGACAGACAGACAGACAGACAGACAGAAAGACGAATGTACACCAATCATCACATAACAAATTATTATCATCATAATAAATTGGTTTATGTCACAAAAAGTGTCAAATCTGACCATACACACGTGGACAAAATTGTTGGTACCCCTCAGTTAAAGAAGGAAAAACCCACAATTCTCACTGAAATCACTTGAAACTCACAAAAGTAACAATAAATAAAAATTTATTGAAAATTAAATAATCAAAATCAGCCATCACTTTTGAATTGTTGATTAACATAATTATTTAAAAAAACAAACTAATGAAATAGGGCTGGACAAAAATGATGGTACCCATAACTTAATATTTTGTTGCACAACCTTTTGAGGCAATCACTGCAATTAAACGATTTCTGTGTTTGTCAATGAGCGTTCTGCAGCTGTCAACAGGTATTTTGGCCCACTCCTCATGAACAAACAGCTCCAGTTGTCTCAGGTTTGATGGGTGTCTTCTCCAAATGGCATGTTTCAGCTCCTTCCACATATGTTCAATGGGATTCAGATCTGGGCTCATAGAAGGCCACTTTAGAATAGTCCAACGCTTTTCTCTCAGCCATTCTTGGGTGTTTTTGACTGTGTGTTTTGGATCGTTGTCCTGTTGGAAGACCCATGACCTGCGACTGAGACCAAGCTTTCTGACACTAGGCAGCACATTTCTCTCCAGAATGCCTTGATAGTCTTCAGATTTCATCGTACCTTGCACACTTTCAAGACACCCTGTGCCAGATGCAGCAAAGCAGCCCCAAAACATTACTGAGCCTCCTCCATGTTTCACCGTAGGGACAGTGTTCTTTTCTTCGTATGCTTGGTTTTTGAGTCTATGAACATAGAGTTGATGTGCCTTACCAAAAAGCTCCAGTTTGGTCTCATCTGTCCAAAGGACATTCTCCCAGAAGCTTTGTGGCTTGTCAACATGCATTTTTGCAAATTCCAGTCTGGCTTTTTTATGAGTTTTTTTCAGCAGTGGTGTCCTCCTTGGTCGTCTCCCATGAAGTCCACTTTGGCTCAAACAACGACGAATGGTGCGATCTGACACTGATGTACCTTGGCCTTGGAGTTCACCTTTAATTTCTTTGGAGGTTGCTCTGGGCTCTTTGGATACAATTCCAACGATCCGTCTCTTCAATTTGTCATCAATTTTCCTCTTGCGGCCACGTCCAGGGAGGTTGGCTACTGTCCCGTGGGTCTTGAACTTCTGAATAATATGAGCCACTGTTGTCACAGGAACTTCAAGCTGTTTAGAGATGGTCTTATAGCCTTTACCTTTAAGATGTTTGTCTATCATTTTTTTCGGATGTCCTGGGACAATTCTCTCCTTCGCTTTCTGTTGTCCATGTTCAGTGTGGTACACACCTTTTCACCAAACAGCAGGGTGACTACTTGTCTCCCTTTAAATAGGCAGACTGACTGATTATGAGTTTGGAAACACCTGTGATGTCAATTAAATGACACACCTGAGTTAATCATGTCACTCTGGTCAAATAGTTTTCAATCTTTTATAGAGGTACCATCATTTTTGTCCAGGCCTGTTTCATTAGTTTGTTTTTTTAAATAATTATGTTAATCAACAATTCAAAAGTAATGGCTGTTTTTGATTATTTAATTTTCAATAAATTTTTATTTATTGTTACTTTTGTGAGTTTCAAGTGATTTCAGTGAGAATTGTGGGTTTTTCCTTCTTTAACTGAGG
Source organism: Acanthochromis polyacanthus (assembly GCF_021347895.1). NCBI lineage: Eukaryota > Metazoa > Chordata > Actinopteri > Pomacentridae > Acanthochromis > Acanthochromis polyacanthus. Next base: position 38,761,683 of record NC_067114.1, on the reverse strand, counting down.
GGTACCAACAATTTTGTCCACGTGTGTACTAGCTAATTTATTTGACTTGTCTTAAAAATTTGGGGTAAAAACACTTCTTCATGATCGGACAACACATCAACATACTTCTAAACCAGACAGATAAAAAAGCTTCTAGCTCCTCATGTCTGGCAGCCAGAAAGCATTCTGGATCATGTTTCTCATGTAAAAAGGGAGCTTCTTTTAGTTGGTAAGTCAAATTAGTTGTCTGAAATCCTCATTAATTAATCTGAATACATAAGAGGAGGGCAGCTGAAGAACAGGAGCGCTTCCACTTACAGAAACAACTTCATCACTGAGGGTTTTCCAGTCTGACCAAAGCCAGTAGACTCATTTTATTCCATTTTCAGAGGCACTTCTGCGGCTGCTCCTGCATTGGCTCGGTGCCCCCTGATCCATCCCACAGAAAAGTCACAGAGCAGAGTGTGTGTGTGTGTGTGTGTGTGTGTGTGCTGAAGTGCTCGTTGTGAGTTTCTGCCGTGGCGCGGTGACATTTCCTGAGCTTGGCGGAGCAGCAGAGGTGAACGGTTACTCGGCTGTGACTTGCCGGAGCGAAGCTGTAATAAAGACCTGAGAGGACGGCTCCAGTCTGCTCCGACCTCCATTACGATGTGATTGTGAGGGTTTGGGGAGCCGCTCCGCCGGCATTATTCCCCCGGTATAAAACCAGAAGGTCAACCAGCAAGAAAGTCTGACAAAGATGTGAGAAACTTTCAACCTCTTTCACATCCAGAAAGACAGGAAGAAGCAGGAGAGCAGAAACTGAAACACCAAGTGTCTGCAAGTAGGCCTAAAGATCAAATTAATGTATTAAATACTGAAAAACATAAATTAATGATGGTATTATTAGTCAAATATGAGCCCAAATTTCAAATATTAAGAGCTTACAGTGATAGAAAACATGAAAACTCAGCAAATCCTGAAAAATGCTACAATAACGTTAGCAAAATTCATCTATAGAGGCCTGTAGATCAATTTAATGTGTTAAATGCTAAAAAAAAAAAAAGAAGCCATTATTAGTCAAATATGAGCCCAAAACTCAAATATAATGAGGTTACAGTGATGTAAAAATACTAAACTAAAATTAGGAAAAAGGATATATCCAGGCCTAAAGATCAATTTAATGTATTAAAAATTGAAAAACAAAAATTAGTGACAGTATTATCGGTAAAACATGAGTCCAAAACTCAAATATAATGAGTTTACAGTGATATGAGACAGGGGAAATGAGCAAATCCTTGCAACTGCTACCCTTAAATTGTCACGGATTTAACGGCTTGGACCCGAGCAGAGAGCCACACTACCAAGGTTGATGGAAAGAGAGTGATTTTATTGGCTAGGGAGTGAGTAATGGTAGGGGGGTGAGAGGAGCCAGAGAGCTAGGGAAGAGACTAGTGGAGTGGGGGACGTAGGACGCCGACGATCCGGGGGGCCAAGGTGGTCAGAGGGCCAGACGGCGGCTCACGTCCAGATGGGGTTCCGGGAGGGAAACCGGTGAGGGGATATGGTCTGTGGAGTGCCGGAGGTGAGACGCAGCCAGGGTGCTGCTGTGGTTTTCTCCCGAGCATCCCCTGCAAAGACTAGTATTGTCGTAATCGTAGTATTGTTGGTTGAGACCGCAACCGTAGAGAACCGTAGCATTGCTCACGTAAGAGCAGCCGTCTGTTAGTTTGGTCTACTAGAGACCGCCGTAGAATCAAAGTGACTAGTAGTATTGCTCAGTAGGGAACAGCTGTGTCTAGTTTGTCTGCTAAGTGCGGCAACCGTGCCGCGGAGAATTACAGAGGTTCCAAGTTTTGTTATTTTATAACGCTATTGTTTTCAAGCCGTTGGTTTTCGCTTTACTTTCCGTTTTTATTCATAGCCCGATCTGTACGTTCTTTAATTTGGTTTGTGAATAAAGTTGGTGTTGCATTCACGTGAAGTCTGTTCATTCCCTGCACCTGAGCTCTCCCTCGTATACCGTAACAGTACGATCCAGCCAAGAAACATGAGCTCAGCGGGGAATGAAACGACCTCGGGCGAAGCCCCTGGAAAATCTCTCCAGGAGGTTTTTTCGTGCATTGAGACCGCTTTAGGTCGACATGATGAGACACTCCGTTCCCTTACTACAAGTAACTCCGCCTTGCATAGACAAGTAACCGCTTTGACTGAGAAGGTAAACCGGCTTTCCCACCGCGTGGATTTGGCCACCAACGCCTCAGCTGAGAAAGAACCTCATGCTCCCACTCCTGTGCGCTATGACGGGGATTTTGGGACCTGTCAGGCGTTTTTAACACAGGTGTCACTTGTTTTCGAGCTTCAGCCGTATTCTTATTCTTCCGATCGTTCCCGTGTAGCCTATCTGCTAGGTCTGCTAACAGGCGATGCTCGGGATTGGGGAACGGCGATTTGGAGACGCCAAGGACCGTTATGTGACTCATACGACGCGTTTGTGGAGGAGATGAGGAGAAATTTTGATTTCCCTGTCAGCGGGAGAGACGCAGCCACCCGCCTAGGTGACATTAAACAAGGATCCCGGAGCGTGTCGGAGTACGCAAGGGAGTTCCGGACCCTGGCAGCCGAGGTGGACTGGAATAACTCGGCGCTCAGGAATTCCTTCTACCGGGGTCTCTCCGAGGGACTGAAAGATGAATTAACACTCAGGGAGGAACCTGCGGATTTAGATCAATGGATTGCACTTGCCATCCGGCTGGATAACCGCATCCGTGAGAGACGAAGAGAAGGGAGGGGCCGCCCTTCGCCGGGGCAAAAGTCTCCCGGAACCATTGGCGGTCTCAAGCGTTCGGATCCTGTCGCTGAGGAACCGGAGCCGATGCAGCTGGGTCGAGCCAAGCTGTCTGAGAGGGAGAAGGAGCGTCGCCGAGAGGGAAAGCTCTGCCTGCTGTGTGGGGAGCCGGGTCATTTTGTCGCTACCTGCCCGCGGCGCCCGGCAAAAGGTCGGACTCACCAGTAGCAGGGGAGTTCCTGGTGGGTCGAGTTGTGTCATCTCCCCCTCGTCGTCTCCAGGTACAGACTATGCTTTGCTGGAGATCCGTCTCCCTACCTATTGCTGCTTTGGTGGACTCTGGCGCTGAGGAGAGTTTCCTGGAGGCTAACGTGGTAAGACAGTTAGACATTCCTACTGTACCTCTAGATCGACCTCTAACTGCTTGCTCCTTAAATGGAATTTGTTTAGCGCGGGTTACACGACGAACAGTTCCTGTGGATTTATTAACGGCAGGAAATCATCGCGAACAGTTGTCGTTTTGTGTATTTGAACATTCTGACCCCCCCCATGGTTTTGGGCTATTCGTGGTTGGTGCGGCATAATCCACAGCTGGATTGGCAGCGGGGGGAGATTTCTTCTTGGAGTCCCGCTTGCCACCAGAGTTGTTTAGTCTCTGCACTGACTCCATCTGCCCCTGTGACTCTCGAGGAGACTGAACCACTTAATTTAGAGGCAGTTCCCCCTCAGTACCATGATTTAGCAATGGTTTTTAGTAAATCGAAAGCCTTGTCTCTTCCCCCTCACCGACCTTATGACTGTTCTATTGAACTTTTAGATGGCGCTACATTGCCCTCCAGCCGTCTTTATAGCCTGTCTAAGCCGGAACAGGCGGCCATGGAGAGCTACATCCGGGACTCGCTAGCCGCAGGAATAATAAGGCCCTCTTCCTCCCCTGTCGGTGCAGGTTTTTTCTTTGTAAACAAGAAGGATGGCTCCCCTAGACCTTGCATAGACTTTAGAGGGCTAAACAAGATCACTGTTAAGAACTCTTACCCGTTGCCTTTGATGGATTCCGCTTTTACCCCTCTCCAGGGAGCTAGGGTTTTTACCAAGCTAGATCTCAGAAATGCTTACCACTTGGTCCGAATTAAGGAGGGGGATGAGTGGAAGACCGCTTTTAACACACCTTTAGGGCATTTTGAGTACCGTGTGATGCCTTTTGGGCTTACCAACGCCCCAGCGGTGTTCCAGAGCTTCATCAACGATGTGCTAAGAGACATGATTAATCGTTGGGTATTTGTGTATCTCGATGACATTCTGATTTATTCGCAGACCCTGGAGGAGCATGTAGGTCATGTACGCTGTGTCCTGGAGAGACTCCTGAAGAATCGCCTCTTCGTTAAAGCTGAGAAGTGTGAGTTTCATGCTACAACGGTCTCTTTTCTGGGTTATGTTATATCTCCCGGGCAGATCCAGATGGAACCTGGAAAGCTGTCCGCAGTGCAGGAGTGGCCGGTCCCAGCAACTCGGAGACAACTCCAACGTTTCCTTGGCTTCGCGAACTTCTATCGAAGATTCATCAGGAACTACAGTAAGGTAGCGTCCCCACTCACGGCACTAACATCCACTCTCAGACCGTTTCAGTGGACCCCGGAGGCCGAACGAGCCTTCCTGGAGTTGAAGCACCGGTTCACCACTGCACCAATACTCACACAGCCTGACCCTGCTCTCCAGTTCATCGTGGAGGTGGATGCCTCTGACACCGGGGTAGGGGCGGTCCTTTCGCAACGCTCCTCGGAGGATCAGAAGCTTCACCCCTGTGCCTTCTTCTCTCGGCGGCTCTCGGCAGCAGAGCGCAACTACGATGTAGGTAATCGCGAGCTGCTAGCGGTCAAACTGGCCTTGGAGGAGTGGCGGCACTGGTTGGAGGGGTCAGAGCAGCCATTTATTGTATGGACAGATCACAAGAATCTGGAATACGTCAGGTCAGCTAAGAGACTGAACCCCCGCCAGGCTCGGTGGGCTCTATTCTTTGATCGTTTTAACTTTACTCTTTCCTATCGCCCTGGTTCGAGAAATGTTAAGCCTGACGCCCTCTCCCGGCAGTTCACGGTAGAGGAGGATACTGAGGTCCCCGACCCTATTCTGCCAGAATCCTGCCTTGTCGCCTCTCTCACTTGGCAGATAGAGAATGAGGTACTTAGAGCCCAGAGACTGACTGTGGTTCCAAATAACTGTCCTAATGGAAGATTGTTTGTTCCAGAGCCTGTCCGCCCTCAGGTTCTCCAATGGGGACATGCCTCTCGCGGACTAATCAGTCAGTGGAAGTATTTCTCCGTTGCATGGTGTCGGAGAACCCCTCTACGTGGAGCGAGAGGCTTCCCTGGATAGAGTACTCCCATAATTCCCTGACCAACTCGTCTTCCGGACTGTCCCCATTCCTATGTTCTTTGGGATATCAACCACCAGAGTTCCCCTCACAGGAGGATGAGATAAACATTCCTTCTGTCCAGATCCTTGTCCGCCGTATGCGGAGTACATGGAAGCGGGCCCGTCAGGTTCTCCTGCAGTCTGTCCGAAGGATGACGGTCCAGGCCAACCGTCACCGGCGACCAGCGCCTGACTACCGGCCCGGACAGAAAGTCTGGCTTAAGGCCAAGGACATTCCTCTCCGGGTGGAATCCAAGAAGCTGGCTCCCCGCTACATCGGACCATTCGACGTGGAGCGCAGGATCAACCAGAGCGCTGTGCGTCTCCGTCTTCCTCCATCTCTGAAGATCCATCCCGTTTTCCATGTATCCCAGCTGAAGCCGGTGGTGGAGAGTCCTCTGGCCCCCCCTGTCCGTCCCCCTCCACCTCCCAGGGTCGTCGGTGGGGCTCCTGCCTATTTGGTTAGGCGGTTGTTGGATGCTTGTCGCCGCGGCCGGGGACTGCAGTTCCTGGTCGACTGGGAGGGCTACGGTCCGGAGGAGAGAAGCTGGGTTCCCTGTTCACGGGTGCTTGACAGGACATTGGTCTCGGATTTTTTCCGCCGGCACCCGGACCACCCGGCTAGGGCACCTGGAGGTGCCCGTAGAGGGGGGGGTACTGTCAGGGTGGCTGTTGCCAGGTCTGGATAGTGCCCTTCCCTCATGCCCTTTTTAGGTGTTTCCTGTGGCTGGGTGACAGGTGATCACCATCTCTTTCATCAGCGGGATCCGTGACAGGTGGCGCACCTGCAACCGTGGCTGCATAAAGGGAGACACCACCCACCCTCCTTTGCTGGATCGTAATCAGTGCTCGTAGGGTTCACTACCTATGTTCTTAGATTCTGTTTGAGTTCCTGTCATCCACTAACCGCTGCTGTCCTCCGTTCGTTTCAGGATTGGACTATCTGGTCTGGCGACCACCCACCTGGCAGTCATTGCGCCATCTTCCACCCGGCACGCCGTTCCCACCGGTTTCCAGTTCAGCTGTGACCCCTCCCGAGCATCCCCTGCAAAGACTAGTATTGTCGTAATCGTAGTATTGTTGGTTGAGACCGCAACCGTAGAGAACCGTAGCATTGCTCACGTAAGAGCAGCCGTCTGTTAGTTTGGTCTACTAGAGACCGCCGTAGAATCAAAGTGACTAGTAGTATTGCTCAGTAGGGAACAGCTGTGTCTAGTTTGTCTGCTAAGTGCGGCAACCGTGCCGCGGAGAATTACAGAGGTTCCAAGTTTTGTTATTTTATAACGCTATTGTTTTCAAGCCGTTGGTTTTCGCTTTACTTTCCGTTTTTATTCATAGCCCGATCTGTACGTTCTTTAATTTGGTTTGTGAATAAAGTTGGTGTTGCATTCACGTGAAGTCTGTTCATTCCCTGCACCTGAGCTCTCCCTCGTATACCGTAACATCTATAGATCAATTTATTGCCTTAAATACTAAAAAAAGATATTATTATTAGTCAAATATGAGCCCAAATTTCCACATATAATCAGCTTACAGTGATTTAAACCAAGAAAAACATGTTTTTGCTCCAACAAATCAAACTGCTACCCGAAAAATGGACAAAAATTGATCAATAGAGGCCTATAGATCAATTTAAATAAGTTAAATATTGAAAAACTAAAAAAATGACAATGTTATTAATCAAATGTGAGTCCAAAATGCAAATATAATGAGCTTACAGTCACATAAAACACCAGAAATCAGCAAATATTTAACATTTTACTTATATTTGACCCCTTAACTCATTAATAACTTCATTATTTACCAAATGCTTACAGTCCAATATCTTATCCTTAAGAATTATATGTGTACATCTTGTGGATTTTGTTATTAAAAGAACAGTGGGATTTGATTTGATTTGATTTTCTGCAGCACAATTTGCATTTCATCTTTTTAACTTGTGCCAACTTCTCATGAACGTCACATGCACTGTAAAAAGAGTTTTTAAACATTTTTAACTGTTAACATTTTTGAACAATTTACTCTTACTTCGTAGATTTCGCCTATTTTGGTAAAGTGCAGATACCACTTAATAAAAGAGGTATTAACTCTATAAAACAGGCCAAAACTAAATAAAAATCTGTGTTGTGAAATCTTTTTTATCTCACACATTCACAGTTGTTTAGTGCAACTCGTCCAGTTTCCTCTGCACAGGTCAGCGACGATGTAAGCAGTTTAATCTGTATTTAAGCTATTTTTCCACTTTGCATGTTGAGAAATTTCATAACTTCTTAAACTTAACATTCAGTATAGTCTATTTTATGCCGTCAGTCTTCTTGTTGCTGTAGTGCGTGTGGCTGCGTATTTGAAAGCACTTTACAAACGTCCATTAGCGAGTTGTCAAAGCCATTATTTGTATCCAGAAATGCTGCTCTTTTTTGGTGGTTTAATGTCAGAAACTACCACTTTTTTGTGTCCGTGCATCAAAACAGACCAAAAAAATCGTGTTAATGTCTCTTTTTTACCGATTAAAGAAGCTGAACGTCATTTGGTGACTCTGACAGGAGCTCTGTAGAGTCAATACTGACTATAAGGCGAGAAATTCAGAAAGCGTGGCAGCAGCAGAGATACGAAAATAAAATGCAGAGCTGAAGTGACAGGTTTTGTATTCAGGCAGTCATATCCATAACTATTGGGGAGAACTGTGATTCTACTACTAAACACTGATGATAAATTCTGCCAGAGCGAATGAAACAGGAGCTTTAATATTCATCTGATTACCAGCCTGCATTTATAGAAAACAGCAGCAATAACAGGAAATTCGGCAGGTTAAATTGCAGATTTATGGAGTTTAAACCCCAGGTTTGATGTTCTGAATGAAGATATTAATGGCCGCGGTGCAGTCGAGTGTTTCTGTGGATATTATTGTCGATAAGGAACTCCCGAATGTGAATTTATGTGAGTAAAAATAAAGTTCTCCTCCACTCCGTTTGGACGTCGACGTCTTCCACAGACTCCTCGCTCATCTGCTTCTCGTTATCTTGTCAAATGTCCCTCGCCGCCACCTGTTCCTCCGCCGCCCCCGCCTCTCCTCTGCTGGCGACTTTTATTTCTCTTATTTTATTTTAGAATATATTTTTTATTGGTCGCGGATTAAACTGGCAGCGCTGTAATGAGATGCCATTTTACTGCGGCAGTAGGAGTCGCCATCTGCCTCCATCTGCTCTCCCGTTCCACAACACCTACACAAAGACACACACCACGCACAAACACACACCGTGGGCTCGGACATACAACCGTGCACATGCATGGACACACACACGCATTACACACAAGTGAAGCAGTAAATCACAGCGCCGCATCCAGCAGGTAGAAACAGGCCTTTCTAATCCCATCTGCAGGTGGTTCCTCCGACCACGACGGCTGAGAGGCGGCGAAACAAGACAACACACAAAAATGCTCATTATCCGCCTCCAGCTCCTCCTCTGAAACCTCTCAACTCTTGTTCCGTCTCTGTTTCGGCCTCTTTAGTTTCCCTGCAGGCGGCTTCATTTAACCTCAGCTCCATTTTCCGGCTTCCTGGTGTTAAAGGAGGTTATGTGCTCAGATGAGGCCGCGCCTAAGTTTTACGATCACTTCACTGCTTTGAGCTTCACGAAATATCAGTAAAAAGCCAATTCATGTTGCTGGAAGCAGCCATGAAGTGTAGCAAGGATTCAGTAATAATGACAGTCTGTGAACGAACCCCCAATTATGCTGCTGTGAGCTCAGCGCTAATGTCAGCACGCTAGCACTCTCACAAAGGCTGCAAACTACAACTCCAACGATTACGGGATTCTTTGACAACTATTCTGATGAGCAATTAATCGATCTGAGTAGATTTTAAAGAAAAATCCACAGATTTAAGCTTCTTAAATGTGAATATTTTCTAATTTCTTTGGGTTGTGGACCAAACAAGACATTTGAGGATGTCATCTTGGGATTTTGGAAACACTGATCAACACTTTCCCCCTATTTTCTGGGCCAAATTTTTAATCAGTTATTTCAGAAAATAATCAACAGATTGATCAACTATAAAGATAATCACTAATTGCAGCCTTCTTCTCCACAGTGCAAACATGCTGATGTTTAGCAGCTATGATGCTCATGCTTTGTTGCCCCATTCATGTTTATGGGGGGAGGTTCTTTATATATAGCCTGTTTCAGACATGCACAGCTTCCCATAAATGTGATGGCATCTGAACATGTCGCCTTTATCTCTGTGCGAGCATCCTTTTCACATTTCTGAATCACTTTTAACACGGCTCAAGTGTGAACTGAATGTCGTCACAAAATGGATATGTACTCAGAAAGTATGTATTTCGTCTGTATGTTCCACGTTTTAGCACGAATATTGGTCCAAAATATAATCCGTTAACAGCGTTAAACATTAACAGGAACTGAAATTTAGTTTGTTGCTCCCAGTTGTATGTAGGAGTCTTGTATATAAACGCAACACTTTTGTTTTTGCTCCCATTTTTTATGAGATGAACTCAAAGATCTAAAACTTTTTCCACATACACAATATCACCATTTCTGTCAAATATTGTTCACAAATCTGTCTAAATCTGTGATAGTGAGCACTTCTCCTTTGCTGAGATAATCCATCCCACCTCACAGGTGTGCCATATCAAGATGCTGATTAGACACCATGATTAGTGCACATGTGTGCCTTAGACTGCCCACAATAAAAGACCACTCTGAAAGGTGCAGTTTTGTTTTATTGGCGGGGGGGGTCCACTCGTCTTCAATGGCTGTGTGGGCAGTCTAAGGCCCACCTGTGCACTAATCATGGTGTCTAATCAGCATCTTGATATGACACAGTTTTAGATTTTTGAGTTTATCTCATAAAAAATGGGAGCAAAAACAAAAGTGTTGCGTTTATATTTTTGTTGAGTGTACTTGAGTGACGAGCATCAACGTAAACATCAGTCTAAATGACACAATGCTGTCACTTTAACAAAATAATGAAGCTGCAATGTTACATAGCTCATGCCCAAAAAAGGTTTGTAAAAGCAAATTTACACTTGGATGCATTAAAGAGCCCATATTAGACCTCCATTCAGATGGACAGACATCTATACATCCATTCTCTATACACCATACATGGATAAGTTAGAATCACCAATTAACCTCAGCATATTTTTGGACTGTGGGAGGAAGCTGGAGTAACTGGAGAAAACCCACGCATGCACAGGGAGAACATGCAAACTCCATGCAGAAAGATCCCAGGCCCAAGTTTTTCTAAGTGTGAGGCCAAAGTGCTAACCACTAAGTCACTGTGGAGCCCTAAAAACAGACTTTTTTTTTTAATGTTGTAATTTGCTGCAGCACTCTGCACTCACTCTGTCCGAACCCCTCCTTTTAAGCTCCCGTCTCTTTATAAGGGATGACCTCCTGAAAAGTTTAGTCTGCTCTGATTGGTAAGTTTGGCCAATGAGTGCAACGTAACACTGACTATGCACAGTAAACTCAGATCTGTAAGTACAGGCAGATACATAGCTCTATTGTAAGTAGCTGTAGCAAGGAAAAATAGGAAACAGTGAGGTAGTTCTTCTGTGTTTGAGGGCCAGTCTAGTCAGACGGTATGCAAAAGCGTTACATGGTGATGTAGATAAGTAATGGAAGAAAATCCTGACCTCCAAATGAGCCATTTCAAGCAGCTAAAGAGCAGTTTGCTTCTATGGGAGAGAATAGCATGGTTTGGTGTGGACTTTGCAAGTTTGCAGAACTTTTACATGCACAAAACAGCAGCTTTTCTTTATTACACTGAAACACAAAAATCAGAGCATGGGCTCTTTAAGATGGCTTTCTAAAATGGACCAAAAAAAAAAAAAAAAAAAAAACAGCTGCAGGGATGTGGCTTTGGGTGCTAAAGCAAAATCAGGAAGTTTATCTTTAAATGAGTAAACAGAGCATGAAACAGAAGAGTTTTACAGGTTTTTTTTCCTGCCTTCAGCCCTGAGGAGATGAAAGTGGTTTTGGCAGGTTTCTGTGTTCGGCGCTGTGGATTACCAGCTTCTGTCCTCTCCAGGGAAAACCTAATTGAAACTCAGCCCCATTCACCAAACTGCTGTCAGTCACCCCTGACCACTGGGCTGGGACACAATAATAAGGTGCTTCTTCTTGGACAAACTCTGCTGCTTTCCTTCTTCCTCTATTAATAAAATAATAGCAAAGATAGCTGCACCTAAACAGGTCTGTCAGAGCTGTTAACACACATTAATGAGACATTCTCAGCACCTCTCGCTTTGATTTTTCCCCTGTGAAAAAGTGTACTCGGTATTCATCAAACACGCTCTGCGGTGTCACTTTCAGGATACGTGCTGACTGGAGGAGTTTACGTATGAAGGAGGAGGATTGGAAAAGACTAGCGGCTGTCAATCCCGATTCGCAGGCCGCATTTGTCTGCTGGTTTTCACTTCGGCCGTCTAATCAGGGGCCGACTTACAGCTGCGACGCCAGGTGAATACAATTAACTGGCCGGTAGGACAGAAACCCAACGAGGCAGCTGGATCCACAACTACAACCAACTGGAAGAGACAGATCTGTCCAGCTGCACCAGCTGCAAACAAAACAGCATCAAACAAGCCGCCACATCTTGAACCGAATCCCAGTCGGACTTTTCAGGAGCGTCTCCAGCAGCGAGCACAAACATATTTTCAGTCTGCTCACACCTGTCACTGGGAAACACAAAGACACACCAGGCAGAGGATGGACCGCCGCGGTTTGTGTTGTAAACCTGCACCCTGAATTCATTTCAAAAACAAAAACCAGAGCTCACACAGCTTTCAGAAGTCCTTGCTGTTTTGCTTGTTTGCACAGAAAGTAAAGTCGGAGAAGAACCCAGAGTTTGTGGATTGAGAAAGGACAGTGTTCAGCTCAGGAAGCGTGTACGTGTTTGCATTAACAGGAAACAAACGCAAACTAAAATACTAGGAAAAATGTATCTCATATCAACTGCACTGTGATTAAACATGTTTCTTTAATTAAAACCTGCTGCAAACATCCACAGCATCATAGAGAGAAGAGCAGGTCAATGTGCAGATCCTTGACATTCAAACCCAGAGAATAAATATATTAAAACTGCAGCGTCTGAAAGATTGATGTTCGTCATTGCTGGAAAAGTAGATGGTTCATGTGGGATTAAGTAGCATCTAGCAGCTATCGCCTTTTCCACCAACACAGACTGAGTGATAGTTCTATGTAGGTTCAGCTACTAACCTTCTAAGAAGATACATAAATGCATTATAGAGAAAGTCTGTATAGTTAAGTTACTATGTGATTCCTTTGCCACAAAATAAGGTCTATAAGCCTCTAAAAGTCATTTAAGAAATCTTTTTCCACTATTATTAAAATATCATGACCTGTCCTGGGTGTCCCCTGCCTTCGCCCGAGTCAGCTGGGATAGGCTCCAGCACCCCCCGCGACCCTAGTGAGGGTATAGAGAATGTACGGTGTATAGAGAATGGATGGATTAAAATATCATCTGTTGCTTCAACTGCAAATCTTCTAAGAACAGGTTTGTTCAATCCCAGACTAGAGATCCACTATAGAGTGACGTCAAAGTCCTTAAAGACAAGTCTCGACATTCAGCAGATCTTGGTAACAACCTCCAGCAGGTACTTTAGGAAAACCAGACCAGCCTTCTGTCTAAACGAATGGAGAGAGATCTATAATTGTAATTCTAATCATCACAGTCCAGTCGACTAACAGTTACATTCTTATACAGTTAAACTTCATGCTTACGTTTTGATGGAAATGTTTTTTTCTAATGTTTTCTAATGTTTTCTTTTCAACCAACCAATCATATATTAGTTAAGGCAGGACTCATTTTCCCAGTAACCCTCCAAAAATGGAGGAGAAGCTTCAAACATGTTGCAAAAGGTGATATTTTAACACAAATCTTGACATTTCCCTACATCTAACCACATTGTTGTGGTGCTTAAACCCAAAATACATGAATCCCGGTCTTCTGGGTCCAAGTCCTGAGGATGATTTTTGCTCCTTTTGTGGACTTTAACTGTAAGAAATCAGTGTGGTTGTGTAAGTGTCATTTGTTGGAGACAGGGTTGTGTAATGGTCTTGTTTGTGAGTACAGATGTGTGTAATCTCAAATTTTTCTTCAAAAAGCAATCTTTGAAATTTGTGCTTTTGAAGATAATCCATTGAGATCACAGTGACCACAGCTTCTTCTTCTTTAATAAATATAGAGAATTCAGGCTTCTACGAAAAAATGAAGACAGCTTGTTCTTGGAAAACAGCCAATCAGCCTCATCTGACTTTAAATTTGTCTTCTTTCATTAAAAACATTCACATAGCAGCCTTTTTAAAATACTATTTTGAAACTATTCTATCAGTCATTGACCTTAAATTTCATCACAGCAGCAGCTGAGGATTATTTACGTCACACATTAATCCAGATTTATATTGATTTGATTTCTCAGCAGCATTAAATCACACTTTGGACACCACTTCTAGTATTTATGTTTTCCAAGTCACACAAGTCAGATGAGGTCTGGACAGTAGTTGTGTCATTAATAAACAAGTCATCCATATAAGAGTGTTTGAGAGTGTTGATGTTAAGTGAGACTTTTGATTGATTTGATCGATTTTATGTATTTATTACTCTTCTTAGAACTAATCTCATTGATTGATTTCTATATTTATCCACTTATTTACATATTTTAGTCTGTTCAATGTGCAAAATCATCAGTCAAATCTAATGAAAGCTTTAAAAAAAAACTTTGGTAAATTTGCTCCAAAATCATTTTTTAAGACATTTTTTTTCTCCACAGGTTATGTTTTACACTAAAAAAACTAATGCAAGGAACATATTCCCACCATTAAACAAGATACATGGCTGCAAAATTCATAGTTTTATAAAACATATTTGACTGATTTAGATAAACTATCCAAATTGCAAAATTATTTTGACGGGTTGATATAAAAATGTTGTGAATGCGTCTAGATCAAAGTTGTGCACTAGTTAATTTAAAACTAAACACAAGTTGAGGTCACATAATTACTTAATACTCACTGTTTTTAGAACTAATTTTATTTATTGATTTCTGTATTTATTCACTTATTTGCATATTTCATCAATGTACAATTTATTACTCAATTTTTATTATTTTCTTACTCTGCTTATAGGATTTTTGACTTCTATTGTGACCTTCGCCTACCTATCTCTATTTAAATAAGAAATCTTTTACTTTATTTTATTCTGTTTATCTTATTCTATTTCATTTTACATCATCTGGTGTTTCCTCATTGCACGGTATTTAGGAAAACGTTTCCTCAGTTCCTCAATCCCAGTGTTTTTTAAGTTCTTCATTTACAAGATATGTTTGGGGTGGATGGTTGTTTGTCTTAACCCTCCTGTTGTCCTCATTTACAGGCACCAAAAAAAATATTGTTATTTTGTCTGAAAAAAATCCAAAATTCAGCAAAAAAAAAATCCCCATTTTTTTTGAAAATTTGCAAAACCTTCAGGAAGAAAATTCCAATAATTCCTTAAAAGTTTCCCTTAAACGTTTTGTTAAAAAACAAATCCCTCAAATTTGGCAAAAAAATTCTTGTAAATATTTTCAAAAAATGAGCAAAAATCTTCCAAAAAAAATCCTAAAAATATCTAAAGTGACTACATATATATCAGTTAAACTTTTAATAATTTCTTGAAGAACATTTATAAAAAAATCAACCAAAATCCAGCGAAATGCGCTGGATTTTGGTTGATTTTTTTGTGTGAATGTTCTTTAAGAAACATTTTAATCATTTCTTTTTTTCCACCAAGAAATGTTGAAAGACTTCCCAAAAATGTTTAAAATGTGGACATCAGAAGTTTCACTGTGAAAATATATATTTTTTTCGACATTTTCCAACTTTAAAATGGTCGATTTGACCTGCAGGACAATACGAGGCTTAATTTATTGCATTTTTATTTATTTTTTCTGTGAACCACTTTGTGTTACAATTCATTTTGTATGAAAAATGCAATATAAATATAGTCTGATTGATTGACTGGTCAGTAAAATGAGGAAAACACCTGAACAACACTGAAAACCTGCTTGAAAAGCTAGTTGTTAGTGATTTTGTATGTGTGACAGGCACATCTTTCTGCTTTTTGTGTGTTTTTTGCAGCTTGTTAACACTTTGTGCAGGTAAAGAGAACTGATCAATAGGTAGCGCAGCACTCGCAGCATTGTTAGCATTAAGATGTTCATTGTGGCAGCGTGCCGTTAGAGGACAGCCATAAATCAATGGTATTATCGCTCAGCAGGAGGGAGGAGAGGCTGCATTTAGAGCACAAGAAGATGGAGGAGGAGGAGGAAGAAGAGGAGGAGGTGCTGGAGTGTTACAATAAAATAATTATGTGTCAGTGCCCCCGCCGTGTTTACTTCACCGCTACTTCTGTTTTTCTTTCTAACCACTTAAGCACATATTTTCACTTGGGAATGAAAGAGAAACTTTTGATTTCTGGTTTCGAGGATGAGCAGAAAATCTCAGGGTTATAACTGACGGATACTCGACACAGTTGCCATGGTTACGCTCCTGCTGAAAGGTTTTATTTATTTATTTTTGTAATTTTTTTTTTTTGGTATGCGCTTCCACACTGCTTTAGTTTGCAATAACATCATTTTAAAATCTGTTTGTCAGGTGATGAATGTGTACGAACGCAGAGTTCCACCCCGTTGAGCTTTTTCCAACATATAAAAACATCCGTCTGATGGATTTAGGGGGATTTATGAGCTGACTTTACACCTGATAAACATTGAGTTTGAAATGTCTGACAACACAACAAAAATGTGTCATATTTTCCTGTAAGTAGTCAGAAAGCTTGAGGATGTTTCAGTTTCTGCTCTATATACAGTGGGTACGGAAAGTATTCAGACCCCTTGAAATTTTTCACTCTCTGTGTCATTGCAGCCATTTGCCAAAATCAAAAAAAGTTCATTTTATTTCTCATTAATGTACACTCAGCACCCCATCTTGACAGAAAAAAACAGAAATGCAGAATTTTTTGCAAATTTATTAAAAAAGAAAAACTGTAATATCACATGGTCAGAAGTATTCAGACCCTGTGCTCAGTATTGAGTAGAAGCACCCTTTTCAGCTAGTACAGCCATGAGTCTTCTTGGGAATGACGCAACAAGTTTTTCACACCTGGATTTGGGGATCCTCTGCCATTCTTCCTTGCAGATCCTCTCCAGTTCTGTCAGGTTGGATGGTGAATGTTGGTGGACAACCATTTTGAGGTCTCTCCAGAGATGCTCAATTGGGTTTAGGTCAGGGCTCTGGCTGGGCCAGTCAAGAACGGTCACAGAGTTGTTCTGAAGCCACTCCTTTGTTATTTTAGCTGTGTGCTTAGGGTCATTGTCCTGTTGAAAGGTGAACCTTGGGCCCAGTCTGAGGTCCTGAGCACTCTGGAAGAGGTTTTCCTTCAGGATATCTCTGTACTTGGCCGCATTCGTCCTTCCTTCAATTGCAACCAGTCGTCCTGTCCCTGCAGCTGAAAAACACCCCCACAGCATGATGCTCCCACCACCATGTTTCACTGTAGGGATTGTATTGGGCAGGTGATGAGCAGTGCCTGGTTTTCTCCACACATACCGCTTAGAATTAACACCAAAAAGTTCAATCTTGGTCTCATCAGACCAGAGAATCTTATTTCTCATAGTCTGGGAGTCCTTCATGTGTTTTTTGGCAAATTCTATGCAGGCTTTCATGTGTCTTGCACTGAGGAGAGGCTTCCGTCGGGCCACTCTGCCATAAAGCCCCGACTGGTGGAGGGCTGTAGTGATAGTTGACTTTGTGGAACTTTCTCCTATCTCCCGACTGCATCTCTGGCTCTCAGCCACAGTGATCTTTGGGTTCTTCTTTACCTCTCTCACCAAGGCTCTTCTCCCACGATTGCTCAGTTTGTCTGGACGGCCAGGTCTAGGAAGAGTTGTGGTCGTCCCAAAATTCTTCCATTTGAGGATTATAGAGGCCACTGTGCTCTTACGAACTTTGAGTGCTGCAGAAATTCTTTTGTAACCTTGTCCAGATCTGTGCCTTGCCACAATTCTGTCTCTGAGCTCCTTGGGCAGTTCCTTCGACCTCATGATTCTCATTTGCTCTGACATGCACTGTGAGCTGTAAGGTCTTATATAGACAGGTGTGTGCCTTTCCTAATCAAGTCCAATCAGTTTAATTAAACACAGCTGGACTCCAATAAAGAATCAGAACCATCTCGAGGAGGATCAGAAGAAATGGACAGCATGTGAGTTAAATATGAATGTCGCTGCAAAGGGTCTGAATACTTCTGACCATGTGATATTTCAGTTTTTCTTTTTTAATAAATTTGCAAAAATTTCTACATTTCTGTTTTTTCTGTCAAGATGGGGTGCCGAGTGTACATTAATGAGAAATAACTTTTTTGATTTTGGCAAATGGCTGCAATGACACAGAGAGTGAAAAACTTCAAGGGGTCTGAATACTTTCTGTACCCACTGTATCTCTGTCACCTATAAAGCAGATTAGTGGCACTGACAACCTGTTACACAATAGTTAGATTTACTTGAGTTGTATCCATTAAAGCAGCCTACAGGTGACACTCGGCTGAATTTTATCGACTAATCAGAGCCTTGTTCAGCTAAATGAACCTGCAGTCACTGTTACCTGTTTTTTTGTTGTTTTTTTTGGCATGCGCTTCCACACTACTTTAGTTTGCGATAACATCATTTTAAATCTGCTGTCAGGTGAGTCAGAGAGTCGTGATTCACCCTGTAGAGGTTTTTCCAACATATAAAAACATCTGTGTGATGGATTTAGGGAAATTTATGAGCTGATTTAACACCTGATAGATAAACACTGGGTATGAAACGTCTGACAGCGAAACAAAAATGGGTCATATTTTCATGGAAGCAATGAGAAACTTTGAGAGTCTAAAAACACAAGTAGAAATATGTCATCTTCTGCAGATTAGTGACATTTGTTATATAAAAGTCAGATTTACTTGACTTGTATCCACTGAAGCAGCATTCAAACAACACTCAACTAGACTTTCAGAGGCTAGTTCAGCTAAATAACCTGCAGAAATTCTTACCTGGGTTTTGTTTTGTTTTATTTTTTTGCATGAGCTTCCACACTTCTTTAGTTTGCAATGACATCATTTTAAATCTGTTGCCAGATGACTGAGCGTGTCATGATTCAGAACCCCGTTGAGGTTTTTCAAACATATAAAAACATCCGTCTGATGAATTTAGGGAGATTTATGAGATCATTTAACACCTGATAGAGAAACATTGGGTTTAAAATGTCTGAGAGCACAATGAAAATGTATCATATTTTCATGGAAACAATCAGAAAGTTTGAGAATATTAGAAGTATATCAGCTTCTGCAGAATAGCGACATTTATAAGATAGATTTACTTGACTTGTATCCACTGAAACAGCAAACGACGTTCGGTTGGATTTTCAGAGGCTTGTTCAGCTGAATCAACCTGCAGTCATTGTTACCTGCTGTAAAAATGGCTGAATATCAAGTTTCTAGAGGAACATTACTCACTAAAAAGCAGTGTGATAGAGGGGAACATGGGGGCCGTTTACACGAGGACACTTGCAGGTAAAAACGTCAAAATATTTCAACAAAACACCCTATCGTTTATACGAGGACGGCGTTTTGGGGGCTTAAAAACGCAAAAATTTGAAACCGGCCTCCAGAGTGGAAAAGTTGAAAACTCTCCGCTGTTATGTTTCCGTCTAAACAGCAAAACACAAAACTTTACCGAGATCTGACCACGTCGCACACGCGATTACGTCACATACATGCGCCAGTGCTTTGGTTTGCCGGCCGGTACAAGGACGTAAACAAAGATGTGTGATTATTTCCATCCTTCGTACCTTCAAGCAACTCTGGCAGCTCTATGTACACTACAGGAGTCGTACCAACAAACGTACAGATTCCATTCATGAACATTTTCCGCGGCAGAGATCCGAAAAGGGAGATAGTAGATATGGCGGAGTTTTATCACAGCGCCGCCCAGCTGCCTGGCATGTATATCCAATCGAATTCCACACACTATAGAGTCACCGTATATACGCAGATTTCCTTCAAAACCGCTCGTCTAAACGTGAAATGACAAGACGCCACTTTTGCGTTTTCTGTTATGATGGTCCTCGTATAAATGTAGCCATGGAGTCAAGTGAAAGTGCCACAAGTCGGATTGTTATTCTGAACAAAGAGGAGCTTCGTCAGCATCAAATCATGGCCACAGTGAAGGTTTCTAAGGGGGAAGCGCACAGAGCTCGAAAACACTTTGTGAAAACTGGATCAGTTGTATCTAAAGCAGCATCAGATCAATAGCTTTGTTCACTGTGGAATAGAAATGCAGCTTTATCACAGATACAGAATTTACTAAAGAAGGAATGCAGGAGTCCAATCGGCAAAAGAAAACTGTCTAGGCGAGTCTCAGAGGATGAGGTGTGTCTCCAGACAAATTCTGCAGTGAGGTTCTCACCTTAGCAACCTAGAAACTACAGCTTGGTGGTTAGTGTATCAATGGACACGTTTTAACCCCAAACTGTGACGTTTCTTTAAACACAACCAGGTAGTCTTGGTGCCCAAACTGCTGCTTATGCAACGCAAAGTAGAGCAAACAGCGACTATCAACAAATGTAAATAGCAAAAATGTAAGAGCAAAAGTAAACAGTGAGAGAAAAATTTTATTTTTTAAAAAATAAAAGAAAAATCAGTCGTGACTAAAATAAAGTCAATAGCGACTGAAAAGAAATGCAAGCAGGGGCTAAAAGACAAAAACAATCTGAAAACCAAAATAAGTAGCAACCAAAGACAAAAGTGAACAGCAAATAAAAACAAAAGCAGAAACGTGACAGAAAAACAAAAATTAACAGTCACTAGAATTTAAGAATAAAAATCAGCTGGAAAAAGTAAACAATGGCTGCAAATAAAAATAAATACCAGCTGAAAATAAAAGCACACAGCAGCTGAAATTAAAGAGCCAAAAACGAAAATAAATGGCAGCGGAAAGAAAACAAATATCAACAGTGACTGAAAACAAAGTAAAAAGTGAATGAACACAAAATAAAAAGTGACGGGAAAAAAACATATCAACAGTGACAAAAAGCAAAAGTAAACAGAAACTAAAGTGTAGAAATTGAAGATGAGAATTAATATTTGCTGAAAACAAAAATCAGCAATGACTAAAATTTTAACATAAAAACCAGCAGAAAACAAAAGTAAACAAGGCTAAAAAATAAAAGTAAATACCAGCTGAAAACAAAAGTACAAAGTGGCTGAAAACAAAAATTAACAGTGACTGAAGTTAAAATGAAAAAAAAACAGATGAAAGTGAAAGTAAACAATGACTGAAAACATAAATAAACAATGACTGAAAAATATCAACAGTGACTGAAAACAAAGTAAATAGCAACTGAAAAGAAGAGCAGAGACTGAGGGTAAAAATAAATATTTGCTGAAGACAAAAATTAACAGTGAATTTTCAGTGACTGAAAACAATTACTGCAAATCTATTAGAAATGATCTGAAAACAAAAGTTAACAGCAAAAAGATTGGTAAATAGGGAAACATTTTTTACACTTTCCAGCATATCAACAAACAATAATCATTTGGCCAAAAATTAGATTCTTATTCCAGTGTGTTGGAGTAACATACAGTGTTTCATTTGCCTGTTCTTTAAAGAGGCTAGTCACTGACAGATGTTTGGAGGAGTTTCCTTATGAAACAATTCACACAGTTGTCTGAGCTGCAGTCCTGACGTGAACCGTTCGCTCTGAAGGTTCCTGCGGTGAATCATCTGCCCACATCAGTCCTCTCGTCAAGTCGAACGGTTTGGCAGGAAGCGTTGTTTGAAAGGGCTCTGAGGTGAAAAGTGTTGAGCTCCATGTTTGAGCGCATCTGTGAGTCTAATGGAGCCTGAAAATGCTGCTGCCATCAGAGAGGCTGTAATCAGGCAGCTTCTACCGCTCGGCCTGCTCTCCACCAGCTTTACCATCAACGGCAAGCTCACCAGAAACACATAGAAAAACACCAGAAAAGCATAGAAAGACATAGAAACACACAGAAATACACCAAAAACACACAGAAATACACCAGAAACACACAGAAAGACATAGAAACACACCAGAACTACACCAAAAACACATATAAACACACCAAAAACACATATAAACACACCAGAAATACATCAGAGACACACAGAAACACACTAGAAATACATATAGAAACGCACACAAGACATAGAAACACATCAGAAATACACCAGAAACACACCAGTAGATATTTAGAACAGGAAAATGTTGCAGAGCAAGACATCTGGAATTCTGAATATTAAACGATGCTCAGTTTGACTCAGTCTGGAGAACAAAAGCTTGATCAACTCTTTATGACTCCAAACCTTTCTTTTTTTTAAAGTTTCAGGTGCCATGTCAGAGAATATAAAGCAGTTTTCAAATATTAATAGATCATAGCTGACAAATGGTCCATCCTGACACACATTTTAACACTTACACGAGTCTTCAGACACAATTTTTGCACCTAACTGAACTGCATCATCAACAAAACCCATATAAATTATATAACAAGATGTGTTGCTTCATCATGAATTGTATACTGACTTTTGGAAGCAATTTGTCACATGGTTGTTTCAAAAATTGTAAAAAAAAAAAAAAGAAAAAGTGTAAAAATCATGGCATTCAGAGGCAACTGCCAAAACCTGTAGCTCCGCCATGTTGTACGATGGAAGCTTCAGTCAAAGTTTAAATAGGACACAAAAATTTGAATGATATTTGTCTGAATCCAGTTTTTACACAGTTTAAGTTCTAGATCATCCATGTTAGCTTGCCATTAGGGCTGTGAAGAATGACTGATACAGGGGGTCCTTGGTTTACGACGTTCTCGACCCACGATGTTTTATCATTATGTCGAAACTGGTTACGGGTAGGTCCTTGGTTTACGACGTACGGCCTTTTATCGTTATGAACTGGTTCAGTGGAACTAGTTGGCAAGAGTAGCGGACGAATACATCATCACATGGCGTTATAAGACGGCTTTGTTTACATTTGCCGGTTGTACGCCACCTTGGCTTGTGCTACATTCACAAACTTCTCGCCCTTCATTATGGCTCTTAAGCGTAGGTCAGACTCTTCTGATGGCAGTGCTTTGAAGAAAAGGAAAGCTATCTCCATGGAAGTGAAATTACATACAATAAAACGCTCAGAACAGGGTGAAACACAGACGAACATCAGCCAAGTTGTAAAAACAGTGCAACATATTGTAGTGACCCTCTGTGATGAATGAGTGAGACTTTATCTGGTTCTCTGGTCATTGATTGAACCTTCACACAGACTACTGTGGACCGTAGCCAACGCCAAAAAAACTGCAAAAACCTGCAACTTAGCTCCAGAATTGGCTGCCGTTCCCAGCTCTCTCTCGCTCGGCACAACTACTGCAGACTCTCAGCCAATCAGAGGTGAGCGAACAAAACATGACATGTTCACTGACATTAGGTAAATCTCAAACTAAACTTTAAACATTAAAAAATCAACATCAACAACAATATCAGTCTGTTACAATATTCTGTTATCTTCTCGTGAAATGATTCATACATGCATGAAAGTCATTGGTATTCATGACTTCTCCAAAAAAATGATGGATATCGCGATCCACGTAACGGCTTTGTTTAGATTTTCACTGGAGTTCCAACTTCAGTGAAAATCAACTTACGTTGATCCGTAGGAATGCAACTCCACCGTAATTCGAGAACCTGCTGTTTATTGATTCAAGGATCAGAGATGCAACTTCATCAGTTCAAAACTACAATCCAAACTACATCTGAAATAAATATGGATAGCTAAGCAGAAACAATAGTTATGTTGATCACAGCAGGAGAACCTCACTGCTCACATGCAACAGTGGAAGAAAAAGCGTCAACAGTCACAGCACAAGTCTCAGCATGGACTTTTAGAGCACATTAGCTGATAACTTCACATGGCTGAAGGCTACAGACGGCTTTATTTGCAAGGACAAGCAGATTTATAAGGGCATTACAAATATAACTGCAGTACACAATTCATTCTAGTCGGCACCATTCAGTGAAAAAGCACCGTAAAGCAGCAGCTCAAACTGGTGTAAGTTGTGTTGCTCAAGCACAAGAAAGTGATGTAAAACAAAAAGCTCTCAGTAAACATGTTAATTTGTTTCACCTTCAGTGATGAATCTATTGTACTACTTATATACAGTATAAAGAACATAGTCTCGCTCCCACTTCAGCACATACTGCTGCTTCGTCAGGGCCCCTTAGTGTAATATTTTAAACACACTGAATACTTTTGGGGTCATTTTTCAATGTGTAGGGTGGCAAAACTTGCAAATATCAGAAACAGATGCCATGATTCTAAATGTTCTCTGCTAGTGTTGTCATTGTCTCTGCTTTTCAGGCAATGAGTTTGCATTTCCTATGTCTACCAGCATCCTGTGATTGGAGGATGCTAGTAGAAATGGACCAAAAGCTCTGCTTCCCACCTGAGATCGCATCCACCAACCTGGGACCAGACCTGGTGCTATGGTCATCTTCAATAAGAGATGTCTACATCATCGAGCTTACAGTGCCCTGGGAGAGCTCAGGAGAGGAGGCCTATGAGCGCAAGAAGCTGAGATATATGGAGCTTGTCGCCGATGCAAAACAGCGAGGCTGGAAGGTGATGGTCCGACCAGTCGAAGTACACTGCAGAGGCTTTACAGCCACCTTGACATCCAGGCTTCTCTGGGAGCTGAGAGTACATTGGAAAGCCCACCAACAGGCGAATTGCTGAAAAGGGAAGTCAGTGACTGTGGATGAAGAGAAAGGACTCCACTTGGGCCTTCAGGGGAGTAGATGGCATCTAGGGTGAACCTGGGACACTGGGATCCACTGCTGAACCCTCTGGAGGTATTGTGGGCCTATCAGTGAAACACCGATGAAGGAGGGCGCTAACTTGATAATCCAGAAGATGCCCTCACCCACTTGACCATCCCACAGAGTCTTAGGTGTCTCATGTATGCAAGAGTGGATATCAACATCTAGTCCTACAAAACATCTTTAATGTTGTGAAACTGAGCCATTTTGGTGCCTAAACTTGATGAAATCGTGAGTAAAGACAAGGCAAAAGTCACTAAAGATAGCAAAATTTTGTGAAAAAATAACGGTCTGGTAACTTAAGTCTCCCGAGTTAAAGTCCTGCGTCTTACACTACATCGACCCCTCCAACCTCCATATGAAGCTCTTTGAAACTAGAAAACAATTCTAACAAATATATCAGTGTTGAATATTGACCAAAGAAAAAGATGTGCATTTCTGAGATGCCAGCAACTTTGTGAAACGGCAGTTTTTTAAGGTCCTGGGGCTGAGAACGGGTTGGAGCATACACAGTTTATATTCTCTGGAGGTTGTTGCACTACTACTACCAATATTGTTCTCGGTAGTGTCTACGGATACGGGTCCGTATCCGTAGCCCACAGGCTACGGGTACGGCACTTTCCATTTGCCAGACAGATACGGACCCGTACGCGAGTCTCGCGAGTCAAGAAGCTGCTAACCACTGCAAACTGTTGAAAGGTAAGCAAAGGTTAAGGTTAGGGTTAGTGTTAGGGTCAGGTTTAGGGTCCGTACCTGTCGTACCGATGCTATGGGTCCGTACAGCTAGTGTCTACCGGGAGTCACGTGACCAGATCTCGCGTATCTGATTGGCAAATGGCAAGTGCCGTATCCGTAGTCCACAGGCTACGGGTACGGGTCTGTACCTCTAGCAACAACCATTGTTCTCTGCATGAGGATTCATTGTTCAGTTTTGCTAAAAAGAGACATATTTTGGGTATTTTTCTTTAAAAAAGGCTTTTGTAAACAGTATTTTGTATCGAGAAAGAAGTTCAACTGAAGAGTTAGAGAAACTTTCCCATAATAGTTATAGAGGTAATTTGGAAAAGCAAATCATCAGTTTTTGGGAAGGTTGTTTGTTAATTTATGTGGCACAATGCAAATATGTTAATGTATCAGCCATATAATGAATATTTATGCATTTTTTTCTGCTACAATATCAGTCTTGCAGTTCAGTTCAATATCCACTTGCGTATACTTCAATTATTCTATTTTTTCTGGTTATGTTTAGACACTCTGGCTCCTGGTTGAGGTTGTGGAAACATGGTGATTTGTTTTTATTACTGAAAAGTTCTGAGACTCTGTGGCTGTGGTCGAATACTGAACCACTTTGGCCAAAATATAGTATGAAGCATTCAAAATAAAAGCAAGCCAAGTCTCAGAGTGTCACACAAAGATGAACAAAATTAACTTCACAAGTGAAGAATTGTAATCTATAGCAAAGATCCATTTTAGGGAGAAAATACACTGCCTGTCTCAAAAAAAGTCTGGATTTTACTAAGTAAATAGGTAAGACCCTTCCATTGGATAATTACTGCAGTATTGAACACATTTCAGCCGCAACAACTTATTTAACCCTAGCTGATGCAGTGAGGAGCTTCTCATTTCTTAAACAACCATGCTGGAAGACATATCCCGTGGTCATGGAAAGGATGTTAATCTGTTTCATGGGGGGGTTAAATTATTGGTCTGCAACAAGCAAAGAAAACAATGCATTATTAAAACCTGATCACATCATGTAGTCTCAACATAAAGACAACTGCAATTATGAAGCCGTATATAACCGCATATAAAATTCAAAAAATCACAACATATGTATGTATTTTACGGTTTCTTTCACTAGCACCTTTGCTTTTCTTCACTATTCTGAATCAAGGCTTTTCAATAAGGTATTTCAGAGGTTCAAGGCTCAGCGGCTGGTCTCCTCTCAGCTCCACATTTACTTCAGCTGTTACTCCTCAACATTAAACATAATTTTCAAAATCAATAACTCGGCTTTCAGCGCAGCTAATTAGCATTTAAGGTTTTAGTTAGTTCAATGAAACCAAGGCCTCCAACATTAGCAACCATTACATGTTGATTTACATTTCATGAGGCACGTCAGCCGAAGAACGAGTGCGTACGAGAGAAATGAGAGCAAAAGAAAGAACAAACAAAATCCGAGGAGGAACCAAGATGCACATCACAGATTCATGTCTTGCAACTTGCGCAGAGCCCGTGGGCTGCAGACCGAGCAGCACAAACAGCGGAGAGGAAGCACGAAATCCGTCAACAGCTTCCCACACAGAGAGAGCAGGACGGGAACAAAATTAATCTGACTGAAGCCCAAAATAAAGTGACTCAAAAGCTGTGTACTGGGTCAGTTACCAATAATATTCCACCAGAGAGGACCAGAGAGAAAAAAGGAGCCTTTCAATTCATCCACACTGATTTCAGCTCAATGCTTCTTGTCATGTTTTCATTTGGGCTTCAGAGCAGCAGCGACATCTGAATTGCTGCTGTCTGTTTTGATTTTATACTTTCTGTATGTACATTCAACAGAGTAAACATCTTTGCGTGACAAATCTCAACAAATCTGTTCAGTCCAAGAAAAGATCTCTGAAACTGTTGTGAGTTATAAATGGAGCCCCACTTTCCTGCAATTTATAAGCTTTACATGCAGAAAGACACGCAAGCTCTTAGTAAATTTATGCAGTTTTCTGCCACTTTGAAGAGATCGGTTTCTCACAAACACCTCTTTCCATTCTAAAGCAGATCTTGAAGTGATTGTGCAGCTGCAGTATCATTTGGTGAAACTCTCCCAGCAGCAAGAGCTCAAGTTCATATTATGGTTGGGATTTTTTGCAGGGAATTAAAAAAACAAAACAAACCTTAAATAACTAATGAGGCTCCCTGCATGATTTTAGTGATCGTCCTTTGCGTTGTGCTGATGTTGACACTGTTGGACCCTTCGCCGGCGAACACACAGGAGAGCGAGTTTGATCATCAGAACAGCAGCCGACCTGCTGCTCGAGCGACTGAAGCTGTGGGTGATGATTCAGTGTGTAAGCAGGCGACTGGAAAAGCCTCCCACAGTCTCTGTTTACACTTTCAGCAAGGAAATTTGAGGACAGAAAGTGTGTTGTTGTGCATTTGTTGCTGTTTTTCTTACAATTTATTTCTGGGAACGAGGCACAACAGAAACTTTGGCACGACAACAACTGGGGTCACCGTCAGGGACACGATGTGGTTCAAATTGGATTTACACGGCTGAGATTAGCAATCTCTGTAGCCCTGGTAGCAATAATAACCTTTGTGCAAAGGTCAGAAAGGATTTCAAGTGAGCAGCATTTAAAATCAGAAAGAAACGATTAAAAAAGTCATTTAGATGAATCTTCAAGTTTGGAATTTTTACAGAATCAGCACATTGAACTCCTTTTCTTCAGAAGAAGCAAAGTTTGAGCTCAAATAAGATTTCTAGCTTGTAAAGTATGTTACTCAAACAACTCTAGAGTTCATAGTGATAAATCGAACATTGTGAATTTGTGAATTCGTTCAGCATGAAACAAAAGTATTTAAAAAACAGACAAAAAATACTCTGCATGTAAAGAAAAGTAAGTGTTTCTGTGAACATCTGTGTAGGAATACAAAGCAGAGAACTGAGTGTACCCTAAAGTTCCCACACCTACTGTGAAATAACTAAAAAAAATAACCACCTCATGACAAACTGATCTTTCATCCATCCATTCTCTATACACCACTTTATCCTCACTAGGGTCATGGGGGGGTGCTGGAGCCTATCCCAGCTGACTCGGGCGAAGGCAGGGGACACCCTGGACAGGTCACCAGTCTGTCACAGGGCTACATATACAGACAAACAATCACACTCACATTCACACCTACGGACAATTTAGAGTGATCAATTAACCTCAGCATGTTTTCGGACTGTGGGAGGAAGCTGGAGTACCCGCAGAAAACCCACGCATGCACAGGGAGAACATGCAAACTCTATGCAGAAAGATCCCAGGCCCACACCTACTGTGAAATATATGATAAACTGTGATCTTTTATATGCAAAATACAGTTTCTAGCCTTAATTTGACATAATATCTGGGTTTTAAATGTTTTATGCAGATTATCTAAACATGTAAAAACAATTAAACAACCTATAAGTATGGTTGAAGAATGTGACAACACAAATCATCAGAAATTGAAATTGCAAGACTCTTTAAGATTTTCAGTGCACCTTTACATAGAAATTCTTGTATATTTACTATATTTTACTTTTCTAGGTTATTTTTTTGAGCTGGGACTTTAATGCGTTCATTTTGATTAATTAATTACAGAAAAAATAACGTGTCAAACAAACACATTTGCACATGGCACCTCTCTCAGTTCCTTTATCTCTGGCCCTACGGTAATACTGATGCACACTCCAGCCCAGTAGTAGGCAGTAATGAACCTAAGGTCTGTTTTCCAGCTGTGAAGAGAATACACAGAACGCACTGTAGTGTTGTCAGCGCAAAAGAAAGTTTGGTGAACAGTGAATGAAGACGAGACCACATTGAGCTTGTTGGGGGGAAAGTTGTCTTTTAAAAACTTCCTGATGGCAGCGTGAATAAAAGTGTGGTTGTGAGTAATCTGTGCAACAAAGAGGTTTCTAATCACTACAGCAAATCAAATCGATGGTATCACCTCATTGTAAACCATGACGCTATTAGCACCAGAGCTAACGTTAGCTATGACAGTCCTGGTACCGGCAAACAGTGTAGCCATCCCATAACAGACTTAGAAGACACTGAATGTGCTTGAGTTTACAAAAAGTCTTAAAATGTTGAATAAAATCGCTATAATTGCACTTTGAGTTTGTAGTAATCTGTGAATGTAGTAGACAGATGTAAAATGCAGATAGATATAAATGAAACATTAACATTGTTATTGTTTCACCTTGTACAACCTGACCTATCAAAAAATAGCCAATCTAAATATTTTGGAACTGAGATGTTTATCAACTTCTTGAACAAAATTCCCAAAAGAAAAAAAAAGCCATCAAATTTTGTTTATGATGTATTTTTTGTATCACATTTCATACATTGGACAGTTTGGACAACTTTTTGCTCACAAAAATGTTGATTTTAGAAAAAGAAACTAGTTTTGTCCTATTTATTTAACTATTTATCATGTTGATGAGATGGTGGTCTCAGAAACTCATGTATCAAATACAAATGGTGATATAAGGTTATTTAAGTTCACATATGTGTCTATTCATTGATTCATTAGTCAGACAAAATTTATTTGAATTGAAAAACGTTGCTCATTGAGTCAAATATTGCTATTTGGGATTAATTAAATACAAAACATCTAATTGATTAGACATATTTTTTAATCGCATCCCACTACTAGTTATTTCGGATTCGACATCCATTAGACAGTGTATTTTTTCTAATTTTAATTGTTTTTTAATCTTATTTTAAAAAATACAGAAAAAATAAGATAAAATGAAAATATCGATAAAATTAATTTTTTATTTTACAGTGTTTTGTGTTTATTTTTTTCAGGACGTGGGCCTTAAAGAAACAGTAGCTAAATTGGAGCATTTAGACCTTCGACTCACACAGCATTAAACTACTCTATGCCACAATATCCAGGTTGTAAAATTGGAGTAATTGAACCATATGTGTATGAATCAGAATCTGACTCTAATTAAATAAAACAGCGAAACAAAAAGCTGCACCCTGCAAACTGACAGGACTTGTTCTTTAGGTTTGTTACAATTGGAATCTTGGAAATCACAATCTGTGTTTTTGAGACTCTCATCAGTAATCTGCAGTTTAAAGGTGGAAATACTCCTCCCCATGTTGTTGACTGTTTATCTCTTTTACTATATGTCTTCCAGCATAGAGGAAAAAAAACACCACATGAACACTTTAATAAGGGAATAACCTGGAGTAGTAGTTACTACATCTAGTTGCACGGTTCTAGCAAGTAAAACTATAAAACTGAGCTCGTCTGTGTAGATGGAACAGCAATTCTGAACACATAAATACACTTTTGGATAATCTTGCTATGTTAGAATATCAGCAGAGTAACTGCACACTGCATACGTTTGGCGTCATATACCTTAGTCTTTTCTATCTAATCTTTTCTGCCCTGGAATAAAGTGGAATTTGTCTTGTAGGTTTTCCAAAGGCTGATTTACAATGACAAAATTTAGAAATATGTGTGAACATTATTCTGCAATCTTAAAATCTTATTGACTCTTATTTCAGCCGACACAACAGTCAAAATTCCTGCAGCTGCCAGACAGTTTCATCACTTGAATACAAACATAGGTAGTTTTGGAATACTTGTTGAAACTGCAGTTGGTCATTTTTCTTGGAAGTACAGCCTCCTCTGAGATCACTTAATACAGCTGGAATCACCACATAGCTGCTCTCTTTTATTTACTTATCAGCTCTGTTTAGTGCCATTTGTAATATAATAAACATATAATAAAAAACGTGCTTTTACCTTGCAAAGATCATATTTTTCCAGTTTTCTTTTTCTGTGTTATAATGCAGAGATGCAGCTTGCCAGTCGCCCTAAACAAAATGGAGTGTTGTTATTGAAGTGCAAATGTAATAAAGTTTAAATCACGCAGTTAGGACTGAATGCTCGCAGACTGTGAGCTGTAAATGATTGAAGATTGTTGTACAGATTTTAAAGTCAGCATGTTTCACTCACTTGTGCCCTAATTGGAAGTTTTACAAAGTATGCTCACCACAAAACATCCAAAAAGCTGAGCAGAGAGTTTGTACAAATAACTTATAATTAAATGCAAGTGTAATGATCATCAAAGTTGGAGACAGAACCGGAAACTTAGCTTCCTCTCTGCTTGGGATGGTTCTCAGGTAACACCATGTCTCCAAGGAAGACCTTGTCTCTGCCTTACCTGCTACAGTTGTTGTTGTTGTTTTCCTTGTTGTTGTTGTGGCGTGTGATTTTAGATGCCAAACTTTGAAAAGACCAAAACTTTTAAGTAGGTCTCCAGAGGATAAGGGCCAGACAGGCGCGAGAATTTGTGTCTGCTTTTAAAAAGTGGCCGCCCAGCACTTTAGAGTCCAATTCTAAAGCTATGAATCTCAAACAGGCTTGGAGGAAAATCTCACTCTACACTAGTCTGATGCCTTAAGCAGACACCCACACACACATTCACACATGTCAAGATCACAGACCAGGGTGAAAACAGCTTCACTAAGTGATTCCACTGAAGCCTGTGGGGTGTTCAGACTGTGTTACTGTCACACCTCAATAACCAGCCAGCCTGCAGGATGCATCTCCCCTAACACCGTCATTACACCGGAATACGTTTGCACCAGTCACCTGTGACAGTCAGGAAGGATAATATTAAAGCCTAATGGCTCCGGAGTAATTCCCCTGCTCTCTCACATCTAAACTTTTTGTTGGATTTTAATCTGTCACTTTTAACTTGGAATGTCTAATTCAAGTGATTTTGTTTTGGTTTTTTTGTCCCCTATCAGATCCAAGTCACTTAATTTTAGTGTCTGCTGATACCTGGTACCATTTCTCTAGAAAATAAACACTTGAAGTATTGGAAAGTAGCTGTAGTATCTGTTTGCACCACCAGGTGGAGTCCCTTATTATTTCACACTGTAGAGACCAGAGGAGGCGAGCACTTTCATGCTGGCAAACAGAGAACATTGTGGAGGTTTAGCTGGTAAAGCGACCTGTCCAGGGTGTCCCCTGCCTTTGCCTGAGTCAGCTGAGATAGGCTCCAGCACCCTCCGCGACCCCAGTGAGGATAAAGCGGTGTATAGAGAAAGGATGGATGGATGGATGGATAGCTGGTAAAGGGGCACATGACAAAGTCTTCTGTGAAACTTAATGACCACCAACGTCCAACATTACTCCTATATCCCAGTGGTATACACTCCCGGTCAAAAGTTTGGACACACCTTCTCATTCAATGGTTTTTATTTAATTATTTTCTAAATTGTAGATTAATACTGAAGACATCAGAACTATAAAATAATACAGAATTATGTTGTAAACAACAAAAATGTTAATCTTCAGTATTAATCTACAATGTAGAAAATAATACAAACAAAAACCACTGAATGAGAAGGTGTGTCAAACTTTTGACTGGTGGTGTTTGTAGCGGCTGCTTCCACAGACGTATCATTTATCTGTGTCTATCAGTATCACTGCATGCCTAAGACTAATGGGGGTTCAGTTTCCAACCCCTCCACATGTCGACGTGTCGTTGGGCAACACACTGAACCTGAAGTTGCTCCTGATGTCTGGCAAGAACCTTGTATGGCAGCTCTGTCATCACCAGTGTATGAACAGGTGAATGAGAAGCACATTGTAAAGCGCTTTGAGAACCACCGATATATATAAGTGCAGTCTATTTGCCATTTTTAAATTGCGCTGCATTTAGGTAATCAATTATTGTTTGATACTACTGTCCATATTCAGTAAACTTTTTGAATATACAACACACGTCAGTGAACGTAAACACAGGACAGGCTTAGGTTGTTGCTGACAGCAATCAGTCAATAACTGCCTCAATCAACATCCCTACTTTAAACAGTTTAAAAACTAAACACCTAAAAGTGCAATATGTCACAACATAAATTTAGTATTGATATATCTAAGCAAAAATACAGTGAAGGAATGGCATCCCTGGCAGAGATTGAAGTCACACTTGCTCTGTGTGTGTTGTGACGCAAACCTCTTTGATGTCAGTTTTAGCAGCCGTTCATGGCAGTGCATGTGAATCCCTCCCACTGAAACTGCTGGCCCTCTATGCACTTCTAAACTGCCTAAAAGTGACCTCCCACATTGCGTTGGAAACGTGACAGTGCAATCCAGCATTCAACCGGTGCCCTAAAGACACAAAAATTGAAAATTAAGTGCTTTCTTTATGTTATTTACTGAGTTTATATCCACTTGCTTCACTTTTAGCTCAGTATGACAGTCTCTGTTACTGTTTCAAGGCTTCCATGTTTGTTCTGCTCCAATAATATAAATACACTTTAGAACGCTGGTAGTAGTGATGTAACTAAAATAATTAAGTGAAACAAATAAGAAGTGACACAAGTAATTATTCTGAATTAATTCAAGTTAACTGCTTTGAAAAAGAGATGTTTCATTTATTCCCAGTCTTTGCTGCTTTACTCGTGACAGTCAGTCCGCTGCATTATGCAGTCACCAACCAGCCTCAGTTTTATCTACAGTTGCTGTCAAATCCACGATTCCACACAATATTCTCAGATGTGTGATTGTGGCATTATTGTGGGTGAGCATGACTCACATGAGCAACAGTAGGCTGGTTGACTGACAGGACAACAAAATATGAAGTGGGTCACATAGACAGTCAAATTCCAGTTCAAACAGCTTATAACAGATTGAATGTTTAATTTTTTAGAACATCAAGTAAAAAGTGGTGACTTGGAACATAAATATGCATTAAAACTTCATGAAAACTGGCCACTGTAGTTTAAATAAGGAGCAGAGAACAATGTTTTTCATTTAAAAGGCTGATTTTCTCCAACCTGGACTTTTAATGTCTCCTCTCTGCACACAGATCACGCTACCGTCTTCAGATTAGAACTTAGCTCGGTACATTTTATGACAATGTGCACACAGGAAATACTTTGACAGAAATAGCATGTAGGATTTTTCCCCCTCATTATTTTCCCAGACAGCATCCTTTAATTAAAATTCAGCACAGGATCAATACTCTGGAGTTTTCCTGTAAAGTGTGTCATCTCCAACACCGAGTTTATTGAATCAGCTTTTCCTGTCTGCATCATTGAGCTGTTACTGATGATGCCAATGATCTGAACCTCTTCTCTTTGCGTACCTGCCTCTCTGTGTCATTGCGTGAATATTTACAGATGAACACTCCATTGGTGGGAAGCCAAGCAGCACAAAATCACTTAGCAACTCATCCAGCAACTCGGCCCATAATCTCTACAGCGAGTCTGACAATTAGAAATCGTTACCCATTTGCCGCTTCAACAGCTCGCTGCACAAACACGGAGCGCCGGCGAGGAGCGCCTCAAAAAACAAAGCAGTAATGAGGAGATAATTCTGTTATTCCTAACTACACTGCAACGTATTGAGTCGTGATGTCACTGCGAGGTTTTGAAGCCCCCCCTCATCCTCCTCGTCTTTCCCAGCAGCCGTGATTAAGCCGGGTTAATGAATGCCACAGCGAGTGTTCACCTCGTGTCGGCACAGAAAAAAATAAAAAAAACTGTTTAGAGGAGAAGCTGCTGCTCAGACCAGGTCTTGTTATTCAAGTGAGAGAAAACAAGGTTGCTGTCCTTGAACATTCCTTTCTGTGTAAACTCTAGTCGTAAATTGTTTGTCCATCCAACAAGCAGGAGTGGTCCTGTTATTGCACTCCCACCCACTACCTTGGCCTCCACAGATGTACTTTTCAGACACACTACTGGGGTTGTAGTCTGCAGGTAGACCAGTAGAGTATTTTTTCTTATCTGAATCAACTCTCATTGGTCAGAAAATCACCTGTGTTACTTTCATAAGATCAAAAGTGCTACATAAACAACCATTCAGGAAAATACTTTCCTGTCTGTTTCTCTACTAACGTGTGAAATAAAGGCCAATATATATTATACTGATCAATACGGCTTTGCAGTGCTGTTTTACACTGATGTCTTGATATGCAAAAGTAATGTGATTACAGGAATGATGGACTGTTACAGACAAAAACAGGGGGTCAAATACATTTTGGGAGGAACATGCTACTCCATACAGTAAAACCAGCTTTGACTGCACCATGAAACGGTGTCCTCTGCAAGTTGATTCACTGCTCAAATACAGATTCAAGGACAGCAGTCTCAAAATGCTTTTTATAGAACTGCTGGGTGAAAGTGCTTTCGAGTGAACTTTCCCTTTAATATCCCGCACTGCAACTGTGCATGCATGTATGTGTGTGTCTTCACTGTACAACATCCACCTCACTGACAGAAAGAAGAACCTTTTGTTCCACCTCTACAGTCCCCAATTACAGTAATCTCCTTCCTCGGCTAATCCTGCAGCGCACAACTTTGAAGTGGAGCGCTTCA
Organism: Acanthochromis polyacanthus; assembly: GCF_021347895.1. Lineage (NCBI taxonomy): Eukaryota > Metazoa > Chordata > Actinopteri > Pomacentridae > Acanthochromis > Acanthochromis polyacanthus. The sequence continues at coordinate 38,726,491 of NC_067114.1, read as the reverse complement.
CTGAACATCAAAGTTGTCTTCTCACTCCTCTGCTCTCGCCAGTCACAGAAACACTGTGGGATATAATGGGAGAGGATAGAGGATGATGTGATGGCTGGAGGAGCCTATGCAGCGCAAATATACACTTTGTCCCAGCACTTTATGCATTCAGCCGACTATTTCAGGGGAAATCCACCTGAAGCTCCGACAAAAATGCTGCTGCTGGTGACCGAACATTTTACACTGAAGGTCTGATAGTCACACAGAGAAATTCAAAGGAGATGCAATTCAATAGTGGACAGGTTTGGGCAGCTTTAAAGCCTTATTCTGGAAGTTAGTCTCTCTTCCACAGCTTGATACCTGCTTTTTATTCATTTACTGTGACTTATTTTTCTGCCACATCTGCCCCTGCAGCCTCCTCTGACTTCCACCTCTCACTTTGTCTCCGCAACCTGTAGTTTTGTGTGGCCTCCTCTCTCCCAGTGTTTGATTGTTTCAGTGGAAGCAGGTGTGAAGGTGTCAGAGCGAAGCCGCAGCAGCTGCACCTCATCACAGTAATCCAGTGTTGCCGACAGACTCGTGGGCCGCCGCATAAAGAGGACACCGACACCAGAGTTTAAAAAAGAAAGGGTTTTATTTCAATAAACAAATATCTTGGGTTAGGATCTACAGGATAAAATGGAAAAGCACGAGCAGCCATAAGAGCAGAGTGAACAGGCAGCAAAAGACTGGCAGCAATAGGTCATTTTCTACTGCAGGATCATTCAAACCCCAACCACAAGAACCACCGCTCGAGTCTCTTTAAGGACTGTTTGCAGGCATCCAAAATAACCTCTCCATGTAGGTACTTGGTTAAGTTTAGGCACCAAAACTACTCGGTTAAGTTTAGGAAAATAATCATAGTTTGGGTTAAAATATACCCTGTCACAGGCAAACTTCTCATTATCTAAAAAAGGAGCTACAGTGACAATACCAGCAGAGAACATTTGGCTACAAACTCTGACATTCGTGGATTTTTATCCATCTATCAAACTGTGCTGCGCATTGATAAATGACAATTTACGATACCTATTGTTTGAAATGTGACAAAGCAGTAGAATGTAATTAACAGTGTTCTGATGACAGTTGGGTAAATTTTATCTGCTCATGAAGATGAGACCGAAAGCTTCAGAACAGCTGCTGAATGTGTCTTGAGATGAAGCTGGACAAATGGGAGAAAGCACACTGTTAATTTCTGAATACAGTGCTGATTTAAAAAAAAAAAAAGATTTCCCCTTTTATTGCCTTTTATTTCATCACTGACTCATGGTCAATTTAGATCTGGGTTGACTAAAAAAGACCCATTCATCTCAAAGTAAGAACAGATTCTACAAAATAATGTCAATTAATCAAAAATATATAACAACGATTGCACAAGAATTTATCCCATTCAGACTCAACTAATTGAAACCTGATGCAGCCAGTTGTTGCTAGCTGTCACACAGTAAAACGGAGATCATCTGATTGCAGTGAACGTGCCTCAGTGATTGTAGTACAAATGTTTCTGTATCTGTAAGGTCCAGGCACTGGTGATCAGTACTTCTGGATATAACTACACCAAGAAGACACTCCAAGCAACTCAGAAGCAATGAGAAAGGTACAAGAAAATGACTGAACATCCTTTGCAGTCCAGTTAAATGTGTCATTAAGAAATGGAAGGAATATGGCTCGCGTCATGACTTTAAAAACTCAGCAACTGTGCATGAAAGAGTCTCCTGAGGGAGGCCACCAAGACAGCTATGAGTCCTCCTACATTAGGCTGAAGTCTAAACCCAGAAGTATGATGTTGTGATGGAGTCACAGCATTATGGCAGATTCAAATAAAATACGCAACAATAAATACAGTACCATTCAAAGGTTTAGGGTTGCACAAGCAATTTCATGTTTTATATGAAAAAAAGAAAATACTTTTACTTCTAAAGGGCCACAAAGTCTGCATCAGCAGATGGACGCTAGCAGTTAGCAACAGCACTTACCAAGGAGCTTGAGGTTCCCCAGAGGGCCATTACTTTTGACTCTGACATTACTTTGACATTTATGCTTAGTTACGTTTAGGGACCAAAACTACACTACAGCTCAAAAGTTGGTGGTCACCCCGGCAATTTCATTTTTTCTATGAAAACTCACATTTTTATTCATGTGCTAACATAATGGCACAAGGGTTTTCTAATCATCAATGAGCCTTTCAACACCATTAGCTAACACAATGTAGCATTAGAACACAGGAGTGATGGTTGCTGGAAATGTTCCTCTGTACCCCTATGGAGATATTCCATTAAAAATCAGCCATTTTCCACTTTAAACGTTAACCACATTATCGATGTCTAAACTGTATTTCTTATTAATTTAATGTTATCTACATTGAAAAAAAAGGCTTTTCTTTCGAAAATAAGGACATTTCTAAGTGACTCCAAACTTGTGGATGGTAGTGTAGATTTCAGTGTAGAATCACAGAACTTTAGCAAATTCAGAATTTAGTGATTCTCCACTCCACACAGTTCATTTGGATACATAAGTCAAATTTAGCTAGCTGGCAGTGTGAGCCCAGAAATGTTGTTCCCCAAAGGAAATATCCAGGATACAAACCTGAATATGTTGATGTTTTGAATAATACAATCAGCTATATGGACAATATTTCATACATATCACCAACATATGCCAGTTAGCCACCCAGCTCTTTGTAAATGCTGCAGGTCCATACTGTACATTTATAATATTATATTTTGAAGCACAAAAGATTCCTGGGTTAAGAGTAGGACAATACTGGCTGGCAAATGACTTGCTGGTGCATAAAATGTCAGAAAATCAGCACACTGCTCTCCACAATGCCTTCCATGGATGCCTAAAGGAACATTGCCATGCTCCACTGGAAATAATGACCTTGCTCTGTGCAATGTGGTGTGAAAGCCAACTGTGAGCTACACGTTAGCCCTGTGTTTAAGCCCTGACACACAGCAGAGCACAGAAGTTTTAGGGACTTCCTATCAATTAGCAACACCGTCATGAAGGTGTCTGATCAGCCTTTAATTAATTCTGTAGCGTGACAAACAACCGTGCAGCCAAACATTCAGCCAAAGTCATAAAAATACATCTTCAGCCCCAAGTAGAACAAGGAGTCCTGCAGCAGCTGGTCTGAACCCCCACAGAGACCTGATCATGGAATCAGTCTGGATTACATGAAGACACTACATGGAAACACTAAATCCATGGATTCAGTCTGTCTTAGTCCTCCAAGATGCTCGGAATCATCCATCTGTCAGGTATCTTGAGAAATGGTTTTGTTACAGAGAACCTGTGCTTCATGATGCATGTATGTTTATCAGTGCAGGAGGTGTACTCAAGTAAAAGAACAATCATTTTTTAAGCCACTTGGTCTTACAAATTCACCACATTCTGCTGTGCATAATGGTCTAGCTGTACCCCGCTATTATTCTGCTATTGGAGGGAACAAACACTCTGGCTTCTTTGCATTTCTTTCAACAAATCACAGTGGTTTGGGCAGAGCTAAGTGGAAGATCGCTGTCCCTTCAAAATAGTAGTTTTGGTACTGTTATGGTGGAACATTTGCCAGCAGGAAGCCAAGTATATGTAAATGCACAATACAGTAAAAAAAAAAAAAAAAAACTTAGCAAACCTTCTAACATCATATTTGATTTTATTTAGCTGCTGAGGTTCAGGTGACAAGTTGAGATTTTCTTGTTTTACTTGTAGAAAACCTCAGTGGACCCTATAAAAGACTGAAAATATACTGCATTAAGTCACAAACTTCACATTTTCAGCATGTCAGGCTGCTAGCCAGGTTGTTGTTTGTTGTAGTAAAGTCGGTTTTGAAAACGATAACAAGCAGACAGTGGAAGGGGAGAACAAAGGCATCTGAAATATGCAGCCAATGGTGGGCTTAAACCCGGTCGGCACCAAGATCCTATCATCACACTTGAACTAGTTTTATGGCACTTGTCCAGGTTGTTTTCTCATGAATAGATCCTTGCTTGTGTTCTATCTACTCTCAGATGCATGTCGCTTTGGGTAAAAGCATCTGCTAAATTAAATTGTAGAATTGTAGAATAAAACAACATAAAACATGTACTGACCCCACAGTATTAATTCCGAGCTACCTTTTGAAAGTTTGGGGTCACTTACAAATGCCCTTATTTTTGAAAGAATAACTTTTTTTTTCAATGAAGACAACATTAAAATAATCATAAATCCAGTCTAGACATTGGTAATGTGGTAAATAATTATTCTAGAAGGAAACAGCTGATTATTAATGGAATATCTCCATAGGGGTACAGAGGAACATTTCCAGCAACCATCACTCCTGTGTTCTAATGCTACACTGTGTTAGCTAATGGTGTTGAAAGGCTAATTGATGATTAGAAAACCCTTGTGATATTATGTTTAATGTTTTCATGGAAAACATTAAATTCTCTGGGTGACCACAAACGTTTGAACAATAGTGTATATTCTGTACTTTTTCTGTGTAGCAAAATCATTGCATACTAACTTCTTAAATAAATATATATTTATTTAACTACATTTTCAGTAAAATACCTTTCCTCATTTACATATCATTTACATAAATATGGATACCAGTGTCCTTATCTGACTTGTATTTCCAACATTGCTGCAGTGTCGCTTTAGCTCTTGGTTTACCACTATACTTTAGCTAATAAAGCCAACAGAGAAGTTTAAAAGGCAGCAACCAAACTTTATTGGTTAATTGATCAACGTGAAATTTAAGATGAACTTTGAAGGACAGATAACCTACGATAAACGCACAGTTTTGCAAAGGTTGGAGTGATTGTTCACAGTAACATGATGGCATTTAGATGCCTAATAAATCAGGCCTACATCAAACGAAGTTAATTAAATAGTTGTAGTTTGACTAATGGCGGAGTAGGTAGCAACCAGGAGAGCTCTGCTGAAATTCCACTTTAAACTGTACCATACTTAATCATTTATTTACTTTTTTTTACTGCACAAGCAATATGTGGAAACCAACTAGAAAGCAGAATCAACACTCAGAGGAGCAGTCTAACAAAGAGGACAACACGCCAGCTAGCCAAAATGCTAAAGCCGCAGCTAACAACATGCTGCTAATGCAATGGAGAACCACATAATTGAAAAGCTTTCAGCTCAACTCTCTGCAGACCGGGCCACCGTTGAGCGACACAACCAAACAATTCAACATATGGAAGCATCACTCAACGAAAAGGAGACCAGACTGACAGCTTTAGGATCCACCTGTTTCTAATTAATCAGGTCTACAACAAAGGACGTTAATGAAATAGTTACACTTTGATAACATTGTTCAGTGTTTGTGATCTCCAGCTTTCATAAAAACAGAAGCTGACTTCACAGTTCTTGCACAACATTCACATCTGACTAAAATTTGTGGGGACGTTTGGTTAAAAAAAAAGATGACTGAGTGAAAATAAGTTCATCAAAATCACCAAAGGATTTTTTTTCCTTGCAGGAATTCTTCATTAATTACATGGGGAAAAAAGCATGTTTTCTCGTGTGCCAGCATGTGCTCAGTCTGCAGCAGTCTCTCACCGCCTCCGCATGTCACATGTCAGGATGAAACTACCAAGACCAAGTGGAAGTGGAGTGTGAAATTACTCTCTACTTATAATTCATCCACCTCCATTGATCATCCTATTGAGTTGGTTTCAGATCGGAAAAAGTGAAAATTCCTCTCTGCTGCACACACTTTGTAGGTGAGGCCGTGTCAGAGCTGATTGATTGTTCTACCTGTAAGTTAATTTAACACAAGCTTTACTGTGTAATCAATTGAATCATTTTGCAGGGGAAGAAACTCTTTCGACACCTCGTCGAAACGCACAGACTTTATTCTGTAGTGGCAACGTGTGATCTCGCCGCCTTCAGCAACTCTGTTTTTAATGGTTTTTGCTTTTGAAGAAGTGTCTGTGGAACGGAGGCTTTTGTGGGGATTTCTGATGTAAATATCCCCAAAGGGAACGTTTCTTTGTTCTTTTATCAGTTTATAAGCTTTTTATACCAAGCTTGATTTATGTGGTGTTTTGTTATGAGTTCTGAGATTGATCTGCAGGCGGTAAATATGCTAATCCCTCATTTCATCACTAACTCATGAAATAAAGTCTATTTATTGTGAATATAAATATTTTTAAAAAGTAGTCTAGATCGTTTTAGTCAATGTAGCAGCTTCAGTATCAGTTGGTCTGTCAGTCAAAACTAAGGACACTCCAATCATCTTCTGCAGCACTTTGTGTTTTACACTAATTAGCATGAACGTTATTAGGCTAACATGCTGAGCTATAGACCCTTTAATGACCCACGTCACGAATGACGTCACAGCTTTAGCTGGAGGCAAAAGAGGAGCCCGCGGCCGTGACCGAAAGGCGAAAGACTGAGGGACTAGGCTCTATCAACTTTCTAAAATGTCGTCCTGCTGTGTTTTTGGATGCCAGCATAGGAGGAATGACATTGGCGAACGCAAATTAAAGTTTTATAGGATTCCACCGAACACTCGTGCTCAGAGGGAATGAAGACAGTTGTGGTTAAATGCACTGAGGCGAAAAGACTGGACAGAGACGATCAGCTGCAGTCAATTCCAGCCATTTTCAGTACAAAAAATCGCTAATATTCTATTTGTAAATAAAAAATATTCAATTCAATTCAGCTTTATTCCAGACACTGGGTCCAAATACACACACCATAAGAACAAGGACACAACAAGACACAGAAAAAATACAATCAAAAACAATAACCCGTTAAATATGACGAGAAATACAGGGAATATTGGACGCGCATCGCGAGGTGCAGTTCCTTTAAAACGACCGATTCGTGGATTATATACCGACTTCAAGACATGTTTTGGACAAAATAGTTTACTGGCTTGTGTCGTCTGGAGGTCCAAGGTTGGATTATGGCAGTTTTTTGTGGAATATTTTCATCTGTGTGTAATAATGAACCCGGAAATGTGAGTCGCGCTGTGTACGTTGAAGCCGTGTACAGAGAAAGGATGGATGGATATTCGTTGTTTGTCGGGCAAATGTGTTTATATTACCCGCTGTGGTAATCACATCTGAAAGTGGTTTATACCGGCGGATTCATGAGAATCTAAGCTTTCCATCGGCGTATAGTGTTTGTATAATCGCGTTTGCAGCCTTCGGACACTCTTTAAATTCCTATGCAAATTAGTAAGTGTACCACCGGCGGTACACTGAAGTTTAACGGGTTAAAAATGCTCGAGTTTGCAGCGCAAACTCCCAGCGCAAACTATATACTCCCAGTCCCGCTTGACTTCTCGCTCCCCTTTTGCCTCCAGCATAAGCCCCGCCCACAAAAAACGTCACAATGTTTGTAAACAAATAAAGGGTCTATAGGGTAATTCACATAGATATATACAAACACTAGATGGCTCATGAGCGCTGTCAGCCTATGGGGAGCAACGTCGCCACATGGCGGCCATCTTGGGACAGGGCTGCTCGATCACTCATAACATTAAAGTCAATGGAGCATGGATTTTAAAATCACTGTAGATTGCTCAATTTTCAACCGATTTTACAACAGCTTGGTTTGTTATAAACGTCAGAGATGTACTTGTTTTACTGCTTACATAAGAATAATTAAAACCATTGAATTCATATAATAATGAACACAGATATCAGCTTTTTCAGCATAAATGGATGTAAATGTAATTTTAATATTTAGCATTGCACTTTTTTATTACTATCAGCTTTCTAATGCACAGATAAAAACAAAGCTCAACCAAAATCAATGCACAACAAAAAGAGATGATGTCTTTTCTTTTCATGAACCTGGTGCCTACATTACCCACAATGCATTTCAGCTGCAGGCTAACTAATCCAGGCATAGATGTATACAAACAATAAGTCTCAGGTCTCAATCAAAGTCTCTTAACAAGCAAATAAATACAACCACAACCACAAAGAATGTAATTTCGCCTAAAGATTAGGTTCTCAAAAAACGTTGGTCTCAGGAAAACCTAATAATTGAAAATCAGATTGTGAGTAACACCATCTTCAATGTGAGTAGCCAGGCAGAAAAGACACACAACTATGCCGCATTTTTCAAAACGAAAAGCTGCGATTTCGGAATTGAGCCTGAATCATAGCCACGTTAATAAGGTTTGTAATAAACTAAACCGTTTGTAAATCAATCAAGAATTGAGCGAGTTATGAGTGTTAAAGTGAGGAAATCATCCACCTTACCATTGACTACAGTACAGTGCGCCAGAGCAGCCCCCTGTCCTAAGATGGCCGCCAAGTGACGACGCCACCGACTCCGTCTCGAGACATCTAGCGTTTGTATATATCTATGGTAATTCACACGTCTGCATTGAATTTATGACATGGGCTGACATGCGACTCTTCAGAAATATAACTACATGTTGGTGACAACAACTGCAAACTGACTTGTCTCAAGATAATGATTACATGAAACTAAATCTTCTATGTAGCAGCCTGCAAGTCTGTCTATTTTGCTCATAATGCAAACACAATAGCCAGTATTCTGCCAATGTAGCCATATGCTCTTTTGTCATTTTCATAACTCGACCAATCCACGTACAGATGAAGGCAGGACCTGAATATCTGACAATTTGATTGTTCATTTCTTATGTATTTTTCTGGTTTCACATTCAGATATTTGTTTCAGAAGACCTCAGCTGTTTGGGAACACTTTAACCTGAGTGAAGGCACAACCCTGTCTCCACTAAATCAGATTCCAATACAACTAGACTGTATTCTCAATTATGTTTCGAGGGGAACATAATTTTGTTTTGAAATAAACAATAATGATTTGTGAGCTGCGTTGTGGTTGGAAAGGCAGCCAGTTTGAAAGAGCGCCAGAATGCCTGTTTGGAGGCAGCAGGGCTTAACCAGAGACCGGACTTTGAGATGATCTCAATTTACATCCTGTAATAGATGTTAGAGTCAGAATTAAATACCATTTTCTGCTTTTGTTCGCTTTCAGTTTTCACTCACTTCCTGGTTTGGTGTAAGCACCAAAATTACAGTTAGGTTTAGGACAGGGGTGTCAAGATCCGTTCCTGGAGGGCCACTATCCTGCATGTTTAGGTGTTTCCCTCTTCCAACACACCTGATTCAAATGATCAGGCTCGTTATCAGGCTTCTGCAGAGCTTGATAATAAGCTGATTATTTGAATCAGGTGTATTGAAAGAGGGAAACATCTAAGGGGCCGTTTACACGAGGACGCTTGCAGGTAAAAACGTCAAAATATTTCAACAAAACACCCTACCGTTTATACGAGGACGGCGTTTTGGGGGCTTGAAAACGCAAAAATTTGAAACCGGCCTCCAGAGTGGAAAAGTAGAAAACGCTCCGCCGTTACGTTTCCGTCTAAACAGCAAAACGCAAAACTTTGCCGAGATCTGACCACGTCGCGTACGCGATTACGTCACATACGTGCTTTGGTTTACCGGCCGGTACAAGGACGTAAATAAAGATGTGTGATTATGTCCATCCTTCATACCTTCAAGCAACTCTGGCAGCTCTATGTACACTACAGGAGTCGTACCAACAAACGTACAGAATCTGTACAGATTCCATTCATGAACATTTACCGCGGCGGAGATCCAAAAAGGGAGACAGTACGCATGCGCGTAGACATGGCAGAGTTTTATCACAGCGCCACCCAGCTGCCTGGCATGCATATCCATTCGAATTCCACACACCGTATATACGCAGATTTCTTTCAAAACCGCTCGTCGAAACGTGAAATGACAAGACGCCACTTTTGCGTTTTCTGTTAGGATGGTCCTCGTGTAAACGGCCCCTAAAACATGCAGGATAGTGGCCCTCCAGGAACTGAGTTTGACACCCCTGGTTTAGGAACAGTTTTTTTCAAAGGTTGCACTTACACTACCGTTCAAAAGTTTGGGGTCCCCAGATAATTTCATGTATTCCATAAAAATTCACTTTTATTCAGGGTTTTCTAATCATCAGTTAGCCTTTCAACACTATTAGCTAACACAATGTAGCATTAGAACACAGGAGTGATGGTTCCTGGAAATGTTCCTCTGTGTCATGGCCCCTCCCTCCCCTGTGCAGCTCTCCTGGCCAGCTGTCAGCTGTGGCTGATTGGGAGCAGCTGGAGAGGAGCACAGCTGCTCCTAATCCACAATCAGCAGCATATAAAGCCTGACTCTTCCAAACACTCAGTGTGGGATCATTGCTACTGAATGCACCTGTCTGGTCTGCTCCGGTTTCCCCTCCAACTCTGGATCTCCCTGCCTGCTCTGTCCTGCCTGGTCCCCAGCTCTGGAGCTCTCCCTGTCAGCTCTGCCCTTGGACTCTCTCCCACCCCGCTGTCCCTGCCACATCCCCACCTCGGCTCCTGACCCCTAGACTCTTATGTTGTGAGTTACCTCAGTTTTGTTTAGTTTAGCCCTCATTGCGGCCTGTTTAGTTTGAGCCGTATTCTGTTTGGTTTTTGTGCCTCCCGTGTGGAGTGGTTTTCATTTATTAAATCCTTGTTAATCATCCGCCTGTCTCTGGCTCAGTCCCAAACCGCCCCCTACACACTCCCCCTCCACTACCGAGCGTCACTCCAAAAGAAGTCACACTCGCAGCTGTGGAGGGCACTTTAATTGAAGGGGGAGGGTATAAATACAATCGTCACAAATGGGACGCCCTGTCGCCTCACCGGAAAACAGAAGATGTCATCGCCATGGTAACACAAAGATGCCTACTGTGCATGGCTGTAGCGCTGTGGCACAGGTTGCAACTAACAAGAATCGCTGCTGCTTCCAGAAGACGAAAGTGTCTTCATTTGTTAGCACTGCTGCATCAGCAAGAGGTAAATGTTGCATTGCAGTGTCATCTGTGTATTTCGTAAAAGTGACATAATGTGATGCTTCAAAACTCCGTGAGGGAATACATTTAACTGTAAAATACGTCTCCTGTCAGTTACACAAAACCTGAAATATGCACATAGGCTGCATCACCAAGTTATCATCATGTCAGCTAATTATCGTGATGCATAAACTGTCTACCACGACTGCAACTGATCATGACAACCTGTGCTCACGTAACAAAATGGTTTACTGTAAGTCATTTACGTGATGATGACAAAATGTGAGAAGATGATATTTCTATATCCAGACAAAACAATAGTCTTTTCTCTTCCCAGGAAGGCACCATGCTTTCTTTGCAGCATTTCTCTTCTTTGTAAAGAGGGAATCATGTGCTGTGTGGAGCCGCACCAGTTGTTTTGTTTTCTCCACCGTCCCTGTAAAAGCAGACAATCAGCAGGCCATGATGATGCTTCTAATAATTTGAAGTCATCCCACATGTTTTCCAATCCTATTATCTGGCATTTCAAATCCAACAAATGAATGAATAAATTCATTCTGTCTTGTGTTCAAATTTTAAGGTGTCAAGGGGTGCACAATTAAATCAAACATTAGCAGAGAAGATTTGTTTCTTTTGTTTTATCTTTTTACGCCACTCTTTTTGTGATGTTCTGCCAGTGTGAAAAAGGCGTGGGAGAAATGATGAACGCATGTGGAACTTGCATCGATATGTTGTTTCCTCCTCCATTTCGACGTTGCACTTCCTGGAAAATTGTCAGGAGTGAGCATCGATGCAGACTCGCTATTTAAGGGCTGAACAGTCCACTCCCCCTCCGCACTACGTGGTTTGGAACGGCCCTTAATATGGAGGACCCTCCGTGGGAAAGTGCAAACAGAGGGGTAGTGTGTAGGGGTGGTTTGGGACTGAGCCTCTGAGTGCCTGCTTTTGGGTTCAAAAACACCATCCTCCTAATACTCTGTACCCCTATGGAGATACTCCATTAAAAAAAAAAAAATCAGCTGTTTCCAGCTACAATAATCATTTACCACATTAACAACATCTTGACTGTATTTCTGATTAATTTAATGTTATCTTCATTGGAAAAAGTGTTTTTCTTTGAAAAATAAGAACATTTAGAAATGTGTGACCCCAAACTTTTGAATGGTATAGGTTTGGTAATTATTACATGCTATAAAATCCAAAAAACTACACAATGGGGCAGCTGTGGCTCAGGTGGTAGCGCCGGTTGTCCAGTGATTGAAGGGGTGGTGGTTTGATTCCCATTCTGTCCTAGTCATGTGCTGCTGTGTTCTTGGGCAAAACACCTTACCCACCTTGTCTCCAGTGCAGCTCTTCACACTGGTGTATGAGTGGTGGTGGTCATGTACTTTTAGATAGTCCATGAACTACGTACTGTTTGGTCAAAAAACTTAAAGCGAAGCAAAAAATCATAAAATTTCATCAAAATCACTTCATTCTACATGGCTCTTTTTTTTTTTTCTTTTTTTTTTTTTAAAAAGGCCAAAATCAACCATCTGCACCAGCTACTAAACACAACCGTGAAGCCATTAGTGATGATTTACAACATAACTGCATCTTACTGCACAAACAATTAGATGAGCTCTCCCTCCTTCTAGCTGTAGAAGCACAATATATTGCAGTGAAAAATGAGCCCACAGTGAGCAAAAATGTGACAGGAACACCCAGAAACTGGCTGGGATTCAGAGGGTTAATGTGCACTTTCTTCCTCACAAGTTGGTACAGAAAAAGCCCAGTCATAGCTGGAGGTCTGAGCTCATAGTTCAAGTTATTCATGGTTATAATTAACTATAACAGACAGTTAAAGAACACTGCTGAAGATTAGTCTGTTGGGGCAATTACTGGAACTTCTGATTAACTGTACCTTCCACCCATACAATGACCTTTTAGTTATACCACTTATCACTGTAATACCTGTATATACTAACTACAGTGGCCTCTAACTCTTGCTGTGGTGTGAGTAAAGCTCTCTGTAGGGTTTCCTGGGATTCTTTCTGCTTATCAGCTGCATTTTACGTCCATATGTTCTGCTCTGCTTTTGAGGTTTTAATGTTTTAATCACATGATGCATCAACTCAGAGCCCCGTGGGATCATCGGCAGACCATCACTGCTGGTCACTGTAGCTTCCAAACTCCTTTTGATCAATTATTCAGATACCACTTTTTTTTTTTTTTTTGTCTGCAAGGCTTTTAGGTGCTTAATTAGAGCCTGGGACGGCCGCTGAAAAACCAACGTACCTACTTTTCATTAAAGAGCCGCTATGATTGAAAGAAGAGAACAGAAAGTGCCTTTATTTGCAAAAGCTTTTGTGCAAAGAAAAAAATGGTTTTGGGGCAAAACACTTTCTAAGAAAAGAAGAAGTCAATTATCATCTTGAAAAGCTTTAGTTTGTTGAGGAGAGACTTTTTTTAATGTGAAGCCAAGATGTTCTCTCTGAACCAAACCAATCTGTTATAAATGATTATGAGGAGTGTTTCTTTCTTTTTTTTTTTCTTTTTTTTTTTGTTTAACCAGTACTGGAACTTAAGATCAATCGGGTTTAGGTGGAAAAAGTATACAGGAAAGAGTGTATTCATGGTTAAGCTGTTAGAAAACAGGATGAAAACGAATCAATTGTTGACCTGTCCATCCACCTGTTCTTTAATAACATGCTCAGAATGAAAAATGCAGTCCCTTTATTCATCAGAAATGGGCTGCTCCTTTGAAACACACTGTGCTATCATGTGGCTATGTGCTGACCAATCAGATATGTTCAGGGATGCATTTGTAATAGAGTTCTGATATCTCTACAGTTTACATCTCAGTCAGCATAACAGAACATACAATGACTGCTACGGTGATTAAATTTAGTAGCAGTGTTCAAGCATTCACCATCTAAGGTTGTTTCTGGTCTGAAGGCCTGTTAAGGATAGCTATAGGTGGGTGTTTGGATTAAAAACAGTCCTGTCTTTAAAGAAAAGCTGCATTGCTGAGGATGTGTTGAGAAGTTTTCCAACCAGCAGTCTTTATCTCAGACATCTCAAAGATCACAACGTCAACAAATAGAAATGTGCTCATCTGTCAGTTGCACGATGCGGACTAGTCAACCCAAAGCCTTGTCATGTGATGTTGCATTGAAGATATAGTTACTTGCAGCTGCATTCAACAAGATTACAAGGCGCAATCAAAAACTGTGGTACCTTCTGGGACCACTGTTTGGTGCCCTTTTGTGATTTCTCCATGGAGCTTAAACTGGAGCAGAAAGTAAATATCACATTCAACCCATTCAGTCAGAATGATCCAACCTTCATGTGGAGGATCATCACTGGTGACCAGAGGTAGTCTGCAGCTACCATACCAAAGGAGAAACGGCAGCTTTTACAGCAGATGAGGACCATCTCCAAGAATGAACAAAGAGCGTGTTTAATATTTTCCTCAACATTGCTGTGGTTGTGCACCATGAATTCATCTCCCAAGATTAGACGCTCATTGCAGAGTTCTACTGTAACGTCTTGAGGTGTTCGAGTGAGAACAGTTGGTAGGAATGACCTGAACTGTGTCATGATGGCATGTGGGTGCTGCATAGTGATGATTTACAGTATTTTTGGCCACAACAACACAATCATCGCTCTCTATTCACCCTGATGACCAGATTTGGCTCCTTACGACTTCATCCTCCTCCCCAAAATGAAATTCAAGTTGAAAGGTCACCATTTTGACACAGTTTAGGAGATTTAGCCTCATCACAGATGGTGCATCACATGCTTACACAACAGGGAGTGTTACAGGGATGAAAGCAGCGCCAGGGAGCTGCTGCATCACTGCACCTGGAGACTACTTCAATGGAGACAGTGGACAACCTTATATCTGATGGGTTTTTTGTTTTTCATTGGCACAATCTTGTAATGTTTTGATTGGACCTCGTACATGGATACTGATTCCAATTTGAGTACTAATTCAAAATACAAAGAGAAGCCAGGACCTACTTTTGGCAAACATTCATGGAAAGACCAGTTCACTAGTATGTTTGTTGTCTCTAAAGATAGACGCACCCAAAGAATTGCATTTTAGCCAGTTTGAAGCCCAGAAGAGCAGTTTGATACACATAATCTTCTTTGTTTTAAGCCCTACCTTCCAAATATTAAGGAAAGGGTGTTTTTTTTTTTTTGACACTCTGAAAACAGGCTTTACTTCCATACATTAATGCTTAAGGAAACATAACACCTGTTCTAATGGCAGCTACTTTAGCTAGAGCGCAGGTATCGAAGTCGACATTAAATGTTGCACAATATTATGAGACAGAATTCTTTGAGAGTCTGGTTAAAGTAATTCCTGCACCAGATACTCAGTAGAACTGCCTATCTGGTTAAAAATCACCGTTTGTTCTTTAAATAGAAGGGTAAAGAATTTAAAAGCGACATTAAGAGCAACATTAGGAGGTAAGAATAGCAACTTTTAATCACAGCTGTCTATAAACGGCCACACAGTGAGCATCATAAAAACCTTATTTTAGCCTTGAAATCGTATTAATGGCGCAATAATTTCAAAACTGACCAGCGGTACACTCATTAAAAGGTCTGAGTCTACTGATGATGACAGTAATTATTTGTTGGAAACATTTTTCTTTCTAAAAAGAAGCTCTTTGAGTCAGAGTCAAGTGGCATCGTAATTAAAAGTACTTCTGCACTGGCTTTGGCATCTCGCTGTGGTAACTGCTGCTTGATTCCAAGCTCTGATTCTTTATATTAAAAAATAAAGAACTGAAAGAAATAGACATTTGCAGGGACATTCTGTACAGAACTGAAAGGGAATTTTAAGTCCAATAAGACAAAAAGTCAACATGAGACTTAAAAGCCTGTCATTCAGGGTTGTGAAACATTATCAGAGGTCCAGTGGTGTTTTTATTTCAAGCTACAGTTAGATTAGTTTTAATCCTCAGTCGTGATCTGATTGTGAGATTTTGCAGATGCAGATTTGTTGCTGTGTCATTCTGTAGGCTGTTCAGTCCACTGCCTACTCAGTCTGAAGAGATAATAAAGTCTGTTTTACATAAAACACTCAAATGTATTTCTGGTGCATGTCTTTGTTTAAAGACCTTGAAAGACAGACTTTTGCTTTGTGTCTCAAGCTGGCATAAAAAAAAGCGAACACTGTGGTGTGATTACAGGCTAATCTTGAGAAAATAAGTGTGATTCCCCAAAATCTCTGCAAAATTTTTGTAATAGATCCCATTTTGTTCAAACAGGCTTGTAAAATCATTGACATTTTCAAGGCTGTCGGGTGATATTTTAAAGCGTTGACGACTTCTGTTGAGTTTCTATCATAGTTTGCTTTGTATGGTTCTGCAATGAAAGCAAATTCTGCAGATGCAATCACATCACATTTTAAATCTACAAATACAGACAGATTTTGGTTGTTTTCAAAAATTATTGTGTTCCCACAAGTCGAGGAGATCAAAAGTTATCGAGTATTTGTCAGAGTCGGGGAAGTGCTCGGGCCTTTTGTTGTTTCAGGCTGTAATCCAGTGTAGAGTTCATTTGGGCTCATTAGGGCAGTTTGGTTTTGATGTGAAGCTAAGGGTTCCAGTCAGAGCCGGAGGTAAAAGGGATTTGTGAGATGAAAACGGTATTGTATTTGTTCTGTGAGCTCTGTGGAGGAAGGAAGTAGAGGCTGCAGATTCATTACATGCTTACACCGAGTCTCCGTCATCCTCGTCTTACCATTAGCTATCGGCAACAAACATTTGTGAAATACTTTACTGCAAGATCTTGGGTCAGTTGTCTGTGTCTGCTGCTTAATCTTTTTTGATAAGCTATTTTAAAAAAATGCTCTTTTATGAGGCCATCTGTTGTGTGCTTAGTGCATCTATTTCCTTCACTCTTGTACAGAAATTCTATGATTTTATTGATGCTTTCCTTAATATATTTTGATTGCTTTTCTGTTTATTGCGTTTATGTGTGAAGCAGCTCATAATACTCTTTTTAATGAGAATTACTTTAATTATCCGTTCAGTTGTGCTTCTGGGGATGTATATACAATGTTGGTTTCTGTTTTGTTCCAGAGTGACGCATCCTGACAACTAATGGATAGATTTTGAGGGATGTTTACGGCCTCTGGGTGACATTTCTCTGACGTCACCATGAGGTCGAAACAATAATTTGTCCAATAATTCAGTGTGATCAGATATCTGCAGAAGAGTTTTATATGGTATTAAAAACCAAACCAGCGCTGTTATTTCAAACATGCTGTTTAGTCACCGTTATCTTAGTGGAAAACTACATTTTGGCAAGTTAAGTTCTAATATTTAGCTTTAAACAGCATAGTCATATCATAGTGGTGACTATATTAGATGAACAGTAATAAATAAACAGCCGTCAGTGTTTCACAGGATTTGATGACTTAGTCGTTGCAATAACCAATCACAGTAGTGGAGTTATCAGCCACTGTCCTGCTTCTAAAGTCTCTGTGGATCGGAAATCATTCCCTGTAAAGATACTTTCTGCTCAGTGATACTTTTTTTTGAGCTCATATTGTGCACTCATGCCTGATTTTTAAGTGCACTAGTTTTGACACTAATTAAAAAGTCTCAACTTTATGAAGAGCAATCAAAAAGTTAAAAGACCGTGGCCTATAAAAATCAAAAACCACACTTGATTTAGCTAGCATCCCTATCAAAGTCGTCTCCTTGTGCAGCGATACTCTGCTCCCAGTGCTAGTGCAGCATTTGTAAAGACCCCTGGAAATCAGGGGTGAAAGTAGTTTTAAATTCTTGCCAGAACTATTAGTAATAGTTCCGGACCGTTTCCGGCTTACTTTCACCCTTGAATGTCCGTCGATGCTAACCATTGTAAATCCTGTTGAAAGTTTTTCAGTCAATCACAAGAACGTGTGGAAATTCAGGTGTAATTTATTGCTCGTCCCGTCCCGGCGCAAGCGGCGCTTATTGAAGTCTAGTGACTAGTTGTGGAAAATGTCCCAGTGCAATAAATCAAGCGCACCTATTTGCTATCGGCTGCTACTGACCATAACAATCGCTGTGTTACGGAAGTAGACACGCATGCGCACTCATGTACTGCTGAGTGAACTCCCATATGTGAACTCTGGTCGATAGCAGGCAGCCGGGCGGTGTACCGGCGTAACCATAGATAGCGGTGGAAGAGCGGCACACCACCACCAGATCTTTTCCAGGAACTGCGTTCCGCCACCAGATCTTTGGCCGGTACGCAGTTCCGGACCGTTCTGGCTTACTTTCACCCCTGCTGGAAATCTCATTATGTAAATATGTCAAGCACCATCTGTAATGAATGCTGAACCAGTCTCAAAACAGTGACCTTTCAATATGAACTTCCTTTTGGAGAAGAAAGAAAGAAAAATGTTATAGGGAGCTAAATTTGGCAGGTAGGACATGTAAAAAGCAACAATTGTGCCGCTGTGGCCAAAAGATATTCAGAGATTTGTATTTTTTTCTTTTTCCTGTGAAACACTGAATAGTTTAACGTATCCAGGCCTCTAAAAACCTCTCAAATGACATGAGGCTGCATGAGGTTCATTTCACTTATTAGTCAGAAGCCACAAAGGTCAGAAACCACCAACAGTACCATTCCCCTTCACTGCACTTAGTTACTGAGAATCCAAGCTCATAGACTCCAGTCTGAGCAAGAGTGACAGTCTGAATGCTCATAAAAATTGCACACTGAAGGAGGATTTTATAACTGTGGAGAAAGTCGTTACTATGACAATCCTTTCATCCTCTCTACCCACAATCACCAAAAGAAAATGCTCACATCTGACTTGCCAATACAGGAATGTTTCTAGATGATAACACAACGTAGGTAACAACATGACCTCTGCTCTGGTGTCACTCACAAGTAAAAACAGGGTTCTTCATTCATTTTCCAGCAAAATGTAGCTGAATCAATAGCATTTCAATACTGATGTGCCTTCATCTGAGTCTATAGAGTAAATACGTGACATTTTTTTTGCTTAACAAAAGAAAATATGGAGTAGAAGCACTGTCAGCTGTTCGTTCATTCAACAGTTTCTGGCTTACAGAGATGCTGTTAAGAACCCATTTTGTTGGCAGCACAACAATGAATTCAAACGTCACTCCTTGAACATGAGGAAAAGTGCAAACAAGTGGGAGGTTTGTTCAAGTTACTATAAAGCAAGTTGTTGGTATTTAGACGGAAAATGTGTCTTTGATTGTCCACTGAGAATACATCTCAGTGGACAATCTGTACCTGTTCAACACGAATCTGCTGTCAAACTGTGCAATATGCTAAAAAAAATTACACAATAATGCTTACAGCAGTAAAAAAACATTTATTTGACTGAATATCTTTGTTTGCCAAAATATCTGTAAATCAATCTGCAAATAAACAGGATCACTTCTTGCACTTAAGCCTCCATTGCAGAAGCAGCTGTTCGGAGCTGTGGCCAGAAGGTCACTGGTGCCGGTTGTGGCAGCAGAGCCGCTGAGGGAAACATGGGAATTCGACCTGCCAGCCCACATATGTTTTGTGGATCTGGAGAAGGCCTATCACTGTGTACCCTGAGGGGTTCTGTGGGGGTTCTGTGGGAGTATGGGGTATCGGGCTCGCTGATACGAGGCATTCAGTCCCAGTATAACGAAAGTGAGAGCTGTGTCTGTATATTCGGCAATAAGTCAGACACGTTTCCAGTGGGTGTTGGACTCCGCCAGGGCTGCCCCTTCTCTCCGATTCTGTTCGTGGGGTCATGGATAGGATCTCAAGGCGCAGTCCAGGTGAGGAGGATGTCCAGTTTGGGAACCTCAGGATTGCGTCTCTGCTTTTTACAGATGATGCAGTTCTGTTGGCTTCATCAGACTGTGACCTTCAGCATGCACTGAAGTGTTTTGCAGCAGAGAGTGAAGCGGCGGGGATGCAGGCCAGCATCTCCAAGTCTGAGGTCATGGTCCTCTGCCAGAAACCAGTGGACTGCTCACTCTGGGTTGGGGGAGAGTTGCTTCCCCAAGCGAAGGAGTTCAATTATCTCAGGATATTGTTCACAAGTGATGGGAAAATGGAGCAAGAGATGGACCCGTGGACTGGCACAGCGTCAGCAGTAATGCGGGCATTGTACCAAATCATTGTGGTAAAGAACTGAGCCGCAAGGTGAAGCTCTCCATTTACCAGTCCGTCTACGTTCCAACCCTCACCTATGGCCATGAGTTCTGGGTAGTGACCGAAAGAATGATATCGCGGGTACAAGTGGCTGAAATGAGCTTCCTCCATAGGGTGGCTGGGCTCAGCCTTGGAGATCAGGTGAGAAGCTCAGACATCCAGAGGGAGCTCGGAGTAGAGCCGCTGCTCCTTCGCATTGAAAGGAGCCTGTTGAGGTGGTTTGGACATCTAGTTTGGATGCGTCCGTGGAAGCTTCCTCTGGAGGTTTTCCGAACATGTCTGCCTGGAAGGAGACCCCGGGGCAGATCCAGAACCTGTTGGAGGGATTATATATCTCATCTGGCCTGGGAATGGCCTCAGATCCTCCAGAAAGAGCTGGAAAGCGTTGCTGTGGGGAGGGACGTCTGGAATGACCTGCTTCATCTGCTGCCTCTGCAACCTGACCCTGGATAAGCGGAAGAAAATGGATGGATGGATGGACTTCTTCGTCTGTTGTCCACAGCTGCTTTGCACTGTGCAAAAGTTTCTCGTTCACTTTATTAAATCTCTGCAGCCCTCTGACAAGCAGCAGAAATGAATGCCAATTAACCTGCAGCCACTGGTTTGAGATTTGAGACATGCACGACCGTCCAGTGTTTACTTTCGTTAAATTATGCATAAATATCACCAGATGCTACAAAACAACCACACACCCCTAATCACAAGCCAAAAAGTAGCATTCATAGACAAACTGCATTTTTAATTACGCTTTGAAGGAAATAAATTTTTTGTTGGATTATGTTTGTTTGTAATGTATCACAATTATGTTTCTAACACCTTAGGCATTTACTTTATTTTATCCTGTACAGCTGACTAAATATATATTTGACATGGTGGGACTCATCAAACAGGTTGCAAAAA
This sequence comes from Acanthochromis polyacanthus, assembly GCF_021347895.1. Classification (NCBI taxonomy): domain Eukaryota; kingdom Metazoa; phylum Chordata; class Actinopteri; family Pomacentridae; genus Acanthochromis; species Acanthochromis polyacanthus. The sequence goes on along the minus strand of NC_067114.1, from coordinate 38,705,587 downwards.
GGTTGTATTTTAATCCAAACCATGATATTTTCATAAACCTGTGAGAAAAATTCTACAAGAGATCAACTCAGAATAATAAGATCAACATTTTATTATGATAAAATGGGTATTCTGGGCTAAATCTAAGGGCAAAAAGGGCTAGCAAAGAGAAGAACAGCTTCTAACGGTGTCTTGTTCCTGTACAAATACAGGTGAGCGTGGAACATCCTGTGGTTAGAGTGGCTGTGCAGATGATAACAACAACACAAACCACTTCAGATTAGTTTGTGTGGCAAACTGCCTGCAAAATATATTCCAATCTGCAACAACAACAGTGGAGATCAGAGGGACTTTATCACTGTCTACACAACACTGAGTGAGCTGTAATTTTCCATCACTAACTACACACACTACCGTTTGAAAGTTTGGGGTCACTTAAATGCCCTTATTTTTGAAAGAAAAGCAGTTTTTTTTTCAATGAAGATAACATCACTCAGAAATACAGTCTAGACATTGTTAATGTGGTAAATGACTATTCTATCTGGAAAGAGCTGATTTTTAATGGAATATCTACATAGAGGTACAGAGGAACATTTCCAGCAACCATCACTCCTGTGTTCTAATGCTACATTGTGTTAGCTAATGGTGTTGAAAGGCTCATTGATGATTAGAAAACTCTTGTGCAAAAAAAGTGGGAGTTTTCATGGATAACATGAAATTGTCTGAGTGACCCCAAACTTTTGAATGGTAGTGTAGTTTTGGTCCCTAAACCTAGCTAAACACAAATGAAAATGAAACCAATAATCCTACATGGAACTTCGAGCTCCTTGATAAAAGTGCTGTTGCTAACTTGCCCATTAAAAGTGAAAGTATTTTCTACTACACCATACTCTTACTACTGGGTGAGAAAGTTGGTTTATTTTTGATTTTTATGATGATGTTCAGAAAACTCTGTACATACAGGAGATGTCAGATTTCTAGAGCTCAGTAATTAATCTACAGATTCTTTCAGTAGCAACCTGCGCAGTTTTCCGTAAAAGTTGTGACAAGAATCTTTTTTGTGACATTTCTGTCACACTTTTAACACTGAACATGTTTGAAGTGACTGGTATACACAATCAACGGACTCAAAACCATGAACTGGCTTTGATAACTGATTTTAGGAAGGATTTTTTTTTTTTTTTTTTTTTTTTTTACTTTCAGCACCAATATTTACCCAAAAACATCGCAGAAAGCAAAACACAATTCATGGCCAAAATCTCAAAAAATCTTTCTAGTTTACTCTGTTACTACAACAATTTGAACTTGAATTGAAACCCATTAAAATAACAATACAGAGCCTGTAACAGAATAATGAGATTCACCAACAATGAACGTAATCCTGGTTGTGACAAAACATTTTTGTTTGTTGCTTCCAGCTGTTTGTAGGACTTTTTCCTCTGAGTTTATTAAATGCCTGCAGCATCAGACAGAAGCAGGATCCACATGAAGAGAAAGCAGTACCGTCATCAGTTTTTTATTATTATAAATCCTCCTCTTTTGCTTCCAAACCTCCCGTGTTACATTTACAATGTGAAACACAGCAGACTGAAACCTGTTTCCATCTGTGTCTGGCTACAGATTTGAGGTGTTGTGTTTTGACGTGCACCATCCACACTAAAATGTGACTTCCTGGAGAAGAGTTTATGCTATTTGTTGAGCCGTTGTTTCACTATGATTGACTGCTTCAGGGTGATTAAACCAACAAAAGGCTGAGAACTTCCCATTCATTTTCACCTTCAATGAGCAGGTTTCTACTTTGTGCTGCTGCACCTACATGAAACTCATCAGCAGCTGTGTGCAGCCAAGATGTACTTTGTCTCGCTTGTCACTTCACACTTAGTCCTGTTTAACAGAGTCTTAAATGTTATTAAGTAGATCTTCTGTTTAAAATTCCAGTGTCTCATGAAGGAGCAGCAAAAAGAAAGAGAAAAGCTCCATGCCTCACAGCCTTCGGAGCCGACGCCAGCTGGTTAAAAACCTTAAGCACCGAGAGACGACAGAGAGGTTCGGATCGGAGCCACTCGTGAGCCGTTCATCCTTCTCTCAGGTCAGATCGCCCTCAGAGGCTGAAACAGGCTGAGAGGCTGCAGGGTGAAGGATTTGGCAGAAGAGACGAACAGGTGGGTCCTCAACACACACTTTAAACTGCAGACTGCAGAGTAAAGGGAAGGGTTGGATTCAAGCAAGAAAGCTGTCATAAAGGCTGCTTTTCAAACTCATCAAGAGAAAAAGAACTTTGTACAAATACAGTTTGATGCCTTTAAAGGGCTTCTATATATTTATAGCGTTCCGTTTAAAAGCTTGATTTATCTTTTATTCATCATTATTCTTATTGATAAAAATAAAAACTGCCTATTTTAATCCTCATGGAGGGTTGAGTTTGATCCTCTGTGTGTTTTTTTTTTTTTTTTTTACAGCAGTTGGCATCAAGAAAGTTTGCTTTTTTTCTGATCTTTGACTTCTGCGTGTTTTATCCTGCTAAAAGTGAATCAGTGATTATTCACCAGTATGCATGAATCAGACATCAATAACAGCCTGTTTTAACGCATGACTCATGATGAGGATACAGAAAATAGAAAATGGCAAAAAAAAAGAGCGTAGTGTCAGTGTTTTAGAGGATTTACAAATCATGTTTTCAGTGGAGCTCATGTCTTATTAACAGGAGTCTTGTTGCTCCTGGCTCCCCTGTAGTTCGCACCCTACAGTTCCTGCAGGAACAGCCTCGTTCCTGTTCACATAAAACAGTTTCTATGTTTTTTCTGGGTTGTTTTAGGGCAGTCAGAACCATTGTGTATATTTCAACTGACAGTACCACATCTGCAGAAACTCTTTTTGGGAGAAAAAGGCACTGACTTCAGGGTAGGTACTTTTAAATGACTCTGACAAAACTGAACACTGAGCGGTTAAATTCCGAGAGAACAAATGCTGATTGGTTTAATTTGGAGAAGCCAGCAAGCACCATTTTTTCCTGTTTTTCTTTTTACTTAAAGTACGTATTACAGCTGCCCTCGCAAAGTACATACTGTTTCATGCAGTATGTGTGCGACTGAGAGATATACTACATTGTCATAATAATGTGAATTAACCTTCGACTATTGCAGTCTGCAATGTGAAATGAGCTGTCATCTGTGCACCGTCAGCCGCTCAAGCTTGTTCATATTCCTGCACAACATTGTGATGTATGTGATATAACTGAGCAGAGGATTGTGGGTTTAAATGGGCAGAAAAGCAAACTGGATTGAATATTTCAAAATAGGACAAGATGTAGTCGAACATCCAGGTACTTTTGGCAGACTACATTTGATATACTACATATTGAGACATACTACATCGTTTCTTGGCATGGTATATAGTATGGATGTATCAATATGGGAATGCAGCCTATGTTCTTTATAAGTAATCTAACATCACTATCAACAATGAAAAACTCTCCATATAGATCAGTGGTCTCCAACCTCTCTTACACCTCGGACCGTTTCAAGCAAGACAGTTTTTTGAGGACAGGTCATCACGCACATAACAAATAATAATTGTGTTTTTTTAATTGAAAAAAGTGTTCTAAAAGAATAAAAATGACTTTTTTATTGCTAAATATGTATTTACTTCTTATTTACTTCTGTCTCAGCCTCTTCGTCTTTTCAAAGAAACTCTCCAGAGAGGTTTGTTTTTTATTAATTTTGGCAGGAGTTAAACTGACGGTCTCATTTAACAAAGGTCAGGCGTGAAAACTGACAGAGTTAAGTGCAGGAAACAGGCACAGAGGGAAGTGACAGGAAGACAATCTAGTCACTCTTCAAAATAAAACACTGTGTAGACGCCACAGGAACTAAAATAATCTGTTTTTATCATTTCTGTGCAGCCCGGTACCAAATGACACCCGATGGTTGGGGATCACTGATATAGATCATCCACAACTTTCATCTCTAAAATTACTGTTGGACTTTGGAGCAGAAGGAAGCTCTAAATCCCTTAGAATCTTGTCCTACATTCTTCTGTGGACCCCTTAAGGATAATCAGTGAGGTGGAACCACAGCTCCATCTGCAACTAGCTGCTATATTTTGTAATAAAAGCAGAAATCGCAGCCTTTCAGAAACATCCACAGGACCCCCATGTGTTTTTCTGTGTTCTATATGAAGGTTGATGTGACTTCATGAAGAGATGACCAACCTTTTTTATGAGTTTCTGTAATGTAGCATGAATGCACGCCCATTGTCTACTTTCAAAGTGTGTGTTGGTCAGCTAGAAACCATGAATTTGTCTTTTATGTTTGATAGAAGTTGTAGCAGATGATAGTTTTAATTTTTTTTGCTAATCGTTGATGTCCAGCACTGTAAATTCAACATTGATAGTTCTGTCAGAAAGTTCAGCTTAGCATCCTAAAAACAATAAAATGTCTTCAGTTTAGACAATTTCCTCTTCTACTCTGATGCATGTCTGATGTTTAACACTATTCATAATGTCACACCCTCTCCTCTGGGCAGTGGCAGTGCCGGTAGGAATGAAACACCTACTAGAAGTTGTTCGGTACGACCATTCAGAGAGACAGCTTTTGGTTATTCTGCTTTCTTAGTTAAAGCGATGAAAATGTGGAATGCCATCCCCACAAACATTAGAGATTCAACAAGCTTTATGGTGTTTAAAACTAGTCTCAAGGTTTGGCCAAATTGTCACCACCAATAATTACCTTATATTCATTGCATATGCTGGTTTTATTTTTCATCTTACACAAATGGGCTTTTAAGTTTTGTCTTGTTTTATGTAGTATATTTATTGCTTTGTATTAGTTTTTTCTGTACTTGCTCAGGGACAACAGATGCAAATTAGCGGCTAGTTAACTGAGGTGGAATTCCATTTAATTGTGCACAGATAAACAAACAAGCTGCTCCCAGGAACTATGGATGGATGAATAAAGCTGAAATGTGACTAGTAGTGACCTCGTGATTTAGAAACGATCCTCCATGTTTGTGTTTTGTACAGCAAGTCTGCCTGAGACGAGCAAAGTCTGTGTTTTACTGAAATGTATTGACATTATCCGTGGATGTTACATTAATAGGATGCCACACGGTGACCACTGAGCTGCATGCTGAACCTACATCATACATTTTTGAGATTTTCCTCTTCTAAAGCACTTGAGCTTTCGGTGGATAGGTTTTCATGCTGTGCAGTGTCATGAGTCTCTTGAATTTGCACTCAAAATACTGCCAGTGCAGCCTCTATCACTCTTGAAAGGAAACAAGGCAGAAGAAATGTCCAGAGAAAAACAGAAAATGATTTACCTTGACCTGTAATTTGGTGTTTCTCCGAATGTTAGGTAATTATTTACCCCTGCAATAGTTTCAAATTACTACGGGCCGAGAGGTAAGTCTACTGCTTTAATGTAGTTCCTGGTTTTGGAGTCCCTGAAATGGTCAAACTGTGACATTCCTGCAGTTGAAAAGGAGCTATTATATTGTGATTATAGCTCTCGAATTTAGATCTTTCTACTTGAGCTCAAAGAGCCAATTATAGGTTCAACAGCCAGAAAATACCGCAGGTCACTTAATATTTCACCTGGTTCAAATGTTTTCCGGCTTCAGTCAAGTACTGGAACAAAGTGTGCCGCATTTGAAGAGTGTGCAATCTAACTGTGAAGGGAGAATTTAAAGGGATTATGCAGAACACAAGGGCTCGACTTCACGATTCCGTATTATCATTTATCCCGAGGATTATTCACTCACAATTTACAGAAAAAGGTGTTTTTCTGTCACATGTACATGTACGTGTTTTAACTTCATCCGTATTTTTCAAGCAACGGGTGTCAGGCATTTCGAAATTGATTTTAAAATGCTGCACGTAACACGAATAATGAAGGTTAATGTCAAGCGAATCATCTCTATTACATTTCCACATTAACCCCGACTACATGTCCACATGGAAAGAACACAGTGCTATTTAAATAATAACTTAAAGATCGAATCGTGCTCCTTTTCTTCCAGCGCCCCATCGAGCAGCAGGCTGCTGATTTATTAATGAAAGCCCAGACGCACAAAGATGTCTCATTATTTTTCCATGAATATCTACTGAGAAAATGAAATCTCCTCCCGAACCTTTCAACCTCACCTTCCAGCCTAAAGGAAGGAAACAATAATCAGGACGGGAGGGAGGCACGCTATCAAGGCTCGGCGCTTCATTCACAGCTCCGCCGTCCTCTCGGTGAGTAGAAAACACAATTTATTCAGCTCATCGAGGACAGGGTCTTATCTGGGAGGCTGAATAAAAGGGAATTAATGAGACTCGCACACAGTTAGTCCCACAGTGATGAGCTCCAATCAGCTGCCTCGGACCTCTCTGATGCTCTACAGCACTGAATCTTCTTCTGACCGTCTCACAGCAGGTTTGCATCCAGTCTTCTTAATTTTCCCTCATATTTTTAATCACTCGGTATCAATTAGCCTTTAAATTATTTACTGACTTAAATTCACTTTAGTTACTGTAAAAGCCCCGACTTTATGAGCAGGGCTTAGATTTTTAATTAATCTGGGTTTCTCTAGTTTTCACTAAATTATATCTAAGACATTTACCTCATTTAATACACTTCAATAGACAGTAAGAAGTGCAATTATTTATTAAGTGGAAGATTTTCAGCAGATGTACATTGTTTTCTTTGCTAGTAGTTCCCTGCTGCTACATCAATTGTGATACATAACAAATAATTAATTATTGAAGCGGTCAGAGGGCCTCTGTAGGAAACAATATTAATTATTCTTGCTTGCCACAAAGCTCAGTCAACGAACATAAAGAGACTCAAAACAACCACAGAGACTCAAAACAACCACAAATAAACTCAAAGTAAAGGCAAAGAGATACAAAAAACCCCACAAAGAGATGCAAAACAACCACAAAAACATTGAAAATGTATTCAGACACAAAACAACCACAAAGAGATTCAAAACAACTGTACAGATAGAATCTAAACAAAAAGACCCTCAATACAACCACAAGGAGACACAAAACAACTACAAAGTCGATCAAAACAAGCACAAAGAGACGCAAAACCCCCCAAAATGATGCAAAATATCCACAAAAGGACTCAAAACAAACACAAAGACACTCAAAACAACCACAACCACAAAAACATACAAAAAACCCACAGAGATGCAAAACAACCACAAGAAGACACAAAACAACCACAAAGTCGATTGTGGTCCTTTTGTGTCTCTTTGCAGTTGTTTCAAAGTAACTTGAAACAAGCACAAACATGCAAAACAACTGCAGATGCAAACAAATCACAAAGTAATTCAAAACAACCACGGAGTTGTAGAAAAACCATTAAGAATTGCACAACAACAACAAAAAGATGCAAAAGACCCATGAAGAGATGCCAAATAACCACAGAAACTCAAAACAACCACAAAGACACTCAAATAATGAAAGACAGCAGAGTGTAGAAAAGGTGGCATCTTGCAAGAAAAGCAGTAAGTTACCTGGACTTATCTCCACCTATAACATTTCTAAATGTAGGAATTTGTAGTTTATAGTTAATAAAATCAGTTCTTGTGTTCTGAGTTATTTCAGTCATTTTTGTTCAACAAAGACATATTGTGTTTACGCAAAATTTAATATGACTTTAAAAACATGTTCAGATCCATTTCTACAAATATGTTTGCAAGTCCTATCTCTCATACTTGGAAAAACACTTAGAGATGGATCATTTTCTCAATATATCATTTGCAATAATAAAATAAAAGGGTCAATAGATATGAGAATTATCATCGCAGATTTTAAAGATCTGGAAACCTAAATATACAGTCAATTTCAACAGCAGACATATATTGGTACAAATATATATAGATTTAAAAAAAATTTTTTTTAGAGAACTTCAGATGATAAAGCTAGCCAGTGTGAGCACCACAGTGATATTGTTTGATCCTTTTAAGGTGAAATAAACCCCAAAAGCTCCACTGGCACCCAGTCTGCTCTACACAATAATAATGCACATTTTCATTTCTCTCCTGGTGATGCTTTTGGTTCGCTTTCTTCTCCAGACTCTGCTGCACCCACACTGAGTCCAGCTCTTATCATGTTCTGAGCTCTGGACACGTACGGAGAGCTTTTCATCTGGATCTAAAGACGCTACAGGTTACAAAAATAACAGCAGGAAGCAGCAGGCTGAGCTGGAGATGAGGACACCTGTGGGCTTCTATGAAGACACGGCCGCCCACAGCAAGATTTACGTATATGTATGTGAGAAATACAACATATGTCACTGCTGAGTATAGTGTTGCTGGTAATGTATTGTTATTCATACAAAAATAACAGTTAGTCATGTGCATTTACACGAAATCACAGACTGAGCAACCTCAGCCAGGAGAGTTTTCTAAAACAAACTAGCAGAAACCACACACCAAACCTTTATAAGATTAACTTAAAGCTCATTTTACAGAGTGTCAAAAAATGGTTTTAAAAACAGTCTTCCAAGTTAAACGACAAAACGTTGTTTCTAGGATGATGGCACAAATGTTTCAATATCTGGTGGCTTGTTTGGCAGGATGCCTCTCAAACTAACACAAATCGTTATAAAATTAAATCAGTTTTATGAGGTGGCTACATTTTGGTTGGAGTTTTGGTGGATTTAGGCACAAAAACGGCGTGCTTAGGGTTAAAGACTGTGTGAAGTTTGGTTCACCCCAAAAAACTGTAGCCACTTCTGCGCTACTATTTCAATCTTATAACTAATCAAACATACATTGCAGTGATGTTTAAAAGAAATTAAGATTATTCATATAGCACATTTTGGAAACAACACATTGAAGCTAATCACTCTTATCAGATTTAGAATTTTAAAAGCCGTTAAGTTTCGAACTTTGAAATGATGTATCTGAATTTCTTGGGTCTGAATTCATCTCAACAATATTTCAATGGCTTATTTTCACTTTTGTTTTTCAATTCTTACAAAATCAGAATCAGTAAAAAATCAAAGTTCAACAGCTTTTAAGTTTTAAAATCGGATGAGACGGATCTGTGTCCATACAATCAGAGTTGTCCAAAGTGTTGTACATGTAGTACAACAGGCAAAAACATAAACGTGCAAAAACACAACACAGAAAACAAACTGAACTAAGAGCTAGAATATTAAGAGCGGCAAGTACAACCAAAAGTCACTGAAAACATGAAGATCTACAGATGTTTCTTTAAAATGTCAATGGAGGAGCAAGTTTCGATTGAAATAATAATGCTATTCCAAAGTTTTGAAGCTACGTCTGCAAAGAAACAACCTCACTTACCAATCATCCTCGATGGACGAGTTGAAAGCAGTTTTTCTAAGAATAGAAAAGGCCCACAGGTAAAGTCTATTCTGTATTTGGCAGGTAGGGTCTGGGCAGAGATGCAAAGGTTATCTGGGCGTGATGTTTTCCATTTAATTCGATTTGGGCATCAGCTTATCCTCAAAATATAGTTGATAATTGGCAGTTGTACTTGTATTGCTCCAAGGGAAAACTTTCACCCAAACACCAGGTGCAAAGAGAAACAAAAAGCGAGTGCTTCTTGTCTTGTGTTATTTCATGTTACAAGTTCATATATGGCAAAAATTATCAATATCTACCTTCCAAAGTTGAACTGGGTGAGTTGCTACTAAGTTATTTAATCTTCCTTATCACCATTTTGTTGAGTGACTCTCTTCTTCTGCTAGCTCTAGAAATGTAACTTGAGTCAGTTTTACTATGCAGAGAACAAACCAAATGAACAACAATGACTTTTACTGGCAACATTCTGAGACAAGTTCTGCATTTTTAAGATCCAAAAATTACAAAATTACCATCCCAGTTTTCAGCTCCCCAACAGTTTAGTGTACCAAGTTTTGTGGTGTCTGTGATGAGCATTAAAGTACACGGATAGATGTTTGGAAAAACCCGGGACAAACAATCTTTTTTCAATTAATGAAACAAGACAAGACTCAAAACGAATGTGGCTGAAGGAGCTTAACAGTGAATTAGGATGAAATTGAAACCAGTGACCCTCTATGATAAGGCCCCGCTGCGAGGACAAACAGCCAGTTTACAGAGAAACAACGGCAAATATTTAAAAAATAATCACGAAACGCCGCACTCAACAGAAAACACACGGGCTAAATGAGCTTAATGTGGCTTAACGAGGATTAATCAGCAAAAACGAAATCTGAGGGAAACGGAATTAAAACCTAATTAGACAGGGAGAAATGTCTGCAGCTCTGTGACTCCATGAACACTCGTCCGAGTCACATCTTGCCCTGGATCCGTCCGGCGTTACTGTCACGTGTTTCTTTAAATATTACATGCAGCGTTGTGTCTGCTGGTGGTAAACAGGTACGCTCTGTGTATGAATTCTAACACCAAACTTGTGTCTCCTGCCGCCACATCATCTCTGTCATAAATCAGGCTGAATTATCCAACGGCTCCTCTCCAGGGTGGTGCAGCAGCGCAGTACTAATCCACACCGACAGCAGCGAGTGCATGCAGCAGAAAGAGAGACTTGCATTAACACGCTGCAGCACATTAAATCCATGCAGCATCTTAATAATGAAGAAGCTTTCTGAAGTTTTGCTGATTGTCTAATTGTTTAAAATGTATAATTCATCATTGCTCTCGTGTCGCGACATGGAAAATGTTGATGACACTGAAGTGCACTCTGAGATTTGGGCAAGTCCGGCAGTTCTTTCCCAAGTGACCAGCTGCCAAAACGAATTTGTCCCACTGAATCCATCATTAGTGATGGAGGGCAGCTGAGGCAAAGAGATGAGCAGAAACACTTCAGGCCACCGTCCGGCAAGACTTCAGACAGGAAACACACCATGAAAGAACATGTGATAGTGTGATTTTTTTTTTTTTTCCTCGGACAGCAGCGAAATGAATCAGAATCACCGTTACTTTTAATTATGAAAGTAATGGGTTTTTGAAATCAAGTGTTTAAGGCAGACTGAAATTCTCCTTGAAGACATCTGTAGCTTTGTACTGGATGTGCAAACAAAAAAAAATCAATGAACAGAAAGCTTCACACAAATAAAAGCCCTGATTTCTTTACACAACTGCCTGATCACAGTGTAGAATGGTTATGAATGCCAATTGTTGTTCTTAGAAAAAACGTTCAGTACAGTGCTCTCCTTAATGTAGCATAAGAAAGGTTCAGGATGAAGAGGTTGTCGAACTTCTCGACAATCCAACAAGCACTTCTGAAGCAAAACACTGGCAGCTAATGCCTCCTAACCAAGAACTTTGGTTTATTGCAGTTTCTATGCGGTGAATCAAACAAATAGGACGGTGCCCACTTTCTACTCGTAAGAAAGTGACTGATGTGATTTGAGAGAGAAGTTCAAACCCGGCATATTTTTCCAACAAGCACTTTGTTTTGAGCTCACTAAGGTTCTTTTGCTAGCATGCTGAAGAAACAGTGAAAAATCACATAAGAATGTCAAGTAAGAGCTGCAAAGATACTGAAAAATTTGGGGTTGCAGTTTGGACCAAAAGTGGCAGTAGTGGTGGTCTGGCTTTTTGGAGCAACTAGGACTTTTCAGTATTGAACATGCATGTTCCCCCTGTTCCTGAGTGAGTTTTCTTCACTTCAGTCCAAACACATGCATGGTTGGCTAACTGGTGATTCTAAATTGGCTGTAAGTGTGAGTGTGCATGGTTTTCTGTCTCTTTGCGTTAGCCCTGGCAACCTTCCCAAATGTCAGCTGGGATATAAGTGAATATAGCTGATGGGTGGAATTTGAAACAAAACACAATCCACAAAACAATCTGAAGCTAATCTAGATTAAATTTTGCATTTTTGTGGTTGTTGGGTGTCTCAAGTCATCTAATTTTTGTTTTTGTTAAAATGCTACTTTACATTTAGCTTTAGAATAATGGAGGCACCAAAAACTGCAGTTCCTTGAATGACCACTCAAGGCTGGCTCCAAAAGTGAGTCAACTCTCATAGACCCTCATGTTAAAATGTCCAACTTTACAGCAGAAACAAACATGTTAAAAGCTGGTACATAAAAATAGTTTTGGCTTCTATAGCTAATTTTACCGTTCATGACCACTGTACAGACAGTTAGTTTGTATAAAACTCACCCGATTAAATAGCGTTAAGGCTTAAATTATAGTTCAGAGCATGATTACCTTCACAAGACAGTCCATGGCCTAGAGATATTTACAATGCTGCCTCAGCTTCTTTACCAATTTCTGGATTAGCTGTAAGTTAAGAGGAGTGAGCTGCTGCCAAGATGGTGACAGCTGGAGCCATATTACTGAGCTTTAAATCTCTGTCACAGAGGTTTTGACCATTTTTATAAACAGTTCATGTGTTTGACAGAACTGTACCAAAAAAAAACTGGATAAAACATTACAGTGTTTTGCTTTCTGTTATATCTCTAATCATCAGTCCACTTAGTCGTTCGACATAATCTAACATTTGTTGGCCTATAGCATTACTATGATTTTCCAAGAGTTTTAATCTTGTGTGTTTCTGCTGTATAGCGACACTTTTAAATTCGTTTTAAAGTTTATATTTGAAGTGACAACATTAAAACTCTGTGACAGTTTGGTTTGGACCTTGATCTGTCAAACTCCAATTTAAAAAAAATCTAAGAAAGCGTAATTGGAAGACAGATAATAGCTCAGCTTAATCTGCTTCTATGCTGTCGTACATACTTAATGTGTATAGTAATGTCTGCATACGTCTCAGGTGAATAGGGTCACTGCATCGCCTCCATTAATCTTTGCATTTACATTTTCTTTCAACATTTCTTTCATGTTCAGTGTTGTCCTTGATGGAACAGAAAACTTTTTCATGTCTTGCAACAAAAGTCAAAAATTTAATTGCTCTCGTCCTTTAAAATCCTTCTTCTCTTTGTTTGACCCGAGTTTTAACCTTGCATACGCAGCCTTTCAGCCGTGGCTGTTTTTCAATGCCTCAAACTGACTTATCCACAATGATGGGACATTTTTGTGCATGTAAACTAAATTTACTGCCTTAAGGAGAAAAAAAAGATCCACACTGTAGCTTTGGTTGAGCTTTAATTAGCTGCTTTACTTGCCAGAAGATCAAAATGTCCCAGGACAATCCCTGTCTCAGTTACATGTTGTGCCTAAAACCAAACTCTAACCTCAGACTCAGAGAAATGTTTCCCCTTGAAATAAATCAGAGCAGCTTCTGGTTCCAGTTCTTTAAAAAGAAATAAAGCATCTAACAAATGGGTTTCTTTGCTGACAGTAGATGGATGCTATGAACACTAATAATAAATATATCCTTTACAATTGGAAGGCTTGTCGTTTGCTCAAAACCAATTTAGCGCAGACAGAGAGCTCGAAGCCTGACATCAGTGTTCAATCATTTATAACCTCAACTGTATCCACTGGTTCCTGGAAGTGGATCAGACCACTGAGGTCATCAAAAGCTCCAGAGAACAGATCAGACACCACCAGGGTGAGAGTGATCCTGCCAAAAGAAATGTACCACAACTCCTCTGCAAAAAAGATTTACTCTGAAACTTTATACTGAGAAAGAAAGATCAGTTTCCTGTTGACAAGGTATTGTCAGCTCCCAGATGATCCACATAACTCTGTAGACTGGGTCTGGTCTTTGAATTGTAGTACAGGTTGTCAACAGATTGGTCATTAAGATGGCGCCTGTGACTGGCGGTGCCTCAGCTCGGCTCCTGTGTAAACTTTTTAAGGTAATTTTTTCTGCATATGTGATCATATTAGCCCGACTAACTAATGGATGTGTCTTGGCCTTACAAACTTATGATCGGGACTCACTGTTTCGTATCAAAGAGACTATGGAGGGCCTGTTTAATACACAGGATCATTACAAACAGGCGTTTCCTCCCCCTTGACTATTGACTTAAACTCACCCTAATATTTGTTGCTGTTCCGGGCGTCGGGCAAGGTCCGCAGGAGATCGAGGAAAAAGCGAGGATCACGGGCCGGTGTCCAGGTATGGCGAAGGCGTGAAGCTGCTCACCTGGGCTCGGCCACTGCACGCTGCGGAGGACGCGTTCAGTGTCTCTGCCACATCCTGCTCCTTAATGTTTGTGACAGCGTATTCACGACGCTGATGGCTCGGGCTACGGGTGTCCTGGATCCTGTACAGCGCTTGAGTCTTGGACGTGGATGTTCCTCGGAGCAGTGCACTTCCGTGTTTCCGTCAGCATGGACCAGCTGGTGCCCACGCAACCGCTGCCTTCGTCCAATCGCGCTGCACATCTCGGACACTACCTCCGTGATGTCTTTCATGATCCACCTTGGTCTTTTGAATGCTTGTTCCATTGGTAATAAATCTTTTTCCATGAACGATCTCATCTCAAGGGAAAACATGGATATAATGTGTATTCCGGAGACTTGGCAGAAAGAAGAGGAGTTTATCCATTTAAACGAACTCTGCCCTGCTGGCTTTGCTGTTTACGGGAAGCCCCGTCCCCGTCGAGGTGGAGGGGGGCTGGCATTTGTCCGTAAGGAGGATTATGTTTGTAAAGTGATTCTTTCACAGGAATACACTTCTTTTGAATCACAGATGGTCAAGGTGGGCACCTTGCACCCTTTCTACTGTGTTGTGGTTTACCGTCCTCCTGGCTCTGCTGCTGCCTTTTTAAAGGATTTTAGTGACTTTTTATCCTCTATTATAAAGTTGGAATCTGTTTTACTCCTTGGAGATTTTAACCTTCATGTTGACAACACCTCTTCATCCTATGCAATGGAACTTTTAACATTGACTGAAGCTTTTAACCTTGTGGAATATGTTTCAAAGTCAACCCACCGAAAGGGCCACATCTTAGACTTAGTTTTTACACTTGGCCTGGACATTTCAAATGCGTCTGTGAATGATGTCCACATGAGTGATCATTGTCTTGTTTCATGTGATTTGCATTTTAGTCCTGAGCCCAAACCTTTAGAAGTAAGGTCCCATTGGCGCATTATCACTGCTAATACTGCAGAAAGGTTCTCTGTTTTGTTTGATCTTCTTCTTTTAACAAATTGCTCTGGTGTAGATGATCTAATCCAGTGTTTTGATGACCACTGTGCAGTGATTTTGGATCAAGTGGCCCCTGTTAAAGCTAACCTGACTACACAGAAAAAAGCATGTCCTTGGATTAATGAGCATATTTTAAGTTTTAAGAGACTGTGTCGAAAGACTGAACGCCTGTGGAAATCTACTAACCTTGAGGTACACAGGCTCCATCTCAGGGATCTTATGTCAAGACTCGATCGATATTTTTATGGATTAGGTGGTTTTAGTGTATGTATTAGTATATATACTTCTCCAGAAACATGACCTTGTAAGGGTTAAGTACGTTTTTAAGTTACTTACTTGAGCATTTCCATTTTTTGAAATACTTCATTACAATTCAAAGACAAATACTGTACATGATACTCCACTAAATTTATATAATAACTTGCATATTTGATTTAACAATACAAAATATAATCAACATATAAATTATGATGTAATAAGTAAGATTAAGACTAAACTTTACTGATCCAATACAAATTATTATTTTTTGTTCGTAAAAATGACTCAAACTGATGAAACAAATCTCAAAATCACTGCCGATTCGTTAAACAGCTAATCAATTAACTGATTGTTGTTGCCCTAATTAAAAGCAATGCTCAATTTTTTCTCCTATTTTTGAACCACTCCTATTCCAGAAGTGAATGGAAATGAACAGAAAACTACATTTTCCTTTAGAAACTGTGCGACATTTGGATGGAAACTTGAGTTGTGTTGAAAGCAAAAACACAAACACACTAATCCACTTGCCAGACCTCCACACCTTGCACACCGCAAAGACTGCATGAAACAGTGCTGTCTCCACCTGAGACCTTAAATATCTTGGGTCAGATGGCCTAACCTTCTCTTTTCTTCGACACCGATCAATACTGAACACAGGTGTCCTCACGCTGGGCTGTGATCTCTTACAAGAGCTGCTTTTATGGCCTCATATCAAGTGATGCCTCAGTGTTCAGCAGTCAGAGTCCCTTTCAAACAAACCTGAACGGTTTCCAGAGAAACATCTGTCTCCATGGTGATGTGAAGGCCTCAACTAGTGAAGCTGGGAATGTCTGAACTAGCAGGCTGCATCTGTTCTTCTTCACCTTTTCCCATGAGGCCCACAGTGAGCTTAATGTGCAGGCCAAAGACGCTGTAACCCGCCTAAGTGCAGCCGTTTACAGCACCTCCAGGACACGAACACGGTTCACTGCTTAGAAAACAGACTGATGGACAAAGTCTGGTGTTTCTGGGAGGCACTGAGGCAGTAGTAAAACTAAAAGGAAGAGGGTATTAAGGTGGGGTTTAAAAATGGGAACTGAGTGCTTATGTAAGTGTACCGGCCACTGCTGGACTCGGCTTAGCGAACGGGAGGAGGGCGAGGTCGACCGGTGCAACCTTCTGCATGAGCGGTCCGCTACACATTTGGAAACTCTCAGGTGGAAAGTTCATCTGTGTGTGTTTGTCAGCTTGAAAGAAAAAAAAATGCCAAAAAGTAGTCGAAATTCACTCTGTTTTTTGCCAAAGTACTGGTCACTTTAATAATTCAGAGCCAAATGGGATTCTGGGAAGATGAAGCAGCAAATATGTTGTGCGGATTTTTTTTTTCTTGCTTCCTCCCTGAAAACACTGTCTTAGGAAGGATCCATCTTTCAAGAATGGGATAAACACGGGATGGATTGTTCACTAAAAGCTAAATGTGTCAGAGGATTGTACTGATTTCATTAATATCCACTGGGATTTTTCTAAACATGTCCGTCCAACTGTTTGGCTTAGAGTAATTATGTGAAAAACTATTCATCACAACAAACTCTTTCATGGATGTTAATGATCTCCCAATAATAACTCTGTGATTTATGGGATCTTCTAACCACTACTGCTCAAGTACCACCATAAGAGAAAATAATTCACTGAGATGGCATTGTTTCTCAAAAACTGAGATTATTATGGTTAATATGCAGTGCAGTATGACAGGTTTTTCTTTTGATTTCAAGAGGTGATACCATGAGTCAATTGATCAGTCCACCACTTTGGTCCGGATTGAAAAATCTCAATAATATTTGAATGAACTGCCACAAAAAGTTGGTGAAAACATTCATCTTGCCCAGAAGATGATGATCTTGCACAAAGTCATAGCTTGTTGTGTGCGTTTGAAACAGTAAAGCCATTGACAGATGTATGTTCTACAGAAAAATAGCCAATATATGTTAGATTAAAGAAACAGAACGCACCTCCACCCACCCTACTCAGACACTCACTGCATCTGTGGCACATTCAGCTGTGAACCAAAGGGCTGGTGGTTCAAGCCTAGCCATTTTATGTGTAATAACCACTAAAATCACAGAAAATATAAGTGTCATTTCCTTTACTACAGATAAGAGTTAAAGAATCCTGAAACAACCATGTGACTGCAGTGTCACTAAACAAACAAACACATAAGCATGAGCATTATGTCTAAAATGAATGAAGGCAGAGTGAGACTACAATAAAAACGAGGACTTTATTATTATTTTTCGTTATTCACTGACAGTCAGGCCTTCTACAAGGATAAACAAGTGTTTCCACTGTTGTGGGTAAGTTTGGATTGAATGTTGAGAGCAAACACACCTCCATTGAGAGGCCACAAGTAAGTGTCTGACAATTGCTGTTGTAGACCCCTCCTCTCTTTAGCGATAGCGTGTTGTAAGATCATTTAAGGCTGCGTGATCTTGCCACCGTTTCAACTTCATTTTTGTCTCTGTGGCCCAGTGGGTCAGTGCATTTGGCTGCTAACTGAAAGATTTCGGTTCAAGCCCATCCAGGGACAATTTGTGCTTAAACAACTAGTTAACATCGTGGGAAAGGTGACTGGTTAAGGGTTAGAGATACCTGGAACAACAGTAAGACTGTGGTGCCACAGATTGCATGAGACATGTCAGTATACGCATTGTTAAGGAAAAATGAAAGTGGTACTTCATTAATGCCAGAAACGAGTGTTCATTTTTGCGGTTAGGTGCTGATTTGAAAAGCTAAGTGCAAACGCACCTCCACTGAGACACAAGTGTCTGCGTGCTACAATCAATCAGTGTATTTGACTGCTGAGCAAAAGATTGGTGGATGGCATCATTTTTTTCTCCACTTAACAGCAGAATAGAGTTGCTTAATTTTTTTGTCTTACTGGGGATATCTGGGAGGCTAATACCAGGTTGGTAACATGACGAAAAATGCGGTCAGCATAAGGAAAAAGCTTGTGTCTATCTTGCACTATTGGTAATTACGAACATAATTTACAGATGTGACTTTTGGACACCTATTGATGCTACAGCTAAATGATATCTAGCCTAGCCATGCTAGATCCCATGTTTCTGACGGCACAAGGGTCTTGGGAAGCTCGACAGGGAGGGAGGCGGGCTAAAAGGTTGTCTATCAAATCCCTCTGCAGCAATTGGGTAGGTATACAACCAATCAACGCAACGAATAGGCTGACGTGGTTCCGAGAGCACCGGCGGATGGTGTGGCTAAGTCCCATTAGTTTCCCAACCAGCGGAGCCGCGGGGCCAACTGGTATATTAAGGATTTGCCATATCCCGTCGGCATAAGTCCAAATACGTCTTTCTTCTCAATGAAACACTTCAGTGCCGTCCTTTGTTTATCTTTCAAGTTGAATTTTAGCTTCATATCTTTAAGGGCTGTGGCCAAAGCCCAGTCGAAAGATAACTGTTTATTGTGCGCCGGTTGTTTCTGTCAGAATCGTTACGCCTCTGTCGTCACTTCGTTACGCCCGCCTTCTGACTCGACAATTCATGGTGATTGGTCCGGCCAATTTTAGGAGAATCCAGCCTCGAGCCTGATGGAGGGTAACGAGACCCTCCCTGGCAGAGAATTAAATTCGTTGCCGTGGGTTGTCTAGCGCGGCGAGGCTAAATGATATCTATTCTGTGATTACAATTAGATGCTTTGCTGTCAGTTCGGAGAATTCATTCTCACCAGAAAGCACATGGCGAATGGCCCTTGAATGGCCCAAAACTGACATGCTTCAATGTGTGAATGGTTTTGAAACTGACAGGTGAGGGATGAGTTAATGTTGGTGAAACTTTTCAGGGAATGATCTCAAGACAATATTATAAGTACCTGATAAATTATGTTTTAGAACCTCCCCTGTGTTTGAAGACAGATTTTCTACTTTAACATATTTGGCTTCCTTCACTGCTTTGTCAAACCAGGGAAGCAGGGCCGGATCTAGCTCAGCCCATTGGGGGGGGCATTTGGTTTGACATGAGGGGCATGTGTCAAATCCCACCCAAACCCTTAAAAGTACACTACATAAAACAATGCTGACTATGGAAATTCATCCATGTTTAGGCCTTTTGTAATAGCCTTCTCGTGAGCCAGAATAACTAAATCTCTCTTTCTCTTGTGTAGCATAGTGCGGCGAAAGGGGGTAAGGACACGAGACAAAGTAGAGAAAGAGCTCTCGCATGAAGCAGATGATATCCCAATCACAATAGATGTCACATACATGCGATGGAGCTGAGGAAAGCCTTCTTTATGCCCTTGTAGAAATTGGCAAATGGTGGAGAGATTTACAAACTCTGCTCTACCCTCCTCAGTGTTTTTGAATTTATTTTCCAACATTATTTTTCCAACAAGAATCTCATTGCAAAGTGTGCCACTATCACACCCTGCCATTTTCTGCAGAGGACCTAACATTGCAGGATCCAGAAAAGAGATGGATTGAGGTTGAAGGCAATTCACTGCTTTCATGAGATCGAGATTGCTTTTGGTGAATCTCGTCTCCATCTCTACAATGGCTGTATCCAAAATGTTGAGAAGAGCTCTCTTCAGAGCCTGGTCAGGAGTCACAGAGTCTTCTTCATGGCCTAGAGTGGACATAACAACACTACCTGTAAGCTGTGAGCTCATTGTTCGCTGTCTTTTAGCTGCTGCAGCTGGTGTAGCTGTGCTTGTTAATGCTTCGCTCTGCTCATGTCGGATCTGCTTCAGAGTCTGCAGAGATGCACTGACTAGCTCTGAAGCACAACACAGATCAACAGAATGACCCTGTAGCATAGCATTTGCTGGCTTTAAGGGACCCAGAATCTTTAGGAGGAATTTTCCTATTTCAAAGAAATTATGCCTCCTTAACATCATCAATAGCCCTGATGCCTCTGTACAGATGTCAACAGCAGCTGCTCTATCCTCTGTAACCTCTGTCAGGATACTCATGATAGCATCCTGATTTTCCACAAGGCACTTGGTCACTTCATAGTGGCTTGTCCACCTGATCTCCAACAGCCGTTTAAGAGAAGGGACGTCATAGTTTTGAGACATATAATGACGGTGAAAAAATGAGTGCAGTGACCCTGATAGATCAAAAAAGGCTTTTGCACATGGCTCTGCTTGCATGGCATGAACCACTACCAAGTGCAGTTGGTGGTTATAGCAGTGTATATAAGGAATATCTTTCCCTATCTTCTTTTGTATTAAAGCCTGCACCCCACCCTTGACTCCACTCATGACAGAAGCTCCGTCATAGCACTGACTCATTATTTCAGCTGCATTGTAGCCTGACTCAGAAAGATGCTCAAGAATTTGGGTTGTAATATATTCAGCATTTAATTGACTGAGATCAAGCAAACCAATCAGGTGTTCTTCTGGAATGCCATTGCGAACAAATCTAATCATGACTGACATATTCTCTACATTGCATTTGTCCCTAGTTCCATCACTTTTAAGGCAAAAACCAGAATAATCTGCATTTTCATATTTTTCTTTAATGTCATTGATTACCATTGTTCCCAGTGTTTCAATAATTTCATTCTGAATATTGTGAGATGTGTACTTAGCATTTTCTGGGATGTGTTTACTGATTTCTTCAAATTTTGCATCCTTTGTTAGTGTGTAATTAAGCAGTTTTAAGAACAGTCCATCTCCATCAGAACTTTCCCATGTTCCACGAAGTGGAAGCTCATTTACTGCAAGGAACTGTACGACTTCTCCAATTGTTTTGACATAATATATATTTTTTTCAATTTGTGTGGGCCCTAGTAGATTGGTAATGGTTTCTCCAGTGTTAACTCTTTGTGACATTTCCGACCAGGCTTTTGCATTTTTAATGTGGCCTTGGCTTGATGCATGCCTTTGGAGTCCCTTGTCTTTTTCCAAAGCAGTTTTCCAATTAGTAAATCCCTGTTTGGTAAAAACCAAATCTCGATCATTGTTCCCCCCAAATTTGCGACAGGGAAAACAAAAGCATGCATCAAGCTTCGTGGAATATTCCAGCCACTGTCTCCCACGATACCAGCCTGGGCAAAATGCACGTAAAGTTTTGCCAAAATTACGTTTGGGGAAAACCAGAGCTGTGGGCTGTGACGGTGCTAGCAAATTCAAGCCCGTGTTTTCATCACTCGCAACGGCCTCTGTACTGTACACTGCGGGGGCTATGGTGCTTTTGTTAGACTGGGGCTGGGCACAAGGGGGACAGCCTGCCCCTGTGCCGAGTGAGCTGCTGCTGGTGCTGGGAAGTGCGCGCTGAGCAGCGGCAACGGCTGGAGTCTCCTGACTCGGCACTGTTGCTAATACCGTAGCATTGTTAGCAACAGCATTGCTAGGTTTAGCTTTAGGTACAAGAAATCTCCGCATCGTGATAGAGAAAGGGGAGATAGTTGGACGAAAACGAGCTAAATCACAGCGGTGATTGAGCACATTGTGACCTTCACAAGTCTGGGTCGGACTGAAGCGAGAGTGAGAGTGAGTGAAGCCTGGGAGTGGCCACTCCCTCTCTTTGAATTATCTACCAATCAGACGAACGAGACTCAGGGAGGGGAGAAGAGCGTGGGATATCTTTGCCTGTAAAGGATGTGATATTTTTGCCCCTTTCCATAGCGTTTGGTAAGGTTTGGTCGGGGCAGACATGGCATCGCGTTTGAGGGGGCAGGCGCCAAATTTAGTGGGGCAATGCCCCCTCGTGCCTATGCCTACATCCGGGCCCGCAGGGAAGATCATTTCTGGATGCATAATATTGCTATTATTCAGAGGTCGTACACGTCTCTGTGGTGCAATCAGTCAGCGCATTTGGCTGTTAACTGAAAGGTTGGTGGTTCAATCCCACCCAGGAACGTTTCATGCTTACAGAGCCGCTTAAAATGAGGGAAAGAATTAGAGGAACCGAGACTGTTCCTTCCACGATGCTGTCCTATCTCTTCGAGTATAGTTCTTGAAAGCAATTCAACATCTGTCCAAGACTGGTCATGAATCCCTACAACTGACTTGACACCTCAAAACACATGACTAACGGCATTTTAATGACCCAAGACTGACATATTCAAGTTGTGAATGGTGAGGTATGAGTCAAGACGTCCATGGTGGTGAAATTTTACAGAGAATGATGTTAAGAAACTGTCATCAGTACCTGATGATTGGTGTCGCAGACCCCCTCCTCAAATAAGAAGTACTGAAACCCACATAGCTGTCAGAAGATCATTTATGGATGCATAATCCTGCCACTATGTCAAAGTCGCGCGCGTTTCTGTGGCACAATGGGCCAGCGCGTTCGGCTGTTAACCTAAAAGTTGGTGGTTCAAGCCCACCCAGAGACGTCTCGTGCTGTCACATCATATTTATACAAAGGAAAGGGTGAGAGGAGCCAAGACTCAAAATTCCGTGATGCTGTCCGACCCTTTCAAGTATCGTTCTTGAAAGCATTTCACCACCTGTCCAAAAAGGTTCCACAGTCCTGACTGGTTATGAATCCCTACAACTTATTCGACACCTCAAAATACAAGACGAACGGTGTGTAAATGATGCAAGAAAGACATACTCAAGGTGTGAACCGTGTTGAAACTGCCAGGTGAGGTATGAGTCAAGACGTCCATGGCGGTGAACTTTTACAGAGAATGATGTTAAGAAACTGTCATCAGTACCTGATAATTGGTGTCGCAGATACCTCAAATAAGAAGTACTCAAACCCACATAGCTGTCAGAAGATCATTTATGGATGCATAATCCTGCCACTATATAAAAGCTGTGCATGTCTCTGTGGCGCAATGGGCCAGCGCGTTCGGCTGTTAACCGAAAGGTTGGTGGTTCGAGCCCACCCAGGGAGGTCTCGTACCTACACAACATATTTATACAAAGGAAAGGGTGAGAGGAACCAAGACTCTCCCTTCTGTGATGCTGTCCTCCCCTTCTGAATATAGTTCTTGAAAGCATTTCACCACCTGTCCAAGAAGGTTCCACAGTCCTGACTGGTTATGAATCCCTGCAACTTATTCGACACCTCAAAATACGAGACGAACGGTGTGTAAATGATGCAAGAAAGACATACTCAAGGTGTGAATGGTGTTGAAACTGCCAGGTGAAGTCCATGGTGGTGAAATTTTACAGAGAATGATGTTAAGAAACTGTCATCAGTACCTGATAATTGGTGTCGCAGATACCTCAAATAAGAAGTACTCAAACCCACATAGCCGTCAGAAGATCATTCATGGATGCATAATCCTGCCACTGTACAAAAGCCGTGCACGTCTCTGTGGCGCAATGGGCCAGCGCGTTCGGCTGTTAACTGAAAGGTTGGTGGTTCGAGCCCACCCAGGGACGTCTCGTGCTGTCACATCGTATTTATACAAAGGAAAAGGTGAGAGGAGCCAAGACTCAAAATTCTGTGACGCTGTCCTCCCCTTTCAAGTATCGTTCTTGAAAGCATTTCACGACCTGTCCAAGAAGGTTCCACAGTCCTGACTGGTTATGAGTCCCTGCAACTTATTCGACACCTCAAAATACAAGGCTAACGGCGTGGAAATGACGCAAGAAAGACATGCTCAAGGTGTGAACGGTGTTGAAACTGCCAGGTGAGGTATGAGTCAAGACGTCCATGGTGGTGAACTTCTACAGAGAATGATGTTAAGAAACTGTCATCAGTACCTGATAATTGGTGTCGCAGATACCTCAAATAAGAAGTACTCAAATCCACATAGCCGTCAGAAGATCATTCATGGATGCATAATCCTGCCACTGTACAAAAGCCATGCACGTCTCTGTGGCGCAATGGGCCAGCGCGTTCGGCTGTTAACTGAAAGGTTGGTGGTTCGAGCCCACCCAGGGACGTCTCGTGCTGTCACATCGTATTTATACAAAGGAAAAGGTGAGAGGAGCCAAGACTCAAAATTCCGTGACGCTGTCCTCCCCTTTCAAGTATCGTTCTTGAAAGCATTTCACGACCTGTCCAAGAAGGTTCCACAGTCCTGACTGGTTATGAGTCCCTGCAACTTATTCGACACCTCAAAATACAAGGCTAACGGCGTGGAAATGACGCAAGAAAGACATGCTCAAGGTGTGAACGGTGTTGAAACTGCCAGGTGAGGTATGAGTCAAGACGTCCATGGTGGTGAACTTCTACAGAGAATGATGTTAAGAAACTGTCATCAGTACCTGATAATTGGTGTCGCAGATACCTCAAATAAGAAGTACTCAAATCCACATAGCCGTCAGAAGATCATTTATGGATGCATAATCCTGCCACTGTACAAAAGCTGTGCATGTCTCTGTGGCGCAATGGGACAGCGCGTTCGGCTGTTAACCGAAAGGTTGGTGGTTCGAGCCCACCCAGGGACGTCTCGTGCTGTCACATCGTATTTATACAAAGGAAAAGGTGAGAGGAGCCAAGACTCAAAATTCTGTGATGCTGTCCTGCCCTTTCAAGTATAGCTCTTGAAAGCATTTCACGACCCGTCCAAGAAGGTTCCACAGTCCTGACTGGTTATGAATCCCTGCAACTTATTCGACACCTCAAAATACAAGACAAACGGCGTGGAAATGACGCAAGAAAGACATACTCAAGGTGTGAACCGTGTTGAAACTGCCAGGTGAGGTATGAGTCAAGACGTCCATGGTGGTGAACTTTTACAGAGAATGATGTTAAGAAACTGTCATCAGTACCTGATAATTGGTGTCGCAGATACCTCAAATAAGAAGTACTCAAACCCACATAGCCGTCAGAAGATCATTCATGGATGCATAATCCTGCCACTGTACAAAAGCTGTGCATGTCTCTGTGGCGCAATGGGCCAGCGCGTTCGGCTGTTAACCGAAAGGTTGGTGGTTCAAGCCCACCCAGGGACGTCTTGTGCTGACACAATATATTTATACAAAGGAAAGGGTGAGAGGAACCAAGACTCTCCCTTCTGTGATGCTGTCCTCCCCTTTTGAGTATAGTTCTTGAAAGCATTTCACCACCTGTCCAAGAAGGTTCCACAGACCTGACTGGTTATGAATGCCTACAACTTATTCTACACCTCAAAATACAAGACTAACGGCGTGTAAATGACGAAAGAAAGACATACTCAAGGTGTGAACCGTGTTGAAACTGCCAGGTGAGGTATGAGTCAAGACGTCCATGGCGGTGAACTTTTACAGAGAATGATGTTAAGAAACTGTCATCAGTACCTGATAATTGGTGTCGCAGATACCTCAAATAAGAAGTACTCAAACCCACATAGCTGTCAGAAGATCATTTATGGATGCATAATCCTGCCACTATATAAAAGCTGTGCATGTCTCTGTGGCGCAATGGGCCAGCGCGTTCGGCTGTTAACCGAAAGGTTGGTGGTTCGAGCCCACCCAGGGACGTCTCGTACCTACACAACATATTTATACAAAGGAAAGGGTGAGAGGAACCAAGACTCTCCCTTCTGTGATGCTGTCCTCCCCTTTTGAGTATAGTTCTTGAAAGCACTTCACCACCTGTCCAAGAAGGTTCCACAGACCTGACTGGTTATGAATCCCTACAACTTATTCTACACCTCAAAATACAAGACTAACGGCGTGTAAATGACGAAAGAAAGACATACTCAAGGTGTGAACCGTGTTGAAACTGCCAGGTGAGGTATGAGTCAAGACGTCCATGGCGGTGAACTTTTACAGAGAATGATGTTAAGAAACTGTCATCAGTACCTGATAATTGGTGTCGCAGATACCTCAAATAAGAAGTACTCAAACCCACATAGCTGTCAGAAGATCATTTATGGATGCATAATCCTGCCACTGTACAAAAGCCGTGCACGTCTCTGTGGAGCACTGGGCCAGCGCGTTCGGCTGTTAACCGAAAGGTTGGTGGTTCGAGCCCACCCAGGGACGTCTCGTGCCGACACAACATATTTATACAAAGGAAAGGGTGAGAGGAACCAAGACTCTCCCTTCTGTGATGCTGTCCTACCCTTTTGAATATAATTCTTGAAAGCATTTCACGACCCGTCCAAGAAGGTTCCACAGTCCTGACTGGTTATGAATCCCTGCAACTTATTCGACACCTCAAAATACAAGACTAACGGTGTGTAAATGATGCAAGAAAGACATACTCAAGGTCTGAATGGTGTTGAAACTGCCAGGTGAAGTCCATGGTGGTGAAATTTTACAGAGAATGATGTTAAGAAACTGTCATCAGTACCTGATATTTGGTGTCGCAGATACCTCAAATAAGAAGTACTCAAACCCACATAGCCGTCAGAAGATCATTCATGGATGCATAATCCTGCCACTGTACAAAAGCCGTGCACGTCTCTGTGGCGCAATGGGCCAGCGCGTTCGGCTGTTAACCGAAAGGTTGGTGGTTCGAGCCCACCCAGGGACGTCTCGTGCTGTCACATCGTATTTATACAAAGGAAAAGGTGAGAGGAGCCAAGACTCAAAATTCCGTGACGCTGTCTTCCCCTTTCAAGTATAGCTCTTGAAAGCATTTCACGACCTGTCCAAGAAGGTTCCACAGTCCTGACTGGTTACGAATCCCTGCAACTTATTCGACACCTCAAAATACAAGACTAACTGCGTGGAAATGATGCAAGAAAGACATACTCAAGGTGTGAACGGTGTTGAAACTGCCAGGTGAGGTATGAGTGAAGACGTCAAAGGTGGTGAACTTCTACAGAGAATGATGTGAAGACACTGTCATCAGTACCTGATAATTGGTGTCGCAGATACCTCAAATAAGATGTACTCAAACCCACATAGCCGTCAGAAGATCATTCATGGATGCATAATCCTGCCACTGTACAAAAGCCGTGCACGTCTCTGTGGCGCAATGGGCCAGCGCGTTTGGCTGTTAACCGAAAGGTTGGTGGTTCGAGCCCACCCAGGGCCGTCTTGTGCTGTCACATCGTATTTATACAAAGGAAAGAATGAGAGGAGCCAAGACTCTCCCTTCTGTGATGCTGTCCTCCCCTTTTGAGTATAGTTCTTGAAAGCATTTCACCACCTGTCCAAGAAGGTTCCACAGACCTGACTGGTTATGAATCCCTACAACTTATTCTACACCTCAAAATACAAGACTAACGGCGTGTAAATGACGAAAGAAAGACATACTCAAGGTGTGAACCGTGTTGAAACTGCCAGGTGAGGTATAAGTCAAGACGTCCATGGCGGTGAACTTTTACAGAGAATGATGTTAAGAAACTGTCATCAGTACCTGATAATTGGTGTCGCAGATACCTCAAATAAGAAGTACTCAAACCCACATAGCTGTCAGAAGATCATTTATGGATGCATAATCCTGCCACTATATAAAAGCTGTGCATGTCTCTGTGGCGCAATGGGCCAGCGCGTTCGGCTGTTAACCGAAAGGTTGGTGGTTCGAGCCCACCCAGGGACGTCTCGTACCTACACAACATATTTATACAAAGGAAAGGGTGAGAGGAACCAAGACTCTCCCTTCTGTGATGCTGTCCTACCCTTTTGAATATAGTTCTTGAAAGCATTTCACCACCTGTCCAAGAAGGTTCCACAGTCCTGACTGGTTATGAATCCCTGCAACTTATTCGACACCTCAAAATACGAGACGAACGGTGTGTAAATGATGCAAGAAAGACATACTCAAGGTCTGAATGGTGTTGAAACTGCCAGGTGAAGTCCATGGTGGTGAAATTTTACAGAGAATGATGTTAAGAAACTGTCATCAGTACCTGATATTTGGTGTCGCAGATACCTCAAATAAGAAGTACTCAAACCCACATAGCCGTCAGAAGATCATTCATGGATGCATAATCCTGCCACTGTACAAAAGCCGTGCACGTCTCTGTGGCGCAATGGGCCAGCGCGTTCGGCTGTTAACCGAAAGGTTGGTGGTTCGAGCCCACCCAGGGACGTCTCGTGCTGTCACATCGTATTTATACAAAGGAAAAGGTGAGAGGAGCCAAGACTCAAAATTCCGTGACGCTGTCCTCCCCTTTCAAGTATCGTTCTTGAAAGCATTTCACGACCTGTCCAAGAAGGTTCCACAGTCCTGACTGGTTACGAATCCCTGCAACTTATTCGACACCTCAAAATACAAGACTAACGGCGTGGAAATGATGCAAGAAAGACATACTCAAGGTGTGAACGGTGTTGAAACTGCCAGGTGAGGTATGAGTGAAGACGTCAAAGGTGGTGAACTTCTACAGAGAATGATGTGAAGACACTGTCATCAGTACCTGATAATTGGTGTCGCAGATACCTCAAATAAGATGTACTCAAACCCACATAGCCGTCAGAAGATCATTCATGGATGCATAATCCTGCCACTGTACAAAAGCCGTGCACGTCTCTGTGGCGCAATGGGCCAGCGTGTTTGGCTGTTAACCGAAAGGTTGGTGGTTCGAGCCCACCCAGGGCCGTCTCGTGCTGTCACATCGTATTTATACAAAGGAAAGAATGAGAGGAGCCAAGACTCTCCCTTCTGTGATGCTGTCCTCCCCTTTTGAGTATAGTTCTTGAAAGCATTTCACCACCTGTCCAAGAAGGTTCCACAGTCCTGACTGTTTATGAATCCCTGCAACTTATTCGACACCTCAAAATACAAGACTCACGGCGTGTTCATGACACAAGAATGACAAACTCAAGGTGTGAATGGTGTTGAAACTGCCAGGTGAGGTATGAGTCAAAACGTCCATGGCGGTGAAATTTTACGGAGAATGATGTGAAGACACTGTCATCAGTACCTGATAATTGGTGTCGCAGATACCTCAAATAAGAAGTACTCAAACCCACATAGCCGTCAGAAGATCATTCATGGATGCATAATCCTGCCACTGTACAAAAGCCGTGCACGTCTCTGTGGCGCAATGGGCCAGCGCGTTCGACTGTTAACCGTAAGGTTGGTGGTTCGAGCCCACCCAGGGACGTCTCGTGCTGTCACATCATATTTATACAAACGAAAGGGTGAGAGGAGCCAAGACTCATCATTTCTTGATGCTGTCCTCCCCTTTCAAGTATAGTTCTTGAAAGCATTTCACCACCTGTCCAAGAAGGTTCCACAGTCCTGACTGGTTATGAATCCCTGCAACTTATTCAACACCTCAAAATACGAGACTAACGGTGTGTAAATGATGCAAGAAAGACATACTCAAGGTGTGAATGGTGTTGAAACTGCCAGGTGAAGTCCATGGTGGTGAAATTTTACAGAGAATGATGTTAAGAAACTGTCATCAGTACCTGATAATTGGTGTCGCAGATACCTCAAATAAGAAGTACTCAAACCCACATAGCCGTCAGAAGATCATTCATGGATGCATAATCCTGCCACTGTATAAAAGTTGTGCACGTCTCTGTGGCGCAATGGGCCAGCGAGTTCGGCTGTTAACCGAAAGGTTGGTGGTTCGAGCCCACCCAGGGACGTCTTGTGCTGACACAACCTCTTTATACAAAGGAAAGGGTGAGAGGAGCCAAGACTCATCATTTCGTGATGCTGTCCTCCCCTTTTGAATATAGTTCTTGAAAGCATTTCACCACCTGTCCAAGAAGGTTCCACAGACCTGACTGGTTATGAATCCCTGCAACTTATTCGACACCTCAAAATACAAGACTGACGGCGTGTAAATGACGCAAGAAAGACATACTCAAGGTGTGAACGGTGTTGAAACTGCCAGGTGAGGTATGAGTCAAGACGTCCATGGTGGTGAACTTTTACAGAGAATGATGTTAAGAAACTGTCATCAGTACCTGATAATTGGTGTCGCAGATACCTCAAATAAGAAGTACTCAAACCCACATAGCCGTCAGAAGATCATTTATGGATGCATAATCCTGCCACTATACAAAAGCCATGCACGTCTCTGTGGCGCAATGGGCCAGCGCGATCGCCTGTTAACCGAAAGGTTGATGGTTCGAGCCCACCCAGGGACGTCTCGTGCTGTCACATCGTATTTATACAAAGGGAAGGGTGAGAGGAGCCAAGACTCATCATTCTGTGATGCTGTCCTACCCTTTCAAGTATAGCTCTTGAAAGCATTTCACCACCTGTCCAAAAAGGTTCCACAGTCCTGACTGGTTATGAATCCCTGCAACTTATTCGACACCTCAAAATACAAGACTAACGGCGTGTTCATGACACAAGAATGACAAACTCAAGGTGTGAATGGTGTTGAAACTGCCAGGTGAGGTATGAGTCAAAATGTCCATGGCGGTGAAATTTTACAGAGAATGATGTTAAGAAACTGTCGTCAGTACCTGATAATTGGTGGCGCAATCGGTCAGCATGTTCAGCTGTTAACTGAAAGGTTGGTGGTTTGAGCCCACCCAGGGATGTTCTGTTGTGATGCTACTGCTGAACATGAGGAAAAGATTTAGAGGAACCGAGACTTTACCTTCTGTGATGTCTTAAGGATTGAAAGTTCAGAGCAATCGCACCTCCACCCGCTCAGAGGCCAAGTGTCTTGGTGGGTTAATCATTCAGCACATTTGGCTGTTGAGAAAAAGTTTAATGGCTGGAATTCAATTGTCATCAGATTTAAGAAATAATTTGTTCAAATATTTGTTCTAGAAAAGCCGTATCTGCATTGTCCTTCTTGAAGTTAATATTAATATCCAACAGATGTGCACTGAAACACCAATTTCAGAACATAAACTTTTGGTGAATTATCTGTTAACAGCTGGCTAATGCCTTCA
This sequence comes from Acanthochromis polyacanthus, assembly GCF_021347895.1. Classification (NCBI taxonomy): domain Eukaryota; kingdom Metazoa; phylum Chordata; class Actinopteri; family Pomacentridae; genus Acanthochromis; species Acanthochromis polyacanthus. Next base: position 38,674,689 of record NC_067114.1, on the reverse strand, counting down.
TCTGTAAACCCAAAGGTTGTTGAATGAAGTTAGTCCAGGGATGCTTGATATTAAATATAATTATCTCTGTAATAACAGATTTGGAAAACGTGTTTTTTTTTTCTTGGATTCCTTCACTCCATTCAAACTATCTGTCTGTCAATGGTTGGTGAATTAAGTTCATCCAAGGATGCTGTGTGCTAAATAACATTGTCTCTGTAATTACAGATTTGGAAAATGTAGTTTTTTCTTTTCCAGTTTAAAATAGAGGGTTTCCTTTTCTGCTCTCTCAAATCATCTGTGTTCTCTGGAGAGTTCAAAATACTTGTTTACACCTTTATTGCGAGGTAATTTATGAATGCATTATCTCTCCACAACAGCTGGGAAGCGGATGTCTCTGTGGCTCAATTGGTCAGCGCATCTGGCTGTTAACCAAAAGGTTGGTGGTACGAGTCCACCCAGGGACATTTTGTGCAAAAAAAAAAATGACCACTTAACGTGGTCGAGATACAGGCAACACTGCTAAAATAATCTAACTCTCGTATCACTGAAAGAACAAGGTTTGTTCTTACATCCAGAGAGGTGTACTATGAAGCAAGCTTGACATAACCAGTCTTCCTTAGTGTAACTTGGCTCAACAAAAATGAAAGCCTCAGGCAGAGTCACATAGGTGGTTTTCAACTGTCTTTAACCCATTTAATCCCAAATTTTCCCTGCAAAATCAGTGCATGTATTTTACTCCTTAGTCCTCCCTAACACATAATATGTAGAGATGGTCCGATCCGATCTGCTGGATCGATATCGAGTCCGATCCAGGCCAAAGTGACTGGATCGGACATCGGAGTTCCTTTATTTGAAACCGTCCGATCCAATTCATAAGCCCAATCTCTCTCCTATATCCTCATCTTCACTTTTCACGACATGCCGTCACACAGACGAGCTGTTGCCATGGTTGCCATGTGCCCGTGTTTTCGTCACGTGAGCAGAGAGTGAACAGAAGCCTGCAGAGCTGGTCATGTCTGCCGTATATGCGAAGGGAGGAGAAAAGTAAAATAGCTAAGTGAAACGTTTGCAAAATGAATGTCTCAAGAGATGGCAGCAAAACCAAACATTTTAACACAACGAACTTAATAAAGCATCTGCAGAAGCATCATGGAAAGCAGTACGGAGACTTTTTACAGGCAAGTGCAAAAAAGAAGTGAACCGCGGCAACCATCATTGCAGGAAGCACTACAGAGGAGTATAAAACTCGCTCCAGTGCTAAAATATAACAAAGAAAATTGTCGAGTTCATTTTGCTGGATGACCAACCACCTTGTGTGGTGGAAAATGTGGGTTGTTGTAGTATTTTTTGACCCCCGGAAAAATCAGACTACCCCTTCGCGTGAACGCGTGCGCCTTATGTTTCACTCTGTGGCCACTTGACGGCTTTTCTGTTGTACGTTTACTGTTTTTTGTTGTTGTTTTCTACTGTTTGTCGGGTTAAATGTCATTAAGTAGCGAACTGTGGACATGTTTTCGGGTTAAATACGATTAGGTGACAGGTCTCTCCTCCTCTTCTCATCCGCATGTCTAAATGGCATCAGGGGAGATCTTATGCTGCTCTCAGCTTCACTCGCATGAGAACGTTAGGACAAGGTTTAATCGCCAGATATTGTTTATATTTCATCAGTGTGAGCTTGATGTGAGCTTTAAGTTTTAATAAAGCCACAGCAGTTACACATAACTTGTTGTCGCGTTTTCCTTCTTTCTTTAGGAGACCAGAACAGGTGTTGTACAATGAACGTGGTGTTTTTAGATGTCAGTATCAAGCAAATTACATCCATGTATTATTAACAACTTTTAGAATGACAAAAAGAATCATATCGGTATCGATCAAGGCTACAGTGTCGATATCGGTATCGGATGTGAAAAAGTGGTATCGAGCCATCCCTAATAATATGTATGCATTTTTTCATTTCATGTTGGTTTTGTGAGTGCAAATGTAGATTTTATACTCAGCAACAACTGTTGCCAGTGGGAAACCACATAGTTGAAATTCACACAAATTCTTCAGTTTGACCTATTTACACATTTTTTAAAAAGTAGGAATAACACTAATAAGTGTAATATATTACAACTAGGCATGGTTATAAGTGTGTTCACAACTTTATAAGATACATAAAGACACCATGGAAATGCATACTGAAGAGAACTAAAATTGACGACATTGCAATTACTGCATTTCACAGTCTCATAAAACAGTTAAATAACCATAGAGCTGACAGTGTTTGATTTTACAAAATAAGAACTGACCATAGTTTACTAAAATAAAATAAATTCACATTGTGGCAGTAGCTTAGATGAGCGACAACAATTGTTGCCAATGGGATTAAACGGGTTAACCCTTTAAGCTGCAGTCAATCCCAGCCATTTTCAGTACAAAAAAATCGCTAATATTCTATTCGTAAATAAAAATATGACGAGAAATACAGGGAATATTGGACGCGCATCGCAAGGTGCATTTCCTTGAAAACGACCTATTTGTGGAGTATATACCGACTTCAAGACATGTTTTGGACAAAATATGTTACTGGCTTGTTTCGTCTGGATGTCCAAGGTTGGATTATGGCCGTTTTTTTTGGAATATTTTCATCTGTGTGTAATAATGAACCCGGAAATGTGAGTCGCGCTGTGTGCGTTGAAGCCATGTATAGAGAACGGATGGATGGATATTTGTTGTTTGTCGGACAAATGTGTTTGTATTACCCGCTGTGGTAATCACATCTGAAAGTGGTTTATACCGGCGGATTCATGAGAATTTAAGCTTTCCATCGGCGTATAGTGTTTGTATAATCACGTTTGCAGTTTCAGACATTTAGCAAATTGCTTATGCAGATCTCAAAGTGTACCGCGGGCGGGACACTGAAGCGCAACTGAAGCTCAATGGCTTAAAACATCATGTCACTCTCCTGCTGCAAATCTATGTCTAGGTGGTAAGATTATTGACTGATTAATGATTTCACCTCCATTTAAATGTCACAGGTGTCTCTGTGGTGCAATCAGTCAGCGCATTTGGCTGTTAACTGAAAGGTTAGTGGTTTGAGCCCACCCAGGGATATTCTGTGCTTAAATAACTTGCTGACATCCTGGAAAAGGTGGCTGTGTTGGCAAAGCTCTTCAAGTCATGAGCTCCAGACACTCTTCTAAGTACATGGTTGATGGTGGTTAGACCCTCTTCTGTGTTTAACTCTTTGACCCACAACGTGGGTCAAGAGATACCCATTTTTCCATTGAATTCAAGTCCCTTTTGACCCATGTTGTGAATAAAAGGGTTAAGGATAGCTTTTCCAGTTTAACATAGATGGTTTCCTAGGGACGTTTTGTGCAAAAAATGACCACTAAACATGGTCAAGATACTGCTAAAACAGTCTGATTGCAGTATCATAGAAAGAACTAGACCAGCCCTCAGCAGATGGCAGAACCACGCCCAGATATCTGAACGGACATACACATACTTACACATACTTACCCAGCCAGCCAGATACCGAAGCGAATGCAGTAACCCCGCTGATGTGTACATCAGGCGTGGTTAACAAGAATTGCTACATCCAGAGAGGTGTACGATGAAACAATTTTGACATAACCAGGCTTTCATTGTGTAAGTTGGCTTGACAAAAATTAAAGCCCCAGGCAGAGTCACATAGGCCTTTTTTAACTTTCTTTAACATGTCATGTCTTTCTACTGCCACAAATCTACATCTTTGCAGTAAACTCTGAGTTTGTTAACCCTGAAATGAGAGAAACTCAGAGTTTTCCGTTTCAGGAAGCGAGGTAACTCTAACCAGGGAATGCGGAGTAACTCGAGCCTGTTTCACAAAGAGGGGTAACTTCAACTCTCGGTCAGTTACCGCAGTAACAGACTCTATGACTCTAACCTGCTCGCCAGCAGGTTTATCTGAGAAAACCTCGAGTTTCTCTCCGTCTCCGCCCTCTTTCAGCCACACACACTGTTTCATTTCCTCATTCATTCAGTCAGTAAGCGAGCGAGTTTTGGCGTAGAACAGCTTTTATTAACGATCCAGTGGATAAAGGAGCAGCATTACTGCACAGATAATTAAATATTCGTCGGTAGATTGTTATCAGACCAAGCATAAATGTTTTCACATTTCTGGACAATTATCGGTTTGAGTGGTACCATTTCGTAATCGTTTCAAGTCCATAATCTACATAAACAACCTAATCCATCCTTACATTTACTTTACCAGCCGCAGTCATGCTCTCACATCCAGCAGATATTGTGTGTTGCGCTGTGGTTCTTTGCAAATGGAAGTTTTTATATGATGTTGGAGATGCAGAGTACTACAGTAAGACAACTGTATGCAGGACAGTCAGAAAAGTTTTCCTGGCTCTGAAACGACTTTTACTCGTCATTGTGGTTTTCCTGGACACAAACCTGTCAGAGCATCAAGGAGGATCCATGGGATTGCAGGTGAATGATGTAGAGATCTGTTAAATTCATTTTAAATCATATTCTGTTAATGACATTGTGCTGCAGCCTCAGACTGGGATTAGTCATTTTAATTTCTTGTAGGATTTCCCAGTGTGATTGGCTGCATAGATGCACACACTTCCCCATCACAGCTCCCTCATATCATGAACACGAAGTCCATTCACAGCATAAATGTGCAGGTAGGCTACAGTTAGACTGATTACTGTTTCTAAATGTTAAAGACTGCATCATAGTTCAACATCTGTCATTCTCTGCACTGTCCAGATCAAATGTGATGCTGCATACATCATTTCTAATGTGGAGGCCAAGTGGTCTGGGTCTGTTCATGACTCCAGGATTTATGGAGAGTCTAACCTGAGCAACAGACTGCAGCATGGTCAGCAGCCTAAAGATTTTCACAATAGAATTCTCTTGTCTCCCTCCTTTAATATGCTCTGATGTATCCACTATACATTACAGGAGAGTTTGATGGCCTTCTGCTGGGTGACGGGTTACCATGCCAGCCCAGGCTGATGACCTCATACCCTGACCCTGAACCAGGCCCCCAACAGAACTTCAACCGGACTCACTGCAGGACCAGAGGCCGGGTGGAGATGACCATAGGCCTGCTGAAAGCCTGTTTCCAGAGCCTACATCTCCTCAGGGTGACCCCTGAGAGGGCCTGTGATATTACTGTGGCATGTGTTGTTCTTCATAATATTACCACTATTAGAGGAGAGCAACACCCTGCCCTACAAACTGAAGACCCAGATGATGAGCCCATCCACCTGCAACTATCCAGGACAGCAGAGCAGTCAGAGACACTGCATGCAATAATCACTTTAGAGTTTAAGTCACCATCATCACCACCACAGCAAATAAAGACATGATACACATTTCATTTGGTCTTCTTTATTTCGTACAAATAAAAGATAGTTCAGTTAATGTTCCAGTAGTTAACATAATTCACCTGTGACCATCACCACCTCTAACTTGTGCTCCAGTCTTTCAATTTCCAGATCTGCCCTCCTAATCTGTTTTTTGGATTTTTCTCAGCAAATGCAGTTTGTAAATCCGTTTTACTGATAACTGGGAATACATAGAGGACATTAAATTATACAGTTGCACATGAATTCCAGAGAATGAACCTCTGGTGTTTCCTGAACATCCATGTCACTGTGTCAGTCTGTGCAGTGGAAGTTGAGGAACCATCCTGCTGCTGTCCAGCCATGCTCTGTTAAAAAGGATGAGAATGTGCAATACTTCAGTGTAGGCTAAATGTCACACTCTGTATTCCACCCAAAATGTGAATGAGAAGAGAACTATCAGTAACATACCTCTGTATGCCTTTCTGGATCCCCCTCTGTAAAGGCAGCAGACACAGTTTCATCCTCTTCATCCGAGATCAGTGACTTCAGTAAACTTAAACTACCATTTGGATAAATCTTTGGAGTGTTGCCTACTTACAATTACAAGGTGTATATATATATATATATATATATACACATACACAGTGCCTTGTGAAAGTATTCGGCCCCCTTGAACTTTTCAACCTTTCGCCACATTTCAGGCTTCAAACATAAAGATATAAAATTTCAATTTTTTGTCAAGAATCAACAAGTGGGACACAATCGTGAAGTGGAACGAAATTTATTGGATATTTTAAACTTTTTTAACAAATAAAAACCTGAAAAGTGAGGCATGCAATATTATTCGGCCCCCTTGCATTAATACTTTGTAGCGCCACCTTTTGCTGCAATTACAGCTGCAAGTCGCTTGGGGTATGTCTATCAGTTTTGCACATCGAGAGACTGAAATTCTTGCCCATTCTTCCTCGCAAAACAGCTCGAGCTCAGTGAGGTTGGATGGAGAGCGTTTGTGAACAGCAGTCTTCAGTTCTGCCCACAGATTCTCCATTGGATTCAGGTCTGGACTTTGACTTGGCCATTCTAACACCTGGATACGTTTATTTGTGAACCATTCCATTGTAGATTTGGCTTTATGTTTTGGATCATTGTCCTGTTGGAAGATAAATCTCCGTCCCAGTCTCAGGTCTTTTGCAGACTCCAACAGGTTTTCCTCCAGAATGGTCCTGTATTTGGCTCCATTCATCTTCCCATCAATTTTAACCATCTTCCCTGTCCCTGCTGAAGAAAAGCAGGCCCAAACCATGAGGCTGCCACCACCATGTTGACAGTGGGGATGGTGTGTTCAGGGTGATGAGCTGTGTTGCTTTTACGCCAAACATATGGTTTTGCATTGTGGCCAAAAAGTTGGATTTTGGTTTCATCTGACCAGAGCACCTTCTTCCACATGTTTGGTGTGTCTCCCAGGTGGCTTGTGGCAAACTTCAAACCAGACTTTTTATGGATATCTTTGAGAAATGGCTTTCTTCTTGCCACTCTTCCATAGAGGCCAGATTTGTGCAGTGTATGATTGATTGTTGTCCTATGGACAGACTCTCCCACCTCAGCTGTAGATCTCTGCAGTTCATCCAGAGGGATCATGGGCCTCTTGGCTGCATCTCTGATCAGTCTTCTCCTTGTTTGAGGTGAAAGTTTAGAGGGACGGTCGGGTCTTGGTAGATTTGCAGTGGTCTGATACTCCTTCCATTTCAATATGATTGCTTGCACAGTGCTCCTTGAGATGTTTAAAGCTTGGGAAATCTTTTTGTATCCAAATCCGGCTTTAAACTTCTCCACAACAGTATCTGGGACCTGCCTGGTGTGTTCCTTGGTCTTCATGATGCTCTCTGCACTTTAAACAGAACCCTGAGACTATCACAGAGCAGGTGCATTTATACGGAGACTTGATTACACACAGGTGGATTCTATTTATCATCATCAGTCATTTAGGACAACATTGGATCATTCAGAGATCCTCACTGAACTTCTGGAGTGAGTTTGCTGCACTGAAAGTAAAGGGGCCGAATAATATTGCACGCCCCACTTTTCAGTTTTTTACTTGTTAAAAAAGTTTCAAATATCCAATAAATTTCGTTCCACTTCACGATTGTGTCCCACTTGTTGTTGATTCTTGACAAAAAATAAAAATTTTATATCTTTATGTTTGAAGCCTGAAATGTGGCGAAAGGTTGAAAAGTTCAAAGGGGCCGAATACTTTCACAAGGCACTGTATATATGCATCCATGACATTTTATACCACTGTTTTATAGGCATCTGCTTTCTTTCTGTTGGCTGAGCAGAAGTCTATGTTAACAGGACATGATATGGATGCAGACATTTAGGCTATGTGTGGATAAAACAACTGCACAGTCAAACAGCCACTTAATATTTAGGCTACTGTACAATGTAAAACATGATCAACATGAAGTACCTCCATGAAATAATGCCGAGGTCTGACCTGTTTGAACAGTGTTTTTATATTTCATCTTAAGCTGCTGCCCCGTGCGCTTCTCCCCAGCGGGATTTCACCTAAATGAAATAACTTACTAGGCTGCTATTCAGACAGTTATTCCCTGTAATATTATTACGATTACAAAGGACTACATTTAAACTTACGCATTGATCCGGGCTGTTCTCCACGCCGTCTCTCTCTCTTTTGCAGCTGCAGTGGTGTTGCACTTCTTTCTAAAAATGTGTTCAAACTCGCAATATGAGCGCGTTAAAAACTTCCAGCTCAAAAACGCAGCCTTTCGCTTCCCCGTTTCCATGGTGACTCGTCGAATCGGGGTTCCATTCATGCTGTCTTTTCAGACTTGTGGTGCACGTGCGTAACTCCGGGTCAAACTACTCCGAGTTGATTAACCCAACTCAAATCAGCCGTTGTGAAACCGAAAACTCAGAGTTTTCTATCTCAGAGTAGATCAACTCAGACTTGTGGAAGAGACTCAGAGTTTGTAAAACCTGCTTCGTGAAATAGGCCCCTGATGTCCAAAACTATCAATACAAATTTTGCTTACATGTAGAACTAGTTGACTCATCAAAATTTCCAACGTCCACCAGTTGACTTTAGAGTAAATAAGATAATAGACTTTATTGTCTGCCCTAAATGGTGACAGAAATTCTCCTTTAGCAGATTCCAACAATAAAATAAAATACAACACATATCAAAACACAATTAAGACAAAAGCTCATAATGTACAGACGTCTAAAAGAAATGTTAAAAAGAATCAGTAGCTGGTAAATAAAAAAAAATTGATGTACTGTTTAGCGTCTTATTTCATTTTGTTCACGGTGGTTATTGCAGTGGGAATGAAGGATTTTTTATAGATGTTTTTGCGGGCCAGTGGGATTTTGCATACATAAAAAAATGTTAATGCCCTTTAATTAGCTCTCCCCCCAACAATAGGAGTCAGTGAAATCATTTTTTAATATATCCAGTTCAAGACTTATCATTCACAGCAGTTTATACTATTTTTACTACCCTGTGCTGAAGATGTGTGCTTTTGATTGCTGTAGAAATACCACCAGACTGTGTCCTTCCCCCTCAGACTTTCTTCGAACTAGCATTGTTACCACCACAAATTGCTTCCATCCTTTCGAAAACATGCATTGCTTTGACTTCAAGAGCTCTGATTTTGGTCATTGCTGGCTCTGAATTGATATGGATTGGGACCACCATAGTCCAACGCACTGTTTCAGGGTGTTCTGGAAGGGAAAGGTCCTGGGGCCTATTTCACGAAGCAGGTTTTACAAACTCTGAGTTTCTTCCACAACTCTGAGTTGATCTACTCTGAGATAGAAAACTCTGAGTTTTCGGTTTCACAACGGCTGATTTGAGTTGGGTTAATCAACTCGGAGTAGTTTGACCCGGAGTTACGCACGTGCACCACAAGTCTGAAAAGACAGCATGAATGGAACCCCGATTCGACGAGTCACCATGGAAACGGGGAAGCGAAAGGCTGCGTTTTTGAACTGGAAGTTTTAAACGCGCTCATATTGCGAGTTTGAACACATTTTTAGAAAGAAGTGCAACACCACTGCAGCTGCAAAAGAGAGAGAGACGGCGTGGAGAACAGCCCGGATCAATGCGTAAGTTTAAATGTAGTCCTTTGTAATCGTAATAATATTACAGGGAATAACTGTCTGAATAGCAGCCTAGTAAGTTATTTCATTTAGGTGAAATCCCGCTGGGGAGAAGCGCACGGGGCAGCAGCTTAAGATGAAATATAAAAACACTGTTCAAACAGGTCAGACCTCGGCATTATTTCATGGAGGTACTTCATGTTGATCTTGTTTTACATTGTACAGTAGCCTAAATATTAAGTGGCTGTTTGACTGTGCAGTTGTTTTATCCACACATAGCCTAAATGTCTGCATCCATATCATGTCCTGTTAACATAGACTTCTGCTCAGCCAACAGAAAGAAAGCAGATGCCTATAAAACAGTGGTATAAAATGTCATGGATGCATATATACAGTGCCTTGTGAAAGTATTCGGCCCCTTTGAACTTTTCAACCTTTCGCCACATTTCAGGCTTCAAACATAAAGATATAAAATTTTTATTTTTTGTCAAGAATCAACAACAAGTGGGACACAATCGTGAAGTGGAACGAAATTTATTGGATATTTGAAACTTTTTTTAACAAATAAAAAACTGAAAAGTGGGGCGTGCAATATTATTCGGCCCCTTTACTTTCAGTGCAGCAAACTCACTCCAGAAGTTCAGTGAGGATCTCTGAATGATCCAATGTTGTCCTAAATGACTGATGATGATAAATAGAATCCACCTGTGTGTAATCAAGTCTCCGTATAAATGCACCTGCTCTGTGATAGTCTCAGGGTTCTGTTTAAAGTGCAGAGAGCATCATGAAGACCAAGGAACACACCAGGCAGGTCCCAGATACTGTTGTGGAGAAGTTTAAAGCCGGATTTGGATACAAAAAGATTTCCCAAGCTTTAAACATCTCAAGGAGCACTGTGCAAGCAATCATATTGAAATGGAAGGAGTATCAGACCACTGCAAATCTACCAAGACCCGACCGTCCCTCTAAACTTTCACCTCAAACAAGGAGAAGACTGATCAGAGATGCAGCCAAGAGGCCCATGATCCCTCTGGATGAACTGCAGAGATCTACAGCTGAGGTGGGAGAGTCTGTCCATAGGACAACAATCAATCATACACTGCACAAATCTGGCCTCTATGGAAGAGTGGCAAGAAGAAAGCCATTTCTCAAAGATATCCATAAAAAGTCTGGTTTGAAGTTTGCCACAAGCCACCTGGGAGACACACCAAACATGTGGAAGAAGGTGCTCTGGTCAGATGAAACCAAAATCCAACTTTTTGGCCACAATGCAAAACCATATGTTTGGCGTAAAAGCAACACAGCTCATCACCCTGAACACACCATCCCCACTGTCAACATGGTGGTGGCAGCCTCATGGTTTGGGCCTGCTTTTCTTCAGCAGGGACAGGGAAGATGGTTAAAATTGATGGGAAGATGAATGGAGCCAAATACAGGACCATTCTGGAGGAAAACCTGTTGGAGTCTGCAAAAGACCTGAGACTGGGACGGAGATTTATCTTCCAACAGGACAATGATCCAAAACATAAAGCCAAATCTACAATGGAATGGTTCACAAATAAACGTATCCAGGTGTTAGAATGGCCAAGTCAAAGTCCAGACCTGAATCCAATGGAGAATCTGTGGGCAGAACTGAAGACTGCTGTTCACAAACGCTCTCCATCCAACCTCACTGAGCTCGAGCTGTTTTGCGAGGAAGAATGGGCAAGAATTTCAGTCTCTCGATGTGCAAAACTGATAGACATACCCCAAGCGACTTGCAGCTGTAATTGCAGCAAAAGGTGGCGCTACAAAGTATTAATGCAAGGGGGCCGAATAATATTGCATGCCTCACTTTTCAGGTTTTTATTTGTTAAAAAAGTTTAAAATATCCAATAAATTTCGTTCCACTTCACGATTGTGTCCCACTTGTTGATTCTTGACAAAAAATTGAAATTTTATATCTTTATGTTTGAAGCCTGAAATGTGGCGAAAGGTTGAAAAGTTCAAGGGGGCCGAATACTTTCACAAGGCACTGTGTATGTGTATATATATATATATATATATATATACACCTTGTAATTGTAAGTAGGCAACACTCCAAAGATTTATCCAAATGGTAGTTTAAGTTTACTGAAGTCACTGATCTCGGATGAAGAGGATGAAACTGTGTCTGCTGCCTTTACAGAGGGGGATCCAGAAAGGCATACAGAGGTATGTTACTGATAGTTCTCTTCTCATTCACATTTTGGGTGGAATACAGAGTGTGACATTTAGCCTACACTGAAGTATTGCACATTCTCATCCTTTTTAACAGAGCATGGCTGGACAGCAGCAGGATGGTTCCTCAACTTCCACTGCACAGACTGACACAGTGACATGGATGTTCAGGAAACACCAGAGGTTCATTCTCTGGAATTCATGTGCAACTGTATAATTTAATGTCCTCTATGTATTCCCAGTTATCAGTAAAACGGATTTACAAACTGCATTTGCTGAGAAAAATCCAAAAAACAGATTAGGAGGGCAGATCTGGAAATTGAAAGACTGGAGCACAAGTTAGAGGTGGTGATGGTCACAGGTGAATTATGTTAACTACTGGAACATTAACTGAACTATCTTTTATTTGTACGAAATAAAGAAGACCAAATGAAATGTGTATCATGTCTTTATTTGCTGTGGTGGTGATGATGGTGACTTAAACTCTAAAGTGATTATTGCATGCAGTGTCTCTGACTGCTCTGCTGTCCTGGATAGTTGCAGGTGGATGGGCTCATCATCTGGGTCTTCAGTTTGTAGGGCAGGGTGTTGCTCTCCTCTAATAGTGGTAATATTATGAAGAACAACACATGCCACAGTAATATCACAGGCCCTCTCAGGGGTCACCCTGAGGAGACGTAGGCTCTGGAAACAGGCTTTCAGCAGGCCTATGGTCATCTCCACCCGGCCTCTGGTCCTGCAGTGAGTCCGGTTGAAGTTCTGTTGGGGGCCTGGTTCAGGGTCAGGGTATGAGGTCATCAGCCTGGGCTGGCATGGTAACCCGTCACCCAGCAGAAGGCCATCAAACTCTCCTGTAATGTATAGTGGATACATCAGAGCATATTAAAGGAGGGAGACAAGAGAATTCTATTGTGAAAATCTTTAGGCTGCTGACCATGCTGCAGTCTGTTGCTCAGGTTAGACTCTCCATAAATCCTGGAGTCATGAACAGACCCAGACCACTTGGCCTCCACATTAGAAATGATGTATGCAGCATCACATTTGATCTGGACAGTGCAGAGAATGACAGATGTTGAACTATGATGCAGTCTTTAACATTTAGAAACAGTAATCAGTCTAACTGTAGCCTACCTGCACATTTATGCTGTGAATGGACTTCGTGTTCATGATATGAGGGAGCTGTGATGGGGAAGTGTGTGCATCTATGCAGCCAATCACACTGGGAAATCCTACAAGAAATTAAAATGACTAATCCCAGTCTGAGGCTGCAGCACAATGTCATTAACAGAATATGATTTAAAATGAATTTAACAGATCTCTACATCATTCACCTGCAATCCCATGGATCCTCCTTGATGCTCTGACAGGTTTGTGTCCAGGAAAACCACAATGACGAGTAAAAGTCGTTTCAGAGCCAGGAAAACGTTTCTGACTGTCCTGCATACAGTTGTCTTACTGTAGTACTCTGCATCTCCAACATCATATAAAAACTTCCATTTGCAAAGAACCACAGCGCAACACACAATATCTGCTGGATGTGAGAGCATGACTGCGGCTGGTAAAGTAAATGTAAGGATGGATTAGGTTGTTTATGTAGATTATGGACTTGAAACGATTACGAAATGGTACCACTCAAACCGATAATTGTCCAGAAATGCGAGAACATTTATGCTTGGTCTGATAACAATCTACCGACGAATATTTAATTATCTGTGCAGTAATGCTGCTCCTTTATCCACTGGATCGTTAATAAAAGCTGTTCTACGCCAAAACTCGCTCGCTTACTGACTGAATGAATGAGGAAATGAAACAGCGTGTGTGGCTGAAAGAGGGCGGAGACGGAGAGAAACTCGAGGTTTTCTCAGATAAACCTGCTGGCGAGCAGGTTAGAGTCATAGAGTCTGTTACTGCGGTAACTGACCGAGAGTTGAAGTTACTCCTCTTTGTGAAACAGGCTCGAGTTACTCCGCATTCCCTGGTTAGAGTTACCTCGCTTTGTGAAACGGAAAACTCTGAGTTTCCCTCATTTCAGGGTTAAGAAACTCAGAGTTTTCACTAAACCTGCTTCGTGAAATAGGCCCCTGCTCTACGTGGTCCTCGACGGCATAAGTGTGGAGATTCTGTGACTGTCTTTCGGCTCCAAGCTTTGGAGGAAGCTACTCTTAAATAAATGGTTTTTAACACAAAATAGTTTTGCTGTAAGCAGCCAGAAGTGAATGAATATATTTGTTAGCTCTTCCTGTAGACACACATAGAAAATAACAAACCACACAGTTGTAATAATACTAAATGCTGCTTCTTAGGAGAGTGTTTTTATATTTATATCTGCTTCTAATTGTAATAAAGTGGATTAAAAAGCATTTTTCTGAATTCTTTTATCAAGTGAATACAGATATTTTCCTATAAACCCAGGATATACAATGCAAGAGTTGACAAAACCTCTTATTTTATTGAACATTTCATGAACATTCCTGATGGCATTCACCCTCTTCAGTACCTTTGGACTCTTTTCTGGTCATAATGCCAACTTTGACTACAAATTCCAGATTATCCAAATCTAATTGCTACATTGCTTCGACAGTTGACATGTCGATGCTCGTGTTTTGTTTTTGTTTTTTAAATTCATGTAAACATTTTAAATCCAAACAGATGCTGTGCAGCATTCATCTCTCTTCACTTTCTTCAAACATTCTACTTCGAGACTGAACTCCTTTGCATGCAAATGCTGCCAGAGTGAGTTTCAGATATGTTGTTTTTCACCCATCAAGCACACAATCCCCAAAATACATATTTTTTCATTTTAATATATATTAAAATGAGCCTGTGCTGTAATTTATTAGCAAAAATGCATTCATCACTTCGCCGAAGACAGAAAACATAAAACATATAAACCAAACCAAACCTGATGCTGCTGCAGATTTCTCAATCTTCTGTTCTGTCATTTTGATTTTATTTCCAAAGAGTTGACCTCCAAAGTAAGAGAAGGAAATGAGTGCTGGCTGTTGCACGCCTCACCTTGAAGAGGAAAAAAGACAGAAGAAAGCAAGTCTGACAGAGGTATCAAACATGTGACAGCAGAGAAAGCTGGAAGCACATTGATTTTTTTTATTTTTTTTTCCCCTGACAACATTTATTTGATGTATTAAAGATCATAAGCTGAGTTCTTCCATGGTTTCATTCTTCCTTTACGTGGTTTTCATGAAGGGCACAAGTGTAATCAAATTTACGGAGGGAGAAAAGTTTGTGGAGTGTGAAATCATAAACTCCAGAAAGACAAAGAAGCAGGAGACTGATTTTCTGAAAGCTCGGATAAGAGGAGGATCGTCTTGGTTTGTGGGACCAGACTCTGCTGAGTTCAGACACATTAAAGTTGCTGTCCGGAGTTTGAATCGCAGCGTCTCCCAAAACACTGTTGGTCCCTCCCTCCCTCTGATTTCGCCCCTTTATTTGTGCACGTGCGCAGTACATGAGAGAAGTGCCCGGAGTGCTGCAGCATCTCGCCTGTTTTGTTGTTTTCCACTCTTCTACATTTAGTACATTTAGTAAATAATAAAGGAATTACGTTAGAATGCTGTATTGAGTCTAACTTGTCCTAATACCAAAATAACATGAATCTGCTAGGACGAACTAGTAAAGTTTCAATATGTGATTACACTCGTGTATCCCTCTCGATGACGTTGTTTATCAAACTTAGTGCATTTACGCGTGTATATGTGTTACATTGTTTATTTATTTCTATCTAGAGTTCAGAATTGCATGACTCCTCTGACGAAGAGTATGTCCCAGACGCCCCAACATCTTCCTCCAGAGGTCGGGCATCAAACGAAGCCGTCAGGCGGGCTATGGAGGCCGTGGTCGGGGAGCAACGCAAGCACCCCGAGCCAAAAAACGTCCTGCAGTCTCTTGGCCTGACAAGCCGTGGGATTGGTAATTTTTCTAGAAGTTGCTGATCCCTGATGCTCTCTCAGCTCCTCCACAAGCAAAACAAATGTGCGTGCGGTTGCGTAGTGCATAGCTCGCCTACCTCTGCATGGGCTTGCTTGCTGTGCGCGTAACCGTTGATTGACAGCATGACAAAGCCGAAGCTCGAACTTGATTGGTCGGCAGTGACCGGCACTTTTTGGAATAACATGGGGGTCTATGAGAGGAAGGCGGAGCTCAGGAATAAATTTTAATATCGCGTCATACTAACATTATATTATAGTATCGAACTAGACTAACACATTTAAGCTTTGTTAAAAAAGGATACATAAATTGAAAACAAACGGAAACTCCGGATAGCAGCTTTAAGAAACAATTTTATTCAAATTTTAGCACACTTTAGAGAAACATTACTGACTTCAAACGGTGTTTCTGGAATTAGGGAATCATGCTGCACAGGATAGGAGCCAAATAATAACAATAATAACCAAGTTTCTGTCTCAAAAGCAGCAACAGATCTCAGTGCTGACCAGCTGTTGGCTGTAAACAATAGAGGCACTGAGGTAATGATTTGAATTTCGTTCCCATCGGCTACATCATTGTGCTTCACTATGTCATGCTGCTATCTTGAGGAAAAGCATCTGTCTAAAAGGCCTGAGCATGAATAAATCATTTAATGTCAGTGCTGTCCAGGCGAAAGACTTTATAGACCAAAGTGCACATCAGTCAGCGCTGACATTAAAGGATAATTCTGGTTTATTTCCCATTAATGTGTCTGTTTTGTCTCTATGGGTCATGCTAACATTGCACTGTGAATCATTTTAAGCATTTGTTTTCAGTGTGTCTGAAAGGAAAAGAAGAATTTAGTCACATTGAATGGACATTTAGCAAACTATCAGGGATCGCCATCCAGGACGAGTTGACCTCATCAGCCGAAAGTCATCTGTCAGTTAATGACTTCCTGGAAGCTCAGCAGCTAACTGTCATGGCGGATCACCGCATGGGTCTTTATGATGACAGTTGCAGAATATTTGAGTTTGATAATCTGTGTATGTAGTGGAATCCACAGACCATACCTGAATCGAATGAATTTGAGATTTGGACGATGGTTTGGATCCTGGTTGAGGAGGAAATCTGTTGCTGTAAAGACTAAGACCAGTTGACGGCACATTGGAAACATCTTAATAATGGATGAGAACAATCCCAGCTATGGAACGACAGCTATGAATCTGCAGCACCAAAATGACATGGTAGAAAAGACCAAGAACAGCTAGGCCAAAAGTTGCTACAGCGAGGAAAAAGTCCCTTTACATGCTGGATATGTGGTTTGCTGCAGCCTCTAATGCTACACACTGAACAGTAAGCTGTTCTCACATCACAACAGAGAGATTTTTAATGGAGTTAGCAAAATGTTCATTCTAGGTGGCTAATTCCTGTGTTTACCTTTAATCAGATTTCGAACAAATATTTAAAATCTTAACTGAAGTTCCGTTTCCTTGAATCTCTTAAATGAAGGTATTAATAAATTGATATGACATACAGAGATCCAACAGATGTGGTAATGGGACATACCCTACACTGAAATGAACAAGTCAGACCAAAAAAGACAAAAAAAACCAAGACAAAATATTACAAAAATGAGACACAAAATGACAAAAATGAGATAAACGACTTGAGACAAAACAAAAAAGACAAAAAATTAGACAAAAAAGCTACAAAGCTACAAAAAATTGAGACAAATGAAACAAAAATGACAAAAAAACAAACAAAACGACAAGAAATAGACAAAAAACACAAGCGAGACAAAAAGGAAACACAAAACGACAAAAACACCAGAAAAATGACAAAAAGGACAAAAAACAACAAAAGCAAGACAAAATATTACAAAAATGAGACACAAAAAGAGACAAAGAATTAGCCAAAAAAGTTGCAAAGCGACAAAAAAAATGTACACAAACAAGACAAAAATGACAAAAAAGAAACAAAACAACAAGAAATAGACAAAAAAACACAGGCGAGACAAAAAGGAAACACAAAGCGACAAAAACAGGCGACAAATGACAAAAAGTGAGACAAAAAGACAAAAAAAGACAAAAACAAGACAAAATATTACAATAATGAGACACACAAACAGTATAGTATTTTACTTTATGATCAAACAACTTGCTGAGGTCTAGAAATTATTTAAAATTTATAGTTTCAGAAATTTGGCAATTAGCAGTTATTGTCTTCTCTATAATTTTTACACTTTCCATAAAGGGCCGAATGTTTGACACCCCTATCTATCTATCTATCTATCTATCTATGAGCATTAGTCACTGAGCCTTATCCTCAGAGTAGAGAAGCCACAAGGTTTGATCAGCAGCAGAGTGTGTGATACAAACGCACAACATCAGGCTGATTTAACGTGAGCTGGCGGATCAGTGAAGCCTTCACCTGTGCAGCAGGAGACAGTCGGGCCAGCAGAGCTGAGTGTATTTAGAGGAACTGAGAACATCTGTAGCGTCAGCGTGAAATCATCCCTACATGTGGATCATCCTCCTCCTTCCTTAATCCACCGAGGAAAGTCGCTTTTAATGAAGCAGCCGTCAGACACCAGCTCAAGACCAACAGAGAGGGAAGACGGAAGCGAAGTCAGATTTGCCCTGTTTGGTTAAAAACCAATAGAATCTACTAAAATCAAAGAATAAATTGTATTAATTTACATGTGGATATTGAACATTTTTCTAAATGAAAATTTTTGCTTTTGCATTGCTTGATCATAAAATCATATTATTTTACTGGATCGACTCAGCATTTTTTAACATTTTTTTAATATTTGAAAGATATGTGCAGTTATTTGAAAAAATATGTATTTAGAGTGGAAAAATGGCAACAAAAAAGAGCACTCTACATAATTCCCCTGTTTTGTTAAACTGTAGATATTAGCTAGAAAATTTCTAGAAATAAAAAGAATTCACATGGTGACTGTAAAAAATAATTTAAAAAAAACAAGCCAAAACAATAATGGCTACATTAAAATTCAAATTGCATTTTTATCAATAAAATTATCATGATTTAATTTATTTATTGCAGCTATTTTCCTTAATATTTTATAGATATTTGCTCTTGTTTGAAAAACAAAAAATAATTTTGGATTTAAAAATTGTAAATAACTTTTTAAACTTATTTTACAGAAAAGTATGGAGTCTCTCAGGTGGTTCAAACTAAATATTTCCATTTTTAAAACCGATGTCTGTTTTTCCAAGAGATCTTCACTGATTTTCACAAAAGAATACCTCGATATGTTTACATTTTTTGACAATTGTAACAGTGATTACATTTTTTTGAACAGCTAAAGTTGTTTCTGTTTAACGAAATATGAAACCAGTGGAGCTTTATTCAAAATATAAACATCCAGCAGAGACACTGGGTCCTGCTTTGCATCTCGCTGATGGTCTTAGAGCTGAGGAAGTTGCAGCTTGTCAGCATCTGTTGAACATGGGTCAGATAAAATTGCCAGGCCTGTTAAAACCCAGAATTAGCCTTTAAGTACATCCGAACTTTCTGTTCGATAATGATCATGTGAGACATTAAAGTAAATTGTAACAAACAGGAGCCTCAAAGATCACTAATTCAGATCTTATACATTATAAGATACTGACCAGTTTGCATAACATGGATGTGGCTGGGTTTTAGTTTAACAGAAATTTGGGTAAATGTGTTCTCACTATATTTAAGTGTTGCTGCGTCGGTGGAAAAAGGAGTTATTAATGTCCTCAGATGAAGTCAGCATTGACAAGTACACAGATATAGTCTTTAGTTAAACCCGAAGCTTGCATGGAACTAATATTGTAGCAGGACAAACACTGTGATCCATATGACGGTTATATTTAACGTGTTATTAATGACCATCCTGTCTGTCTCGCCTATTTAGGTCCTGGATTTACAGGAGACAAGCTGCCAGGAAATGCAAACAGAGTGTATATTCTGCTTAACATGCAGCTACACAGTCACTCCTGGGGTCTGTGACCTTTTTCCTGAGTCTCTTAGTTCGTTTTTGGTTATTTTAAGCGAACAAACATGCTGAGTTGTTTTGTTTTTTTTGCTTTACTTTCACAGCACCATTAATTTGGTGGCACCTCCTTTAAACTGAGGTGAAAGAACACAACTATTTCCAGAACTAGCTAAAACAGACACAGTTTGTGTAGAATTTACAGTATTTTTCATCCTTGAAACAGAACTTTTCTTCAGAGATTATTCAAAAGACAGGGGAGGAGAGATCGTCAGACTTTTCTAACTGCTCCTTACTTCTGTTTGTTGCAAGCTGCAGTGTCTACAGAAAGTATTCACCCACCTTGAAACGTATTTCCTTTTATTGCTTTTCAACCATAGCTGAGTGCCAATTTAATTTTCCTTTCAGACAAGAATTTATATATCAAAAAAATTCTTTCATGTCAAAATGAAAACAGATTTTTAAAAAGTAATTGCTGCAAAGTCACAATGTCTTGATGGCTGAGTTTGTGAAATACATTGCTGTCAAACTTTTAAAAAAAAAAACAATCCAGTTGTCCACATTTCTCAAAATATCCACAATATATACATGAATAAAGATACTGGCCGGTCAAAAGCAGGCTATGTTTCAGTGAGACCACACGACATTAATTGACACGCAAAATGCAAAAAATGTGTTGTCATAACATGTAAACTGACTTGACGTGCTATTCTTTTATGCTAATTCATGATACCGTCTGTAGCTAAACCACTGATAAACGCTCACTTCCTTTCTTGTCATGAAGTTCAGTCTGATCACAGTTTCATGGCTGAAAACAGGGGTTCACAGCTCGCCTCGACCTGGTAACAACATCTACCTGCAACACGAAATCTGAGAATACAACTGGTTTGTCTAATCTACAAAAACAGTGAAAAACATGCTAAGCTAAGTTAGCAGGCTGTTGGCAGTTGTGCCACAAAATCTACTTTTAGAGTTGGAGGCATCAGACAACAGCACCCAAGAGACTACAGTTTACTTCCACGATTCTTAACTCATTTAGACGTAAGTTGATTTGCTTGTTTACTTTTACTAACTGTTTGGCTAGTTTAGACACCAAAACTGCTTGGCTAGGTTTATAAAAATGTCACTGCTTGGGTTAAAGTACGAACATTTCTCAAGCATCTCCTCCATTTTCTGCCACGTCTGTTATATTACTGATCCTCAAGAAATAAAAACTGATGTGTTGAATAAGAATGTATTTGTGATACGACACAAACAAACCAATCCAGCAGAGAATATGTTTCCCTGAAAACATACTTGGAAATGGAGTTTAGCTGTAATGGAAGGGCCAAATGCGTGAATGCTGTGTCAATCTTTTTATCAATGACCCACCGTGTTCCATAAAATACTGAACTATACCTTCTTCTTTGCTAAAAAACATTAAATCCTCCAGGAGCCAGACTCATTATCTCAGTTCTACACTTTCACAGACTGCCAAACTCTGCAAAAATATGATGAGTCTTGAGAAAGATCAATGCAGCTACTTTCCACTTCTCTGTTTTTATCTCATCTTTGTGTCAGCCGATACTATTCGCTCAGACTGGAAACTGTTGATTGTTAAATTAAATTACTACCAAGAAACAATAATTTTGATGGACGGTTGCCATGGAGCCATGATGACCTCACTCCTGCAGATAGCCGGCAAGCTTCATTACAGCTGTCATTCCAACAAGAGCTTTCAAACACCAGCGTACGGTGTTTGTTGTTATTTACAGAAAATACCAACAGTCCTCCAGAAACAGAAGAAGTCCTCCTGTTGGTGTATTTATTCGACCCACCTTCTTGATCTCGCTTTCTTCCTTCTGCTTCCTACCTCTTCATTGCCACTCCTCCTCTCGATGGAGGTGTTCTCGGCAGGGGAAGTTTTAATGAATAACCTCCTCACATCACGAACGCTGATTACAATACGAGCCTGGGCGAAATCCAAGTCTTTTTGAGCGAGGACACACAGATGTTCCTTAAAGGAATCTGAGCGTGAGAATCATCAGAGAATCAAAGTGGCTGAGTTGGAGTGAAGGATGCGAGCAGAAAGCTGCAAGAGATTAGAGCTCTGCTCAGTTATTTCACTGTAAGTCATCGCATTAATATTTTACTGGGTCTATTCTGGATTTATGTTCACTAATTATCTAAACCGAACAGGAACAGATATGAGTTGCCGTTGTAGAGTTTCACTGTTATAATATTTGGACTTCATAATGTCTGATTGATGTTTAAGGCTGTTGGTCTGATGGCTGAACCATCTGCATTGTTGTGCCACTAAAGTTTATTTAATTTAAACTTGGAGAATGACAGACTGGGCATTTCTCAGTCTGTGTTGGCTTGATTTGTGAGACATCAGCAGTTTAAATGATGAAAAACTCTTCTGCTGACATGCGTGAACTTGGGAAGCAAATGTTCAGCAATTATTGGAACGGATAGTTGGTTCTTTTAACAATCAAAAGTCAATTAATCATTTACATGAATGAAATAAAGTCCACATTTCTGCATATGACCACCACTGACTCTTAATGTTTTGCTGAAAAATCAGTTGAGTTACATTAATTTGAAGAACAGATAAAACAAACAGCAGGTTACTTTAGTTATGAATTAAACAGGGACAAATAATGACTTTATTTAAAACTCTTTTTCAGTGTTTGGTTCAATAAAATCCAAAGTATTGAACACAGCAAACAAGCTGCAGTCTGCTACAGTAAACATCACATGTCATCACAGCGGTATAAAACCAAAATAATCCTCATTTCTGCTGCTCGTGATGAATATCTGTTCTGCTTTAACTCTAAAAAACAATAAGAGCATGAAACATTTTGGACTCTTACATTAAAAAAGTGTACAGCACATTATGATACAACTGATATGTGGCACTACAGATGACAGAAAAAGTAAAAACTACTGTTCTGTGTGCACACTTATTAATAATTCAGAATCTATTGCTGATACTATTGTTTCTGCGCTGTCTTAAAATGATTTGCACCACTTGAGCCGTGAGGCTTTGTGCTTTCAAACAATGTTTAATTAGTGGGTCAATGCTGAGGAAATACAGGATTTTATTCAAGTCAGTGAGCCGAAGTGTGAGTGAATTCACTGACATATTAAGAAAAGTCCAAAAGTCTGGTGGATGCTATGAATACATGATTTACATCATTTCTGATTGTATCAGCTAAAATAAATCTCCTCAGAGTCTGATTCTGTCTTTACTGAACTCTAAAGTTGGGCTTACTGTGTAATTTGTAAAGTAGAAGAACAAATATTTTAGTTTGTTAGGTTCATTTGTATTATATTTAATAATGTAGGTCCTTAGGTGTTAAAATTTTAACGTGGTAGATACATTTCTAAAAACAATGATATTTGTCTGCTGGAATACATGTTGGCTCTGTGTCTGTTGTTTTAAATGTGCGATATGAATGTAAGTGGCTTGATTTGACTAATGTTGGTTCTTAGCTCTGTCAATGACAACTGTCTCTACACTGCAGTATTTCACTGCATATTAAGGTTGGTCATTAGTTGTTTGGTCTAAAAAATGTCAAAATAAAATCTGAAAATTAAAGACTAACCACTTGGATAACTGAGAGACACAAAATGACTGCAAAGAGACACAAAATAAACAGAAAGAGACACAAAATGACCACAAAGAGACACAAATGGCTGCAACGAAATGCAGAATGATCAGAAAGGGACACATGACCAGAAAGTGACATAAAATGACTACAGAGACACAAAATGACTGAAATGAGACACAAAATAAACAGACAGAGACACAAAATGACCACAAAGAGACATAAAATGACCACAGAGACACAAAATGGCTGCAAAGAAACACAAAATGACTGAAATGAGACACAAAACGACTGCCAAGAGAAACACCATACACAAAGTGACCATGAAGAGACATAAAATGACCGGTGAGAAACACAAAATGATTGAAAAAAGACAAAAAGAATGCAAAGCGTAATTCAAGAGGGAAGAGTCAAAATGTAGATGTTCTGTTTCTTTAAAAAAAATATTGAACCCAATTATCAAAACTGCATTAAATCAGCTGACAACTAATCAATAAATCTGTAATTTGGTGCGGCTCTAAAGGAGACTTTTTATTTTAAAAATTCAGGATTTAAAATATCAACCAGCATATCTGTAACTAAGGTTGTTCAAACTGCTAACTGGTACTGTGGAAGTATAAAATCACACTCAGTATTAGAGACAATCAATATTTGAAGCACTCAAACTGGTATTAGATCCAAAAATAAACCTCCATAGTAAACACCTATAATAGATTTTTTGTCCGAGATGCACTAAAGGAAGAATTTTAACTAAACCTGGAGGGGTTCTTCTTCTGCAGAGAATAAAGATGCTCAGAAAGGACTAATGTCACCAGAAATAATCAGCAGATGTTCTCATGACCAAGAGCCCCATTTGTATTTTAATAATAAAACATGTTTATTAAGATATAAAAAAATAAAACCCAGGAGAGAGGGCTTATTTGCACACTTACAGGTCCATAAATGTCTGTAATTCAGCCTCATGAGAGAGACAGAGAGAGCTGGAATAACATTAGTGAAAGTTTAGATGAAACTCAGGCAGCATTTATGTCTATTTCTGACTGTCAGTCTGCAAAACAAAGTACAGGCCCATTTGGATAATAACATTTTTCTGTTCCGTGTAAGAAAAAGAAAAAAGCTGTCCTCAATCACCTCCCAAAAATAGGCTCCAATGTTCCAGAAAACAAAGACGCTTTTCATTTCATTTAAAAAGCCTCCCATAAACAGGCAGCAAACACCACCAAACCGCAGTCACACCTTATTAGCAGTGGCTGTCATTTAATTACTAACACCCACTATTTGATTAACACCTGTTCTTTCTCTATAATGAGAACAGTGTGCCGTTTAAATAAGCAAAGAGCGACCGCTGCAAACTCAATATGGCAAGACCAGAGGAGCTGCATCCTCAATCTCCATCCATGTGGTCCTCACTGTGCTCACAGGAACACACAAATGTCCAAATATCTGCATATCTGTCTTCACTTTATGCTGTGGCTGCAGGGGATGGAAACCATGACTGCACATTAACCAGCAACAGAACATGAAACCACCTGCTGGGAAACAAAAGAGAAGGAGGGAGGCGGGTGCAGTGTTGTTTTTCAATCCATTGCCCTTTACATCTCTCTCTGGAAATAATGAGCTGCCATTAGGTGCTGATGATTACAACGGTGGAGGCAGAGAGAAGGTCGGGAGATGATTCAACTCCCCGACGTTAATCGCAGAGCAGAAACAGGTGCTGGATTCAAACCTACATCCCCTCCGATTCCATAAGGAGACACAAAATGACCATGAAGATACACAATTGACTGAAAAGAGACACAGCATGACCGGAAAGAGACACAAAGTGACCATGAGAGGACACAAAATGAACACAAAGAGACATAACTGGTTGCAAAGAGACAAAAAATGACCAAAAAGGAACATATTGTGACCAAGAAGACACACAAAATGACCAGCAGGAGACACAAAACAACCAGAAAGAGACACAAAACGACCACAAAGACACACAAATGACTAAAAAGAGACACAAATTAACAGAAATTGACCACAAAAAGGCACAAAATGACCATGGAGAGACACAAAACAACCATTAAGAGACACAAAAAGATCACAAGAAGATGTAAAATTATCAGAAAGAGACAGAAAGAGACCACAAGGAGACATAAAACAGTCAGGGACACACGAAGATCACAAAGAGAAACAAAACAACCAGTAAAAGATGCAAAATGATCACAATAGAACATAACGTGACCAAGAAGAGACACAAAATGACGACAAAGACACACAAATAATTGAAAAGAGACACAAAATGACCACCAAGACACAATGTGACCATAGAGAGACATAAAGTGAACATAAACACACAGAAAGTGACCATGAGGAGACACGAAACAACCAGTAAGAGACACAAAAAGACCACAATGAGACATAAAAAGACTACAAAGAGCTGCAAAATTATCATAAACAAACAGAAAGTGACCACGAAGAGACATAAAACAGTCAGTATAAGGTAGATAAAGATCACAAAGAGAAACAAAACAACCAGTAAGAGACACGAAATGATCCTGAGGCACAAATGGGTGCAAAGACACACAAAATGAATAAAAAGGAACATGAAGATACACAATTGACTGAAAAGAGACACAGCATGACCAGAAAGAGACACAAAGTGACCATGAGGGGACACAAAATGAACACAAAGAGACATAATTGGTTGCAAAGAGACACAAAATGACCAAAAAGTAACATAACGCGACCAAGAAGACACACAAAATGACCAGTAAGAGACACAAAACAACCACAAAGACAGGTAAATGAATGAAAAAAGACACAACATTTCCAGAAAGACATACAAATTGACCAGAAAGAGACACAAAATGACCATGAAAAGGCATAAAACAATCAGTAATAGACACAAATTGATCACAAAGAGACGCAAATGACTGCAGACACACAATATTATCAGAAAAACACACAAAGTGACCAGCAAGAAAGACAAAGTAACCATGAAGAGACACTAAATGACCATAAAGATACAGAAAGTGACCATGAAAAGGCATAAAACAACCAGTGAAGCCACAAAATGATCACAAAGAAACAAAAATGGGTGCAAAGGCACACAAATAGACCAGAAACATATAATGTGACCAAGAAGACATGCAAAATAGCTACTAAGAGATACAACACAACCACAAAAACACACAAATGACTGAAGAGACACAGAATTTCCAGAAAGACACAAAAATTGGCAAGAAAACACACAAAATGACCACCAAGAAACACAAAGTTGTATTTATGAAGGATTATGAAGAAACACAAAATGACAGTAAAAAGATACAGCTGGCTACAAAGAGACACAAATCTACCAGAAAGAGACAAAACCAACACAAAGACACACAAATGGCTGCAAAGAAACACAAAACAATGAGTAAGAGACACAAAATGACCACAAAGACATAGCAACGGAGACACACACAAAAAAATAACAATTTAATAGGCGGGATCCAGATAATGTTAACTTTTTCTTCCTTAGAAATGATTCAGACCAATTTATCCAATCAACAGTTATCAGGTATCATCCAGAGAGAGAGATGGTAGTGGTGGTGGTGGTGACAGGAGGGGATCCAGACCTCCATCCTCTCCGACTCAGAAAACCCCGGAGCTGCATTCCCATTTAGGGAGACTTTGAAGGGGAGGCTGCTTGGAAATGGCTTCGGCTTTGATGCAAAGCTCTGTGGATTTGTGTCAAATTGGGCCTCTGTGATGTGGATCCTCGCAGGCTTCCATCTTTGGGAGGTCGCACAGAGACACACAAACACCGGCCGATTTATCTCATCCAAAGCTCTAATGAGAGAAATGTGGTTTGTCCTGCTCTGACTTGGCCGCAGGAGGAGGTATGAATGCTTGGTAAGGTCATATGGAGCTTTGAGAGAGGCACACGGGGACACACAGTCGTAGTATTATGAAGGCATGTCCTATTAGCTCAGCTGTGGGGAAGCGTCTCTCTAAAGGGCTTCGGCTCCCACAGGGGAAAAGTGTTTCACCAGAGAAGAGACCGAGGCAGAGAGAGGGAGAGACAGAAGGCTGCAAAGGGGGGAAAAAATGGTATAAAAAAAAATGAAATGGGCCTCGTTGAAGCTTCCTGTTTGGGTTCAAACAGTCAGGCAGGCAGCTGAAATGTGAAATGCCAGAGAGCAAAGTGACAGAAGCTCTTCTCTCAGTTCAGTTCATCTCAGCCACAATGTTTGGGTGAAAACATGATGCCAAAGCATTTATATCACAAAACGACCACAAAGAGACACAAATGACTGCAAATGAGACACAAAGTTACTAGACCGATACACAAAATGACCATGAAATGATCCAAAATGACCATGAAGAGGCACAAATGGCTGAAAAGAAACACAAATTGACAAGAAAAAGAGACAAATGGAGCAGGAAGAGACACTAAGGGTTTATGAAGAGACACAAAATTACCAGATAGATACATAAAGTGACTATGAAGTGATCCAAAATGACCATAAAGAGAGACAAATTGACCAGAAAGAGAGACAAATGGACCAGGAAGAGACACCAAGGGATTGTCAAGAGACACAAAATGACTGTAAAGAGGCACAAAATTACTAGAAAGACACACAAAGTGATCATGAGGAGACATAAAATGACCATGAGGTGACACAAAATACCAACAAAGAGATAAAAAATGACACAAATTGGCCAGAAAGAGACACAACATGACTACAAAGAGAGACAAAATGACAATAAAGATACAGAAACTGACCACGAAAAGACACAACAGGATCATAAAGAGACACGAATGACTGCAAAAAGACTCAAAATGGCTTCAAAGAGATACAAATTGACCAGAAAGAGACACAAAATGACCTTGTGGAGACACAATTCACTGCAAGGAGACACAAAATGTCCACAAGAATATACAAAATGCCCAAAAAGAGACACAAATGGTGACAAAGACACCAAAAATGACTGTAAAGAGAAACAAATCGGCCAGGAAGAGACACAAAATGACAACAGAGACACGACATGAGCACAAGAAAGCACAAATGACCAAAATGAGACACAAATGGAACCAGAAATAGACACAAAATGACAACAAAGACTCACAAAATGATTACGAGGAGACACAACATGTCCATAAAGAGACACAAATGACAGTATAAAGACTCAAAATGATGACAAAAACATACAAATTGACCAGAAAGATACACAATTTGATGACAGAGATACAAATTGAGCAGAAAGAGTGACAAAATGACAACAAGAAAACAAAAGTGACCAAAAGAGACACAAATGACAACAAATAGACAAAATGACAACAATGAGACACAAAATGGCAAACAATAGACCCAAAATGACCATAAGGAGAGACAATTCACTGCAAGGAGACAATAAATGACCACAAGAACATGCAAATGGCTAAAACACTCCCAAAAGGACCATGAAGAGACAGAAAAGGGCTGCAAAAAGACACAAACTGGCCCGACATCACCCAAAATCACACATTCAGCCTTTCAAACTGAACAACACAGTTAGGATAAAACTGCCAGGAGGGAGATGAAGTGCAGAGCAGACATAACAGTAAAATATTATACTGAGCCACAAAATGTCAATATAAGTAGGAAGATTGCAAACGCACCATATGTGAAGAATATAGATCAGAGAAGACTCACAATTCTCTGCCAAAACAAATTCAATTTTTTATTTGATTTCTGTGACGTGCATCGCCTACCTATAGCAGGATTCTGTTTTCATTTTACCCTTCAAGTCTATGTATACATTTACTTCTACCCACTTAATGGTATATGACTACAATAATTTTCAGCGCTAATTATTTCTCAAGATTAAAAGATTTCACGCAAGTAAAACACACTGTATGAGTCATTAACCAAGGACCACAAAGAGTTACAAAACAGCTGCAAGGAGACGCAAAATGATCAGAAAGAGACACAAAATTACCCCAAAGAGGCACAAAATTGTTGCAAAAAAAACCCAAAACACAAAAAGATTTCAAAGAGACAGAAAACAACTGATGTAAATTTTGACCAGGGAGAAATACAAAGTGACTATGAAGAGACACAATTAAACCAAAAACAAAAACACAAAATTGCTGCAAAAAGACACAAAATGACCAGTAACAGACACAATTTGACTAAAAGGGACACAAAACAGCTTTAAAAACGCACAAAATGATTTAAAAGAGATGGAAAATAACTGCAAAGATGTAAACTTTGACCACAGAGAAATACAAATTTTCTGTAAACAGACACAATATAAACTAAATGACACACAAAATGACCAGTGCGAGACAGAAAACTACCCTAGACAGGCAAAAAATCATCACAAAAAGACACAAAATGACCAGTAAGAGACACAAAATTGTCACAAAATGACCAATAAGAGACATAATTTCACTAAAAGGGACACATAACAGCTGCAAAAAAACATAAATTGACCAGACACATATTTGAAAGAGATACGAAATGAACAGAAAGACCCACAAATGGCCATGAAGAGGCACAAAATAGCTGCTAAGAATCACAAAATGGCAATGAAGGGATAGAAATGACCATAAAGAGATACAAAATGACCTGAAAGAAATCCAACATGGCTACAAATGACAAAAAGACACACAAAATGGTCATGAATAGACACAAAATAACCAAAAAGTCACACCAAAACCACCACAGAGGTAAACTGACCATGGACAGACACAGAATAAGTGTAAAGGGATGCAAAGAGGCCAGACAGAGACACAAAATGGCTACACAGAAACTGAATTTTCTTCATTATGATGTTTGATGTGAAGCTCTATCTGTAGGAGTTTATGCTACATGCTGCCATGTGATTGGCTGATTGGATAATTGCATAAAAAAGCTGCAGTAGATTTGTCCTGCATGCATTTACACCTGCATTAATATGTGATTTTCCTGTCTTAGGTGACAAATACTGCAATTTGCTGCACTACAAGCAGCTCCTTATTCTTCTATAAATTCACCAAGGTTATTTTGATCAGCTCGTCTCTTGGAAGTTTGGATAATTTGGTGAAACATTTGGGGAGATGTGAAGATCCAGACTCGCCTGCATTCACCCCTGTTTACCCTCGACTGAGATCAGGAGGTCAAAGTGAGTCTCCACAGGCCCGAGAGCTCCCCGTAATTTAATTACTTTGTTTCAGGGAGTGATGACAGAAAGACAGCGCTGAGACAAATGAAGGGCTCTCCGTTCATTCAATTTCCTCGCTCTCCTGCTTTATATGCCTTTCCACTTATTACTACGAGCGCAGAGAACATTATATAAACACATCAGTCCAAGGAGACAGCGGTGATACAGAGTGGTGAATCACCCTGTTTGAGGCGTTTATCATTCAGAGTCCGATCTGACAACAGCTGTCAGAATAAACGGTGACTGGGCGGATCAGCCCGAGGAGCCTTGACTTCAGTGTGACTCCACAAAAAGTAATACTGATAACACTGAGGAAGAGTCACGCTTAATTTGGGAATTATGTCATTGTACGTTCAGATGAGAAGAGAGGTATCAGTTCCATCTTTAAGTGTTTACTTCAGAGATACAAACAGAAGGTGTTCAGTCTGGTTAAAGGAAAAGAGTGGAAGCAGTGGTTGATTTTATCCATAAAAAAGACTAAAACGAGACTAAAACTAAATACGTGATACCTGAACATGACATCTATGATATGGAAAGACACAATTTGACCTCAAAGAGACACAAAAGAATTGTGAAATGACAGAAAATTTGCAGGAGACACAAAAATGTCCAGAAAAAGACAGAATGGTACAAAAGAAATGGATACAAAACAAATATAAAGAGACATAAAATGACCCAAAAAAGACACAAAATTACCTGAAAGATACAAAAATACCTCTAAAGAGGCACAAAATATTTGCAAAAGGGCACTAAGGACCTGAAAGAGACAAAAGATGACACAAAAGAGATAGAAAATTACCATTAATAGAAACAAAATTGTAAGACAGAGGTAAAATGACCAGCAGGAGAAACAAGTTGACTACAAAGAAACACAAAACAACCATAAAGAGCCACAAAATGTCAAGAAAAAAACAACATGGCTGCAAAGAGAAAAGGGACAATTGCAAACAGACAGAAAAATACCAGAAATAGAGACACAACGACTAGAAAGAGAAACAAAACGACCATAAAAAGATAGAACGATCAGAAAAAAAAACATGAAAAGTTCATGACAAACTCACAATTAGATCAAAAATGGACACATAACCACTGCAAAACCACAAAATGATCCGGAAGAGATAGAAATTGCTCCAAAGAAGCACACAACATTTGGTAAGGGACACAAAAGGCCCTAAAAAGTGATTGAAAATCACCAAACAACTTGACTACAAATCCAGATTCATTGCTAATTTCTGTAATAATAGATTTCAAACTAACAGCTTATGCCTTGGAGTGTTGAATAATAAACCTACATGGCTTGTAAAAATATTTTTTAGACAGATTATTTTTATATTTTCTTAAAGAAATCTTTTTGGTCTCATAGGATTTGTTTCCTAAAATCTTAAAACCAATAGTTTTAGTGAGTTTTTAGTGAGACTGGCAACTATCTAGTTCCTATTCATGTTTAATACAGAAGATGTGGCTGCTTTTGAGTTGCTCCCTCAAAGGAGGTGAGTGACGAAAAGAAAACTGACAAGTTATGTAATCCCTGCAACTGCTGAGTAATTAGTAAAGTAATGGGACTACACTTGGTGTGAACTCCATTATCTGCATGTCATTACTGATATCTTTAGCAGTGGCAGCAGCGGGGGACGTTCGGTGTGATCCAGATCCACCCTCAGCAGGGTTTTCCCTCTCGTCCAGCTGTTTCTGAGCTCCGTCCTCGGCACCAAGACGCCGACAGATTTTTTCATCAGCCGACATCAGATCCCCGCTTATGATTAAAGGCCAAAACTAGCATTAGCGGCCACAGCTGAAAATAGCACAGCTCCAATTAGCCGCCGCTGCCCCCCTTTAGAACAACTGTGTCAGACAGAATGAGCTTTGGTGCCAAGTTGGGGCCCTGACGTGTTCTGCTAATGGGAAACCACGAGTCCCAAAATATAAAAAAAAACTGAGACAAAGGTCAGATAACACCGTCTGCAGAGTGAATTAAAAATGGAAGACTGTTATTCATATATTTTTATCATCATTATTATTCTGTTTATTCTATTTTCTAATTATCATTTCATTGTAATCAGTTTATTACAAGTAATATTTCATATTTTTATTATTAGTTGCATTGGTTGTTTTATCTTTTATATTTAATTTAGTTGTTTTGGTGTTTAGTGGTCACTCTGAACTGCATTTGATTAAGCTTGGCTGATTCACTGAGCACAGTTCTTTGCAGTCTGCTTTTAAACAATCGCAGTTGATTTGAATCCTACAGCTCAGTAAAAGCAGAAGGTAACCGATCCAGACAGATATCCCGTCATCGGGAAGCACTTTCCCCTCATGCAGAAGGTGCAGAGACGCCACCAGAGACTGAACAGCACCTTAAATAAACCACCCAGTGCAGATGGAGTTACATCAGTTTGAAAGAAGATCTCGTCATGCTGCCATGGGTGGGCGACACAAGCTGAAGTATTAGATCCACCGGTAATTTTGTAGTCTGAGAGGAGTCAGACGTACCCCGGAGGGAAATAGAAGGCAGCAGAACCAACATTTCTTGTCAGATTGGGAACTAGTTGTTGTTCTTATCACAGGCTGGGTGGTGGGATCAGAACACTACACGGTGGGCCTCAGGTGGAAATAATCAGCAGCAGGTGAAGGAACAAAGCAGCTGCAGGTTCAAGTCAAACTGTTAACACATGCCAGTCTGTAGCCTTCACAAAACAACAGGTTTAGTTATTTGGGAAATTAGCAAATTAAAAACAGTTTAAAAAATGTATCCAATTAACACTGTCCTTATGGCAGTCAAACCTCATCATCAACAAATGTGCCAATGACGCCTCTTACTGACAACAGTTACAGCCAGAAAGAAAAAAAAAACATTATTTTCTGCTGGAGAACGTGTCAAAGTTAAAGTTTTCCTGTCAGCAACAACACGAATAGAGCTGGTGTTCCTCTGAACATAAAGTCTGCATCAGCTGATAAAGAGACAGAAAACAGCCTGTTCTGAGCTGATCTGAGCAGGTCAAACAGCGTTTCATCAGCTGCACATCTCCTCGCTGCAGCTCCAGCTCAGTCCAGTTCACGGTGAGTCATCACAGTCGCCAAGCACCAAATAGAAGAGAAAAAAAGCACACAACAAAACAGTGTGTACCCAGTGAGAATGTCAGCATGTTGGAACAAAACGCAGCTCCATCAACGTCCCAAAATACTCAAAAGTTTCTCATCTTAACGGTGCCTCACCAGTTACTGATATTATTACCTCGTGAGCAAAACAAGAGTGAATAAGCCCCCTGTGTGGCTGTTTGAATAATTCAATGGGCTGTTACTTTTTAATCAGCGAGTTAAATGCAGGAGACATCCATCAAAATATTATCATTAAACAACAGCTCGTCTAATGACAAATTAACATTGTTTGCGTGGGGTTTTCTGAAGGAACAAGATATATTAGACAGCACCGGAGCTGTCAGTTAGAGAAGCAGGAAAAATGGGCAGAGCAAGGCTGTTAAAGATTAATTTGGGCATTTTTCAGTGTTTATTAAAAAAGTGAGTATCTGCAAGACTTTAACAACAATTGGGTCAGAACATCTACAATTTATTCTGAAGTTTTAGATGTGAAAACAAGTCAGGAAGTGTAAGAGTTGGTTCCTTCATTTTGATGCAAGTGGTGTCTTGGGCTGTTTTTCATTCAATATCCTTTTATTTTGCTGGATGAAGCTGCCGTCAGGCCGCAGTGCCATGTCTTTTCATTTAACATTTGATTTGAATGGAACAGGTTTTGTCAGGTGTTCCTGGTATGCAGTGGTCATTAACCACCCACAGTGTTCCAACAAAGGACAACCAGCGGAGCGAACACAGCACAAACTGCTGAAACCCCTAATGCTGCTTTGACAGAACGGTGTTAGAACACATCACAGTTTGATACATATGAGGCTGTGTCGCTGCAGATCAGTCAGAGTGACAATAGAAGATGTTCTGATGAATGACATTTTTAGCGTGATGCTGTGGACAATGTTCTGCTGAAAACTTGGCTCCAGCATTCATATGAATGCTAATTACTCATTGTAATTTTATGAAATTTGTGAGATGTATTTATAAATTTCTCAAATAATAGACACAGACTGGGGATTATTGTTTGTTTTGAGGGGGTTTTCAAATGAAAAATTCCTGAAACCTGAAAATTTGCACAGAATCAGTGCACGATGCTTCAAAAATTCTATAAAATGACTCAAAATTTATGCAAAATGACCCAAAAATAATCCAAAATTAAAGGAAATTTGTTGATGGAATGAAAATTGACCTAATTTGCTAGAAAATGATCCACTTTCTGAGTCAGTAATTGTAAAATTATAGAAAAATATGTTTCTAAACAGAAACCAGATTTAGTGTTTAGACTGTGACACCTGGATGGATATAAAACTGATCCGTTGTCAGTCTTTAGCAGAACCCAAATCTATCTTTCCACCTAAAATGTCATGTGTCTATCTGTTGCACTGATGAAGTTCTGAGGCTCTGAAATCATAGAAAAAGTCCATCAAAAGGTGATAAATCAAGACACACCTCTACAAACTTGAAGGACGTGGAACTCTGGAATATTCACAGTATGAATTTATAGGTCTGATCACTGCTTAATTTACTGGAGATGAAGAATAAAATGATTCTGAGGAGGTTCTGACTGATATTAACAGTTAATTATTATTACAACTTCTTTTACCCTCCACAATAAGAGCACTAGTTATAATTTGAATGTTTCATTGTGATGTAAATCTGCACCGTTTAAAACTTTCTTCACAGTTGTTATGCTACATTCTGTTTGTATGAAAAGTGGTATACAAATATCAGAGTGAGCGACTGATTGACTTCGGCAGATAGTATCTAAGAAAACGTTGTGTCAGATCAGTCATTTTCTGGCACAAAGGGAGACTTTTTCAGAAATCAAATATAATGATTAAAAATGGCTAAATTGCTAAAGTGAGTAATCGTTCAGTCTGCTGCTTATACATAGGATGCAGCCTCCACAAAATTACAGTCCTATACAGCTGTACTGCGTTCTCAATTATGTTTAGAGGGGAAAGCAATTTGGTTTTGAAATAAACATCATTTGTGAGCGGTGATGTGGTGGGAAAGGCAGCCAGTCTGAAAGAACAATGGTGTTGTGAAGTGGAACCAGAGGATGGAGGAAGAAATCAGAAGCTTCCACTGAGAAGGGCAAGTTTTGCATCCCATGATACACGAGAGACCATCAGACTAAAGTTTAGTTATCTGTCACTGTTACTTTTATTTGCTTTTTGGTACGGTTAAGGGAACAAAATTACATGCTTACTTAAAGGAAAATATCACACTTTGTTTGAACACCTTTACACATTAGAAGCTTGTTTAATGCTAGGAAAAACATCATGGTTGGGAATGATACAAAACCCTTTCACTATATATTTTAAATTTTATCCTCCATTTTCTTTGCTACCAGGGTGATGAGTCCTGTCCCATCTATTATGTGATTGGTTGGCTAAAAACAGTGAAGAAGTTAGATAAATGTTAAATATACAATGATCAGAAACATATTTGTGATAAATCAAATCAAACATCCATCTATTCATAGGATTGGGGGGGGGGGGGGGGGGGGGGTCTATCCCAACTCCCAGCTGACTTAGGGTGAAGGCGGGGACACCCTGGACAGGTCACCAGTCTGTCACAGTGCTACATATAGAGACAATCACACTCACATTCACACCTATGGATAATTTAGAATCACCAGTTAACCATGTTGTTGGACTGTGGGAGGAAGCAGAGAACCTGGGGAAAACACATGCTGCACAGGGAGAACATGCAAACTCCATGCAGAAAGATCCCAGGCCAGGATGCAAACTGGAGATCTTCTAGCTGTAAGGCAACAGTGCCAACCACTAACCCACTATGCAGCCCTACAATCAAACATAGTCCAACACAAAATATGTTTCTCACAAAATGTAACTGAGAATACAGTTTAGTTGTATAGAAACACAACTTTCATGAGTTTAGGGTGACAGTTTATACATGGAGATTACATTGGTGATGTATTCTAGCCTATGATAAACTAGAGTATAATGTAAAATGTTATGGTTTTAGATACTTTAGGCTGTGTTCTTTTGTGTTGTCATTATGTCTGTGTTTTTGGCTCAACCTCTTAGTACAAATGTGGGGATGTGCTTGTGTGCTCCACAAACCTCTGAGGGTAGTGAAAGTGCACCATTAAAAAGGTTTAACCGCTGGTATCTGTCACGTCTGCAAACATTAATCAGGGATGGTTTAAAGAACACGACAAAGAGTTCAAGGTGTCGACTTGGACTCCTAATTCCCCAGATTTCAATCCCATAAATTATCTGTGGGATGTGGTGGAAGAGTTATGGAGACACACAGAAAACTTCAGAAGTCCTCAACGAGTAAAAACTGTTTGTCCTGTACAAGAAGAAGCGACTTGATATTAGGCCGGTAGTGATGAGCACATGATCCTTGTTTCTGCCTCTCAAAGTTTTAATGGAAATGAAAACTTTTAATTAAATTATAAGAGAGAACTGCAGCATCCAAGTGACAGGAACTTCTAAAAATGCTAGAAACTTCAATCAATATGAGACGCCACGCTGTTGATAATGAGCATGCAGGCAGGTTAACCGAAGACGGAAGAAAAATATATTTTTCTTGAGAAAAATCAAAACAATGCAAGTGATGTTTTAAAAAGGGATTGAAAACAGAGTCTGAATGCTGAAGGCAAATGAAAAGCCCGAGGCAGCGCAACTCTGAGGATACAATAACCGTCATTTCAAGATGTCTGAGCTGAAAAATGAAAATGTCCTTCAAGAGGAAGAAAGAAGTGAAGAAAGGCATCTCAAATTACTAACAACACTTCAGCATTTGTCACGCGGTTTCAAAACTTTTACTCCGAAACTGCTCATCATCTCAAGATTGTGTTGTTTGGCTCGGTGTGTTAGTGCGAAGTAATCAGCAACTGTAGCAGAAAACTGGTATGAAAGGAGAATGTGACCAGGATGAAACATGCGAGGAGGACAACTGTGCTCTTCTACGTTTGTGAACACCAAACCAAGTATTTGATTGGTATTTTGGTTCCCTTAAGTTAGCATTCAGCAGAATACACTGGCAAATGATGGTAAAGATGACACAAATAATAAACACCAAAAAGTCTCATTTGAAGCAACAAGCTCTCATTTTGGTTGGATAAAAAGATCAGTCGTATTTTTGCAGTGATTGAAGAGAGGAGTAAAACACTGTTTTTCAGGTTTAATAATATACATAAAAGCACATTTTACTGGTTTTGTACACAACAACAAACTATCTGCTTCACTCAAATGCCAACATAATGCTGGTGTCACTGTGATCATAGAGCTCAGAAAAGCTTTTTTAAAGGGTTGTTCAGTCTCAAATTATCAGGAGCTTCCTGATTCACCATTTCTGATTTGATTGAAACCTTTTTTTAATCATAAATTATAGATATTTAAAATGGTATCTGTGGAACGTTAGATTGATATATATCCAGTACTTTCAGACATACATGTTTGTTATCAAGTCTGAAAATGAAAAATATGCCCATGTTAAAAAATATATTTGCTTAGTTATATTTGAAAACCACTCTGAAACTCTTCTACTTGGATTAGACTATCTGGCAATACTTTTGTTTTTGTGTTACAACTTGTTCTGCCTGCTCAATCAGTGACGAAAGTTCAGCGATAATAACTTTTCTTTTGATCCTTGCGCCAAAGTATTTCATCAAACTGTATTCTGTGTGTTTTGTTTTGTATTATTGTGATGTGCAACTTCATATGGTCCAAAAAATATCACCGGTTTTACTTCGAAATAATCTATTTTTTCCATGATGGTTTAATTTTTTTTTCATATCCCAGCTCAGCAGATTATTTGATCTTTGTGTTCAATATTGTAAATTATGAACCAATGATGAAAAGTAACAGTGAAGATTTCAGGCTTTTATCCTAAATACTTCCTGAGATATTGTCCATCCATATTTTACGCTGTAAAAATTTCAGGCAAATCAGAGATGACCAAGCAGAAACTGATTATGATTATTATTATTTGATTATTTGAGATGGAACGACCGTTTACTTTTCAGAAACAGAAGAAACATAATTTGGAGGTACATACAGGCCAGAGTAGTTAGCAGAAAGTCAAATTATGACTTATTCTACTGGACCAGAACCATCCTACCACCTATTACAAAGTCAGCCTAAATAATTAGCTAGCCTAATTAGTAGGGGCTTTAGGTTTCCGACATCAACTTGTGGTTAATTAGTGCATTTTACATGGTGCTGGTATTTTTAAAAAAATTTAAGAAGCTTTTATAAATGGTAAAGACAAATAATTCTTCTATGTTAAGTGGCCACACAGATACTGAAGTTACTAATGTTAGTACACCAAACCTGGTGAATAGCAAATAAGGACAAGAGGGGAAACAGAAGAAATTTCCAATATGGTGCTCAAAAGCAAACTCTTTTCCACTGCAGGAACTCGAAGGCTGCTTTATATCAGCCTGAATGTTTGTGGAAGAAAAAAAGTACCTGCTCCAGAGTGGAGACCTTTAGAGTGGCCCTGAAAACTACTGTGTGGGTTTTAGATTGGTTAAACTCAGGGAGGACAAGTGCCATTTATTCTGTTCTCTCAATGCCCTTGTCGATTAGCAATTTTCCCTTCTTTAACATCGCCAGGAACAACGTAAAAATCACCATAACGCCTAACATGACAAACCTCCATTGTTCCCTATATGTCCATAAAATCGGAGCTACGTCCAGCAACTTGGTCATACCATTATCCATCCATCCATCCATCCATCCATCCATCCATCCATCCATTCTCTATACACCGCTTTATCCTCACTAGGGTCGCGGGGGTGCTGGAGTCTATCCCAGCTGACTCGGGCGAAGGCAGGGGACACCCTGGACAGGTGGCCAGTCTGTCACAGGGCTACATACGGTATACAGACAGACAATCCCTCTCACATTCACACCTACCAGCAATTTAGAGTAACTACTTAACCTCAGCATAGTTTTGGACTGTGGGAGGAAGCCGGAGTGCCCAGAGAAACATACCATTATTAAAAACAAAAAATCATCTAACATAAGACAGTAAACTGGTGCAGTTTTGCTCCTCAAACTATGATATATCCCATGATATTGATTTTTAAGTTAATTGCAGAAAGAAGTAACAAAAACAGATCTTAGATTGTAACTTGTGAAGTTGATGTTAAATTGATTTGGTAGAAGTGTTCAGCTTACCACAAAAGTGGGTTTTTTTCAGCACTGAAAATTCCACGTCTACCTCCCTCACTTATGAAAAGTTGAAGGCTCAAAAATGCGAACATGAATGATCAAGTCTGAAATTTCGACCAACCTCTATGTACTTCGAGGACATGTGACTCAGAAAATCTTCAGAGTATGAAGGTAAAACTTTGAACGGCTTAATTAAATATACTAAGGTTATTGTATAAACAAAGTTCAAGTAATTCTGAGCAGGTCAGATGAGTGATTTTTACTAGAAGTACCCAACTATCTGGGGTTGTTTTGGTGCTCTAGGTGTTAAAGCTGTGGTCAAAGCTAATGGATCCTACAGGGCAATAGAAATAGAAATGTCACACCAATGCAATGGAAGGTGGCTGTTTTTCTAAGAATTTGACAGTAAATTATATTATTATATGGATCAATATATATTTGCGGGAGTTTTTGTAACATAGTTGTCAGGTATAATAGTTGACTTTTTTGCTGTTTTCAGGCCTAAAATCAACATTACCACCAATAACCAAACACCACATGGCATTTTTACAGAAAGATTCTTCTAAATATTATAAATACAACTGAGTAAAACTGAAATTGAAAGTTATTTATAAAGATATTGTAGTTAACCTGTTGACATGCGATAAATCCACACTTGACTCACACACTACTTTATATTAAATATATTTATATTAAATAACTATATACTACTGACACTTTATATTAATAAGAAAGCCTTGGAGTCTTGCCAGTCTTTTCTTCAGGAGGAAATGACATCATGTGGAGCAGGTCATCTGACTTCCTTGAGAGGTGTTTTTGTAATGGGTAACTTAGTTGAAAGTGATTACTCAGACACAGATACAATTTATTATTTTCCATATAAAATTTGATATATTGCCAAAAAAAAATGTCATGATTATCTCAACTTAATAAAAAGAACACAGTCAAAATAATTTTTGAATAAACTCATTTTATTATTGTGTAGCTCATTAGAAGGTGGTTGTTACTAAATTTGGGTGGTTATTTAGTTGACATTTTAGTAAAATCCAGCCTTTTTTTTTGAATAAGTGATTGTTTCCATAATAAACAATTATAGAATTTGTAAAGACCTGATCATAATGAACATAAAAAACATTTTTTTACTTTTAATAAAAATGTATGCAAGATATATCCCATGGACTTCAAAAGTCTACCAATTATATATTGACACGTATGGATTATTTTAGAGATAACTTGGCGAAAAGGTGATTGTTTATACTGCAACAATTCATTTACTGCATCAATGCACCAGAATTATTTTCAAATTTTAAAAAAAGGTGTCTTAAGCGTTCATTTTTATCAAAGTAAAAATCCTCCGTGGCTTCTCATGGTTGTGTTAGGGAAATTGTTACTAATAATAAGCTGTATAATAGCAGTAAATCCACTCTATTTGCTGTGAACTCCATCTAGGTCTGAATCTGATCTGGATTCTTCTCTGGGAGAAGCGTTCATATTCATCAATATTCAGGGCACTGACATCCGGCACAGGGGGCAACATTAACTTTTAATTGGAGCAATGATCTCCTATAAGGGTTGATGATCCCCTGAGGGCTGGAAAGATTTCAGAAACCGTCACTGAAATCCAAACTGAGAGAGGAATTCCTGGCAGAGTCGGTCACACTGCTGTGATGAAAGCCCTCTGGCTGAAAGCTGAAAGCTGAACTGAATCCCCTCTGGACAGCATGCAGGATATAGTGCATCATCATTTTATGATGTTTGATGGATCCTGGAGTTGCTGCGAGATGAAGCGCTGTGATTTAGTGTTTCTTGGGGAAGAACTTTCTCTGAACGAGTCCACGTCCACTTTGAATTATTGATTCCCTGCATTTCTCTGAATGTATTCAACACCGCAGGCTTTGAGGAGCCTGAACTTGTTGCTTTCAGCTGACAGGTTTATTGCACCTTCTGAAGGGGAGAAAATAGTCTGTGTTTTTCATCTGATGGATTTGTTGCTGGCTGACTGATGAACATCAGTGCAGAATGGCAGCTCTACATTCTGAGACACTGACACCAAACCTTTTCTCTTCTGGGCTCAATATCTACGTACAAAGAGAAGATTTACTGTGTGAATAAATGGTTTTAAAATCCAAATGTTAGCATGTACGATAAATCCTATATGCGTGACCGCGTTGTAGATAATTACTAGAAGACTGCAGCTCTAATTACTGCAGCTCATCAATTAACACCAAAACCCAGACAAGTTCCATGTAAAGCAATGAATTCAATCTGCAAGACTGTAAAACCATGAGCAGCAACAACATCCATGACCAAATGTGAAGAGTTCATTTGCAAAAACAGATAACTCCGTTTTGATAAATTTTCAGAAAACTTTTTTATATTGTTTACTTGAGATAATATCAGTCAAACTGAAGTTAAGTGGATTTGAATCAGTAGAAAGTACATGACAAAATAGAGAAAAAATAAATTATTAGTGTTATTATTATTATTATCTCAAGTAAACAATAAAAAATGAGTTTTCTGAAAACGGAGTTACCTGTTTTTGCAAATGAAGTCTTCATGTGTTTGTGTGTGCATAGGTGGGTGGGTGGGGTTACAGGTTTTTAATGTTGTCTGTGCCATTTCTATTTGTGTTGTGGGTCCTTTGACCACTTTTACTTAAAAGCCCAACCAGAGACGGGAGTTGTAAATTAGCTCTATGCTACACACTCTATATGTAATGCATTGGTTCTATGTGTCCCATGGTCAACATGTCCTCAAATTCATACGACCACATCGGTCGTTTGTAACGTGCACCGGAATACGACCCATGAGAGCGTATTTACGTTAGCGCCCCTACGGGGAAAAGGAACGCATTACAGGATTTAATTCAAGAAACGGCTTTTCCCTCGCGAAACGGCTTTTTCCTCACTTTCCCAGCACGGGTTTAGGGTTATGGTTAGGGTTAGGGTGAGGGAAAGGGACAGGGATAGTGTTAAAATAAAAGTTTGTTCATGGTGACGTTTCACCTGCGACACCGGAGTGTCGATATTTACTCAACCGCCAGAGGTCGCATAGTCAAAACGTAACACTCGGTCGTAATACGGGCGTGTACAGACGACCTATGTGGTCGTTTTTGGTGGTAATTGCATGGTCCCTGACTAAATAAATAAAAATAAATAAATAAATAAAAGAGGACTACTGCTGCCTAAACTCTACCTATGTTTTACCATCACATAATAAATTGTTATTCTTATGTTATTATTCCTCAATATTTTTAGTTTCTTTTATAAGTAAGAACCAAACATTTATTTAAACCAGTATTATATGTCAGTATTTTAGATCAAAAACAAACCACAAAAAGAAAAGAAAATTGTGTGTTGGTCATGTAACTGTTTGAACACACCAGCGGGTAATAAATCACCACGTTTGGCCCACATTAACCACACGTTATTTTCAATGTTACATGTTAACTTTTTTAATTAATGAGTTGTCATGTTTTGTAGGATAATATAGAATGTTCTTATGCACACGGCAAAGTGCCACACATTTCAGCAGTATGTCACTCTCTGAACACTAAGTTTCTGAGTGGTTTTCTGTCACATTTTCACTCACTGTGGACTCATTTTTCACTGCAATATAAAGTCCTGCACCTCTATAGAAACAACACAACCACAGATAGAAGTAGAGAGAATGAAAGAATGTCTTCTGCATTGAGCGATATGACACAGTACTAATGTCATAAATCATTAAGAGAAAGTAATTCTTTGATTGTTTACATCAATTCTACAAGGATGTTTCACCATGCTGAATGTACAGCACCCTCCATAATTTTTGGCACCTCTGGTTAAGATGTGTTGAAAACCTTAAAATGAATTCAATTTTTATTGCAGAAGCATACACTCACACTGAAAATTGTAGAAAACTGTATTATAGGAGAAGATAAGGTGCTGTTTTGTTGGCAAAAGTGGGTTGTGTTAACATCAGGGGTGCTAATAATTGTGGCACACATGATTTGATGTAAAAGAATTATTTCTTAATGTGTGATTCTGAATAAATGCACTTGAATTAAAGATTGGATTTTCCTCTTTTTTTCATTGTGGTACTACATAATTTAGAAAAAAATGAATTTATTAGAAGCTAAAGAACACATCTTAACCAGGGGTGCCAATAATTATGGAAGGCGCTGTATCTTCCATCAACCTACTTATTTTATTGATTAAATCTGTCATATTGTGCTTTTTACTTTAATTTTGCAGTTGTGCTGAGACATGCAGAATTTTTTGCTTTTACATGATGTGGTGCAAACAGTTTTTAAAATGAGACAATTTGCTAATTTCACTTTTTGCCTTGTTAAATATTTAGTTTTAAATGGCTCTGAAATACAGGCAAACATCCACTCATCCATTGTCTATACACCACTAAATCCTTATTAGGGTTGTGATGAGGCTGGAGTCTATCTCAGCTGACTTATGGTGAAGGCAGAGGACACCCTGGACAGGTCAGCAGCCTGTCACAGGGCTACAAATACAGAATCACTTTCACACCTACAGGCAATGTAGAATAATCAGTTAACCTGAGAATATTTTTGGACTGTGGGAGGAAGCCTGAGTACCCAGAGAAACTCCACCATGCACAGGGAGAACATGCAATGCAGAAAGCTCCCAGGAAGGCTGGGACGCGAACCGGGGATCTTCTAACTGCAAGGCGAAAGCGCTAACCACCGTGTCACTGTGCAGCCCCCAACGGTTTTTGTAAATTATTCACCCTACTAAATTAAACTATTTAATATTAATTGTTTTATCACTGTCTAATCTTAATTTCTGTTCACTTAACATGGGATTGTCAACAGGCTGAAAAACCAGTTTTTACACACATTCACCTCCAGGATTTGAACTTTTAACCACGTTTAACTTCTTACATCCAGCAGCCAGAAATGTCCCCTTTAAGAGCGATACTCCAGTCAGCAGCCTCTCTGTGACCTCCTTCATCTCTGTACTGAAGATGACTGGATAAGTAAACAGTCCTGACTCGCTGTGTTGCTACATTTGCTCTTTTTAGACCGACTGCACGCTACAGCCTGCACT
Organism: Acanthochromis polyacanthus; assembly: GCF_021347895.1. Classification (NCBI taxonomy): domain Eukaryota; kingdom Metazoa; phylum Chordata; class Actinopteri; family Pomacentridae; genus Acanthochromis; species Acanthochromis polyacanthus. The sequence goes on along the minus strand of NC_067114.1, from coordinate 38,630,082 downwards.
TACCTTCCTAAAGCATAAATAACAAAGAGTGTGTTGAAAGCTGCAGGGCTGTTGACACTGTGAGACACCAGCAGACCTAAATTTACCAGAAACGGGAATGAGTCAGGCCGTCGGACGACGAATAGTAACCCGGCTGAACAGTGCAGATGTATAGAAAATAGAGGTTTCTGGTGAAGACAAGAGCCTGACGAGACAACACGTATTCGCTAAAGAAGTCTTGGCTCTTCCTGCAGCTTTCCGGTTGCAAGCTTGAACAGCCTGTGGCAAAGTAGCTGCTGAATGGCAGGCAGGTCTTACATGGCTTTGTCACGTTTCAAGTTACATATTTAATCGGGCCTCGGCGCAGTGCATCGCCTCGCCACCCCCAGCACTGGAAATAGCAGGGTCAGCAACGAGTGCCGGCTGTACGCACGCCACAGAAAATTAGTTTTGACAGTGTTTTCTGCTGATTATAATGAGAGCAAATTGAGCTTTAAATGTGTTGGCTGATGATGAAGAGTGGGGTGGTTAATGCTCGGCCCCATGGGGTCAGTAAACAGCGTTGCACAGATACAACGGCGCAGGACAAATCTAATTAATACAGCAACACAAGTGGTTAAATGTGGTGCTTTTGGACTACACAACAGCCCACACAGACAGGATGAACTCATGACCCCAGTCATTATAAATTCATATGACGGCATTCGGCATGAAGTTTTAATGACTTATTGTAAACACCAGTGATGCAGCGTGAGAGGAGAGTGGTTTTTAGAGTGCGTTTAAAACAAAATGAAGCAGCCACATGTCTTTGTTGAGGAGACAGCAATGAATGAATTAAACCGCAACAAACATTTCCAGTCTCACTTTTACCAGGTCGTCTCTCAGACAGTCATTCACATGCAAATTATACACAGTTCAGAAACGAGGTGGCTTGTTTATACCAGACAACACTCGTTTGTTCAACGAGTTACGCCAGCTGTACATTTTGCTGAGGAAAACCTCTTGTGGATATGTGAATTATGAATTTTGTCCCTCGGGAGCGAAGGCAGATGGGGTCATTCCATACCAAATAGACAAAAATCTAGAAAAGTGGTTGCACCCATCACCTCAAAATTGCTTCATATTTTTTTGTACCATTCTTTGGTACATTTCATTGGGAAAGCCAAAATTTTGAGGTCCTAAGCCTAATCCTCATGGTTCTACAGGCCCACAAAGGGGCAAGGGTCATGTTTTTAAGTTTCCGGCTGTAATTTTTTCAGTTTTCACAACAATCTCAGGAACCGCTCAAGATATCTGCTTGAAATTTCAGGACTAAAAATATAGTACATAATATTTTGAGCTTCAAGCAAAGTATATGTCTCATATATTTTGTATACCAGACCTCTCAATATGTGAAAAAATTCTTCAGACGAACTTTTCATATAGGCATTTCCTGGTCAAGAGAGATCATTTGGTCCTCAAAAATGGTTCAGTTTGGTAGGATCCAACATAAAGTAAGTATCAAAGCATGACTAGTACTGAAAATGTTATTCACAACCTTGCAATAATGTCTCAAACATTGGTCGTTAGCAAAAAATGACTATTTTTCAACTAAAATTTCAAATTATGGACAAGGTTGTACAAGTTTCATACTTAGCAAAATTTTTAATCTTTGTCTTAACTTTAAAAAAACTGCAAAAGAACTTTGGTTCTGCTTGTCAATATCTTGAAAATGAGGCACAAAGTGTACAGGGGTAGACGTTTTTGACTAGCTGCTGGTTTCTTACAAATTACAACCTAAACACAAACTAGACAATCAAATGTCACTAAATTAAACATATTAGAGACATGGAACTTATTTAGACAACATTTTTTGACTTTGATCTCCACAAGTCCTCAGACAGGATATGTTCTTTGGGCACCCAGCACTCATCCATATGTTTTGGCCAGTAAAAGGACTTGGCTGGTCCATAAATTGTACTTCAAAATCATCATGCTCTGAGGAAAGTGACTTGACATTGCCAAGCCACCACTGGCCATCATATAGACATGCTACGTACTGCCCAGGGGATATGTCTTCTGACTCAGCTGTGGATTCTGTAGTGTCACCTGGTTCACTAACTGTGGTGGAATGTTCGCAGTCTCCACCTGGCTGTTTTACCTGTACTGAGAAGACAGCATCATCTTCTGAAACACGCCTTACCAACAAATGGCTGTTTTAAGAAGCTTCCCTATCTGACATATAGATGACTTTATTGTTTGTAATGCACTGCAACCACCAACCACTCTACATGCTCTACCCAACCACCACTTGTTTCAGCTAAAGCACCGGCTTTCTCTGAAGTTAGCATGCAAAGCAAACTAGTCTTCTAGCACATGCACATTCACAACCACCACCTGAAAAAAAGAGAATTATTACTTGTCGCACTGATGATTCACTGATTCGACCAATCTAGACGCCACTCTTTGAAACCAGAGGTTTATTACATACTGATAGTCAATAGAAACTTTGAGGTAGAAATGTACGCAGAATTCTACTTGTAGGGGGGTTATAATTATTCATTGTGGATTTACTGATGATCTAGTGCCCTGGTAGTTGAGATAATGATGAGTTGTCATTTTGTCATGATTCATTGCACATGGGTTGGTCACTTTGCAAAAGTGAACCAAATACACACCAAGCAATACTCAGTGAGTATCTGCACAATTTGAGAATGGGTTTTGAAGGCCTATATAAAGGCCCAAAAAAGGCCACCATTGTTAGTCCAGTGAACAGCATCATGTCGCGTCTATCACACGAACAACGTCTCCGGGCACTGGGTATGGTGGAGGCCGGTTTGAGCTACAGTGATGTAGCCAGGTGTATGGGCTGTTCCCAACCCACAATCAGAAGCCTGGTCCAAAGCATGCGCCGACGGATTGCTGCCTGCATCGAAGCAAATGGAGGCCATACTCTGTATTGACTGTTGTGACTTTGTGTTTGGCAGGTGCCATTTTCTTTTGTGAAATTCTTTATTTTGAAATCATTCTTGAAACTTTAGATTTTTGTTTCTGTATGCCAATATGCTAAACAAATGCTTCATATGAAGAAAATCCAGTTTCGGGCATCAAAATAAAAATTATGTTGAAAAATATGGTCTCAAAGTTTCTATTGACTGTCAGTGTAAGATAGAGACTTGCCACTTGAATCCTGAATAAAAAAGTCTATGGGAGAATTCTATAGCACCAAAGATGGCAGTTGGACTACAATGTTCCAGCCCGATCTCACGAGGATTCGTGAAACTGTCACGTAAATTTTTGTTTCGGTTTCGTGCGCACCAACACGATTTCGTCATGTTTTTCGTGCCGCTCACCACGAAATGCGCACCAATGTATTTTAAACGGCGGACTTTTCGTGCCACTCAGAACGTATTTCAAAAGAATGTGTATATTATATTTTTAAAGTAAAACCGCGGCGAATCCAACGCTATATTTTGCATGACATCGTCCCTAAACATAACCCTAACCATAATCCTAACCATAACCTAACCATAACCTAACCATAAGCCGGTGGTACACTTACCAATTTGCATAGGAATTTCAAGAATGTCCGGCGGCCGGCGGCCGCAAACGCGATCACACAAGCAGTATACGCCGATGGACAGCTTAGATCGTCATGAATCCGCCGGTATAAACCACTTTCAGATGTGATTACCACAGCGAAAAACATTTCGTGGTGAGCGGCACGAAAAACATGACGAAATCGTGTTGGTGCGCACGAAACCGAAACTAAAACTTACGTGACAGTTTCACGAATCCCCGTGAGACTGCACCTTTCCCCCCTCCAAAACAGTCATCTGCTTTGTAACAGTCGAACCAGCAAACATCTAGACAATCATGTTGCGGCACTGACTCAAGCTTAGTGTTGTGTTTGTATGTGTAGTAGACAACTTGAAGGAAAAACACTTTGTACATAGTATTTTATATCAAAGTCACCAAACGTTTTAATTTTTTTTAGTCAGATCTGAGATACATGTTTTTCTGTCCCAACGACCATTGAAAATGCAATTACAGTTCTCTCCACATTCATTCAGATAAAAACCTGGTCTTATTAGCCCAAAATACCTGCATTACCAAGATGACTGCTGAGTGAAAACACTTTCCTATCAAGATTTTGATAACATCAGACCCCATGAGAGCTTCGTGTCAGAGCTGAAACTGAGAAATGAAGCTTGTTTAGTCATATCCTCAGTGTTTTCTTAATCTTAACCTTAGTTTTAGCAGCCTGAACACAACTAAAATATGGTCGACTTGGACAAAATTGCCATTTTCAGCCATCAGGGGACATTAAATAATTAATACGAGCAAAATTAAAACATGTTTTTTACTCTGAAGGCTCATTTCAAGAGTCTTGTAAAAATCCAGATGAGATTTGTAAGATTTTACCCTCACATTTCGCGGAATATACGGTATAACAAATGTTTTACGCACTTTATATGTTGACACTCTTATCCAGCAAAGACTGTCATCAAGGATGCATCTTTAAGTCCAAAAGAACAACAAGGAGTCCTGCAGCAGATGTCATAACATTCACAGTTTCCTGATCTTTACATCATGGAGTCAGTCTGGATTACATGAAGAGATCGAACACACTGAGACAGACAAAAAAACAAAACAAAACCAAGATATGATTTTTGTGCTTTCTATAGGTTTATCAGTTCGATAGATGAAGAGCATCAGGAGGATTGATCCTGTGGGGAACATCTACATCCAACAGTTTCTGAGATATTTCAGTCTGTACCATAGCAAACAGTGCACTGACTAACACGGCTCAAAACTGAGTGTTGTTTGTTTTCAGAAGTTTGCAACAAAGTAATGTGATGAATTATCACATCTGATAATGAGGCGTTCAGCATTTTCAGATGAGAGACCTCAGTGCAGCGGGTTAATGATGAATTAGTCTCCACACAAAGATCTGCTAGAGAGGCAGACAAGCAAACAGAGAAACTGTCAAATGAATTCTTTAAGAAACTCAAAGTCTTAAATTGATGAGTCCAGAGTTAAAACATTCATCAGATAAAATATGACTCAGAGCAACAGTTGCTGTTTATCTGTCTTTCTGAGGACGTTCCCACACAGAGTCCACGACAGACGAGGAACAGCAGGAACCTTGAGCCGCAAGAACAGCCTGACGTGGGCTGAAAACCAAATCACCTCTGACCTGCTCCATCATGACGACCATAAATCCGCTCACAAGGACATTGATCCAAACGGGAGATTTAAAACCTTAAAAAAATCAATGCTGTCTGAAGAAATTAAATGTGTAATTTGTACCTTCAAAGCCGGGCCAGTGGTGGAGTATTTTTTTTTTTGAGAGTCTGCAGCTCAGCAACCATCGGCAACACGGCTTTAGCATTATAATTGTTTGTTCTGGGATCTATCAGGCAAAGAACAAGAACATTACATCCTGTATATGACAGCAGGGTGGCTTTTATCTAAGCTGAAACTGACTTTAATTCAGCTCTGATAAAAACATGTTTACGTTTACTGGACGTCCTTAATAATGAGGGGAAAAGTGAACACAAGACAACACAGAAACGACCCCTCGCACAGCATCACATAAAACTAAATGACAAAAAGGAAACAAGTAGATAAGAGGACAACAGATAATAGAAACACATCAGGAGGAAGGATAAGACCATCCAGCAGCTGAAAGGAGGCGGAGAAGTGATGAATGGCAACAGGAAGTTTTCCAAAGCTCAGGTGCAATATTAAAATGCTCCCGTCGTCGCCTCAGACGCGACATGACTGAGAGTCACTTCAGCAGCAATCTGGAAAGTAATCAGGCCAATTTGTTACCTAAATCACTCGCGTCCCACCGGAGAAGTGCTGGACCGAAATCAGCTGAGTGATTTGTCACGCTGACAAGAACAAAGCCGAAGCCGCCGTGTGAACAGCGACGCTTGGCAGCAGCTAAACAACAAATTACAACAACTTCTGACCCAAAATACTGACAGAAATTTAAAGAAGTTTTAAGTGTACAGAGATAAATCTGCAGGATTGATGAGTAAAATGGAAACTTTTGTTACCAAAACAGGAAAAGCTCATTCAAAACTTAAAGTGGGAAATTATTCTTAAAGCTTCAATATGTCCACAGTTGCCCTGAGAAGTAGAACAGCACTCACAAAAGTGAGCAAATATGACCATCTAGCATGAGGCAAAATCTGCTCTTTAATGCAAAAACGCCAAAAATAATTGATTTTGTGTGATGTTGAAGAAACATAGTATTTTTAAATCCCATGTATTCAACTGCAGTAAAACCTCCATCAGTAGTAACTGTTTGTGCTTTTTGCAAACAATATTCTTGCTAGTTAGTACAACATTCTTTAAGGAAATGTAGCTGACATTTGTTTTTATTATTGTAAGTTTTGCATGTTCAAGGTGAGAAATAGCATTGAATTTCTGGTGTGGTTAAAAGCCTAAATGTTGGCACGCATGGTACAGGTGAATGCCAAGCTATTCTACTGGCCTCATAGGTCTACATTTCATCATACACAGCAGGGGGACCCAACCACTTTTGATCCAAGGTCTTACTTTTCAAGCACCCAACCTCCTGAGATCCACCAGTCCAGTGTCAACATTGCAAACCCACACGCATCGTTTTTAAAGTCATTAAAAAGCTATCTGCTGCCTCGAGAAAGGCTTCCTTCACATTATTTCCATCTTTGAATGCCTTCTTGTGTTTAGCAAGGATGTGATGGATGTGATGAAAAGCAATAGCTACGGCCTTACCCTGGGTCTGTGATTTGGTGAAGGTTGACTGCTGTGCTTTCAAATCCCACACTTTTGTGACACAAAAAAGGCATTTTTGCAGGGAAATCCCTCTCGTAGCTGCCTTGTATCATTTTAAAATACCGCTCCAGATTCCATTTCTTTGCCAACACCACCGTTGCATTGCAGATCAAACAAACAGTCAATGAGAATAAACGAAAACAATCTTCCTCCCATTCAGAGTGAAAATGTTAGGTCATGGCTCGTTTCCCTTCACCCGTGTTAACGTTTAGGAGTGCGTAACCGCTCAGATGGCTAGCTGCTAGCTACTGTTGACAGCTGTCAACTTCCTGTCATGCATGTCACGCGCTACCGTACGTTAAATGTGACCTACTTAACATGACCTACTAAAACCACACACATCAAACAACATAGCTCAAAACATATCCAACGACGCATAACTACAACAAAACAAAACATGCAGTTACACATAACAGAAATTAAAATTTTTTAAAAAAATTAAATTTTGTCCTACACCCCTTGCGCTTGATTTGGGATCAATCCGGTCTACCAGTAGACCGCAATCGACTGGTTGGACACTCCTGATAGACAGCATATTGTCATCCTCAGTATGCGTTTATAGTCTCATCTCTTTTCACTAATTCCAGCTTCAATAACAAAGGAAGCCTCAATACCTTAAATGCATAATACGAATTGAGAACCGAGGATCAAGGAGGTCTGCTGGAGAAGCTATAAACCAAGATGTCAAAAACAGAAAACATAAAGAATCATTGTGCTTTCCAGCAATCTGTGAATGTATCACGTCTAAAGCTCCATCAGCAAAGTTATTCAAATGAGTCTAAAATCATGAGTTTTAGAAATCCAAATCAATTTGTCTTCATGTGTCACTTTAAAATTCATATATTTTTAATTATCCTCAGAGCAAATGAGAAGCCAGGACAAACTCAGGCGGAACCAACAGTCACATGACAAAAATTCAGTCACTTTTCAGCTTGACTGCAGGCAGTATTTACACAGAGCAGGTAGAAGCATGATGAAACATCTTTATGTAGTTGATGTGCAGTGCAGTGTCTGCTACACAAGTGTGTCCTCGATTACATGCCTTTCACACGTGTGACATAAAAGGGGCGACACACAGCTGGGATACGGAAACCATGTCAGCAGCAGTACTAACAAATGTGTGTAAATGATATTCAGGATTAATATGTCACTTTTTATTTGTCTAGTAGTATTTTATGTGGCAAGACTCTTTTCTACTTCACACCGCACGTGTGGGTTAAATAAAAAAATACAAATGTGTCATATGTACACACGTGGACAAAATTGTTGATACCCCTCAGTTAAAGAAGGAAAAACCCACAATTCTCACTGAAATCACTTGAAACTCACAAAAGTAACAATAAATAAAAATTTATTGAAAATTAAATAATCAAAATCAGCCATCACTTTTGAATTGTTGATTAACATAATTATTTAAAAAAACAAACTAATGAAATAGGGCTGGACAAAAATGATGGTACCCATAACTTAATATTTTGTTGCACAACCTTTTGAGGCAATCACTGCAATTAAACGATTTCTGTATTTGTCAATGAGCGTTCTGCAGCTGTCAACAGGTATTTTGGCCCACTCCTCATGAGCAAACAGCTCCAGTTGTCTCAGGTTTGATGGGTGTCTTCTCCAAATGGCATGTTTCAGCTCCTTCCACATTTGTTCAATGGGATTCAGATCTGGGCTCATAGAAGGCCACTTTAGAATAGTCCAACGCTTTTCTCTCAGCCATTCTTGGGTGTTTTTGGCTGTGTGTTTTGGATCGTTGTCCTGTTGGAAGACCCATGACCTGCGACTGAGACCAAGCTTTCTGACACTAGAAAGCACATTTCTCTCCAGAATGCCTTGATAGTCTTCAGATTTCATCGTACCTTGCACACTTTCAAGACACCCTGTGCCAGATGCAGCAAAGCAGCCCCAAAACATTACTGAGCCTCCTCCATGTTTCACTGTAGGGACAGTGTTCTTTTCTTCGTATGCTTGGTTTTTGAGTCTATGAACATAGAGTTGATGTGCCTTACCAAAAAGCTCCAGTTTGGTCTCATCTGTCCAAAGGACATTCTCCCAGAAGCTTTGTGGCTTGTCAACATGCATTTTTGCAAATTCCAGTCTGACTTTTTTATGAGTTTTTTTCAGCAGTGGTGTCCTCCTTGGTCGTCTCCCATGAAGTCCACTTTGGCTCAAACAACGACGAATGGTGCGATCTGACACTGATGTACCTTGGCCTTGGAGTTCACCTTTAATTTCTTTGGAGGTTGCTCTGGGCTCTTTGGATACAATTCCAACGATCCGTCTCTTCAATTTGTCATCAATTTTCCTCTTGCGGCCACGTCCAGGGAGGTTGGCTACTGTCCCGTGGGTCTTGAACTTCTGAATAATATGAGCCACTGTTGTCACAGGAACTTCAAGCTGTTTAGAGATGGTCTTATAGCCTTTACCTTTAAGATGTTTGTCTATCATTTTTTTTTCGGATGTCCTGGGACAATTCTCTCCTTCGCTTTCTGTTGTCCATGTTCAGTGTGGTACACACCTTTTCACCAAACAGCAGGGTGACTACTTGTCTCCCTTTAAAGAGGCAGACTGACTGATTATGAGTTTGGAAACACCTGTGATGTCAATTAAATGACACACCTGAGTTAATCATGTCACTCTGGTCAAATAGTTTTCAGTCTTTTATAGAGGTACCATCATTTTTGTCCAGGCCTGTTTCATTAGTTTGTTTTTTTAAATAATTATGTTAATCAACAATTCAAAAGTAATGGCTGTTTTTGATTATTTAATTTTCAATAAATTTTTATTTATTGTTACTTTTGTGAGTTTCAAGTGATTTCAGAGAGAATTGTGGGTTTTTCCTTCTTTAACTGAGGGGTACCAACAATTTTGTCCACGTGTGTATGTTGTTGTCACATTATGCCGCGTTGTGACTTGAATTATAAGCAAAATATTTACTGTATATTACAAAAAACACTGTTTTGCACATCATAAAATACAGTGGTCACTGATAACAAAACAGTGAACAGGTGATACAGCTGAACCACAGCTCATATTTAGTAGATATCGCTTTAAATAATGGCTTACTTTAATATCTGTTGCCTTGACTTCTTTTCTTGCATCTCCTTCTTGAATCCTCTGCTCAAATCTCTGGTGGGAAGAACTAAGATGCGAGAATAGGAGTCGAGGAAAGGAATGGAGGAGGCGCAATTAATGAAATAAAACAAGCAGTACATCCTAATACTGGCACTACCTAGAGCTGGGTCTTTTTCCGGGATCACACAGTGGTCGCTTGTCACACTTGTGTTAGAATCTCAAACATTTTATCTTCTAATTTCAGCTGCTACAGTGAAGCCAATTTGTCCTTGAATATGGACAGTAAAATGGAGAAGCAACACAAAGAGACTTGCCACTTTAAGAATACTGAGTTAAAAAAAAAATTCAAATGTCAAAGATGGTGGGTGTATGTCACATGTCCCGCCCCATCTCCCCAACAGCCAATCATCTTCTTTATTACAGTCAAATCAGGAAACATCCAGTCGATCATGTTGCTGCACAAACTCAAGCCTGGTGATGTGAATCTGTGTGCATGCATAGTAGAAGTATAACCTGAAGGAAAGAACACTTTTAAACTGTAATTTGAGGAAAACTCACCAGACTTTTTACATATTTTTTTGTCAGATTTGACTGGTGATGCAGTTTTTATGTCCTCGTGGCCTTTGAAATTGCAGTTTCGACTCTCCACATTCATTTAAATAAAAACTTGGTGTTATTAGCCTGAAATAACTGCCTGGGGGGCTATACAAAGATGGCTGAATCTGGGAAGAAAAATCCCGGAACACATTTCATTTTCTCAGAGAAAAAGTTGTTTTATCAGAGTTTGATTTTACCAAAGCTAGTGGAGCAGAGTGAACCCCAGATATCCTGTACGCCATGACAAAATGTCTCCAAGACGACCCAACGACTCGTCTACTGTCACTTGTCATCATTAACATAATCTAATTCAAATGACATCTAATTTCTGTGAACAGCATGTAGAAAGAACCTGAGTTGACCACAGCGCTGTATGTTTTCAGATAGGAAGCATCCAAACAAGTCCAAAACTCAAATAAAAAAATAAAATAGAAGAAAATACTAAAACAGGCAAAACAGGACAGCAACTTGGAAGATCAATTTTGAAAGTAAGCCAAGAGCAGCCTGCCAGAGGGTCCAATCCAACCCATGGGACGACTTTGTAAAGTGTAAAAATTATAGAGAAGAAGCAAATTTTAAATCTGTAAAACTGTAAATTTGAAATAATTTCTAGACAAGTTGGCAAGTTGTTTTGGTCATAAAGTAAAATACTGTAGTGCTCATTGTTCTTCTGTCATTTCATGCCTCGTTTTTTGTAAAATTTTGTCTAGTTTTTGTTACTTTTTGTCATATTTTTGTCATTTTGTTTCTTGTTTTTGTCATTTTGTGTTTCCTTTTATCCTTTTTATCTTGCTTGTGTGTTTTGTCTTGTTTTTGTCATCTTGTGTTTTGCTTTGTTGATTGTTTTGTGTATCGTTTTTGTGTATCGTTTTGTCTTTTTTGTCTCACTTGTATCATTTGTCCCTTTTTTTGTCACTTTGTGTCTCGTTTTTGTAATATTTTGTCCTGTTTTTGTTGGGGTTTTGTTGTTTTTTTGTCTGACTTCTGTCATTTTGATCATGTAGTAAAATAGTATGTCATTCAGTTCCACAAACCTGAGACCAAATGTTTTGCGCCTTTGTAGACACACTGATCTGGAAGTTGCAATGTGTAAATGATAAACTGAGACATAATATTGTTAATATTAAACTGATTTTTCGAAATAAATCTCAGGTAGGTCAAAGTGTTTTGTAAAAAGATAGTTCCGTAAATGTGAACATTTTCAGATTTGTAATTTTTGCACTAAAACAAAGGAGAAAAATATGGAATTGCTGTTATTAATAGGTCCGGCCCACTTTAAATGAATTAGGTTGTATGTGGCCCCTGAACTAAGATGAGTTTGACCTCCCTGTTCTAGGAGCAGCTAGTAATGTTCATAGTCTGAACACTGAAATTAAAATAGTCTCTTTCTGTTAGAAGAGAAAGAAACAGTTGATACTCTGCACTTTCCAAACGAATCTTGAGGTGAACAATAGTGTAAAAAGCACTGCTGGCTCTTTTCAGTGATCACAAACAGGTGCTACTGCATTTATTCCACCTTGGAGGGCTTCTTTCATGGGTGAAAAATGATCTGCACTCCAAAAATTAAAATGCAATAAATTAGGATCCAAGGCACACTGCAGGGGTTTATGCAAAAACTCCATTTTTAGGAGACCTGCATTTTAATTTTTGGTTTTAAGGCCATGCTTTACTCATGCAAATCGCCCTCCGATGTGGAATAGATCTTGCAGTAATTCAACTATTCCCCCACAAGAATCTTACATGCTAACAGCATGCTAATCAAATGCAATCAAAATGAGTGATTAACTGGCTGAACACACCTCATGATTTACATTTCCGTCACTACACCACTGTCAAATTGGGTTATTAATGACTGGAAAGAAATATAGGGGCAGGACAGAGTAAAAAAGGAGCAGTCCAGTCAGTTTGTCTGGGTGATATATGCCTTCCTGAGCACATATTGTTCTGTTTTTCAAGTTTGTTTGCAGCAGTTTGGGTCAGACAGAAAGAGCATCACCATTTATCTCTCCTGTCAAAACAATCGAAAGCCCCCAAGGAGAAAACACAGTCAACATACCTGCATGAGACGCTGTTTGTGTTGGACCTCGGCGCTGAGAGACTGGCAGGCAGGACTGACAGATAAATGGTGAAATAGCTGTCCTCTGTCCCGACTCCAGGTTTGGTGTTCAGTCCTGTAAAACAAGAACATCTGTATTCAGGTACAAACATACAAAGCCTGTCTGTGAGCTGTAACACCAAACAGGATTTTAAAAAAATGTGTGTAATTCCTGAAACCCGCTGAATGTTTGTTGATATGAACAAAGAGGAAGTCAGTGTTTGTCAATTTCTATGTACGTTGTTATTCAGGTAGCTTTATTCATCCAGCAGAAAGAGGACAGAAGCAGAATACATTTCATCTTTGTGTTCAATGCAAGCATTTCAATGAGGATCAAGATGAGATTCCTGAAGGAAAACAAATCAAATATTGTAAAATATTTCTGTCAGATTTAAAATGTATCTGTGCTTGCAAAGTGGCTTTTTCCTTAAAATGTTTAGGAGACGATGGTGTTGTTTTTGTTTCAAGTAATATTGTTCTGTTTCAAAACAAACACCTGCACACCGTTTAACTCACAAAAATGTGCTTTTTGCATCACTTCATTCATCAGGGGAATTGTTTGTGACAACGAGAAGCTATTTTAAACAGAGAATAGCTTAAGTCTTTCCCTGTGTGCTACAGGAAGGTCATGAATTCCAAACTTTACTGTATGACAATTTCCACTAACTGGCAGAAAGTTAGAGAAGAAAACTATCTACATGGCAACAAATATAAATGTATCCCAGAAACAATTACACAAAAGGGGTAAACTATGAAGTGAACTGCATAAAAAGAATCCTTGTTTGTTCTTCACCCTACCTGGGGAAGTAAATTTCAACAAACAGACGTGTGTTTTCCCATGAAAAAGGACTAAAGACTCTCATCTACGTCATAGCTTCCCAACTGTGTTACAAGCTGCTGCACTAAGTCTAAAAAGCAGAAAACTGTTTAGCTGTAGTCCCAGTTTGGGCTTCTCATATATACCTGCTGTTGATGTTAGCATTAGCTGGCCTAGTGTTTGGAAAGTGTGAAACTCGCTCCTAAAGGTTAACTCTGCTGGACACGAGTAGTAAACTGAAGTTGTTCTCTAAAATAACCCTCTGAAGATTTGAAAAGGCAGGCTGTCTTAGAAAAATCAACAAAATTACAATGTTTTTCACAGGCAGAAATTGCAAAAAGAGAAAGAATCTTTGAATTTTTAAACTTTCCCACAGTCTGTGAATGCATCATGTGTGATGTTCCATCAGCAAAATCAACCAAATCTAAGCTTAAAACTGTTGCATCAAAATAACCATTTTCTATAAGTCTCCTTTCAAAGTTCACAGGAAATGTATCAGATCCTGTAAAAAAAAAAATTCTGTGCCCCATAGAGGTACAACCAATAGTTCAGCAAAAATTCAGCAAATTTTTTAAGTGAACTGCAGGCTGTGTTTACACAGAGCAGAGAGATGACAAGTATGGTAAGATTTTAGAGCGATTAAGAGGAAAATAAGCCATATTTGGTCAATAAAATAAATGTTGGATAATTTAAAAAAAAATAGTATACAGAGGAACAAGTTGTTGGAAGATACATAAGCACAGTGAAGCATCTTTATATAGCTGATGTGCAGAGTGGTGTAAGAAAATGACATGCTTGCAGAGGCTGTAAAAATATAAATAGTTAAATATGTGAACCACCATTATCCCATGTATTGGGAACTCAAGCAGGCTCTTGGAAAAATTGACAAATTGATTCCAGTTTTCAGTTTTCGTTAAATAAATAATGCACAAGACTCGATTTCTGTCATTATAACTGTGTCATACTGCACAGAAGACATTTTCTATTTCTCATTCCTTCTAATCATGGCTGTTCTGCTTCCATAGAGGTCCAGGATGTTATAGTGAAAAAAGGGCAAAAAATAACCAGAAACCACTTCAGGTTGAGAAGTTTAAGTGAAGTGCACATTTTAAGAACAAGCAGGCATCATTTTCTGTGCATCACTTGTGCATCTCTTGCAGTTACCAACAGTAAAAACAGATTAAATGACTTCACCCAGTCGTCAACAGCATTAATATGTGTGAGAACTAAGTTGTGGACAGATGGTTAGCATCAGTGGCCACATTTCTTTTAATGTGTGCTTCATTACAGCATAAAACCCACATGCGCACAAAGTGTGAAAAACAGGATTACTGACGAAACTCACCTCAGAGATCATCCCTGCTTTTCATCGCACATCTGAAAGCTGCGCGTGTGTGTGTGTGTGTGTGTGTGTGTGTGTGTGTGTGTGTGTGTGTGTGTGTGTGTGTGTGTGTGTTGCCTGCAGCCACTGAGACCAACAGGTGTGTTTGTTGACGCCTGTTTACGTTGCTTTCTGTGAGGCCAGACCTTCAGAGAAGTTGGATTTTTGTGTGTCCGTGGGTGTGAGAGACGGCGCCAGGCTCAGCCAGACCTTCCTCCCCTGCTGCTGCTTTTATGTTAATAATATCACAGATCATATCATTTGATGCCGGATGACTCGCTGATGTGGTGCAAAAATGAAAAATGCAAAAAAATCGTTCATTCATTGGTGCAGAATTAACAGTGCAGGGCGGCCTCATTGGCTTTTCAGCAAGCAGAATTTCTGACTGCTCAGCAACATTGTGCACAGCAGAGAAAGAGGCAGCTGAGGGGAATAAATGTTGAAGTCTCAATCTCATGTACATTTATGGAAACTGCAATGACAGCCAGAAAGAGGGAGACCAGCGCAGCGAGGATAAAGACTTGGGAAGGGTTTCTGAGAGCAGGTGTCTTGTTGGAACAAGAGCTGTATCATTTTTTTACAGTTCTGGGAGGTTTTTCAGCGAAGGTTGCTGCTTGAAAAACTTCTTAAAGCTATAAATATCATCATCTGCAAGCCAACACCTCAAGGTAACACCGCAACTGGAGAAAATAATTACATTCAGCGCTTAGCAACAGTTTGCAAGGTTTGCAAGCAAGCTGTGTTTCACATTTAAGAGGAAAAGTCAAGTTCAGAGCTTCACTACAACACCTGTGGCCAGGCAGGAAAAAAGGAAATGAAAAGGAGATATAGGATATGCTGTAAGAGGAATTATGTCCCAGTGGTGAGAAGTCAAATCTAGTATTCCAAACACTGCTACATCCAGACGCATTTTGCAAGCCCTCATGCTTTTATGACCATTCTGACCCGCAATCTTCTGCATGCTTCACATACGTACGTCTTGGTGTTTCACGCGAGTAAAAACAAGTCTGAGCGACAGACACATGACAGCTCATTTCACACCACAGATTGCAACTGATATATGAGCAAGATGAAGGTGCAATATTGAGGCAAAATGGAGTCCAACAGGTATACAGACTGCATGGAGTACATACAGTAGACAGCATGGAAAGGGAACTGCAGTACGTACTGCGAGAAAAAGAAAAAACATGAGATTTGAAGAGGAGGAGGGGAAAATGTGCATTAGAAGAAGAATCAGGAGAAGGAGAAGGAAGAAAATAGAAAGAAGAGGAAGGAGAAGAAGGAAGGAAAAAAGAATGGGGAAAAATAAGAGGAAGGAAAACAGAAGAAGAAAATTAGCAAGGACAAAATGGGAAAAGAAGAAGGGGTGAGGAAGAGGGAGAAGAAAAGTAGGAGAAGAAGAAGGAGGAAGAGAAGAGAAGAATAAGGAAGAGCAGTGGAGGATCATGAACAAATGAGAAGCTGGAAGAAAGATGGGTGAAAAGCAGGAGAAGAAGAGAAAGAGGAAGGAGAAAAGGAAGAAGAAGATGAAGGAGAAGTAGGAAGACGAGAAAAAGCAGAGAACTAAGTAGGAGGAGAAGGAGAACAAGAAGAAAAACCGGAACAAGAAGGGGGAAAGAAGAGGAGTACAGAAGAAAAAAGGGAGGAAGAAGGACAAGATGAAAGAGGATGAAGTGAAAGGGAGAGAGAAAGATGAAATGAATAGAAAGATGAAGAAAATGAAGAAGGAAAATGAGTAGAAGAAGGAGGAGGAGGAGGAGGAGGAGGAGAAAAAGATAAATGAGGAAAAGAAGAAGTAAGGGGAAAAAGAGGGAGAAAAGAAAAGAAAAAGGAGGAGATGATGAAAGAGGAAAGGGGAGAGGAAGGAAGATAAAGGATTAGGAGAGAAGGGGAAGGAGAGATTGAAGACAGAGGAGATGAGATGATATGAATTCATAGTAGGAGAAGAAAAAAGAGAGAAAAAAGCAAATGAAAGCAGAAGAGGAGAAGAGGAGGGAGAAGGAAGTAAAAAGAAGAGAAAGATTCAGAAGAAGGAGGATGAGCAGAGGAGGTAAAAAGATAAAGGAGAATGAGTAGGAGGAGAAGAAGAAGACAAAGGAGATGAAGACAAAGAAGAAGGCAAGAAAAAAAACACAGAGTAGCCAATGAAGAAGACAAAGGAGTAGGAGGAGGAGTTGAAGAAGGAGACAAAGGGGAAATGAGGAGACAGATACATAGAAGAAGAGAAAAAGAGCATGAGGAGGAGAAAAGCAGTCGGAAGAGACGAACATGAAGAGGATAAAGGAGAGGGAGAAGAAGGGGAAGCGAAAAGGAGAAGAGGCAGAAGACAGATGAGGAAAAGGAGAGGAACAAGCAGGAGGAGAAGGTGAAGGAAGAAGAACTACTACAACAATGCTTTCCTGTCTTCATAGTCAACAATAATCCACAATGTCAGGAATCAGTGCAGAATTCATACATTTCTGCTTCATTAGTTTTCTGTTGCATGTTTACATCTTCTGCAGGTTTCTGAATCACCTTCACAGATGCCTTTTCAGTCAAGTGACGCAGAGACACAAACAGTGGAGGCACAGCAAAGATAATTGGTACACTCATGTAGCGAAAAACAAACTCATCCAACGCTGTGAATAATAAGAGAATGACAGAGCAGTGTCCTGTACTAATCTGTCAACATGGACAAACTGCACAAAGTGAGATGTGATGATTAATGTGTTTAGTTGAGAGTGTTTATGTCTCAATCAGTATTCATTTGATCAGAGGGTGTGTTAATGATCTCTAATTGTGGGGAAAGTATCTCATTAGAATGAGATCAGACAGTGACTTCATCTGAAATAAATATAGTTATTACACAAACTCAGGTCTCAGTGGGAGATCTGGATCCTCACAGGAAGCACGATGAGCTCTAATGGATGCTCCTCTGACGGACATGAAGGGGATTCGATGGTCTCCGAGACAGCTGGAGGACGAGGACGGACACATCGGCTTTGATCTTGAACGACACGACGCCACCGAGTCAACACAAAGAGGACGAACGAATATTCATGAGCAGACGTCTTCCTCAGCGGTTCAAGTACGCGCAGCATATACATCAAAACGCAGGCAGCAAAGGGATCAAATGTATGTTTGAAGGCTTTCTGTCAGTAATGAGATGACAGGTCTGAAAACCGGGAACTGGTACAAAACTGGAATATTAAATCCAAGTGTGTGTTTGAAAAAATATTATTTTTATTCCACACCACACAGCAGTGTTTGTTTATTAGGTTTACAGAATGCTTTAACTGATCAAAAACAAGTGGAGACTAACATGAAATTGGTAAATTGGCAGACCAATAATCAGCACGTTTTTCAAGCGAAATTCTTTTTTTTCCAGACGAAACCTAAGTATGTTTGGGTTTTGGACTGTTGGTTCAACAAAACAAGACATTTAATGATTATTTTGAAATGCATAGAAAAACAATCTATCGATCCATCGGTTTATGGCAGGTTAAGCCCCTCTTTCCAACTCTCCTGGAGGATCCAGAAGGGTTTCCATCCCAGATGAGTTACGTAATGCCTCCAGTAAATTCTTAGTCTCCTTATATTTGCTTGGAAAATCTCCAAAGGAAGCTGCCCAGGAGGCATCCTAAACCACCTCAGCAGGCTGCAAGCTGCAACTCTACTTGACTTTGTAAGTCCAGACACCTTATGAAGGAAACTAATTAAAGCTTTCTGTGTATGATACTTAAGTTCAATTCAGTTCTATTGAAAGTGTTCACAACATATGTCATCTCACAGTGCTTAGCATACTAAGGTCATCTTACGAATTATAAACAGAGAACAGAAAGCCGAGCAAACCAAATTTGCCTTTGGATACAGGATGCCTTTGGAAGGAACATACTACTATGAAATACTTCCAGTCGAAAAAGAAGAAGCCTTTATTTGTCACAAATACATTTTTACAGCATTGTGAAATGTTGATTTCCCAAATACTAATTGGAGTCAGAGCCCAAGGTGAGTCATGCTACAGCACCCCTAAGGAAGGGTAAAGAGCCTTTCTCAAGGGCACAACAATGGTAGCACTGGAGTTTGATCCTCTGACCTTCTGAGCAGTAGTCCAGAGACTTAACTGATGTGGTACCGCTGTCCCTACATATGGCAAAGCATTTCAAAAATCGGCGAAATGGGTTGGAGTTACTCTTCACGGAAGTCTTAAGAAAAATTCAAAAGACTTGTGCGTTATGAAGAGAAACCTAAACAGATTGCCATAAGAGGGATTTGGTAAATCGAGAGCTTTCCCAGTAAATTGTCTGCACTTAAATAGCATTTTTACACCTTAGTAGAAGGTAGAATGAAGTGTTTTTCTTAAATCAAGCCTTTCTACCTTTGTGATACTCAAAACTGTTTACAGTATTTCTCATTGACACACACTGAATCACCAGTGGTGGTAGATCTGTCATGCAATGTTCAACTTTAGGTTCAGTGTCTTGCCTAAGGACAGTTGGACATACAGAGGAATGGGGGGATTGAACCGCTAACCTGCAATTAGTAGACAACACACTCTATCAATGCGTTTGTCCATCTCACTCCTCCTTTTCACCAAAATTGTGAACAAGATCCTGAAATACTTAAATTCCTCCAACCCAGAGGAAGTAATCGGCCAGTTTCAAGAAAAGATGGCCTCGGAGGGGCTGACTGCTATCCCGGCCACGACCGTCCTAGTAGTAGCTGGACTCACACACCAACAAAAAGGGGCGATTTAAAAGTTTCTAAAGTCTGAGCAGTTTTAACGTGGAAAAACAAACTGTTCCAGCGATTCGAAGGAACTGCTATAAAGGCTTGATCAAATCTGCTGTTAATCTGAATCTCAGAACAGCCAGAGGCATCTGGTTCGTCAGTTTCAGTGCTTTAACTGGGGTATGAAGAAGCAAGACTTCTAAGTAAGAGGATGCCAGTCAGTTTAAAACTTAAAAAACAAACAATAAAGTCTCAAAATTGATGCTGAAACAGACAGAAAGTCAGTGAACAGTGGCCAGTACTGGGTTCTATGATCACATTTCATTTTCCTGTTGCATTTAGGCATAACTGCTCAGTGTCCACATACAATTGATCACAATAATCCACAATAATCCAGCCAAGTAGTAGGTAGATCGGGCTTTATCTTGGTTAAAGTCTCAACTGAAAAATGCTGCACTGAGGCGGTTTGCAGAAAAGAACAATGAATAATTAGGAAAATAATCAACATAATGATACTAAGTGCTAGGTGAAGCCCTGCTCTGTAATAATATCCACATGTGGCGGGCTTGACAGAAGTAATACGAATCTGAATGAAGTCAAATTAGGCCTTTTAACATCATGCTGATAACAGTTCTACTTTTTTTTCTTTTTTACTCATTCTGATAGTCAGAAAGCATCACAGCAAAATGTGCAAATCAGGGAGCATTTCAGTAACCCATCTTTTATAACAATCCCCTCCTTATTGGACAATGACAAACAAATTTCCAATTATTTCAAAGGAATATAGCACAACACAACCTGCACTCCACTGCACAGTGTAACAACAGTTTATTCAGTTTATTGAATTTCTTTATTCTCTTCCTAATCTGAAACTTCATTCTCTGAATGCCTGAGCACAGTCAGAGAAGAAGAAATGAGGCCCTGACAGAGCGAAGGTCATTACACTCATTAGACCTCCTTTGCCTCGAGCCGACTCAATGCAGCAAAACATTTCAGAGTGTTTGATGCCATCGTATGATCGCGGCTCGAGGATGAGGCCAGTGTGGGAGCAGTTTAAAGTGCAATGACACCAATGGCTGCTGGATACTGACTTCAGCTGACTCGCATTCAAACACCAGTCGAACACGCTGGACGTAAAGTTACAAGAAAGTTCGACCACGGTGGCTGGAGAAAGTCCTCCTGTACCTTATTATGCAAATTGGTACAAACAAGGAAAATCAAAGAACCTAATCACAGGTAATGACAGAGCTTTATTAGCAACACACCTGAAAGTGTAATAATTAAAGTAGACTTTAGAGCAAATGTGTAATCATCATTAGAGCAAAAGGAGTTGGGAAAAAGAGAATATTGTCCCCACAACATGTACACTGAATGTTCAATCAAATGAAGATTTACTGAACAAGAACTTGGAGGCATTTGATCTTTTGTTTTAATCATTCACAAGCTTAGAGCAGAAGAAACACAGAGCGCCACTATATTTTTTATTCTTCAAATCAAATTTGACAAACTATACAGTACATTGTTTGAAAGCACCAAATGTCATGATCCAAGCACTATGAACCAAAACTAAGCCAACAACAGTTACTTACTTTGGACTGTTACGACCCCAAGTTGGTTGAGGTGAAAGTTGAGCAAAATAAAAGTAGAAGAGAAGAAGGAGTCAAGTTCAGCCTTTCAATCTTTGAGGATAAAACAACAAATCAACAAACGTCCCAAATAAAACCTACAAACTCTCCATCAAGAGAGGAAAAGTCAGAAAAAGAGAGTACGACTAAAATGGTAGCCATTTCAAGAGGACAAGAGGTGAAGAGTTGCAATGAGAACACAAACCAAAGGAGAAACTACAACAAATATTAAAGCAGAACTTAATTTAAACTTCTTGCTTCCTACTTGCGTGTAATAAAAGTCTAAACCAAAAAGCTCAAAATAAGGCTCTGAGTGGACAAGAAAAGGTGACAAGAAAATGGTCAAGAAATGTGTGCTACATTTAATGCACTGCCCAAGTGGGAAGTTTTACCTAGAAATAGCATACTTTTCGACCTCTCATGTTCACAAAGTTGAAAGTAATAATAGATGCCTCCAGTTTGCTTTCTTTCTTTTCTACAATCTTTGAATGTCAACAGACATTAGTTCACTACACTATAGGTTGCTTTAGACATTTAAACATTAAGCTCGTTAAATGCAGAAAAGCTGTGTTTACGTACAGTTTATTGTGAAGGCTGCATTTTTGGAGAACGACATTAAATGCAGAAGTCGAGCTTCAGAAAACTCACTGACTTTTTTAAAGGAAACTTCATTTTTTTTGGCATTTTTGTACATCTTTTCCAGTCTGAGATCAGTAATTTCCCATTGAATGCAGAACTATTCTTGGAATCGTTACGTAGAACTAGTCTACACTGTACTACTGTAGTACTTTTGTTACTCAAGCACATACTACTACAACAATTTAGTAATTATATTAGACACATTATCATTACATAGATGACTAATATATAAAATGGTCATTAATTTGTCAGCTGTAAAACAGTAATCTAATGTAAATACCAAAGTGAAAAAGAGAAGAAAACAAGACCTACAGTTAGCACATTTATTGTTTTGATCTCTTCTGTTATGTAAGTGTAAGTTTTACTTTAGTTTGTCAGTAATGCAATTACCTCTTCAAGCCACTGCCACATTCTCCTTTACATTTCTAGAGGACAGAGAAAATACGTACCTCAGAAAAAACACATACTATCACACTGCCACTAAGTGATCACTGCTATCATTGTACAATCGAGTTAAATCCAGGAAAAAGCGAGCAGATGAATAATTCAAAGTGACACATCAGATAAAAAAAACTTTGTAAAGTCGCCTATTGAAAGTTCTTCTTGCCTCTGTGCTTTGAATGAGCGCTTTCACTTATTCACGCTCACACATGAGTGCATTCACTCCACTGCACCGAGTCCTGCGTGTTCTGAAGCTACTGCAACATTAAATGCATTTGTGATGTTATTACATAGCGCTGGTGTTGTTCGGCACCAGTCGAACACGCAGAGACCGGAGGGCTGCTGCTGGGAGGACGAGGGTGCAAAGATGAAACACAACCCTCACAGGAAGGCTGGAAAAACAGCCTCTTTCTCTTATATCTTTCTCTAAATGTTGCTTTTTCTGTTTGCTTCTTTTGCAGACAGGAAAATGTTCATATCAGCTAAAGATTTATAGACACGAGGGCGGTTCAGAGTATGAAAATGCACTCTAAGTAATGTCCACTAACAGGTTTGATTCCTCCGTACTTACTTTCTAATGATGTGTTTATAGATGGGAAGCTAGTGAGGGGTGTATAGCTTTTAGCTGCATCAGTGGCTCCTGCTGATTGGTCAGAAGAAGCTGCACAGAAAATGCACCTTTAGACAGCTGCTTCCTGCATGGGTATCCAAAGTGTGGAGTATTTCAGAAGGCAAAGAAGAACCTAAGGAGGTCAAAGTTAGATATCCTGCAACACATTCTGGTAGCTTCACATAGGGCACTGTGTTGCCCGCTCCTCATTTTTCATAAAATTGAGGTCTCAGCTATGCAATGCAAATCGGGAGCATCAAAGATCAGACGCCTCACAAAACATCAAAAAAAATTTGAAATTACCTGTTATTAATCCAAAATGAAGACAGATCTGGCAGCATATTTTTCTTCTCAAATGTTTTCAAAAACACAGTGCGCTGAAGTGCTTTGGAAATGTAAGATAACGTTTCCAAGCAAGCCGCCGTGCTGGTCCAATTTGAAATAGGGGATAGAAAAGAAGTTTCTACAATGTCATATGGACATTTTAGTGTTCAGAAGCAAAGATCTTGCTGTAAGTATGCTGATTAGAGATGAATTTATATATCAATACATCCTTGCATTGCATTCCTTTCTTGTTTTACTGCACATCACTTTTCAGATGGCAGAAGACATCTGTCTTCGCCCATTGTGTCCAGTAGGCTAAAACATGAAGCAAATCGGATATAACCAGGTTTTTTAGTTCAACTTAAACCTAAAACCTCAATCTCACAGCCTCTAACATGATCCGATGCCTCGCATAACTCTGGACAAACTTTTTGAACCGTTGTCACTCTAAAACAAGGACAGATGCAGCAACTGCATTTCATCTCTGAAATGTTTTCAGAAACACTTCGTACTGAACTGCATTTGTAATAAAAGAGTTTCCAAGAAATCCAAGAGCAGAGAGCCTTCCAGTGAAGTATCAGTCAGTGTTAGCACGGTTGTAGGTGGGGTGAATCCTGTTGAAGAGCAGCTGTCAATAATTCAGAGTTTTACCCCCATCAAGGGTCCGATGTTTTGGAGCGGTACAATCCTTTGCACTTAAGAACACCTCTGTGGATACGTGTTATCAGGGTTTCCACCAGAAAAGGCTTGAGACCCTACACCAACCCAGCACACAGAAAGTTCTGGTTAACTCTCAGATAGAGCTGGTAAAAACTATGGATGCACTTACAATAAGTCTTTTTCTGGCCAGTGGCATCGGTCAGAAACAGACTAATGGCAGCATTAAGCTCAACTCCCATAATTTCTTTGATAACTGGCCAAGGATGAGGTACTGTCTGGCTGCACTCTCCTGACCCGAGGCTACTATATGATGAGGCTTATTAACAAAATGTTCAGTCTACATGCTGGTTATTCAGAATCACGAACTCTTTTACTGGTGTTCCTGCAGCTTGCTTTGTGTGTGTGCTTGTTGTATATATATATATTCAAAGCTTTATTATTAGCTGCAGTTTAGCATTTCTCTGTTTTGTAGCATGTTAGCCTATTTGAAATTCTCTCTCAGTGATGGCATTCCTGATTCCTCCCTTAAAAATGCATATAGATATAATTAAATGAATATGATAAATATGCAATGACTAGTCAACTAATGCCTTTAACGGGTTAACTAGGAAAATCTTTGGTCAGGAGCAAGGTTAGTCTGCAGACTCTCAAAAAACAATGCCTATGTTTTACTTTGACGCAAATGTCCTCAACCTAATCTGCATTTGAAGATGGAACATGTTTTTAGAGAAAATTCCTGTAATGTAATCTATTAACAAAGGTAAAAATAATTTGCCTGCCATGTTCTGAGGATGCTTTGGGTATGTTCTCAAGGCGACTTGTTTAAAATGTTTAGAGAATAGCATCTTTCCAGAACTTTCTTCTGCCTTTGAGAAGAACACTCTAAGATTCAAGGAAAACTTCCTACTGAAAAAACTACCAGAACTTTTCAAAACTTTCTCAGAACGTAAAAAATTCTAGTTCTCTTCCTGCCAGAAGGGTGTGACAAAAGTTCCACATTGCACGTTTAAAACTTTCTAGTCACTGATTGCTTTTACCTAAATTTAAGGTAAGTGTTTACATCTCTGGAGATCAATTTCAAAAAAGTGAAACTTTATTTTCGTCTGTACGAAGACCCGAAACAGAGGTAAAAACTGCATTTTTGAATTTAACCGACTCGGTAAACCCTGCTTGTAATCCTCCCCGATCCTCCTCATTTCACCTCCTGGTCAGGTTTCTTTCGACAGCCTTTGATCCCCTCAGTTACTGAGTGTATTAATAAATCCAGCCCAGTGACTCAACAGACAGTCGGGCCACTCGGGTCCTGACAGGGAGGAGGGATACTCTCCCCGCCAGGGCCTGACCGCAGCGTGACTCCAGCCGGCCTACTTTCCGGTGCTGGAGAAAAGAGCCACTCTGCGGGGTAAAGTGAGAGGCTAATTGTCGAGAGGGGCGCTGAAGGAGCAAAGCTGAATGAACTCTAATTAGGGCGCGATTAAGGCGGACGCTCACAGCTGTAAAAATCCATTAACCTTTAATCGTACAGTTCATCACACACTTGAGGTTAGAGTGTGTGAGAGAAAAAAAGAGGCAGATCAGGGTGTCCATGAAGAGAAAACAAAGCCGTGTGGTGACAAAGAAGCAGACATGACAATGAGTTAAACATTACCCGTTATATCATTTATTGATTTCTATTATAAGTCATGCTAAGATTGAACTTGCTCACTACAGAAAATGCTGTGTGACCTTTGTTTGGTCATCTGCTTAACCTGAAAATTCTTTGGCAGCTCAGAGGAAAGGATTTGCTCTTTAATTCTAATTACACTAATACAGATAAACTAACCAGACAACTTGTGATTAGTTTCATTCCTCCATTTCCTGAAGGTGAAGGCAATGTAATATGTCAAAATGAATTTAGTTGCAGAAAATCTTCACATCTGATGGTCTGCAGATGGGGAATACAAGGGATGGAAAATTCCACAATTGCACTATAGCACATATAAACATTTATGGGTTCAGAAATAAAGTTGTGCACTGGAAACGATGTGCGGTGCAGAGGAGCATTTACATGCAAATACATCCTTGTATCATGTACTTTTCTTGTTTAACTGTACACCAGTTTTCAAGAACATCTGTCTAATGTACTATTCGCACGAGATTAGCATTACCTCAGGACCAATGGTGATTTGTAATAACTGCGGAGGAGGTCGGTGATCTTAATCCCATGCAAATGCGTTATGTCTGTAATTTGTAAAATAAAAATTTCCCTGAAAATTACCTACCATATTTCACCAAACACCGATGTCCTGTGATAATACTAGTCCCATGCAAATCTGCATCTCAGTGATTGGGGGATATTTTCATTGTTGTTAATTTTTATACTGCGCGCCTTTTTCTACCTTTTCCCTGTTGAATTACAGAGGCTGCTTTTGAAATTATTGACTGCATTTTAGGAGCAAATGCAGGAGTAGCCCTATACACAACAGGTCTATGGACCATTCACAGCAACAGCCAAATGGAATCAACAAGAAGAGGGAAATTTGGAAGGACACTGAGATGGATGACATGCGCAGCAGTATGCGGTAAGCATACAAGAGGTGATTGATAAGTTTTGAGCCTGACCAAGAAAAAAGTAAAAGTAAATTTAAACAATGCTTTATTTCTCAACATAATCCCCTTGTAAGTCCACACATTTCTTCCAGCGTCTCTGTAGTGCCTTGATCCCGCTCTCATAAAAGGTCTTATCCTGCTCCTGTAGGAAGTCGTTTACCGCAGCTATGACGTCATCGTTTGTGGCGTAGTGGGTCCCAGCAAGGTGCCGTTTCATATTTGGGAAAAGATGAAACTATACCAGATATTAGCTAACACTCCTGACCTGTAGGTGCAAATCTACAGGTGTTACTTCATGTAAATGTAGTTTTCAGCAAGAAGCCATGATACAGAAAGAGTCTTCATTGTAGTATATTTACTGAAATCAGAATTCAAGCTGAGACTGTTTTAATATGTCAGTAAACAAGTGAATAAACACTTGATTAGCCGGTGAATGACTCATTCAACCTCTGGGCTGATGCTGTGTCATTCATCTAACTTTCAGTAAGCATTGCCTTCTCAAAGTCTAAAATGTTGATTTTAATTAGAGCATCGGCCCCCAGACACTCGGTGACGCGTCTGTAAATATCCAAATATCAGAACAGAAGATGTAATGACTCAACCTCTGGCCCTATGTTTAAGTAGCAACATTTGACCTTTAATGGAAAAGCTCCCATTGGGCCACAGCAATGATGTGATCTGATGTTAAATAAGAGGACGGACGGATACTGCCTCAGGGGCAAAACACGTCAAGTATTGATCAAGGTTTCGCTTTCTATGGAGTTTTAATAGCAGATTTGTGCACCTGAAGGTGATCACTGCAAATACCAACTGCTTCATTGAAGAGAAAAAAAGGAGTACCATAAATTATCAGGTACAGGAGAACATAAAGGATGATTTCTAATTGACTTTTCACAATAAAAGCCAATAAGAAATGAGAAAGTCTATATCCTTTGGGTAAGTGGAAGATGATAATAGCTTAACAGCAATTTTGTTTCAAAAATGCAAAAAAAGTGCAAGCAATTAAAAATAATTATGAAACAAAATACTTTTTTTTTAAATTAGAAAACGGTGCAGCAACAGGTTACTTATGATTTAATTTCATGTTGGTTTTCTTATCTGCGCTACATTTGCTAATTATTTATTTACATTACAACAATAAAACACATTTCCAGGCCTCCAACAATTTATCAGTAATTATCCCTTCATTATTGGATGGTTTCAACTATAAAAAATCTGCAGAAAGTGAAAACAAAATGAAGTGACTGGAAGCTTGAAGCAGCCATATGGTGAGTAAGACTTGAGTTTGTAGTTGTTTCTGGTGGAAAGCAGAGTGAAAATTAGCATTTTTCTAAAGCAACAGGTCAACATGGAGGAGATATTTGCATTTAAGGCAAACGGGAAGTTCAGCAGATTTGAAAACTGGGAGGTTTCTGCTTTAAATATGACAACCTAGTCTTCAGTCAGTTTAAATAAGTATTAGACATTAGGTTTCTCTGCATTTGAGAAAAAATTAACGCCTATTTGAGAATTTCTAAAAAAAAAACATTCAAGGCTGCCTTAAGACTAACTTTAGAGAAAACATATGTGCTACACAAGCAATAATGTAATTATAATTTCTTATTTTTAAAATAAAGCAAACACTGATCCAGTCCATGACATAAAATTATAAGAAATGCTTGAAAATGTATTCATAAATCACAAAGCCTTCAATCCTATGATGCACAAAACTCACCAACAATTTTGAAAGACATGTTTTCCTTTTTAAAAAAAAAAAAATCACCAGAATTACATCATTTGTTAGAGCCAGAAACTGTTGAAACAGGAATAGTTTTCAGATTTTTCACCTTCCATGTGTGATGTGCAGTTATAGCTGGAAAAATTACACAAATCTAAACTAAAAACTGTGATTTTGCATCACCATTACTTTTGAAAAACTCCCCCAAAATACACTGTTTGCATCAGAATTAACTCTACTGCAGTCAACATGCAAGTCTCAAGCAAACCGCAGACAGTATTTAAAGAGAGCAGATTAGACAACAAAAGAATATGATGTACTGAAACAAACAAATAAATGCTGCATGGTTAAAAAAAAAAACCTTACAGAGAATAGCAAGGTGTCAGCAAGTTATTTGAAAATGCATTCAGCATGGTGAAATATCTTTCTCGAGTTGATGTGTAGAGTGGTGTGACAAACATTGAATTTATAGAGGCTGAAAAATGGGAAACAGCTACTGTTTCTTCCAGTATTCACAACATGTAGACACTTCAAAAAATGCATGTTGATTTGATTACATTTTTTTTATATTTTTTGTAAAAATAATTAAAGAAAGTACATTTTTCTGTAATATTTATGGCATTATAACTGTGATGCTGCACAAAAGAACTTCTAGTTATGGCTGTGCTGTTTCCATAGAAATGCAGGACTTTATACCACAGTGAAAAATTTGTTCACAGTGAGTAAAAATGTGACAGGAGCAAAAGAGCAGTGCTGACCGAGCTTCCATGCAAGACCCTGTTGTTGTTGTTGTTGTTGTTGTCTGAAGCATCATTCAATAATTTGCTAAAGGACACCTCATAAGGAGCGAGACCTGCTGAGACTGCAGACTATCTCTTCTATTATCTCTTCATGTAGAAAATTGTTTTAAGATAAAACCACTTTATTCCCCACTTTAAAGTCTAAAAGGTGAAAATTTGAAACATTTGGCTCCAGCTCTTATAGGTGAAGCAGAGCTGAAGAGGTGATGTGTCTGACACCGACTCTTCCATATTTTCAGCGTTTTTACTTCTCTTCTTTTTTAGTTCCTCCAGCTGCAGCATGGCTACAGTTTCTGCTTGCAGAGCACGTTTGGTGAAAGTACAGCAAGTTTTTTTTTCTGTAATTTAGTGCTGAATTTAATCTTCCTGAGCAGTACCGAGGCAGTAATGACAGTAGTGTCTGGTGCACTGTGTACCTGTGTGGTCTGAGGCCGCTGAAGCTAAATGACAAACAGATGCCAGGTAATGAGTTGGGCCTGACCGAGCACCGGCTTCTGACACTGCAGACAGATGGATGGACGGGCAGGGTGACAGCACGAAAACAAATAAAAAATGTGCTTTCAAATGTAGCCCCATCATGTTTTAGAAATGAGGTTTTGCCGTCCTTCACCGTGTCAGCTGAACACAAGGAAAGACTCCACCTCGAATGGTCAGTTTATCAAATTCCAAAAACATCAGCCCTGGAGATGTTTTATTTTTACACTACTGTATATGCTGGAATGATGTAACGCTGAATAAATGTGTGACTCACATATCACTGGTGTGAAGATCACTTAAGATGTTATTCTGGTAGTTTGTTCCTAAAAGCAGATGGCTAGGAGCAGCTCGAAAACACTAGAAAAATATAAAAATACGTCTCCGTCTTTGCTCACTCACTCTACCACATTATTACAGATGGCATGTTTTTAAGCTGCAGCACACAACATCCTGCTTAGCAAATGTGTTCCTGTAGCTTGGATCCTATAAATAGGAAAAAAAGCTTGAGAGCAAGTCTCCAAAGTGGGAGAAGAAGTATTCAGATTCTGTACGTAAAAAAAAACTAAATAATACAGCAATATAAAAATACTCCATTACAAATTAAAGAACTGCATGAAAAATGCGACTTAAATGAAAGTACACAGCAGCAAATTGTAGTTTTATAGTATTAAAGTCCTGGTTTGGTCCCTCCGCCATGCAACAGTAGAGTTATGTGATGATCGGTGTACGTTTGTCTGTCTGTCTCTGAGCAACATTACTCAAAAACTGACTTATGGATTTGGATAAAATTTTCAGGGAAGGTCAGAAATGACACGAGGAGCAAATGATTTGATTTTGACATATATATATATATATATACACATATATATATATATACACACACACACACACACACACACACACATATATATATATTCAATTCAATTCAGCTTTATTCCAGACACTGGGTCCAAATACACACACCATAAAAACAAGGACACAACAAGACACAGAAAAGATACAATCACATATATATATACACATATACAGTGCCTTGTGAAAGTATTCGGCCCCCTTGAACTTTTCAACCTTTTGCCACATTTCAGGCTTCAAACATAAAGATATAAAATTTTAATTTTTTGTCAAGAATCAACAACAATTGGGACACAATCGTGAAGTGGAATGAAATTTATTGGATATTTTATACTTTTTTAACAAATAAAAAACTGAAAAGTGGGGCGTGCAATATTATTCGGCCCCTTTACTTTCAGTGCAGCAAACTCACTCCAGAAGTTCAGTGAGGATCTCTGAATGATCCAATGTTGTCCTAAATGACTGATGATGATAAATAGAATCCACCTGTGTGTAATCAAGTCTCCGTATAAATGCACCTGCTCTGTGATAGTCTCAGGGTTCTGTTTAAAGTGCAGAGAGCATCATGAAGACCAAGGAACACACCAGGCAGGTCCCAGATACTGTTGTGGAGAAGTTTAAAGCCGGATTTGGATACAAAAAGATTCCCCAAGCTTTAAACATCTCAAGGAGCACTGTGCAAGCAATCATATTGAAATGGAAGGAGTATCAGACCACTGCAAATCTACCAAGACCCGGCTGTCCCTCTAAACTTTAACCTCAAACAAGGAGAAGACTGATCAGAGATGCAGCCAAGAGGCCCATGATCACTCTGGATGAACTGCAGAGATCTACAGCTGAGGTGGGAGAGTCTGTCCATAGGACAACAATCAGTCGTACACTGCACAAATCTGGCCTCTATGGAAGAGTGGCAAGAAGAAAGCCATTTCTCAAAGATATCCATAAAAAGTCTGGTTTGAAGTTTGCCACAAGCCACCTGGGAGACACACCAAACATGTGGAAGAAGGTGCTCTGGTCAGATGAAACCAAAATCCAACTTTTTGGCCACAATGCAAAACGATATGTTTGGCGTAAAAGCAACACAGCTCATCACCCTGAACACACCATCCCCACTGTCAAACATGGTGGTGGCAGCCTCATGGTTTGGGCCTGCTTTTCTTCAGCAGGGACAGGGAAGATGGTTAAAATTGATGGGAAGATGAATGGAGCCAAATACAGGACCATTCTGGAGGAAAACCTGTTGGAGTCTGCAAAAGACCTGAGACTGGGACGGAGATTTATCTTCCAACAGGACAATGATCCAAAACATAAAGCCAACTCTACAATGAAATGGTTCACAAATAAACGTATCCAGGTGTTAGAATGGCCAAGTCAAAGTCCAGACCTGAATCCAATCGAGAATCTGTGGGCAGAGCTGAAGACTGCTGTTCACAAACGCTCTCCATCCAACCTCACTGAGCTCGAGCTGTTTTGCAAGGAAGAATGGGCAAGAATTTCAGTCTCTCGATGTGCAAAACTGATAGAGACATACCCCAAGCGACTTGCAGCTGTAATTGCAGCAAAAGGTGGCGCTACAAAGTATTAATGCAAGGGGGCCGAATAATATTGCACGCCCCACTTTTCAGGTTTTTATTTGTTAAAAAAGTTTAAAATATTCAATAAATTTCGTTCCACTTCATGATTGTGTCCCACTTGTTGTTGATTCTTGACAAAAAATTAAAAATTTAAATCTTTATGTTTGAAGCCTGAAATGTGGCGAAAGGTTGAAAAGTTCAAGGGGGCCGAATACTTTCACAAGGCACTGTGTATATATATATATATATATATATATATATATATATATATATATACATAGTCTGGATCCAGTGAATTTTTTTCATGATTTCAGTCGTCAGAAATGATACAACTGAGCAGCCATGGTGGAGTACTTTCCGAGTGCTTTTCTTGTTATATATGTCATTATTGAATTCATAATAGTGAAGCATCAGTGTGTCAGCAGCATGGTACTGCTGCAGCTGCTGTATGTTTGACCTCTTTTATATGCAGTTACATATACAGAGACAACAGATAAATCTGAGGGCTCCAAACGTGATTAATGGGAGAGGAAAGAAGAAAAAACACAGTTCTGTTCCACAAGTCTGTTTCATTTTTTCCTCTAATAACTGATTTTTAATAAGATGTTGGGTCTCTTGAACATTTATCAAAATGAAACTATGTGACAAGTTTAAAGGGAAAAATTACTTTTTTGTGAATCTGACTACACATTGTTTTTTGCAAGAAGCCAAAACGGTTGGAAACCACCCGTTTAATCTACAGCTATGTGCTGTTTGTGCATTATGTCCAATCTCCATCTTAAAAAAGCTGTCATATAAAGGTATCGGGGTGGAAAGTACAATATTGTCTTCTAAGATGTTGTGGAGTGAAAGGGTAAAGTAGCTGTCACATCTAAACACATCAGCTTTATGTCTGAATTAACACCAATCTCACTAAGTTGGACCTAATACCATTTCTGTTTCACTTTTCAACACAGTATAACTGAACTGCATACAGTAGCTTTAACAGACAGACACATGCAACTTTTTTCAACTTTTTCCACATTTAACAACAATACTTGTCCAAAAACATCACAGACAGCAAAAGTTTTCTGTCAAAATCACAAAACTTTTTTCTACTTCACTTTGCTCCACAATTTCACATCTTTTACAAACTGAAACGTCCATAAAGATAAACTTCACTGCAATGAAGACAAAGTCTGTAACAGTTCAGATTAATGAGACACTCCAGCAATGAATGTAATCCAGGTTTAAGCAAACTGGACTACAAAAGCTGAAGCTGAAGTTTAGTTTGTTGCTTCCAGCTTGCAGGAGTTCTTCCTCTTAGTTTACTGGATACCTGCATTATCAGAGAGCAGCAGGATCCATATGAATCTCACCAAAGAAAGAAAGCTGCACTCAACAACACATGTAGAACTACAGCGTTAATTAATAACTTATAATTTTAAATTATCTCTGATATGGAGACAGGATCAATGAGGATCTACCAGCAGGCCCCAGTGTAGACCTACATCACCACAGACATGTGAGCTGTCACACAGAGTCACAATTTATTTGTTATTATTAATGTAAAAGTGACTTATTTCTGAAGGACAGAATTTCGTCATTTTTTAGACTGATGCAGCAGCAATGTAAAATATAAAAGTTTTAGGAGACTGTTGTGTTTGGTTGCTTGGTTTATGGTGACAGCGTTTTGAGAAATACACTGCCTCCATCCAAGTACAAAGCAGGTGGAGGATTTTAATCTGGCCGTCTCTATTTATTTGTGGCAGAAAAGCTCTGTTCTGTTGATGTCCAAGACATTGTTTGTGGAGTTTTTCTGCCCATATTGGCCTGCAGACGGCGAGAGTGTGAGAAGAAAGAACACTGTAAACAGTTGTTTAGTGTTAGTTTTATTTACTGCTTTTACTTTGTAATTTCATTACATTTTTCAGTGATTTAATTTAGTATTAATTTTATTTTTAATGTAAAAACAACAACTAAATTATTACTATTATGTTTTTTAGGAAATTGAATACATGCACAAAATGGGGAAAATCACCTCTCTTTGCTAAATATTATTTTTCTACTAGATTTTTATATTTTTATATTTGCATATTTCTTACGCTACTTCAAAAAATGTCAGATTTCATGCATGCACTGATAAAATTTCTACTTATTTCTGTTGTACAGTGTGTGAAATCAATAAATCTGCTCTCTTCTATTCTACACTATTATTTCCCCTCTGCAGTTCTTTGCCATTTATCACAACAGTTTATCACATGATGCTTTTATTCCTGGACTTTTCTGGGCTAATGACCAACTTACAGTAACAACACACAACTGAAGAACCGCTGTCACATTTTGTTTTCTTCTCATCGCACAAAACTCACCCGCCAGTTCCCACCTGCGCTGCACTTTCCTCCAAACACCGGGAGGCTCAGGCTGAGGCCACACTGACCCTTTAATAACAGGCTTCACCTCCTAAAGCTCTCCATTACAGACAGATGAGAGGCTGGATGATGCTGCTGGCAGCCGGGCTCAGGTTTCCAGCCCACATCCCTCTGATATGACGGGTTGGAAACATAAACTGAGCAGACACACCAGCAGTCGGTGTGCGTGTGTGTCACTACAGTGTTGAGCTGCATATAAGAGATTCAGGACTCTGCTGTGAAAGAGGCTAAACTCCACCTGTTGGAGGGACTGAGGTAGTGCTGAAAGAGGTATTTTTAAAGACGGACGCCCCCACTGACCTCCACCTCGATGCCCATTAACGTAAGAAGGAACCAGAAGATGATAAGAAGGAGAAGACAGAAGTCTCTCCGGTGTAATTTTGAGACGTTGCAGAAATAAATTCATAAAGAACTTAATTAGCTTGTCTATCTGTCAAATCTGATTTTACTACAGTTCTGGGACCAAAACAACCCACCAGAGAAAACACCAGACTCTGTTTCGCAGGTATCTGATGCTAATCTGTCTGATCTGCAACATCTGGCACAAGAATTTCCTTCAGAATTAATGAAGTTCTATCTTATCTTATCTTATTTTATCGTATCCGTTTTTGTCAGAGTTCACTTTCTGATTATCTTTTTACTCTGAAAGTAGTGTCATTGCCGTTGACGTCACCGATGTAATGATGTGTTCCAGAAATGTGTTTAATAAATCTATTTTCCAAGAACAGCAGATGACATTACTGAGATAGACGAGGCTTGAATACAAGACAAATGACTTCAGACACATCTAAAATTAGTGTGGATTCACAAACATAGACACCAAAAAGTGCACCACAAAGCTGTTATCTCCTGGTTTATATAGCTTTACAGCTGCTTTTATGTAGGTCAAACAGTGAAGTGTGCAAATACACGACTTAACATTGTAAAAATAAACATCTGTCTAATTTTCCATGTCAAAGAAGCCTATGTCAATGTGTTTGGTAGGTGTAATATCCTTGTTTTTGCCAGCTTTGTTTGAAAAGTAGATGTAAATGGTCGGTCGGTCGGTCGGTTGGTTGTAAAACAAGACCAGCAGCTGCAATGTAGAACAGTGGTGTGGTCCCCAGAGAACAGATTATACTAGAGCGTAAAATTCTAAGCAATATTAGCAAGTTCAAACAGGGTTTCAAAATGACTACAAGTGCAGCAAAATCTACAATTTTCTCTTGCAGGAATTGTCTTGTCATTCTCTGATTTTAAACCTTTAGCTACAAATCAAATGCTTCAACTCACTGTATGGAAGAGTCGGACTAAATGACGACACATTTGTTATTCAAATTTCAACCGAGGGTGCAAAATATTAAACTGAGGGCGTTGTGCATATTATTTCCACCCCTGTAGTACCAGACCAGCCTGAGACACGGTATTAACGCTGATTATTGACAGCAGTACAACAGGTCAAACGGCTAAATCAGTCTGTGAGCAAGAGACATCAGTGATTGTGGGAGGAAAATGCAGCTCTTCATATGAAAATAAAAATCAGTTCATCTGTCCATTCATCCAGTCTTTCACATTTTTTAGTTAGCTTTTATTATTTTGACAACAAAGTGACAAAAAATCCTCTTGAGTCTGATTTTCAAACATCTATGAGCACTCAAAATTATCAACCTATAAGCTACAAATGCGTGAAAGTAAATGTTCATGAGTGCTACAGTTGTTTCCTCTTCTATTTGTCAACAACAAATGGTAATCTGTTATCATGACCATGGGTGAGGGTTGAATGAAGAGCATTCTCATCATGACGGTCTGGTAAAACATCTACATTCATCAGACATCACCAAAAAAAAAAAAAAAAAAAAAAAAAAAAATATATATATATATATATATATATATATATATATATATATATACTAAGCCAGCAACAAGAAAAAGCTGTTTTCACCTAATCTTGTCAATAAAATGTTTAAATAAAGAACTTTAGACTTAACTTTAATCAATAAGTAGCTGTAATTTGTGGTTTTCAAAAGAAATGATACTGTATTTTCATGCAAAAAATAGATTAAGTTAATTATTTAATGATTCTTCAAGTTATCAACTATTGTTCTGAGATGTTAAATGCAAAGTTACTAACCATTAAGAGGACTAAAACAGCTGCGGTACAAACAACCTACATTAAGAAACACATTTTCTATGGAAATTGAGAGCAGCAATCTTGAATTCTTAGCAGAAACCTGGAAAAAAAAAAGTTGCCAGATCCAGAAATCATTATGACTCTATTTTAAGTAACCTGAATTTGATCAAGTCTGAAACCTCAAACAGTCATTTTAACCAATATGTCCTCACTCTTAAGGCCTAAAACTCTACATGATCCTCACAAAGATGGACATACACCTACACACACACACACCTACACACACACACACACACACACACACACACACACACACACACACACACACACACACACACTAAGCCAGCGCCAAAGGGTGTTTTTTAATGACGGCGTCATCGGGGTCAGCAGGAGGATCACCTGAAGGCTTGATGGAGGAATCCAGCTGACTGTTTGACCTTTAAATTCAGCCACACGAACACAGAGCAGTTTCCATCACTTCAGAGGGCTTTACACTGACTTCCATTCATTTCCTGAAGCCTTACACCAACCTTAAAACCATGTCTTCATATTAAAATTGAATGATTTACATTAGGTGGACTTGTTTTGGTCCCCAGATGGGAGGCAGGTCCCAGTATTACAAGAACACACACACATGAAACAAACACACATGCTGAGTGTTGGTTTCACACCATCGAGGCGAACGTGGACGCTGAAAATTAACATTCTGACAAGTGTTGACTTTAATTATACGTGATGATGCTGAACAACAAACACGACAGAGCCAATAACACGAGGCGCTGGCAGGTTAGCACCAATGACAGATTATTAAAGCAGGAATCGTGTGTCAATGTGTGTGTGTGTGTGTGTGTGTGTGTGTGTGTGTGTGTGTGTGTGTGTGTGTGTGTGTGTGTGTGTGTGTGTGAGGCTATTTGTAAATGTCATCACACGTGTGCCAGCTTTTGTGTTTGCTCATGCCATGTTTTTAATCACTCACATTACTGAGCTATAATGGTGTCTGTTGTATATATTTATGTGTGTGTGTGATGCTGGCAGCTGCACCAACACGCTGTGTATAAAGAGCTCTGATCAGGAGGACATATAATCATCACCAGATGAGTCCAACAGGTGAACACGTCCATCCTGCAGCTTCTGAAAATAAAGTCTATTCCAGGAAAGGTCACAAATTAATGAGGGTACAGATGGAAAAAGGTAAGTTTGAGAGGCAGTGAGCTCATCCAGACGTGTCCATGACTATTCCACCAGATAGAGGTTACAGGAAGATGTTTGCTTACAGCCACAGAAGAGCGAGGAGGTTGTACTTATTAGATATGAGGGCCATTCCATCTTGAACCATCAAATTATTAGAAGAATGTCTGCTCGGTCATTTCTGATTTGCCCGAAGTTTTATTAGGCTTGTGAGAAAAAGCTGAATTATGAGCTCTTAGGTTATCATTTATTGTCTGTTTGTTCATTTTATGTACATGTATCGTTAATACTTCATGTTAGTAGAGGAGCTCAACATAATTGAAGAAGAAACGTTACACCTCTATAAGGTTTTTGTTCTTGGGAAGATAGCAAGGGCGTCAGTTTGTTTTTAAAAGTGGGGGGGATGGAGACCACAGCCATTGTCAGATGGAAATGCACATCCTGGGTGGCGTGCTGGGTAATCGGGAACACCGGGGATATCCCCGGTGGGCCGCTTTATTGTTGGGCCGCTCCAGTCATAAAATTATAATAATAATAATAATAATAATAATAATAATAATAATAATAATAATAATAATGCTTTAAATCATGGGTCTCAAACTCGCGGGCCAACTGCGGCCCGTGGGACGATATTTTGTGGCCCTCTACTTGAGATCAAAGTTTAGCATTGGTGTCGCACGCCTGCTTTTCTCATATGCTTCCGTGTCGTTGGTAAGACAGCACTTTGAGAAAATGTCGAAGAACGGCGGCAAAATGCTACAAGCTGGGCTCAAACTCACAACCACCGCATCAAAGGCGGAGGCTCAACCTGTTGAGCTATCGGTACATGTGGGTAGAGGGGTCTGTGGGCCGTTATACTACTAATTCTCCCGGGACGAAATTTTGCCCCTGCACGCCTCTGGTCGGAGCTTCCACTTGGCAAATTTAGCATCTGCACGTTTTTTTTTAACCTCACGAAGGTGTGCTGCATGTCTGTGCAACTCTCGGCCGAGTGTGGATGGTGCGTTCAGGAGCATCGGAATTTTCTATACTGCTGAAAATAACTGGGTTTACAACGGCTTACATGTGAAGAATTTGAATGTGTTGGAGACAAAATGACCCCTGACAAAAAGTGGGGGGGACACATCCCCACCGTCCCCCCCTAAACTGACGCCTATGGAAGATAGACTCCACATTTCTTTTATGGCATGGGAACTGATCACATCCACGTATACTGACGAATGAAAAGGACTTCTGACTGTTAACTATAAAAGTTGTTACAGCTGTACTTCTTTGAGAATCTTGATAAACTCTGTCACTCTCCATGTGGTATACAATATTAAATCTTCTTGTTTTTTGGTTTTCGGGTTGATTAATTACAGCAAATTTCTACAACAGCATGAAACATGGATATTTATAAAGTGATTTGTGAAATTTTAGCCTGACATATCAAATTCTTTCAGAGTTCTTTTTTAAATTGTCTGTCGGCCCACTTTTAAATTTGAGACGACGTTTGAAGGACAGAATCTCAGAAAACATTAAACATAAAAGCCTGAAATGTTTACTTCTATTTCTCATCATATCATTAATTCAGAAGCCACAATACAGGAAAAATGTAGTATTCTATCCGCATTCTTAATGACTTTGCATATCTGAAATGTAGACTTTCTTACATTGTATGCATATTTTATATGATATTCTTTATATGTAAATCAACTGTTGAACATACTGAAGTATCGGCGCCTTGATTGTTCAACTCAGTTCTGCTTGTTTTGCCGAGCTGTAACGTACTCTGGCTCTGGGCCTGGAATAGGAGTCATATTTAGTAATCTGATTATGGGTGAGTTGAAATTAAAAAAAAAAAAAAAAACGTGAGTCATGTTTTGAGAACCACTCTGAAACTCTAGATCTCTTTATTTGTGTTTTTGTGGTACAACTTGCCATACCTTCTCAATCAGTTATGAAATTTCAATGGAAAATAACTTTATATTGTTTTTACGGTGATTAAGAATGTTTTGTTTTCTGTTAAATAATAATAATATAAAATGTCACAAGTTGACTCCTGTACTATGATTTTATTTGGTAATGTGAGCTCAGAAATGGGCCTGCAATGACAGCGCCATTTAAAAAATATATACTTGAACTCGCCTATAATCAGAGACAAACTGATCTACTCTTCTAGTAACAGAAATTCTAAACCAATGACATGATGAGTAAAAATTGTGGCTTTGTCTTAGGTTTTGACATACAGAGCCTCAAATTTCAATGTGCAAAAAAAAAAAAGTGCTGAAAGTGGGTTTAACGACAATTTTTTTCTTTAATTACCTCAGATTAGATATATCTATCTTAAATGTAACAGATACCATCGTATCTGGCCCATAGTTTATGATAAAACTTTTTTTTAGGCAAATCAGACAGGGTCGAGCAAAGAGCCATGATGATCTGATTTGGAATGACGTATTAGCATCACATTTCTTGATCTAGCTTCTTCACAATAAAAGCCTTCAAAAACACTAAGCAACAGTCAATACAACGCATCTGTCAGCACTGGCTGCTAATTTCTGAGCCACGCTATGTTCCTACTAAAAAAGACATGAGTATCTGGGGAACTCCATGTCAGCGGATGAGTTTTAATGATTACACAGAGGATTTTCAGGACAAGAAAAAGACTGTAAATGTCAATATTCAGCTCTGGATCATGTTCTGGTTTTCCATCAACCTCTCCAATCACCAGATGTCCTCTGTCTTCCAGTCTGTGCTACATCACCTGTCCGTCACACCCACATCCTCAACTGCTCCAATTATCCATTCAGCTCCCTGCTTAAGATGCTTTCACGCAGAGTCCAACAACAGCACCGCTCAGCTCCAAAATCCCACTATTTCCAAACCTTAGTGCTTCGCCAGGATGGCTTGACACTAAGATGAGCAAAGAGCATGTACAATGCAGTTTGCTATCAGCAGAAGTCAAATTTAAAGCTAGCAATCAGTAGGGGTGGACCCAAATATCCGAATATTTGGTCGTTAGGGTGGTATCCGAATATTTATTTTGAGATCTGAATATTCGGATTCCACCAACCCTCTCCATGTCAGACGATGTCGCACGATCGATATTCGACTTAACAAGACATGAGTATCTGGGGAACTCCATGTCAAGGTGTTTGCAGATAAAACATTTTCTCTCAGCTGAGAATCTCTATCACTCATAAATAATCATCGAGAAACACTTTGTTTAAAGTAAGAGGCTTCTTGCAGCCAATTTACATCACAAACGCTGAACAAAACCTGCTCCCAACAAGCTTGGCTCCATGGCATCAGTTACCATGGAGATCTACCCAGGTTAAACGAGATCCACCTTTCTGACACCAAAAACTCTGATGTTCAGCTCAACTTACCTCACTAACCCCCAAAGTTGTAATACAGCCTTCTGGTTATTGTGAGCTTAATCTCCAAACTAAAAACCTACTTGATGAAACAGTGATTCCTGTTTACTGAAGCGTTAGAATATTGGTGTCTGCGACCGTGAGCGTGTGATTCTTTATTAACTATTAATGAATTGTACAAATAAACATCTGTAGAGTGGTAGACTGACAACTGAATAGTTTATTTAGATTCAGATCTGTTAAAACAAGCAACACAACACTGCAGTGTGGCTTGGAGCTGGAAAGAGTAAGATCAGAAAGTTGATATGACTTCACGAGCAGACGGTGCACACAGCATGAGGCAATATATTAGCACTGATATATGAAAGGTCACATGAAACGCCAATATCCTTTCATTCTTAACATGTTCTAGCCTGCCCTTTACTAGCCTAGCTTAGCTAGACTTTGTATTCCCGTTATAAGGGATATACGGGAATACGGTCTAGCCCTCCTCCATTGACACATTTTGACAGGTTGTCAAGCTCAGAGCAGATCAGACCGAACCAATCAGAGCACCAGAGGCGGGAGTTAACGATGCGTCATCTTCAGGGCCGAGATTACCCATCTAACACCTGTGCACCTCCCGCATACAAACGAAATGGCGACCGCAACAGAGCGAGGTTTCTCTCGTGTGCTTTCCTCTGTTTTGCACGGGCTGAATTTGTCCTTAAAACTGGTCGCCATAACTGTTTGGACTACTTCTTCTTCTTCTTCTTTTAATTCCGGCAGGCTGTACGATAGAATGCGTAATGCTGCCCTCCACTGTTGAAAGGGAGAGCTTAGATTTTCCTCAGGACCCCTGTACGGCGAAGGAAGCTGTTAAAACTACAAAATATCATGGCGGAAAGGCAGTTGTTAGGTCCCTTAGAGATTGCGTCACACATGCGTTACGCTGATTGGCTCTCTCCAATTCAAGCTGTGATCGGTAGTCCCGCCTCTGGGCTAGATTTGGTTCAATGGAGCAGTTCCAGACTGACTTTATGTGTATTTGTAATACACAATATAAAGGCTGTCTGGTCCCCAGGCAAGCCCTTTACCACAGTAGATACACTCAGAAAACTAATAAAACTCTCATAATTATACTGCATTTAGGTATATTTAGCAGTGCAGAAACTTAGCAGTCTCACTCCAAACTTCATTACATTATGATTTTCACATATGGCCACCAAAAACCAGTGATTAATGATTTTGTTCCAATCTCTACTGATTCTTAGAGTTTTTCCTCTCATAAGCACTAAACAGAATGACTAAATTTCCTGCGATTTTAATCCAAATTACACTCAAATGTCTATTTAGTTATTCATTATTACGAATAGTTAGCGACAAGTAAAATTTAAAGCCGCAAGAGTCGACGTTTATGTAATAATTTATTAGTAATAGGTCAAATCACGGTCTCAGTAGTTAATAAAATCTGCTAGAAGAAGAACTCTGAAATACGAATGAACAAAATCCTGTTTAGTGTTAATTTACTCACATTTGACTTGTATTTCTTTTATTTCCTCTTTTAGTCTTTAAATATTATTTTCTATCATTTAGTAAGTTTCAACTTCTTCTTTTTATATTCTTTCAAAACTAAATTTGAAGGTCCTGAATAAGAAGTGACTCAGAAAAATGTTCCTACAGAACTATAGTTAAAGTAAGAAATGACCTACTTAACTATTATGATTTGATTTTGTAGTTAAAGTAATAAAAATAGTATAGATTTAGAAGTTTGTAACTCCACAAAAAGGCCCCAACAAACTAATATCAGGGGCAGAAAAGTGACTTTGTTTCTCCACGCATTAAAGGCTCCACTGCCACAAACATCCTGCAAACACAACACAAGATGAGGCCGTGATGTGATTATGGCTTCATGTGAATTGAAATGTATCACCTCATCGTGTTTTATTAAATATAAATGCATTGTGCTGCAGGTTGTGTGTTTGTTTGCGTGTATGTGTGGTCCTCCAGGTTTCCTCTGCATCCATCACGGTGGCAGCGCCGGACAAACCAATCTCCTCGCTGTCTCTTCTCATTCCATCACACTCGTCCAACCAGCGGCTTCATCAGCCGGCCGGCTTTCATGAAGGCGCCTGGAGGACGGAGATGGACTAACTGAGATTTACGCCGCTCCCATGTGACCTGAAGCCACCGTCTACTGTGTGAGTTTTTCCTCGAGGTATTTACTCGAGGTGAGCAAACTCTGGTGGAAGTGATGATTCTGGAAGAACTAAACTGGTATCGACTGGGAAAGGGTCAAATGGTACCAGCCAGGAGTCAGTGGACGACCAGATCGGCTCTCTCTAAAGCAAAGCTAGAGGTCATCACCTGCCTTCTTACATGAAACAAAGCTTAATTAAGCTTCTAAAACATCAAGTTAAACAGACACTGAGCGGTGGATGCGGAACTGATTTAATGAAATTGATTTTAGATTGGATTTTCCTGGCCCTCCTTGGTTTCCTTGAGTTAATGTGTCTTTTGTTTTTGCCTAATCACTGCATCTAAAGGAATGATAACGAAACAAGTCTATCAGGTAAAGACCCAAGAGGTTAAGGAGGCCCTGTTCATGAGTG
Organism: Acanthochromis polyacanthus; assembly: GCF_021347895.1. Classification (NCBI taxonomy): domain Eukaryota; kingdom Metazoa; phylum Chordata; class Actinopteri; family Pomacentridae; genus Acanthochromis; species Acanthochromis polyacanthus. The sequence continues at coordinate 38,586,648 of NC_067114.1, read as the reverse complement.
ACCATTCGTATTTTATGATGAAAATGTATTCAGACGACTAAGAATAGACAACAAAGTGACAACAAAGATACACAAAGTGACACAACATAACCAAAAACAGATGGAACATGATCACAAAGAGACACAAAATGACCACAAAACAAGCACAAAGATACATATCATGATCACAGAGAAACCAAATAAACACAAACAGACCTAAATAACTAGAAATACAAAATGACAACAAAAAAATGCACAATACCACCACAAAGAGATGAAGTGTCCACAAAGAAACGTGACCCCTGAGAAATACAGAATGACAGCAAAACAAGATACAATTTGAAGAGAATTAAGAGAGACAAACAGCTACAAAGAGACAGAATGACAACAAATAGAGTCAAAACTTCAATTTCACTCAACACAACTACAGAGGTGCAGAATGACTAAAAAGGGACATAGAATGATCACAAAAAAATGAAAAACAACCGCAATTTCACCCAACACAACTACAGAGGTGCAAATTGACCACAAAGACACATAGAATGACCACAAAGAGAGCATAAATTGACTGCAAAGAGCCACAAAGTGACCACAAAGAGACAAAGGCACTACAAAGGGCCACAAAATGACCACAAGGAAACACAGAATGAATACAAAGAGGGAGAAATCGACCACAAAGAGACACACAATGAACACAAAGAAATGCAAGACAACCACAACACAATTACAGAGATACAAATTGACCACAAAGAGCCACAAAATAACCACAAAGGGACACAAAATGACCACAGGGAGACATAAAATGACCACAAAGAGAGAGAAAACAGCCACAAAGACACAAAACAACCACAATGTTAGTCAATACAACCATAGAAATGCAAACTGACCACATAGAGAGGAACCACAGCCACTAAGAGACACAACATGACCTAGAGAGACAGAAAATGTCTCTTTCAGCCAGAAATAGATTTTCCTGCTCTGTCTGTTATGCTCTGTTTTCTTTTAGACTTGTAGTTCTTCTTTGTAGTTTCTGTGCAGTTTGACCCTGAAACTCTGAAAGTCCTGACATGAGTTAAATCAACCCGCTCTCCTGACACACGAGTCCTGAGAGATTTTGGAGGTTCAATCTACCCACAAAAGCCTTCTCTTCATTATGCGTCTCTGGAAAGCAGCATAAATCCACTGTCTGAGGGGCGAGGCCTTTAACCTTTCGTCTGTAAATTCAAGTCACATTAACTTGAAGTAGTGGCATTGATCTGTTCACATAAAGCATGTCAGAATAATGTTTCTATGTAGAGCAGCCCACCTTAATACCACATTTACGTATTCCACAGACAATAACTGCCATGTATTGATTTACTGATCGATAAGCGGCCGTCAGCCTGAGGAAGAGTCTCCTGCATTATCCATGCAGCTGATTGATACAAACTCGCATCCATCAAGGCCTCAGCGGTGTGGCAAGGACGCTTGTCGAAGCACTGGTATTAAATGTCAGGCTTTGAATTTGGCTGTGCTTTCTTTATTTAATCTTGCATTCGGCACACAGCGGCCTCACTGTGGTGTGATATAGGGCCAAGGAATCCGGATGGAGTCGCGTCACTGTGGTTCAGCTCTAATTAAAGCAGCACAAAACGACCCCTGGACCTGCATCCAGCAATTAGGTGGTTTTATTAAAATTAGCCTGTCGGGGGTCCAGGAAGGTGATCTGGAATCTGTCGTCAGCTTTATGACCTGTTGTCTGGTCCCTCTGACTGACAGCACACAGGCTCAGTGTCACCGTTCTAGAAAGGTTCGTTTTGGATGCAAACAAAAGATTATATTGTCTGTTTGTTCATTCTGATCAGTGAGCTTTAAGTTTAAAAAATCCTGCAACTACACATGGCCCAAACAATATGACCAGTTACTTTTTTGTTTGTGTGTGCTCTAAGATTGTACTTTACACATTTGTGACGATCTACGTGTTCAACATTACTGATTCTGAACCACCGCCATGATGAGAAAGAACTCTGAAAATTTCAGGCTTTTATCCTTCATAATTCCTGAGATATTGTCACCCAAGCACAGCCTCAAATTTCATCATGTGAAAAAAAAGGCTAAACCAGTCTCATAAAAGGGTTAGAGGGGAAAAAAAATCCATGAATCGAGAAAAAAATTAGTTCATTATCAAATCAATGTTAAAGTTCCAGTCAAGATTTGCAGAGAAGTTTTGTTCTGTGGATTAATAAGCTGAACAACCTTGAAGTTCAGACAAAACAAGACATCTGGAGACAAGCTCCTTAACTTCAGGAAACTGTGGCGGGTATTTTTCTCTATTTTATGAAAATAAGCATTTATTGATCAAGCACCACACGTATTTAGGAGTAAGAATGCCTCAAATGATATACATAATATTAACTGGCTGTAGCCGCTGAACCACACTGACTAAATGGATACCGAGAAAAGAAAGCTTCTTGTTAAAAGTATTTGAGCAGCAGTCCTCTGAAGTCAGTAAAATATCAAACTGTAGATTTATCAGAGCAGATCGAAAACCAGCCCTATCTCTCAAAAATTACACTTCTAGGCAGCTAAACTGCTTCCTCAAGTACTTCTAGAGGTATATTTTCTCCTGGATAACGTATTGCACATTTATTTTACTGCTTTACTATTGCTTCTTTTCAGCCAAACATAGATTAGATGAACCGTACTCTTAAGCCAGATAATTTAGAAAATCGAGAAATAGCTTCAAAATTGCTGTGAAAGGGTCGTATTTTAACCCAAACCAAGATAGCTTCCTAAACTCAACTAAACTCTTCAATGAAGTCCTGTTGCTGACATTTGCTTCTATCGTCCTCCTTATGTAGGCTGAATCCCCCTCCACTACCGACTGTCACTCCAAAAGAAGTCACACTCGCAGCTGTGGAGGGCACCTATTATTGAAGGGGGAGGGTATAAATACGATCGTCAGGAATGGGACGCCCTGTCGCCTCACCGGAAAACGGAAGACGTCATCGCCATGGTAACACAAAGACGCCTACTGTCTTGGCTGTAGCGCTGTGGCACAGGTTGCAACTAACAAGGATCGCTACTGCTTCCAGAAGACGAAAGCATCCCACTTTTTTTCACTCACATGTTTTCCAATCCTATTATCTGGCATTTCAAATCCAACAAATGAATGAATAAATGAATTCTGTCAGTTGTGTTCAAATTTTAAGGTGTCAGGGGGTGCACAATTAAATCAAACGTCAGCAGAGAAGAAGATTTGTTTCTTTTGATTTATCTTTTTTCACCACTCTTTTTGTGATGTTCTGTCAGTGTGAAAAAGGCGTGGGAGAAATAATGGACGCATGTGGAACTTACATCGATATGTTGTTTCCTCCTCCATTTCGACGTTGCACTTCCTGAAAAAGTTGTCCAGAGTGAGCATCGATGCAGACTCGCTATTTAAGGGCTGAACAGTCCACTCACCCTCCGCACTACGCGGTTTGGGACGGCCCTTAATATGGAGGACCCTCCACGGGAACACGCAAACGGAGGGGTAGTGTGTAGGGATAGTGTGTAGGGGGCGGTTTGGGATTCAGCCGTAGTCTTTGTGCCTCCTTCAAAATAAAAGCCTTCTCAACTAACATTCTCACCTTCAGGGGAGAAAATATACATCTTTAAATATGAAAATGAGAATACAGTTGAATTGTACAGAAACGTAATTGTTCAGGAGACAGATCTGGAAGAACACAATGGACACGATGGAGTAACAAAATACCTGCCTCAAATATGCGTTTGGTTTTTTTTTAAATTACAAGTGGTCCAGACATCTCTCCAACAGGACATACAGTGACCAAGTTAATTATTAGTCTTTCTCTTTCCAGGAATTTATTTATTTATTCATTTTTCTAGCACAGTCGCAACATCTGTAAAGCTACAGGGTCTTTTGTTTCTCGACAGGACGTGACACCAAACGGATGTAAATAATGAAAATAAAGGTTAGTTGCAGCCCTTCTGAACCACAACAAAGTTTAATTCATGTTGTAAATGTAATTCAAATTCTACTGAAATCTGTTTACAGTTTTTCATGTAGGACTTAGAGCAGAACCTACTTTGTAACTTGATTTTTTCCCAGGGTTATTGTTTTGTTCCTAAAATTCCTAAAAAAATAAATAAATAAAATAAAAAATTGAGATGAAGCCAAACATCTTCAACTGTCATTTTGTTCAACCAAAATCATTGAAATATCACATTTACATTAAGATATAACTAGACAGATGAGAGATATGAAAAGGAGCAGATCTTGTTTTTTCAGGCACTGACATCTCAAATATTTGCCACATTTTTACGAATAAAAAATTCAACTGAATACCAAAATAGTTTTTCTGCCGATCAACTAATCATGCCAGCTTGAGATATTTGACATGTTTTCTTTGTTGCTCTGCTTCTTGTTTAGATGTTTTTCCTCCCCTGAGCACCAGCAGCAGCATGATTAGATACAGTATCTGTTTCATATATCTTGTGCTGCTCGACACACACAGTCAATCACCTCATAAACAGTGAATGGGGGCAAACCGAGACACCACACCACAGCGCATTAACTGGCAGCAGCGACAACAGCAGCAGCATACATCTACATACAAAACAGTCTGAGTGCAGGTAGGAAAATATTCATCTACGTGAGAGGATTATTTCATTTCCAGTAGTTAATGGGAGCCTCAGCCGCCCACCCAGCAGACATCAGCTCAGAACAACTTCCACCGGTATTACCATGTAAATTATCGGGTTACAAACCACGGCAGGGTCGTGTTATTTGCGTGAATGAAGCAGTGTAATGCGTCGCTTCATTAAATAAACACACAACGAGGGAGCGTTGTTTGCGTTCATGGATGGGGAGCACGAGTCAAACACGTCAGAGGAGTAAAAAAAAAAAGTATCGTAATGCTGCCTCAGTGTTTACAGAGACCTGATGAGAATTATCCTGAGACGACTGTGCAAACTTTCCTGCAGACAGATTTATGCCTTCGAATGGAGCAGTTAGAGCTCCGGGATTACAGCAAACTGCTTTCTTATGCCTGAATAAAAACTGTGGAAACAGTAACAGGTCACATAACGTGGAAAACAAAGAGATAAAAGTCAGAGAATGAGTAACTGCATCCATTTCTAAAATGAGACAGTAATCCAAAATTTGCAAGCCAAAATGTGTGAGCAGATGAGGAGCAGAAAATTGCAAATGACAGTGAACAGGCAGATGATGTCGGTCTGAGTGGGGGTGAAACTATAAATACAGGCAAGATTATACATTTAACCTGCACGGGTGTGACTGCTGCAAATTTGACAAGCCTCATTTAAGCCAATAAATGAGGCGTTTCAAATGAGACGTCTAATTTAAGTCCAGTAAACATAATAACTCATAATACAAAAATAAAAGGCTTTATGATGTGATTTTAACTTGACTTAAACCCATAAACGTAAATCCGTGTGAAGACAGCCAGCTGTAGCAGAGGCCGTCATGTGTGCTGCACTTTTAACCACTTCAGATGATTCGTATTCATCACACGACGCCATCAGGGAGGCATCTGATCATTGTGGAGCCTAACAAGAAGCTCAAATATCCAGCCAAAGTCACAAAGTGCTATCTTCAGCCACAAAAAGAACAAGGAGCCATACAACAGATGGTCTGACAACACAGAGCCCTGATCTCTACATCACGGAGTCAGCCCGGGATTACATGAACATACTGGGGCAGACTGTCACGTTTTCAGTCGCCGTGGGCTCAATTTTCACTGCAATATACAGTCCTGCACCTCTATGGAAACAGCACAAGCATGGCTAGAAGCAGAGTACTCAAAAACATCTTTCGTGCGGTATGACAAAGTTATAATCCCCCCAAAAAAGTTTAAATCTTTGCAAAAATTGAAAATAACCTAGAAATGTTTTGTACAAGTGTCCAGGTGTGCTAATATTCAATAACTACTCTTCACATGAACTCTACGAGGATGTTTTACCACGCTAAATGTATCTTTCAATAACTTGTTAAACTTCTTCTTCTGTATACCATCTTTGAACCATGTGCATGTATTTTGCTGCACTCTTCTGTGATGCAACAACGGTTTTTACTATTTAATTGACGTGGTGCAAGGTGTTTATATTTTGAATCAGACGTGTAGAATAAAGTGATTTCGCTGAAATGCCTTAATTTTAAGCCATAACTTCATTATTTTTCCTGACAGAGCCGAAGACCTCAAAAACTGTCGGAAAGTTACAAATCCAACTTTTTTTTTTTTTTTTTTTTTACAATCTCTGGGTTGGATAGATGTTTTTTGTCAATTCTTTAAATGGAACATGGCTTTCAACCCCATTTGGTTTTTTTTGTTTCGTTTGGGATTTAGAGACCTCACAAGGCCTGGACATTTTTGTCGGTCCATCTGTCAGAGTGTTTCTTCCTAAACTAGATGTTTCAAAAACGTGTTTGCAGTTGCAGATTTTTTTTAAATACTGGGAAAACACATCAGTAATCAACCAATCAACAAAGTTTAGCGTTTCAGGATAAACTTCCTGAGCCTTCGGAGAATAAAACAAATCATTTAAGCCCTGGGTCCTCTGGTAGAAACACAAGTAGTCCCTCTAAAGGTTTTTAGTCCTTGGGGAAAGGTCCACAAAGACGCAAAATGCTAACAGAGAGGAGAGGACAACAAAATGTCAAACATTGTAATAAACTGAAGCTGCCATCTTTGATTGTTCTTTTTTTGTCGAACCAAAACTCTCTAAATATTCCATTTGTATTGAGATTTAACAAAGATAAGCAGCAGATCTCTTTTCAGTCGCTGGTGCCTCCGGTGGCAACAACGATAGTAAAGCTGAGTTCCTCTAAAGGTTCTTGTCCCTGGGGAAAGGTCCACAAAGACACAAAATGGTTACAGAAAGGAGAAATGTGACAACTTTGTTAAACTGAAGCCAGTGTCTTGTTTCATTTCACCAAAACCTCCTAAATAATCCATCTGCAATGAGATGAGAAAGATCAGCAGGAGATCTTCTCTTTTCAGTCACTGGTGTCTCTGCTGGGAACAAAGATAGAAAAAGTGAGTTCCTCTAAAGGTTGTCAGAAAGGTCCTGCAGTGGGAGCGTGGCTTAGCTCAGCGAAGGGTCAATGAACCAGAATTAGCCTTTACAGGGACAGACAGGTGTTAACCACAGTTGACCTGAAGCTCCGTCATTCTTTGTGGTTTCCCTCCGTGATCCTCGGCGATTTGTCTTGACATCCAAAACGTTGCTGCTCGCCCTGCCCGCCAGCAGGTTAATTATCTCGGTGGTTTTTCAGAAGCGGCGCCCACGGCCGGTTTGAATGACAGCGTCAGGACCCTCGATGACATGGAGGTAACGGGAGCAGCTAATTATTTCATGAGCACTTGACACTCGGAGGAACTTCTGCTCTGTCACTTTTCTGTTTTTATCTCTCCCTCGCTTGCTCGCTCCCCGTCTCACAATGTTGTCAGTTTTGTGAAAGTGCGAGGTGCTGAGGGCAGCTGAGGTTACAGGAGTGAGATGGTAACCCTCCGCTGAGCGCCTCCTCTGTAAAGATTTCAGTACCTGGCTGCACCTTCAGGAGCAGAGATAAGCAGTAAGCCTTTGCTGTGAAGGTGAGAAGGGGAGATTTCTTACTTTTTCTGACAGTCTTTCATCGCGTTGGCCTCTTGTCAGTTTCACCATCTCCTCTGAACTGAGCCATATTTCAGGTGGAGGATTTTTTTCTTCTTCTTTTTTATGCCAGTGGCTCACAGCTCCAGCCTAATGAGCCATCTGGGCCATCTGGCACCAAAGTCACACATGTCCTAGCAGGGTGACACAAGCCCACATGGCCTCAAATCTAATAAAATGCATGCTGGGTGAAGCGGGGTTAATAATCCTGCTTCTGCAACATGGCTGCATGCATCCTTTCTGCAGTGCGGAGTTGCTAATAAAGGAATCTGATAGGAATTTGTTGGATATAAACTGAGCTGCCTTTAAATACTCGCTGTAAATTTTTACTACTCTGACCTGAGGGCAAACACGCCACCATGTCTGACTTGTCTTACACATGGAACACACACGCATGCTGCTGCAGGATTACTGGGGTTATGTGACCTTATAAACAGCCTTGAGTTGATGTATTCAGAGCTGACAGGATTTTGCCTCTCTCCATATAACAACTTAACCATTACCTGGCCTCATATGTTCCTGTTTTCCTTTTTGCTTGCCACCAACACTAACTGGCTCTCCTTAAAGAGCTCACAGCACAGACTTCTGCAAACTAAACAGGTTGTTTATCGTTGCCTTCAAATCTAATCCATGTTACTGTCTTATGATTTGTCACCTCTACAGTTAAGGCTTGGACAAGTTTAGGCACAAAGATGACATGAATAAGGAAAGGAAAGTGAGGTTAGAGGGAAAAGTAGCTACAGCTTACATGCATACCAGTGTATTTTACGTTTTTTTGCTGCTTTTGTGTTTAAAGAACGAACATAAAGTCACATCCAAACCAGTTGTCTGTTCTGTAATTCAGCATTTCTTTCTTCTGTTTTTCTGTAGAATTACAGTGTGCTCTTAAGCTCTGTGCTCTATATTCCAAAGGCTATTTCAAACCTGTAATTTGATTAATCTGACAGAGGACAAACATTCCTTTTAGTTCTTTTTATGCACTTCTAAAGACGAGGCTGTAACCAACACAGATGAACTTCTGCATCATCAGCGAGGAAATAAAATGTCTGTGACTGACAGCAAGTCATGTTATGTAAGAAGACAGGCTGCAGAGAGCAGATTAACAAAAGATGGATCTTGTACAACAATACTCAAACTTAGGTCAACAAAATCACATTCTTACACAACTAAACTGCATTTACAGGGAATCATAGTTTTGTTTGTCTTCAACTTCACTGCTTAGTCAGTTCCTTTTTGAGGTAATTTTGTTTTGAAGTGTATGGCCGGACATTTACTCAAGGACCCAGGGTTTGCGCTATGAATTTTTACTTGCTTTGTGTAGGTTTAGTGTCGGTCATTTACTACACTTTTACAGACACTTTAACATGTTACAAGCTTGATTAAGTTCATGCACCAAAATGATTTGGTTAGGGTTGCAAAAAATTACACGGTTTGGGTTAGAATATGACTCTTTACCCTAGTCTTTGAAGCTTTTCTCTCATTTTTTGAGTTACCAGGACAACAAGTCCTTTCTTATCTAATATAGGATTGGTTGAGTGAAAAGGAGCAATGGTAAAGCCATAAAATGACTGGGAAAAATTCATCAATTAGAAACATATCTGTGATACTTTACATGCATAAAACGACAGAAAATACATTTTCCTCAAAGCATAACTGAGAATGCAGTTTAGTTGTACAGGAATGTAATGTTGTTGATACCAAGTTGCAATACAAAAGATAGATTACTATGGGATCATTGTGTCAAACACTTTTTTAAGAAATGAACTGCCAAAGTACACAAAGCAGGATACGCAACACATTGCAAGCCTCACAGGACTCCTTGTCCTTCTCATTTAGAGTTGTCTAAGCATATTTGAGCTTGATGTCATTAATTAGACACCTCCCTGGTGATATTATGTACTGGAGGAATTCAAAGTACCTAAAGCAGTTTGATGAGTCTATTTTTCTCCAGCTAACTTTTTAATGACTCCAGATGACTCAGATTAAAATGATTCTTGGAAAAAGGTCCTGAATGTGCACTTAATGGCCTGACATACCAATATTCTTGTAATGCAATGTGGAGATAGAAGGTAAGCGTCACAGGAAAAAATGTAAGATCATTATTTCTTTCTTACATAACAGCTACTCACTACTAACACCTTGACAGAGCTGCTAACACAGAGTGGAGGCGCTAACAGGGAACAGGGTACATGAGTTAGAAGATATTACTGTATTGCACAACAGGAGGAGAGCACAGGTCCAGACACACCACTACACTAGTGTTAACCTCATTGTTCAAGGGTACAACAGTCAGCCTAGAAACCAAAACCACTGAGCTATGACTTGAATAAGGGATTCCCTGACCAGGAATCAAACCCAGGCCGCAGTGGTGAGAGCACCAAATCCTAACCACTAGACCACCAGGGACTGATGATGAGTGCTCGACACAGAGTAAGTTTGTGGCAGGAGGGAAATTGATGTGGACGTTTAGCATAGTTTTAGCAGCAGCAAATCCTCTATATGTTTACAGTTTTTCTCAATTGCTTTAGTACGTTTCTCAGATCAGAATTGAAATTCTCAAAACAGTTTGCGCATTTCTCAAAACACGTCGCACAAGTAGCAAAACAACATGGATTACCTGCAAATGCCAGTTTTTTGTGCAAAATTCTTAGTCTATCGCTCAAAATTAAATTTCTGTGTCAATGAACATGTCAGTGCTGTCACAATGACAAGTCTTTGTTTCATTGTGTACAGACAAGACAGTCAAATTGCTTAGTCATGCTCTCAATATAACAGTTACTCTGGTGGAAGGCTCTGATGCTGAAGATGGTTTACGTAAGTTTTGATGAAAGTTGCAAGTTACACCTTTGTGTGTGGGAGATTGATTGCAAGAGACTGGACAAGATTCAGTTTACACTTTTACTGTTTTTACAATTTCTTGACAGACCATGTTATTGATACAGAAAGGAAAACAGCGCTGCATAGCACAAAGAAAAAACAAAAAAATAAAAGTAGAAATGTGAACATAGGACAAGCTCCTCAGGGAGAACTGTACTTCCAGTGCTGTAGGAATTACACACAAATTCTCATCACATCAGAAATTTATTCTCTTGTGTCTTTGAACGATTTCAGAAAATTCTAACCCTTCACACATTTCCCTTCATTAGAGAAAGTCAAGATTTACCTGGGAGCAATTAACCAATTAAGGACAGATTTAGATTTTTTTTTCTAAATCTGTCCTGAATTGGTGTGTTTGTATAGAAATGTATAGAAACATCCTGACATATTATGATAACATGTTCAACCATTCTGCATGTAAAGACTTAAGCGATGAATTAATGCCTAAATGTTGTGAGAGCTGAGACTATTCAACAGAGACCCATGATAATACATTTTGATCAACATGACAAAAGCAATTGATAATGTAGGAAATAGCAGAGAATTGTACAGAATCATTTGCATGGATGGACCAAAGCATTTGCAACTTGTTGAAAAAAATGAGAAACTGCTTTCTTGATGTGCACAAGTGACACGATGATGTGAAGACTGAACAAGGAGTTTAGAGAATTTTAATTCTGATCTGAGAAATGATCCAAAGCGACTGAGAAAAACTGTAATACTGTGTTGACTGTAGGCTCTGCCGCCATGTTTTTTCTCAACTATATGTGATGGGAAAATGGTAGATCTCACAACCATAGGAGGAAAAAAGATTGCATTCAACATTAGAAAAGTAACTTAAAGTGTAAAATGCATCTTAAGAGTATTTGCTATTTCAGTGACAGACATCTTGCACAAATATTGACCAAACTGTCAAAAATGAATGCTGTGTAAGGAGGCTGTCCCTCACATTGTGATTTTATTGGCAACCCATATTCTTCCTCACCTGCACCACAGAAAACCGACCCAGGAATTCGTCTGATTCTTAAATCCTATGAGCACTTACAGCCCCATCTTCATTCCAGACCTGGACCATATATAGCACCTCACCTTTGTTCTAAACATGCAATGATTAATTTCTATGGATTCAAAAATGAAGAGAGGCACATTCAACAACAGTCATTTAATAATTTCCTTCTTGGTTTTTTGTTTGAAGCCAAAGCAGCTGGTGTGAGGTGCGAAAAAATGCAGATCTTCTCAGACAACACTCAAGAAACCACAAAAAAAAAAGAATATGCAAGAAGTAGCAAGCACTCCATACAGTAGCAACCTGTTATTAACAAGGAGGCCACATTTTCATCTAAACGGTGTCATCATTTCCAAAATGAACATCACGCTGTATTAATGGAGACTGAAGCGAGCAATTGACATCATAAAGTCATTAAGAAAGTGTCCATTGAGGCAACAGATCAAGTGTGAAGTAGGGTCATACTCTCATAGACTTCTATACAATCTGTCTTGCCTTACTTATTTCTCCAATTGAATGTGCTGGCAGTGAAAGAAAAAGTACTTCAACTGGTTTTTTAACTAAAACTATTGATATCACGCAGGAAGAACACTGTCAAAGCAAAACTCCTGGATTTAATTTTAGACTTTAAAGTGAAGAGTGAAAAAGGTTTTATCAACAAAATGGCAGACTTCCACTTAATATCTGGTCAAGGTGGTGCTTTGAATTTTTAAACAGTGCTGGACAGCTGAAAGAAATATTTTATTTTGTGAGTAAAACCTGTGAGGCTGTGTCCAGTGTGGTCTGATCATCCAGTTAACACTCCAGTATATCATAGGGACTTGTTCAAAACAGTGCTGCTGCAGAGTGCTACTCAAACACACTGATTTAGGTGCAGTACGTATGAGAAAACAAAGCAATTTTAATGATGTTCTTTATTTGTTTAGCTTTTTCCTTGTGAGCAAAATATCAAAAAGTATCTCTAAAATATGAGATCGATAAGCATTATATGCACTGGTTTTTCCACATTCTGTAAGAAGAAAAGCACTCAGACAGCGCAGTACTCCTCCAAGGCTGCTCAGTCATATGATTTCCGACGGATAAGTCCATAGTGGTCGATTTGTAGTAGGATCGTAACCATATGATCGACACCAGGCAGCTGACGTAGTGTTCACTTGTTGTCATAGTTACAGTGACATTGTGCCGCTATCTCGCAATGATACAGAAATCTTTAACAAATTCAGAAAACAGATCCAGACTATAAGCCACATCGCTGCCAAAATCTAATCACATCGTCCTTGTGTCATTTCTGACCTTCCCTGAAAATTTCATCCAAATATATTTGTCCATTTTTGAGTAATGTTGCTAAGAGACAGACAGACAGACAGACAGACAGACAAACAGACGGAGAAACGTACGGCGTGCCTTGACAGAGAAACTAGTGTGTTTTTGTTAACACTTTCTTTGATGTTCCTTAACAAACAAAGAAGTCTACTGGAATATGTATCAAACATTTATGATATAGCCATCAGTTTTAATTACGTCAACTTTGTTTCAGAGAAATCGTGGCTGTTCTTGTCAGGGCTCCCTCCTCACCCCCGTCCTTCCCACCTGGCATCCCTAATACCCCTTTTCCCATCTGTTCCCTCTCCTGCTCCTCTCCCTCTCCCACTCCTGCTCCTCTCTCTCTTTCTCTGTCCCTCTGTGTCACTGCCTCTCTGTCTTCCTCTCGGTCTCCCATCCACTCCTCTACCTTTGTCTCCCCCTGCAGCTGAGTGGAGTTCGGCTTCTCAGCTGACTCCACTCAGGTAATCAACCACATCCACGGGTCCCGGACAGCTGAAGAACATACCGCTGATTACCTCTCCTGCAATAAGTACCGGCTCAGTCTTCCACACCCTACCAGATTGTTGAATAAGACTTCCCAGTCAGTTCACTCTCTAGCCTCCTGAAGTCCGTTGAGTTTTTTGACATTTCTAATGTTGTTTCTCCTCCCTCTGAACCTAGACCCAGCTGTCCGGGATCTCCTCCGCCCGTCTGTCCTCTCCAAACAGTTCGGCACCGGTGCCCTCCCCGTCTGGATCCCCCATTCCGCCCGGACCCCTCCCTGGAACCCCGACCTGCTTCCCTCCCGTTCGCCTGGAACCCACTGCAGCAAGCCGGCTGCTTGTCGCCTCCCGGAGCACCACCGGCAAGACGTCGACCTCTGCCCGGCCAAACCAAACACCTTGGCCCCCCGGATCATCAGAGTCCAACGTCCTGCCTCCCCCGAAGCCCCGTCGCCCGCTGGATACCATTCCCCACCAACGTCTGGCCGCCAGGGATCTCCCACCTCCATCTGCGGCACTCTGGACCGCCAACGACCGTCGATCTCCGGCTCCAGACCCACCCGGCCAAGCCCCCACTCCTTCAGCCGCTCCTGCATCCTGGTTTCCCCCACCTCAGCCATTATTCACCCTTACAATAAAAATCCTTCTCAGTTTCTCCAGCTTTGGTAGTGTGGCTCTCTGCTCGGGTCCGCTCTCAGAATCTGTGACAGTTCTGTAATTTTGTCAAACTATATTATTACACACAAGCCTCAAAGAATGATGTACGTGAAGACCGTTGCAGTGTTTAAATGCTTGGAGTTTTCAGTTTTATCAACATCATAAGTCTTTAACTTTCAGTTCTTTCCAGCAAACTTTACCACACACAAGCACATCTTTGATTTATGACCAGATTTGTTGTAATGCAGTTGTAAATAATTTGGACTGATGGTGAGTTCTGGATAGTTCTCTGCTGATCCAACTTTTCAACTATTAAATGTGGATATGATTTTTGTAGCTGTAGTAATCATCACCATCTATTTATTGTTATATTTTACTTGCCAAATCAAGAAAGTTTTTGATCTCCCATCAATTTTCAAGAATTTGTTCTGGATAATAAAGTTTGATCATACCTTATTTTCTTTATGTCGTGCATACTCAAATGCAGTAGACACACTGGACATTCCTGCCAGTGGTTTCACAATATTAAATTGATATATACAAAATATGCTGCAATGCACCAACATAAACAGGGAAGATCTTCTAGCAAGTAAACATGAACGTGAATGATGTCGCATTTGAAATATATCAATTAAAAATGACAAAATTCAAATAATTATGAGGAAGAAAATTCACTCTGCATGTTTCATGAACTGCAAAGTTATAAAATTAAATAAATCTGTATTCTCCTTCAAAGTCCCTCCACAATTCTTCAACCACCAGTCCTTTCATACTTTCTCAGATGTCTGTAAAAAAAGCTTCACAACCTTTGACTCATGATTGATGACTCCCTGCATTTCATCGATTCGCAGACAGAATCCCCCGGGGACCAAAGTAAATCACCCAATTGCATCCAGGCTCCTCATTGATCTCTCCACAGCAGAAAATGAAATACAGGCGTCATGCTATTGATACGCTACAGTGGCAGGGTTAAACAGCTGTATTAATATTCATGCTTTTTTTGGTTCTCATAAGAGAACGTCTCTCAGCTCCTCTGGACTGATGGCGGCTTTCTGAAGGGTCCTTGAGCCTGAAAGAGGTCGACTTGATCACGTGTAACTCCAGCATTGGTGTATAATTAACTGCCTGAACACACAGAAACACGCTTTTTTAGCACTATGGTGCATTTATCTGTGAGATACAGAAGAGTTTGGGCAAGGCTTCCTACGACACTCCTATATCAATATACAGCCATGGCCATAAGTTTGGACACAAGTACCATGACGCTTGTGAATCTTAGAAAATACCACAAAATTGTCACTTACAATACAGTACACAACTCCTGAGAACTATATTAAGTTTCACATTTAAAAAAAACATCAAAAGAGTTTGGTGTCATTTTGTTATTCTTACCAAATTCGGTTGTGAAAGTACTGCATTTTTTTTGTTATTTTCTTCTAATATGTTTTGGGAACAAAGTTGTTCCAGTTGTTGGAATTTATTGATAATATTATATCCCTTGTTGATTTGTTGACTAATTAAACTGGTGCTGTCAAAAAATATTAGTTATGTTCTGTCATAGACATCAAAACAGACATAGTAAGTCATGCTGTGTCCAAACTTATGGCCATGGCTGCAGGTAATGTATATGCATTCATTGGAAAATTTTGCTCATTTCAGTTGAGCTGAATCAGTTGATAATTCAGTATGTTTATTGATTAAAGCTAAAACATCCTGCAAGTTCTCTTTATCTTCAGTGAAATGAGCATCTTTGGGTTTTGCATTGACAAAAACGATCCAATTCGGTGCATCAGCTTGGGATTTAAAAGAATGTGATGGACATTTGTTTCTATTCACTGAAAACAAGCGCAAGATTACCGGAAAAAAAAATTAGAAAGGTAAGTCTGCTGAATAGCTCAGAAGGTAATGGACGAGACAGGAAGTGACGATGAACATTTCAGCACAGACGACTGAGGTAATTACTGAAAAATATGGTATAATTTTATAGAAAATGAACAATTAGATTACATTCCACTTTCTGTACAGTCAAAATGGCTAATGTTTTGTAGGACATCAGTAAAAGAAACTGTCTGTTTGTTGGTTTTGTATCTTTTAGGTGAGATGGAAGATTCACAGTGAATGAACACAGTAAAAACAGATTTCTCCAAGTGAAATTTACTTGCAAGCTGAGGAAAAAATCTTGTCTTGCATTTACAACAGCGCTACCAACAGCACTCCAAATGTTCAAAATTGAAATGTACAACTGTGTATAAAAAAAGAATTTTAATTTTTTCCCAAAATATAATGTATGGGGAAAATATACTATATTACACGACACAATTTTGCCTCTTATTCATATTTTGGATGTTTTATCTCATCATTTTAAACTGGTAAGTTACAATTTTAACTTTGGACCTTGTGTAATTTAGATTTTATCTCTTTTTTTCACCTATGTGTTACAATTATTCCCTTTTTCTTTCTTTAAAAGTTTTTTTTCCATTGTGACTAATTTATCTTGCTTGTCTCCGGTTTTTTGGTGTTGCTATTGTTGTTTTTTACAACGAGTGGAAATGGGCTTTTGCAGAGCTACAAAAGGTCACGGCAGGATTTTTTTGAGGACTACTGTAGTTATGTTTCACCATAACGTCTGCACTTCCTCTGACCTGTGGAGAAAGGCTGAGCTGGCGGTGACCACAGCAGAGTCAGTGCGCCCTCAGCTGTGGCGGCTCAGACACAAGTCTGCACCACAGCAATTTAAAAAGAAAACCAGAGGAGCTGGTTTAGCAGCTCTCTCACTGACGGCTGCTCTGTGATTATGAACGCAGCCTCAGGATGACAAAGCTGTTAGTGTGGCCATTTGGTCGGTGGGATTTTGGCTGTGACACATTTGTTTTTAATGGGTGTAACAGTGTCTACATGCAGCAGTAGTGTGAGTGCAGTGACGGTTTTGTTGGCTGAGCCGCTGTGTTCTTGATCTCCTGTGGTGTGTTGGTAACACACCTGTCATATCAGCACTGCAGGTTCACATAGTAACAGCTGGACATCCACAACACCACAGACTCAACTACAGCACCAGCAGAAATCTGAACAATAACCATAAATCCAGCTGCAGCTTCCAGAGCAGCTACAGCTCTGTTTAAAACCAGCACCTGGATACTGTTGTAGATGGGCCTTTAGAAATGATTAATGAGAACTTACTGCAATCTTATAAAGTGTCAGTTAGCACTTTCGCCTTGCAGCTAGAAGATCCCTGGTTCACGTCCCACCCTTCCAGGGATCTTTCTGCAAAGTTTGCAGCATGTGTGGGTTTTCTCCATGTACTCCAGCTTCTTCCCACAGTCCACAAATACGCTGAGGTTAATTGGTAACTCTAAATTATCCATAGGTGTGAAAGTGAGTGTGATTCTTTGTCTGTATATGTAGCCCTGTGATAGACTGGTGACCTGTCCAGGGTGTCACCTGCCTTCATCCTAAGTCAGCTGTGATGGACTCCAGCCCCCCTGAGACCCTAATGAGGATTAAGTGGTGTACAGATAATGGATGGTTGGATGCAAAGCATCAAATCTGCCCTATTTTCTTTAACTGGCAGTGTGTTAGAACTGGACTGGACCAACACACCAACTGTTCATATAAATCAGAAGGAATGCAAAGCAGATTGCAAGGGAATATGAAAATAGCCTTCAGTCAAGTGCCAACTCTAAAAAAAGTGGCTCTCAGAAATACATATATTTATATATATATTTTAATGAAGCCTCTTCAGAGTCTGATGCATGATGATGAATCAGCTATAACTAAAATCAGTATTCAAATCCATCAAAGCGTGAAATCGGTCTAAATAATGTTTGTTGCATTGTTTTTTTTTAAATGTGATTAAAAAACAACAACAGTAGAGAAGCGGCTCTAAACTTTATCTTTGTTCTAAAGTGTTAAACAAATGTTGGTTGGGGGAAAATGTTTTTAGAAAAAGAGAAGAATCCAACCATGTGCTATAAAAATAAAATATACGCTGTTTTATGAGTGAGCGTTAAGATAATGTCCTATTCTTCAAAAGACCCAAGAACAAAACAAAAAAAACACCAAAGAAATATAAATAATAAACTTCATTCAGAGACGAGCAGGGCTGCACACCGTGAGATAATGGTGGCATCTCTTTTTAAAATAATAGATGGGGAGCAGAAATGTTCAAAGTACTCCGCAGTCCTTTCACCATTTCTGCAGTCCACTGAGGAGTATTTATAATGAATCAGTCCTGTGATCTCTCAACATAATTACTGAATTAGAGAGCAAGCAGCGACGAGCGAGAGTTCATTCTGAAGTGCCTTCAAAAGCTTTCCACGGAGGCAGAGGACGAACACGTGGCTCTCGGTGACAATTACCCTCCATTAATTTGATTATCTACGCCCTTAGCAAAACATAACTATCCAATTAGGGACAAAAAAAGCGGTGGAAACTCTACAAAACATTTTCAAATACTTATCCATGACGTCCTAATTTGTTTGCTTTGTAATGTTAAGTCAGTGTTTGTTTCCAGGTGCTGACTGTGATGTTTCTGCACTTCACTTCCAAGAGTTCATCCGTCAGTCAAACAGTCTGGGTGAGACTGTGGCATTTATGGTGTCTGGGCTTTTAATCGATAAAGTTTGGGTTTTTGTAGGTGGTGGTTATACAAAAAATGATGAGTGCTGCCAAGACCTGCAACAATTAGTTTTGAATTAATAGTCCTGATAATGAATAATTTCTAATTTTAACCTTTTAGACATTTTACTGCTGCCACCTTGTGTTCAAGGATATTATAACTGGCCGACAAAACATC
The DNA here is from genome assembly GCF_021347895.1 of Acanthochromis polyacanthus. Classification (NCBI taxonomy): domain Eukaryota; kingdom Metazoa; phylum Chordata; class Actinopteri; family Pomacentridae; genus Acanthochromis; species Acanthochromis polyacanthus. Next base: position 38,567,873 of record NC_067114.1, on the reverse strand, counting down.
TGAAAAATGCCCAATTTTTTATGATTTAACAGAGAGAATTAAAAAAAATGCCCTAAGTGATAATGAAAGCAAAACTTCAGTGCAGCACCCAGAAAGTTGTTTTTGGTCTGTAGAAGATGGTGTGATTTAATATTTTAACAAAGCTGCATGTAGACAAGGTCACCAATCAGTGATGTGATTTTAGTCCTTTTTTCACCCACACTCCACGGGTAGTTATAGCAAAAACTGCATACAGTTTGTGTGGTAACGTTTGTAATTTAAATTCAGTGAGTTATTTTTCTAGCTGTTTGCACTTTGGTTTTTATCACTGACATTTTCTTCAGTGTTTTGATTGTTTTTTACTATTGTGACAAACGGAAAACATGCTAACAACAGACAGGCCGCTCACCTAAACTGAACTCCTCACAACACCAAGCTCATCAAGTGGTCTGTTGCCATGTCAGCTGCAGGTGACTACCTATAATTCCCTGATGGTTCAAATCAACAGTGATGGGTTCAATTACAGAGAAGAGCAGCGGATGCCTCATTCCCACCTCCTCCTGTAATTTCAGTCTCATCTGTAAGAATCTGAAGAGTCGAGACCAAGACTAGCAGCTCTGTCAGACTTTACTTTATTGACCTAGCTTTGAGGTAAATGCTAACACCAGAATGCTAACATATGATATTGAAAAGCCAACTTTACCTACAAGGTGAACGCACAGTTACTAAGACAATTCACATGTGACCCAGATAAAACAATCATACAAAAAAGAACATTAACAAACATATATAGACTAAATGTGACAACACCAAAGTATTGTCATTTGGCACCATCCTGGTTAAGTAACAGAGCAGACTGGTGTATAAAAGCCTGTTGAGTTTTAACTGAGGGACTCTAAATTGTCTGTTTAAGGGCAGAATGACATTTAGCAACCGTCTTGGCTTAGCACAATAGCATGCTAATTTATAAAACAGTCTGATGGAAATGTTCTATTTTCTGCAGGTGTTTGGTCACAAATCATAGTCAGTACTCAAAAAATTGAAATTTCAATGAAAAGTCAAATTATTCCTAAAATTATTGGAATTTATCTTGATTGGAACACAAAAGTCTGTAATTTCACAAGAATCTATCCAAAGGTTGTTGACTTTGAGTTGCTAACAGCTCCGCCAAGCGCCATGGTTTCCTTTCAATAAATGTTCAAATGAAACAATATATCAGCAAGAATCAAAGTACAGAGAAAACTGAAAACAGATTGTTTTTCAGAACATGTTTTTTCTTCTTTCCTCTCACATGGATCATGTTTGGACACCTCAAATTTATCTTCAATCCCTGTATATGATTATAAAATAGTTCAAAAATGCAGCAGCTACAACAGTAACCTGCTGCTGACACACTGATGCCTCACTATTAATAATCGAATGATGGTAGGCATAATAGTTTATCAGTCAGAAGGACCAATTTAGGACTTTTACTTTAATATTTTAACTACATTTTGCTGCTATGGGCTTTCACTTAAAAATAATTTTTCTTGCAGCACTTTTACTCGTGATGCAGCATTTTCAGTTTGCTGTTTATTGGTTCTTTTAGTTAAGAGTCTGAAGGCTTCAGCCCTGGCATCACTAATAAAGAAACATCACTGCTGCCTGGCAAAACTGGACAACTGCTGTCGTTTTTCTGTACGTTAAAATATCTGGCAATTTTGGGGGGAATTTTAATCTCAAAAGCTACAGTATATGCTTGTATCAATGAACCGAAACAATATCACCACTTGCAGATGAAGCAATAAATGTTCATTATCTTGCAGCAGAGTCACATGTCAAGGTTGTGTATATATAAGCCAGTAAGTGAACAGTCTTGGTTCTTGCAGTCAGCATGTTGGAAGTGGTAAGAATACTGGGGTGTAAAGACCTGAGAGACATTGACAAGGGCCAAAATTGTTATAGATCGATTAATCGACAAATGGTTCTTCAATACACAAATGACTTTTGGCTCATTTGTGTTTTTATCTGAGAATATAAACAATTAAACTCAACAAAGACTAGTTATAGAAGCTTAAACCACAGCATTGACTCTATATTGGCATCCAGGCTTTAGGTTTCTACCCCTGGAAAACGCATGACATTATGTCAAAAAAAAACATCCACACATTATTTCCTGCAGCCGAACACTTTTCTTGTCCCAGCAATTGTCATCATTTGCACCAGTGGTGTTCCGGTTACAATTTCCAGTGTTAAAACTGTGCCAAGCTGAGCGTACACACCTCACCCACACACCAAAATATCCCGTCAGGAAGGTGACTGTGCATGTAGAGTAGCCGCTTTATGATTTATCAGCCCATTATTCCCACAGCTGCAGCAATCCGGGCGACAACTTATTCAAAACTCTGTCAAACAGCGTTCAGCATGGAAAGCATAACCTTTACAGCTGCAGTTGATTAAAATCTCTCCATGGTGATGCGGAGAGCGAGGCCCCGAGGAGCTGTCGACAGGCCTTCTGTTCACGTACTCTACATTGTTCATTTGTCAGAGATCACCGGCTTCCAGCCCTCACACCGTGTGCCGAGCGGCTGCCGCAAATTAAAGTTGTTTAGGAGGAGTTTTAACAGAAGCTTTGGAAGAACCGTAAGAAAGGAGATGACAGTTTGTTTACCTGATATCAACCTTGTATTTAATACAAAATTTACAACCATTATAACATATATTTACTGCTAAAACCAAATCTCATATGTATCACACTCGCTGCATTCACTTTAATTTCATTTTTGTTGAAGTGAAGCAGAACCTGGACATGTAAAGAAGCCAAACTCCTCAAGGACAGCAACATTTTGCCAAACAAGCATCTAATCTGAGCTACACTGTAATGCCTATTTAAAAAACATCTACTTCTTAGAAATCTGATAAACAGACTTCACATACAACTTTACATACACATTCCACTGACACTGCTGCAGTAAGTTATGAGCAATAACATCATACTATATATTATACTGCCCTTATACCCCTGTCTTTTGAGCTGCTGTAATGATGAACTTTCCCCACTGTGGAATCAATACAGTTTATCTTATCTCAATTACATTGTGGTCTAATTTATCACAGCACAAATCAGGGCTCCAGTCTGTGACCAAAAGGCTGTCAGGTGCAACTTAACATTTTGAATGGATGTTTCATGAGCTGGTCGAGTACTGCTAAGCCTAACAGAAAACATCATATGGGGAATGGGTTCAAAAAGAGACAAAACAGCATTCTGACCAAGTTCTAAAAAACTTGGATATCGTTCAGTAAGTCAGGCTACAGCACTGAGTCGTGTCACCTGCAGAAACTCTCAGATGACACGGCCATGGTAGGCTGTGTGGAGAACAGGAGGGAGGATGACTACAGGAACCTGGTGGGCCGGTTTGCGCGATGGTGCAGCGAGAACCACCTGCAGCTGAATGTGATGAAGATCAAGATGGTGGTGGACTTCAGGAGGATCAAATCTCTACTGTCTCCTGCCTGCATCAATGGGACTGATGTGGAGCTTGTCCGGATTTACAAATACCCGGGAGTGAGTCTGGACAACAAGCTGGAGTGGTCCACAAACACAGAGGCTGTCTACAAGAAGGGTCTGAGCTGGCTCTACTTCCTTAGGAGGCTCAGGTCCTTCAGCATTGGCAACCACATGCTCCTAATGTTTTATCAATCTGTGGTGGCGAGCACCGTCTTCTTTGCTGTGGTGTGCTGGGGCGCAGGTATTAAAGTGAAGGACTGAACAAACTGATCAGGAAAGCCCAGTCTGTTGTTGGCTGTCAGCTGATCACCTTGAGGAGGGGGTGGAGCAGCAGAGGATGCTGTCCAAACTGCTGGCCAACATAGACAACACCTCTCACCCCTCTGTGGGCAATGTGAGGAGCATCTTCAGCAACAGACTGAAACAACGCCGTTGCTCCAAGGAACGGTGTAGGAGGTCATTCCCCCTCAGAGCAATAAGAGTTTTCAATGTATGTGCATCTGACAGATCCCAAAAGGACTCCATCGCTCTGCCTGCAAATTAAAACATTTCTGCATCGCTCTTACATTTTCTTGTATATTTTGTTACATTTTTTCTTGCTATATTATATTTTCTATATCCTTAGCTTACTTTGTTACCTTCACCTTATACCTGACCCTAATATTCTGTGTTGCGTTATTGTCATACCCCCTCTGAGGATTAATAGTCTGTCTAAGTCTAAGGTTGTGATTACTAGTCCACCTTCTCTTTCTGCAATTCTGAGTGTAGACACAACACAAGCAAGGATCTAGTCAGGAGAAAATAACCTGGCTAGGTGCCATAAGTTTGTCTGGAAATGTTGTCTCTGTTATTCTCTGAAACTGTCACAGGAAATGGTGAACCCGAGCAGAGAACACACAGACCACGGCAGGATCAGGTTGAACAATCACTGAATTAATTAATACAAACGTTAAGGGATAACAGAAGGAACTGATGTGGATGGAGTGTGCAATTAAGGCAGAATTAATAATAACTAAAGCCAGGAATAAACCGAGGAGGATTAAACTAAGACTCACAAATGGGGCTGGACGAGGGGTGGACTGGCTTCCAGAGAAACAGTAAAAGGAGGGACAGGGAGAATAAAGAGAGGTCAGGTGAGGGCTGATGCAGAAACCAGGGAGGGGGCCGTGACAATAACAGCAGCACCAGAGGTTTCACTTCCTCTTATGTCCATATTCAGTATGAATAGAATGTCTCTTGCATAAAATTTCAAGGTATATTTACTCACTACTTTAACATACAAGTATAACAAGCCAGTTGCAGTATTGGGAAAGAATGAACTGATTAAAATTGAGTTTTCAAATTGAAAATGATGGCCTCCTGCAATGGGGATTGCTTGTCAGCTTTGGGTGGACGATTAACACATATTTTAACAGGTTGTGGAGCACAGACTGGCTCTGACAACAGGTTAGGTAGATGCAGGTATTGAAGAAACCCTAGAGTTGCTTTTCCCACCCACTCTACATTACACTGAATGTAGATTTCTTTGTTGCGCTGGAAGCTATGAGCTCCTGCTGGCTGCACTATTAAACTGTGCAACTGATAGCAGCATATTGATTCACAGGTGTTCCTTTAGTTTATGTCCCACAAGGCTGAGTCACTGCAGCTGGGTGTTGTATTTTAGCTTCATGATGTTTTGTGTACAAGCCGATTCCTAAATATATCAGAGGCACTGGTTCAAGCTGGGGGCTGTACAGTAATGTAGTGGTTAGCACTTTCACCTTGCAGCAAGAAGATCCCTGGTTCTGCATGGAGTTTGCACGTTCTCCCTGTGCATGTGTGGGTTTTCTCCAGGTACTCCGGCTTCCTGCCACTGTCCAAAAACATGCTGAGGCTAACTGGTGATTCTAAATTGTCCGTAGGTGTGAATATGAGTGTGATTGTTTGTCTCTACGTGTAGCCCTGTGATAGACTGGTGACCTGTCTAGGGTGTCCCCTGTCTTCACCATAAGGATTAAGTGGCATTGATAAAGGATGGATGGATGGTTCAAGCTGATTTAGCTGAGTCATTTTCAATTTTTTAGTGATAACTGTGAATTACAGCGTCTTTTCATATGTTTTATTGCCTTTTATGCACTTTGTTGGTGTTACTTCATTCTGCTATGTAATTCTAGGGACCTATTCCCACTATTATATGAACTAATTTACTGATTTAGACAAACCTTTTAAGTTGCAAACATTATTTTGGTGTGCTGAGTTGACATAATAATGCTGGTAATTGCATCAACTTAATATTTTTTTAAATTTAAAGCCAAATTTCTACATCAGTTCATAAACACTAAATTCAGCTTGAGGTAACTTAATGACATTGGCTTGATAACAAAATAATTTTTCACCTTAAGTTTAGGGTTTCAGTTCTCATCCGCTATCCTAATCTGTCTGGAAATTTTTAGATATTCAAGACTGGTACGTGACAATGGAGGAAAAGCTAACTTCCCTAACCTAGTTTTGTTTGTATGTTTGTTGGATAAAATGTCATTAGAAGTTGTCATAACTCAAAAGGACGGATACAAACTGTTGCGTTAACTTTTCTTGCTCAGGCCAAACCTTACTTTTCAGAGTGTATAAATCCATCTCATCTGACATGGCGGCTCTAAACACTGTTGCTGCTGATGTATCACGTCTCAGCAAAATCATGTGGGTTGTCAGGTCATTTTTGGTTTGGCTAGAGGTCAGCAGATTGTTAGATTTGGGATGAACAGGCCGATAGTCCTCTGTAATTATGAATGCTCTGTTGACCAGTCATTAACAAACCGATGCCCGGTCCCTGCTGTTAGCTCCACACCCAGCATTCTCAGCCATTTTGCACTATTATCTTGTGGTAGAGGAGCTGCGGTGCTTTGCTTTGTCATGTGTTATTGTCGGAGGCCCATCAGGTACACTGATTATTGCAATGCCAAAAGGTGCAGGGAAAAATTTTGTAAAAAGCTAGTCTGGAGCCCTGAATATCAAACTACTCTAAAATGATACAAATTGTCACATAGTGTGGTTATTCTCTAGTTAAATTCACAGATTAAAGTAAAACTCCTACATACTCATGAGAGTTGAATAATTAAATTAATGTCTGTTTTTTGCCTAGCATGACTAACACATAAAATTCCCTTTTCTGACTGTATCGCAGATGTTTCAAACGCCACTACAACCGGGTAGTAAAGTCTAATTTATGGCTGCAGGACTTAGAGGATGATACTACATTCACTGTTTTCAGGTTATCAGCATGTTCCTCAGATAGTCTCATTTTCAGCTGAAACTCCAGAGTCACACTGTGCACGGATGGGTCCTTTTGTCCTTCAGGTTGTGAAGTGATACTACGGCTTTCCTTTCATCTCCACCAGAACAACGCTAACGGTGAAGAGGGCTGCCGGACTCGAGTCATTTAGCTCCAACCTGCTCCGATGAGTGCCGCATCTTTCTTGTTCTCGGCGCTGCAGGTTTTGCTTTAATGGGACGTCTGTGTGAATACCACAAAGGTCTCCGACATCATCTGGGGCATACTAATGCTTCGCTTTGACTTCTAGGGGCACACTGAGTTATTTTCTTAAAATCACTCTCCTATAAGGAATGAGAACGTTCCTCTTTCTCTCTTTTGGAGGAGAAAATGTAAATGGGATAACATTATTCTTCCCAAATATCAATGTTTTTCATGCAGCGGGACTCATTATGGATGCAAAACACAATGTCAGGCCTCCTGCAGCATTTTTTTCAGAGGCTTTTCTACACGTTTTCATTAGGATGAAATAAAATCGAGACCACCTGCCACAACACAAAGCCTGGCTGTAATGTGTGTGGGAAAAAAAGCAGCAGAAAAAAAATAACTACCAGTTAGAGGAATCATTTAATTACAGGCTTTTTTCTCTCTCTCTTAAACTCTTCTGGCAAGTCAAAAACACACACATTCACACACCGAGCCAATTTGCTGTGCAGTGAATCCGGTAGAGCGACACTGGCCTACATACACCAACGCACAATCTACAACACGCACACGCACACACACACGCACACGCACGGTGAAGCAAGTCTGAATAAGGCTGTCACATGCACTCAGTGTATTTGTCGCCATGGCATCTATTTCTGTCCTGTACCAGGTGTGAGAGAGCTGAGAACAATCTCCTCGCTTTCATTACTCTGAGAAAAGCTTAATCATACACATGCATCCATGCATCCATGCATCCATGCATCCATGCGGCCATGCATGCATGGATGTAACCCTGCACAGGATCCAGAGCTTATTCCATTATTGCAAACAAGCAGTAACCTCAAGATCTTCACATCCTCTCTGTTAATCTATTAATGCTTTCCCTGCACGCCAGCAGTGTTGTTTTAATAACCTCATCATTGTGTTCTTTATGGTGAGGTCAACAGGCTTTAATATGCGCGTTACATTTGTGCAATTTTATTATCCCAAACAAGGCTTGCAGCTTCTGTTCAGGATCTTTCTGCTCACACAGTCTCTAAAAGATTCTTCACAGTTGCTGCTCCCTTGCTCAAAAAAACCGAAGGCCACTTGATAACTTCTGTTTGCACAAGTTACTTTCAGTGTGTTTGAGACATTGGTGGGAACACAAAATCCAATAATGTTGGTACTCTTTAAAAGACAGGAAGCAGAGAAAGAAGAAGTGTGGGAAAAAGAAGATGAAAAATCAGAAAAATTTATGACAAAGTGCGAGTAAAAAACAAGATTTGGAAAGTCTTGCTCGGTAATAAATGGTGCAGACAACCACTGGAAAAAAACCAAGACACTGCACGTTAAGGTCACAGGTGTGGTGCTACTGATGAAGACTCACATAATCTGGCTGACATTCATACACATTTTTTTACGAACACCAATCATCATTAAAGTGTATCTTATGCGCGAGAGCCAAAACTACTAATAGCATGGTCAAAGTTGCTTTTGATTTACAAGGTCAACTCATGCCCAAGTAATACTCCCTAAAAGCCTTTGAGGCGGCACAAGAATTTAATTATTTTTCCTACTGAACCAACATTCACTAGTCAAGATGAAAAGGCAGCACAATGTAGTTTTATTCATCATTCACTCCTCTGACAGTTTCTTTGTTTGTGATGCATTTGCAAAGAAATATGTTAAACTTGGACAGCTTGTGCTGCATCCACAATGCCTTTAGGAAAGAAAAGCTTGCTGAGCTACTTTTCCATAGCCAAACTTAATAGATGAACTTCACCTCTACAGCAATTGCAACTTTTTCCACAGAATAGATGCTTTCAATGTGGCTTTATTTGTTCGGCACAAGGAAGTAAATGGAATCATTCAGAGCAAAAGGTACTTGTGTTCATTGCCTGTGATTCGTATTATTATATAACTGTTATTACAACTCACAACATTAGTTCAATAATCATTCAATAATACTTAGTTGGAAGTTTGATTATATTCTCAACATGAAAAAACTATTCAAAAAAGCCGTTTGACGTTTGATTGTGCAGTCAGTTATAGCTGTCTCATTCATATAAACTTGCAGCTTAATAACAATGGTTGCATAACCTTCAAACTGAGACACATTTTAATTGTGTGTTCTATTTTGCTCCTAGTGCTTAAACAAATGGCACCACAAGTCTGCTCAGAGTGAATGATGGGTAAGTTATCATGGACACATGATGTGGTACATGATGCTACTGGATTATATGAACGCTATCCTTGGTAATCAACTGTTGAGTCAAGACAAAAGCAATGGCCGGAGGTGACTAAGAAGAAGAAGACTTTGTCATGGTGCCTAAAGTGTGGATTATCTCGGAAAATGGTGTTGGACTGGAACTTGGTATTAGCAGATACTAAATATTAAATGACTCAGATCAGACCAAAATCTTGATCATACCTATTATTCATTTGTTCCAAACTGAAGAATAACTTCATATTACTATTCAACTTGAAGATGGATTGACTTGTTTTTTGCACAGTTGTCTGCACCAATTAAAATGGATTATTGGCCAATTACTGGATCCAATATTTTTTTGATAATATTTTTTTCTTTTTTGTCTTTTCTTTTTGTTTTTTACTAGTGCTTTGGCCCATAGTAGCTGATGTCAATATTCTGTGTGTTGAGCAATGTCCGAGGAAATCTGATTGGTTACACATCAAATTATAACCTTCTATAAGCAGAATAAATTGTGAAACAATTGTCTTTTGTTTAACATTAAGTAAAATATCACAAAAACAAAGGTATTTCAACAAACTTTTGTATTTGAGTTTGTGTTTTTAAAAATTTTTAGACCAAGATTATCATTTCTAATGCAAATGCATATCAGTTTTAAATATCAGGTATCTGCCTCCTTGATTATTAATACCAGTAAAAGTATCTGCCCTGGAAAACCCTACCAGCTCCTCCGTAATATTTAATACAGAGCAAAACATCCTGGGTCTTGGTTTTGTCATGTGCACCTGTTGGGTCAATCATCACAGCTATGCAGCATGTCTTTTTTTCCACTGTAAACAGTAACTGTAGTTTAGATGCTGCAACAGAAAGTCCACGGGGTTTTTTTCCAGAGGAAAAGTTCTCATTCTGCTATTTGAGGTCCAAGAGGAGATAAAGCTCTGCAATACCTGCAGAATTTTCTGATGAAATATGGCTTGGCCTCCCTGCTGACATTTTCATGATCTGAGTGCAGATTTGAGGGTAAAAATGCACAACTGTTCACTCTCTCTGATCAAACCAAATCATGGATCAGAAAGCTGCTGTTGTGATTAACTCATCTGGACAATGAGAATTCTAATTCTCAGTGTGTCAAAAGCCAACCTATGGGCTCATCTCAGTGGATGTAGATGCAGTCTTTGCTCCAGTTGTGATCTCAACCACCCCGCTGAGTGAGTTAAACATTTAATACATTTGCTGTGTTATCTGAGGTTTTACATTGGTGCGGCTTTACAGTGAGCTTGAGTTTGTCAGTGAGAAGGGAGGAAACAGGTGGTGAAGGCGTCATACTTTGCCAGGATAAATACAGAAGAGAGTTTTTCCAGCAGGGATTTCTTGTGCGAGACAAGCCTGCTAATCTGACAGCCTGGAGCCGAGCATAAACAACACGAGACCCCTGCTGAACCGTGGAGCTTCTTTGATTTGTCTTCCTCCTGCAGTTCCTTTCCTGGACTCTCTCTCTTCCAAAATAGACTTGCATGGCATGCTCTTGGCCTCTTAATATTTCATCACTCCACTTAGCTAGACGAGCATCTATTATTCAGGAAGAGGTGGTCACAATTAAGGGCTCTGCCAATCAGCGGCGCCAACAGGGACCCGGGCGTCACCATGATTCTGCTCACAGACTGAAGGAAAGCGATTTGAGGAGAAGATCCGTGAGGACAGCAAACATTAACGCATCTGGTAGCTCTTGATTAAACATATGATGACTGTACGGATGAAACATAAGGAAGCAGAATAAAGCAGCAGCAGGAAGATTGTCCTGCAGGTTCCCAGAGGATCAAGGTATCAAACTCACTGCCAGCTGAAACAGCTACAGACAGGACAATGAATCTTACATGAAATCTGGATTTATCCATGACATGCATGCACACACACTCACACACACACAGCTGGGTTATTTAAATCTAAAATTATCAGGGGCTTCAGCTCAACCATTTCTGATTTGCTTGAAACTTTTCGATTACACACTATGGATTTTAGAATAGGTATCTGAGAAATTTCAAATGGCGTTATCAAGAACTTTCTGAGATGATTTTGTTTTTAAACGTCTCATCATCCCACTGACAGCACATTCTGTCACACATTGAAATTCAAAACTATGTTTGGATGACCATGTCTCAGGAAGTGCTAAAGATAAAAGCCTTGAATTCTCACTGTTATTATCATCATGCCATTGATTTAGAATCTTAAACAACCAGCAATTCGTTCAGGATATGAAAACCGGTGATCAGAGGCTTTACAAATCACAAATTATAAGATTTTAGCCTTAAGATTTGTCAGTGGAGGTGCTGCAGCGATGTACAGTATGAGAAAAAAATAGCATATTTTAAACCATGTAAACAAATTTGCATAATGTAAGCTCTTCAACATAAAGTACAGAAACAACTTCCTCAATCAATACTAGGCCACTTTAACAGTTCGCTACCAACTCTAAAACTGATTTATTCTCAAAGCAGAGCAACATTGATATTCTTCATTATTTTCGTTTGAATTTCTTTGGAAGTATGTAATCAAAGTCCTGCTGCTAATGAACTTCGTGTTTGAAAATCGTGGCTTAGCGTTAGCATGCGCCTCAGGTAGCTAGCTAATGACTTGATGCAGAGTTCATCAACACGACTGCCACTGTTATTGTTAGCAGTTAGACACCACATGGGTGCACTTGTTTTACTGACCCTTATGGGCGGGTTAGCGAACACACCTGTAACTCCATCTCACTAAACAGTCAAAGACTCCACCTTGCAGAGCAATTAGGTGGTCCAGCAAATCTACAATACATTTTCTGACACTTAAACTGCATGTTACTTATTGTCTGCCAAAATGGTTAGTGAGTTTTTAGTTTAAATTACAGCAAACAGCAATGAATCATTAACAATCGTTCCTCTTTACTTGAAAGAATCTATCACCATTTCTATTGACTTGAGAAGACAATGGGATTCCTCCTCTGGGTCACATGAATGTCTACAGTTTGTGGCAATTCATTCAACAGTTGTGCAGAAAATCATGTTGTATGGTGGCAGAACAAGGGACATGTGGAGACGACAAAGCTACGAGGAATTTACAAACTTTGTACACAGGGTGAAGGTAACAGAGGAATCCCCCAACCAATGTGACAGAGGTCAGCGCCAACCACCACAACTAAAAATACAACAGAGTAGCTTTGTATGCATTTGTATTCAGTATTAATACACATTATTCTATCAGCACTTTTGTGAAATCATCGATGTGTCTGATGCACTCAGTTCCACCATTCCACACTATCTTACATTAACATAACTTGCACTGATACATGTTTGTTTCCTTGTAGAATGATATGGTTTTCTGAAGTCTAAAAGCACGTTAGGAAAGTAATGCAACAATGTAGCAAATTACAAAACTTCTTAATAAATAAAAACTCCTGCAACAAAGTCAGCTTCACAGACTGATGTACAACAGGTCTCTTTAAACTCCAAACCAGCACACCTAAATCCTATTTGCAGTATTTTAGATATTGTCTACTTCAGTCTCCACCCCCTTCTGCCTCCTCGAGATGAGAAAATCTGCCCACTCAAACCCTCTGGGAGCACTGAGTAAGATGAAGTGGTGGAGGATTTAATAGAAAAAAAGCAAAACAGAAACTGGAGGGGACAGAGGGAAAAGGAGAAAGTGCATCGTCCAGCTGTTTGTCTCGGAGGACTTTTATCAGCTGACAGCAGAAGATTATTACTTTTGACGTAATCATAACCTGCAGTCACTGGAACAAAAACACCACTTAATATTCTGAAATTAAGCCAAACACGCCTGCTGTTGTTAATGAATTAATCTGCTGCTGCTTTCAGCATCACGCGCACTGATCATTATTACATCGCTCAAAGTGTTTTGTGGAGCTGAAATTTCTTTTGAAGGAAAACAAATCATTTAACATGAGTCACTGACAAGCTGACTGGCTGTGGGAAAAAAGAAAAAAAAAACTAATTCAGTCCACAGAGTCGACATCTTTGAATATGAACCGCCTTCTTTGGTTGTTTATTCTTTATTTCAACTTAATGAATTCATACGTGTGACAAAAGATGAAAAGTTCAGACTGAAGTTCGTGAGAGCTGACACAAAAAAATACAATTGCTAGGCTGAAGATTACAGGATTTTTCGTGTTTATGTAGAGTAAAGACCATGTACAGTCTGTGTTAATTTGTCTGACAGAAATCTCTTTCTTTTCCTACCAGTTCTGACCAGTTGAGAAGCAAAATGGATGTTATGCTTGAGTAAATAGAACTGGTTAAAAATTTTTTTGTGTGTTTTGGATCTTAAACATTATCATTTTGCTGTTGATGATTTTTCTCTGGTGCTGGCTCAAACCTCTTTAGTCGGCGCCAAAAATCCCTCTATGGTGGGAAATGCCCCGGAACTCACATTGCATGTCTTCGTCGGATAACAGTCTCAATGAGTGAATGTTCAATAGTTTCACTTAAATGCATTTGGTGCTCACTGCCATGAAAGCCCATGATGAAAAAGTTTCGTTCCATGAACCAACCCCAAGTGTGCTACCTCCCAGGTGGAAAAGAACTCTTTAATACCTTAACTGAGCTTTGTTGCCCTCAACCAGACTCAATTCTGACAGCGTACTCTCACGGACTTGATGTTTATTAAATGTATATCAAGGTGAGATTATTCCTTTCTCCTTTTTCCCCCTTATTTATATCTCTATATTTATCAATTTGTGTGTTTTATGATTGAAATTATTAGCTGTGTAAGTTGATTAATAGGGTAAAGTGGTGAAATTCAAAGTAAATAATTTTAACATGTTGCTTAGGACTTTCATTTCTGCTTTTACTGTTTATTTTATATTTAGCATTTGACAGTTTATGATGCATTTTTCATTTTTGCACTTTTAAATAGAATGTGTTATTTTTATTGTGCATTTTGTAATTCACTATATTATTCTTATTTCTTATTTATTTGCATTGCTGTTAATTAACTTTGCGTTTGAAAATCGTAGCTTAGCGTTAGCATGCACCTCAGGTTGCTAGCTAATCTGGAAAGCCAATAAATATGTTTTTCACAACTTGATGCTGCAGAGTTCATCAACACGACTGCCACAGTTAGCAGTTAGCACCACAGAGGTGCACTTGTTTTACTGACCCTTATGGGCAGGTCAGCAAATACACCCGTAACTCCATCTCCCTAAACCAATGGTTCTCAACCCTGTTCCTCAGGACCCACTGTCCTGCATGTTTTAGATGCTTCCCTGCTCCAACACACCTGACTCAAATGATCAGCTCGTTATCAGGCTTCTGCAGAGGCTTGATGACGAGCTGATCATTTGAATCAGGTGTGTTGGAGCAGGGAAGCATCTAAAACATGCAGGACAGTGGGTCCTGAGGAACAGGGTTGAGAACCACTGCCCTAAACAGTAAGAGGATCCACCTTGTAGAGCAACCAGGTACTCCAGAAAATCTACAATACATTTTCTGACATTTAAACTTAGTTTTTTAGATTAAATTACAGCAGACAGAAATGAATTGCTAACAATTATTCCTCTTTACTTGAATAATTACAAAATGTTGCACAGGACTTAAATTTCCTCTTACACTGTTTATGTTATATTTAGCATTTGACAGATGATGCATTTTTCACTTCAGTACTGTTTTAAATCATGTTTTAATCATCATCATGTTACACTTTAATGTGCATTGTAAAGTTTAGTGTAGTATTCTTATCTTTCATTATTTCCCGCTTGCTACTGCAAGAACAAAACCGCTAGCACCGCTCAAGACAGCTGTGATTGGTTTAAAGAAATGCAGACAAGGCAGAGCGTTTTTCCCCCTATAGCAGATTGATAATAAGATGCAACCAGAAGTCTACTTCAAAGTTGTTAGTTTGTTTTTTTGATCTTAAAATGATCAACAATTATCAATATTGACTGAAAGAAGCTGCTTTATCATGATACATTTTTAAGCTATATCGCCCAGCCCCATTTTTAGCATTGCCAAATTATATTAAATCATTACTTCAATGCACAACTCAACAACACAAACATAACTAAGAACAATCCAACCCATTTCCACATAACAGCCCTGCATTTACAGTTTTAAAACTTTGCAGAAAGCCTTCACTGTAAATCTGAGATTCACACAGTGTCTTTTTAATTAGTTAAAAGCTGCTGCTTTATATGCAGGCACATGCGTGCATGAGTTATTCAAGCGCTTGTATCGAACCGTTTTTGCTGTGTAATAGTGTGAGAAGTGTAGAGAAGAGATAAAAGAGATTGTGGAGTCTGGGCACTGATCCACAAAAAACACAACAGAGCAGATATCTGACAGCAGGGAGCCAAGCAGGCATCACATTCATAGCCAAACACATAGAAAACACTCAGATCCAACATTCAGAGTGCTGAGAAAAACCTGAGAGCAGCTCGCAAAACTACACTGATTCCCAAAGATCTTTTTTCTACACTGTGCAGATTTGTTTCAACTTTCAGCTCCACTGTTCTCCCAAACTAAGACGACATTTTAGCAACTCATTAAAGATTCCTATTAGCTACAAATCTGAGTTAAAGCAACAGTCTGACAATGAATAATTCGGTCTGTAAAACATCAGAAAAATGGTGAAACATGTCCATCGCTGTTTCTCCTTAAAGCTCGTGTCCGGAGTTTGAATCGCAGCGTCTCCCAAACACTGCTGGTCCCTCCCTCTGATTTCGCCCCTTTATTTGTGCACGCGCGCAGTACATGAGAGAAGTGCCCGGAGTGCTGCAGCATCTCGCCTGTTTTGCTGTTTTCCACTCTTCTACATTTAGTAAATAATAAAGGAATTACGTTAGAATGCTGTATTGAGTCTAACTTGTCCTAATACCAAAATAACATGTATCTACTAGGACGAACTAGTAAAGTTTCAATATGTGATTACACTCGTGTATCCCTCTCGATGACGTTGTTTATCAAACTTAGTGCATTTACGCGTGTATATGTGTTACATTGTTTATTTATTTCTATCTAGAGTTCAGAATTGCATGACTCCTCTGACGAAGAGTATGTCCCAGACGCCCCAACATCTTCCTCCAGAGGTCGGGCATCAAACGAAGCCGTCAGGCGGGCTATGGAGGCCGTGGTCGGGGAGCGACGCAAGCACCCCGAGCCAAAAAACGTCCTGCAGTCTCTTGGCCTGACAAGCCGTGGGATTGGTAACTTTTCTGGAAGTTGCTGATCCCTGATGCTCTCTCAGCTCCTCCACAAGCAAAACAAATGTGCGTGCGGTTGCATAGTGCGTAGCTCGCCCACCTCTACATGGGCTTGCTTGCTGTGCGCGTAACCGTTGATTGACAGCATGACAAAGCTGAAGCTCGAACTTGATTGGTCGGCAGCGACCGGCGCTTTTTGGAATAACATGGGGGTCTATGAGAGGAAGGCGGAGCTCAGGAATAAATTTTCATATCGCGTCATACTAACTTTATATTATAGTATCGAACTAGACTAACACATTTAAGCTTTGTTAAACAATGATACATAAATTGAAAACAAACGGAAACTCCAGACACAAGCTTTAAGTCCTGAAATATCCAAAATACAAAGCTTCAGACTTTTATGGTTGCACTGCTGCGACAAACTTTTGCATTTAGTTGCCACAGTATATAATTTAGGTGCAGCAAACACCTTCTGGTGCTGAATAATCCATTTAAGGCTCCCCATTTCTGTCACTTTCCCTGTACATTGGTAATACCTTAACACATTACGTAAATTATGTAAACAGGAGTAAAGGCAAATGTTTTGTTCTTTACAGTAAAGAGGATGTGGGACTTCACACTTGCAAAAAAAATAGCTCTCCAGTTACACAGTTACAGTTTGGATAGTCTTAGGCTACAATTTGCTGATGTTAACTAAATGCCTCACATGCATCAGTAGATGCTACAATTTACTAGTGTTTCCTAAATGCTTCACATGTATTGTTAGAGTCCACTAGGCCGCTCAGTCCAGAGAAGCCTCCAGTCTCTACTCAGTTATTGCAAAACATCTGGTGTGTGACCAAAAATGACTAGGAAAGAGTCAAAGAAGGTGTTCTAATGTCGGATTTAGAGACACACACAGGCAAGTTAGCCAAACTGCTGTGATTAATGAAAATATTGATATACACACTGGTGTGTCAGAAAAGTATGGAATTTAATTAGTTTATTACTAAAATATCCCTTTTGAGTAGAAGGTTTTTGAATATAAAAAATACAACTGTAACACAGTCTTCTACAGAAAGGGTTGATGGTTTCAGTGCTACAAATGTTTATTCAGCTCAGTTAAACCTGCAGGAGTTTCTGATAGCTCCTGTAGTAGAACTGCATGACACAGAGGAATGTGACTATTTTTAAGAGTGAATAAGTTTACATTTCTTGTTGCAGCATTTGCGTGTGAGTAAATATGTAAATGGGACTGATTACTGACTCACTGTTTGGCACAGGTAGCTACTGAGGTATGCCATAGGTACACACGTGGACAAAATTGTTGGTACCCCTCAGTTAAAGAAGGAAAAACCCACAATTCTCACTGAAATCACTTGAAACTCACAAAAGTAACAATAAATAAAAATTTATTGAAAATTAAATAATCAAAAACAGCCATTACTTTTGAATTGTTGATTAACATAATTATTTAAAAAACAAACTAATGAAACAGGCCTGGACAAAAATGATGGTACCTCTATAAAAGATTGAAAACTATTTGACCAGAGTGACATGATTAACTCAGGTGTGTCATTTAATTGACATCACAGGTGTTTCCAAACTCATAATCAGTCAGTCTGCCTATTTAAAGGGAGACAAGTAGTCACCCTGCTGTTTGGTGAAAAGGTGTGTAACCACACTGAACATGGACAACAGAAAGCGAAGGAGAGAATTGTCCCAGGACATCCGAAAAAAAATTATAGACAAACATCTTAAAGGTAAAGGCTATAAGACCATCTCTAAACAGCTTGAAGTTCCTGTGACAACAGTGGCTCATATTATTCAGAAGTTCAAGACCCACGGGACAGTAGCCAACCTCCCTGGACGTGGCCGCAAGAGGAAAATTGATGACAAATTGAAGAGACGGATCGTTCGAATTGTATCCAAAGAGCCCAGAGCAACCTCCAAAGAAATTAAAGGTGAACACCAAGGCCAAGGTACATCAGTGTCAGATCGCACCATTCGTCGTTGTTTGAGCCAAAGTGGACTTCATGGGAGACGACCAAGGAGGACACCACTGCTGAAAAAAACTCATAAAAAAGCAAGACTGGAATTTGCAAAAATGCATGTTGACAAGCCACAAAGCTTCTGGGAGAATGTCCTTTGGACAGATGAGACCAAACTGGAGCTTTTTGGTAAGGCACATCAACTCTATGTTCATAGACTCAAAAACCAAGCATACGAAGAAAAGAACACTGTCCCTACGGTGAAACATGGAGGAGGCTCAGTAATGTTTTGGGGCTGCTTTGCTGCATCTGGCACAGGGTGTCTTGAAAGTGTGCAAGGTACGATGAAATCTGAAGACTATCAAGGCATTCTGGAGAGAAATGTGCTGCCTAGTGTCAGAAAGCTTGGTCTCAGTCGCAGGTCATGGGTCTTCCAACAGGACAACGATCCAAAACACACAGCCAAAAACACCCAAGAATGGCTGAGAGAAAAGCATTGGACTATTCTAAAGTGGCCTTCTATGAGCCCAGATCTGAATCCCATTGAACATATGTGGAAGGAGCTGAAACATGCCATTTGGAGAAGACACCCATCAAACCTGAGACAACTGGAGCTGTTTGCTCATGAGGAGTGGACCAAAATACCTGTTGACAGCTGCAGAACGCTCATTGACAAATACAGAAATCGTTTAATTGCAGTGATTGCCTCAAAAGGTTGTGCAACAAAATATTAAGTTATGGGTACCATCATTTTTGTCCAGCCCTATTTCATTAGTTTGTTTTTTTAAATAATTATGTTAATCAACAATACAAAAGTGATGGCTGATTTTGATTATTTAATTTTCAATAAATTTTTATTTATTGTTACTTTTGTGAGTTTCAAGTGATTTCAGTGAGAATTGTGGGTTTTTCCTTCTTAAAATGAGGGGTACCAACAATTTTGTCCACGTGTGTATGTTCTGGTGGTCGGAAGTAGCTCTGTTTTGTCTCAGTCTGTCAGTCTCTGCCAGCCTACCTGCCATGTGAAACGATACATTTAGCATTTAGTGTGTTCCAAAGATTAAGCATCTGTAGCTGATTCTGTTTTGAAAAACTAAATTAGGAGAGTGGAGGAGGCTGGTGGAGAGGGAGAAGTCTGATAAGGAGAGTGCAGGTGCAGGCAGGGAGATACTGACATACTGAAAAAGAATCAGTGGTTAATGCAGCAGTAAGGCTGTAAATTTAAATGAATACTAATCACAATCATGAGTTCAGCCGTGGTATTGACGTTTAAAATGTGGTCCATTTGTAGAAAAGTGCACACACAGAAAACAGCCCATGTAGATAAAACCAGTGGGCTTCAACAGGGGTAAATCTGACATTAGAACACCTTATTTCACTCTTTTCACAGTAATTTTTGGTTACACACCTGTATGAGTGAACTGCAGCCACCTAGCAGCACCTACTGTAGCCTGCATGTGAGGCATTTAGGGAACATTGGTAAATCGTAGTGTCTATCGATAAGCAGTTGTTCAGCCAGTGAGGAGTTTCAGGAGTTATATCAGACAACCTCCAGGAAATACCGGTGACAAAATTAATATATATTCTGATTAAAATCAAGTCACTGCCAATCTTTAAATCCATGCAAAACTAGGTTTGTTTGTTTGCTATTATTAATTGGCTTGCAAAGTTGATTGAAACCATGCTGTACCAAAAAAATAAAGGGGTGAGGAGGTGCATTCCGACCTGACAAGTGAAAAAGTTCGTCCAGAATCCTGTTACAGCACAATTTCAGAATCTCAAATCTTTTGCACACATTTACTCCTCCTTATGTATGGACACTCAAGCAGCAAAGTGAGACTTTGGACTTGCTGACATCCTTTTGCACCAGCACTGACAGCTGCTGAGTTGCACATTTTGGCGTCCATAAAATGCAGCACATTCCATTGTGGGATTGTTAGCAGAAAGTAGTGTACATGCCATGCACCCTATTTTTTTTTGTTTCACTGTGGAAGTTTTTATGGCAATGTATAGTGGATGAATGGTAAATGAAGTGCACTTGTTTTACCTTGGTGGAAAGAGCAATTTTTTTTGCAAAACCCTAAGGTGATCGTCTGCCATCAGGAGCAACTTGGAAAACAGCATTTTACACGAAGGCGTTACAGCATATGGAGGAGTCGAGGATTAAACTGTCAACCCTGCGATTAGAGGACAACACAGCCTCCTAACCTGAGCCACAGCTGTCCCTTTGACACACTCAGAACTTTAGCACTCAAATAAAATGGTGCACAGTAAATATAGAGTGCTATGTAGGAAATAAGGAGTAATTTCAGACACAGCTTATGTCTGTCCAGAGAGAACACTATGTCTGGGAGCTGTGAAGGAGCGAACAAGGGGGTGATTTCAGACCCAGCTTCCAAAAAACATGCCTTTGGAAGAACCTGCACCCAGGTCAGGCAACAGAAAGAACCAAAACAAACCAACACATCATTATTACGGCCAAAGACACATACAGACACTGCTGAGAGGCACTCCTAAACACATCGCAACAAAACAGCGAGTGCAGTGTGAGGAAAGTCTGCAGGTCAGAATGAAACTCTCCAAACAAATGCACATCTGAAGTCCACAATCCGGTATGTACAGCTGTTTTCTTCAATTACTAGAGTTTAAATGTTTAAATCTGTAAGAATTTAATAATGTCAGAAGAAGAAGAAAGCTACAATATGCCTCACATTCTGACAATCTCAAAATGCCATCGACTTCTTACACAAATATTATAAAAATTAACATAAATAGTTTTTTTTCTCAACAGAATGAACACTGCAGTCACCATAAACTCAGAATCAGCTGGATTGTTTGGTACTATATGGAATGTTTTTGCACATTTTCAGCAAACTAGCAATTAGAAATCATTACAAATATAACATAAAATATAAATATATTGGCAACATTTAAAAATAGTTGTGGGCTACAGCAGGGGATGTAGAGATGCCACAAAGTATGAAAACTCTACAAATAGAAACTTAATTTGGATGATTTAAATCTATTTTTTTGCAAAGTAGGTGATGAACCCATGATCAAAAAATAATATACATTTTTAGGATGATGTGACATATCTGAATCTGAGTTTGTTCAACTCATCGTTTTCGGTTCCTCCGGTAACATTGTTACAGCTCATCCAGCAGGGGATCACAGATGGTAGGATGTGAGGTTCAGGGAGCCGCTGGAGCGCCACACTGTGGTCAAAACAGAAAGAGGAGGTTTCTGTATGACACTTTCAATATAAAACACTACTGGCTTTCAAAATACAGCACCAAGCGATAAGAGTATATGCTTTTACAGGCAAAATATTGACAGCCAAATAATTTAGAAACATAGAAAAATCAACAAAATTGGATAAATTTATGATAGCAGTCTAAAATAGCTACACCAACTTTGATTCACTGTATACAAATATATAGGCCTACATGTAATAATAAATTCGTCAGGAAATTCTCTATGATAAATAACGGTTGTAAGGTTGTGACCTTAATATCTGAATAAGTCAGTTAAATTTGTATACTATACACTATTGTAAGGTATTAACCTTAATATTTAAATAATCTGGTAAATTTATATAATAAATGACATTACAGGTTCTTAACCTTAGACATTTAATTTTACTGTGTAACTTTATATAGTATATAACATGGTAGGGTCTCAACCCTAATGTGTAAATTAGTCAGGGAAAGGTATGCAACAAATAATATTGTGGAGTCTTGTAATGCTATACTTTAATATTTAAATTGCAAATGTGTTACTTTTACATTTTTTTCTGTCTGAAAAGCATTTTGCCTTAATGTCTGTTGTTTTAAATGTGCTATACAAATAATAATGACTTCATATCTCACTATCAAATTTAAAAAAAAATACTAAACATATTAACCAAAAAAATATATACTTACATTGACAGTTCTCTATAACACCTTTCATGAAGTCAACACAGAAATAACTGTCAGCAAAGGATGTATTAGCAGGAAATATTAGCCTAGCTTAAAACGTTAGCGTGAGCTAGGTACGTTGCTTGTGAATACCAGTACCTGACAAATGTTACCAAGCTTAAAACGTTAGCTTAATTTAGCATGCTAGGCACTGAACACTATAACCACTTAACATAACTTTATCGTCACGTATAGACAGAAAATTAACATATACGCATACATGTCTTCGCTGTTCACACGTTCTTACCTGAAAACTCAGCTACACAACAATAAACACAGGTTTTGCAACACGTGGCTAAGCCATCACGACTGCTAGCCAATTAGCAATGTTCAGGCTAGCACCTGCTGTTAGAATACATTCAGCTCACAAAGCTAACCAATTCAGCAAGCTTGCAGAGATATAGACGAATTTCATAAACACTCAGAGAGAGAAAAAGGCTTGTATTCATCTAAAACTGTTTATTCAATATTAAAAAAAATACAAGTAGATTAAACAAAATGGTAATAGTTACCCGAAGTTGCTATCTTTTAGCTACCAGTTGCTATTAAAGTGGTATTTATGGCAAATGGCTGTAGCTGTATCACAGTGTAGATGGAAGTATAGGGGGTTATTCCTGTGAAGTGTGACACCTCACATAATAAATATAAATTCAAAAGTTTAACAAGTGGAGAGTTCTTTGGATATTTTGACAGAGTAAAATATCATTTACATGTATTTTATTTATTTAATTAGTTTTTATTGTCTGTTTTTGCCACAGCGGCAGAAAATGAAAAATGATGGATCAACCAGGCATGAAGTGGGCGGAAAATTCTGAAAAACTTTAAACATCATGCATACATCAGAGTATAATAGTAAGTTTCCAAAACTGAGTTCCCAAAATTATTTTTTTTGTCAGGATATTGCAGTGACGATGATCTCTTGTCTTTTCGTCTAGCACTTTGAGGAGATGTTTTGACTGACGCTTGGCTGTGAGCAGGTTGTAAAGCTGTAAGACAGATGGGGTAAAAGCATAGTGTGTACAAAAGGCTTTGCAGCAACCAGAGACAACTGGTGTTTGATGCTCTTTAAATTATTCTGATTTAATTCAACACTGCTGACAACAATACTGACTGTTTTTCAAGGACAGTGTTGTGTAAATTGTACTTCCCAGATATTAAACATGAGAGACAAGTGGGAAAACTTCATCATTAGTTAAAATTTCAGGTTCTACAGAATTATTGTCCTTCTCTGTGAAATACATGCACATGGTTATACTTTTATATTTTGCTCCTGTTAGATTTTTGCTCATCTTGTGCTCATTTTTCACTCCAATATAAAGTCCTGCATGTCTATGGAAACAGCACGACCATGACTAGATATAAATGTCTTTTGTGCATTGTGACACATTTATGATGCCATAAAACAAAATAAAGAAAAATCTCAAGTCTAAAGTTGAAATTAATTATATATTTTGCAAAAATTGGAAAAATGCAACCAGTGTGTAAAGCATTTTTCCAGATTCATGCAGGTGTTGCCAATGCTGTATGTATGTGTGTGTGTATATATATGTGTATATATATATATATATATATATATATATATATATATAACAGAACATAAATCAAATCAAGCATGCAAGTACTTCAGCCCAATAGTCTCTTAATTTTTCTTACATGAATGTTGGTTGCAGCTGAGTTAATTATAACTTGTCAGGTGTTGCAAATTAAAGCTCAAGAAAAAAATACCAAGCAACCTCAACATACAAATATATTAAAATTAATTTAAATTATCCCTATCTGCTAAGATCTGGTTAAAAGCTCTGGAAAAAGTAGGACATTCAGTTGATACATAGATTTTCTGTGTTTGTTTTGATAATGTCAACTCTGAAACATAGAGGTTTTTTTTATTTTTTATAGAATTCTGTTTATCCAAAGGATATATTTTTGGCAAATTTTAAATGAGATACAGGTAATATTTGATGAAATGGCCTGCTTTTAAGCTTATACTTGGTTAATTTTCCCTGATGGAGCCACATTACACAGGATTAGTTTATTAAAGTTAAACATTTGAAGATTATTTTTGTTTCTGATGTCATTTTGGCATTTAAAAACAAAAAAACAAAAAAACTACGTCTTTGAAACCTGAAAGGAGATTTTTGAACCAAGAGGATCCGGAGTAAAATATGAATTGGCTTGACATCTTGCTCATGACAATGTTTTTTAGGCAAACAAAAAACAATGTACAAAAAAATCAGGTAAACAACAGCAATGCATTCATATTGGCTGTAAATGACAGAAATAAATGGAGAGTTACTGAAACTAATGGAACTGTGGCCAGCTTGGTTCTCAATGCTGCTCATCAGAAGTTGCACCAGAACTGTTTCAAATTAAACCAGGTCGGTCAGTTCCTAAAATTACAGAGACTGAAGAAGAATAAGGGTCAGAGCTCCGAGATACAGTTCTTATTCTGGTCATAACGCTTCAGTAAAATGTCCTGATGACTGACATCTCTATCATGTTGCAGCAATGATCCGAGTCAGTATTAATGAGGAGCTGACACTACCTTCATTTAATCCATTTAACTACAGCTGCAGTCTGTCAGCAGAAACCTGACTCGTCGATAACCTCTAAATCCCACTTTATTTAATCTGAAAGGAACGATTTAGAAAGATTAATGCTGCAATTGTTTCCTGTGAAGGGTTCCTCTGTGCAGTTAATGTTGGGATTACAGTCACCCCGTCTCCAGGTTAAATCCTCTTATGACACCCACCTGTAAAGATCCCTCGCTCCTATTGGACAAGGGCATTTTGTGAAAGTTTTCATCCCAGGTGGTGTCCTGTGCAGACCTAACGGACTAAATGAAGGAGGCAGTGAAGCATTGCACCATCGCTCTCGTCGGGCTCCTCGCTGGGGGATTTGAAGGTCTGCGGATCGTCTCAGTCTGTTTATCAGGCCTGAAAAGATGCAGCATGAACCTGAACTACATTCTTCCACTCGAGCTGAGCCTGGAAACCCAGAAACAGACAGCAGAGGCTCCTGGGAGTTCATGTCTGTACTGTATGTTTGACTCCCTTCGTCTTTCCTCCCCTCTGTATATATTGTGCGAGTCTGAGGACAAACATGTTTGTGTTTTTGTGCTGAAAGGCAGCAGCTCCCTCTTCTTCTTTTTCTTCTGTAATTGACCGAGTCTGCCAGTAGCTGTCTGCTGCTGCTGCTGAGAGATAGGCCTTTATTGTTTTCTTATGAGGGATAAATCTGTCTCCTCCTCCTCGCTTAAACCACTTTAGAAGCCCTGATGTGTTCTTTATCTCAGTAATAAAGCCAGGGAGGCCCGAGCGAGGCCACGCAGAGGTCAGAGCAAAAACTAATCTGCAAGAAACGTATACTCTGAAAAATGTACAATTGCGGGCATAAACAGTACAGAGCAAAAAGTTTTAGATTATTATCCATCACAAGGTTCCATCAAGGAGGCGTCTAGTGACTCCCAAATTCATTCTGCAGCTTGACACCAAGCCAGAACAGGTGTAGTAAAAGCTGCTGTAACGTTTATGAGCTGAGTTTGACTGTCTGGAATCAAAATTATTGATATCAACACTCTCATTTTGATTAGTCTGTTTTTATTCTAGATATCTATGATGTATAAGCAATAAAAAACACACTTAGAGATATTTGTGATTTAGATTGTATTGGTCAGAATAATATCTGCGCGTATCTCAAAGATCTTTAATACATGACATTTAATATAGCTGGATATGTATTGCAAATATCTGTAATTCAGTTTTTCCTAGTCAAAAACATTTTAGGGATCTACATCACCATTCTTATTGAACTAATTATGTAACTATGTGTTTCTCATTATAGATATTGACAATATCTACATCTGGCTGAGTAACTTGAAATTACAGATGTCAACAACGTCATTTTGACTGTTAGTAGTTACACTGTGACTAGTTCATGATGTTATTCTGACCAGTCAAATCCACAGTCAGAGGAATCTGCTATTTCATTTAATGAAGTTTTAACAGGTCAAAATAATAGCTGCAGACGTCTCAAACAACGGCTTATCTTATCTTTTCTGAACTACAGATATCTGCAATGTCATTTCACAGAGTCAAAACTCTAATTTAAGGTATCTTCTGACAAGACAGAATTCTAGTTTGGGAATATCTGAAACTAGAATTACAGATTTTCATAATTCATCTACAGATGTCCACAGAGTGAGCTGATATCTGTTATGAGTCATTTGTGAAGGAGAAATGAACATGTGGGTATCTGAAATGTTGTTTTTAAACCAGGAAGAATTGATTATACATATCTGTAAAACACATGCAGTGTGGTAATTAAATGTTAAAGCAGTTTCAATTACAGAGTGGTTGTGTAATCAAATATACTGCTCGAGTCTGTCCAACTCATCGATCCTTTGTCTGACTGACGTTTGAACTGTGACCTCAACTATGACTGTGAAACATCAGCAGCTTAATGATTCTGTAAACTGATAAATCCATAAGGAATGGTGTTGTTTTCTCTCAGTCCTTGGATCTATAAGATTCTCTGAAATGTACTATAAATACTGAGTTCTACATTGTGTTGTTGTGTAGTGTATATACTTCATAGAGTAGTAGTAACTGAAAATACATTCCAGTAAAGACCAAATCAAAATATTTAAGAGGAAACATGATTACAGATACAGTTTTTACCTCAAATGTTTGGTGAAATGATCCTGCATTCATCACACTGCACTCAGCTGCTACATCCAGTTACATGACTCCACCTAAAATTAATGTGTGTTTAAACATCCTAAAAAGTTTGTTTCTTAATGTCCAGGTCCAGCAAAAGACTAGACCACACAAATTATACATATGTAGCCTAAAAGGACTTTTTTTCAGTCATAATCGCAATTAGAACATCAAGAATAAGGCCTAAAAGATAATTATACAGTTTTAATATGAAGACATCATCCTCCCTGTTAAAAAATAACAAATTATTTAACTTTAAGATGAAGTCAGATTAACTTTCTTGGTCCCACACTGGGGAAATTTACATTTTAAAACCTCTAGATAAAGATGAGACGTTTAAAAAAGCAGGACAAAAATTACAAAAGTACAATAAGACTAAAAATAAAGGCATCATGCAGATATAATAAAGACAATCTACATTGCATGTTGAATATATATATGGAAATGTACAGATATAACAAGTGAACTTGTTAAATTGTTATTATTATTATCAGTTTATTTAATAAGCGACCATGTACAATATTAAACATAAATGTTTGCATTTGACGTATTGCACCACAGTTAGCTTTAGGCTAATTTCCATCTACAGCCCCTTAGCAGGTCATAATAAAAATATCCCAACAATTTGTACCAAAAAAAGTATACTGAGTAACTGAATTATAACAAATAGCAAAGACTTAATCAAGGAAAAATTTTTAAAAATAGAAAATTATTGTTGTTATTATTGTTGTTGTTAATAATAACAATAACAATAATAATAAAAAAACAACATTCATTGTATATTTTTATTGGCAACATTTGACACGTTATGATGCATTTTTCAATTTAGTAAATTTTTATGAAGAGCATATTTTACACTTTATTGCGCATTTTTAATCTTAGTATATTTTTCTATCATATTTCTAGTATATTTAATATTTTTCCATTGTAGTGGTCACTTTATCCTTTCTGCTTTTGTACTGTAACAATAGAATTTCCCCTGAGGATCAATACAGTTATTCTATTCTATTCTATTCTATAAGAAAGAAGAGTTCATTTCATGTAAAATTCCAGACACAGTTCCAAGGATTCCTGTCTGTTGTAGGATTGTAAACATTTATCATTTACAGTAATTTCACTCGTTGAAGTCAAATATTTTATAAATATTATTTCATTTCTTCTTGTTTAACTGCTGTTTGTGCATTCAGATCTCTTTAAACTGAGCGAGGAGACTTTTGGAACAAGAGGCCTGAACCCAGAAACAAGAGCGACGACGTGAATCAACACAAACTTGAAAGCAAACAGGGATTCAAGCTGCGCGAGAACTTCCAGCACAACATGTGTCGTCTGTAAAGTGTGTTGATGTTGTCGTCGCCCCCGCTGACCTTCTGTTCTGAACCCGACTTCTGCGCTGCTGTGAACCCTCGGGCGACTAGAAGATGCACTCTTGTAGTTTTGTATCTTTTAGCAATCAGCTGCTGCAGACAGACAGAGCAGCAGCTGTGTTCCCTTTGTGGGCCTCTGTCAGTGTCTCTGCACTGGTGAAGCACATAAAGAGGTTTTATGATCCAGCAGCTCCACCTTGCTATAATATTTATCTGAGAGCGTCGCCGGATCGTATCGATGACCTTGCTGCTGAGATTTCTGGCTTTTAATGCTCGCTTTCTCTCCGTGTGTTTTGGCTTTGTTTTGGAACAAAGCCTCCCTGCCTCGTGCTGTTCAAATGCTCAACAGAGCCTCCAGCAAACACATTTCAGCTCCAAATGATAAAAGCCCTCTTTCTTCAGCCAGGAGAGCAAATGCCAGTGCAGCCTCAGTGTTTATCCTGGTGACAGGTTTGTTTTAGACAGCTGGGAGCAGCCCCAAACAGGCTTTTATGACCTATTTTCAAATGTGTACAATGTGTGAGAGTCTACCGGCTTCATCTGTAACGTTTAGAGACGCTTCTGACAACCCCACAGATGAATCCACAGAAACAAAATCATATCTTACCACCAAAAAGTCTGTCTTAAAAGGCTGAATTTTCTGTGTAGATGTCTTGTTGCAAAGTTTTGTAGGTTTTACTGACAAATCTTAAAGTTTTTTCTCATGCAGCGGAGCAAAAATCTGTAATATTTGAAAGCAACGGGAAGCTGCTAGTTTATATCAGCACAAAAAATGGAAGCATTCGAAAGCAGTTTATCTGTTTGAGACCTTATCAGCCCATTAAATGGCTGTTATCATTTCATTCCTGTACATCTGGGACATTTTCCACCGTCTAATAGACACTAATCCCCTCATTAAATGTCGATAAAGCTGCAATTCTGCACTTACAAAGAGAAAAAGGAGGCATTTGGACGTTGGACTTGTTTCAGATATGAAACTTTCATTCAAGTTACATCTCAAACTATCCTTGTCATATCATATTTTTTTGTCTTAAGTCTCATTCTGAGTTGTTTTTACTCACTGTTTACTTGCAATTTCAGTCAGTATTTGGTTACATTTAGGTACCAGTTTGAGTTTGAGTTTAGAAAATGATCCTGCTTCTAATTAACCCTCTGATGTGTTCCAAAATTACACCATTTGTCAAAATTAGAAACTGTAAAACAGGATTTTGGGGGGAATTTTCAGCTTTTCAATGGTTTTTGAATGTATTGTGTGTGGCATGATGCTTACAGTCGGGATTATTCATGGGAAATTACTTTATTCTATATGTCTCATTTAAAAAATTGCCAGAAATATACCATTTAGACGAACTACATAATGTAAAAAAATTAAAAATTCTTCACTCCTCAGCACAACTGATAAGCCATAACTAACTCAGCTGCAACCAAAAGTGACGTGACAAAGATTTAGAGACTTTTCAGATGAACTGCAGGCAGTGTTTCCACAGATCCACGAACTGGCAAGTATGGAAGTAGATTAGAGAGACTGAAGGTAAAATAAATTGTACTAGATCAATAACGTAAATGCAGCATGGTCTAAAAATAGCATGCAGAGGAGCAAAGCATTGAAAGACACATTCAGCATGGTGAAACGTGCAGAGCAGTGTGGAAAATGCAGAGTTTGTGGAGGTTGTAAACTTGTAAGTGGTAAAATATCTGGGTCATTCCAGAACTGGAGGACATTTGATGTCCCACCCTTCAAATTTCAAATAATCCATGTACAAAATACTAAAACATTCAGTTGTTGTGTAAATATACTTGTCCTGAGACCAAATCTAAAAAAAAAAATAGGAAAGGAGAATGTCTGAAAATATTTTTTAAATCACCAAATAAGTCTGGAGTTCCCCTAAAATGCCGTGTTTCTCTTGTCCGACCCCTCTGATGACCAAATTGAATATAAAATAAAACTGTTAAAAAGAAATTTGAACCTCCCTTTTTAAATTTTTTAAATATTATTTTTGTCATTGATGTTTTTTGTAATTGTGGGAAGATTTTTGATCATCAACATAATATTTTAAATAGTAATACTTATGCATGTGTCACACAACAACCTTTTAGCAAAACCTTTTTAGCTGGTAGAAGAAGAAGAAAACAGTGAATCGCATGAAACGCTGGAGTTAACATCATAAAACAGTGATCATAAAGAACAGGTAGAGCAAAGCTCTTCTATTTTCATTGAATGTCTCACTCACACTATCAGGATAAGACCAATTATTTTTTACTTTTTCTTTACAGTCAGTTTGTCCTCTTGGTCAGCAGTAACAGCTAGCTAAATATCTAGCTTCTACTGCTGAGAAAAAGATCACATTAGCATGGATTAGCAATCATGTTAGTGTGATTAGAGTAAAGTTAGCAAAAAACAAATAAAAATGATAAATGAAGAAATAAAAACGGTACCACTGATGTGTGCTGATCCAATCAAGTCTTTGATAGTTTATTACTTATTATTGATGCATATGGAGCAGAATTTTTTTTTTTTTTTTTTTTTAAAGAAGGCTTATTTAAAAAACAATTTGAACTCCAAATGTCCTCTAATTCTGGAATGACCCAACTACCATATGTTTTGTCATTATTTTCCTAGTATTGGTTACATTTTAAAATGCTGGTTTGACATAAATAAACTTTCATTAAATCTAAATAAAACAAAATGTATTATTTTTTAGTAATTTAGAAATAAACCAGCCTGTGGAAATTACCATTGACAATGTCCAGTTAGAACAGGTGGATGAAAATACCTTTTTAGGAATAATCATTGATTTTAAGTTGTGTTGGAAATCCCATGTGGCACATGTTACATCCAAAATGTATAAGACACTGGTATTACTCCAAAAAGCAAAATTTATACTTAGTTCCAAGTCCCTGCACCTACTTTATAATACTCTAATACTACCATATATGACATATTGTGTGGAGATATGGGGAAAAACATATAAAACTATTGTTCAGCCGATTATTATACTGCAAAAACGTGCGGTTCGTCTCATAAATAGAGCGATATATAATCAGCATTCCCATAACCTTTTTGTCAAATCAAAAATTTTAAAATTCAATGAGTTGGTAGATTATAAAATTGCCAATTTAATGTTTAAAATTAAAAATGACAGAGCTCCAAACTGTGTTCAGAACTTGTTCAAAATGAAAAGTACCTCATATGAACTTAGAGGATTATTTATGTTTGCTAAGCCTAAAGCAAGAACTGATGTAAAGTTAAGAAGTTTTTCTTTCCAAGGTGTACATGTGTGGAACGCTCGAGAGGATGAACTGAAGTCTTGCACTTCATTATTTATATTTAAGAGAAAGCTTAAAGCCAAGTTAATGGAATCTTATTGAAGAAATTTATTGGAAGGCAAAAATGTAAGCTTCTGTAAAATGCTTCTCTGGATTTTTGTTTTCATTTTTCCTTTCAGCATGAAAACGTAAGTTGTGATAAGGGTAGGCGATATAAGCTGTGCTTCAGCCTATGCCTTTTCAGTCGTTGCCCAACAGTAATTGTTTATTGTCAATTTGTTGTTTTGGATGCTGACTGAAATAAACTAAACTAAACTAAAAAAAACTAAAACACCTATAGAAACTTGGATATGTAAATTCCATTTTTTCAGTATTTATGAGACAAATATCAAAGACATCAAAGAAAATCACTTTTCCTTTTATACTGTTTTTATAATATATTGCATTTTATCAGGCTGCACCATAGAGGTACGGGACTTTATACTGCAGTAAAAAAAGGAAAAAAAAGGGGTCCACAGTGAGTGAAAATGTGAAAGCAGCCAAAGATGCTGACAAACTGCTTGGAATTCAAAGGTCTACCATTTTAAAGCACAGTTATTACAGCTTATAAACCCTTTATGGATG
Source organism: Acanthochromis polyacanthus (assembly GCF_021347895.1). Classification (NCBI taxonomy): domain Eukaryota; kingdom Metazoa; phylum Chordata; class Actinopteri; family Pomacentridae; genus Acanthochromis; species Acanthochromis polyacanthus. The sequence goes on along the minus strand of NC_067114.1, from coordinate 38,535,668 downwards.
GTGGATTAAAAGAAAGTGATCCCAATCCTTACTGGTGGGGAGTGACAATGCACATATTTTTCATTTTTGATTAATAATGTGTCTTGTTTGGGATGACAGAGCTCGTTTGAATCACTGATCCCCACTGTCTTCTCTCTGTTGTGCTCCCAGCTGGCCTCAAACCCGACGAGCAGCTGTGAGCAGAGTTTTGTTCCTAAAATCAACTTAATGACTCTGCTGTTGCTGCTGCTGTGGTTTTACTTTAAGTCCCACGCTGATCAAAAGACAGAAATAGAAAGACTTTGTTGTCGGCACTGTGACGTCTTCTGGTTTGTTGTGTTTGATTTTGCAGGGATTTCAGTAGTTTGCATCAGAGGTCTGAAAGTTCGGAAAAAGTTCCTGTTTTATTTTTATTCAGGTCTCATCTGTCTGTTACACACATGCTGATGGGAAGCGTGTTTGTCTCGGATTCACACACATCAAATCAGGGCTCTTGCGAGTGATATGTTAGTGGTTATGCTGACACACAAAATGAACGTGTCTTTGTATTAAGAAGGTGGAAAAGTGTCAGATGCATGTGTTTCTTCCACTTGTTTTCATGCACATTTTCAATTCTCACATTAAAAACCATGAAATTGGAAAGCAGTGGAATTTTAAAGAAGAAAAGCATCATAGAAAGTCTTGATTATCGGCTAACAATTGAAAGATTGGTGCATCAGTGAAAAGAAATGTGAGAATTACACCAGAATTGCATGAAAAAGTGATGATGTAGATGAAGTGCATGACCAGTTAAAAGACAAAAACTCTACTGTTGTTCAGTAGCTACATAACGGTAGTAGAAAGAAGTGCAACATTGACAATTTCCGAGAAATTTCTTTTTTCATTTGCCAATACAAAACCTAAAAATAAATTCACGATAAAACTACAAATGTGACACAATTTAGTGGCAAAATACATGAAAAGACAGGAAATACATCCAAAATCCCAATAAAAAATCCAAAACCACTACAAAAGGTCAAAACAACATCACAAAAAGACGCAAATAAATTCAATGCAAAATGAGACATGAGAAGCAAAGCACAATATAAGAACAATTAGACCCGGAATGCACCATAAACAGATGCTAAATGATGATAAAGAAACATAAAACCACAATAAAAAGACAAAAAAATCTGCCTCAAAGAGCAAAACCAGCACACAAAATGACAAAAATGAGAAACAAATCTACCATAAACACACACCAAACCATGACAAGAAAAACGAAACCCAAACTTACAGTATAGAAAATAGACTTAAAATGGCAACTGGATGGAAAATCTCAACCAAAACAAACCACCAAAGACACAAAACCCCTACAAAAAGACACAAAGCAGCCAGATCAAAACACAGAAAGAACACGAGAAAAAAGAACCTGAAAATACTACCACAATCAAACGCAAAATAACAATAATTTTGCAGAGAGAAAGAAAGAAATGACTGCAGATTTTTTTTAAAAAAGCAAAATGGCCTCAAAAATGTACAGAACTACCACGATGACACACAAAATGAGTACACAGAACAACCACAATGAAAATTTAATGCAAAATGACAAAACAAGCACACAGAATGACATAAGATGAAAAATTACAACAACAAAAAACACCACAAATGACATGCAAAGTTAAGATGAAAGAAGTGCAAAACCGCTCCAAAGAGTCACAAAAGCACCACAATGAAATGCAAAAATGAAAGAAAAGACGCACAAATCAAACAGAAAAGAAAAGAAGTAAAACATGTAATGAGATGGAGTACACTAAAAAATGACTATAATGAAATGCAAAATTACAACAGAGACTCAACATTACTCCACATATAGACAAAATAAACACAAAAACAAAGAAACACAAAACTGCGAGATGCAAAGTGGTTATTAAAAGAAGTAAAACTCTCACTAAATCACACAAAATGAGCACTAAGAGACACGTAATGAGAGAAAAAATGCGTAAAAGAGAAAAACTCAGACGAAAAACCCGAAGAATAACGTATTTACACACATCAGCACGGTTCAAATAACTGCAAGAAATTCTTGTTAATTACCTTAATCAGCTAATTAAAAACAGTAACAACAAAAACACGGTGTTAGACGTTGCCCTCGTTGATTTGTTTGATCAGTTTCGGTCTTTCTTTGAATGTAAATTTAGCAAAAAGTGCAGTTTTGTGAATGAGTTTGTTAATAAAGCTTCCTTTTCTTTTTCATTTCTAGCACAAACCACCCCATGATCCTGTATTTACATAAAGTCGTACTTCACTATAGACACAACAAGAAAAAATGATTGTAAAAGAAGGAAAAGCTGTCACGTTTTAACATCAGTCTGCACAAAAAGAAATCAAACACCTAATTTGTGCAGCTCTTCAAGTTCCTGCCAGCGAAACAACCTGCAATCAGGCGTCTGCACACAAGCACACAAATGTTTTGCTGCTATTCTTAAGTCCCAGAGTGATTGTGTTCTCTCCGCTCGCTGCTGCACCCGGAGAGTAAACAAGATCCTGAATCCGTGTTAATATCATCCAGCTGGGTGAAACTGCAACCAACCACCGCTGTTTCTTCTCGGCTGCAGAATCACACCGAGCAGGGAGACGCTGCTGCTGCTGCTGCTGAACACAAGGAGGAAATTTCACTGCAAATATCTGAAGAATCACAGAAGCGGAGATGAAAAAACTAAAAATACAAATGCAGAAAAATGCTGCAAATATAAAGTTTACAGACTGACAGAAAAGAAAACATGTACAAACTGTTTTTGATGTTCTCCAAAACGTCTCATACGTGAAATGTGACATATTATACTTGATTATTCTTAATTATATTAAATATCTCAGCATCAATAAAAATACTGGTGATAAAAAATAGTATTGTGGCTAGCTCAGATATATTTGTTTTTATTTTAAAGTTGTTTCATGCACATTCTCGCTCTATGAAATAATAAACAGAAATTAATGTTTACTCAAATTATGTAATGCTTTATAACCTTAGCTGCACTAAAAAATACAGTTTTTGATTCAATTTGTATACTTGAATTTCCTGTTAATTTGCAAATTTTCAGTGTTTTATTACATTGCATATTAGTGATTAGAAAATGGTAAATGACTATAAAGTGTAATTGTGCAGTTAAATTACACATAAAAACATGCAAAATGATAAAATATGTTAGTGATGGAGTGCATCAAATAAATCCTTATCTGGCGAAATTCTTCAAAACAACTGGCCACAATAAAAAACATGTGAAATATCTATTCACTGCAATATCCCATGAAATAGCAAAAAATCCGCGATACCGAGAGCAATTTAAAAATCTGCCATACAGTGAAACCACGATATGATGAGGGACCACTGTGTTTTTTTAAGTTGTACTTTTATGTTTGGCTACTCTTCTTTTTTTAAAACTGCATTTAAATAAGCAATAGATATTGTTATAGAACATATTTGCTGATATTTGAGAGGAAAAAATATGCAATAAGTGATTTTTTTCATTAACTGAAAGGAATGGAAGTATCCACACAATCTGAAAAACGGTAAATAGTGGCCCTTAAGCTTCAGTGTACCGCCGGCGGTACACCTGCTAATTTGCATAGGATTTTCAAGAATGTCCGACGGCTGCAAACACGATTATACAAACACTATACGCCGATGGAAAGCTTAGATTCTCATGAATCCGCCGGTATAAACCACTTTCAGATGTGATTACCACAGCGGGTGAGAAAAACACATTTGTCCGACAAAAACAAATATTCATCCATCCGTTCTCTATACACGGCTTCAATGCACACAGCGCGACTCACATTTCCGGGTTTATTATTACACACAAAAAAAAAGATTCCACAAAAAATGGCCATAATCCAACCTTTTACATCCAGACGACACAAGCCAGTAAACTATTTTATCCAAAACATGTCCTGAAGTCGGTATAAAATCCCCGAATCGGTCATTTTCAAGGAAATGCACCTCGCGATTCCCGTATTTTTCGTAATTTTTTTTATTTAAAAATAGAATATTAGCGATTTTTTGTACCGAAAACGGCTGGAATAGACTGAAGCTTAAAGGGTTAAACTGTAAACTGTGTTCTACAGATTTTATGGTTGGCAAATGGGGAATAAAAGAGTGTAGAATTAATATGAATGTTTGTCTTGATTAAATACATTTTCCACAACTCATCAGTATTTTTTGTGTGTGGTTAATTCATTCCTTCATTTATTCCTTGAAAAATTATTCACTGCAAAGTCACTAACTGTCCTATAGTCTTTAACATATGGTCAATGTATTATATACAGAAATGAAGACACACAAAGAAGATTTACTTTTCAAAACTCTGGGAAAGTTTTACAAATACAAAACTTTAATGGAGTTATAGTTTATTAGTAAAATAATCCATTCAAAGCGACCTTGTTTGCAGCTGAAGGTGTCCCGGGGGCAGTTTTACAGACGTCACTTTAGCTCTCCTTAAACCTCCTTGTTGATTCTGTTGCTGCCAAAAAATGAGACAGTGGGATAATAAACACAACAAGCAGCACTTCCTAAATTCAAACAATAAAAAATCAAGCAAACACGAATCAAAACATGTAAATTTGACCGATAGCTGCTTTATTTGTGTCCCAGGAGCAGAAACACCAAACACATTACAACACATGGCTGGATTCCAGCTGTGGTCTCAGTGGTTAAACCGACACAAACCAGAGTCATTTTTTGTGGTTGAGGTGTTCTAAGACGTCTTCTTCCTGTTCAATGCGGATCAATGCTGAAAATGGCTGACGGGGCAGAAATCAGGCCTCCGGGACTCTCACTTGATTCCTCTGATCAGACTATTAGTGGGAGCGTTTAAATGCACCATCGATCCGGCTGATTTCACTCTGCTGGTGTCAGAGACTCTTCAGGGTCTCGGTGCTCATTGTGGAAGCTGTTCATTTACTGCAGTGAATAACAGACTGAAAGGCAGATAAAAGAGCAGAGGACCAGGTGAGGATGTTTGTCTCTGAGGTGAAATGAGACGTGAAAACACCTCAAGATTCACACAGTTAAATAAATGTGTAGAAATCCTCTGATACAAGTCAAAGTCAGACAAAACAGACATGTATTTCATGTTTGGAGTCAAAATAATCTCAAATCCCTATAGAAAATGATTTTAATTGAAAAAGTTAACCAAATGTAAACTTCACAACACTTGCAAACATGGCACAGTCCAGAGCCAGAACGCGTCTATTTAGTATTTAAGTGGTTAAAAATGTTTCCCTCTGATCGCGGTGACCTTTGCTCTGTTTGGTTCTTAAAGCTCCAGAGATTTTGACTGTGAGAAACAGTTTGCAGTTTCTTGTAACATACAGAGCTGGTTTCCCTGGACTGTGATGAAGCGGCACTACAGACGGTTGGTAACAGGTTGAATAGTATGAATTAGGCTTCAGATGTTCACCAGATCGAGCTACCGAGCAGCTAAACCTGCTGCCTATTAGCGCCTAATGTCATAGAATTTAAACAGTTCACCAGCACAGCGTCTATTTCCAACTCATCTGGGTAACTTCAATGCAAACTGAGCTACTTATAAATATTTTTTAAGTGTATTTACGCTCACTGGATTATTCTATATATCAAAGGTTTTAATAAAGCTGAAATACTTTTTTAAGATCTTTAATGTGTATTTCCCTTCAGTACAGATGTTCACACCCAAAACAACCACCCAGGTCCTTTCCAAAAACCAAACCAAATAAAGCAACCAGTAAAAGAACAAATAAAAGATTAACACCTGAACACACATGTACCTTCTACTGCCATTTCAGGACCTGCTCAATAAATATTACATAACATCAGAATAAAAGCAGTGCAAAAGAAAAGAAAAGCAACTATAACAACAACAACAACAACAACAACAACAATAATAATATTAAATAAGAAAATCAAACTGATAAATTAGTAAAGAGACAAGAATCAAAAAGTAAGACATAACACTGGAAATGTTTCTGAGGTAGTAGAGTAATATAAAATATGGCAATAAACTATTGCACATAAAGTAGTAAAAACAAAGAGACTTTCAACTTTAAAGCCTTTTCTGAAGCCCACTGTGCAATTTAGTATATTAGTATGTTATATATGTATCCATATATATTATTCTTTATCAATTATTATTTTGACAGATTTTTAAAATGATAATTAATGATAAGCAAAAAAATCAACGCAGTGCATTTTGTTTAAAAAAACACAGTATACTTTGCAACATTTGTGTTTTGATTGTGATACTACTACTACTATTACTACTACTACTAATAATAATAGCAATGATGCTGATGATGCTAATTATAATAACTACAGCTGTAGTAGTAACTACAATACAATATAATAATGACAACAACAACAACAAACTATAAAGAATAAAAATAAAATAAGACTAGAATAGAAAAGTAAAAAGCAATAATGGACTTTTTTATGAGGTAGTAAAGTAATATCAAATATTATAGATGATAAGTATTGCACTTAATAATAAAATATTGCACATTAAAGTAGGTAGTAGCCTGAGTCAAAGAGCCTTCTAACTTTGAAGCATTTTCTGAAGTTCACTGCGTATTTTTATATTTTTGTGTTACAAAATAAAAATCATAAATTCTTCTTCTTCTTATTATTATTATTATTATTGACAGTCCAAACTTTTTTGTGTACTGTCCCTTTAAATGGCCAAAAATTGCACAGCTTCTGCGCATGCGCACTCCGCCCAGTTTGGAAACTAAATGCGTCAACTTTTGTGTATGTGGATTTTATTCTCGCATCCTGTGGGAGTTTTCAGGACATGGTGAGTAACAGAACTGCTCTTTTCTTCTCTTCTGCAGCAGTTTTTCAAGTTTATATTTGTTTTTATGAAGCTGTCGACCTTCAACAAAGTTTCTTAAACGACAGAAAAACTGTGAATTACAGCCGAAAACAAAGAAAGCTGGAAATTAAGTTTGGCAGCAACTGACGCTGTGCAGGATAAAGGTCCGTTTTATTTGGTGTTTTACCTCCTTTCTATGTCTTCTCATTTAGTTTTCAGTCCAGTAATTGGCAGTTAATGCATCAGAAAGCAGCTGCAGAGTCAACAGTAACTGTAATTTATTTATTATTTCACCAAAAACTGCGAGTTATTCATAGAGAATTGTTTCTGCAGCGCTGCTAACGGAACCAGCACGGTGTTTTTCCTGTGTTGCCAGCTATTGTTGTCCGTTAATTGTTTATCACAGAGTTTTTTTTCTTCTTCCGTTTTACTGTGTGTGTTCAGGAAATTCAATCACGTACACATGTACTGAGGTGTTTTTATTTTTTAGTCACGTTTTACCCCTACTTCACCCAATTTTAGAGGGAAATGTTATAGAAATGGATCATAGGAAGAAACACATAACAAGTGCTTATTAGATGAAACTACTCAACAGTAAATACTACGGAGTTGATTGGAGTCCACTCGCAGCAAACTGACTATAATTATAATATACAAGGACTCACAGTTCACAGCTGTCAGGACATAAACTGAGCTATGAAGTCTAAGAATTTTCTGCAGACCTCCACAATAATAACAGGAGTGAGGCATTGATCACGGTGAGGCTATTAATCGATTTCCAAAGCTTTGAGTGTTGCAATAGCACAGTGGTTTAAGTAAACGTGAAATGCCAGTGGTATTTCAACACCGGGACTTTTAGTACAGCAGACCCAAGACTGACAACTTTTTTGTGCATTTAGAGGACTCTTGAGAGCTTAAAGATAAAAATTTTATCGTCCAAAAACTGGACTATTTGTGCAGAACTCTGAGCACTACATCTGCTGAACAGCAGCACTGCTCATTAGCTGCAAATATAATCCTTTCTGTGAAGCATGGTGGTGGCAGCATCATGCTATGACACTTCCATCCAGTCTAACCCTGCTTAAGAGGATCTTGTGGTCAAATGGCGTAATGTCCCCAAATCAAAGTATGCACAGACACAACAGCTGGTTTGGAGTTTTTCAAACTGCATTTTATGAACTCTGAGTACATTAAGAAGAAGATTGTTTGATCACAAAACCTGGACTATTTGCACTTAACTCCAAGTACTACATCTAGAAAATAGTAGCATTGCACATCATCTACTAATATGGTGATCCTAATGTGAAGCATGGTGGTGGCAGCATCATGCTATGACACTTCCATCCTGTCTGACCCTGCTTAAGAGGATCTTCTGGTAGAATGATATAAACTCCTCAAATCCAAGAACACAGAGATGCGACAGCCTGTTTGGAGTTTGCATTTTAGGAACTCTGAGTGCACGAAGAATAAGCTTTTTTTGTTCTAAAAACTGAACTGTTATCAGCAGCGTGCCTGGTTAATGGCAGCACAGCTCATCAGCTGCTAATATCATCCCTACTCTAAAGCACGGCAGCAGCAGCATCATGTTATGACACTTGCAGCCAGTCTATTCAAGCTTGTTTTTTTAACCCTTTGATGCACAACATGGGTCAAAAATGAACCATATTCAGTGGAAAATGGGTATCTCTTGATCCATGTTGTGCATCAAAGGGTTAAAGTTACATTTTTGGCCAGGTTAGTTGGAAGGCAGACAGGAAAGTAGGGAGAAGAATGGAGGGAAAACCTGGAAGGGCCGTGAGCTGGCATCAAACCCAGGCCATTGCCTCAGGGACCATAGGCCCTGGTCATGGGTTGCCCACTCAAACAGTTGAGCTATATGGGCACCCAGTCTGAACAAGCTTGAAATTGTCTGCATGAAGAATTGCATAACCTGCCAAAATTCAAGTGTACAGAGCATGTAGAGACTAAACCAAGAGGACTGACAGTCCTGAATTAATAAGTCTTAATGCTTTTGCTATTGAGATTTAAGTTTTTTAAATTTTGCCTAAATTTAGAAACATCACTAAAAACATATTTTCACTGTGTCAGCATGACTTACTTAGAGTAGACTGATAGTAAAATGACAGTATTATCCATTTTATATTACATCTACTAAGCAGGAAAGTGTGCAAAAAGTATAAACTGTATATTCATATGTTATTAAAGCTAGCTTATCAGGACATGTACTGGGTTAGAGTTGAAACAGTTTTTTCAGTTACTAGCTGTTTTGATCACTGGCTAAACATAAACTTAAAACAAATGTGTTGTAATTCTAACAATGCACACCAAACATTCTGGTATAGAAAATAATGAACTGTGTGGAGAAAATCTGACTATCAATTAGTCAGTCAACTAATCAGGTGATCAGTATGAATAATGTTTTAAGAAAAAAAATCTAAATTGTTTGATTTCAGCTGCTTAAACATGAATATTTTCTGTTTTGTTCTTCCTCTGTGACACTAAACTGAACATTTTAGGGTTGTGAACAAAACAAGACATTTGACAATGTTGTCTTGAGCTTTTGGAAACATTTTTTCACAATTTTCAGACTTTTTGTAGACCAAACAGATCAGTTGATTATCAAATAAGTGCTAGTTGCAGCTGTACAGTGCATTTTTGAATGTTGGAAAGTTACAGCAAATGGTTGGAGACAGACGACTCCCATCTTGCATCAGAAAGGTTTGGGAAGAGGAGGTTTCTCATTATCTTTCAGGTATTAAAGGTACACCACGAATCCCTCTTTATTCTGATCTTGTCTGAGGTGAAGTTCGCTTCTGTTTTCTGTCTCAGAGTGAAGATGAATGAGGATGCATTCGAGGTCCCGGAGAGGACCGAGTACCGCTACCTGGTGCAGGAGGAGGAAGAGGAGGAGGTCCAGTACGTCCGTCACAGACACTACATCAGCCCCGTCCTGGTGCTGTCCAGACGCTGTATCTTCCTCATCTGCCTCATCGTCCTTGCTCTGCTCATCCTCGCCACCTACCTGGGATACGTGGCCCAAACACTGCCACCGGGCCTCGCTCAGGTGTCAACAGACTGCGGAGAGTTTAGAGGACGACATGTGAGTTTCGACTCTTAATGTGGACTTACAACATGTGACATTACAAGAGAAAAATCCTGTAAACTGTCATAAATACAAGATATAACAAACAATCTCTCAGTCATCTTTTCATACAGGCTTAATTATCATAAATAAATGCAGCATCCATAGATACATAACAGTACAGCAACCTTTTAGAACCTTTTTTTTCCCAGTAGCAAATCTCACTTTAACCTACTAAAACCTAACCTTGCCAGCAAGTTGATTTCTCGCGATATTTGTGAGTTCACAAATCTCTCAAGAAACCATCTTGCACCGCTCCCGCATTCACTGTTCGTGCAGAGCCAAGTTGGCACGGGCCAATCACACAGCAGTATTCGTGTGTGGGGCGGGATATTCGGGTATGAAGACGACACCAAGCGCCAGTAGATCAAAACAGACATGGCAACGGAGGACAACGATCATGTAGATGCTGCTATTAAGTCAGTTTTAGCTGAGTCTCCTATCGCTTCTTTGAAGGAAGAACAACGAGAGGCGCTTTGCGCATTTCTGGATGATAAAGATGTTTGCGCTTTTTTACCTACGGGTTTTGGTAAGAGTTTAATCTACCAATTGGCTCCGCTCGTTGTGAAGATCCCGCGATTGGCTAAAAACAAACCTGTCAGAGGCGGGACATACTGTCGCATTGTCCAATCCGTGCCTCTTTCCTCCGAACGGATTTACATGGAGCGGTCCCAGATTGATATTGTGGAGTACTATCAAGTACTACACAATTATTAATCTGGCTATTGCCAGGTTAACTAAAACCAGCAAAAAGGCAAATTCTAATCTACTGGAGTCCACAGTTGACCTCAACACAAACTCATTTTCACTTCTCTATCAAGACCCAGCAGCTAGGATTTGTGCTTATTCTGCAGAAACACTAAAAAGTGCAGCTTCTTCTTTTCTCATAACAGCTGGTTGAAGCTGCAGCAGGAGGGGAAATGTGTGTTCAATGTGAAGTCAATGGTGCTTTTTGTAATCTAAAACGTTACCTGTATGTGTTTGTCTTTTCCTAAAATCTGAACACTCTTTGTAATTGTTTACTCAGGATGTTGAACTGACGGGAAAGTTCTGTCAATAATACATCCAGGATGATATTTTTGTAGTTTCGAGCATCGTTCCAGTCAGTATAGTGTAGCAGCTTTATCACAGAAGATAAAAAAAAATCAACAAAAACACACTGATACTCAGCACAGCGAATGCAAGCAAGTGTGAATTTTGATTTTAATCACTTTGTGGCAACAGCAGCAGATCTAAAATACAACAAATGTGACAAGTGAATAGTCTTAATCATTTTTCAAATAAATAAGCCACCAACACTTCTGATTAAGTTTATTTTAGTCAAGAAGAGCCTGTCGTATGTAACGTGCCCCGGAATACGACCCATGAGAGCGTATTTAGGTTAGCGCCCCTACGGGAGACAGGAACGCATGACGGGATTTAATTCGCGAAACGGCTTTTCCTTCGCGAAACGGCTTTTTCCTCACTTTCGCGACACAGGTTTAGGGTTATGGTTAGGGATAGTGTTAGGTAAAAGTTTGTTCATGGTGACGTTTCAGCTGAGAAACCGGAGTGTCGATATTTACTAAACCGCTAGAGGTCGCTTAACGTCAAAACGTAACACTTGGTCATAATACGGGCGTGTACAGACGACCTATGTGGTCGTTTTTTTCTATGAGGACAGGCTCTGAAAATGAGTTTCGACAAGTCACAGCAAAGAAGTGAAAGCTTGCATACCTCCACCTGCAGTGCCCCCTGGTGCGTGGATGACTTTTTAAAAATTTTCTCATGCAAAACTGAATACATTTTTAAAAAAAAAAAAAGGTTACTCATGTAGTCGGATTCTGCTCAAGGTTTTTCCCTGTTAAAAGGGAGTTTTCCTTGCCAGTGTCACCTGAGGGCTTGCTCTGGGGGTTCAGGCATATGGGTTCTGTAAAGTGTCTTGAGACAATTTGACTGTAGTTGGCGTTGGATAAATAAAATTGAATTGAATTGAATAGTGGTTAATGCATCCAAAAACGGTTTTGCTGGATAGCATTCAGATCTAGCTTTGCACTTGTCACACAGAGCTTTGTGGTGCTGATTTAAATTAGTGGTGAAGCTTTGTGTGGTGGCAACAATTGTAAGTCACTGCTTACAAAGTGCCCGTTTTTGGTCAACATGGCCCTTTTTGAAGCTGAAATATTTTCATGCAATTCTCCCTTTTTGCAGCCAAAGCATCATTTTCATGTTTTCTCTCCTGGTTCTTGCTCATTTTGCTGTACACATGTGCAGCCTGCATGTCAGCAAACTTTTATTTAACGACAGTCAAATCAACAAACTCCAAGAACCATTAAATCAGAGTACATTATGTTCTATCAGACAGACTTCTCTAGTAAATTTGTCACTGAAAATGAAAACTTTCATATGTTTCAAAATGTTTTTTTTAGTATCAAGCAGCAAACAAGGTCGTAGCATCATGTGTTTGAGTTCATTTGCCTCGTTACTATTACTATTACTACCGCTGTTTACTGAGTATTACAAGTGGTCAATACAGATAGGATGCTGAAATGTTATATGGTGCAGCACCAAAATGTAATCTCAATATGTACTAGTTGATTTTGTTTATTTTAAACCCCTGAACACATTGACAAACTAGACGAGCCCTCAGTAGATGGCAGAACCACACCATCTACTGGTGTGTTTCAGTAGATGGCATTAAATACTTGCATATGACTCTCTATCAATTTTGATCATCCTACGTATCTCCCTTCTTACTTGATCTGCTGACCTGTAACTCCACACCTGAGCAGGGGACCTTAGACTGATCTTCAGTGCCAAGTTTGATTATCCTGACTTCAGCACTTGCAGAGATATCGGAGCGGACATACACACATACACACATACCCACATACATACTTACCCAGTCAGCCAGATACCGCACCGAATGCAGTAACCCCGCTGACGTTCGTCAGGCGTGGTTAACAACCAACTAACTTTTAATTGTGCAGGGGCACAGCGATTAAAAGAAGGGACACTTAAAATTGAATAGCAGTAAAAGAGAAATGCATGGCTATTTAACATTAAAAAAAATGAATTTAACAATGCCATTAAACAAAACAATAAGAACACAATAGAATGGAAATTTATAGATGCAAATGTTTTGTGTTTTTCAGTTTAAGAACGTATATTAAATTTGTTGAAATTTCCTACAACCATGTGGATCATGTAGAATTCAAAACCTTTTGTATTTACATATGAACATGAAATGTGCTACAAGTAAAACTGAAAAAACTTATGAAAATTGTGCACTTTAATATCTTATATTTTTGCTGACATTAATGAATTAGGGCTGCACAGTGGAGTACTGGTTAGCACTTTCACCTTGCAGCAAGAAGATCCTCAGTTTGAATCCCGGCCTGGGCATGGGATCTTTCTGCATGGAGTTTACATGTTCTCCCTGTGCATGCGTGGGTTTTCTCCGGGTACTCCGGCTTCCTCCCACAGTTCAGAAATATGCTGAGGTTAATTGGTTACTCTAAATTGTCTGTAGGTGTGAATATGACTGTGATTGTTTGTCTGTATATGTAGCCCTGTGACAGACTGGCGAACTGTCCAGGGTGTCCCCTGCCTTCTCCCGAGTCAGCTGGGATAGGCTCTAGCCCCCCCGCGACCCTAGTGAGGATAAAGCGGTGTATAGAGAATGGATGGATTAATTAATTCATTTTATAATTATACATTTACTGGTACTGGTGTCCTCTTTCATTTAACCTATTAATGTGGCTCTGTGATGTTTACATGAGAAGGTACGAACAGCATATACAGTAATAAATAATGAACTGTGTGGAGAAAATCTGACTATTTGATCTTTTGCAACATTTTATTCCTAAAGTTCAGTTGCATGACAGTCACAAACAGTTAAAAGTTCAATATTTACATCACAGCTGCAATTATTAATTGATTAATTGTCAGCTATTAAAATAATTACGAAAATATTTCCATAATCAGTATGATCGACGTTTTAAGAAAAAACATCTAAATTGTTGGTTTCCAGCTGCTTAAATGTGAATATTTTCTGTTTTTATTCTTCCTCTGTGACAGTAAACTGAACATTTTAGGCTTGTGAACAAAACATGACATTTGACAATGTTGTCTTGAGCAAGCAGAGGGATGAAGGCCTCCAACAGCAAATGCAGAAACTGTCAGTATTAGTTGAACAACCTCTGAATGCTCGATACATCATAAGTAAAATCACAGAAAAATCCAACAAGGTTTAAATATCGTAAAAATACTTTGGTACTCTAAAGGTGGGGCTGATAGAGGAAAATAAATTGACTCAACTGTAATAAACTGCCACTAATCTCCATTTAACAGCACTTTTTAATTCCTGTCTTGCAGAAAAATGGAGCCTACTCCTTTAAGGGGATACCGTATGCCGCTCCGCCTGTCGGTGACCTGCGTTGGGCTCCTCCCGCTGATCCGGTTTGCCAGAGTACGGTGTCAGACGCCGGGCGTTTCCGCAGCATGTGCGCTCAGGTGAGGCCACTGTCGAGCTCAGGGAAGGTGATGGGCCAGGAGGACTGCCTCTTCATCAACGTTTGGACGCCTTCGCTGCAACCTAACGGCAAACTGCCCGTCATGGTCTGGATCCATGGAGGATACCTGCACATGCTCAGTGGAGGGGAGCCGGGATACTCGCCAACGGAGAAGCTTGCCGCCGACACGAAAATGGTTTATGTCAGCTTCAACTACAGACTCAATGCCTTCGGCTTCATGGCTCTGGAGATGCTGAGAGAAGGTTCTCCAAGAAACACCTCAGGTCAGTCAGAGGAGGATTTTTGGGTTTTCTGCTCGCTGAAATTACATGTTTCTGCTGTTGTCTGTCTCACAAAATCTGCAGCACTTTGGCTGGTTTATAACTTGCAACACAAATGAACATGATCTGATCGCAGTTGTTCTGGAGCTAGTATACAGTTTAAGGATATTGCAGAACAAACAGCTGCATGCAGATGTTGCCTGTGATCATATTTGTGGGATGGAGCTTCATTTTAGGATCGTCTTCACACATCATCTTGTCTTCTTGTCTCTTTGTGTTTTCTAAATGCTCAGAACAGAGTAGTGATCCCTCCAATCATGTCTGGCAGTGGGATATTTCCACAGAAGTCACTACTCAGTAACATGGCATTTGATTGGACAAGAGAGTGCCATCAATTTCATTTACCAAATACTTATTTGTACATATTGTGAAAGTGTCTGCGACACCAATTATCAGGCACTGATGACAGTGTCTTAACATCATTCTCTTTAAAATTTCAACACCATGGACTCATACCTCACCTGGCAGTTTGAAAACCATTCCCACCTCAAGTATGTCGGTTTTGGGTCATTAACACACCATTAGTCGTGTGTTTTGAGGTGTAGAATAAGTTGTCAGGATTCATAACCAGTCACAACTGTGGAACCTTCTTGGACAGGTGGTGAAATGCTTTCAAGGACTATACTCGAATAGGTAGGACAGCATCACAGAAGGAAGAGTCTCAGTTCCTGTAATTCTTTTCATCATGTTAAGTGGCTATGTAAGCACAAAGTGTCCCTGGGTGGGCTCGAACCACCAACCTTTCGGTTAACAGCCGAATGCGCTGACCAATTACGCCACAGAGACGTGTATGGCTTTCACATAGTGGCAGGATTATGCATCCATAAATGATCTTCTGACAACTATGTGGGTCTGAGTACTTCTTATTTGAGGAGGGAGTCTGTGACACCAATTATCAGGCACTGATGACAGTGTCTTAACATCATTCTCTTTAAAATTTGACCACCATGGACTTCTTGACTCATACCTCACCTGGCAGTTTGAAAACCGTTAACACCTTAATTATGTCGGTTTTGGGACATTAACACTCCATTAGTCGTGTGTTTTGAGGTGTAGAATGAATTGTCGGGATTCATAACCAGTCATCACTGTGGAACCTTCTTTTGGACAGGTGGTGAAATGCTTTCGAGGACTATACTCGAGTTGGTAGGACAGCATCACAGAAGGAAAAGTCTCAGTTACTCTAATTCTTTCCCTCATATTAAGTGGTTGTGTCACCATAGAGCGTCCCTGGGTGGGATCGAACCACCAACCTTTCGGTTAACAGCCGAATGCGCTGACCAATTGCGCCACAGAGACGTGTACGGCTTTCATATAGTGGCAGGATTATGCATGCATAAATGAGCTTCTGACAACTATGTGGGTCTGAGTACTTCTTATTTGAGGAGGGGGTCTGCGACACCAATTATCAGGCAATGATGACAGTGTCTTAACATCATTCTCTGTAAAATTTCACCACCATGGACTTCTTGACTCATACCTCACCTGGCAGTTTGAAAACCGTTCACACCTCGAGTATGTCGGTTTTGGGACATGAACCCGCCATTCATCGTGTGTTTTGAGGTGTAGAATAAGTTGCAGGGATTCATAACCAGTCAGGACTGTGGAACCTTCTTGGACAGGTGGTGAAATGCTTTCAAGGACTATGCTCGAATAGGTAGGACAGCATCACAAAAGGAGGAGTCTCAGTTCCTGTAATTCTTTTCATCATGTTAAGTGGCTATGTAAGCACAAAGCGTCCCTGGGTGGGCTCGAACCACCAACCTTTCGGTTAACAGCCGAATGCGCTGACCGATTGCGCCACAGAGACGTGTATGGCTTTCATATAGTGGCAGGATTATGCATCCATAAATGATCTTCTGACAACTATGTGGGTTTGAGTACTTCTTATATGAGGAGGGGGTCTGCGACACCAGTTATCAGGCAATGATGACAGTGGCTTAACATCATTCTCTGTAAAATTTCACCACCTTGGACTTCTTGACTCATACCTCACCTGGCAGTTTGAAAACCGTTGACACCTTGAGTATGTCGGTTTTGGGTCATTAACACGCCATTAGTCGTGTGTTTTGAGGTGTAGAATAAATTGTCGGGATTCATAACCAGTTGTAACCTTCTTGGACAGGTGGTGAAATGCTTTCAAGGACTATGCTCGAGTAGATAGGACAGCATCACGGAATCAAGAGTCTCAGTTCCTGTCATTCTTCGCCTCATGTTAAGTGGCTATGTAAGCACAAAGCATCCCTGGGTGGGCTCGAACCACCAACCTTTCGGTTAACAGCCAAACGCGCTCACCGATTGCGCCACAGAGACATGCATGGTGTTTATTTAGTGGGAGGATTATGCATGCATAAATGATCTTCTGACAACTATGTGGGTCTGAGTACTTCTAATTTGAGGAGGGGGTCTGCGACACCAATTATCAGGCACTGATGACAGTTTCTTAACATCGTTCTCTTTAAAATTTCAACACCGTGGACTCATACCTCACCTGGCAGTTTGAAAACCATTCCCACCTCGAGTATGTCGGTTTTGGGACATTAACCTGCCATTCGTCATGTCTTTTGAGGTGTAGAGTAAGTTGTCAGGATTCATAACCAGTCGTAACTGTGGAACCTTCTTGGACAGGTGGTGAAATGCTTTCGAGACCTACACTCAAAGAGACAGGACAGCATCACGGAAGGAAGAGTCTCAGTTCCTGTAATTCTTTTCATCATTTTAAGTGGCTATGTAAGCACAAAGCGTCCCTGGGTGGGCTCGAACCACCAACCTTTCGGTTAACAGCCGAATGCGCTGACCGATTGCGCCACAGAGACGTGTATGGCTTTCATATAGTGGCAGGATTATGCATCCATAAATTATCTTCTGACAGCTATGTGGATTTGAGTACTTCTTATTTGAGGAGGGAGTCTGCGACACCAATTATCAGGCAATGATGACAGTTTCTTAACATCATTCTCTGTAAAATTTGACCACCATGGACTTCTTGACTCATACCTCACCTGGCAGTTTGAAAACCGTTCACACCTTAATTATGTCGGTTTTGGGTCATTAACACGCCATTAGTCGTGTGTTTTGAGGTGTAGAATAAGTTGTCGGGATTCATAACCAGTCACAACTGTGGAACAGTGTTGTTTTTGGCAGCCAATTTAGATTTAGTCTTCGTTTTAGTCTTTTGGACGAAATCCTTATTCTATTTAGTCACAATTTAGTCATTTCTGTAAGTGATAGTTTTAGTCCAGTTTTAGTCGACGAAAACTCAAAAGGTTTTAGTCTAGTTTTAGTCTAGACGTATTAGCCTTTTAACAAATGACGTATTATTAACCTCACTGACAAAATGACAGTGGATTCAATGTTCATTACTACAAAAAAGCCAACAAAGATATTCCTTCTTCAGGACTTGTGGGTTTATTTTTTTGTCAGTTTAGAGTAGTATGTTAAGGTTAAGGTTTTGTAGAATAAATATCCTCGTCTCGATTATTGTTGTACGTCGTTAGAAATAAAAAAAATACCTTTAATTCTGTGTTCTGTAAAGTCAGTGCATTTAATTTACAATGCATTGATTCCATAGAATACAATGTTGATTAACTTGCAATGCCCCACTAAAATAAATAAATCCTGAATAACGGGAACAATTAGATGAAGCATATCGATGTTCTGAAGGCTGGTATGTGAAATCTCTGGTTAGAATGTGGTCAGATGATTTATATGATGTTTAAAATCTGTTTAAAAGTAGAACACCTCAGGTCCAACTGGTTTATCGCAGTAAGCTTTGAAAACGGTATTAGAACTTCTCTTGCCGTTTCTGTCTGACCGTCGGACTGAGACCACAGACTGTCACCAGTTAATCTGATCGTCACACTCTGCCGCAGTAAAGCGATATTTCCACTCCGTTAGGTGGAAGTCCTCATTAAACCGAGAATTTTACTGGTAGACGGAACAGCCGTGAGTCCCAACAGAGCAATGACAACGTTAAAGCTGACAAGAAGAACATTTCGGAACAGTTTATGGACGTCTGTGTGTTTTGAACAGGCATCGGTACAGTCACCTATGCTATGCATTGCCGTTGTAACAACCTTGCTCACTGAATATCACCAGTTGATCGAAACCATCCATTAATGTTTTCGTCCAGTCTCATCTCTTGAATGAAAACTAGCACACGTCTCGTCACATTTTGGTCATCAGAGAGCCGCGTTTATTTCGTCATCGTTTCGTTTTCGTCATGAAAAAAAGGGGCGTCATGAAATAATTTCGTCATCGAAAACAACACTGCTGTGGAACCTTCTTGGACAGGTGGTGAAATGCTTTCAAGGACTATGCTCAAATAGGTAGGACAGCATCACAGAAGGAGGAGTCTCAGTTCCTGTAATTCTTTTCATCATGTTAAGTGGCTATGTAAGCACAAAGCGTCCCTGGGTGGGCTCGAACCACCAACCTTTCGGTTAACAGCCGAATGCGCTGACCGATTGCGCCACAGAGACGTGTATGGCTTTCATATAGTGGCAGGATTATGCATCCATAAATGATCTTCTGACAACTATGTGGGTTTGAGTACTTCTTATATGAGGAGGGGGTCTGCGACACCAGTTATCAGGCAATGATGACAGTGGCTTAACATCATTCTCTGTAAAATTTCACCACCTTGGACTTCTTGACTCATACCTCACCTGGCAGTTTGAAAACCGTTGACACCTTGAGTATGTCGGTTTTGGGTCATCAACACGCCATTAGTCGTGTGTTTTGAGGTGTAGAATAAATTGTCGGGATTCATAACCAGTTGTAACCGTGGAACCTTTTTGGACAGGTGGTGAAATGCTTTCAAGGACTATGCTCGAGTAGATAGGACAGCATCACGGAATCAAGAGTCTCAGTTCCTGTCATTCTTCGCCTCATGTTAAGTGGCTATGTAAGCACAAAGCATCCCTGGGTGGGCTCGAACCACCAACCTTTCGGTTAACAGCCAAACGCTCTCACCGATTGCGCCACAGAGACATGCATGGTGTTGATTTAGTGGCAGGATTATGCATGCATAAATGATCTTCTGACAACTATGTGGGTCTGAGTACTTCTAATTTGAGGAGGGGGTCTGCGACACCAATTATCAGGCACTGATGACAGTTTCTTAACATCATTCTCTTTAAAATTTGACCACCATGGACTTCTTGACTCATACCTCACCTGGCAGTTTGAAAACCATTCCCACCTCGAGTATGTCGGTTTTGGGTCATTAACACACCATTAGTCGTGTGTTTTGAGGTGTAGAATAAGTTGTCGGAATTCATAACCAGTCACAACTGTGGAACCTTCTTGGACAGGTGGTGAAATGCTTTCGAGGACTATACTCGAGTAGGTAGGACACCATCACAGAAGGAAAAGTCTCAGTTCCTGTAATTCTTTCCCTCATATTAAGTGGTTGTGTCACCATAAAGCGTCCCTGGGTGGGCTCGAACCACCAACCTTTCGGTTAACAGCCGAATGCGCTGACCGATTGCGCCACAGAGACGTATACAGCTTTCACATAGTGGCAGGATTATGCATCCATAAATGATCTTCTGACAACTATGTGGATTTGAGTACTTCTTATTTGAGGAGGGGATCTGCGACACCAGTTATCAGGCAATGATGACAGTGGCTTAACATCATTCTCTGTAGAATTTCACCACCATGGACTTCTTGACTCATACCTCACCTGGCAGTTTGAAAACCGTTAACACCTTAATTATGTCGGTTTTGGGACATTAACACGCCATTAGTCGTGTGTTTTGAGGTGTAGAATAAGTTGTCGGGATTCATAACCAGTCTTAACTGTGGAACCTTCTTGGACAGGTGGTGAAATGCTTTCAGGGACTATGCTCGAGTCGATAGGACAGCATCACGGAATCAAGAGTCTCAGTTACTCTCTTTCTTCGCCTCATGTTAAGTGGCTATGTAAGCACAAAAAGTCCCTGGGTGGGCTCGAACCACCAACCTTTCGGTTAACAGCCGAATGCGCTGACCAATTACGCCACAGAGACGTGTATAGTTTTCACATAGTGGCAGGATTATGCATCCATAAATGATCTTCTGACAACTATGTGGGTCTGAGTACTTCTTATTTGAGGAGGGAGTCTGCGACACCAATTATCAGGCACTGATGACAGTTTCTTAACATCATTCTCTGTAAAATTTGACCACCATGGACTTCTTGACTCATACCTCACATGGCAGTTTGAAAACCATTCCCACCTCGAGTATGTCGGTTTTGGGTCATCAACACGCCATTAGTCGTGTGTTTTGAGGTGTAGAATAAGCTGTCGGGATTCATAACCAGTCACAACTGTGTAATCTTCTTGGACAGGTGGTGAAATGCTTTCAAAAATTATACTCGAAAAGATAGGACAGCATCACAAGGTGTGGAGTCTCAATTCCTTTCCCTCATATTAAGTGGTTGTGTAAGCACAAAACATCCCTGGGTGGGCTCAAACCACCAACCTTTCGGTTAACAGCCAAATGCGCTGGCCTATTGCACCACAGAGACGTGTACAGCTTTCACATAGTGGCAGGATTACGCCTGTTAACAGGCGAATGCCACAGAGACGTATATGGATTTTATGTAGTGACAAGATTCTGCATCCATAAATGATCTTCTGACAACTATGTGGATTTGGGTACCGCTTAATAGAGGAGAGGGTCTATGACACCAATTATGAGGTACTTAAAACAGTAACTTCACATCATTCCCTGCAAAGTCTCACAGAGGAGGTGGTCTGCAAAACCAATTATCAGGAGCTTATCAAAATGTCTTTATATCATTTCCTGGAAAGTTTAACCACCATTGACTCCTTGACGTATCCTTCACCTGGCAGTTTCAACACCACTCACACCTTGAGGTATTAAGTCTTCCGTCATTGACAGGCCATTAGCAAGGTGTTTTGGGGCAAGAATAATTTTTGGACTCATAGCCAGTCAGTTAGAACTGTGGAACACTGTTGAATGATTGCTGAATTGCTGTGTGGCTTTGAACCTACAACCTTCCAGTTAACAGCTGTATACACTGACTGATTGCAGCTCAGAGATGTCAGCAGCTCTTTACTTGTAGCAGGATCACACATATATAAATTATCTTACTACATCGTTTTTGTACAGCAAGTACTTTGCTTTATCTTACATTGCCTGGCAGCTTTAAAACCATCACACTATGAGGCAGTCCAGTCTTGGGTCATTAACAGATAATTAACCATGTGTTGGTGGGGGGAGAATAATTTTTAGGACTCATGACAAATCAGGGGCTTCGTGTTTAGCACTTTCGCCTTGCAGCAAGAAGATCCCCGGTTCAAATCCCGGCCTGGGTCTGGGATCTTTCTGCATGGAGTTTGCATGTTCTCCCTGTGCATGCGTGGGTTTTCTCCGGGCACTCCCGCTTCCTCCCACACTCCAAAAACATGCTGAGGTTAATTGTCCGTAGGTGTGAAATGTGAGTGTGTTTGTTTGTCTGTATATGTAGCCCTGCGACAGACTGGCGACCTGTCCAGGGTGTCCCCTGCCTTCACCCGAGTCAGCTGAGATAGGCTCCAGCACCCCCCATAACCCTAGTGAGGATAAAGCGGTGTATAGAGAATGGATGGATGGATGGATGACCAGTCAGTTAGAACTGTGGAACCTTGTTGGATGAGAGGTGAAATGCCTTTAAGAACTATGCTCAACCAGATAAAACAGTGTCAGACAGCTAAACTCTTCATTTTTGTGATACTACACTCATTCTGTTGTTCCTTAACCATCGTCACCTTTTCAATAAAATTTACTGGATATTTGAGCACTAAACATCTGTGGTGGAGCTCAAACCACCAACCTTTCCATTAGCATGCCATTGTGTCTGCCACAGCAAAGCTTGTGACCTTAACTCGCTTTAAATGTCGTCTGAATTTATGTTGAATTTGTCACTTAGTATTTGTATTTTTCACGAACTCTGTGCTGAAACAAAACCAAAGCACCTCAAGAGCCAGAAAATAACTGTGTCCGTTTTAATGTGCACCGCTGTGTGCAAATGTGACGCTGTATACAAATGGCAAGCATAAAATGCAGCTAAATTGTAATGCTCTATAACCCTATATATTAAATATGACAATGGTTCCATCCATCCGTTCTCTATACATCGCTTTATCCTCACTCGGGTCGCGGGGGGTGCTGGAGCCTATCCCAGCTGACTCGGACGAAGGCAGGGGACACCCTGGACAGGTTGCCAATCTGTCGCAGGGCATCTGATAAAACCCTGTTTACTAATGTCGTTTTGTAAAATAGCAACAACTGATTTGATTTTACTGAAATTTCCATGTTTTGCTGCATTTAAATACCTGTAAGTTTAATATTTAAATTATTTTTTTAAAGATTAATTTATTAAACTAGTTTATTTGTTGAAATCAACAAGAAAGCTATTTGTGTGATCCTTTATTTCTACTGCACCAATCAGAGTATATATATGAATATATTGATCCATGACAAATATAACTGGACTTATGCATAAAATTCAGGCATTTAAAGTCATATGTGTATTACACAGTTTGGCAGATAGTCTTTAAAAAAAAAAAAAAATCCGCTGCTCTGTGCTATGGGGAACAATTATTATAAACTGTAGGTGTGTATTAAGAAACACAGACACAGCTTGAGTCTCATTTTTAGGTCTGTTATTGTTTTTGTTTGGTGCCACCACAGGTGAAATATCAGCGCTTTTACTGTCCAGATAAACTGGACTAAAGGCCAGTAAATGCAGCAGAGTTTGAATAAGCCAACATTTTCACATGCTTGGTTAAAAGCACTAATTAGGATCACAAAGTTCAAGAAATAGTCGTAGTTGATGTGAGCTTTTAACAGTTTCTGTTGGATCGTTTGGTGTGAAAGAGGTTATAATGGTGGCCATTTTGTTACAAGCTGTTTACCACTTGAAGTGGAGCCTTTTAATATTTATGGTGTTCACATTGTGCTCTTAGTGCAGCTGAATGTTGAAAAGTCCATACCCTTCCATTAAGGTGTGAGTTCCTAATGGATGTTAATGTGATCTGGATGAATGGAGCTCTTTTCTCAGGCCGCCTCTTCCGTGTTAATGTTTGCATTTTCGCACGCTGTGGGACGCAAATTGGCGTGTTGGGTAATTTCTGTTACATAATCCAAATACGCCCGCTGTGACCTTGATATGAAGCGACCCGTTAAATGAGAGAACCTCGTGTGACTCGATGGCGTGATGACGGTGCGCACGAGAATCTTCTTCATCTTCCAGGAGCCGCTCACACTTTCTAATTTTGAATACTCCTATTTCCCTGCCCCATTTCCTCACTCCCTCAGCTTGAAATGAGTTAAATTTAGCCTTTTTTTTGTTTCTGACGGTGGAGAAAATGGGCCGCCGGAAACAAGGCCACATCAAAGCAGGTTCTCATTGCTAATCGATGCCTCCCTCTCCTCCACAGGGAACTATGGCTTCCTGGACCAGATCGCAGCTCTGAAATGGGTCCAGAGGAACATCCACGTGTTTGGAGGAGATCCTGGGAAAGTCACCATATTTGGACAGAGTTCAGGTATGAAAACAGTTAAAAAAAAGTAAAGAAAATGTGTCATTAGATCATGCTGGGATATACACACACACAGTAACACTAGTAGTTCTTTTGATTATATACAACAAAGTTAGCACCTAGTTTTAAGTTATGGTAGCCACTAGCTCCTAATAATTTATACAATTATCAGTGTGAATCCTGAGGGA
The DNA here is from genome assembly GCF_021347895.1 of Acanthochromis polyacanthus. NCBI lineage: Eukaryota > Metazoa > Chordata > Actinopteri > Pomacentridae > Acanthochromis > Acanthochromis polyacanthus. Next base: position 38,511,162 of record NC_067114.1, on the reverse strand, counting down.
AATCAAGTTAACCATCTGAACTTTGAGCAGTTTCTGTAGATTTCCCCTCACTGTGGGCTTGTTTATCACTGCAATATTAAGTCCTGCACCTCCATGGAAACACTGCAGCTGTGACTAGAAGTAGAGAGAACTTAGACATGTTTTCTCTGCAGTAGGACACAGGCTGAATGTCTGGACGAACTGCATTCAACATATACAACATTTCTGCAGGTGGCTCTACAGGTTTTGGATATTTACCTACTTACTCTGCAAACTGTTTCATACTACTCTGCACATCAATTATAGAAACATGTTTCACCATGCTGAATGTATCCTTGAAAAACTTGCGCCTCTGTATACCATTTTTGAGCCATGCTGCATTTATTTTTTTGATCCAGTCTGTTTAATTTTCTTCTCGTCGTCTCGTCTTTGCTTTGTGTAAACGCTGCCTGCAGTTTGGCTGAAAACTCTACGCATACAGCTGAATCAGTCATGGCTTCTCAGTTGAGCTGAGTAGCTGAGAATTTTTTTCACTGAATCTCATCAAGCAATTAATTTTCGGCAATTTTTTTAATTAGAGGTGAAGAATATAGTGATTTTGATGAAATATCGTAATTTTAAAGCTCAGATTTGGCTAATTTTCTGAATGAAACCACACTTAACAACCATTGGAAAGGTGAAAACCTGATGTAAATGACTTTTTGTGTTTGTGGTTTCTGGCTCACAAATGGTGTAATTTTTTCATTTTGTTGTTAAAAAAATGAAAACATGTTTTTTCCAACCCACCAGCTGGTTTTGGGCTTCCGAGCATTGATGAGCAGCTGGTTTTGCATGTAAAGAAAATGCAGATGCTGGTGTCAACACAGCAATGACTGCTGCAAAGAGGATTTAAAAGCAAGAACTAGCACATAAGTAGACAGTTTATGATTTTCACTGCTGCAGTGAAGAAAAAAATCTTTGATATGAGGGGGGAAACTGTTGAGGTACTTGTTAATGTGTACAGACTTAATTATTTTTATGATAATGGTTATAGAGGTGCTATTTATTATGGCTTATTCCACATAACAAGTCAGCAGCTCACCTGTTTTTGTTTTTGGTCTGGTGAAGGCGGGACCTCCGTGTGGACCCTGATGATGTCCCCGCTGGCCAAAGGTCTTTTCCACGCGGGGGTGGACATGAGCGGCTCATACATCTACAACGCAACATTGGAGCAAGCCGAGTCCGACAACCTGGTGTTTCTGAATAAGACGAGCTGCAAAGATGTGGCGTGTCTCAGACGTCTCACTGTCAAACAAGTCCTGCAGGTAAGAAGCAAGATTCGGTTCCTATAAGAAGCATTCATCGGCCCTTGGACATTTTCCTCTTTTATTGCTTGTCAACATTGATTCAGTTTAATTTGGCTTTTTAAAAAGAATTTACCAAAAAAACTTTCGTGTCAACAGGAAAATAAATTTCTGCAAAGTAATGTCACGTAATTAAAATATAAAACAAGGGATTGCATAATTATTCCTGCCTTTAAAAGTGACTTATCTAATTCAACACAAGTGTAGCCAATTTGTGTTTGTCATACAGTTAGTAAAATGGGGATCATCTGAGTGCAGTAAATGTTTCTAATTGATTGTACTACAAAGACACCTGCATTTTTGAAAGGTCCAGCCACTGGTGAATCAGCACTCCTGGGTATAACTACAGCATGAAAATAAAAAATCACTACTCTGCAAGCAATATTATCACTTCACTGAATATCCCTTGAATGCAGTTAAATATCTCAATTAGAAAAAGAAGGAATTTGGCAATCTACCAAAAGCAGAGTATCCTTAAAAACTGAGCAACAGCGCAAGAAAGAGATGAGTGAGAGAGTCCACCAAGACACCTATGACTCCCCTAAAAGAGTTCCACGCTTCAGTGACTGAGATGGAGGAGAGAGTGTGTATACAGCTATTGGATGTTTTTTACCAGTCAAAGCTTTTTGGGAAAGTGGCAAAGGGAAAGTCAATGTTTTCCTATCAAGTTCATTAAATCTTTTCTAATGATCGCCAGAACGCGTGTAGGAGACTCTGAAGTCAACTGGGAAAATGTTCTTTGGTCTGTTAGCACTAAAATTAAGCTTTTGGCCATCAGACCAGACACCAAATAGTGCGCATCCTCACAAACATACCAACCTAACTATGAAGCATGGTGGTGGCAGCATCATGACGTGTCTCAGCAGCAGGCCCTGGAAGGCTTTTAAAGGTAGAGGGCAAAATAAATGCAGAAAAGTCTGGTGATCACCGAAAAAACAACCTGATGCAGTCTGTGAGAGAATCGTCACTTGGGAGAAGGTTTGTTTTCCAGCAAGACATTGGGAGCGACACAGAAATAGTTTAAAGACAAGAAGGTAAATGGCTGCACAGTGTTTAGTACTTTGGCCTTGTAGCAAGAAGATCCCTGGTTCAAATCCCGGCTTGGGCCTGGGATTGTTCTGCATGGAGTTTGCATGTTCTCCTTGTGCATGCGTGGGTTTTCTCTGGGCACTCTGGCTTCCTCCCACAGTCCAAAAACATGCTGAGGTTAATTGGTTACTCTAAATTGTCCGTAGGTGTGATTCTTTGTCTATATACGTAGCCCTGCGACAGACTGGCGACCTGTCCGGGGTGTCCCCTGCCTTTGAGGTAAATGTTCTGGAGTTGCCGAGTCAGAGCCCAGACCTCAATCCAACTGAGAATTGGTGACTGGATTTGAAAAGATCTCTTTTCTCAATATGGAAGTGTACCCTGACAGAAGTTGAGCAGTTTTGCAAAGAAGAATGGCATAAAAATGCACTGTCCAGATGTACAAGGCTCATTGAGGCCTATATTTTACATTTTTAGTTGAAAATACTTTGAAATCTATTTTCACTTTCACAAAAAGAGAGTCTTTTTTTGGTAAAATCTTGTCCAGAAAGCTAAATTAAATTGATCATGATTTAATTTTGAAAAGCAATAAAAGAGAAAAACTTTTAAGTGAGGTGAATACTTTTTTATTGGCGCTCATTTGTGCAGAGTTTTGTGTAAAAAAAAAAATTAAAAAGAGCCAAAGGCTCAGAGAGAGGATGTTCAGTAATTAAAGAAACCTAATAACAGAATATTGCATTAGGTAGTTATTCTTTTTAATATTCTCTTTAATATTTGAAGATTTCATAAAACATCTAATTCGTAGCTTATCTTTATGATCAGCAAAGACATTTTGACAAAATTTTAAAATTACCTTTTCATTCTGATGGATTATAAAGCCACATCCAGGTATCAGAGGACCTGAACTTCACAAATTTTACTGTGGAACTTAATGAACAAATGAGACACTAAACATAATGGAGAGACAAATCTGAAGCCGTGATTAAACACAGGTATTCACCGCCTTCCCTCGGAAACCCCCATCAGGATTTATTGAATACAAGATCCTCTGAGGAGGAAAAAAGCTAGTTCATTTATGAAGGGCTTCAGTTTAACATTTGCAACTGGGACCTGTGAATGAATTATGAATAATATGAAGCACTGATGACTGGTAAACTTTTATAAGTGCGACAACTTCCTGTTATTAGATTTTTAAAATGTCACAGAAAATGATTCAAGCTGCCACTCAGAATGGGAGAAAAGGAGAGTTTGTGTCTTATTTATGCATTTCCTTGTTTTTATTATCATTTTTGTAACATTTTTATTAAAAACTTGACTTTTTTCTAGAGTTGTGATTCATAAGATTAAGTAAACAGATGAATTTTCAATTATTACGTCAGCTGGTTGAAATAAGTTTCCTTTCACACCTCGTTTAACAACATTATTTATTAATGTAGCCTGTTACTGACCCCAGACAGACACTCTGCACTCCGAAAATGGCTCCAAACACAAGACGAGACTCTACAGAGAGATTTACAGCTGCACAAGGATATTACATAACAGGTTCTCCACTGATACGCTTGTTGAAAACTTGTGTGACTGCTTGCGTTTCTTTTCCAACTGGGGAAGTGAGCTATTTTGAATGCCTTGTCCATATCTCCACTGCCTTAATTTAGACAAGTAATTCACTTGGTTGTATTAAAAATAGAAGACATTTAATTGTTAATTCTAGCTTTACACATTTGCAGTTTTTACACCGCCAGTAATTTTCAGACCAGTATTTGTGCGATAAGAGTTCGTATGATGCATGTTTTTTCTTTATTTTACCAGGTAGGATCAGTTGAAAACAATTTCTCATTTATAGTGATGATCTGGCAAGAGGCCCCAGCAGGAAGAAAGATAAAAGTACATATGCAGCAAAGGACACACAAGTGTTTAAACATAGATTAAAACCAACCTAGATTAATGCTAGTAATTTAGTGAAAACAGTCAGCATGTGCAGCGGTCAGCTGCGGTCTGCTGCAGCTTCTACTTAAACATGTAAAGCGATGGAAGAGCTGACGATTTGAGAGATTCCTGGTGGGAATTCCAATCGATTGCTGGACCAAACGATAGGAATTCCGCCCAAAGACAGTGTGAACCTTAGGGATAGAGAGTGTTATGAGATCACTGGACCTCTGGTGGTAGTTGTTATGGGAAGGGAGTAGGAGGTTGGAGAGGTATTGTGGTGTCTTGCCCTCTTGTAGATGAGTAAAATTCAGACCTGGAGTCGCCTGGTGTAAAGTGAGGACCGCCAGTTTGTAAGGGTCACAATGGTAGGTGGAGAAAGGAGCACCGGTAGCAAGATAGATGGCTGAGTGACAGAGGGCATCAAGTCTGTTAAGGGCACACTTAGGGGCAATTTTGTAGATGACATTGCCGTAGTCAAACATAGGGAGGATGGTCAAATTCATGAGACTGTTTTTGGCAAAGTAAATAGACCTTATTATGGTAAAAGAACCCCAGTCTAGATTTGATTTTAGCCTGGAGAATATTGATGCGAGAAGTCAAAGAACGTCAAGAGCCCAGCCAGAGACCAAGTTACTTGTGAGAGCTGACGAACTCCAGATCTGAGCCATCTGCACAGGTGATCTTTGAGGGCCTGGAGACACTGTTTGTCCGATAGAATAGCATACATTTAGTTATTTTGGAATTGTCTCCAGGATCCATCAGTTTCTCACATTCCATTAATGATCTGTGTGGAAAACACCATGTTGCATGCTGGTTGTGTTGCAACACGTCACCCCGGAGTTGCCCACAGCTTATTTGTGTAAAGTAGACTTGACTTCCACATTATAGAAATGAGGCACGGGGAGCAGAGGTCCGACCCCTCATGAAACTTTCATAAAGCATCTAAACTAGCTGTTGTTGAACTAAAACCAAGACAGATTCAGCAGCTTGTTTTCTTGCCTCAAATGCTTTCAGAAATACTTTTTGCTGAAAGGTTTTTGTAAATAAAGAGAAAGCTTGCAACAGAGTTGCCATGTTGCTCCGACGCTTCAACCAGACTAAAAGTCTGAAGGGCTTTCATGTGACCACCTACTGGCCCACAAATGACACGCCCACCAAACAGGTGATATTCAGATGGGGCGTTTCCATGAGAGCAAAAATGCACTTGTAGACACGTACCATTAGTTGTGGTTAGTAAGCAACTTGTGTCACACACAAGAGGGCGCTGTAGTAAAGGATATACAGAAATTGAACACTGGCTCTATTTTTGTCCATTGATATTCATGCTGATGTTTCCCAGGCCGTCCCATGGCAGGAGTACCCCTACTGGGCAGCAGATGAATTGGTTGACCTCCCCACTAAAGGCCACTTCATTGGCCCAGTTGCGGTGGTCGATGGATACATCCTTGAAGCTCCACCTTTCGAGGTTTGGGAGAAGAAGGGAAGCTACAGCGACGTCCCTTTCGTCATTGGGACGACGGAACAGGAAGTTGACTTCAGGTTAGAGCTCACCTGGTTCACGTTCTTCACAAACAGCTGATGCTGAGTTCAAGCTAAACTCAGCCTTTGTGTTTCCTCCACAGCCCTCAATTTGAAAACATCTCCATGTGGACGTGGGGCGACTACCAGTGGTTTGTAACAGGTAACAGCAATGAGAGCATGTAGGTGGCTGTAAGTTTCTAAATTCTCAGTGGGTGTTGCCACTAGAACCTCTTTCACTTGTTTCCATTAATCTGACGACTTTGTTTCTGAATGCTGCCTTTTTATTCCATAACAAATGTTGGCAAAATGTAAAAGTTGGATCTTGTAAGGTTTTTATTATTGATCAACCAATGTGGGATTTTCAGGGTCAATACTGTAGACGATTATTGGTAATCAAGAAAAGTTAATAACCAACGTTTGGCACCAATTTGCTTTAAATGTACTGTTTTAACAGGATGTGATAGCAGAGAACCTGTCATTCATAACTAGACTTCTTCATTATTAAGGGTGACTGTAACTGAATATATAAAATAGAAACAGGAGCGATTAAATTAGGACACTCTGTTTTCTTATTATTTTACTGTCCTACCACTGTTCTTGCCCACTAAGGTCCAGATCTTAATCTTAATTATTGTTTTCCAGATTCTGTTTCAGGTTAATCTGTGGCTGCCTTCTAACTTAGCCGCTAGCAGTTAGCATAGCCTTAGCCACTGTGAGAGGAGCTAATTTCCTGGTTTGTGGCAACAGCTTGTGTTTCTTGTTCAGTTTCTGCTTGAGAAACATTTCTGATTCCACAGAGTGATGACAGACACAGAGGAAGCAGCATCAGACCTGAAGTGGCACATTTAATTTATCAATAAAAAGTAATCAATAAAAATAATAATCAGCCAGGCTGATAATCGGTCTATTCCTAGTTTTTGTGTAATTTTAACATGCCACAACTGCTTGCAGTCACATTCATAGATAGGCACACACAGGTAAGAGTCCCTCACTTTTCCCTCATAGGTCCCACTTTTTAGCAGCAATATTTGTTCAGAAACCTCACAAAGTCCTCCCTGAGTTTATTAAATACCTGCAGGATCCATATGAGCCTCTCCAAAGTAAGACAGTTAAATGCATTTTTGCAGGTGATTTCATTCAATACATGTAATTGTTTCTAGTACAACCATGTATATGTGACCTATACTGCCACCTTCTGACAACTCTAAGGAACCTAGTTTGTCCGCTTCAAAGCCGTTAATTGAAACAAGGCTAATTTGCCAAAGTTGTTTAAATCAATCCACTGGACTTAAGAAAGTTCCTTAAGACATTTCACCTCTCATCCAAGAGGCTTCTTCAGTTCTGGTGGTGGTTGGTGTTGCCTCAGCTTTTAAACCTCACAGAGGTTTGAAAGCTGACCATGACCTGGATGAATGAGAACCTACGCAGACATAAGGCTAATTTGCATTCTCTTTTATTTACTTTTCTGACATGTTTTAAAAGTTTCCTTTAAATTCATTTGATAATTAAATCATTCTTAATTTAAGTTCTCCATGGCAGCTTCAAAAACTTTCAGACATGTTTAACTTAAATAACTTCAGTTACAAAAGAGCTGAAAACACTCGGCTGTACACGAACATTAGGCTTTTTTGTGCACACACAAAAAATAGGCAGGTAGCGGACTATGAGGAGACATCAGTTTGAATTTTATAAAAACTCTATTAAATTATAAGTTCTCATACTCCACATTTAAGTGTAAATTGCTGAAGAAAAATAGCAATTTATCTGTTTTTTGTACACTGTTTATCTAAGACAGCTGCTACTGATTCTAGCACTTTGGCTACAGTAAACACGTCAAGATTCAAGCGTTTTCATTTGGCATATACATACACTCAACAAAAATATAAACGCAACACTTTTGTTCTTGCTCCCATATTTTATGAGATGAACTCAAAGATCTAAAACTTTTTCCACATACACGCCACCATTTCTCTCAAATATTGTTTACAAATCTGTCTAAATCTGTGATAGTGAGCACTTCTCCTTTGCTGAGATAATCCATCCCACCTCACAGGTGTGCCATATCAAGATGCTGATTAGACACCATGATTAGTGCCCAGGTGTGCCTTAGACTGCCCACAATAAAAGGACACTCTGAAAGGTGCAGTTTTGTTTTATTGGGGTGGTGGGTCCACTCCTCTTCAATGGCTGTGCGAAGTTGCTGGATATTGGCAGGAACTGGTACACGCTGTCGTATACGCCGATCCAGAGCATCCCAAACATGCTCAGTGGGTGAGTGTGCTGGCCATGCAAGAACTGGGACGTTTTCAGCTTCCAAGAATTGTGTACAGATCTTTGCAACATGGGGCTGTGCATTATCCTGCAGCAACGTGAGGTGATGTTCTTGGATGTATGGCACAACAATGGGTCTCAGGATCTCGTCACGGTATCTCTACATTCAAAATCCATCAATAAAATGCACCTGTGTTCTTCGTCCATAACAGATGCCTGCCCATACCATAACCCCACCGCCACCATGGGCCACTCCATCCACAACATTGACATCAGAAAACCGCTCACCCACACGACACCACACATGCTGTCTGCCATCTGCCCTGAACAGTGTAAACCGGGATTGATCCGTGAAGAGAACACCTCTCCAACGTGCCAGACGCCATCAAATGTGAGCATTTGCGAGACCCCGATAAGGATGACGAGCATGCAGATGAGCTTCCCTGAGACGATTTCTGACAGTTTGTGCAGAAATTCTTTCGTTACGCAAACAGATTGTTTCAGCAGCTGTCCGAGTGGCTGTCTCAGACGATCTTGGAGGTGAACATGCTGGATGTGGAGGTCCTGGGCTGGTGTGGTTACACGTGGTCTGCGGTTGTGAGGCTGCCTGGATGTACTGCCAAATTCTCTGAAATGCCTTTAGAGACTGCTTATGGTAGAGAAATGGACATTCAATACACAAACAACAGCTCTGGTTGACATTCCTGCTGTCAGCATGCCAATTGCATGCTCCCTCAAATCTTGCCACATCTGTGGCATTGTGGTGTGTGTGTGTGTGTGTGTGTGTGTGTGTGTGTGTGTGTGTGTGTGTGTGTGTGTGTGTGTGTGTGTGTGTGTGACATTTCTATTTCTCATGAAGCACTTTGTGTTCTGCATGGAAAGTGCTATACAAATGAAGTTTGAAGTTAATCAGCATCTTGATGTGGGATGGATTATCTCAGCAAAGGAGAAGTGCTCACTATCACAGATTTGTGAACAATGAGATAAATTGTGATGTGTATGTGGAAAAAGTTTTAGATCTTTGAGTTCATCTCATCAAAAATGGGAGCAAAAACAAAAGTGTTGCATTTACATTTTTGTTGAGTGTATATAGTATGTGCAGTGAAATGCTGAGTGACTGTTTCTCAAGGCTGTGTAAAAACAGTAACCTTTTAAAAAAAAAAGCCACTTGTCATACAATGTGGTGGATTTTTAAACTAAAGAGGAGTCATTACATCACACTGTCAGACCATGCTTGGAGAATATATATTTGTAGTTTCTACACCTGCAGTGCCTCTGCATTCGGATTGTGGTAAAACAAGATGGCGACCTCTGGTTATGCTTTGAGTTGTTGCACCCAGCAAAGTGCAACGTTTGTGTGATACGGTTAAGCTAACATCCGTACAATGGAATTAAAGTTATGAAGCAACTGTCAGCTGATACCAGCAAATCATTCACTCAGATTTATTTCGGAGTTACAGGCAGGAGTACCGATGGATGCTCGAGATCAATAAATTGAGTTTCAAGATCCTAAAGTGGAGGCCTTGTTTCAGACACTACTGTTCAAAAATTTTGGGTCACTTAAAAATGTTCTTATTCTTGAAAGTAAAGCTTTTTTTTTTTCAATGATGCAGACACTTTAAATTTATCAGAAATCCAGTCTAGACATTGTTTATGTGGTAAATGACTATTCTAGCTGGAAAAGGCTGATTTTTAATGGAATATCTCCCTAGGGGTACAGAGGAACATTTCCAGCAACCATCACTCCTGTGTTCTAATGCTACATTGTGTTAGCCAATCGTTTTGAAAGGCTGATATTAGAAAAACCTTGTGCAGTTATGTTGGCACATGAATTATAGTGCGAGTTTAATTGTCTGGGTGACCCTGTCAAGGTTGTGGGGTGTGGTGAACCCAGGTGCAGACATTGTGGACAGAACACCGGGCATTATAGTAAAAAGGGTTTATTAAATCAAAACAACTACAAACAGAAAACGAGACTGACGTGGCAAAACTAAACTAACAGTGACAAACAACAGGGCGGATGAAAAATACTCACACACGAGGAAACAATGACTGAAGGTGGAAACAAACTGAAGTCCAGATCAAAAAAACAACAGAGTCCAAAATGTGTAAATCCATAAACAGGGGAAAAGCAGAGTAGTCCAGTGAACAGGTGTATCCAGAGGTAAGAGGGAGCAGAGTCTGAAACAGAGCAAATCCAATACGATGAACCAGCGACGACTGAGGGAAAGGCAAGGCTTAAATAGTAGCAGAGGGGACCAGGTGAAATGAGTCGGCTTGATTGCATCAGCTGACGATGATCAGACGCTAGGTGCAGCAGACAGAGAAACCAGACAACACAAGAGGAAAAAACAGGAAAAGGAACAAAAAGGCAGCCACAGGGGTAGAATCCTGACAGACTCTAAACTTTTGAACGATAGTGTATAGTTGTAGCTTCAATAAAATGAACAATTTTTGTGTGATTTCTGTGCACACCTCACGTAAACATATAAACAGAAGACTATGTTTGCAGTGTCTATCTCCTAGTGTTAGCCTAAAGACAAATCAGAAAAATGCCTGTGGTTTTGTCTGTGGGTGCAAATTTTGAGCAGTTTTCTTATCAGATAATCGGCAGCTTTATCCCCCAATTAACCAAAAACATAAAATGAACATCCTTCCATGAGTAAAGGTTTTAAATGCAGTCACATGACATTTGGGTGCTCTAATGGAGTCAGCTATTGGACCACAGTTATGTTGTTTCAGTGACAAACTGAGAATGGTGGTCGGCAGGCATTAAGCGTCGGAAGAGGCTTTCTCATGGTGGCTCTTTACTAGCCAAGCTCCCAAAATGCTCTCTGCTTGCCACCATGGAACTGTACTGCAGCTGATCTTCAATACATTGTCTGACATGCATGTCCATCAGTCTTAGAGGTCAACTTTAATTTAATTTAATAAATTAATTGATAAAGACTAAATCATTAGAACATCCCTAGTTCTGCTGCAAAGAAATGTTGAGATCTGTTTTTCTGAGAACTTGATTATGGAAAACGCACAAGGAATAATTGAATCAATAACATTTTTAACCAAGAACTGGGTTCAATATCAACAGAAGTACAAGTTTTCATAACCAGTTTGTTGAGCTCTGTTGTGTGAAAGATTCTGAATTTTTAATGAACTTGCAAAGTGGTTTGTAGAATTTTCTTTAGCCTTGGGAACAGTTTTTTTCCTTTTAGAACTAATAAAAAGGTCATTAAATTTAAATCTGTACACAACGGGCATTTCATGTTGGTAATGAGAGGCCGTCCTGGTTCTAAAATCGAAGCTACTCTGTTGTGTGTGGATTCAGGGCTCCTGTATATTTAAAGATATTTATTTTTGTGTGCACGCTGTGGCTCCCAACCTCCTGCCGGTGCTGCTATTATCAAAAACTGCTTTTCTCCCTTGAGTTCAATTAAATGTTTTCTACCAATGTTTTGTGATTCTCGCTGTTAGTATATGTAGAGATAACAACATGACTGCCAATAATAGAATCAGGATTAACAAGTTTATTAAAATGACTGTTCCAGGGTGTCTTCTGGCTAAACATTTACTGCAGATCGATGGGTGGGAGACGAGGCTTCACAGAACAATTTGCAGGCTTCTGCAGTTGTAAAATTTATCAGATAAAGATTAATCCAGAAACATCATCAGGATTTCTGCACAAAAACAATATAAGCAGTCACTTCACGTCATCCGTTGTACTCACAACAACCTAAATGTGGATGCTAATATGCTCTAACATGCTGTATTTATTGCATTTTTACCCATGTCTGTCTTCTCTCTGCTTTCTCAGATAAACTTCAGTCCTTCGACAAGAATCTCCCCAAAGAGGCGTTGAAGCTTTACCCGAGCTCGGCCCACTGTCCCACCAAAGACCGTTGCCCAGAGCGAGCCTACACCACCATGGTGTCCGACATCAGGGTCACCTGCCCCAACAACGACCTGGCCAGGAGGGCTGCAGGTAAAATACTGCACTGAAAACAAGGTCTCCCATTAGAAACGGCTTTAAGCAGCTGAACTCCAAGCAGTTTCTGGGTATTTTTACACGCTGTCGGCTCATTTTCACTGCAATATAAAGTCCTGCACCTCGGTGGAAACAGCACAACCACGACGAGAAGGAGAGAGAACTCAAAGCTGTTAACTATGCAGTACAATATGCCTATAACACCATAATTTTTTTTTTTTAAAGTAAAAAGAAAAGTTACATTTATTGTTTGTTACTTTATTACATTTATTTTATGAAAAATACAAAAATTAAACCAGTATGTGCAAAAATATGTGTTACCAACACTGGAAAAAATGGAGTCTTACGCTGTAGACATTTACATTTTAAAATCTCCACAAACTTTGCTTTTTCACACTTCTCTGCAACCCTAGAAAGGTATTTCTGGCAACTTGGTCCTCGCTATACCATTTTTGAGAAATGTTGAGGCTGTTTTATTGATCAAATATATTTAATTTCCCTTTCAGTCTCTATTGTCATCTCTTTTCTGTGTATTTTAATTACAGTTTTTCATGATTGCTAAAACACATTTCTTGAAACCTCCACCCATTTTCTCAAAACATCAGACTTTTCTGTCAAAATCAAACTATCACCTCAAAACCAGTCCTCCTGTGTTCAAAACCAAACTATGCATTCAGATCTTACACACAGCAAGTAAAAACATATTCACCTCAGATCATTCATTAGACACTACATGAAATAACTTGGGACACAGCACACAGTCCATGTAGTGAACAGAAAATTTTTATTTTACTGTAAATGCATTTAGCAAAAAATAAAATCATCGAAGTCAAAGTGATATCTAAATTCACTCTCATAACAAAAAATAAATACAAAACAAAAGCACACTACTGCATAGTCATGGAGATTCAGTCTCCAACATCTTGTCTTTGTGCGGGGTCTGGCCAGAGGACTTTATCTACGTCGCAGGCAATTTTTTTCCCTTGCCAGACAACGGGGGAAGAACCCTCTGGTGGGCCGAACCAAGCCTTGACAAGACTCTGCAGTTCTCATCACAGGCCTGTTCCATTGCCTCCAATAATTTTTCTCTGGTGTAGGGCTGTGTAGGGTGTTGGTCATAGACCTTCCACCGCCATGCAGAGAAAAACTCCTCTATTGGATTCAGGAAGGGGCTGTAGGGTGGAAGGAAAACCTTGATGAAGCGCTGGTTGTTAGTGAACCACTCACGAATCAGGATAGCATGGTGAAACCTCACATTGTCCCAAACTATGACATATATAGGATGCACTTCTTCCCGATTCTGCTGCTCACGTTCAGTCATAACATTCTGTAGACCACCTAGAAACGCCAGGAGATGTTCAGTGTTGTATGGCCCCAGGTTTGCATGACGGTGGAGAACCCCCCAGTTACTTATGGCTGCACAAAGGGTGACATTGCCACCACGCTGGCCAGGGACTTCCACAATGGCACGCTGACCAATTATGTTCCTGCCTCTCTGCCTCCTTTTTGCCAGATTGAACCCTGCTTCATCTATGAAAATGTATTCATGGGGCCTTTCCATGGAATCCAGTTCAAACACTTTCTATAAATAGATAAAAAAGTAGTTTTAGTACAGTAAGTAATACAGAAAGACAGACTACTTCAATAGTGTATTTGCAGTATGCACTCCAGATTTACATACAACATAGTTTACAGTACTGTAAAAGGAGCAACTGCAACTACTAGCCTACAGTAACAGTTGGCCTCTGAGCAGACAGTTGTACTGAAAGCGTCAGTGCGGAAAGTGTGAGTAGGTTACACTTACCTGCACATACTGATATCTTACATCTTAGACTCTTGCAGAGTTGCGCTCAAAGGGTACCCTGTACACTTGTTTGATGCCGAGTCTGTCTCGTTGGAGGACACAATCAATAGTTGACAGAGACACACTATTGACTCCATTAAAGTTGACATGGTCTTCAATCCCTCTCTGCTGGATATCCCGGAGTCGGATGGCATTATGTTGAAGGACCATGTCAACAATGAGTCTTTCTTGCTGTTGGGAGAACATAGAAGGCCTTCCTCCCTCATGTGGTCGTCTTTCAATTCTACAAAGAGGAAAATGCACTTACAAACATATCCAGCCAGTAAAAACAGTATTGTAATGAGCATTACAGTACAGTAGTATTCTTGATGTCAAAAACATATACAGTAAATACATCTATGTCAAAGACACAATTACCTGTTGTCTTCTCTGAATGTCCTGATGATGCCGGCGACAGAGAAACTGCTCAAATTGGGTTGGACTCTTTGTCCTGCCTCTCTCATTGTCATCCCATGAACCAGGACATGGTGGACAACAGTTTCATCCGTGATGACTGTCCTAGGTCTTCCCCTTCCTCGTCCTCCACCTCTCACGCAAACTCCTCTGCCTCTCTGTATGTTCCCATCCATCGTCCATGGAAGCACATGTGCCACCTGTGCACTCTGAACTGGCTTTTATCCTACCCACTTTGTCTGATCACATCATTAGAGACATGTGTGTTCAATTTTGAGTTGTTGTGTGTAGAAGACGACAGCTGTGTTGGAGTTGTGTTCACATTTTGCTGCCAGTGATTACAATTTTGCAAAAATGTTGTGAAATGTGTTTAGTGACTGAGAATGTGTCTAAGGTTTTGCAAAAAAGAGCAGATGAGTTTTGCAAATTGAGCATAGGACCTGAACAGTGTTTAAGTTTTTGCCAAAAGAGTGTTTGATTCGAAAAATGAGTTTAGGCCACTGAGAATTTGGTTCAGAGAATGGGGTTTAGTGTTTTAGCAATTGTGAAAAACTGTTAATATCAAAATTTAAAAATTTTATTCAGTTAATTTCCCCAACACAACCTCATGTCATGTCTGATTTGTTCAAAGAATGTGAATAAGTTAAACACTTGACAATTTTTTTCAGTTTTTACAGTTGCTTGCTCTGCTAAATGGTGTAATTTTGACATAAAAAAGAAAGATTACACGCCTTTTTAACCTGCTTGTGTGCTTTAGGGTTCAGAGAGTTAAATCATGAGCTGCTCTGCTTTCCAGGTTTAAAACAAATCAATGTTTAATGATGATTAAAAGGCTGCAGCGAAAAATCAGCAGGGATCTGCGTCCTGCTGGGTGACTACTGAGATAAATTAATGCTAAAAATGAGCTTCAGATCATCTAATTTAGCTGTCAGACTATAGCAGAAGTCCCATGTTGCTGCGGATCTTCGCAGCATTTTTAATTAACTTTGAAAAAGGACATCAATTGCATCAGGTTTTGAGTTGACAAAGGTCAAAATATATGAATTTTACTACTCAGTGCCTGACAAAACTGAGAAAAGGCCTCATTATAGACTTTGTATAGACGGTCTGGACTGTTCCTAATGAAAATTGTTAGTTATGATTAGATTTTTGTTTGTTGCAATCCTCAGAAACTGATGAAATTTTGGTTAGTGCTTGTAGCATTTAATATTTTTTATATGTAGATGAGCAGAGTAAGTGTAGGGTCCCTAAACAGGAAACTTTCCAGAAACCCTTAGTGAATTAAAATTAAAAAACAAGTGTGCAAAGGCCTTAAAATATAAATCTTGTGTTATTCTTTGGCTATAATGATGATTTGACAGCTCACTTCCAAGGATTAGAATAAAAACTTATTTCAGCAGATCCTAGCTGTCCAACTTTTTACTACGTCAAAATCTCAGATCAACTTATATAAATTTTATATTAAATCAACTTAAATTAGCAATACCTGCCTTGTAATCTGCCTGCACAAATGACTTGTTTCTACATGTCTCATTAAAAAATATATATATCTAAAAATAAACTATTTGCACCGGAGTCTGTAAAAACAAAAATACTGCACTCCTTGACAGAGCTCAAGTAAGGAAAAATCTAAAAAAATGTAAATAGTAAAATACCTAATGTGTAGAGCCACATTATTTTGCATGCTGACTGCAGTTTCTTTTAATTTTTGTTGATGAGATAATCAGATAAATTCAACTTTGTTCATGATTTGTGGTGGTATAATTGCACAGAAGAGACATTTTTTGAGTCGTCTCTACTTCTAGCCATGCTTTTGCTGTTTCTATGGAGATACAGAACTTCATAGTGCAGTGAAAAATAAACCCACATTGGATAGTAACGTGACAAGAGTAAAAATGTCCAGAAACCTCTCCATGTTCAGCCTGGCAATTAATTCCTCACACCTTTAATTGAGAATCCAAATGCTTGTGTTCAGAAAGCTCATACAAAGTTCACCACAGTTTTAGAAGCAGATACCAAGCAAGTCAAACTTTGATTAGAAATAGACTCATTTGCAGGTTCAAGTTAAGTTTTTCTAAATAACTGCTAACTTGTTTGTGGTTTTCATTTTTTCATAAGATCAAAACTGAACCAAAATAAGTTTATAAATGAGGCTCCAGCTTGGAAACTGACCTAAAACTACTAATTCTTCACTGTAAATGCTGTTAATTACACATAAAAGTCTTACATTTACAGTTTCAGCTCAGTAGACATCTGTAGATATAATTACACTCCCGATCAGAATCTCAAGACCAGTTGAAAAATGGCAAGAAATTGCACTTTGCACTGTCGGATCTTAAGAAGGTAAAAATAACTGAGTGAGCAATTTATTGAAAACAATTAAACTGAAATAGGCTGCCCATCAGCTGATCAAACGTTTAAGACCATAGCTCAAAAATCCGAGAAAACTTCCTCAAAACAGAAACATAACTCTCAAAAAAGAACTTAGTAATGAGTTCTTGTAGATCATGCTTGATGTGAGTGTTTCCAGGAGGCTGGTGGGAACGTTGCTCCAAGAGTTGAAGATGGCTTCATGAAGGGCATCCACTGTCTGGAACTGATTCATTTTTTCTAGACTTCCCTTGCCATCCATCCCCAAATATCCTCAATTGGATCTAGATCAGGGAAACACAGGATGGTCTCAGAGAGTGATGTTATTCTCCTGAAGGAAGTCTTTCGTCAGGCTGGCCTTGTGAACTGCAGCGTTGTCCAGCTGAAGCCCCGGTCATTACCATCCAGACGATGCCCTCAGTCATTAGGAATGTCTGCTGCAACATCTCCACATAGCCAGCCGCCGTTTGACGCCCTAAACAACCCGAAGCCCCCTCCACTGTGCCGCATAGAAAACATCTCCAGTGGGATCTCCTTGTCATCCCAGTACCATTGGAAGCCATCAGGACCGTCAAGGTTACCTGTTTTCTGGTCAGTGAATGAAACTTTCCTCCACTTTTCAGCGTCCCATGTTTGGTGCTCCTTGCAAAGTTCAAACGAGCAGTTTTGTGGCATTAAAGGAGATGTGGACATTGAAGACATGTTTTTGTTTTTTAAGCCCGTCCCTCGCAGATGCCATCTGATGGTTATCGGGCTGCAGTCAGCACCAGTAAGGACCTTAATTTGGGTCGAAGATTGCCCCGTGTCTTGACGGACAGCCAATTGGATCCTCGGTCTCAGCGCTGGTGAAATATTTTGGGTCTACCACTTGACTTTTTTGTTCCAGAACCCTCAGGATCTTTTAAGAAATTCAAAATGACTGTCTTACTGCATCAAACCTCAGCAGCTATGACAAGTTGTGAGAGGCCTTGCTTATGCAGCTTATCAGTCCTATCACGTTCAAACACAGAAAGCTTTTTTGCCTTTGTTATCAGGAGGTCATGACCGTGTGAACACCTGACAGGAAATGACATGAATCCAAATTTCTGTGCAGATTTTGGCTTTTAAAGGCTGTGGTCTTAAACTTTTGATCAGCTGACAAAAGCATTTTTGAGTTTTCAATAAATTGCCTGCTCCAGTTTTTTTTTTCTCTCACTCCCGTTTCTTCTTTGCACATTTTGAAGCTCTACTGAGAACATTCTTAAGATCCAACAGTGCAAAATGTGATTTCTTGCAACTTTTCAACTGGTCTAAAGATTTTAATCAGGATTGTAGTAAGGTGTCCTTAAAGTATTAAAAGTACTCGTACTAGTTTATTATCATCAACTATTCACTGTGAAATGTTTGGCATCTTTGCATTAAAATGAAATCTGATCATCAGAGTAGTTAAAAATTCATAGCTTGAAATAATAGCCTGTTAATTTTCTGCCAATTAGCTGAATATTTCAGCTGTAATTGTGCACCGTTATGTATTCTTGAATTTCCCTCGGGATTAATAAAGTATCTATCTAATCTAATCTAACTGTAATAACTTTATATTTGTTGTTTGCAAAACTCTTCATTTGTACAGTAATTAAAGCTGTCAGATGAATGTAGTGCAGCATTATTTACTTCAGATACGGTGGAGCAGAAATATAAAGTAGCAGAAAATGTACATGCATCTTGAGAGCACATCAAGCTTCTTGCTTTTTATTTTTTTAATGATTTACTTTTAATTTTTATTTCATTATTCATGCAAAATGCTTTTCCCTGCAGATCTTCCTGTGCTGACGTCAGAGGTGAAATATTTTGCCTCTCTGTCGTACAGCAAATATATTACTGCATTAGTATACATTACGAGTAGTTTCTTTCTGTTTGGCTGCCACGGCTTTTGAATGCAGCAGGACTCGTGTAGGTTTTGTGCCTCTGGGGCTTGTTAAACTCACTCAGTGGTGAAGCGCTGAGTAAAATGACATTTAGCTGTTGTGAGAGGCGACTGCAGGGCATTCTGTGTGTTTTTTTAAAATTATTTTTAATTTTTTTTTGCCTGCACGCTTCGTTGGGTTTCTCATGTTGTGCAGCTTTTTTTTTCCTGTTTGCTGAATCACAGCCAACGTGGGCTGAAAAAGAGTGATAGATAAGGGATTTTAAAGGTTCATACCAAAAACCAAAAAGAAATCTGAATATTTATTGTTGTCTGAAGAATGAAAGAAGCTGCTGTTCAGTAAAAGCCTAATTTAGCTGAGAAACGTGCAGCAGCTGGACGCGTTCTGGATTTTTCTCATGAGCGTTTGCTCAACTGCTGCACACGAGTTCAAACTTGATGTGCTTTACTTGCGTATTAACATTTTCTGCTGCTCCGACTGCACGACATTTCAGAGGGAAAATACCGCTGCTCTGCTTTAATCTGACAGCTTTAATTAACCTTCAGAACCCGACTGATGCACGGAGCGCCAAGTAGGCATCTGCATGTTTATCCCTCGGTGAACATAACAATGACATATATTTCCATTAGCCACTAAGCGCATACGTTTCTCAGTCTCTAAATCATAAAGTGTCCCAACATCATGGTTTTGATAATGTTAGATTCCACACAATCACTCCTACAAAATCAGTAAAAGATAGTTCTACTGACAGCATATTAGGGTGTGAAACATGTAAAAACATTACAGTTTTCTAATACGACATAATCGTTCTCCTCAATATAATGGCTAATAAACGCTACCAGTCAAAAGTTTGGACACACTTTCTCGTTCAGTGGTTTTTATTTATTAGTATTATTTTTTACATTGTAGATCAATACTGAAGATTAACCTCTCGTGTCGTCCTGTGGGTCAAAAATGACCCATTTTAAAGTAAATTTGAAAATGTGGGAAAAATATTTTCACAGTGAAACTTCTGATTTCCACTTTTTCAGCATTTTGGGGAAATCTTTGAACCTTTTTTTGTGGAAAAAAGAAATGTTAAAAATGTTTCTTTAAGAACATTCAGCTGGAATTTGGTTGATTTTCTTTTGTGAATTTTCTTAAAGAAAATATTAGAAGTTTTACTGATATATATTTAATCACTTTAGATATTTTTAGGATTTGTTTGGAAGATTTTTTCTCATTTTTTGAAAAATATTTACAAGAATTTTCTTGCCAAATTTGGGCTATTTTTTTTTAAATAAAACTTTTAAGGCTAACTTTTAAAGAATTATTGGAATTTTCTTCCTGAAGGTTTTGCAAATTTTCAGAAATTTGGGAATTTTTTTTTTTTTCAGACAAAGAAACAATATTTTTTGGTGCCCGTAAATGAGGACAACAGGAGGGATAACACTGTTTTGTTTACAATATAATTCCATAAACATGGAAACATCAAACGTGGCGGCGCACCCCGATGCAGCGGCTTTGCTCTCCCTGAAGTGGATGTTTGTGTGCGTTCTGTTTCTGTTTATCGTTCAGTGATATATTTATTTATATGTTATTTATCTATTTATTTTCATACATATATAATATATATTTTGCATAGTATGTTTTTCATATATATTTTTTTAATTTATATATTTTATCTTTATCTCTTATCGTTTTATCCCACAAAGGAGATGCGCTCCAAATTTCATTGTACATATGTCCAATGACAATAAAAGCATTTGATTTGATTTGATTTATAGTTTTAAAGTCTTCAGTAATAATCTGCAATATAGAAAATAATTAAATAGAAACCATTGAATGAGAAGTTGCCCAAACTTTTGACTTGATTTTTCTATCACTCTACACATCAGCTCCAGAAACATGCTTCACTATGCTGAATGTATCTTCCAACAACTTGACCTATACCATTTTTGAATCATGCTGCATTTATTTTATTGATCTAGCACGTTTTATTTTGCTCTCAGTCTCTCCTGTTTGTTTCCACATGTCCCCTTTCTGCTTGGTGTAACACTGCACAGCTGGCAGTTCAGCTAAAAACTTCCTGAATTTTTGCCATGTGATTTTTGGTCATGTCTTTTTGGTTGCAAAGAGAAGTGTAGAATTTTTAAATAATTTATTTTACAGAATTTGCTTATTCCAAATTGTTACATTTTGCTAAATTTTTAAAAGAGATGTGTAGAATAAAGGGATTTTGATAAAATATCATTTAGTTGTTTTCCTCCAGGGCTGCACAGGAGAGTAGTGTTTAGCACTTTCTCCTTGCAGCAAGAAGATCCCCGGTTCAAATCCTGGCCTGGGCCTGGGATCTTTCTGCGTGGAGTTTGCATGTTCTCCCTGTGCATGTGTGGGTTTTCTCTGGGTACTCCGGCTTTCTCCCACAGTCCAAAAATATGCTGAGGTTAATTGATTACTCTAAATTGCCCGTAGGTGTGAATGTGAGTGTGATTGTTTGTCTGTATATGTAGCCCTGTGACAGACTGGCGACCTGTCCAGGGTGTCCCCTGCCTTCGCCCGAGTCAGCTGGGATAGACTCCAGCACCCCCCGCGACCCTAGTGAGGATGAAGCGGTGTATAGAGAATGGATGGATGGATGTTTTCCTCCATGCATCTCAAAGTCACACGTGATTAGTTCAAAGACCCTCAGGAAGTTGAAAATCGAACAGTTCTTCCAGTTTTTACAGTTTCTGGATGATAAATGGTGTAATTTTGACAATTTTTCTAAATCACACCCAGTTTTGGGGTTCAGAAACATCAAGCATTCCTCAGCTCAAGTTTCATTCCTGAAGATTTTCTGCTTTTTTAAATTTTCCATGACAATAAATGTAATATTTTTACATTAAGGACTGTTGGTCAAATCAGACAGGCTCTTTGATGGTCTTGCCTCAGACTTCCAGGAACTAGTGCAGACATTTCTCACCATTTTCTGGCATTTCATAGACGTAGGGATGAGATGAATTGATATTAAAAATAATTGCAGCCCTGTGAACATGTGAAATGAGCAATGTTTGCATATTTGAAAGCGTCTTTTGTCATGAAACTGTTTTTGAAATAGTCTCAGTTTTGTTTCACATCTGGCAGCTTTTGAAAATGCATTTTTCTCCACACAAACCAAAAGACTACTCTTTTTTGCAGAATTTTAAATAATTAAATAAATAATTGTAATTACAATGACTGTTTTTTTTAACAGCGGCCCTGAACAGTCCTGTGTATCGATACCTGGTGACTCATACACCATCCGGACCGGTCAACACGTCCAGCCATCTGCTGCCGTTCCCCAGCCGGTTCTCCTTTCACTGCCTGGACGCTGTGGCGTTCTTTGGCGGGCTGGAGCTCGTCCTGGGAAAGCGACTTTCTGACGAGGACAGGAGCTTCCAGGATCTCATCACACGAAACTTCGTCAGCTTTGCCAAAACAGGTGAAGAGGTTTCCTGTTAGCGATAGTGGACGTTATGTTGAAGTGTGAACACCTAATATCTCTGTTAAGGATCAAACACTGACCTGCTGCTGCCTTGATAAACATCTGTAAACTGTCAGAAGAGGCTGTTAGAGTAGATTGTCTCTTCTGAATAACCAAAGCTGTAAAGGTGGAATATGAGTTGTGTGAATCTGCCTCAGAGAGTTTATTGCAGACAGATAGACGAACTAACCGGTTTACGGTACCGCTCAAAAGTTTGAGGTCATCTAGACAAGTTCTTGTTTTCCATGAAAACTCACATTTTTATTCATGTGCCAACATAACTGCACAAGGGTTTTCTAATCATCAATTAGCCTTTCAGCACCATTAGCTAACACAATGTAGCATTAGAGCACAGGAGTGATGGTTGCTGGAAATGTTCCTCTGTACCTCTATGGAGATATTCCTTTAAAAATCAGCTGTTTCCAGATAGAATAGTCACTTACCACATTAACGATATCTAGACTGTATTTCTGATTCATTTACTGTTATCTTCATTGAAAAAAAATGGTTTTCTTTCAAAAATAAGGACATTTCTATGTGACCCCAAAACGTTTGAACAGCAGTGCAGATCTAACAGGTTGTATTTGCTGTTTTTTGCAGATCAGTGTTTGGACTCCAACAGCGTAACAAAACTGACTGATGTGGACTTTTAGTGTCTAAAGGCTCCATATTTCTCCCATTTTCTGCAAATAATGAAAGTCTTTCAAATTTTCAGATCAAAATACTAAAGAGATTTGTATAACTACTGGATTTAGAGCCGTTGTAAGTGAGCTGTTTCAGCCTCTGTAGCTTCAAATGCAGATGAACTGCTGCTGTCCACACCCCCTTCAGGAAGAAAACTCTCTCTGTCAGCGTAGAGCAGAATAGTTAACATGTCAGCCAGACATGTTAATGAATGTGAGACCAGGACTTTTACTTGCTTCTAACTTTCTTTCCGACTGATCATTTGACATGGAAATATCACCGAATTCACAACACAGCTGTTGTTTTTAACTCGTGTGCACGATGAGTTTGTCAGATGACGTTGTAAAAGAATCAGTAATTTAGCAGGACTTTTTTATACTTACTCTGTTTGCTGGGAAACAGAAAATGATATGGAAAAAGGACAGCTTTATTGGGCATTCACATGTATTACAGTGCAGTTTACGTGAGCACAGCAGGAGAGAAGCTAACAGATTACATGAACACAGTAACCCACACCGTCTTTGTTTACTGGTTTCAAATCAGCCTGAAAGTTTCACTGTTTCTGAATGGTCCAACGGATTTAGTTTCCACAGAGCTCTGACATTTGAATGTACAATTAAAGCTAATGGTGACGTTAGCCACATTAGCAGCACAGTGCACTAAAACTGAGGAGTTTCCAGTTGCTGGGCGTTGGGAGTGCATGAAGACTCTTGTGTTCACTCTTTCAGCCAACAGCAGAACATTTGGTTTGTTTTGTTTGTGGCTGAGACATTTGAGAGTTTAGCAAAAGCAGCTCTGGAGAGTAAATAAACAACTTATAATTGCAATTATAAGCCGGGTTTCACAAAGTTTGAGTGAGACGACTATTTATTAAACCAGCTTCTGCAGAGAAACTGGATAAAATTCTTACTGCAGTTCACAGCTTTTATTTTACACCTCCAACTTTGTAAGACACACAAAACACAATAAAAATAAATGTGTATTATCATATGGAACCTTCAACATCATGCCCTCTTTGGTTTGCCCTCTGCTATGGACATTTTTGGCATTACATAACTCAGGAAATGCTCATCTTTCCAAAAAATACCGTTATTTTTCTTATGTATTTTGCATGAGGGCAACCTAAACAAGCACTATCAGACGCTGCAGTTACCGCTGTGTGTCGGATCTGACTGTAAAAGTAACAGGATTATGAATTATATATAAAATATTCAGTCATTTCCACCTGAACAAATACATTTAGGGGAAACAGTCCTATTGGATTTAGGCTTTAAGTCACTGTGTTTGTCTTTTTGTCCTGAAGGTAAGATGGAGGCAGCCTGGCCTGAATACCCAGCAGCCACTGCTCTCTTATCCCACAACCTGACGGCGGTCCCGAGCTACTCGGCGGCTCAGTGTGAGCTGTGGAAGCAGAACGGCCTGTTCGCCTACGCCTGGATGAACTGAGCACAGACGGCAGCTCAAAGCCACTGTTCCTACAGCAGACTATCGACCGGCTGTGAGTCTGAAACCTCACCGGAAATCCTACGTTTTGAAGTCATTTTATTGCATTGAAGTCTCACATTTTCCCACTTAACCCCTTCGTGGTATCTCTCTGTGCTGATATTTCTGTCTCGGTTTTGAAATATCTACTTCAGCTCCGACACAAAGGAGGTGAATGAAATTTGATTTATGAATCCGACTGTAGAGAAAAATGAGCTTTTGTTGCATAAAAACTTTCAATAGAAAGCGCCTGTTTAGAAGCAATACTGTTATTTTAAAGATAATAGAAAATGGAAGCTGTCTATACAGGATACCACTGGAGGAAAGTGTATTTTGTGTTTTAATTTCTGCCCTTTAGCAGGCTTCATGTGTGATAAAGTAGCCTGGAGTCTGTTCAACCTGAAGCTGGAAGGAAGCAAGTTGACCAAAGAGAGCTGCGCAGTGGAGATAATGTGATTCAAGATTTGTGAAAGGTTTAGAGGAAAAAGAAACTTATTTTTATACCATGTCAGTGTAAAACATGAGGTGTCCTGTGTTGGAAAGTGACCATACAGTGTTACATTAAGGGAAATTTATCATCCAGAATGGTTAAGAAGTTTCATTTCTTCGATTTGCAGAAGAAAGTGTGTTATTAAATCTGTCCAAACAACTCACACAGGGGCGCTTTGAGTTAAAAATAGTTCTCCGGTTATCGCCAAAATTCTGACAAACAGTAACATTAATGAGTAGAAATCTCCTATAATGTAAAACAGACGACACATTACAGAATAAAAGGAGTCGGCAGCATCTGGTCTCTCATGAATCTGTAGTTCTGCAACGTCTGAATTTAAAAAATATCTGATTTTTAACCCTCACATTCCTCCTGTTTTAGACTTTTGGAGAAGTCACACTAAGGAAAAGAAATGTTGCTGTATCTGCATGAATATAACATCAGAAAGGATTAATATTCATTGTTGGATTTTAAAATTATAATAAACAAATTCAGATTGTAGATAATGGAAATGACTGCCTGAAGAACTTAAAGGGAATTCAACTTTTCACTTAATTTTATTTTTACATGGATTTCTGTGGTCTAATCAGGGAAAACTTTTGGAGTGTGAAGTGGATTTGAGAAGGTAAGCTTGATTTTTGTAGCTGTTGTTTTAAAACCTGTGGACGCCTGACGAGCTGCAGGACGTTTGCTTTGTGAATTTTGTCGAGTTCTGCTGTTTGCACTGAATCATAACCTCAGCGCTTTGCCACTAAGTATTTTGCACTTTCCTGTGAAACTTATGCTATCACCTGTGTGTTTGATCAAAGTCGTAATTAAACTGAGCTCATCCGTTTTATTTCATTCCAGTTTTTGTGAAGCTGAACCAAATTTACACTCGTCGTTATTTAAACTAAATTACAAATCATGTTAAAATCTGGTTGTTTTTAACCACTTGTCATGTTTTTTTAATGGTTTGCAGACACTCAAACTTCTTGTTTTGCTGTGTTGATGCAGTGAAATTCACCCTTTATATGCTGAATAAACTGACACGATGTGAAGTTTTTTTTTTTGTAGACTCCTGTTTTAAACTGTAATCACAAAGTATCTACACTCACTGTCTTGTCAAGGTAAAGTTTAGGATTTTCATCCCGTCAGGTGAATGTAATGACGTTAAAATCTCTCTTATCTGATGCAGCCCAGTTTCCATCCACTTATAGTGCAGACTTCAACTGAATTATGAAAAAAATGTCCAAGAAAATGCCAATAATTCTCATGAATATCTATAAAAATTGTCTGGCTCCATCACTGTGTGTGAACTTGGCATTTTTTTATTGCAGCAGCTTTTCAAATTTCTCAGCTTTCAACCCCAAAAACACCAGAGACTCCCACCGTCCATGCAGATGGTTGAAGCATAAAAACACGCTTAAAGGCCGAACAAAACACAGCATTCAATCACAGGACAGAAAACATAATATTAAGTAGCAATTTAATGTAGAAGTAGTCAAAGCAGTCTCCAGGTATGAACTGTGCACAATGTTTGTAAATTTTAGTTACAATTTTACTTTACAGTAAAATATGAAATGAAACACATTTTTTAACCATAAAATCAACAGTATCGATATATTTCTTTATGTGATTTTACAGTAGCTTTCTGGCAACCACAGCTGCTGGAATTTTACTGTAAAAATAACTCATTTCTTTTTACAGTTAAGAAAAAAGTCTGTGGCAGCAGTAAGTTTTCTAAGTTTTTCTTTGTTTTGTAACATTTAAAGCTAAAATTTATTGTTTGTGATCGTTTCTTCACTTCATTTGATATCTGGAAATCATCCCACGACCCACGACCACTTTTCTGTGTCAGTCCCGACCACCTGCTCTGGTCAGTTAGCTGAAGAGCTTAGTGTAAAATAAAAGACTTTTCAAACTGATCTGTTCTTACATAATGCCTTTAGTTCAAAATGGTTGGAAATGAGTTTTTCATCAGTCCATAATGGGTTCACTGATTTCTGTTTTCAGCTGAAATTGAAAGAATTCAAGAGTTCCACTTAAAAAACAATACATTAAAACAGGCCGGGGGTGGCTAATCGGGAGGACCGGGACGATTCCCGGTGGGCCGGGCCGATAAATTGATTAAGATGTTTATTTTGAATATGTAAGGACAAGTACCAAGTAAAGAAAGAATTACATATACATCTATATACATGCATACAAAACAAAATTATGAAGCAAAAGTAATATTCCACATTTCTGGTCTAGGTCTACAAATTGGAAAAGGAATGAGAAGAAGTAAACAAACACTTAGTTTGCATAGAATAAGAAAGAATGTCATTAAAGGGGTAGTAAGTGGCATATTTTCATTAAGAGGTCAGCAATCTGATGGGGGGGGGGAAAGCTAACCTGGTGGTCTTGCAAAAAAAAAAAAAATCAATCAATAAAAATCTAATCTACCCTAGTCTACAGTTTAAAAGAAAAGAAATGTCGATGGTTGGTCGATGATTTTTCTTGGAGCTGTTCTGCTCGGTCAGCGATGCGTTGCCATAGTAACAGATGAGGAGAATCAGCTGGGCCGAAGAGAAAAACATCAGTAAAAGAGAAAGTTTAATGTCGTCAAGTGTCTGGATATCTCAGAAACAACAGAGAGTGGAGAGGAGGTGAGAAGACGTTTTCAGAGTGACTTTCAGAGTGAGAGGAGTCCAGAAAACACCAGCAAAGGTTCGTACATTTCTGCTCCGGAATACTAACGAGATGTCGGAGGATCAAAAAGCAGAACACGGGAGGAACAGTGTGCTGTTTGAGCTGCAGAAGAAAAAACGGGAGCTGGAGGAGGCCAAAAGGAAGAAGAAGGAGCTCCAAGAGGTAAAAAAAAAAAAAAAAAAAAATCAAATAAAAAATGTTCGTGAATTTCACCGTGAAAACCAGTTCGGTAAAGTTGGAAAGATATTGACAGATTCGGATTTCCGGCATCAATAACTCATGAGATATATGTTGTCAAAACATAAACGATACCTCTTTCAAATCGTTGTAAGCTAGACAATGTGCTACAAGGCCAATTTTATCAAAAGTCGCTGTTTTTAGAGCTGCAGAAATAACATTGACGTCTATGCGCAGCTGGCGGTACGACGAGTGAACAGGGACCGTCTGCAAATGGCAAAACCGCTGCAACAGCGAAAAGAGACACCACACAAATATTCAATAACTTACTCTTATACACTGTAGAGCCACCAAAATCACTGTAGCCATGAATGGGCCGCGGCTGGTCATACTACAACTCTTGGTTTGGTGCTAAATTAAAAATAAGAATTTGATTTGAATTTTTATTATTATTTTATGAGTATTAAAATTCAATAACTTCACTCTTACACACTGTACAGTCACCAAAGTCACTGGAGTCATTAATGGGCTCCTGCTGGTCATACTACAACTCTTTCTTTGGCGCCAAATTAAAAATCTGAATTTTAAGGAATTTTTTTATTATTATTATTTTATTAGTAATAAAATTCAGTAACTTCACTCTTACACACTGTACAATCACCAAAATCACTGGAGCCATCGATTGTCTCCTGCTGGTCATACTACAACTTTCGCTTTGATGTTAAATGAAAAATCTCAATTTTAAGGAATTTCTATTATTATTGTATGAATATTAAAAATCAGTAACTTCACTCTTACACACTGTACAGTCACCAAAGTCTCTGGAGCCATCAATTGTCTCCTGCTGGTCATACTAAAATTCTTTGTTTGTTGCTAAATTAAAAATAATAATTTTAAGGAATTTTTATGTTTTTTATGATTATTTTATTAGTAATGAAATTCAGTAACTTCACTCTTATACACTGTACAATCACCAAACTCACTGGAGTCATCAATTGTCTCCTGCTGGTCATACTACAACTCTTGCTTTGGCGCTAAATTAAAAATCTGAATTTTAAGGAATTTTTATTATTATTTTATGAGTATTAACATTCAAAAACTTCAATCTTATACACTGTAGAGCCACCACAATCACTGGAGTCATCAATTGTCTCCTGCTGGTCATACTACAACTCTTGCTTTGGCGCTAAATTAAAAATAAGAATTCAACTTCTGTAGGGACACAGTCATACCTGCAAAGACTGTTCACTGTTTCCCCAATAACAAACCATGGAACACAAGCGACATAAAGGCAATCCTCAACCAGAAAAAACAAGCTTTTAGAGATGGTGACAAAGAATGGCTCAAAGAAGTGCAACATGAGTTGAAAAGGAGTCTGAAGGTGGCAAAGATGGAATACAAAAAGAAGATAGAGAAGAATTTTCAACACAGTAACATCCGTGATGTGTGGAGAGGAATCAATACCATCTCTGGACACAACAATAAAAAGAGGAGGCAGCCAATAGTGGGTGATGTGGAAAGAGCTGATGAACTCAACTTGTTCTTCAACAGATTTGACACTGTGGACACACCTACTTCTACTGCTACTTCTCCTTCTTCTCCTCAACATATGGAAATCCCCACTATAGCTCCTCCTTCTTCTCCTCCGTCTCCTACACATGTCTCCACCGCTACAGCCACTTCTGTTTCAGCACCTGTATCCGTCTCTGTCACAGAGACAGGGGTGATGCTGGAGCTTCAGAGACTTTGCTCCAGGAAGGCAGCTGGCCATCATAGTGTATGCCCAAGACTGCTTAAAGACTGTGCTGCACAACTGTGTCAACCTCTCCACAGGATCTTCAACCTGAGTCTACAGCTGGGGCGGGTGCCTGCTCTATGGAAAACATCCTGTATTGTACCGGTACCAAAAATCAAATGTCTAATGAACTAAATGACTACAGACCGATTGCTCTGACCTCACACATCATGAAAACTCTGGAGCGGCTGGTTTTACATCTACTGAGGCTTGAGGTCAAAGACAAACTAGATTCTCTGCAGTTTGCTTACAAAGAACACATTGGAGTGGATGACGCCATCCTCTTCATGCTTCACCGTGCCCTGTTTCATCTGGAGGAACCTGGAGTTTATGTGAGAATCGTGTTCTTTGATTTTTCAAATGCATTCAACTCCATCCAACCCACCATACTCAAAGACAAGCTCACAGAGATGGGAGTGAATCCTTCCTGTGTTTCATGGATCACAGATTACCTGACAGGAAGGCCGCAGTTTGTCAGGCTGGGGAACTGTGTTTCTGGGACATTACTGAGTAGTACTGGGGCTCCACAAGGAACAGTCTTGGCTCCATTCCTGTTCACTCTGTATACATCTGACTTCAAATACAGCACTGAGTCCTGCCACATTCAGAAATACTCTGATGACACTGCTATCGTGGCATGTATCAGAAATGGACATGAAGCCGAATACAGAGATCTGATAAGTGCCTTCAATGACTGGAGTCACAAAAACTACCTGCTACTCAACGCCTCAAAGACAAAGGAAATGATCATAGATTTCCGCAGATCCAAACCCCCTCTTCAGCCAGTGAACACTTGTGGTGTGGACATCGAGGTGGTGACATCATATAAATATTTAGGTGTCCACCTTGATAATAAGTTGGACTGGTCTACAAACCAAGACTTCATCTACAAAAAGGGCCAAAGCCGACTTTATTGCCTCAGAAGACTTCGATCTTTAGACATCTGCAGTAAGATGCTGCAGATGTTTTATCAGTCTGTGGTAGCAAGTGTCCTGTTTTATGCTGCAGTCTGCTGGGGAGGCAGCATAAAACAGAAGGATGCAAGGCGTCTGAACAACCTGAAGAAGCTAGCTCAGTGGTTGGAATCAGATTGAACACATTGGAGGATGAGGTGGAGAGATGGGCACTGAGCAAGATGGAGGCCATTCTGACAAACATGGATCATCCACTTCACATCTGCCTCAATGAACAACGAAACATCAGTGGACGGCTCCTATCCCTGCGCTGCAGGACTGAAAGATTCAGGAAATCTTTCTTGCCATCAGCAGTCAGGATATTCAATTCAAAATTAAACAGATAAGAACCCTGACAACTGAATTTCCCTTCGGGGATGAATAAAGTGATTCTATTCTATTCTATTTTCTGTAAGAGTTGCCATTGCGATTTTACCAGCTAAAACCTGCTCACATTTCCAGATCTCTTCCAACTTTTTTCCACATTTCAGCACCAATATTGGTCCCTCAAAACATTACAGAGAACAAAAGATGCAAAACTCCTTTCCTCGTTCACTTTGCTCCACAATTTCACATCTATTACAAGCTGAAATGTTCATTAACCCTCCCGTTATTTTCATTTACGGGCACCACAAAATATTGTTTCTTTGTCTGAAAAAATACAAAAATTCAGCAAAGAAATTCTCCAAATTTCTGAAAATTTGCAAAACTTTCAGAAAAGTCCAATAATTCCTTAAAAGTTTATCTTGAAAGTTTTGATTTTTTTTTTTTTTTTAAAAATCCCCAAATTTGGCAAGAAAATTCTTGTAAATATTTTCAAAAAATGAGAAGAATCTTCCAAAAAAAATCCTAAACATATCTAATGTGATTCCATATATATCAGTAAAATTTCTCATGTTTTCTTTAAGAATATTCATTTAAAAATGAGCCAAAACCCAGTGAATTTGGTTGATTTTTTGTGAATGTTCTTGAGAAACATTTTTTTTTTAACATTTTTTTCAACCACAAAATGTTCAAAAATTTCTCAAATTTCTGAAAATTTGCAAAAATTTCAGGAAGAAAATTCCAATAATTCTTTAAAAGTTTCCCTTAAAAGTTTTTTTAAAATCCTAAAAATATCTAAAGTGATTATATATTGTTAAAATTTCTAATATTCTCTTCAGAACATTCGCATAAAAATCAACCAAAATCCAGGGAAATTCACTGGATTTTGGTTATTTTTTTGTGAATGTTCTTAAGTAACATTTTCAACATTTATTTTTTTCCACCAAAAAATGTTCAAAGATTTCCCAAAAATGTTGAAAATGTGGACATCAGAAGCTTCATTGTGAAAACCTTTTTTTCCCTCACATTTTCAAACTAAAACGGGTCAATTTTGACCTGCAGGATGACACGAGGGTTAAACATATTTCTAGTTTTCTTATAAAATTAAACTCAAGACAAGATAATTTGAAGATTGTTTGACTTATCAAGATATTTAAGATGCTTTGTCTTAAAACAAGTCCCTCCATCTGCTGAAATGTCACTTGTTAAGTGAATTTATCTTAAATCAAGTGGGATGAGACATTTTGTCTAAAAATAAGACAAACAGAGTTGGTAAGATTTAGAGTTTTTGCAGTGTAAGTCTGGAGTTCCCCTAAAATGACATCCCTTATTTATCATTTGTCTCACACCGATGATGACCAAACTGAATCTCAAACAAAAACAGTTAAAATTACATTTAAATCTAATTTTTTGGCCTTATTTTTCTCATTGATGTCTCTTGTAACTGTGTGTGTGTGTGTGTGTGTGTGTGTGTGTTGGGGGGGGATTAAATAACATAATATTTTAAATAATAATTATTATGCATGTGTCCCACAACCCTTTCAACGTAACCTTTTCAGCTGGTAGAAGAAGAAGAAAACAGTGAATCACATGAAACGCTGCAATTAACATCAATAAACAGTTTTCCAAAAGAATAGGCCTCTCCTATTTTTCATATTTTCATAACATTGTCAGCCATCATTGAATGTCTCACTCTACCTCATGTAACCTTGTTATGTATTTTATCAGGATAAGACCAATTCTTTTGACTTTTTTCTCTACTGTTTTCCATCAGTAAATTAGTCCTCTTGGTCAGCAGTAACAAGTAGCTAAATATCTACCTTCTACTCCTGAGAAGAAGCTAACATTAGCATGGATTAGCATTAGCAAACAACTAATAAAACATGGAATAAAAAGGGTACCATTGATGTGTAAGCTGAGCCAGTCAAGCCTTTGATAGTTTATTATCTATTATTGATGATTATGGAGCAGAAAATTGTAAAAGAGAAGGTTTAGTTTTCACAAATTTTGAAGCCCAAATGTCCTCCAATTCTGGAATGACCCTGTAGTGGAAACTTGAGCACCAAGACGATCACAAATGTTTAAAACAATCTGCCTGAGCCACGTCAGATAGATTCTCATCTGCAGCAGTGGTAAAGATGATTCATACCTCTGGAAAATGTTCATTTTATTGGCAAAATCCATCAGATAAATGCACTAAGTCACATCCAGTCGCTGCTTAATGCTCACATGGCATCAGAAACAGCCCTCGGTCATCGTGTTTTTTTTTTGTTTTTTTTTTGTGATTTGGCCTAGGAACTGGAGAGTTTTCCACAGCGCGAGGCAGAGCTGCTGAAGAAAATCGAGGAAGTGCGCAACTTACGCTTGACTCCAAGGATGGTTTTCAAGGTTACAGTCAAAGCCACGTGGCACACGACTTGGATTTAAGTTCTGTGGCTGGAACTGGACCAGCAAACAACTTTCTGTTTCTTTCCAGAGTGAAGAAGTTGATCGACTTGTGGAGAAAGTGGAGAAAACGCAGAGAGAGGTGCTTCAGAAACAGGCTCAGGTTGAGAAGCTAAAGGAGAAAGCTGCTCAGATGACTGAGAGGAAACAGGAACTGCAGCGTGAGGTGGACAGATACTCAGTGTACAAAGACTTCCTGGACAAGGCGGTCAAATTTACTCAGGTACTGTGAGGTTTTCTGCATTTATGTAGCAAAAAATGTGTCTAAAGTCACATGTGTTAGTCTAGAAGTGACTCTCATCCTTTCTCTGTCCTTAAAGAATCTTGTTGAAATGTTTATTCCATTCAAAATTCTACTTTCTTTCCAAGTGCACAGAGTTTTAAAGGTTTGTTCCACACAAATAGCACTTTTCTAATTAATAATTTGTAGTATTAAAGGTTTAGTCCATGCAAACAGTACTTTTTCCAATGAAGAATTAATGGTTTTAAAGTTTTATTTCATTCGAACTGCTATTATAAAACTTAAATTTATTCACATTTGAAGGTTTATTCCAACCAAATTGTACTTTTCTAAAGAATGACCTATGGTTTTAAAGGTTTATTTCATTCAAAATTCTACTTTCTGCCCAAGTACATAGAATTTTTAAGGTTTATTCCATGCAAACAATGCATTTCCTATGAAGAATTAATGCTTTTATAGGTTTATTCCATTCAAATTTCCACTTTTTGTCCAAGTTTTTTTCACATTTGAAAGTTTATTCCACCCAAATGGTACTTTTCTTATAAATGACTTAAGGTTTTAAAGGTTTATTCCATTCAAAATTCTGTTTTCTGTCCAAGTACTTAGAGTTTTAAGCATTTCTTCTACACAAATGATATTCCTCTGACTTGTAGTATTAAAGGTTTATTCTATGAACAAAACGGTACATTTTCCAATGAAGAATTAATGGTTTTAAAGTTTTATTCCATTCAAAATGCTGCTTTATGTCCATTTTTTCACATGTGAAGGTTTATTCTATCCAAATTGTACTTTTCTTACAAATGACTCATGGTTTTAAAGCTTTATTCCTTTCAAAATGCCACTTTCTCTCCAAGCACTTATAGTATTAAAGTTTTATTTCATTCAAAATACAACTTCATGTCCAAGTTTTTTCACATTTGAAGGTTTATTCCACCCAAATTGGATTTTTCTATCGAATGAATTGTGGATTTAAATATTTATTCCATGGAAAATGCTGCTTTCTGTCCAAGTACTTTGAGTTTTAATGAGTTGCTTCATTTTTCAAACTAAAAAATTAAGTTGTTTTCCCCTGAAACTTTCCGTAGTTGTGTTCTTGCCAGTATATGTGAGCTACAGTCCGAGACACCGAAATTTGTGAACAGTGTGTGTGATTGTGTGTTCCAGTTTGAAGACACCAATGCGATGGTGAATCACTTTGAGAAGCTCCTCTACTTCAGACAGAGGCTCTATGAGAAGGAGACAAAGATGCAGGAGAAGCAGAGCCAGCAGAGGAAGACTCTGCAGGAGCTGGAGGAGCGGCGCCAATTCCTGTTGATGCAGCACAACAACCAGATGTCCGAGCTGCAGGCCGAGCTGGACAGAACCCGCTTCGAAGTCAACACCTGGGTAATCCGGCATCACGGCTGAGACTAAAGCACATTCTGAGATCAAGATTAAGGCTCGTTTGTCTTCGCACAGGAGAGCAAGTGGAACCACATCCAGGAAACGGCGGCAAAGAAGACGCTGGAGCTGTCACGGGTCAGGATGGCCACGCTGAACATGTACGAGAAAACGGGCGGGAGGGTCGGAGGAGCGGACGGCGTGGACATGCAAGACACCGAGAAACAGCTGGATGAGGTGTGTTTCCTCACACAGCAGCAGACAGGAAGTGATGACGCTCTGCTTCCTGTTGTCTCCTAATCAAATTGGTCCATCAGACTCCTGATCTCAAAACATCTGAAAACCTGAATGCACAGTGTCACCTTTAATGGTTCTAAAGCTGCTTAGATGCAATTTCATGACCATATTTGTTCTATTTTATTGTTTTTTATTTCATTCCATTAACCTCCATTGTTGTACATATCTTGCCTCCTCTGCATGTGTTGTCATTTTTAACCTTCCTTCATTTATGGGCACCATAAAAATATTGTTTCCTTGTCTGAAAAAAATCCAAAAATTCAGCAAAAAATTTGCCCAAATTTCTGAAAATTTGTAAAAACCTTCAAGAAGAAAATTCCAATAATTCCTTAAAATATTTCCCTTAAAAATGTTATTTAAAAAAACAAATTTGGCAAGAAAATTCTTGTAAATATTTTTTAAAAAATGAATAAAAATTTTGTGAAAAAATCCTAAAAATGTCTTAAGTGATTACATATATATATATATATATATATATATATATAAGTAAAACTTCTAATATTCTCTTAAGATCATTCATTTAAAAATTAATGTGAACGTTCTTAAGAAACATATTTAACATTTCTTTTTTTCCCCAAAAATTTTTTCAAAGATTTCCCAAAAATGTTGAAAATTTGGACATCAGAAGTTTCAGTGCGAAAATATATTTATTTTCCACATTTTCAAACTTTAAAATGTTTCAATTTGACCCGCAGGATGAAACAAGGGTTAATATTGTATTGTTTTATATGTATATTTGATTTTATTATGTCATGTTGGTATTTTATTTCTTATTGCTTGTCGTCATAGCACCTTCCAGCAGAAGCTATTTATATTTTCGTCATTCCCCCATGTATCCATCCATCGATTCATTCTCTATAAACCGCTTTATCCTCACTAGGGTCGTGGGGGGGTGCTGGAGTCTATCCCAGCTGACTCGGGCGAAGACAGGGGACACCCTGGACAGATCGCCAGTCTGTCACAGGGCTACATATACAGACACACAATCACACTCACATTCACACCTACGGGCAATTTAGAATTATCAGTTAACCTCAGCATATTTTTGGACTGTGGGAGGAAACCGGAGTACCCGGAGAAAGATCCCAGGCCCAGGCCGGGATTTGAACCAGGGATCTTCTTGCTGCAAGGCGAAAGTGCTAACCACTACACCACTCACATGTTGTGGTGTTGTAAATTTACTCTTTCAAATAAATAGCTGCTTAACCCCCTGGAAACCAGTGTTGCCCCCATGTATGACGACAATAAAGCTATTCTATTCTATTCTATTCTATTCTATTCTATTCTATTCTATTCTTAGATCAAAATGTTCATCGTGAAACACAAAGAAATCCTGAAAGAATACCAGAACATCTTAAGAAAGGACGAGGAGAACAAACAGGAGAGGACCAGAAAGCCCGTCAGAGAGAAAGGAAAGGAAAAATAAAGTGTTTCACTTGGTTTAAAACTTCACTTCCGGCTGTTTTTGTTTTGTCTGGTTCTATTTTGTTTGCTTTCATTTGTTCTTAACGTTTAAATATTTGCAATTTCCCACTTATCAATAATATATTAATATGACTCAAATATTTCTTAGTCTAAATGTGGAATATTTCATTGCACTAAAATGAGGTTTCTGTGCTCTCTTATTTGAATTCACTGAAGTTGCTTTGATCAGTTAATTTTGTGAGTTATGGTTCAATTTAAACTCATTCTGAGTCATTCTGGACAAATTTTGAGTAATTTTGAGACGGGTTATAAGTATTTTTTTTTACTATTATTAGGTCATTCGGACGAGTAACTGTCATGTTTATGCCATTTAAAAAAAAAAAATAGTTCCTTTCAGAAAAACCTGAGTTTCTTCTTTCTGTTTCTTGATTCCTGAGGTCTTTTGTTTGGTGTCTGACTTGGCAAATATTTTGCATATTGCAATATGGATATACTTCTCAGTCTAAACGAACAGTATTTCGTGGCATAAAAATTAAGTTTACATACTGCTTTTTAAATGAAATCACTAAAGTGCTATGAATTTTGTGAGGTAAAGCTGGAAACTTCAAATAAACAGCCTTAGTTACATTTACTTTGCAATGACTGTGCACTCAGAAATTAGGAACTATTGGAGTAAAGTGTAACTTTGGCAGCTATTTCTGTTCCAGACGTACTTTAATTAACTTTAATTATGATTTACAAAAAAGACATATCGTTAGCCTAATAGCATAATTGCCTAAGTCATTTTTTGGCCTTCATGACTTAGGCAACTATGCTATTAGGCTAACGATATGCAACTCATCAAAGTTATGTCATTAAATCTAAAAATGGTGCAGGCTGGGAAATGTCCTAATAACCCAAACATGAGACTTCATAAAGTGTGTCAGGAGGACATTGATTTAGCTTTAAATTCTGAAACAGTTCTAACAATAGGAAGCTATGAATCTGACTTGTAGCTTTAAAAAAAACCTGTAAATCTACTGTTTGTCCACATAATAAATGTAATGTAGATCATTCAGAACACAGCGGCCTGCACTGCCTCCTGATGGTCTGTAAGGAAAACAGCAGCTCAGTTTATGAGTCAGTTTTATTTTACACCAGATTCCACCTAAAAGCTCATGATTAAACTACTCCCTGACAGGAAATATAAAGATGTTCAACCAGAAGAGATGCAGCAGAGCTCACATAGCTAAAAAAAAGAAAAGAAAAGAAAAGAAAAAGTGTCAGTGTCAGTCTGGAGGAAACATCTACTGAATTTCATTTCAGGGATGAATAAAGGGATTCTATTCTATTCTATTCTATTCTATTCTATTCTATTCTATTCTATTCTATTCTATAGCATCAACCTGCTGCTGTTTTATCACATAATGAAAAGTTAAAATAAGACATTTTCTGAATACAAATGATCATTTTTGCCCACAAAAAACCCAACAAAACTCCACAAGCTACTCTGTAGTTCACCAAGACAGAAAATGCTAGTTTAAAATGAAGACACAGGAAAGAATCTGGGATGTATTTGTGCTAAACCAAAACATTCACGTTCTAAAGGTTTTGTGTGTGTCACTGATATATTTGGTCTTTATAACCCTCGTGTTGTCCTCATTTACAGGCACCAAAAAATATTGTTTCCTTCTCTGACAAAGATCCAAAAATTTAACAAGAAAATTCCCCAAATTTCTGAAAATTTGCAAAACCTTCAGGAAGAAAATTAAAATAATTCCTGAGAATTTTTATTTAAAAAAAAAAAAATCCCCCCAAATTTGGCAAGAAAATTCTTGTAAATATTTTTTAAAAATGAGTAAAAATCTTCCAAAAAAATTCTAAAATTATCTAAAGTGATTACATATATATCAGTAAAACGTACAATATTTTTTCTTTAAAAAAATAAAACTTTCAAGTGAAACTTTTAAGGAATTATTGGAAATTTCTTCTTGAAGGTTTTGCAGATTTTCAGAAATTTGGAGAATTTTTTGCTGAATTTTTGGATTTTTATTCGTCAAGGAAACAATGTTTTTTGGTGCCCGTAAATGAAGACAACAGGAGGGTTAAATAAAGATGTAATTGAGACTATGTACATCTTCTACATGTGAACACATGGCATTATAGATAATGTAGTCAGTTTAAGGACGCATAGTTGGATGGTTCAAATGAAAAAATGTGATTAATCTTTCTGGGTTATTAAAACCTTTGATTAAATTATATTCAACCTACAAACTGCATTGAATCAATGAACTTTAATTCTACAATCAAAGGTATTTTATTTGAAATTTAAAGGTCTCAAACCAGTTACATGATTTAGTGTTAAGTGAACTGTTGCAGAAATCTGAACTTAAATTCCACAAAATCTTAAGCTGATGAAAATACCAACTGCAGTCACTGTGTCACTCTGGACAAATTTCAAGTTATTTTTTTAAAAGACAAATTTATCTAATTTTGGGCAAGTTATGATTCATTTTAGACAAAGTTTAAGTGAGTTCAAACAAATTATTTGTAAATGTTGGTTAAAAAAAACAACATAGTTTTCCTACAAGCCACAGCAGTTAACACTTTAGTTCATGTGATAGACTTTTGGGACTTTTGTGATATTTGCAGATAAAATCTGAATAAAAAAGAGTTACATTAACATTTTGAAAAATGTTAGAGATGTTAGAGACAAGTTAAGACAACAGGTGCTAACAGAGAGTGTTTATTTAAAACAGTATAGTTTCTCAGTGAATTTATACATATATAGTTTTTCTTTTCTCTATGCGAGTTCCCCGTTTTCAAAGGGAACAATATTTTGAGGCAGCGCTCAAAGTTGAGGAACCCTTCAAACTACTCAAGCGTCAAAGAATAAACACGCTTCGCTTAAAACATCCCCCGCCTTATATATAGTGCCTCTAAGTGCAAGAAATAATAATATATACTGGACGATACACCTACAAAATGATACATCTTCACTACAATAAAAACAATCAGGTCAAGGTCATACACCAAAAAAGGCAGATCTACATTATGCACAGGTGGCGTTGGTGCAACATGCATGAAGTCCTTCAGGTAGTTTCTGACATATGCTCCAGAAACAGAATCAAAAAATATTTGAAGTGCCTCACAATGACCTTGAAAATGAGGTCAAGGTCATGCACCCCAAAAGGCATATCTATACTACATAGAGATGGCCTGGGTGCAATATGAATGAAAACCCTCAAGTAGTTTCTGAGATATGCTCCTGAAACGAAATGTGGACGTACGTGTGGAAGGACAGACGGACATACGGGCGGACGTGCACATGCCAATACCCCCCTCCGTGCCTACAGCCGACGGGGGATAAAAAGGTACTGAAGTGATCTTCAGACCAACTGTTGGTGACATTTATCCTGAAGTGAGCAAAGTGACCACTAGGTGGCAGCAACAGACAGCTAAATCAGACAAACCCATACTGTACTAAATTTGCCTTCTTTCGCTGTGGACATATTTGAAGACACTGTGAACAATTTTCAAGTAATTTTGTCAAGGTTTATGTCATTTTGATCAACTGTTAAGTAATTTTAGATAAATGCCAAGTTATTATGGACGAATTGCAAATAATACTGGACAATCTTAAGCCAGCCATGAAATCAGCCAGCATTGACCATTCCAAAGAAACAAGCACATTATGAACTGGGACAAGAGCAGGATTATAGCATCAGAGGCCAACAAACAAACGGTGGATCAAGGAGGCCACTGAGATCAGGAAATGGGCGAATGACTCGATGAACTGGGACCAGGGGGCTTCCTCCCTCTCTCACACCTGGGACTCCCTCCTCCAGAGACCATCAACCATCAGACAGCTTGGGTCTGCAGCAGGATGAATTCTGAAGTGTTCAGGGCAATAACCGGAGTCAAGAGATGGCTTCTCTTTGGATGAGCTATTATAGAAACCCAAAGCAGAGAGAAGATCAGCTCTGAATGGTTTCTGCACCCTCACGATGAGAGTGTTGACCAAGTGGGACTCTCTCATGAACCACAGGAAGTGGGTCGGCAGCAGGTGACTGAAGGACTCACTGTCCATGAAAACTAGCCCTGTTAAATGTCACACTGTTAATGCTAAATGAACCCAAAAAAATATAAATGAATAAAAGTACAATTGCTTGTGATGCTTCCATTGCTGTTTTGATTAAGGACAAAGCTCTGTGTCTGTATACTTACACATGCACATACTACAGTATAGAAATATCCATTGTGCATCGTTTCTGCACACAAAAGTCATTCAAACATGTCCGCTCAGGTCATAAACTGATGGCATTGACCGTGATGTTAATTTGCTCAGCGGATGGCAGTATTAACTGCTTCACTGAGGTCTCCAGCAGTGAACTTCCAGACGAAGCAATGGGCTGGAAATCCTCACTGGTTCATGGGATTTCATTTGACCATCACGAGTGTCAACTTCTGTCTGCTCCATCAACACCCATTCTCGCCTATCTGTCCACCAAATGTCTCTTGTCCAGCTGTCTTTATCAAACACCATCAGGACCTTCTGGTTGCACTTCTTCAACATAGCTGCAGTGGAAGATAATGGCTTCATGTTTACTTTTTCTCAAGGCACTCACTGGTGTTCTTTATGTGTGAACCTGACAACTATTTGCAACAAAATATCTGAATGTCAAGTGGTCACAGCGCAGTAAAAGTTTTTGACTTTTCAGTGTCTCTTTTCGGGACCATCTTAGTTGGGGTAACGAAGTTGTCTAATATTTAATCAGATCTTTATACAATGTGTCAATTGCTTTAGGGCATGTCCTCCCTTATGCAATCAGCAGGTTTTTGTGGTTTGGTCTTGGAAAATTTGAACAGAATTAATCAGTTTTGAATGCTCACATGCCTAACCCTGTTAATGCTTGATTTATTTTTTTTCTCTTACTCTGAGCTACTTTGTGACACATTCTTAACCAAATGTCTAAGATTCATCTAAAATCCATCATCATTTTTGTTAGATCATTGGGGGTAAACATTCCTTGTCAATCAACTTCAGATGGTCTTTATGCTCTCTGAATTTTAGCTAAAGGATCTTATCAGTTTGCATCAGCTTGGCTCACCTTCAGGCTTGTTTGTAGTCAGCATAAACTGTTTAAATTGAACAGTAAATTAAAATACGAAGCACAAAGGAAGAAGGAGAGCAGGCATAGGGATGAGACCCCACCAAGACAAGACCATAACCACAGCTAAAAGAAGCATCACGTCTATAGGATTTGACTGCAGAAAAACGTCTTCCTTGTAACACACTGCTTGGATTTGATACACATCTGTGTAAAATACTCTTTAGAAAGAGCCACAATTGTATAGAAAACATTTTCATCAACTGTAAAACAAAAACAAAACAAGTGTAGCAGTTGTTGGGCATCACAGATCTCTGGTTCATGTATTCACAGTGTTGGCAGCAGCAAGGAGGGAGGAGAACATGGAGTCTGGTCTTTGCTTCAGGACATCTGGATTGTCTAACTCTACCACCTGTTGGACACAACAACACAAAGAAAGTTCAGGTTTATGATCACATGCATTTAGTTTCTCTGTATAATCATTTTAGTCTGTTACCTCTCCTTTGTCCATGACCAGAATACGATCTGCTTGCATCACGGTGTTGATGCGATGTGCGATGGTGAGCATGGTGCAATCACTGAAGGCGTCTTTGATGGTGTTCTGGATCAGAGCATCAGTCTCTGC
Source organism: Acanthochromis polyacanthus (assembly GCF_021347895.1). Lineage (NCBI taxonomy): Eukaryota > Metazoa > Chordata > Actinopteri > Pomacentridae > Acanthochromis > Acanthochromis polyacanthus. The sequence goes on along the minus strand of NC_067114.1, from coordinate 38,469,012 downwards.
ATCGATGGAGGCTGTGGCCTCATCCAAAAGAATGATCTGCAGAATAACAGGAGGGACGATTAGTGTGGAACAAAGGACTAATGAGGAAGGAGGACAGTTAGGTCTTTTAAACATGTTATTTATTTAATAACATGTCTGCTGATCTAACAAGCAATCATGCTGCTTGAACATGTTGATGGAAATGCTGAAGAGGAATCCCAAGCATCAGTCTGACTGATGAACATTATGCAGCCTGTAGCAGCAAATTAACTGTTTTAGTTTTCAAACTTTCAGACATTTACGTCGAACATCCACTATAACATCAGCCTTAAAATAGAAAATCTCTGAAACAAGTAAATTATGATTTCAACCGTCATGACAAGTGAGTAGATTTAAAAACACCTGACAAAGACTAATAGATCTGATAACTGTTTAACCACAAATAAATGTGTTCTATTCTTGCTTTCTGTCTGCTTCAGAAACATAGTTGAGATGCACCAGATCCCTAAAATTCATCCCAAAACACAGATATGTCTGACACATTTTAAATGTGTAGAAAATGAACAGAAGTGTTTTGTGAAACATATTTAAGCTTTCAAAAGTCCAGGGGTGAATAAATAATTCAGATGAATGAATTTATCTATGGTGTGAACTGTCATTTAAAAAGGGGACATCCCAAACTCTGCAGGGACAAAACTCAGTGACAAAAGCTGATCCACCATGGAATAAATACTTGAAATCAACACAGTTATGCAGTAGATTTCATCATTTTGAATGCATTTTGTCCCCTGGAGCCTGAATTTTGTTTAAGAAATAAAGATAATTCCACCATAAATTGATGCAGGAGGCACAAAGCGGTTCATAAAACTTGATCAGAATGCAGAAAATGAAGTGTTTGTCTCTTTGGTGGAAGAAGAACCTCAGAGCTCCCAGTTATATTTGCATGAACCCTACACAAGCACAGACCTTGGAGTTACGGAGTAGTGCTCTTGTCATACACATCAGTTGTCTCTCGCCTACAGAGAAGTTCTCTCCGTTCTCCAACACCTCTGCTTGTAGCTTCCCCTCCAGTCTGGAGATCTGATGACATGAAGTCATATTTAACACCAAACATAGTTCAATAAAAAGGGATGAAGAGGACAGACCACAAGCTTTAAAAAGCATTAACACAATAGTTTACATCAATGTTTTTGAGTTATGACAACTTCTGGTGAAATTATGTTGAGCCGACAAAGAACACCACATTAGAAGAATGAATTGTAATTATTTTTTAATACCAGAGGCAACCACCTGAAACTGTCCAGGGATGTGAACATCAGGGAGGGGAACTGAAATCCTGAACTCAAGGTGATGAAAAACTAAGTTAAAGACCTTTTCAATAAGTAACCTCAAATGGAATTTAGATTTGAATTAATTCAGAAATATATCTTTAAATTAACATTAATATGATGATATACAAGTCAATGCAATTACCAAAAGCATTCTGTCAGCCCGACTTATCAAAAGTTTGCAACTCAAATAGTTTATTTAAATCAGTGAGTGATTTATCCCACAGTATTAATGATCATATTTCTACTGATACATTTTTCAGACTGGAATGGTGAAAAATAAAACAAATTCTTTATTAAGTTCTATTTCAGGAGGATTTTTTGTCTCTATGTTTCGTCTGATTAACTGTTAGTATTAGAACTATTTCTGTTTCTTCATTGGCTGGTTTTAGACAAGATAAGATACACCTTTATCCACTCGAGACAACAGCTCAGTTGAGAAAGAGAAATATAAAAATGAAGTGTAATAAAAATAAAAAATAAAGTGCAATATGTCTACAGAATATAATACAGTAACAAATGTACAAGTATTGTATACATTTCAATGTAAACTGTGCAGATCGATTGTCATGGATGTTGTAAGTGAGCAGAGAAGGGGATGAATGCTGGGCAAGAAAAAACACTGAATATTCCTGAAAACAGTCTCTGCTGTTAGGAGGTTCTGGGTGCTGTACAGTCTAATGGCTGATGGGATGAAGGAGTTGCTCAATCGCTTTGAGGCTTTAAGTATTTTGGTATCACAAAGAGATTCCATTATGGTTCTGCGCACTTGGATGACTGAAGTCCAAGAGTCCAAAATTTTGCAGTTTCTCAATAAAAACAAACAGATTAGACAAAGAATGTGCTGATAATGTGTTGTGCTTCATACTGTACTGGTAACATACAGTGTCCTTCATGTAGGTCTTCTCCAGTGTTGTCCAGATGTCCTCATCAGTGTAGTTATTAAAAGGGTCTAGGTTGTACCTGTAAGCAAGCACAGCTGTTACCAAGTGAATAACTCACTCAACACTTTGTGCTTGTGTATCAGCAGAAACCTCGGTGGAGTTCTGGGCTAGCTCAGGTTACCTGACTGTACCACTAAACAGCACAGGGTCCTGGGGGATGATGGACAATTTGCTGCGCAGATCCTGCAGACCAATGGCCATAATGTCCACTCCGTCTATCAGGATGGTTCCTCCTGCTGGCTCCACTAGTCGGAATAGAGCCACGCCTAAAGAGGATTTCCCTAAATACACGAAGCACAGAGTACAGTCACTGAAAACTGAACTACAACTGCTGTCACAGTGTGTCAGAGTTACATAACACTGTGTTTGACATCAGGACTGTGGAGGGATTCTGCTCTTCAATCTGATCATTAGAAACACTTTGCTTCAGCCACTCAATTGTCCAACAATGTCTAAGTTGACTTGATATTCTTCAAACATCCCAAATACAGCACCTGAATGAATAACAAAGATATAGGCAACAAATAAAGGATTCAGGGCCTCACCAGAGCCTGTCCTTCCCACAATGCCCAGCTTCTCTCCAGCTCGGATGAAGAAATCCAGCCTGTTCAGTACAATGGGTGTGTTCTCCCTGTACCTCATCTTATAGTCCTGGAAGGTGATGACTCCACTCTTGGGCCAGTCCTCTGGGATCTGAGCATCCTTTATGTGTCTTGGGGCCTCAGATTTGCAACCCTGCAAACACAGCAAACACAAGCTTTAAGGGAAGGAACAGAATTGATCTCAGAGGATAATTCACTGCAAACTGAAACTTGGTAGCCTTGTGTTTAAGAAGACCAGGACAGATGGTTTGGTGGAAGGAGAGAGGTCTGACCGTGATGTATTCCTGCAGTCGCTCTACAGAGTTGAACCTTGCCTCCACTTCTGTTGCCTGTCTCACTACATACTGAAGCTGGCCTGTCAACTAGACATAGAAAAAAGTCTGTTAATACATCTGCTGCAGCATGTCTTTGAAAAGTAAACAGAACATGCATAAATCAATTTTCCAGATTTACCTGAATAGTGTAGGATAAAGCCAAGCCTTTCAAAGCTGGATTGATGAGTTCATTACTGCTGAGCACTACGAACAGAGCCACCAACAAGGTCATTGTTGCACCCATGAAATCCAGCCAGAAAGACAGCCAGCGTGTGCCAGAGTGAAACAGCAAGAAGTGATTGGAATTAATGTCATTGATGGACTTGAACCTACAAAAACAAACAAACCCCAGTGATCAATAAAACAGTGGTTACAATGCAGACAAGTATCAGAGACACTGTCAATAAGGTATCACCTGGTGGTCCTGCACTGGATGAACATAAGGCAGAGATGGTAAATAAGCTTTTTTCTGTTAAAGATGTAATATGTTGTGGGGGAGCTGCTTCCCCAAGCAAAGGAGTTCAAGTGTCTCGGGATCTTGTTCATGAGTGATGTGAAAATAGAGCAAGAGATGGACAGGTGGATTGGTGCAGCATCAGCAGTAGTGTGGGTGTTGTATCGAACCGTCATGGTAAAGAGGGAGCTGAGCCGCAAGGGGAAGCTCTCAATTTACCAATCTGTCTATGTTCCAAACCTCACCTATGGTCATGAGCTCTGGGTAGTGACCGAAAGAATGAGATCTCAGATACAAGTGGCTGAAATAAGCTTCCTCCGTAGGATGGCTGACCTCAGCCTAAGAGATAGGGTGAGAAGCTCGGACATCCACAGGGAGCTCGGAGTAGAGCCGCTGCTACTTCGTGTTGAAAGGAGCCAATTGAGGTGGTTTGGACATCTACACACGTGGACAAAATTGTTGGTACCCCTCAGTTAAAGAAGGAAAAACCCACAATTCTCACTGAAATCACTTGAAACTCACAAAAGTAACAATAAATAAAAATTTATTGAAAATCAAATAATCAAAATCAGCCATCACTTTTGAATTGTTGATTAACATAATTATTTAAAAAAAACAAACTAATGAAATAGGGCTGGACAAAAATGATGGTACCCATAACTTAATATTTTGTTGCACAACCTTTTGAGGCAATCACTGCAATTAAACGATTTCTGTATTTGTCAATGAGCGTTCTGCAGCTGTCAACAGGTATTTTGGCCCACTCCTCATGAGCAAACAGCTCCAGTTGTCTCAGGTTTGATGGGTGTCTTCTCCAAATGGCATGTTTCAGCTCCTTCCACATATGTTCAATGGGATTCAGATCTGGGCTCATAGAAGGCCACTTTAGAATAGTCCAACGCTTTTCTCTCAGCCATTCTTGGGTGTTTTTGGCTGTGTGTTTTGGATCGTTGTCCTGTTGGAAGACCCATGACCTGCGACTGAGACCAAGCTTTCTGACACTAGGCAGCACATTTCTCTCCAGAATGCCTTGATAGTCTTCGGATTTCATCGTACCTTGCACACTTTCAAGACACCCTGTGCCAGATGCAGCAAAGCAGCCCCAAAACATTACTGAGCCTCCTCCATGTTTCACCGTAGGGACAGTGTTCTTTTCTTGGTATGCTTGGTTTTTGAGTCTATGAACATAGAGTTGATGTGCCTTACCAAAAAGCTCCAGTTTGGTCTCATCTGTCCAAAGGACATTCTCCCAGAAGCTTTGTGGCTTGTCAACATGCATTTTTGCAAATTCCAGTCTGGCTTTTTTATGAGTTTTTTTCAGCAGTGGTGTCCTCCTTGGTCGTCTCCCATGAAGTCCACTTTGGCTCAAACAACGACGAATGGTGCGATCTGACACCGATGTACCTTGGCCTTGGAGTTCACCTTTAATTTCTTTGGAGGTTGCTCTGGGCTCTTTGGATACAATTCCAACGATCCGTCTCTTCAATTTGTCATCAATTTTCCTCTTGCGGCCACGTCCAGGGAGGTTGGCTATTGTCCCGTGGGTCTTGAACTTCTGAATAATATGAGCCACTGTTGTCACAGGAACTTCAAGCTGTTTAGAGATGGTCTTATAGCCTTTACCTTTAAGATGTTTGTCTATCATTTTTTTTCGGATGTCCTGGGACAATTCTCTCCTTCGCTTTCTGTTGTCCATGTTCAGTGTGGTACACACCTTTTCACCAAACAGCAGGGTGACTACTTGTCTCCCTTTAAATAGGCAGACTGACTGATTATGAGTTTGGAAACACCTGTGATGTCAATTAAATGACACACCTGAGTTAATCATGTCACTCTGGTCAAATAGTTTTCAATCTTTTATAGAGGTACCATCATTTTTGTCCAGGCCTATTTCATTAGTTTGTTTTTTTAAATAATTATGTTAATCAACAATTCAAAAGTAATGGCTGTTTTTGATTATTTAATTTTCAATAAATTTTTATTTATTGTTACTTTTGTGAGTTTCAAGTGATTTCAGTGAGAATTGTGGGTTTTTCCTTCTTTAACTGAGGGGTACCAACAATTTTGTCCACGTGTGTAAGTCAGATGCCTCCAGGGAGACTTCCTGTGGAGGTTTTCCGAACACCTCCACCTGGGAGGAGACCCCGGGTCAGACTCAGAACCCGCTGGAGAGATTATATATCCCATCTGGCCTGGGAACGCCTCCGGATCCCCCAGGAAGAGCTGGAAAGTGTCGGGGTGGGGTGGGGGGTGGGAGGGGGCATCTGGAACAACCTGCTTCAACTGCTGCCTCTTTGACCCAACCCCGGATAAGCAGAAGAAAATGGATGGAGCAATATGCATAATGCTTACTACAAATATTGCAGAAATGTAGTCATCTGCTGAGTAGAGATAAAGTGGAGTAAACAGCGTCCTTAACAGTTACTCTGGCTGCTCTAACAACGGTGTTGTTGTGTATTAATGCATGTGAGGTCCTTCCTGTAAACTGTTGGCTCTCTCTACATTTATGAACAGTTGTCCAGACTGCAGGTAAAAAATTAAAATGGAGTTCTGACACTCCTTCTCTGCTTGTGTCTGTTCTGCATCAGTCTTTGGTGTGTCTGCTTTCACACACACACAGTCCACTAGACAGCGCTTTTTTTCCAGTGCAGTCCAACAGATCATGGAAACACACACTAGAACAGATACTGTTGGTTGTGGCTGGATTACTCTTTGTTGGCTCTTCAATACACAACCTTTATGGTTGTGAATAAAATGCGTTTGTTTGGGTCTAAGATGCTACTGCTCTAAACAATGTCCGCACTTATATAGCACCTTTTTTAACTTTAGGCTTTAAAGCACTAAACAATGAGATTTTCATCCGACCAATTAACACACATTTGCATACCACAAGTGGCAGAGCTGACATGTGGACCACCAACCCTGCGATTAGTGGACAACCCCATCTACCAACTGAGCCCTGCATGAATGTTGCACACAGAACCTTTAAGGAAGTCTGGTATCTCACATTTTGATGTGGCTGTCTCTTATGTTGTAGGCATGGATGGTGCTGAGGCCCTGCAAGGTGGAGATGGTGAGAGAAATGCAGGGAGAGCGACTGATGTTCTCCATCTTCTTCATCTGACGGATAGTCTTCTGGAATACACTGCAGATAAATCACAGCATATTCAGCAGACCCAGAACATCTCTTTACTGTCACAAGCCTGCTTTAAGACATAAAACTATTTTAAAAATCTCTCAGATTCCACACATTTCCTACAGTCCCCATAGTAATGAATTTGATATTTAGACTTAACTGGTACAAACTCACAAGAGAATGAGGGAAAACAAAACTCCAAGAACAACCACAGCTACCAGCAAGACAGGGAAGACGAACGCAATGATGACAATTGCGAAAATAACAAGCAGAGAAAACTGTAAGAAAGAGTCCATGTGGAGGGGAAGCACGGTGTCCACCTCCTCCTGATCTTTAGAGAAGCGGTTCAGGATGCGGCCTGTTGGCGTTGTGTCAAAGAAACTCATTGGACTGGCAACAATCTGAGGGATGAAAACAACAAAACTTTTTCAGCACTCATCAGCCGCTACTTCATGCTCTTTTTTTAAATTATCACATATTCAGTTGACTTTTGATGAATAAGAAGTAGGTTTAAAATTGAAATCTGTGTTGTATATAATTTGGTTGGGTTCAGACATCCAACTACCTTCTTGAACATTTTGTCATGGAATTTGCAGGCAGCATTCAAGGTGACATGAGTATAAAGGAAGCATTTGATGATCGCAAGCAGCACCGTGATAATTATCACCACACCATAAATCATTTGGTAGAACTCTAGGTCAGGGTTTTGTGAGATGTCACCCTGGCTTGAAGTTGTGTTGCTGGATGACTGGGACAAAACAGAGAAAACATATGAGGTTAGTGGTGACCAGGGTTGGAGAGAAATGAAACAACTCAAAACATGAATAACTGAAGAATCTGTTTAGTCTTATTGTGGATATTGTCACCACACACATATGACAGATTTAGAAACACTGAAACTCTAGTTTTGACCTGTAAAATGAAAACAAAGCATTCGGCACTGTTTTAGGTCAACAATCAAATTCATGCCAATTTGTGACATTGATACTGTGACCTGGAAAAGGTCACATTTCTCTGAGATTCATTCTTCCATTAAAGCAGTGAGACTCTCATATGGGGCTGCGCAGTGAAAAAGTGGTTTGCACTTTTGCCTTGCAACAAGAAGATCCCTGGTTCAAATCCCAGGGATCTTTCTGCATGGAGTTTGCACGTTCTCCCTGTGCATGGGTGGGTTTTCTCCGGGTACTCCGGCTTCCTCCCTCAGTCCAAAAATATGCTGAGGTTAATTGAGTGCTCTAGATTGCCTGTAGGTGTGAATGTGAGTGTGATTGTCTGTCTGTATATGTAGCCCTGCGACAGACTGGCGACCTGTCCAGGGTGTCCCCTGCCTTCGCCCGAGTCAGCTGGGATAGGCTCCAGCACCCCCCGCGACCCTGATGAGGACAAAGTGGTGTATAGAGAATGGATGGATGGATGGACTCTCAGATGGATGTGATCGAGTCATCAGAGGCTTGATAAAGTAAAAAAGTGATGGTCTGAAAGGAGCAGCAGCATCTTTGTACAACTTTTTTGGAGCGGAAACAAGATCAAAAGCTTGGGGAGGGAAACATACCAGAATTTCCCAATGGAAGGATGGAAATCAACCATGTTTGCTACATTATTAATGTTATGTTGAGCTGTGTGAAGGAGGAATTAAATAAACATGAAAAGTCAGTCTGTGCTATCTGTCTTATCTCTCGAACCACACAACCTCAATTACTGCCAAAACCAACAAAACATGAGTGCATCTGCAGTGACTCTGGACGCCTGACCAACCCCTGGAGAAACAGTGCATCACTGTTGGATTTCTGACGCTGGAAGACACTGACTTTTTTCTACTCTGGCTGTCCAAACCACATTGGAGCGTACAATAATCTGAACTGTATCCAGCTGTGGGAAGTCTGCTCTCAGAGACAGAGATGATTCTCACCCCATTACCCTGTCCCAGCCAGTGGCTGAGCCACCAGTTGCTGAAGGCTGTGGATCCAATCATCAGGACGATGTTCAGGATGGTGAGGAAGGTGATGATGTAGCCTGCAGCAACACACCAAAGTTAACCAACCAGGTGGTGCACTTGTAAACATTATTGTTCAGAATCATGTCAGTGTGTCTCTGTGTGTGTGTGTGTGTGTGTGTGTGTGTGTGTGTGTGTGTGTGTGTGTGTGTGTGTGTGTGTGTGTGTGTGTGTGTGTTAGCATTTGCTACATTGTGGGGACCAAATGTCCTCACAACTGTAGGAAATCCGAAAACTATGTCACTTGTGAGGACATCTTTCGGGCCCCACAAGCTTAAACAGTGTTTTCTTGGCCATGTTGTTGTTACTGAAAAAAATAAAAGTGCAAAAACGCTTCTTGAGGGTTAGCCATTGTTTTGGTTAGGGCTAGGTTAAGGTTAGGGTTAGGGTAAGGGTTAGGGGTTAGATATGAATGGGAGTCAATGGTAAGTCCCCACAATATAGAAAAACATAGTGTGTGTGTGTGTGTGTGTGTGTGTGTACTTGTTTCTGCTATACAGGTGGGGACTTTGACCTGACTATTTGCTATAAAGGTGGGGACTTGTCTTACGGTGGGGACCTAAAATGAGGTCCCCACGGGTGGCAACACCGTTTTCTTGGCCATATTGTTGTTAATAAAAAATGTAAAAGTGCAAAAACGTTTGTTTAGGGTTAGGCATTGATTTGGTGATGGTTAAGGTTAGGGTTAGGGTTAGGAGTTAGATATGAATGGGAGTCAATGGTAAGTCCCCACCGGTATAGAAAAACAAACATGTGTGTGTGTGTGTGTGTGTGTGTGTGTGTGTGTTGAATCAGACCTCCTGCTGCCTTGCAGTACTGCTGGTAGACCCTCCAGGAGACAGCCCCTTCTGTGGACAGCTCCTGACTGACCAGATGATCGTTAGCTTTGACAGCTGCTTAAGAGGAAGAAATATATATTTTAGAATAAAGGAACCATTTACATCAGCTGATATCCTGACTGATTGCACTGCGTTTCTACAGAACAACAACCTGAACGGACTTGGTCCCCTGAAGACTGCATTATCAAGACAAATGCTACATTCACAAGGAGTCACACATTTATAGAACTACAGATGAATCATTTGTACAGATACTACATTAATAAAACAAGACGCATGCCTGTATTCTGTTAAAGTCTGACCTCCATGCAGAGAATGCATGAATGACATTTGAACTCGGGGCTAACTCTGCAGTAACAACAGGTTTTAAACTAAAATCTGGGAAAGCCTCTCCCACTGGATGAACACATGCTTCAAACACACGAGGACGGTCATGCTAAAAGTCAATCATTTATGGCTTTACCCCACTCTGCTAAGTGAACATCCTCCTTTTAACCCACTGCAACACCACATCCTACTTTCACAGTGAACTTTGTTGCTATTTACACGATCACACCTGTTTTGGGGAGAAAAGCTTTTGATTGGCTAAAATCTCCTGTCACTGGTTAGATCTTCCTCTAAGACCACTTGATTTCTAAAATACTGAGGCGACTAAATGTTTTTTCCCAGTGATGCAGAACAAGTATTGCCTACCCTAGCTTTAATAAGCTTTGCAGACTTACACATTTGGTCAGCTTTCGTTTCATCATCCTTATCATCATCCTTCTCATCATCAAATGCTGGAAGGAAGCACAGATGTCAGTCAGTATACATTTCTAGTTTCCACACAGAACCTGACATGACGATCTCGTACACTACTGCAGTTAACAGAAATGAGGCTGGATGTTGTGAGGAAATAATGGCTGAGTGATGTATCATAAAAAAAAAACATCAGGTGGAGTGTTTCCATCACGATGGAATGATGCTCACAACATCTCAGAAAGAACAAAAAGGAGTTCTGGTTTTTCTTGACATATTGTCAGAAATAAACCAACGTTTTGTGAAGGCAATAACCGTAAATGACACTAATTCATCTCTTCTGTAGACTCAAATAATAGCAAAAAAAAAAAATGGCTCAATGACAAACAACATTGCTCGGATGTGGGTCTGTTTTTGCTTTACTAATATTTACCTCCTTCTAGAAATGCTCTTTAATTAGACGACTCTTCTGTTAGAAAACTTTGTTCCACAGAGAGTTGAGCCAAATCTACTAGAACATGTTCTCTGTATTTATGTTCTCACTGATTCTTTGCATTATGCTGCTTTCAAGGATGCATTTCTACTAGTTATAAAATGCTACTACAGATATTTATTGGTGTGTCTTTGTGCTGATCTCTATCATGAACAGGGATGGGAATAGTTCACATTTTAACAGTACAGTGAACCCTCGCTATAACGCGGTTCACCTTTCACAGCTTCGCTGTTTCACGGATTTTTTTAGTGCAGTTTTTTTTATGCTTTTTTTAAACAGTTCATTGTGTTCTGCATCCTGATTGGCTAAGGGACTGACCAACGTGAACAGTCTCCGAGCCTCGTCTCCTCTGCCATACAGGCCAGCGCTGTCTGCTGTGGAGTGCTGGATCATTTCTCTCCTTGGTCTCCATGTAGTGAGACACCCTGAAAGACGGAGCCGACGGAGCAGCCTTTTATTCTTTTCCCCAGCCGTCTCTGGCCACCGCAGCCGCGCTTCCCTGGAGAAGAGCGCGGGCGCGAGCCTTCCCCACCCCCCGACTGCTCCAATTGATTCAGCCGGCCCGCTCTCTGAGGCAAGAGTACCGCCGCGGCGTCCACCTGGCTGCAGCTGCAGCACTCCCCCAAGTGCAGTATTGTATAATAACTGTAAAAAAATAAAGCTGACTACTTCACAGATTTCGCATATCGCGGGTTCTTTTTGGAACGTAACCCCCGCAATAAACGAGGGTTCACTGTATTACTACTTCTACCAGTACTGCTTATCTATTGGTACTGTAACCGTATTCTTATCTGTACTTTTTGATTGTTTTTGGTTGTTTTCTTTTTGAAGAGAAAAAACTAAATACATTTAGAACAGAATAAAGATTGCTTTATTTTTTCTAACTTTATTTAGACACTAATGTTGTGTTGATGGGATGATCAGAGCTCTGTGGACAATATCACAGGTTTCACTCACAAAATAAAATATTATGCAATGTGTTTCTGTCCAGCATTATTTCAGAATTAAAAGCTCCACCTTGAACAAATATTTCATTCTGTAGGTTCTCTATTAGGTTTTCCTCTCATTTCCATACCGGGGTTCACTATCCCGCTGTCGGCACGCTGTCTGAGCTCATCGTCCTGCAGCTGGACAGCATCTTGGGGTGACACCTCCTCCTCCTCTTGATCAGTCTGGCATTCAAAATAATCCAGAGTTACAACAACAAACCCAGCCAAACCTATGGACTGTGATTTCCTTAGTCATTGTGTTCATTGTTCTTGAGCTATTAAACCATTAAAGAACTGGTGATGGAGCCTACCAGTGGAAAAACTAACAAAGGAAGACGGCCTATAAATTACACGGACTGCCTGTGTAGAGACACTGGTGCTCTGATGACAAATGAGATCAAGTCGTTAATCACAGACAGACTGCAGACTTTGGGGAGGGATTGCTGAGTCTGCTCGGACTAATAATGATATAGAACTACTGAGAAGGTTTTACAGCTAGTTTATGTTTGAGGAAAGGCATATTGACAGAGTAATGCAGCCACAATAAAGTTTCTGTTGAAACTCGTACTTTGGACTGTTCTAACTTGTAGTTACTGATGAGCTGAGCGTAGCGACCTTCAGCTGCCATCAGGTCCTCGTGGTTTCCAGCCTCCAGGATCTCACCATCCTCCAGAACCAAGATATCATCACAGAACTCCAAATACTATGGGACACATGTGAGGACAACCACATCAACAGAACAGCTCAGAACTGCAACCAGGGTTTTACAATGCAGTCTAAACAGCAGTCCCGTGTACATGAACATTTATGGCGTTTGACAGACGCTCTTATCTGACTCATATATTACTCACAACTCATTAAGGAGATAACACTGAGAGGAAGCAGTAGAAATTACACAACATTACCTGACGGGTGATTTACATTCACTTAGTTTGCTGCAACAAGATGACTTAAACTGTATTTTACCAACATCATTATGTAACTTTACTGACCCAGAATGTTCTGTAATTGCTCAGAGTTTTGACTGGTTTGTGCTAAAATGTCATCTTTAAAAAGTTGTTTAATATTTGACTAAACAAGACCAATTGGATTTTTATTGTGATTCTCCATTATCCTCCAAGTGATTACAAGACTTAAGGGAGTTACTGCTCAGGGCAAAGAAATTGTCTGCCACCCAGACATGACATATTAATGCTGCACTCTGGTTTTTATACATATTAAACAAATGAAGGAATAGAAGTGCTGGCAGTCAGATTGTGTTGCCTTTAGACAGAGCAGGCAAAATGTCATAACTTTTTCCTGCATGTGTGCAAAGCCACCTTAAGCATCATAATTATCATGCAAACAGAAGTGTCTATGAAGTGTTGATTCCTTCTAAAGTAAGTTCATAGTAAATTTGTGTAGGTATATAGAGCCTATATTGATTACCCTTTAACTGCCTCTTAGTGAGAAAATGTGTTGAAATGGGAAATTAAGTGAAGAACAGTTTTAACATGATATCTATGATTTAAGTTCAGTATCGGCTAAAGAATAAAGCACCGTCTATCTGCTTACCTGGAGCTGGTGTGTGACCAGGATGATGGATTTTCCTTGGAGCTCCTTCTTTATGCATTCTTCAAAAATGTGTTTCCCCACATGAGCATCAACAGCAGAGAGCGGATCATCAAGGAGGAAGATGTCCTTATTGGAGTAGACAGCTCTGGCCAGGCTGATCCTCTGCTTCTGTCCGCCTGACAGATTCAGCCCCCGCTCTCCAATCTGCCAATAAAACAACAAAAGACCACCAGCCACAAGGTCTGCTCACAAAATCCACTTTTACAACAGAATAAATAAAGACAGGGTTCGTATTTGTAAAAAGAGAGGGCATACGGAGACAGGCACCGATAGTGAAGACGACAAAGTGGTCACAGCTGCAAGTAAATACAGAGACGGCAGACTGGGACTTCAAGAACAAGAAACTTCAACAATCAATAGACAACACTTGGTATGCAGCTTAATTTTGCCATCCAAGAGTTTGTAAACTTCCCTCACTTCATACATGTGATTATTGTTGTGTCTCTGAACATGAAGTTTCACAGTAAAAGATGTAAACTGACATGATACGCTGTCATGTCCTCAGTTTCTGCCTCCAGTCTTCCTGTCTGCAGATAGTTTCTCTCTCCCTCTTTGTGTCTGTGTGCTGCAGTCTCAAACATCAGGACAGTCAAGCCTGCTTTAAATGTTCATCTTATACCAGAATGTAACTCTGTTGATGCATTCCACAGATGTTCTAGCCTCTGTTCCTGGATCTCCACCTGGCTCCTCCTCAACCTCAGACTACAGACTACCAGCCCAAGACTGAGCCATCACCTCAGGCTTGAAGCAACAAGACCAAGGCTCAGCCCCAGCTTTCCAGTAATTTGTTCAACCCTGAGGACCCATTTTCCTGCTGTTTTAAAATAAAATAAAAATAAAAATAAAAAAAAAAAAAATCATTTTCTTGGTGTCTGCACTGTGGGGTCCATCAGCCATGAAACCTTGTTTGTAAGAATGCATAAATGTGAGAACATAGAGTGCCAGAGTGTGACACTGCCTGCTTGTGTGTCTAAATGTGAAAACGCTAACGATCAGTTTGCGGTGACAGTAAGCTCAAACTTTGAGACACCTGGTCAAAAACGGAATAAAAACTCTTTGCTGTGATCATGGAAATTTCAACTGAGGATATTCATGAAATAGTTGTGCTGCTCCTACTAACCAGACCATTGTGATCATAACAACCTAAAATAATATTCAATATAAAGTAGAAGACATGTCCCTCAACTTTATTCATGTCTTTGACTTAAAACCACATGTGGCCCTGTTAAATTATAAAGAGTTGTGACAAGTCTATGTGGCCTTCATTTATGGAAATGAAGGTGAATCCAGAACTTAACGTCGGCGTTTAACATCACCTCTGTGTGTGTTGTTACATCAATTATGGGTTATTATCATTACAGAGTTAAAAGAGATTGGAAACTTTGGAGAGCACCTACCTCAGTTTGATCACCATAAGGCAGGATCTTCAGGTCAGCTCTGAGGCTGCAGACATCCACAACTCGGTCATATCTGTGGAACAGTGATTTAAAGAACTATTCATATTAGCTCACTCCTTTTTTAGAACATGCACGCTAACAATGTTTTCAATCACTTTTATGAAAGGTTATGGCGAGAGTAAATTTACTCTTCATGAGTCTATGGTAACCAGATCATAATCCTGCCTTCAAACCAGCTCTGTCAGCACGAATCTTCTCACACAATGGAGATAACCTCTGCTCTGGTTTGAATACCTTGCCAGGCGTAAACTCAAAGACAACAGGAAAGTAAATATTTTCCATGTGAAAACAATCCCCAAAAATTACTTAAGCCTTAGGCTGTTTTTGCAATCAGTAGGGTCATCAGGAACAATTGTAACATATTAACTATTATGGTTTGGGGTTATCTGCCATTTAGTTAGTCTTTCAGCTTGGTTATTAACTGTTTCGAAATCACTTTCCTCATGTGTCCGTGCTTCTTTACCTTATCTGCCTTTGGGTTACATTCAATACCTGTTGTGCCAACACGCTTTTAGTTTGTACCTCCAAAGATCTGCCTCAGCACCAGGGGTGAAAGTAAGCCGGTACGGTCCGGTCATGTGTACCGGCAAAAGATTTGGTGGCGGTACGCAGTACCGGGAAAAGCCGCTCTTCCACCGGTACGCCGCCCGGCTGCCTGCTATCACAACCATTCACTCAGCAGTACGTGAGTGTGCATGCGTGTCTACTTTCTGTAACACAGCCCTAGATATGAAGAGTAGATACGCCAGCCCGCTGTAGCAGCCTACCAAGCAACGTGCCTATGTGGCGGCCATCTTGGAGGGGGCAAAGTTCCCATTCAAAGCAATGCATGTACATTGAAAATAAATCATAATTTGCTCATTTCTCAACCGATTTTCGTGTTGTTTATTTTATTGTCAATGTCAAAACATGTGCTATTGATAGAGAATGTCTGATCAAAAATGAAAAAGGCTTCCTACAAATGTAGCCTGCAATTTTAGTTATATTATTTAGGTCCAGAGGCCAGGAAATCTTTTCCGTTCAGTCATTAAATATATAAATGTAAATACTTAGATATGTAGAAAATGTTTTGAGATCAAAAGATTTAATTGCAAATGTAATCTATTTGTAATCTTTTATATATATATATATATATATATATATATATATATATAGGCTGCTATATACATATAACAGGGAACTGGACTAGAACAGGATAGAGTTTATTTACATGTACAATAAACAACAATTATTAATATTCAATATTTATTTGTGTCTCTTTCTAAGCTGTTATATAGTTGCAGCAAAGCCCTCTCTCCTCAGAGCTGCTTCCCACTTCTTCCTCAACCCATAGTCTTTGGGAAACCTATATGGAGTAAAGAAAAAGTAGACAGAGAAGTAACTAAGTATGTACACAACATATTGAAAAAGAAATCATGCTAATAAATTAAGTACAATGAATTGAATTAGCCAATATACTGGAGACCAAAGCTATTTAATTTGATAAGTATAACCTTAAATAATTGCCTATAATCCCAATCATAAAATGGGTTTGGAGGAATAACATGGATGCCCATCTGGATATATGTATATGAGTTAGGCTTTATAACTACTATTGGTAGTATTGGTGGTATTAATAGTACTGCGAATATTAGTAGTAGTGGTTATACACCAACTACTGCTGCTGGTACTGTCACAGCTACTACAACTTGTAATACTAGTACACAAGCTGATACTACTTCTACGACTCAAACAGCTACTTATGCTACGACAGGGTTCCAGACTGACTAAATGGCCGCATTTTGCGACCAAAATTTCACTGAGTGCGAGTAAATTTTTCATCTACTGGCGCATGTGTGACCAGTAAATTTGCAGACTTTTTTAAAAAATTACAATTGAATATTTTTTGTTGCTGACAAACTTCTGCTCCACACTTCAGCCCAGTAGACAGTAATGCGTAAATGAGCTGGTTTACCAACCGACATTAACTCCAAAAGAAGAAGAAAGGAGACAAACACCAAAGAAGAAGAAGGCGGGCCAATGTGTGTGAGACTGGGGGGCGAATGACGGTGAAGCTCCTGATGTTTCACAAAGTCTCTATTTACGTTCAGCCTTATTTTGAACACAAAGTCACCTTCCTGTCCTTCACTCCTTTCTTGCACCCATTCCAGCTGCTTATAAGTTTAGACACATCCTTTGCTAGACAGCAACAGCATAGAACCGTTTTCTTTCATCTTTACGTGAATTTTCGGACTTTTAGGCAGCGTCTTCGTCATATCAAGAAACCTTTTCTTAGAGAACCACTTCCTGTGCCGCTTAAATAGTCACAAAATAAAAGTCCGTAGCATTAAAAACAGGCCTTCAAAATAAATGCCTGGAGGAAACTTATTTTAACACTAACAAAATAAAGGCTTTCCAAAACTGATGAGCTGATCAACAGACCCTTATAAGAGTAATTTACACGTGATTCAGTATAAATACATAACACATGCCTGTGCTCAGCACAAGGTCATTTTTTATTAAAGATTTCATCCGTCCGAAATGATACGTCAACTGAGCAGCCTTGATGGAGTACTGTGTGCTCTGAGTGCTTTTCTTGTTATGTTGTCAACTGCTGCACTATAAAATGTGAATTAAAAACATAGTTTCTGCATTTATTGTGCAAGTATTCATCAGCAATACAGTGAAAATGTGGGAATGTGAATATTTACTTTGCAAGTCGATTTTGGTGGGCGCCCCTAAATTTTCTGGTTGTGCTCCTAAAATTTTAAGTTAGGGGCCACTGTGCTCCTAGAGAAAAAAAATAGTCTGGAGCCCTGTACTACTGCTGCTTGTACTTTTCGTATTACTACTAATGCTTGTACAGCAATACTACAGCTACTATTAATCGTCTGGTATTTGTTTGTCCAGCTGTTAGTTCGTGTTAGTGTTTTGCTAGTTGCTAACTAGTTAGCTCTCAACAAGATTTAATAATGAAAAACGAGCCAAAAACTATTCTTACCTGCGGAAAGTTATTCCAAATTTTCTTGTCTTGATCGTACAACGTATTGTGCAACTGTGTGCAGCACAATGAGCCGGCATTATTCTTGTTTTAGTTTTCGTGCCATTGACATCAATGGGAAATACTGAAACTTTGCCCCCACTAGCTCAGTGTCTCTGTCGGCACGCCGCTCAGAGAGGCGTGTCTCATCTACTATTCATATCTATGAACACAGCGACTGTTATGGCCAATAGCAAATAAGTGTGCTTGATTTATTGCACTGGGACATTTTCTACAACTAGTCATTAGACGTCAACAAGCGCCGCTTGCGCCGGGACGAGCAATAAATTACGCCTGAAATTTCACACGTTGTTGTGATTGGCTGAAATACTTTAAACTGGATTTATAGTGGTTATCATTGACAGATACATATTTTAAATAAAAACAGAGAGAAGCACTACAAAACAGTCAAGATTTTTTTTTTTTGGTCACAGTGTGATATCCTTGTCAATGAAGGATTACTGGACAACATGGTGCAGTTTCTTCTGGCTTTTTAATAAACATTTTTAGCCGGGCTGGTCAACTACATTAGCTTAAAAACTACAATAGCCTTTTTTCAACTTCATGTTTGGCATGCCATAAGCATTGCTTGCTTCATTTTGTGATTTGCGAGGCTAAACGAGTGAAATTCGCTAGCTGGAAGGCAAACTAGCTAGCTGGATTGTTTGTTTAGATAACTCAGGCTTATAAATGCAGATTTCATGGACAAACTTGTGAGTTCACTTCAGGGTATAAATACCAAGTAAATGTTGCAGTCACCTGCAGTTGCTGGCTCTGTTGGCTAGCCTGTCAATCTCTCTGCCTGATCCATCACACGCACACAGGGGTGGGAGCAGCCATAGATATATCTATGGGAGCAGCATTCAACGCAGTGGCAGAGTAGAGGGGAACTTGCTCTCTCTTAATGGATCAAACCATTATCCAAAAGGGGGGGGGGGGGGTCAAAATAGGGAGAACTTTGCCAGATTTTACATTTGGTTTGAAACGGTAAAATAAATAACACTGTTAATAATTATTTTAGCATTTATTATAAACATAAATAAATAACGCCCAATAATTCTAGGGGTGCTTTAAAAAATTAAGGGGTGCTCAAGCACTCCTGAAAATGGTCTAGTTCCGCTCCTGAGTAGCGATCTGAGTCGGTATGTGAGTAAGAAACATAGTGATGGTGAAATCGAAGCTTCATGAAGCAATGAACCACTTTGACACATCTGCTTCAAGAATGACACATTGCTTCGAAGCATTTGACACAATCAGAAGAGTGACATCTGCTGGTCGTGTGTCAGAACTGCACCTAAGTGGAAAAAAATGAAAAAGCCTCAGGACTGCTTGTCTCACACCACTTTGTACTTGCAATAAATATTTTAAAACGTTACATATGTATGTTTGTGTGCATATATGTGTAGTGTGTTTCTATGAATGAATGTGTGTTGTGTATGAATGAATCTATGCGTATGTATCTGTGTGTTATTTAATGTATGAAATGCAACTAGATATATCTAAACTAAATTCTAACTAAATGTATACTCTCCCTAACTTCTCTCAAAATGACAAATGGCAAATGCACTAGCGTGATCTCCTCCTCTCAAAAACCCACAATTTGAGGAGTGAATCAGACCCCTATGGCTTTTAAGACCTGGACAGATTGAAATGTCCGACCCCTTCAAAGTTCGCTCGAAGCACTGCGACACGCGATGTGACGATTATCACGTGATTGTGGGCGTGCTGAAGCAGGGATCGAAACACCGTCTCAGAACACTTTGGCTTCAAAAGCTCGGCACTGTGTGGAGCAAACTGGCTCGAGCGTAACATCACTAAAGAAACAGAATCAACCAAAGAACAAAGTCTACTGGGCTTGTCGAGACTTCAGCCATTTGGATGTACTCGAGGTTCTTATGATCTCTTATCTCATGGATAGTTATAAACACAATTCACTATACCATCAGACAGACAGAATCATATGAGTACAATTTAAATAGGAGCGTGACTAACCAGGACTAGGTGCAACCAAGCTAGAAAAGCAGGACAGGTCAAACAAACGTGGTCAAGGCGCAAATAGGAATAACCGAATAATATAATCCAGGCCCTAATAATATCAGAATTACCATAAACTGCAAATACACAGCTTAATATGCAACGACCAGCTACGAGAAGGGGAGTAACTTAGCTGGCAACCAGTCAGGGAGAGGAGCCAAGGGAATGTGGACAGAGCATGGCGTGTGGCTTTGCGTCGCAGCTGGAGTGGTGTCGGTAAGCGGTGCAGGCAGGTGTGGAGAATGGCAAGGTGATCTGGCTAGCCCAAGGCAGATGGCAGTGGCGTGTACTCCAGGAGACAGGCAGGTTAAGCTGCCAAGCAAGACTGGCAATCAGAGCAGGCAAGCAGGGGTGGTCATGAACTGTAAAGAGGAGAACAGGGTTGGCACAAGAGCTGATACTAAGCAGAACACGTAGCGTGGCTGTTGACTAACGGGGTAATTCAACGGTCTGGTGTTGTGTAGTGGTCTGAGCCAGGCTTTTATGGAGCAGAGTGAGGAGTAGAAGGGCTGACGACTCCCTGCCACAGGTGTGCAAACTCAGGTAATTAGCCAGTGATCTGCACCTGTAAACATTCCACACTCATGCCCAGAGGAGGGGAAAAGGGAGGTTACCAGCTCGCTGGAAGGTGTGACAGTCGTCCATTATTTCCAACATATGAATATAAATTATGACCTGAAACAATCTTTTGCAATTATCAGATGTAATTATTAGATGTAATTATCTCCACACACACACATAGGACAAGCAGCAGCTCTGAGGTTGTAGAGCATGGTTCAGTGTGTGGATACTACCTCCTGACTGGGTGCTGAGTGTAAAGATTTGTCAGGGTGCAAAGGTCAAGCCTCAGAGGGATTATTCAATAGTGAAGCCCATTGGAGAGCAAAACACATATGTAAACAACTGGAATTAGGTTCAGTAATTACAATCATTTTCTAACTAGTTTTCTGTGCTGCATTCTACCATCTAATTGTGGATTGTCTATTTTTGTAGGTGTAGTCTAACGTCTTCCTCAGTTAAACTGTTATGTTAATTAAGACTTCAAGGCCAAGGTAAAGGCCTATGTCTCTCAAAGACTTTGAAAAAGTTAGCTATGCCTTTCCTACCATACCATTAAACTACTGCAATTCTCTGTATGTGGGTGTAGAGCAGTTATCTCTTCAGTGTCTGCAGCTGCTTGTCAGGGAAAAGAAGGTGTGACAACAGAACTCTAGCATTTTCCTCCCTTGACTGGCATTCTGTCCTTTTCAGAATTGATCTCCAAATTTTGCCTTGCAGTATTTTCTTTTTGTTATTGTAATCTTGCAGCAATTGACTGCCTCCTGTGTCTTGTCTGTCCCGTCTGAACTGAACCAAAAATAATGTCACATATTGTATCCTCTTAGTTCATAATACACTTCATCCTTTCCATGTTCAACTGTCACATTTCCTTCAAGCTATTTAGCTAGAATTAGTGACCATCATTAAGTGAGCAAAGTGATTAATTACTTGGCCTGGTCAAGAGGTTTCCCCATCAGGATATTTTCTTGGACAGTTCCATGGAAAATCCAGGCTTGCTGGGAAACGTAGGCAAATGTCCCATCAGCTATGACTGAGCCCTGCAGAAGGTGCATCTAAAACAAACAAATGAGAATAAAGCTGCATGCACACAACAGTTAAATTGAGTTAAATTGTTAAACTGAGGAAAAACACAAGACAAGGAGAGTCATTGGTGGTATTAAAGAATGGCAGACAATAAACAGTGAAAAATAAGGGCCAGTAAAATGCCAAAGGCTTGCAGAGATACAAGAAGATAATAACAAAAAACACACAGGAAGAACCAACCTGTTCCAAAATGCTGGAAATCAGTGATGACTTTCCGCTCCCCACATTCCCACAAACACCAAGAAGGTGGCCCTTCAGGAAACGACACAGACATTATTGGTTCACCTTTAACTGACTCAAGATGTCCTGATTCATCCTCCTGTGAGGTAAAGCTCACCTTAGGCAGTGTAAAGGAGATGTTTCTCAGGGCTGGCAAAGATTCAGTCTCTCTGTTCTCACACTTCCCATCCATCGTCTGC
Source organism: Acanthochromis polyacanthus (assembly GCF_021347895.1). Lineage (NCBI taxonomy): Eukaryota > Metazoa > Chordata > Actinopteri > Pomacentridae > Acanthochromis > Acanthochromis polyacanthus. Next base: position 38,447,016 of record NC_067114.1, on the reverse strand, counting down.
TCTCTGACTCCATTGGCTGAGCTGTGTGGAGGGTCTGTCTGGCTGCCTGGTTTGGTCCAGGAAAACGTAGCATTTTTCATCATCATCGCACAGTCGCTGTCTTTCTTTTGCATCAGGTAGAGCTCTGGATTCTGGATCAGCAATATGTTCTGCAGCCACCACACGTGATATTTACAAGTTATTTCATGTTTTGGAAAATGAGATTTCTGTTGCAAGTCAGATCAATAGTAGTGATAAATATCCACTGATCAGCCAAGAATTAAAACCACTGACAGGTGACTGAAATGACTTTGTCTTGTTGGAAAGTAATGTTCTGCTGGGACACATGTCATGACGATGTTACATTGATACATACACTTACTGGCCACTTTATTAGGTACACCTTGCTAGTAAAAGAATGGACCCCTTTTGACTACAGAACTGCCTTAATTCTTTGTGGCATACTTTCAACAAGGTGTTGTAAAAATATCATGGACTGCTACGGGGCAAGAATCATCGGAACTGAAGGCAACAAACTAAAACGCTGGATTAAGGGGGCTATGGAGATCAGGAGGCGTGCAGAGAGGGCCATGAACAGGGACGAGGGGGACTTCATGTTCTCCCACATCTGGCCATGGTGTTTAAATCATACTCGATTGGTCCTTAGGAGTCCAAAGTGTGTCAGAAATATATCCCCCACACTATTACACACCACCAGCAGCCTGAACCATTGATACTGTCACACCTCCCGCTCCTGTGACTGGGCTCGTCAGCCTAATGACAAGCAACTGTGCTTCCAGCATAGCCGGAGTGGATTCTAATCAGCGCGGCGTATAAAGCCTGGCTCTCGCCGCCACTCTGACGTTGCATCATTGGACCACCTACCCTGCCCATGACGCACTCCATTCACCGTCTCTTGCACGCTGCTTCTCGGACTCTGTCTCCCCTGTTGGACTACTTTGTCGGTTTTCCTGCCATCGCCACTTTCCCTCCCTCAGCTCAGACATTGGACTCAGTAAGCCACCCTCCCTGTTAGTCTGTTCATGCCTAGTTTTCACCTCGGCCATCTTGCTCGTCTTTTGTTAATTCAGTTCTGTTATACTTCTAGTTTTTACCTTATGGTCCACCCTTAGTTAGTTTAATTAGTTTTCCCACTCTGTTATTTTCCTGTGCCTTCCTTTTAAGTACTGTTGTTTATTTAATATCTACATTAAACCCTTTTTCCATTTACCCACCTGGTTGTTTGCCTGCTGCCTGGGTTCACACCCCCTCTGTTTCGTGACAGATACAAGGCATGATGGATCCATGTTTTCATGTTGCTTACAGCAGATTCTGAACATCCGAATGTCGCAGCTAAAATCGAGACTCCTCAGACCAGTTTTTTTTTTTTTTTTTCAAATCTTCTGTTGTCCAATTTTGTTGAGCCTGTTCCAATTGTAGCCTCAGTTTCCTGTTCTAAGCTGACAGGAGCGGCACTTGATGTGCTCTTCTGCTGCTGTCGTGCATCTTCTTCAAGGTTGGACGTGTTGTGCATTCAAAGATAGTATTCTGCATTCCTTGGTTGCAACGAGAGGTCATTTGATTTGCTTTTGCCTTTCTATCATCTCCAACCAGTCTGTCCAGTCTCTTCTGATCTCTCAAATCAACAAGGCAATTTCATCCACAACTGCTGCTCACTGGATAGTTTCTCGTTTTCGGACCATTCTCTGTGAACCTAGAGATGGTTGTGCATGAAAATCCTAATAGCTCAGCAGTTTCTGAAATACTCAGACCAGCCAATCTGGCACCAACAACCATGCTGGATTCAAAGTCACTTAAATCTCCTTTCTTCCTCATTCTGATGTGTGTTTTGAAATTCAGCAAGTTGTCTTGACCCCGTCAACATGCCTAAATGCACTGAGTTGTGGTCATGTAATTGGCTGATTAACTATTTGTGTTAAGCAATTGAACAGGTGTGGCTAGTCAGTGTACATCCTTAGTAACAAAATACACCAAGCGCTGGTGCATAATGAGCTTTTTACCTTTCACTAGAGATAAGAAAACACAATTGTGCAATTTGTCGAATGACAATAACAAAAGAAGCCTAATTTATTTTAAACTGAGTAGTGAATAGCACTACTCGCCATGACCAGCAAAGTAAAAAAACAAACAAGATATTACCTTTAATCGTGCTATCGACACAGCAGCCTCAGCCAGGGTTTTCATACACAAGGGAATAATGGCAAGGCAGAATCTCATGACGCCGAAAATGGTTATAGTGGTAAAGGCCTGGCAATAACAAAAAATAATGCTCAAACACACACAAGACCACTGTAGCGATTATTACATCATACAAAACTGACAGGTCTCCACTGACTTTACATGGACCACATATTGTCTGTCTGCAGCTTGTCCTGCTTTTGTGTGAGCACAGATGTAATGGAAAATTACTGAACAGTAGAGTTCATCAAGCATAATAAAAGTTTGTCGGATGTTTTATCTACACCGCAGAAGAACGTAACCATAGTTACTACATGCTTAGTTTCGGGAAGCAAATAGTTTTGAGGAGAGAGGAACGAACTCAGCTCACAGAAGTATGCACTAAAGCACACATGCTGGTCCTGAACCCACCCTTCCCATTTCCTTTATCCTCTCTTTATTCTTTAAAGGTTCGGTGCACTTTCTCATTTTTGTCACTTGCCTTCTACAGACCTCGTCATTCTTGCAAGAAAAAATCATCAATAGATAAACTCTGTTGTTGAAGACAGTCTTTATTATTTCAGAGGTTAGCGCTCGACTGGACCAAGGCCAATTAAATTTCCAACACACAGATAAAGAAAAAAACGGGGGACAAAACTAAAACAAAGTCCCATTTTCCTAATTCATGTGGCAGACTCAAACATGCTGTAGAAGAACAGAGCTCCTTGTTCTCAGACTAAGTACAGATTTCTCACTACGTCCTGATAAACAGAAGTCACAGAGTTGTCAGCACGGTGCGGTTTTGCTGCTGTGGTACTCACGTTAGACATGCTGAGCGGCAGGCCGACCCAAGTGTGAACCAGGAAGGTGAGAACAGTGGCCAGGGTGGGGATGATGCCGGTAATGCTTTGATTAATGTTCTGGATGTAACAGACACTCCGTATGTGCTTCTTTTCATTGTTCCTTAAGCCTGCAGAGTAGAAAAGGGTTATATGTTTTACTTATAGTAAATTTGCTTCATTTGTTCAATGATCACCTTCACTGTCGCAAGCAAAGAGAAGTTCATTAGATGACTGTATTTACACTATAGATATATTTTGAATATTATAGTAATTTGTCTGAACAACTGAAGATCAAGGGGTTTATATACTGTCTAAAGCTGAGGAGAGTTCATTCCAAAGCTTTACAAGCAAAAATAATGCACACACGCATGCACGTGTAACTTTCTATGTACAAGTTATGATCAAACAGAAAATCTAATTTTCCATTTGTTTAATTCAGTTGATTACATGTACATGTGAGTAGGAGCCATGTTCTGGTTGCACTCCCACAGTTGACTGTAAAAGGTCAAAACAAATCAGTTACAGATAATAATGAATGGTGGCAGACAGCGTGTGTGGCGTCGTGTGGGTGAGCGGTTTTCTGATGTCAATGTTGTGGATGGAGTGGCCCATGGTGGCGGTGGGGTTATGGTATGGGCAGGCATCTGTTATGGATGAAGAACACAGGTGCATTTTATTGATGGCATTTTGAATGCACAGAGATACCGTGACGAGATCCTGAGGCCCATTGTTGTGCCATACATCCAAGAACATCACCTCATGTTGCAGCAGGATAATGCACGGCCCCATGTTGCAAGGATCTGTACATAATTCTTGGAAGCTGAAAACGTCCCAGTTCTTGCATGGCCAGCATACTCACCGGACATGTCACCCATTGAACATGTTTGGGATGCTCTGGATTGGCGTATATCACGGCCCCCCAATAAAACAAAACTGCACCTTTCAGAGTGGCCTTTTATTGTGGAAATTCGGGGTTAGGCACACCTGTGCACTGATCATGGCGTCTAATCAGCATCTTGATATGGCACACCTGTGAGGTGGGATGGATTATCTCAGCAAAGGAGAAGTGCTCACTATCACAGATTTAGACAGATTTGTGAACCATATTTGAGAGAAATGGTGATATTGTGTATGTGGAAAAAGTTTTCGATCATCTCATAAAAAATGGGAGCAAAAACAAAAGTGTTGCGTTTATATTTTTGTTGAGTGTGTGTTGGATCTTTATAGGGAGACTGAGCACATGGAAGGTGTGAGGGAGGATGTGGCAGATGTAGCCTCTGCAAAAAACCTGCAGTGCCTCTGGCAGTGTGATAATGTGCATCGTGGTTTTGTGCTCACATGAAGGAGAAAGTATAAATAATACCCCTGATATCTGATAGGACCAATATTATTTCGGTTGTAAGACAAGGTTCGAGGTTCTAGTTAGATTTTAGTGACATTTCAGGCAAAAAATCAATTTCTGTAACCTGGCAATAGCCAGATTAATAATTGTGTAGTACTTGATAGTACTCCACAATATCAATCTGGGACCGCTCCATGTAAATCCGTTCGGAGGAAAGAGGCACGGATTGGACAATGCAACAGTATGTCCCGCCTCTGACAGGTTTGTTTTTAGCCAATCGCGGGATATTCACAACGAGCGGAGCCAATTGGTAGATTCAACTCTTACCAAAACCCGTCGGTAAAAAAGCACAAACATCTTTACCATCCAGAAATGCGCAAAGCGTCTCTCGTTGTTCTTCCTTCAAAGAAGCGATAGGAGATTCAGCTAAAACTGACTTAATAGCAGCATCTACACGATCGTTGTCCTCCGTTGCCATGTTTGTTTTGATCTACTGGCGCTTGGTGTCGTCTAGAGTGCTGTCGTCTTCACACCCGGATATCCCGCCCCACACACGAATACTGCTGCGTGATTGGCCCGTGCCAACTTGGCTCTGTCCGAACAGTGAAAGCGGGAGCGGTGCAAGATGCTTTCTTGAGAGATTTGTGAACTCACAAATATCGCGAGAAATCAACTTGCTGGCAAGGTTACAATTTCTGTTTCATGGACTCAAAATATATCAATCTAGGGTCAAATTTTCTCAGGAATCTGAAAATGGAATCATTTATGCAAAATCTTTTATGATTTCCACAGTACCAGATGCCCCACTCACACCCTCATTGCATTTTGTCGACTTTCCTGGACCTGAACTGTGAAGCACAGCCGTCACTGTATCTCTGCCAGTTACTTATATATCCTGGACACTTCTGCCTCAGTATTTCAAACATTCTCTTTCAAAAGCTTCTGTAATAATATAAAAAGCCTTTCCTTAGTTGTTCTGGCTGGATATATTGACTTTATCATTGAATAAATACGTGAATACATGCAAAATTGGCCGACGTTTTCAAAAACAAATATGAAAACTTGGCCGTAAAAAAAACTTGATCTCAATTTATTAAAGTTATTAGGCTTAAATAATGTAAGCTGCTTATAGCCCATATAAATGGGTATAAGTGATTCAATTTTGGTTGCTCTACATTGACAGTTGAATGAATGCAATTTTTTTTTTAACGACAGCGTGTATTTTTTTCACAAACTGAAAATTGATGGGGGTAGGATTAGTAAAAGTTATGATTTTACTTAACTAATGTTAGAATACACTTATGTGTTGGGTACTGCTTTATTCATTAATTCAACTGAATTACAAAGAGATTGATGTATAGTACATGCAGATTTACAATTAAATCAACTCTACAGGGTGAATCAAAAGCCAAATTCTTACCTAGAGTCTCAAAATTTCCAAACAAAATTGTCACCGGATATCTTCGGAAGAACTCGCTGGTATGACATCATTTCTAATTACAACCACTGAAACTGATACTCATTCAAAAGAACACAACATTGAGCTCTTATTCTAAGGTTAATAGTAAGCAAGTAACCAATAATTTGCAAGCAGCAACAGGATTAATGTGTGTATTCAAATTATTTTGTCACCAAAATATAGTCATTTTCACCTACTTTTCAGCAAACATCAAGCAAAAGGTCACTAAAGGGCTAGTGATACACAATTTTTGGTGCTATATTCTAAAACTACACTATTTTTTCTATAAAAAAAAACCACAAGACATTGCATGTAAGGTACCCATTTATTCCACAGTATTTTTTTCACACTGATGTCACAAAAACCAAACTCAAACTTTCAACCTTGTCGTACATGCTCCCCTTAGGCAATATTATTAGGAAACACTGCATACATTTCCATTGTTATGCAGAGGACACCTAGCTTTATTTGTCTATGAAGCCAAATAAAACCAACCAGTTTGTCAAATTCAAGGCATGTCTGAAGGACATAAAGGCCTAGATGACCTATAATTATTGTGTTTGTTATTTTATTTGGCCCTAAACACCTCAGAAACACACTATCAAACCAGATAGTTACTCTATATAGCATTGACTTTGCCTTCAGTTCTACTGTTAAAAACCTTGGAGTTATTTTCATATTTTAGATCATATTTCTCCCATATTAGCTTCTCTTCATTGGTTCCCTGTAAAATCCATGATAGAAATTAAAATCCTGCTTCTATCATATAAAACTCTTAATGACCAAGCTCCATTGTATCTCAAAGAACTAACTGTAATAAATCATCCTCACTGAACCTTTCACTCTCAGAATGCAGGTTTACTTGTGGTTCTCAGAGTTTCCAGAAATGGAATGGGAGGGCAAGCCTACAGTTATCAGCTCCACTGTTGTGGAATCAGCTCCTAGTTTGGGTTTCCTTTTAAGGTTAGACTTAAAATGTTCCTATTTGATAAAGCTGATAGTTAGGACTGCTCGGGATCACCTCAGTTATGCTACTATAGGGTTAGACTACCAAGGGATTCCCATGATGTACTGGGCTCCTCTCCTCTACTCTCTCTACTGTTATACACCGACTGTACAAAAAAAACTTGGATTTAATTAAGCAAATAGGTAAGAGCCTTCCATTAGACAGTTACTGCAGTGATTAATCCGTTTCAGCTGCAACAACATTATTTAACCCGAGCTGATGCAGTGAGTAGCATCTCATTTCTTGAACAGCCATGTCAGAAGAGATATCCTATGGTCATGGAAAGAAGGTCAATCTGTCTTAGAAGAGTGAAATTATGGGCCTGCATTAAGGAGATTTGTGAAACTACTAAAATCAGGTAAAGAACCATCCAATGCATCATTAAAACATGGAAGGATAGTGGTGAACCATCATCTTTGAGGCACAAACTCTTAGATGATAGCAGGAAACAACAGTAGAACTCACAGCAATGTTGAATCGTGAAAGTAAGAGCATTTCCACATGTACAATGCAAAGGGAACTCAAAGGATTGGGACTAAACAGCTGTGTAGCTCCAAGAAAACCACTGTTCAGTAAGGCTAATCAGAATTAAAAGTCTTCAGTTTGCTAGTTAGCATAAAGATTGGACTCTGGAGCAATGAACAAAGGTCATGTGGTCTGAGGAGTCCAGATTTACCCTGTTCCAAAGTGATGAGTACATCAGGGTAAGAAGAGAGGCAGATGAAGTGAAGCACTCATCATGGCTAGTGACTACAAACCTGTGAAGGTTAGGGTTATGATTTGGGGTTGGTCAGGTTCAGCAGCGTTATGTTCCCAAAGAATGAGGTCAGCTGACTACCTGAATATACTGAATGACCAGGGGCCTCATTTATAAAACATTGCGTAGGATTCATACTAAAGTTTGCCTACGCCGAAAATCCGAAATGAGCGTACGCCCTTTGCCCTTGATTTATAAAACTTTGCGTAAGCACAGCTGCATGCAATTTCTTGATAAATCACACACCAGCTGGAAGACTGCACAGGTGGATCCACCTCACATTCTGCCCACAACACACCCACATTTTACCATGAATGGTCAATGCAAAGTAACTCATGAATGTATCTGTATATAAATAAGCTGCTGATCCACGGCATTTTATGAAGCGCCGGCCAGCAGTCTTTTCACTGCTGTGCGTCAGGATGACTGAATCATGTGTTGACTCAGGCCACCCTGCCACTAAATTTGCTATGATCATGTCCGATGTACAAATAATTTGTAAATTGATTGAATGTACATTTTTTTGGTTCACATAGACAAATTCATTTTCACTCGGGGGTTGTGGTGAGAAGCATGTGGGCCTGTGTGCCTGTACAGGGCTGATTAATGGTTGGACGCTCATCCCATTCGGCCGCATATGGATAAATAAACAAAATTCTTTACTTTTTTGCCTTTTTACTGTGATAGTTGCAGTGAAGAGTGACAGGAAATGGGGAGAAGACATGCATAAAAGTGCTGTGGGCAGGAATCGAACCCGGGCCATTGCGTCAGAGACCACCCCTGCAAAGGGGTCTTCTGCTTTCCCCGATGAGCTGTACGGGCGCCAGGTGAGCAGTAAACAAAATTATTTAATATAGATCACCGCACCGGCCCCAGATGTGGATCGGCCCTTCGGTCAAAAGACCGAATGAAATAACGTTCAATCCGCCCCTGTTGATATATGAACATAGTTCTGCAAATACAGTCGTCGGCCGAATGACGCACTATAGGAACATCTACAACAATGAGGGTTTATGATTATCTGGCTCTACAAGTCTAATATGTGATAACAATAAAGGTTTGAGATCAATCTGGTTTCAATTCACCACTTCACCCTCCAGCACTGCCGTTCCCTCTGTCTCCAAAATGTGCTTAAGCAAGCATCAAAGTTGGCGCACCGGTGCGCACATTCTCACGCCAAGTTTGTTTTTATAAATCACAACTTTTGTGTAGAAAGTGGCGTACGCCACTTTCTAGCCCTGTTTTGTGCGTACGCAAGCTTTATAAATGAGGCCCCTGGTCTTTCCATCAGAGGAGTTTTGCTTCCCTGATGGCATGGGCATGTTCCAAGATGATGATGCCAGGATTCATGAGGCTCACATTGTGAATGAATGGATCAGGGAGCATAAGACATCATTTTCACACATAGACTGGCCTCCACAGAGTCCAGACCTCAGCCCTGTTGAGAATCTTTGAGATTTGCTGGAGAAGACTTTGCACAGTGGTCTGACTCTCCCATCATCAATGTAAGATCTTGGTAGAAAATTAATGCAACTCTGGACAGAAATAAATGCTGTACCATTGCAGAAGCTTATTGAAATGATGCCACTGCAAACATGTCATTCCCGGAGTCAAAGGCAGTCCAACAAAATATCAGAGTGTTCAACTTTTTCTTTGGACTGGCAGTGTATATCACCATTACATGTCATTGACTCTGTGCTTGTTCTCTCCGTGGATGTCTCTGGATCTGGAGCTACATGTCTCTGATCTACAGCCTCACCACCTGCTATCTGCCTTCCCTGAGCCTGGTTCTGTTGGAGGTGTTTTTTCCCCTCCTCATCCCAGGAGTTTTTTTGTTCCTCCCCACTGCCACTCATAGGGAATCTAAAGGCTACTTTTGACTGTCGGGTTGTTCTCTGTAATTTGTATGATCCGGACCACACTATGCTAAGTGCTTTGGGATGGCATATGTTGTGAATGTGTGCAATATAAATGAAATTGAAATCAACTGACATAACAGAAAGATGAAAAATGTATCGAGCTGTCTATCTTACCTGCAACCTTCTTCTCAAAAGAACCTTCCCAGGCGTACATCTTGATTAGCTTAATGCTGTTGAGAATCTCATTCATGGTGCGAACGCGGCTGTCTGTTGTCAGCATGGATTTCCATCTGAACTTGGTTATGAGCTTTGTTAGAAAGAACTGTAAACCGAAACGTTTTAAAAGCATCATTATTGCAGACTTTAATGATAATAATAAATCCTGCCGCAAATGAGAAAATAGATCTAATTTATCGTCATACCTGCAGTTGGATTAGTTACAATCTCAGTTCAGTCATTGATTAATACCCTATAAAAACTTGTCTTTATGTTTTCTCCGATAAAAATTTCAAAAAATCCACACCTACATACCTGTACAGGAACAAAAATGATGTAGGTGCAGACTCCAGTCAGGGCAGTGTAGCCCAGAATGTAGCAGGCGTAGATGACACACACAATAAAGAGCACTGGGGTGGCAATCACAAAGCTCCCAAGCAACACAGCTTCAAATAATCTGTGGCCATCACTGGTCAGAACATTAATCATCTGGATGGGAGACAAAGAGAGTCAGGGCAGGTTACCTTCAGTAATAGAAGAGAGGGTGTATTCCCCATGAAACGCATCAACTTTTAAAGACAAAAAAAAATGTTTTCTGCTGCTGTTTTTTACCCACCAGGTCTAAGAACATATTACAGATGATGACATATAAAGATTGTTTAGTAAAGCATTCCTTGACATATGCAGAAAAACTTCATTAAACAAGTATTAACTTTATTGTTCATGTGTAAGCCATTCTTTTACCTCTCCCATCGAAACTCCACTGTGCGCCCGAAGAGAGATGACTTTCTGGAAGCCCACTGAAGAGAAGGCTCCTTTCAGTCTGACTGCTGTGCGTATGTTCATTGCCCACATCAAGGACATCAGGAAAGCTCTGAAGATCTCTGTGGTGAACAGCCCTAAGGCCAAACCAACACCATGGATAACTGTGGACTTCCCTGGGTCTTCAATATACTTTAGGATCTCTTGGACCGGAACAGCCTGACAAGACAAAGAGATCTTTGCAACACTTGGCAGCATAAATCATCACACTGGACTGTGCAGTATTTAAATAGCTTCAGACAGTGTTGTTGTTGCAGTGAGAGTCACTACATGCTTTTACATCATGTTAAAAGTCCACAGGTTCAGAGTGTCAATGTTGTCAAAAAATGGTAGCGGATATGAGGTTTATAAAGATTACATAATGACAACTTGGAGCAATTTGTGTTTTCTGTAACAAATAATTAAATCATTCTGGCAACAGAATACAAGTTCACATAAACTGTTGTAACTAAAATGGTGACTTAACTGCACTTAGGGTGACTAATAATGCCAAAGTTATCCTATAATGGCAAATAAGTTCAGAAAGTGTCAAAAATGAATTCATACTTTAATTCTCATAAAGAGAAACAACAGAACCTAAATTTAAGACAAACAGCAACATTCCACCATGTGTGTTTTTTGAAACTACAACAAATGGTCTGTGGAGCTTAAACTGTCTAACAATGCATCCTGGGAACTACACCAATCAGGCATAACATTCTGGCCACTTGCAGGTGAAGTGAAAAACACTGATTACCTCGTCATCACGGCACCTGTCAGTGGGCAAGTGAACATTTTGTCCTCAAAGTTGACGTGTTAGAAGCAGGAAAAATGGGCAAGCCTAAGGCCTTCAGCCAGTCTGACTAGATGACTGGGTCAGAGCATCTATAAAACTGCAGCTCTTGTGGGGTGTTCCTGGTCTGCAGTGATCAGTATCTATCAAAAGTGATCCAAGGAAGGAACAGTGGTGAACCAGCAACAGGGTCACGGGAGACCAAGGCTCATTTGGGGAGTGAAGGCTGGCCCATGTGGTCTGATCCAACAGACGAGCTACTGTTGCTCAGATTGCTGAAGAAGTTAATGCTGGTTATGATAGAAAGGTGTCAGAATACACAGTTCATCATAGTTTGTTGCGTATTTGGCTGCATAGCAGCAGTTTGTCACGTTCTGATGAGCTGGTGAGAGATTTCTTTCTCTGAGTACCACTAATGTAGATGAGTTTTGTAAGTATAGACCATTTAAGAAAACACAGAAGACTCACTGGGCCCAGAAACACTGCCAACATGGCAAGGACGCCCACAGTGACAGAGATGATCAGCCTGGTTCTTTGAAAACGAAGGATCGCACAAACCAAAGAGGCTTTCTCTGGGCCTTTCTTTGCCACTTCTTCATCCCACATTCTCTGAAGCCTGGAAGACACACAATATTTGAATACTTTCCCCACGCATCTTAATGATGATACAGATACAAATTACAGCAAGGACACTTGTGATGTGTCTTATTTAGAAATATACTGCAATTACATCTAGTGACAGTAGAGAAATGTGAATCAGCAGACCTTTCTCCACTTGTGTCGGTTGCATCCAAAGGAGACAAGTTGAGAGAGGACACGTCCAGTTTGTTCCTGAACATGGCCCACATCATGGGGGTCATCCAGGCGAAGGTCGCAAAGGAAAAGAAACCTGCATTGTCCAAAGGGTGGGACCTAGTCAAAAAATAAATAAATAAATAAGGGGAATTAAATATTCAAGCATCTACAATTTATCAGGAAACATGTCACAAGTGCCTCTGAAAAAACAAAGTATGTCATCAATGAACTGACTGTGGTGAGGACCAGCGGAAAGGTTTGAGGGTCTGCAGGCTCTGATGGTATTTTTTAAATGAGGAACTAGAGACTGTTTCACTCTCGCCCACATCATAGACTTCTAGATTGGAGACCGCAGATCCAGTTCTCCATCGGACACCATTTTCGGTCTACGGAGTCAGAGACAGAATAAAAGGTGGAGCTGAATAGTAAGAAATAGAGAGTTGTGCTTTTTTGTTGCCAATATTCCATCGAAAGAGTCTCCACAAGTTGATCAAATATATCTGCAATGACAACACATGATGCCAGAGAAACAAAGGAAAAGGAAAAGAAGTCAGGCAGCAAAAGCAGGAGCGTTCTGGTGGAAGCTGCTGTTTGTTCTGTACTTACAAAAGAGACTTTACGAGAACTGTTCTGCTCCAAAGAATATTCGGCCTTCATCTTGTCCTGTATGGAGGGCAGCAAGTATACAAAGTCACTATCATGTCAGCCAACATGAAGTTTTGAGTAGAAACATCTGGTTTAGCAGATGAAATTGCAGAAAAAATACAAAGTCAGAGTAGGAAAAAGTTAGATTGTTTTTTCCTGCGGACACCATAAACATGTGTAACAAACCTTTTTCAGAACTTAGAATGCAAATATAAATTGTTTATGCAATAAAATAATGTGCAAATGTAGCAGTAAACACAGTTAAATACCATTATTTGCACTAAAATACAGGAAATTTTTTGGCACTTTTGCACAACTATTTACGAAATCATCAGGAGTTACAATAAAATTTTACATCAATGAATTTGTGCGACTCCAAAAAAAACGTCTTCTGTCCACCACAGTCAAAAACAATAGAAACAGGCTTTAGGACCATAGAGAGAATCTGGAGTCCTGGTGTTCTCCATTGCTAGAATATGTTTATTATGAATATTATTATTGTTATTATTGTTGTTGTTGTTTTATTTTTATTATTATTAGTAGTAGTAGTCGTAGCAATATATTACATCTAAAACAAAATCTTAATTTTCTGTGCATCTTTGGTCTTCTCTGTGTCTAGCAGAGAGAGTGATCTGTGGCCAAAGCCAGTGAAAAACGTGCTGCTTTCCCAAAGAATTATAACTATCCCCTGACTAAAAAAAAATGATAGAAAGTTTCAAATCCGCACTTTGGCCATCTCTCCTCTGTGTACTTCTCGAATATTCCACTCTCTTACTATTGACCAATTCATCTACTCCCAATAGTTTTTGAGTTATGGCATTTTCAAATTTTAATAATTCAGGCCAAAATGCCCCCCCCCCCCCCCAGGTTTTTAGGTTTTAAAATGCATATATCTCTGCTTCTGGGTACCACAGAGACTTGAATTTTTTTCTCCAAGCTCCCTACATGTTGGTGATGTCCTACAAATGACACACACACTCAGGAGAAGTCTCTACAGAGCAGGGGGGCTTGCCCAAAATGTATAAATTATTTGTAAAAACCACTCGCAAGTAGGGTTAAGGGTGTTAAAGATACAAGAAATCTTTTGGTAGTCACGAATCTGAACATTACCTGTTATACATATATAGTGTGCATATTTATGCTGGTGTGTATAACTGGAGTTGGAAAAATAACTTCCACATTTTTTAGATAACTTGCAAGGGCTGAATTGTGCCCACTGAACTTCTGAATTTAATAGAGTAAACATACCTCTGTCATTCAAGTAATTACAGAACAAATCATTTCACCTTTTGTATCATTAGTGGATTGTTATGCATAAAGGCCCAAGTATTTTCCAACATAATTACCACACCAGTGGATGCACATGTATTTTCATCTTATTGTACATAGTACCCTATAGCGTAGATTAAGATTCGCCAGTAGCCAGTAATGGCCTAGTTTGGGGGTAAAATTGAGCATGATGCAGTGATGGCTAGAAGTTGGGACTTTGCATGGCTATAGTAAGAGGATAGATGAGTTTCTGTGCAAATTTGCAGATCTCTACCAACTGTGCTACATTGACTTCAGGGTCCTTGAAAATTAGGCACTTTTCATGGGGGGCAATGTTCAGCAGTCCATATCTCTCTAAACAATGTGCCTATAGGGCTCCTCCTGTATAAGTTATAAGCCAGTCTGGTCTAGAGCAATACTAAATGGTACTAAGACATTAATCTGTGAGATTTCTTGTGTTTTTAACACCCTTAACCTTACTCGCGAGTGGTTTTTACAAATAATTTATACATTTTGGGCAAGCCCCCCTGCTCTGTAGAGACTTCTCCTGAGTGTGTGTGTTGCTTCTAGGACATCACCAACATGTAGAGAGCTTGGAGAAAAAAATTTCAAGTCTCTGTGACACCCAGAAGCAGAGATATAAGCATTTTAAAACCTAAAAATTCCAGGCGAGGATTGGGGGAAGGGCATTTTCGATTGATTTATTAAAATTTGAAAATGCCATGACTCAAAAATTATTGGGAGTATAAGCCTGTAATTTTGCACATAAAGTTTTTTTTATCATGATCTTCCACCATCAGCACCCACAGTAAAATTGAAGATGGTGCTGCAACCAATATTTGGTGTTTTGGGATGGACTCAGAGACGGGGGGCGTATCTGTGCGGCCGCTCCCCATCAGAGCATCTGTCACCCAGCTACAAGTTTCTCAGTCACCTTTGGGGAAATCCAGTTCGCGTTTATAGTCCAGAGAACACCAGGTTTGTGAAAATCTGGTCCACATTTCCTGTCCTACACCACGCATCACTCCAATGGTCTGTGTTTCTAGCCAGGCGCTTTCTCTGCTGAGTCCAAAGTTCTAAGTTTCGCCATGCATAAAAGAAGCTGGAAATATGCTCGGGTGAAGTTCGGTAAAAAATGTGGCGTTAATTATTGATCATATCTCTGGTGGCATATGTTTAAAAATCATCCAACTGCAAGGAACAGTGATTCCTCTCAGTTATTACAACAAACATCACAAGAAACAGTCAATGAATTACAGACATATCTGCCAAACTAATCGCACAATCATGAACATGGTGTATCCTTTGTTTATAAGTTTATAAAGAGATTGTAAGGAGGGTATGTAAACGATAGAAAGACTTTGGTATATTCTTACTGAAGATAGATAAGATACAATAAGACACGATGAGATGAGATAAGAAAGGAAAGATATGATAAGACACAGCATGATACAATGTGATACTATACGATACAATAAGATAAGAAAAACCTTTTTTAGTCTCAGAGTGGGTAAATCTGCAATGTTACATAAGCAAAAGTAGTGTATCATTTAAGGAATGTAGTCTAAAAATAAAAAGTAGACCAAAATATACATGGCTATTGGTAATCCAAAAAGTAACGACTATAACAATAATTACTGCACATATCAGTGGTATTGTACAGATTTTTTTGAAGAATAGAAATACTGATAGAGCCTGTTGCTATTGCAGTAGTAGTTAATGTTTATTACCACGTATGCTATTGTAGAAGAAGTTTATGTGCTATGGCTATTGTCGCTGCAGAGATATATACGTGTGTTGCATATGTGCTGTAGGGTGCTAACCTCTGCTAGTTACATATAGTTATTGGTATTTCCTGCATGAAAGGTACTGCCTTTGTGTTATATTCCCCTCAGGGAATTTGTGAAGGGACGTATTGTATGGTCTGATGGCACCATCTAGTGGTCATTTGTGATATACCAAAGCCAATGTGACATTTTGAATGAACAAATCTCTGTTAATGGTAGTTGGTACATAGATATATATTCTCATATTGTGTTATATTTTCATTTTCAGAACACACATACGGCATTCTGTACACCCAGTTAGACTTTTGCCAATAAAGTCTCTGAAGTGGAACACCTGGACAATCTGTGATTTAATCGATCACACCAGTGGTGGTTGGTGAATTTCGAAACTAAGAATTGGAAAGGAGCCGTTACGCTATACTTTCTTTTAAACAGTTTGTATGTTTCTTCGGTTTCCTGGGAGCAGTGCTGGCTGATTTTGTCTTTAAGTTATTGGAGTTTAAAGATCCAATCCAATCCAATCCAACTTTATTTCTAAAGCACTTCAAAAACAACACTGTCGACCAAAGTGCTGTACACATTAAAACAAAATAAATAAATTAAAAAAAATACAACTGAAGTAGTGCGAGTATAAAAATAAGACATAAAACACAGGTTGTACAGTAAAAGTCTTCAAGTGTTTGCTCACTTCTTCTCACTCCTTTTCGAATATGTAGATCTAATCCAGAAGTGTGGCAAAATTCTTCTGCTTTATGAAATTGTTTTGTATGCATGTGTATGGATATGTATGAATATGAGTCTTGGGTATGTATGTCTACATCTATGTATGTATAGATATGTTTGTATGTATGCGTATGCATATACAGTATATATATGGATAATTAATATCCATTCTTTGCTCACCTGATACTTGTGTTTACATATTCGAAATAAATATCTCAAACCAAAAAGTCACCTCTAAGCTGAGCTCCCCCTTAAAAGAGATTTAAGGGGGAGCTTCACCCGACCGAGTACTAAAACTGACCAATGTTGAAAGTTTCATATTGCACACACTTTTTGAAGATAAGGTATGCAACCTGTACACTTTTAGAGACCTCTAAACACCAACTTTA
Organism: Acanthochromis polyacanthus; assembly: GCF_021347895.1. NCBI lineage: Eukaryota > Metazoa > Chordata > Actinopteri > Pomacentridae > Acanthochromis > Acanthochromis polyacanthus. Next base: position 38,430,176 of record NC_067114.1, on the reverse strand, counting down.
CTGTGAAACCAATTTTTTTTCATTTTGAACAACTGGATTGAAATTAAGTGCCGATTTCCCAAAACTTGATTTTCGGACACACATAAACTGCCCCTTAATTTATCTTCTTACGCTTTTGACCAAAACTTCCCATTTTTGGCATGCTGGTAGTATAGGCTATGTAGAATGCACCTATTAGCCATTTTGTCATATTTCACTGTGGTTACCTTGGTAATGAAACGAAACAATTGCTACAAAGATTTTCATATATAACTCAGCATAGAATGAAGTTATCAAAAAAATGGCTAATAGGTGCATTCTACATAGCCTATACTACCAGCATGCCAAAAATGGGAAGTTTTGGTCAAAAGCGTAACAAGATAAAGCTTGATCTGCCTATCTCAGTGAGTGAGATGGATTGTAGGGAACCAGGAGGTCACACATGCACAAGGGGGCCAAACCATGAAGTCATTTAAAAACAAATAAAAGAAGTTTAAAATCAATACGGAGGTGCATGGGGAGCCAGTGGAGGGATTGGAGGATGGGAGTTATGTGATCAAATTTCCATGATCCTGTTAAAAGCCAAGGGGCAGCGTTCTGAACCAGCTGTAGTCTCGACAGTGAGGTTTTGCTGAGTCCTGAGTAAAGCGCATTGCAATAATCTAAACGAGTGGTAGTAAAAGCGGTAGTGCTTGTCAAAGTTGTGAGGAGATAAAAAAGGCTTCACTTTGGCAAGTTGCTTCAAATGATTAAAGCTTGACTTTACAACAGCACTGATATGGGCATCCAATTTAAAAACAGAGTCCATCTTCACACCCAGATTCATCACAACTGGTCTTACGGCTTGGGTTAAAGAACCGAGCTCAGCTTTGACCAACCGAGTACAGTCATTGGAAGAAAACAGCAATACCTCAGTTTTTTGCTCATTGAAATGCAAAAAATTCTAAGCCATCCACAATTTTACTTCTTCAAAGCATTCAAGAAGGGACTTGGACCATTTCAAAGGCAAATAAATTTGGCAGTCATCTGCCTAAAAATTAAACAACACATTATGTCTATGCACAACTGACCCAAGAGGCAACAAGTACAATAAAAAAGCAAGGGCCCAAGAACTGACCCTTGCGGTACGCCACACATCAGAGGAGCTGCAGTGGAAACAGAATCCCCAACCTGGACAGAAAAGCTTTTGATGGACAAATATGATTTATACAAGGCTAGACCTTTTATTCCCACCCAGTTCTCCAACCGTGACAATAAAATCTGGTGGTCCACCATATCAAAGGCTGCTGTTAGATAGTGTACACATTATCACCTGAGCATGCAGAAGTAAAATGCTTCTGATTTCAGCACCAAATCTGAAACCTATTGTAACTATTTCTATAAATATTTAAAATGAACCTTAAAGAGGTAACATGGAGTTAGGCTGGTATTCTTACATGCAGTTTCACTTAATGAGACAAAACAATAACAATAATAAAATATGCGTGACTCAGGTAAATAAAATTTGCATCATTAATGTACATATACGTGACCAAAATATGTCAAATTAAATTTATCTTATCAAGGTAATAACTCTTAAACAAAGTTACACAATCACAACTCAAAAACAAAACAACCAAAACTGATCCAATCTCATTTAAAGTAACTTGAGAGAAGCTTTATCTGTAAATAAGAGCAATGAAACAGATGCAATACCTCAGTGCAGAGGACCAACAAGATGTTCTGCAGCTTGTTACCACTAAAACTAACACCGGAGGAGTATTTAAGTCTGCCTTGTGTGAGCCACTTTTATCAAGATCAAAAGTTGAACTTGACTTGTTCAGGGGTAAATTTCCCTTTGCTCCTCCTGTGGATGTAGTGTGGGAAAAATGCCAAGCTACCTGAAATCGCTAAATGACAAAAGACTGAGGTGTTCTTTAGATCAAACTGAACAACTGAATTTAAAAAAGGCTTTTGAGCAGCATTGAAAATATGACAAGAATTTTATATGTCGATGAAAGGATGCCAATATTCTGACATCATGACCATGTACTCAGTGAAGCAGCTTTATTTAATGTTTTATTATAGTACCTGAAGGCGGAGAACAGGATGTTTTTCTAGAAAACAGAGACGCATTGTTACAGCATTGCTCCCATCTCGGCAGCTGTGTTTGAGGGATTTCATTTAAGCATGACTTATTCTAATCCTTAAGTAAAGTGCAGCATCATGATGAGGCAGTAATCAGACTTTACAGTGTCCTTCAACCCTCTTTTCTTCATCTACTCTGTTGTTGCTGTCTGTCAGGCCAGTATTTCTCTCTGCCTCTTATCAATTCAGAGTGACTTCATGGAATGTGTCACAAAAGATTTAAAGTTTTAGTTGAAGAACACGCAGCTAAGTTTCTGGTCATTTTGAAGTAACACAAATGAAACAATTCTTACTTTTGAGGTATATTTGTATTTACTGCTAACCCTAACCCTAACCCTAACCCTACTAAATAAAAGCAAAATGATTTTAACAATACAACTTATTCAAGGCTCCGACTTTTATGCCAGCCAGACATGACAGGAATTTTTTTTTTATCTCAAACTGAACTTATTTTCTATCAACAGTAAAATCGACAATTTTTGAGAATAAGAAATCTACAATAATTTTACTGGCTTGTAAATTGTTATCCATTGCTCATACCTTCACAAAATAAAAGTTTGAAAAGCATTTTCAAAATATCACAGCCACCAGTAGATTGTGTTCAAAACAAACTGAACTTACTAACGGTACTTTCGAATGTAAAAAGATTGTTGTGTTGCACATTTTATCTCATCACCATAAGACATGTGCCTCATATGTATCTATGACACACTTTTGCTGCAGACTTCGACGGGTGGAACACCTGCTGTCGTTTGGTTTGGTTGTCAGAACAGAAACGTACAATCTATGAAAATATTTGATTAAAGTTAACCATATACAAACAGGGGAATGTTTGACTGCCTAGCGCAAAGTTAATTCCTCACTAATCAGGTTTGTAATGTTTGTTAGCAGTACAAACACAGTTAACTAAACCAAACAAACATAGCTAATGATGAAAAGTATGTATTCTCCAGCAATTTGTTTAACTGTGGCTATGTTCATAAATTCTATCTGAATTTCAGTGTATCACCTGAACTTTTCCTTTCAGCTTTTCCCTTCAGAGGTCATCACATCTCAGCCTGTCCTCTGCATCTCCTTCTCTCACACCAACTACCTTCATCTCCTCTTTCACTACGTCCATAAACCTCCTCTTTGGTCTTCCTCTTGGCCTCCTGCCTGGCAATTCAAAACTCAGCATCCTTCTACCAATATATTCACTATCCCTCTTCTGTACATCTCCAAACCATCTCAGTCTGGCCCCTCTGGTTTTATCTCCAAAATAACCAACATGCTCTGTCCATCTGATGTTCTCATTCCTGTTCCTATCCATCCTGGTCACTCCCAAAGAGAACCTCAGCATTATAATCTCTGCCTCCCGTTTTTTCCTCAGTGCCACCGTCTCTAAACCAAACAACATCTCTGCTCCCACCACCATTTCCTACACCTTACCTTTCATTCTTGCTGATGTTTCTCATCACACCTGACACTTTTCTCCACCTGCTCCAACCTGCTTGCTTCTTCACCTCTTTTCCACTCTCTCCATTGCTCTGGATTGTCGATCCTCAGAACTTAAAATCCTCCACCTTCTTTATCTCTACTCTCTGTAAACTCAACCTTCCACTTGGGTCTATCTCAGTTACACTCATGCACCCTGTCTTGCTGCAGCTAACCTTCATTTTCTTCCACCTGCTCCCTGCTCTCACTACAGGTCACAGTGCCATCTGCAAACATCATAGTCCATGGAATTTCCTGTTTAATCTCATCTGTCCATGACCATAGCAAACAAGAAGGCGCTCAGAGCTGGTCCTTGATGCCGTCCCACCTCCACCTTGAACTCCTCTGTCACACCTACAGCACACCTCACCACTATCTTAAAGCCCTCATACATGTCCTGTAAGACTCTAACATACTTCTCTGCCTCTCCAGACGTCCTCATGCAACACCACATTTCCCCTCCCGCCACCCTGTCTTATGCTTTCTCTAGATCTACAAAGACACAATGCAGCTCCCTCTGACCTTCTCTATCAACATCCTCAAAGCAAATACTGCACCTGTAGAATTCTTTCTCGGCATGAAACTGTATGGCTGCTCACAAATGCTCATTTCTGTCCTTAGTCTAGCTTCCACTACTCTTTCCCATAGAGGTGTCACTAGGTTTTAAGGACAGGGGGGCTTAACCCCCAGGAGATGCACAGGATGTGAGCGAACATTTGATTTTACAGCTAACAGAAACTGAGAAATTGCTTATCCACATTAAGATTTAGATTTATTCAGAAATACTTTACTGTGTAAATGTTTTACACCACAGTGGCCATGACTTTTGCTCACAACACAATAACTCAGAGCTGCCAAGTAGTGACCAGACCTCAGAGTGAGATTTGGTTTGTGCAGGATGCTGATGGGGGGTCTGGGTGTCCTCCCCCAGAAAATTTTGAAAATTACTGATCCTATTTCCTGCATTCTGGTATATTTTGAGCATTTTGTTAAAATCTTATTATAGAGGGATACACCTGTCAACACACTTCCATCCTTGTCCTTTATCACCCTAACCTGCTGCACGTCCTTCCCATCTCTATCTCTCTGCCTTGCCAACCTATACAGGTCAGTCTTTCCCTCCTTACTGTCCAACCTAGAATACAAGTCATCGTAAGCCCCTTGTTTGGCCTTTGCCACCTCTACTTTCACCTTATGCTGCGTCTCGCTGTACTCCTGTCTACTCTCTTCGGTCCTCTCAGTGTCCCACTTCTTCTTAGCTAACCTCTTTCTCTGGATCCACTCCTGCACCTCCTCATTCCACCACCAAGTCTCCCTATCTCCTTTCCTTCCAGATGACACACCAAGTTCTCTCCGACCTATCTCCCTGATCACATTTGCTGTATTTGTCCAGTCATCTGGAAGCACCTCCTGATCATCCAAAGCCTGTCTCAACTCTTTCCTGAAAGTCAAGTCCAACCAGAATTTCTCCTTCTCCTCCCGCTCACATCCTACCTGTGGTGCATACCCACTAACAACGACCAACAGTTGTCCATTTTCCACCGGCACCCTGTAGGTCGACAGCACCGATGGCGGTCGTTGTTAACCTGGGCCTCGACCGATCCGGTATAGAAGTCATACATTTGATTCGCATGTTTGATTTGGCCAAAGTTTTACGTCAGATGCCCTTCCTGACACAATCCCAAAAAAAGAAAGAATTTGACGCAAATACAAACACAAAGGCAAAGTTATTAAATCTTCTGTTCTTTGTGTGTGTAGTCCTATTTCTTCTTGTACCTTTTTATAGTCACTGTGCTGCTTAAAAAACAAACAAGGTGTTGAATCCTTCCCTGTCACAATGCTTTCTGTGTGTTAAATGGTTGACAAAGAAGCTGCTTTATGACCTGGTTTCATTTTGTCCCTTCCTGGCATTGTTCAGGGTCCAAGTTATTCACTTCACCTGTCAGTGGTCATAATGTTATGGCTGATTGGTGTTTAAAGGAAGGGGCAAATTTTTCCTTATAGAAGATGGGTAATGGATCATAAAAAGGTGCTTCGGAATCAAGCTTTTGTTTGGATACAAGTGTTTAAATAGTTTGCGGTGGTCAACAATCAAATGCTTTAAATGATTTAAATATACTGGCATACCTTGAGTGGGAGAAGGTGAAAAAACAATGTTTGTTATTTCAAGTAACAACTCACCCCTTGTAACACATCTCAGCACACTTTATTGTGGGAACAGGCCTCAGGCCGGGATTTGAACTGGAGATCTTCTTGCTTCAAGGCAAAAGTGCTAACCACTACCAGACTGTGCAGCCCTATTAAACATTTCATCCGTTGGAAATAATACATCAACTGAGCAGCCTTGGCGGAGTACTGCGCTCTCTGAGTGCTTTTCTAGTTTCATTAGTCATTGATCTACTGTTAGAGCCTTAAAAATGGCCACTAGTGATCTATGTGGTTTAATTGTGCATCCATCTACTAGTAATGCCTTGGGGTTCCAGAAGCAGGAGAGCGTGCAAAGCTTCATGAAGGGAGCAGAGAGCGACTGGTGTAATGCAGAGTAATGCACTTCTTTTCTTTGTACTTCATTTGTACATTTTTGTGCTTTATTTTTACGTACAAGTGCTACATGTAAATGCACAGGATTTCTGTTTTTTTTTTGCAAATTCTTTTTTCTATGTACAAGTGTTACAAATGCTCAGGTATTTTGTTTTGCAACATGCATTTAGCCTAAATAACCATTTATTTCTACCACTTCATGTCCTGAGCATTGTGTTTTCCTTTTTCTATGTAGTGTTTAGTGACTGCTCAGTAGAGTATTTAATTTTGATTGACTTGAGGCATGACTTGACAGCAAAGTTCAGTTTTGAGCACAGATTGAACTGTTCTGGGGTGAAAGTTTGGTTTTGCAAGAAGAGTCCGAGGTTTTGTGAATGTAGCTTGAAAATTGGGTTTTGTGTTCACAGTTTAGGGAAAAGGAGAGCAGCTTTCCAGAAATGTGTCTTAGCAATCGAGAAAAACTGTAAAGTGATCTTCAGACAGCCTGTTGGTGACATTGTATATCCTAAAGTGAGCAAAGTGACCACTAGATGTCACCAACACACAACTGAAACAGATAAAGCCTTGGTGTACTCATTTTGCCTTGTTGTCTTTTATTTTGGACATATTTGGAGACATTGTGAACAAATTTCAAGTAATTTTTGAAAAGTTTATGTCAGTTTGGCCAAATAATTTAGGTAATTGTCAAGTTGTTGTGGATGAAGTGCAAGTAATTCTGAAAACACAAATTCATAAAAACTAGGAAACACTAACACATTATATCCTGTTTTGAGTGAGGTACGCAAGCGACACAGTCCATTTAGGCTGGATCCAGACCTGGACTACGCTCCTCCTCCTCCTCCAGTTCAAGAACAAGGAGGTAACAATCCACTCTTGGAAGCAGAAGGAGGTGATTCACCCCTAAACGAGAACAAAGAGGAAAAGACAGAAGAAGAGGCCTGACCTTCTCCCTCAGCTCCCCTTCATCCACTTCCTATGCAGAAAACCACAATGACAGACAGATTAATTTCCAAATAGCAGATATCCTGCTCTGCTCTTGTCCTGCAGCTGAACACACACAAGACCAGCTGCATGAGTATAAACGAGTAAGAAGACTGAGGATGGGGGATGGAGACTGGAGACTGAGGGCAAGGCCGTGGTGGAGGACAAGGACATGGAAAGGACACGGAAAAAACAGTAGTGTGGATCAACAAGGACGCTACGATCCAAAGGCATGCCATTTGCGTGGTTAGTGTGGACACTGATGAAAAGACTGACGAAGAATGATGACTGTGATATTTCAGTATCCTCCTCACCTCTTCTTATTATGTTATAAAATTCTACAGATTCTTTGCTGTACATTTATGGTCTCTGCTGCAAATCTGTTGCTGGTTCAATCTCATCACAATTTACCTCATTTGCAAAGAATTGTTACACTAAAAACAGCTAAATAAATCTGGATGAGGTCTGCTGCTGCTCTTTCAGTGTATCTCTTCCTCTCACAGGATGAGCTGTTTTTGGAGGTGGCTCCTCACTGGCAAAACCTGCAAATTAGGAGTGGAAAGATCTGAGACTCTGGCTCCACAAACCAAGACTGAACCTCACTGCCTTCTGTCCCAGGGAAGGGGATCCCAAATCGACGTCGGAGGGTGATGTGTCAGAAACCCTGGTATAAGAACATAGTTCATAGCACACACACACAAAATGGTTTCACAGAGTTGTCTAAACATTGGTGGAAAACCACCCTAAGGTTGTTTAGAAAATTCCCTGTTATGGAATCATAGATGCTGTTCCGCCAGATGAAAGATAAGATCTGTAGAGGGTGGATTTAGCGATTCATGCTCCAGCACAAAACTCCCAGTTGTTACACAAATTAGTTTCAGATCTGTGAAGCAGAAAAAGAATTTTCAGTGGTGGATTTTTGCTGCAGCTTTAAAGGACAACCTGGGAACTTTAAATGACTCTGCCAGTGAGAATGTGCTCTTATGCTATCTCAGACTATTTTAACACAGATACAGTCAGCCATTAATTGAGAAGGTAACTCTGATGAGCAAGAGTTAGCAGAGAGAGACTTTATAGATTCCCAGAATCTCCCAGGATCATTTGTGGTCAAGATAACTAATAATCATGTTTTGCTTTTTTAGCGAAAGCGATACGATTATGCAATTGTTGGAAATGTAGCCAGTCAGCCTCAGAATCAGACTTTCTTACAACTGCCCAGATCTGATTCCTCTTGCTAGCTCAGAAGTGAACCAGGAGCTTTTTCTGTCTTTTACACTAAACTAGTAAAAAAGGAACATGTTTGTCTGTATAATAACTGAAATTATGATAAAAATATTTCCAAGCAAGATTAGTGTCATCACTCAATAAACTACTGTGTGGCCCTAGTTAGAATTAAATAAATCAGGAAGGAAGGCTTGTTCACTGAAGTGCTTAAGATTTCTCTTTTTTAAAGGATACAGGGCGTGGAACGGGGGATTTCAGTGTCCCTAACAGTGCCGAACACAGAATGATTATTGAGATTGTTAGCAAAGACTGCTGTTGCTGAGTATTTATTTGGCATATTTGTTATTAAGAGGTCAATAAGAGAGGATTTGTCAGTACATTTGGGGTTAAGACAAGTGAATACTTTCAGAAGAGGCAGGAACACATTACTGGTCAGAATATTGGCATCCTTTCATCTACATATAAAGTGCTTAGCATATTTTAGATTTTGCTGAGAAGCCTTTTTTCAGTTGTTCAGTTTGGTCTAAAGAACACCTCAGTCTTTTGTCATTTAGTCCCATCCTGAAGCGATTTCAGGTAGCTTGGCATTTTTCCACACTACATCCACAGGACGAGCAAAGGGAAATTTAGCCCTGAACAGGTCAAGTTCAACCTTTGATCTTCATGAAAGTGGCTCGCACACGGCAGAGTTAAATACTCCTCCAGTGTTAGTTTTAGTGGTAACAAGCTGCAGAACGTCTTGTTGGTCCTCTGCACTGAGGTATTGCATCTGTTTCATTCCTCTTATTTACAGAAAAAGCTTCTCTCAAGTTATTTTAAATGAGATTGGATCAGTTTTGGTTGTTTTGTTTTTGAGTTGTGGTTGTGTAACTTTATTTAAGAGTTATTACCTTGATAAGATAAACTGAATTTGACTTAATTTAATCATGTTTATGTACATTTAATGATTTAAGTATTTTTTTACCCGATTTATGCATATTTCATTATTGTTATTGTTTTGTCTGATTAAGTGAAACTGCATGCAAGAATAGCAGCCTAATAACTCCATGTTACCTCTTTAAGGATACAGACACATTTCATATATTTGTAGATTGGAAATAGTTACTATAGGTTTCGGATTTAATGCTGAAATCAGAAGCATTTTACATCTGCATGCTCAGTGTTTAAGGTGATAATGTGTACATTTTTAAACTACAGTACCTTACAGACAAAATCAGCCAGCACTGCTCCCAGGAAACTGAAGAAACATGCAAACTGTTCAACATCTCTTTGGTAAAATACCAATACATTTGGTAAATTAGGAGTATTTTACTCTTTTAAAAGTAAAACCCTGTGCCAGATGTATTTTACTACATTCACAAGAATATATGCTGTTTCATTAGTTCTCTACCTACGTACAATCTGTGCAAGAACAGTGCTCTATCAGTATTTCTATTCTTCAAAAAAATCTGTGCAATACCACTGATATGTGCAGTAATTATTGTTATAGTAGTTATTTTTAGATTATCAGTACTTATGTATATTTTGACCTATTTTTTATTTTTAGACTAAATTCTTTGCTGTTGTGACATTGCTGATTTAGCCACTGTGGGACTATCTTATCATATATCGCAACTTATCTTTCCTTTCTTATCTTGTCTTGTCTTATCTGATCTTTCTTATCTTATACCACATCGTAACTGATTTTCCTTTCTTATTTTGTCTTATCTTTCTTATCTCACCTTTCTTGTCTTGTCTTGTCTATCTTAAATAATTGTCGACATACCCTCAAAATACATTATAGCAGGTGATACAGCTGTATTGAAATCTAAACTTTACAAGCTTCTTGTAAACAAAAGTTACACTGTCTGCATGACTGTGCATTTAATTTGCTTGAGGGAACTTTGACACAGTGTAATAGAAAACGAGAGGCAGATATGTCTGTAATTCATTGACTATTTGATGTGATGTTTGTTTTAATAACTGAGAGGACTCACTGTTTCTTGCAGTTGGATGATTTTTAAACCTATGCCGCTGTTTACATGAGCCTGTTGTCCTCTCCGGGTGTGAATCACTGACTTAATTTTGGCGGGGTCTTATGATGTAGTATGTCTTCTACAGTAAAATCTTATAGTCGAACCTTTAATGCATTATGGGTACAGTTTTATGTATAAGTAAAGTCTTGTAGAATAGAATAGAACTGGAGGGTGCACTGAAACAAGCTACATTAACAACAGTGAATAAGAAAATTGACTGCTGTAAAAAACATATGATCCCTTTATCATACATTTAGCATTTCCTGATACATTTTAAATGCTTATTGAAACACAGGATGCAGAACATTTACTCTATAATGTGTTAGTTATCTTTAAAAATATAAAAATTTGGTAAATGAAGTCACATGTTACATAGCACAGAGTGAGACATGATTACAGCTTCCAGTTTGATGTTGTTAAACATCTCTGTCTGCTAAACCAGATGTTTCTACTCAAAACTTCATGTTGGCTGACATGATAGTGACTTTGTATACTTGCTGCCCTCCATACAGGACAAGATGAAGGCCGAATATTCTTTGGAGCAGAACAGTTCTCGTAAAGTCTCTTTTGTAAGTACAGAACAAACAGCAGCTTCCACCAGAACGCTCCTGCTTTTGCTGCCTGACTTCTTTTCCTTTTCCTTTGTTTCTCTGGCATCATGTGTTGTCATTGCAGATATATTTGATCAACTTGTGGAGACTCTTTCGATGGAATATTGGCAACAAAAAAGCACAACTCTCTATTTCTTACTATTCAGCTCCACCTTTCATTCTGTCTCTGACTCCGTAGACCGAAAATGGTGTCCGATGGAGAACTGGATCTGCGGTCTCCAATCTAGAAGTCTATGATGTGGGCGAGAGTGAAACAGTCTCTAGTTCCTCATTTAAAAAATACCATCAGAGCCTGCAGACCCTCAAACCTTTCCGCTGGTCCTCACCACAGTCAGTTCATTGATGACACACTTTGTTTTTTCAGAGGCACTTGTGACATGTTTCCTGATAAATTGTAGACGCTTGAATATTTAATTCCCCTTATTTATTTATTTTTTGACTAGGTCCCACCCTTTGGACAATGCAGGTTTCTTTTCCTTTGCAACCTTCGCCTGGATGATCTCAATGATGTGGGCCATGTTCAGGAACAAACTGGACATGTCCTCTCTCAACTTGTCTCCTTTGGATGCAACCGACACAAGTGGAGAAAGGTCTGCTGATTCACGTTTCTCTACTGTCACTAGATGTAATTGCAGTATATTTCTAAATAAGACACATCACAAGTGTCCTTGCTGTAATTTGTATCTGTATCATCATTAAGATGTGTGGGGAAAGTATTCAAATATTGTGTGTCTTCCAGGCTTCAGAGAATGTGGGATGAAGAAGTGGCAAAGAAAGGCCCAGAGAAAGCCTCTTTGGTTTTTGCGGTTCTTCGTTTTCAAAGAACCAGGCTGATCATCTCTGTCACTGTGGGCATCCTTGCCATGTTGGCAGTGTTTCTGGGCCCAGTGAGTCTTCTGTGTTTTCTTAAATGGTCTATACTTACAAAACTCATCTACATTAGTGGTACTCAGAGAAAGAAATGTCTCACCAGCTCATCAGAACGTGACAAGCTGAGTCCAGTTGAACACTAATGGTACATGCTAAAGAGACCAGAACCACTGCTTAAAGCTGCAGTAGGCTGAAAATAAACACCAGATTTTTAAAATACATCGCTGTTCTCAGTCAACAATTGATTTGTAGCTTCCCCACTCTCCTAAGTGAAAATGTAAACGTCTGCACCACCACCTGCTGCTTTCATCACTTTGTTGGTATTTTAGACTGTCAGATTTGATCAGTGAAAAGCACCTGATTGGTTCAAATCTGCCATCATAGGCTGGATCTTCTCAAGCATGAAAATCTACACTGTAAAACATAAAGAACAAAATAAACTGATTTAATGAAAACTACTGACAACTAATTTTCTAGTTAATTGAAATTGAAATATCAAACTGTTATTTTCAGACAGCTTCTGTATTTAAAAAGATGAGTTCTCACAACTTGAACTGTTTTAACTTAGATTATGAACAATAGCATTATGACCACCTGCCCAATATTGTGTTGGTCCTCGTTTTGGTGCCAAAAGAACCCTGGCCCATCGAGGCATGGACTCTACTCGGGCCCTGAAGGTGTGCTGTGGTATCTGGCATCAAGACGTTAGCAACAGGTCTTTCAAGTCCTAGATGTTGCGAGGTGGAACACGGTTTGTCCAGCATATCTCACAGATGCTGGATTGGATTGAGATCTGGGGAATCTGGAGGCCAAGTCAACACCTCAAACTGGTTGTTGTGTTCTTCAAACCCTTCCTGAACCATTTTTGCCTCACATTATGCTGGTGCATTATCCTGCTGAAAGATTCCACAGCCATCAGAGAATACCGTTTCCACGAAAGGGTGTACATGGTCTGTAATAATGCTTAGGTAGGTGATACATGTCAAAGTAACGTGCACATGGATGGCAGAACTCAAAGTTTCTCAGCAGAACATTGCCCAAAGCATCACTCTGCCTTTTTCCCATAGTGCATCGTAGAGTTTCTAAGATGTTTAGGGCCAAATACAATGACTTCAGTTTTGTCTGAATTTAGTAGTCACCATTTTTAGTTACAGCAGTTTATGTGAACTTGTATTCTGTTGCCAGAATGATATAACTGGTGACAGAAAGCACAAATTCCTGCAAGTTGTCATTATGTAATCATTATACTGGGCTTTGCAAAAGTTCTGTTACACGGTTTCATGATCTTTAGAGACGTTTACATGTCGGAGTGAAAAATTCCATTAAATAAACTGAAAGTTCTACCTTATAGGCAGGTGTCCTTAATACAATTTTTTTTCTCCGGTGAAGTTGTATCAAGATGGAAGTCAAAAGAGTTGAGATATCTGCTCTCCTTCATGCTGGCCACAACAAGTCTGACAGAGCCAAGCAGCTGAACATCAGCCGGATGACCGTCCACAGAGTCGCGGAGAGGCTCAAGAATGGTGAAGACCTGAAAGATCTTCACCATTCTTTAGCCTCTCCGCGACTCTGTGGACGGTCATCCGGCTGATGTTCAGCACAAAGGAGAGCAGATATCTCAACTCTTTTGACTTCCATCTTGATACAACTTCACCGGAGAAAAAAATTTGTATTAAGGACACCTGCCTATAAGGTAGAACTTTCAGTTTATTTAATGGAATTTTTCACTCCGACATGTAAACGTCTCTAAAGGTCATGAAACTGAGTGTAACAGAACTTTTGCAAAGCCCGGTAAACCTCATATCCGCTACCATTTTTTGACAACATTGACACTCTGAACCTGTGGACTTTTAACATGATGTAAAAGCATGTAATGACTCTCACTGCAACAACAACACTGTCTGAAGCTATTTAAATACTGCATAGTCTAGTGTGATGACTTATGCTGTCAAGTGTTGCAAAGATCTCTTTGTCTTGTCAGGCTGTTCTGATCCATGAGATCCTAAAGTATATTGAAGACCCAGGGAAGTCCACAGTTATCCATGGTGTTGGTTTGGCCTTAGGGCTGTTCACCACAGAGTTCTTCAGAGCTTTCCTGATGTCCTTGATGTGGGCAATGAACATACGCACAGCAGTCAGACTGAAAGGAGCCTTCTCTTCAGTGGGCTTCCAGAAAGTCATCTCTCTTCGGGCGCACAGCGGCGTTTCAATGGGAGAGGTAAAAGAATGGCTTATACATGAACAATAAAGTTCATACTTGTTTAATGAAATAAATTTGTCAAAGAATGTTTTACAATCTTCATATGTCATTTGTAATATGTTCTTAGGCCTGGTGGGTATAGAAAACACATTTTTTGTCTTTAAAAGTTGATTGTTTCATGGGGAATACACCCCCTCTTCAATTACTGAAGGTTACCTGCCCTGATTCTCTTTGTCTCCCATCCAGATGATTAATGTTCTGACCAGTGATGGCCACAGATTATTTGAAGCTGTGTTGCTTGGGAGCTTTGTGATTGCCACCCCAGTGCTCTTTATTGTGTGCGTCATCGCCGCCTGCTCCATTCTGGGCTACACTGCCCTGACTGGAGTCTGCACCTACATCATTTTTGTTCCTGTACAGGTATGTAAGTGTGATTCATTATCAGACATACCGTAATTTCCAGACAATGGGCCGCTACTTTTTTCACATGCGTTGAACCCTGCGCCTTCAACAAAGATGAGGCTAATTTATAGATTTTTATGGGCTAACAAGTTTCATGCTGCCAATATGTTTAGCGTCATCTCATCAGACCAATAAAATTACCAAAGCATATGATGCAGCTTTTAAGTTAAAGGCAATCGATCTGTCTGTCAAAGAAGGAAATAGAGCTGCTGCACGTAAGCTTGGCATCAATGACTCGATGGTGAGACGTTGGAGACGGCAGTGTGAAGAGCTGACTCATTGCAAAAAGATGATAAAAGCCTTCAGAGGTGATAAAAGCAGATGGCCTGAGCTTAGAAATGTTCTTGAAGACTGAGTGAACACACAGAGAGCAGACGGACACCTGTGGCTACACATTTTTTTTCTTTTTAAATTTAGTCGGTGTAGCTTATGTTCAGTTGCACTCAATAGTCTGAACATTACGGTATTTTTAGGAGCAGTGTTTCAGATTTCATTCGATGCACATCACAATCAGAACTGGTAAGTTATGTTGCAGTTAACCATGGTGTAAATTGAAATAATAGAAAATACTCCATATAAGTTAGAAGCTTCATAAACCTAAACATTCTGGAGGACACAACATTGCAAAGTTATGCCTAAGGCATTTTTAGGCATTTTTCAATGGGGAAAAACAGAAAGACGAGTTTTTATAGGGTTTTTATCAATGACTAAAGTGAGTTTGTAACTAATACAACTGCAAGTATGACTTTAAATTAGATCTATTTTCTCATTTGCTACATGATTTATTATCAATAAAGTCTCCAATAGCCATGCTTTTGAAATGTTTCTCTTTTCAGTTTTTCTTAGCTAAGCTCATTACCAAGTTCAGATGGAAAACCATGCTGACAACAGACAGCCGCGTTCGCACCATGAATGAGATTCTCAACAGCATTAAGCTAATCAAGATGTACGCCTGGGAAGGTTCTTTTGAGAAGAAGGTTGCAGGTAAGATAGACAGCTCGATACATTTTTCATCTTTCTGTTGTATCAGATGTCATTAGTATCATTTATACTTTCTCCTTCATGTGAGCACAACCCAGCATGCTCATCATCACACTGCTGGAGGCACTGCAGGTTTTTGCAGAGGCTGCATCTGCCACATCCTCCCTCACACCTTCCATATGCTCAGTCTCCCTATATAGATCCACCATAAGTGTCAAAGTCACACCAGTCAATGGTCTGAGGGTGTGCAGCAGTGTGGATTTGACATCTCATGTCATATTTCATTACAAGTTACAGAAGTTTGAAACGTCCAGTTGTTTGCGAGGCCACGGCAAAAGCAAAAAAAGATTTACATTTTTTCATTCACCTCTTCCTCCCTCACCATGTCATTAATATCTGTAACAGTTTTGTTTTAACCTTTTACAGCCAACTGTGGGATTAGTGTAAATACAGTCATCTAATGAACTTCTCTTTGCTTGCTACAGTGAAGGTGATCATTGAACAAATGAAGCAAATTTACTATAAGTAAAACATATAACCCTTTTCTACTCTGCAGGCTTAAGGAACCATGAAAAGAATCACATACGGAATGTCTGTTACATCCAGAACATTAATCACAGCATTGCTGTCACCATCCCCACTCTGGCCACTGTTCTCACCTTCCTGGTTCACACTTTGGTCGGCCTGCCGCTCAACACGTCTAATGTGAGTACAACACCAGCAGTACCGTGCCGCCATGCGTACTCTGTGACTTCTATTTGTCAGGACGTAGTGAGAAGTAGTGATGGGTAGATGAGGCCTCATGAAGCGTTGGGGCACACTTCCCTAACTGTATTGACACTGTGTCGGTACTGGGTCACTCAATACTGATACCTGCTGGATCTTAAAAGTCATTACAGACAACCTTGGTGACAGACTCAACTCGGAATTTGTTTGGGTGAATGGTGCAACAAAAAACATAAAGATGGACCTTAAAAATGAAACTATGATACTACGATAATCAAGAAATAATAATAATGATAATAATAGCAATAGAGCAAGCAAAAGGGGTTGTCATCATTTTTCCCAGAACAGAATAGTGCAAACAGAATTTAAGTTTAAAATATCTTTCATATCTTTATATACAATCAGTAAGTAATGTGAATGTGTGTCATAATGTGAAAATCAAAATGAAAGTGTTGTGAATGTGAGGATGCTTATGTACTTTGAGGCAGGGGGAGGATTTTTTTAGTTTCATAAATTTTTATTTGGAAAAAAAAAAGTTTTTGTGATTTCAGTCTACTGACTGTTTCACTACATTTGGAGGAACTATGAAGCCCTAAATCTGCGGTCTAGAAGTGTTGATAGGATCAACACACTTAATGACTCCAGATTGGAAGCGGTGTCTGTGACTCGTCGCCTAAGGTGTTCGTGAAGATGTATTGCTGCCTGTGTGTGCAAATTTGAAGTGTTAGGCTCAAATGCAAGATAGAGCATTTTCATCATGGGGATGACCTCTCTTCTCTTCAGATAACTCCACTTTGGCTTGATGGAAAGGAGCAAGCACAAGAAGTGTTTCTCCTATGATGGTGAACTCATCAGCCGTAAGTGGAGTTACACACGTGGACAAAATTGTTGGTACCCCTCAGTTAAAGAAGGAAAAACCCACAATTCTCACTGAAATCACTTGAAACTCACAAAAGTAACAATAAATAAAAATTTATTGAAAATTAAATAATCAAAAACAGCCATTACTTTTGAATTGTTGATTAACATAATTATTTAAAAAAACAAACTAATGAAGCAGGCCTGGACAAAAATGATGGTACCTCTATAAAAGATTGAAAACTATTTGACCAGAGTGACATGATTAACTCAGGTGTGTCATTTAATTGACATCACAGGTGTTTCCAAACTCATAATTAGTCAGTCTGCCTATTTAAAGGGAGACAAGTAGTCACCCTGCTGTTTGGTGAAAAGGTGTGTACCACACTGAACATGGACAACAGAAAGCGAAGGAGAGAATTGTCCCAGGACATCCGAAAAAAAATTATAGACAAACATCTTAAAGGTAAAGGCTATAAGACCATCTCTAAACAGCTTGAAGTTCCTGTGACAACAGTGGCTCATATTATTCAGAAGTTCAAGACCCACCGGACAGTAGCCAACCTCCCTGGACGTGGCCGCAAGAGGAAAATTGATGACAAATTGAAGAGACGGATCGTTGGAATTGTATCCAAAGAGCCCAGAGCAACCTCCAAAGAAATTAAAGGTGAACTCCAAGGCCAAGGTACATCAGTGTCAGATCGCACCATTCGTCGTTGTTTGAGCCAAAGTGGACTTCATGGGAGACGACCAAGGAGGACACCACTGCTGAAAAAAACTCATAAAAAAGTGAGACTGGAATTTGCAAAAATGCATGTTGACAAGCCACAAAGCTTCTGGGAGAATGTCCTTTGGACAGATGAGACCAAACTGGAGCTTTTTGGTAAGGCACATTAACTCTATGTTCATAGACTCAAAAACCAAGCATACGAAGAAAAGAACACTGTCCCTACGGTGAAACATGGAGGAGGCTCAGTAATGTTTTGGGGCTGCTTTGCTGCATCTGGCACAGGGTGTCTTGAAAGTGTGCAAGGTACGATGAAATCCGAAGACTATCAAGGCATTCTGGAGAGAAATGTGCTGCCTAATGTCAGAAAGCTTGGTCTCAGTCGCAGGTCATGGGTCTTCCAACAGGACAACGATCCAAAACACACAGCCAAAAACATCCAAGAATGGCTGAGAGAAAAGCGTTGGACTATTCTAAAGTGGCCTTCTATGAGCCCAGATCTGAATCCCATTGAACATATGTGGAAGGAGCTGAAACATGCCATTTGGAGAAGACACCCATCAAACCTGAGACAACTGGAGCTGTTTGCTCATGAGGAGTGGGCCAAAATACCTGTTGACAGCTGCAGAACGCTCATTGACAAATACAGAAATCGTTTAATTGCAGTGATTGCCTCAAAAGGTTGTGCAACAAAATATTAAGTTATGGGTACCATCATTTTTGTCTAGCCCTATTTCATTAGTTTGTTTTTTTAAATAATTATGTTAATCAACAATTCAAAAGTGATGGCTGATTTTGATTATTTAATTTTCAATAAATTTTTATTTATTGTTACTTTTGTGAGTTTCAAGTGATTTCAGTGAGAATTGTGGGTTTTTCCTTCTTTAACTGAGGGGTACCAACAATTTTGTCCACGTGTGTAGTGACAGGTAAGAGCCAAATAAGCCTCCATGTTCACAGATGTCCCTAAGTCGGCTGTTATACTCACTGCCACAGCTTGCTGTGCTTCTATTTTCACTCGTTCTCATTTCTCTTCATATTTTTTGGCAACCGTTTCTTTGACAGTCTGAAAATTAAACCAAAAGCAAATCAATATATTTAAACTAAATCTTAAACAAACTGCATATATCAACTACTTTTCTCGACATTTTCTGTACAAACCTTTCTGACATATGATGGCTCAAGGACCTGAAGCAGTTCCCTGAAGCCCACACTCTCAACAATGCTGAGGGGTTGACAGTCCTTGAGGATGAAATTCAGAGCTGCCTGGTCCAACGCATGCTTCCTGGAAGCTTGATGGTCAAAAATGAAGTGACATAATCAAAATTATAAAAATGAATATGAATTTATTCTCAGTAAAGTGACCATAAGGAAGTTGTAAAATGTCTATATACTGGTGTTTATTCTTGGTGCATTTGTGACCTCATTTTCATGCCTCACTCTGTAATGCCTCAGCATTGTCAAGGTGCTTTTATTGATGGACAGTTGTTTCAAACAAATGCGACATTTAACCTCCAGAAAATAAAATGAGTAGTTTAAAGTAAGAGTCACCTTGAAATAGATTTGAGTTCTGATAGATCAAGGGGAAACCGAGAGGAACAGGATGAAACAACAAGGGAATAAAAACAAATACCTTATTTGCCGATGTCAGATCAAAATGGTCCCACACGGCGGAAACCTTTCTTTTTCTTTCTGGCTCCATGATAGCTTGAAGCGAAGAATTGCACTTCAAAAGATTGGTAATTCTTTGGGCAGAGATGCATCCTCTTGACAGACACGCTTCCTTTTAAGGGTCCGTATCTGTAGACACTACCTCCTTTTAAACACCGTTTGGCGCCTCAGTGACAGGCGAAACAGCAGCTGTATCGGTCATGTGACTTTCTTAAAACAATGCACGCACCGACACAACAGTCCGGGGTTTCGCTCTGTCAGCTCGACAAATGTGCTAGCACATCGGACCCATCACGGACCCATCACTAGTGAGAAGTCTGTATTTATTCTGAGAACAAGGAGCTCTGTTCTTCTACAGCAAATATGAATCTGCCACATGAAATAGGGCAGATTTGGCAGTTTTGTCCCGCTTTTTCCTTTATCTGTGCTCACACTAAAGCAGGACAAGCTGCAGACAGACAGGAGATATGTGGTCCATTTAAAGTCAGTAAAGACCTGTCAGTTTTGTATGATGTGGTATAATGGCTACAATGGTGTTGTGCAGTGTTTGAGCATTATTCTTTGTTATTGCCAGGCCTTTACCACTATAGCCATCTTCAACTCCATGAGATTCTCCCTTTCAATTATGCCCATATGTGTGAAAGCTCTGGCTGAGGCTGCTGTGTCGATAGCACGACTGAAGGTAATCTGTTTTTTTTTTTTTTTACTCTGCTGGTAATGGCTGGTTGTGCTATTCACAACTTAGGTTTCTTTTGTTATTATGTCATTCAGCAATACAAACTGCAAGATTGTGTTATCTTGTCTCTAGTAAAAGATAAAAAGCTCATTGTTCCCCCGTGCTTAGTGTATTTTATGAGTGCGGATATACTATGTGTCAATGTTACATTCTCATGACCCATGAGTGTCATGTCCCAGCAGAACATTACTTTCCAACAAGTCATTTCAGTCACCTGTCAGTGGTTTTAATTCTTGGCTGATCAGTGGATATTCATCACTACTATTGATCTGACTTGCAATAAAAATCTCATTTTCCAAAACATGAAATAACTTGTAAATATCATGTGTGGTGGCTGCAGAAAATATTGCTGATCCAGAATCCAGAGCTCTACCTGATGCAAAAGAAAGACAGCGACTGTGCGATGATGATGAAAAATGCTACGTTTTCCTGGACCAAACCAGGCAGCCAGACAGACCCTCCACACAGCTCAGCCAATGGAGTCAGAGAGCAGACGATGGATGGGAAGTGTGAGAACAGAGAGACTGAATCTTTGCCAGCCCTGAGAAACATCTCCTTTACACTGCCTAAGGTGAGCTTTACCTCAGAGGAGGATGAATCAGGACATCTTGAGTCAGTTAAAGGTGAACCAATAATGTCTGTATTGTTTCCTGAAGGGCCACCTTCTTGGTGTTTGTGGGAATGTGGGGAGCGGAAAGTCATCACTGATTTCCAGCATTTTGGAACAGGTTGGTTCTTCCTGTGTGTTTTTTGTTATTATCTTCTTGTATCTCTGCAAGCCTTTGACATTTTACTGGCCCTTATTTTTCACTGTTTATTGTCTGCCATTCTTTAATACCACCAATGACTCTCCTTGTCTTGTGTTTTTCCTCAGTTTAACAATTTAACTCAATTTAACTGTTGTGTGCATGCAGCTTTATTCTCATTTGTTTGTTTTAGATGCACCTTCTGCAGGGCTCAGTCATAGCTGATGGGACATTTGCCTACGTTTCCCAGCAAGCCTGGATTTTCCATGGAACTGTCCAAGAAAATATCCTGATGGGGAAACCTCTTGACCAGGCCAAGTAATTAATCACTTTGCTCACTTAATGATGGTCACTAATTCTAGCTAAATAGCTTGAAGGAAATGTGACAGTTGAACATGGAAAGGATGAAGTGTATTATGAACTAAGAGGATACAATATGTGACATTATTTTTGGTTCAGTTCAGACGGGACAGACAAGACACAGGAGGCAATCAACTGATGTAATTAGATGGTAGAATGCAGCTGAAAAACTAGTTAGAAAATTATTGTAATTACTAAACCTAATTCCAGTTGTTTACATATGTGTTTCGCTCTCCAATGGGCTTCACTATTGATTAATCCCTCTGAGGCTTGGCCTTTGCACCCTGACAAATCTTTACACTCAGCACCCAGTCAGGAGGTAGTATCCACACACTGACCCATGCTCTACAACCTCAGAGCTGCTGCTTGTCCTATGTGTGTGTGTGGAGATAATTACATCTGATCATTACAAAAGATTAAAAGGCTGTTTCAGGTCATAATTTATATTCATATTTTGGAAATAATGGACGACTGTCACACCTTCCAGCGAGCTGGCAACCTCCCTTTTCCTCTCCTTCCCTTTTCCCCTCCTCTGGGCATGAGTGTGGAATGTTTACAGGTGCAGATCACTGGCTAATTACCTGAGTTTGCACACCTGTGGCAGGGAGTCGTCAGCCCTTCTACTCCTCACTCTGCTCCATAAAAGCCTGGCTCAGACCACTACATGACACCAGACCATTGAATTACTCCCTGTTAGTCAACCCAGCCACGCTGCATGTTCTACTCAGTATCAGCTCTTGTGCTAACCCTGTTCTCCTCTTTACAGTTCATGACCACCCCTGCTTGCCTGCTCCGCTTGCCAGTCTTGCTTGCCAGTTTAGCCTGCCTGTCTCCTGGAGTACACGCCAGTGCCATCTGCCTTGGGCTAGCCAGATCACCTTGCCATTCTCCACACCTGCCTGCACCGCTTACCGACACCACTCCAGCTGCGACGCAATGCCACACGCCATGCTCTGTCCACATTCCCTCAGCCCCTCTCGTAGCTGGCCATTGCATAGTAAACTGTGTATTTGCAGTTTATGGTAATTCCGATATTAATTCTGCTGTTAGAGCCTGGATTATATTATTCCATTATTCCTATTTGCGCCTTGACCACGTTTGTTCGACCTGTCCTGCTTTTCTAGCTTGGTTGCTCCAAGTCCTGGTTAGTCATGCTCCTGTTTAAATCGTACTAATATGGTTCAGTCTGTCTGATGGTATCGTGAATTGAGTTTATAACTATCCATGTCATAAGAGATCATAAGCACCTCGAGTACATCCAAACGGCTGAAGTCTCGACGAGCCGGGTAGACTCTGTTCTTTGGTCGATTCTGTTTCTCACTCACATACCGACCCAGATCCTGGAATGTCAAGCCAGACGCCATCTCTCACCAATTCTCCTTGGAGGATTCCTCATCTGATCCTGAGGAAATCCTGCCCCGTACCTGTTTACGGGTGTCCCTCAGCTGCAAAGTGGAATTTCAGCTTCGCCATGCCCAGGCCCTCCAACCTGATCCATGAGGTGGACCATGAGACACACTGTTCATGCCTTACCCTGTACGCTCAGGTCCTCCAATGGACACTTCCCGCCTGTCCTGCCATCCTGGTGTTTCTTCGGTCGAGATTTTGGTGTCCGTCCATGGACAGCGACACCCGTGATTTCGTTGCCACCTGCACCACCTATGCTCAGAATAAGACCCCCAACCAGGCCAGCGCTGGTCTCCTCCAGCCTCTGCTCATTCCAAAGAGGCCCTGGTCTCACATTGCTGTGGACTTTGTAATAGGATTACCCACTTCCAAGGGCAACACCGCAATTCTCACCATTGTGGACTGTTTCTCCAAGGCCCCCACTTCATTGCTCTGCCCACGTGCCTTCTGCCAAGGAGACTGTGCCCTGATTCTCCATGTATTCCACGTACCGAGAGGGCCAACCAGTCCTTGGAGAGATTTCTGTATAGTGTCACTTTGCATAATCTATCAGCCTGGAGCACCTATCTTTCCTGGGTTGAATACAACTCATGGTCCCTTCAGTTCAGATGTTCATGAAGAGGTGTGAGAGAACCTGGAGGAAAGCCCAGATCGTTCTTTGGCGGTCCTCCCGTAGGATGGAGTTACAGGCCAACCGCTGTCGCTTCCTGCCTTCTGTGCATGAACCTGGCCACAGGGTGTGACTCGGGCTGGGCGATAAATCGAATTAATTCGATTAATTTGCCTTTTTAAAACCTGACAATTTTAAAATTTGCCAAATCGTAAAATCGAGGCGAGCTTAAATATAGAACAATACAGATTCTTCTTCTGCCTTTCACGATTTTTGCACTGGCATTTATTTCCACCTCTCATCTCCTTCCGCCAAAACACTCACACCCCCTTCATGGCGGACACAACAGCAGACGAAGAGTTGGTCGCGAGAAAAGGGCCTCATGTTACATCGATTATATGGAAGTGGTTCGGCTTTGACAAGACTGACACAGAGCAAACTACAGTCGTGCAAGGTTTTCAAAAGTACTGTGAACACGAAGAGTAGCAGCACAACTGACCTCTTTCAGCACCTCCGGCAGAGGCATCCTAAAGAATGGGAAGAGTGCTCACAGCTATGGGAGTGCGGCATGGCCAGCACTAGCCATAGCAAACAGACCGCAAAGAAACAACAAAAATCGATTAAAATCGTAATTGTCCAAGAAGACAAAAAAAATCAAGATTTTATTTTTTGGACATATCGCCCAGCCCTCGGTGTGCCTCAGAGCCAAACATCTTCCCCTCCATGCAGAGTCCAAAAGATCCACTCCCCATTTCGTGGGACCTTTTGAAATTGAGAGGATTATCAACCCCAGTGCTGTCCAGCTGAAACTCCCAGCCTCTTTGCATATCCATCCCACGTTCCATGTGTTCCAGCTAGTAAAGGACAGTGCTCTGTGTTTATAACTCTCTGTGGTCTTTTACAATTTGACCTTCAGCCGATAGTTGTCACCCTTGTGCGTTATCTGTTCAGTTGCTACTCTTAGTAATCATCAGTTTCAGATTCCCTTATTGACTCTGTGTACATAATTGTCTTTAGAAATTTATTGTACATCAACCATTATTGTATTTACAGTATTGGTTTGCTATGTCTTTGTCGTTCTGCATGTGAACGTCCCACCCGCTCTGTAACAAAGACCCAGTGCTGTGGGAGGTATTGCTGCTTCTTCAAAGTTAGTCTCTTAAGTCCTCCTATCAGAGGGTCAAATTTCTGTTTTCATAAAATTGGGGGAGATGTGTTTCCCATGAAATCTACTCTGAAAAAGTGAGACAAGCACTGAATGCATTGGAAATTGTGGGAGGGATACAAGCTCTTGATTTAGAGTGAGTGAAGAAATCTGTCAGGGTGCTGAGGCAGATCTTTGGAGGTACAAACTAAAAGCGTGTTGGTAGACACAGTAGGTATTGAACGTAACCCAAAGGCAGATAAGGTAAAAGAAGCACAGATACATGAGGAAAGTGATTTCGAAACAGTTAATAACCAAGCTGAAAGACTAACTAAATGGCAGATAACCCCAAACCATAATAGTTAATATGTTACAATTGTTCCTGTTGACCCCACTAATTGCAAAAACAGCCTAAGCCTTAAGTATTTTTGGGGATTGTTTTCACATGGAAAATATTTACTTTCCTGTTGTCTTTGAGTTTACGCCTGGCAAGGTATTCAAACCAGAGCAGAGGTTATCTCCATTGTGTGAGAAGATTCGTGCTGACAGAGCTGGTTTGAAGGCAGGATGATGATCTGGTTACCATAGACTCATGAAGAGTAAATTTACTCTCGCCATAACCTTTCCTAAAAGCAATTGAAAGCATTGTTAGTGTGCATCTTCTAAAAAGGAGTGAGCTAATATGAATAGTTCTTTAAATCACTGTTCCACAGATATGACCGAGTTGTGGATGTCTGCAGCCTCAGAGCTGACCTGAAGATCCTGCCTTATGGTGATCAAACTGAGGTAGGTGCTCTCCAAAGTTTCCAATCTCTTTTAACTCTGTAATGATAATAACCCATAATTGATGTAACAACACACACAGAGGTGATGTTAAACGCCGACGTTAAGTTCTGGATTCACCTTCATTTCCATAAATGAAGGCCACATAGACTTGTCACAACTCTTTATAATTTAACAGGGCCACATGTGGTTTTAAGTCAAAGACATGAATGAAGCTGAGGAACATGTCTTGTACTTTATATTGAATAGTATTTGAAGTTATTATGATCACAATGGTCTGGTTAGTAGGAGCAGCACAACTATTTCATGAATATCCTCAGTTGAAATTTCCATGATCGCAGCAAAGAGTTTTTATTCCGTTTTTGACCAGGTGTCTCAAAGTTTGAGCTTACTGTCACCGCAAACTGATCGTTAGCGTTTTCACATTTAGACACACAAGCAGGCAGTGTCACACTCTGGCACTCTATGTTCTCACATTTGTGCATTCTTACAAACAAGGCTTCATGGCTGATGGACCCCACAGTGCAGACACCAAGAAAATGATTTTTTTTTTTTAATTTTAAAGCAGCAGGAAAATGGGTCCTCAGGGTTGAACAAATTACTGGAAACCTGGGGCTGAGCCTTGGTCTGGTTGCTTCAAGCCTGAGGTGATGGCTCAGTCTTGGGCTGGTAGTCTGTAGTCTGAGGTTGAGGAGGAGCCAGGTGAAGATCCAGGAACAGAGGCTAGAACATCTGTGGAATGCATCAACAGAGTTACATTCTGGTATAAGATGAACATTTAAAGCAGGCTTGACTGTCCTGATGTTTGAGACTGCAGCACACAGACACAAAGAGGGAGAGAGAAACTATCTGCAGACAGGAAGACTGGAGGCAGAAACTGAGGACATGACAGCGTATCATGTCAGTTTACATCTTTTACTGTGAAACTTCATGTTCAGAGACACAACAATAATCACATGTATGAAGTGAGGGAAGTTTACAAACTCTTGGATGACAAAATTAAGCTGCATACCAAGTGTTGTCTATTGATTGTTGAAGTTTCTTGTTCTTGAAGTCCCAGTCTGCCGTCTCTGTATTTACTTGCAGCTGTGACCACTTTGTCGTCTTCACTATCGGTGCCTGTCTCCGTATGCCCTCTCTTTTTACAAATGCAAATCCTGTCTTTATTTATTCTGTTGTAAAAGTGGATTTTGTGAGCAGACCTTGTGGCTGGTGGTCTTTTGTTGTTTTGTTGGCAGATTGGAGAGCGGGGGCTGAATCTGTCAGGCGGACAGAAGCAGAGGATCAGCCTGGCCAGAGCTGTCTACTCCAATAAGGACATCTTCCTCCTTGATGATCCGCTCTCTGCTGTTGATGCTCATGTGGGGAAACACATTTTTGAAGAATGCATAAAGAAGGAGCTCCAAGGAAAATCCATCATCCTGGTCACACACCAGCTCCAGGTAAGCAGATAGACGGTGCTTTATTCTTTAGCCGATACTGAACTTAAATCATAGATATCATGTTAAAACTGTTCTTCACTTAATTTCCCATTTCAACACATTTTCTCACTAAGAGGCAGTTAAAGGGTAATCAATATAGGCTCTATATACCTACACAAATTTACTATGAACTTACTTTAGAAGGAATCAACACTTCATAGACACTTCTGTTTGCATGATAATTATGATGCTTAAGGTGGCTTTGCACACATGCA
The DNA here is from genome assembly GCF_021347895.1 of Acanthochromis polyacanthus. NCBI lineage: Eukaryota > Metazoa > Chordata > Actinopteri > Pomacentridae > Acanthochromis > Acanthochromis polyacanthus. The sequence continues at coordinate 38,403,248 of NC_067114.1, read as the reverse complement.
GGAAAAAGTTGTGACATTTTGCCTGCTCTGTCTAAAGGCAACACAATCTGACTGCCAGCACTTCTATTCCTTCATTTGTTTAATATGTATAAAAACCAGAGTGCACCATTAATATGTCATGTTTGGGTGGCAGACTATTTCTTTGCCCTGAGCAGTAACTCCCTTAAGTCTTGTAATCACTTGGAGGATAATGGAGAATCACAATAAAAAATCTAATGGACATGTTTACTCAAATATCAAACAAGGTATGACATTTTAGTACAAACCAGTCAAAACTCTGAGCAATTACAGAACATTCTGGGTCAGTAAAGTTACATAATGATGTTGGTAAAATACAGTTTAAGTCATCTTGTTGCAGCAAACTAAGTGAATGCAAATCACCCGTCAGGTAATGTTGTGTAATTTCTACTGCTTCCTCTCAGTGTTATCTCCTTAATGAGTTGTGAGTAATATATGAGTCAGATAAGAGCGTCTGTCAAACGCCATAAATGTTCATGTACACGGGACTGCTGTTTAGACTGCATTGTAAAACCCTGGCTGCAGTTCTGAGCTGTTCTGTTGATGTGGTTGTCCTCACATGTGTCCCATAGTATTTGGAGTTCTGTGATGATATCTTGGTTCTGGAGGATGGTGAGATCCTGGAGGCTGGAAACCACGAGGACCTGATGGCAGCTGAAGGTCGCTACGCTCAGCTCATCAGTAACTACAAGTTAGAACAGTCCAAAGTACGAGTTTCAACAGAAACTTTATTGTGGCTGCATTACTCTGTCAATATGCCTTTCCTCAAACATAAACTAGCTGTAAAACCTTCTCAGTAGTTCTATATCATTATTAGTCCGAGCAGACTCAGCAATTCCTCCCCAAAGTCTGCAGTCTGTCTGTGATTAACGACTTGATCTCATTTGTCATCAGAGCACCAGTGTCTCTACACAGGCAGTCCGTGTAATTTATAGGCCGTCTTCCTTTGTTAGTTTTTCCACTGGTAGGCTCCATCACCAGTTCTTTAATGGTTTAATAGCTCAAGAACAATGAACACAATGACTAAGGAAATCACAGTCCATAGGTTTGGCTGGGTTTGTTGTTGTAACTCTGGATTATTTTGAATGCCAGACTGATCAAGAGGAGGAGGAGGTGTCACCCCAAGATGCTGTCCAGCTGCAGGACGATGAGCTCAGACAGCGTGCCGACAGCGGGATAGTGAACCCCGGTATGGAAATGAGAGGAAAACCTAATAGAGAACCTACAGAATGAAATATTTGTTCAAGGTGGAGCTTTTAATTCTGAAATAATGCTGGACAGAAACACATTGCATAATATTTTATTTTGTGAGTGAAACCTGTGACATTGTCCACAGAGCTCTGATCATCCCATCAACACAACATTAGTGTCTAAATAAAGTTAGAAAAAACAAAGCAATCTTTATTCTGTTCTAAATGTATTTAGTTTTTTCTCTTCAAAAAGAAAACAACCAAAAACAATCAAAAAGTACAGATAAGAATACGGCTACAGTACCAATAGATAAGCAGTACTGGTAGAAGTAGTCATACTGTTAAAATGTGAACTATTCCCATCCCTGTTCATGATAGAGATCAGCACAAAGACACACCAATAAATATCTGTAGTAGCATTTTATAACTAGTAGAAATGCATCCTTGAAAGCAGCATAATGCAAAGAATCAGTGAGAACATAAATACAGAGAACATGTTCTAGTAGATTTGGCTCAACTCTCTGTGGAACAAAGTTTTTTAAGAAAAGAGTCGTCTCATTAAAGAGCATTTCTAGAAGGAGGTCAAAGTTAGTAAAACAAAAACAGACCCGCATCCAAGCAATGTTTTGTCATCGAGCCATTTTTTTGCTATTATTTGAGTCTACAGAAGAGATGAATTAGTGTCATTTACGGTTATTGCCTTCACAACACGTTGGTTTACTTCTGAGAATATGTCAAGAAAAACCAGAACTCCTTTTTGTTCTTTCTGAGATGTTGTGAGCATCATTCCATCATGATGGAAACACTCCACCTGATGTTTTTTTATGATACATCACTCAGCCATTATTTCCTCACAACATCCAGCCTCATTTCTGTTAACTGCAGTAGTGTACGAGATCGTCATGTCAGGTTCTGTGTGGTAAATAGAAGTGTATACTGACTGACATCTGTGCTTCCTTCCAGCATTTGATGATGATGAGAAGGATGATGAGAAGGATGATGAAACAAAAGCTGACCAAATGTGTAAGTCTGCAAAGCTTATTAAAGCTAGGGTAGGCAATACTTGTTCTGCATCACTGGGAAAAAACATTTAGTCGCCTCAGTATTTTATAAATCAAGTGGTCTTAGAGGAAGATCGAGCCAGTGACAGGAGATTTTAGCCAATCAAAAGCTTTTCTCCCCAAAACAGGTGTGATCGTGTAAATAGCAACAAAGTTCACTGTGAAAGTAGGATGTGGTGTTGCAGTGGGTTAAAAGGAGGATGTTCACTTAGCAGAGTAGGGTAAAGCCATAAATGATTGACTTTTAGCATGACCGTCCTCGTGTGTTTGAAGCATGTGTTCATCCAGTGGGAGAGGCTTTCCCAGATTTTAGTTTAAAACCTGTTGTTACTGCAGAGTTAGCCCCGAGTTCAAATGTCATTCATGCATTCTCTGCATGGAGGTCAGACTTTAACAGAATACAGGCATGCGTCTTGTTTTGTTAAAGTAGTATCTGTACAAATGATTCATCTGTAGTTCTATAAATGTGTGACTCCTTGTGAATGTAGCATTTGTCTTGATAATGCAGTCTTCAGGGGACCAAGTCCCTTCAGGTTGTTGTTCTGTTGAAACACAGTGCAATCAGTCAGGATATCAGCTGATGTAAATGGTTCCTTTATTCTAAAATATATATTTCTTCCTCTGAAGCAGCTGTCAAAGCTAAAAATCAGCTGGTCAGTCAGGAGCTGTCCACAGAAGGGGCTGTCTCCTGGAGGGTCTACCAGCAGTACTGCAAGGCAGCAGGAGGTCTGATTCAACACACACACACACACACACACACACACACACACACACACACACACACACACACACACACACACACACACACACACACACACACACACACACACACACACTGACATGATTCTGAACAATAATGTTTACAAGTGCACCACCTGGTTGGTTAACTTTGGTGTGTTGCTGCAGGCTACATCATCACCTTCCTCACCATCCTGAACATCGTCCTGATGATTGGATCCACAGCCTTCAGCAACTGGTGGCTCAGCCACTGGCTGGGACAGGGTAATGGGGTGAGAATCATCTCTCTTGTTTCCGCTCCTGAAAAGTAGTACAAAGATGCTGCTGCTCCTTTCAGACCGTCACTTTTTTACTTTATCAAGCCTCTGATGACTCGATCACATCCATCTGAGAGTCTCACTGCTTTAATGGAAGGATGAATCTCAGAGAAATGTGACCTTTTCCAGGTCACAGTATCAATGTCACAAATTGGGATCAATTTGATTGTTGACCTAAAACAGTGCCGAATGCTTTGTTTTCATTTTGCAGGTCAAAACTAGAGTTTCAGTGTTTCTAAATCTGTCATATGTGTGTGGTGACAATATCCACAATAAGACTAAACAGATTCTTCAGTTATTCATGTTTTGAGTTGTTTCATTTCTCTCCAACCCTGGTCACCACTAACCTCATATGTTTTCTCTGTTTTGTCCCAGTCATCCAGCAACACAACTTCAAGCCAGGGTGACATCTCACAAAACCCTGACCTAGAGTTCTACCAAATGATTTATGGTGTGGTGATAATTATCACGGTGCTGCTTGCGATCAGCAAATGCTTCTTTTACACTCATGTCACCTTGAATGCTGCCTGCAAATTCCATGACAAAATGTTCAAGAAGGTAGTTGGATGTCTGAACCCAACCAAATTATATACAACACAGATTTCAATTTTAAACCTACTTCTTATTCATCAAAAGTCAACTGAATATGTGATAATTTTAAAAAAAGAGCATGAAGTAGCGGCTAATGAGTGCTGAAAAAGTTTTGTTGTTTTCATCCCTCAGATTGTTGCCAGTCCAATGAGTTTCTTTGACACAACGCCAACAGGCCGCATCCTGAACCGCTTCTCTAAAGATCAGGAGGAGGTGGACACCGTGCTTCCCCTCCACATGGACTCTTTCTTACAGTTTTCTCTGCTTGTTATTTTCGCAATTGTCATCATTGCGTTCGTCTTCCCTGTCTTGCTGGTAGCTGTGGTTGTTCTTGGAGTTTTGTTTTCCCTCATTCTCTTGTGAGTTTGTACCAGTTAAGTCTAAATATCATCAAATTCATTACTATGGGGACTGTAGGAAATGTGTGGAATCTGAGAGATTTTTAAAATAGTTTTATGTCTTAAAGCAGGCTTGTGACAGTAAAGAGATGTTCTGGGTCTGCTGAATATGCTGTGATTTATCTGCAGTGTATTCCAGAAGACTATCCGTCAGATGAAGAAGATGGAGAACATCAGTCGCTCTCCCTGCATTTCTCTCACCATCTCCACCTTGCAGGGCCTCAGCACCATCCATGCCTACAACATAAGAGACAGCCACATCAAAATGTGAGATACCAGACTTCCTTAAAGGTTCTGTGTGCAACATTCATGCAGGGCTCAGTTGGTAGATGGGGTTGTCCACTAATCGCAGGGTTGGTGGTCCACATGTCAGCTCTGCCACTTGTGGTATGTAAATGTGTGCGTTAATTGCTCGAATGAAAATCTCTTTGGAACATAGACAGACTGGTAAATTGCTCCTTCTTCACCAAGATAGTTCGATACAACACCCGCGTTACTGCTGACGCCACACCAATCCACCTGTCCATCTCTTGCTCTATTTTCACATCACTCATGAACAAGATCCCGAGACACTTGAACTCCTTTGCTTGGGGAAGCAGCTCCCCCACAACATATTGCATCTTTAACAGAAAAAAGCTTATTTACCATCTCTGCCTTACGTTCATCCAGTGCAGGACCACCAGGTGATACCTTATTGACAGTGTCTCTGATACTTGTCTGCATTGTAACCACTGTTTTATTGATCACTGGGGTTCGTTTGTTTTTGTAGGTTCAAGTCCATCAATGACATTAATTCCAACCACTTCTTGCTGTTTCACTCTGGCACACGCTGGCTGTCTTTCTGGCTGGATTTCATGGGTGCAACAATGACCTTGTTGGTGGCTCTGTTCGTAGTGCTCAGCAGTAATGAACTCATCAATCCAGCTTTGAAAGGCTTGGCTTTATCCTACACTATTCAGGTAAATCTGGAAAATTGATTTATGCATGTTCTGTTTATTTTTCAAAGACATGCTGCAGCAGGTGTATTAACAGACTTTTTTCTATGTCTAGTTGACAGGCCTGCTTCAGTATGTAGTGAGACAGGCAACAGAAGTGGAGGCAAGGTTCAACTCTGTAGAGCGACTGCAGGAATACATCACGGTCAGACCTCTCTCCTTCCACCAAACCGTCTGTCCTGGTCTTCTTAAACACAAGGCCACCAAGTTTCAGTTTGCAGTGAATTATCCTCTGAGATCTCTTCTGTTCCTTCCCTTAAAGCTTGTGTTTGTTGTGTTTGCAGGGTTGCAAATCTGAGGCCCCAAGACACATAAAGGATGCTCAGATCCCAGAGGACTGGCCCAAGAGTGGAGTCATCACCTTCCAGGACTATAAGATGAGGTACAGGGAGAACACACCCATTGTACTGAACAGGCTGGATTTCTTCATCCGAGCTGGAGAGAAGCTGGGCATTGTGGGAAGGACAGGCTCTGGTGAGGCCCTGAATCCTTTATTTGTTGCCTATATCTTTGTTATTCATTCAGGTGCTGGATTTGGGATGTTCGAAGAATATCAAGTCAACTTAGACATTGTTGGATAATTGAGTGGCTGAAGCAAAGTGTTTCTAATGATCAGATTGAAGAGCAGAATCCCTCCACAGTCCTGATGTCAAACACAGTGTTATGTAACTCTGACACACTGTGACAGCAGTTGTAGTTCAGTTTTCAGTGACTGTACTCTGTGCTTCGTGTATTTAGGGAAATCCTCTTTAGGCGTGGCTCTATTCCGACTAGTGGAGCCAGCAGGAGGAACCATCCTGATAGACGGAGTGGACATTATGGCCATTGGTCTGCAGGATCTGCGCAGCAAATTGTCCATCATCCCCCAGGACCCTGTGCTGTTTAGTGGTACAGTCAGGTAACCTGAGCTAGCCCAGAACTCCACCGAGGTTTCTGCTGATACACAAGCACAAAGTGTTGAGTGAGTTATTCACTTGGTAACAGCTGTGCTTGCTTACAGGTACAACCTAGACCCTTTTAATAACTACACTGACGAGGACATCTGGACCACACTGGAGAAGACCTACATGAAGGACACTGTATGTTACCAGTACAGTATGAAGCACAACACATTATCAGCACATTCTTTGTCTAATCTGTTTGTTTTTATTGAGAAACTGCAAAATTTTGGACTCTTGGACTTCAGTCATCCAAGTGCGCAGAACCATAATGGAATCTCTTTGTGATACCAAAATACTTAAAGCCTCAAAGCGATTGAGCAACTCCTTCATCCCATCAGCCATTAGACTGTACAGCACCCAGAACCTCCTAACAGCAGAGACTGTTTTCAGGAATATTCAGTGTTTTTTCTTGCCCAGCATTCATCCCCTTCTCTGCTCACTTACAACATCCATGACAATCGATCTGCACAGTTTACATTGAAATGTATACAATACTTGTACATTTGTTACTGTATTGTATTCTGTAGACATATTGCACTTTATTTTTTATTTTTATTACACTTCATTTTTATATTTCTCTTTCTCAACTGAGCTGTTGTCTCGAGTGGATAAAGGTGTATCTTATCTTGTCTAAAACCAGCCAATGAAGAAACAGAAATAGTTCTAATACTAACAGTTAATCAGACGAAACATAGAGACAAAAAATCCTCCTGAAATAGAACTTAATAAAGAATTTGTTTTATTTTTCACCATTCCAGTCCGAAAAATGTATCAATAGAAATATGATCATTAATACTGTGGGATAAATCACTCACTGATTTAAATAAACTATTTGAGTTGCAAACTTTTGATAAGTCGGGCTGACAGAATGCTTTTGGTAATTGCATCGACTTGTATATCATCATATTAATGTTGATTTCAAGATATATTTCTGAATTAATTTAAATCTAAATTCCATTTGAGGTTACTTATTGAACAGGTCTTTAACTTAGTTTTTCATCACCTTGAGTTCAGGATTTCAGTTCCCCTCCCTGATGTTCACATCCCTGGACAGTTTCAGGTGGTTGCCTCTGGTATTAAAAAATAATTACAATTCATTCTTCTAATGTGGTGTTCTTTGTCGGTTCAACATAATTTCACCAGAAGTTGTCATAACTCAAAAACATTGATGTAAACTATTGTGTTAATGCTTTTTAAAGCTTGTGGTCTGTCCTCTTCATCCCTTTTTATTGAACTATGTTTGGTGTTAAATATGACTTCATGTCATCAGATCTCCAGACTGGAGGGGAAGCTACAAGCAGAGGTGTTGGAGAACGGAGAGAACTTCTCTGTAGGCGAGAGACAACTGATGTGCATGACAAGAGCACTACTCCGTAACTCCAAGGTCTGTGCTTGTGTAGGGTTCATGTAAATATAACTGGGAGCTCTGAGGTTCTTCTTCCACCAAAGAGACAAACACTTCATTTTCTGCATTCTGATCAAGTTTTATGAACCGCTTTGTGCCTCCTGCATCAATTTATGGTGGAATTATCTTTATTTCTTAAACAAAATTCAGGCTCCAGGGGACAAAATGCATTCAAAATGATGAAATCTACTGCATAACTGTGTTGATTTCAAATATTTATTCTATTGTAGATCAACTTTTGTCACTGAGCTTTATCCCTGCAGAGTTTGGGATGTCGCCTTTTTAAATGACAGTTCACGCTGCTGCTGTTGCATTCCTGCTGCTACAGGCTGCATAATATTCATCAGTCAGACTGATGCTTGGAATTCCTCTTCAGCATTTCCATCAACATGTTCAAGCAGCATGATTGCTTGTTAGGTCTTTTAAACGTGTTATGTATTTAATAACATGTCTGTTGGTCTAACTGTCCTCCTTCCTCATTAGTCCTTTGTTCCGCATTAATCGTCCCTCCTGTTATTCTGCAGATCATTCTTTTGGATGAGGCCACAGCCTCCATCGATGCAGAGACTGATGCTCTGATCCAGAACACCATCAAAGACGCCTTCAGTGATTGCACCATGCTCACCATCGCACATCGCATCAACACCGTGATGCAAGCAGATCGTATTCTGGTCATGGACAAAGGAGAGGTAACAGACTAAAATGATTATACAGAGAAACTAAATGCATGTGATCATAAACCTGAACTTTCTTTGTGTTGTTGTGTCCAACAGGTGGTAGAGTTAGACAATCCAGATGTCCTGAAGCAAAGACCAGACTCCATGTTCTCCTCCCTCCTTGCTGCTGCCAACACTGTGAATACATAAACCAGAGATCTGTGATAGTCAGTATTGCAATGCTGTAATGTGGACTGATAACAATTTCGTCAGCATTTTAGTTTTTCACCTTTCTAGGTAGATAGATACTTTTTTAATCCCAAGGAAAATTCAAGTGTCCAGCGGTTTACATAAAAGAACAAAAAGGCAGGTTAGTAACATTAAAGGTTAGTATATACACCGAAAATCTTGCTGTGCAATACTGTCAAAAATGCTTCTAATTTTAAAATCTATGAAACACTAAATTTAACAAAAATGTAACGTACCGTATTTACACATTTCAAGGCACAGTGATTTCAAGTGAATTTGACAGGTAGTAGGAAAACAGTTTTGATTAACTGTCTACGGTGCATAGACATTCTATAATAATCGCTTTGGTCAGTCAATCAAACTTTATTTATATAGCACTTTTTATACAGTTTAAGCAACACAAAGAGCTTTACAACATTTAAAAACATAAAAAACTCGAACAGCTCTGAGAAAGCACAGTATTCCGCCAATGCTGCTCAGTTGACGTATCATTTTCAATAGATGAAACTTTTATAAAAAATGACTTTGTGCTGAGCACAGGCATGTGTTATGTATGTGCATGTTATTTATGGATACCGAATTGCATGTAAATTACTCTTATAAAAGTCTGTTGATCAGTTCATCAATTTTGACAAGCCTTTGTTTTGTTGCTGTTAAAATAACCGTTCCTTCCGTGCTTTTTTTAAAGGTGTATTTTTAATGTGATTGCCTTTTATTTCGTCACATTCCAGCGGCACAGGAAGTGTTTATCTAAGAAGCGATTTCTTGATATGACAAAGACCAAAAAGTCCAAAAAATCTCATAAAGATGACAGAAAAAGGTTCCATGCTATTCTGTCTAGCAAAGGATGTGTCTAAACTTAGCAGCAGCTGGAACGGGGACAACCTCTGACGGTGTTTCCTGAAGAAATGAGTGATGGACAGAAAGGTGAATTTGTGTTCAAATAAGGCTGAAGGCTGAACTTACAGCCCGATCTCACGAGGATTCGTGAAACTGTTACGTAAATTTTTGTTTCGGTTTCGTGCGCACCAACACGATTTCGTCATGTTTTTCGTGCCGCTCACCACGAAATGCGCACCAATGTATTTTAAACGGCGGACTTTTCGTGCCACCCAGAACGTATTTCAAACGAATGTGTGTATTATATTTTTAATGTAAAACCATGGCGAATCCAACGCTATATTTTGCATGACATCGTCCCTAAACATAACCCTAACCATAACCCTAACCATAACCTAACCATAACCTAACCATAACCCGGTGGTACACTTACCAATTTGCATAGGAATTTCAAGAATGTCCGGCGGCCGGCGGCCGCAAACGCGATCACACAAGCAGTATACGCCGATGAACAGCTTAGATCGTCATGAATCCGCTGGTATAAACCACTTTCAGCTGTGATTACCACAGCGGGTTTCGTTGTGAGCAACACGAAAAACATTTCGTGGTGAGCGGCACGAAAAACATGACGAAATTGTGTTGGTGCGCACGAAAAAGAAACAAAAAATTTACGTAACAGTTTCACGAATCCCCGTGAGACCGTGTTGGAACTTAACATGTGTGGCTGGGGTTTGTTACATTGCGTAACCTAAATCTGTAGCTGGCAGCAGGAATTGATTCGACTCATAACACCCCAGAGTTTAATCATTTGTTCCTTCTTTGATTTCCAAATGAGAAATCATGGTCATTTTAGGTTTGCAGTCATATGATCGTCAGCAGGTAACTGACACAGTGTTCACTTCATGGTTACAGCGACACTGTGTTGGCAGCTATATTTCGCAATGGGAAATCCTTAACAAAGCCGTGAATCCAGATTATAAGTCACATCACTGCCAAAATCTAAACAGTTGGTCCTTGTGTCATTTCTGACCTTAACTGGAAATTCCATCCAAATCCGTTTGGCCATTTTTGAGTACTGTTTCACACAGACAGACAGATTCACAGACAAACATACGCAGATCATCACATAACTCCACCGTTCTTTGGCAGAGTAACAAGAAAACCCCTCCCTCCATATATACACAGAGAACTACACATGCACACGCACGCACACTCACTCCCACCACTGACAGTAGGGAGACATAGCATGGCACTGGCAATTGTGGAAAACGCTTCCATTGGGGTCGTCCACACTGGGACGAGCTGCAGGCCATGTCAGCCAGAGGCGCCAACACCTGGACCCCCCGACCTCGACAGACGGGGACCCCCACACCGAGGTGGGAAGCCCTAAAACTAGCTGGGAAGCTGAACTCCACTCAGGCACCGAGCTGTAAGGGAAGACAGGGGCAGAGGAGCGGATGGGAGACCAAGGAGACAGAAGGAGAGACAGGGGCAGAGGAACAGATGGGAAAAGGGGATATTGGGGATGTCAGGTGGGAAGGACGGGGGTGAGGAAGGAGCCCTGACATCCACACATCCTACAATCACAGTATCGTCCAACAATCACGTGTAAATGTGTAAATATTGGCGTTTGTATCTCTAGAATATCAAGCTCCATCCGTCAAATTCATGTGTTGATGAAGGCACAGAGGACAGGTATGACTGGACACTATGAATTTATTTCAGCCAGTTTGTCACTGATGAAGTGCTACAAAAGACTGCAGAAGAAACAAACCAGTCCATTGTTCAAAAAGAGGGCAAGCCAAAAGCACAAGTGTCAAAGATAAAGAGCAGGTTCTAGACATGTACATATAGGCATAATATAGATGTCCAGTATGAGAGCTTACTGGGATATGGAGATGAAGTTAACTGTAGTTTGTGATGTGATGCCTCGATATTGGTTTCTGAAATTGCTTATACTGATTCACTTCTAGGACAATTTTGGTGTCTCTGATGCTGCAAAGAAAGATAAACTGTGGAAGATTAGGCCATGATTACAAAAACTGCGAGAACATTTTGAAATGTGGCTGATGACATTATGGTGCCATTCAAGGGAAAATCTCATCCACGTGTCTACACAACATCAATCCTTCCAGCAGGAAAAACATCTGAAGGTCTTTGTAGACAACTACTTTTCATCAGTTTCCCTGGTGCAACACCTAAAAGCGAGAGGAATTCACTATATTTGTATGATTTGGATGAACAATGTGAAAAACTGCAACAACTGAAGAAAAATGGAAGACAAAGTTGGCTGCTGGTATCATCAGTATTCCTAACCCAGGTTCCATTCAGCCCGCCTACGTGCTACAGATTTACCCAGCTCGTCCCTGACCTGATCGACAGGTCAGAGCTTCAGAACTTTCCAACCCTTTCACCCTTTCCAGGGCTTCTATTGACTGGTAGGGTATAGGCCTCCTGCTGGACCTTCGGATCATTTTGATGGCTTCGTTAACCATTCTGTTGACCTGTTGTGGAGATGTCATTGTGGGGGGAGAATATTCACAGGAGGATGGATATTCGAGGTTCTCAATCACTTCTTTCACCAGCAGCCCCGTCAGGTTCTCTGCGAAGTCGCTACTGATTGGATCCTGCAGCTTTAAAGCCTCTGTGAACCTCCGAGGAAGGGGTCAGCTACGGCATCCGACACATTGTCCTCGAATATCTGGGTCTGTGTCCTCCTTATTGTTCCAGAGTTGCCTGGATTCAGGTCTCAATAATGTTCAGCAGCAGTTGTGCCAGAAGGACTTTGGTTGGGAAGTCCAGGTTCCCTGCAGCCAGAAAGTCCATCTGTCTAAATCTGTGATAGTGAGCACTTCTCCTTTGCTGAGATAATCCATCCCACCTCACAGGTGTGCCATATCAAGATGCTGATTAGACACCATGATTAGTGCACATGTGTGCCTTAGACTGCACACAATAAAAGGCCAGGTATGACAAGTTTTTGCAATTTAGCATGAGGCTAGGTTTAGGCATAAGGTTTTCAAAAACAACCGCATACACATTAGTGGTAGCCCCCTATTCGCCATTATGCACAAAATCCAACATGGCCGCCATCAGAAGTAGAAAATGTCATATCTCAGCTACTGTTTGCACTAGATCTGTGTATAATACCACTTTTTCCATGTTTTTGGGGATGGGCAATCTATTTCTGAACTTATTACTCTGTTATAATGTCATTTTCAAAGTCAGAGGCTACTTGCATTCAAGTATTGAGTGTTTCTGCATGGCCATTGATGAAGCTTTTCATAGAAGATGGGGAAAACTCCAACTGTGGCCCTTGGCCTGATATCTTCTTTGGATTGGCCATGAGATAAGAACCCAGAGTAGGTCACTGGCATATCTTGAAGCTTTCTGTCCTGTTTGGTCAGGACCTGGTGGACATGACTTAGCCACGCTTCATCAGGCTTCCCTGCTTGGAGATTTTTAGCAAAAGCTGGCCTGGCCATTCCTTCTGGAATTGGAGGAAGGATGATTTCTCCGGCATATTCATCAATGTATGGCACAATAGCAAAATCATCAGGAAGGTGGATAATGGTGCCCACGGGAACATCCAGAGTAAGAGGTGGAGGGTCCACACCCATGCTGTCATGAGTAAGATGGTTGGTTAGAGATACGGCAGTCCCATGGAGCTCGATATGACTAGATTCATCAATGTTATCAACTCCGCCAGTAGTAAAGACCCCCCGCTTGATGTTTGAAGGCACAACAACTCCATCCTCAGCAAACCGCCTTGACACAGCAAGGGCAAGTCTCCTCCTGACATCCATGACACGTTCATAAGACACTGACATGCCCAATGAATGAAATTGTTAATAGTGCGTTTCTGGCGATCATGTGCATGCCGTTTCAGTCCGACATAGAGTGGAAAGGCTGTCTCTCTTTCCTTCCTCTGATACAAAGTGAGAGCATTGCTAGATTGCTTTGCTGCATTGCTGCATATCAGCTGAGAGATTGTGCAGGCGACTCTGGTCTTGGCTCTAATGCTGTCTTGATCCTCTTCCATTTGCTCCTCAATACAGCTCGAACCTTGGAGTAATATGTCTAGAAGGGTCAGTAGAGGCTTGGCAACTGGCTCACTTAGAGAGTTTGAGTTGAATGATCCATTGAACGGCATCTGTTGCAAAAGGATGTATCTGCGCAGCATGAGACCTACTTCAACTATTTTTTTAGCCTCATCTTCCGTCACCAGAAGATGAGCATTCTGTGCTAAAGCTGCTCCAACCGCCTTTTTGTGAGAGATGTAAATGTCACGACCCTCAGAATATTCAGACCAATCAGGTCCTAACTTCTCTATAAGATGTTCTTTGAACCTTGTTTGGTGCACATACACAACGATCCAGTCAGAGCCCATTTGCTCGAGACGACAATCATAAAGCTTCCTCATGTCAGCAAGCTTAAAAGCAGAATGCATGAATGCTACAAGCTGAGCAATAACCAAGGGATCGCATGTGTAGAGGATGGTAGAACATTTGTCTGCATTTGGTGACTTGGACTTGGCTGCACGGACATCATTCTTCAGCTTTGTGTAACAGGCTGTGTGATAATGCACATCTCCTGCCGCGGCATCCTCTGCATTGATTGCACTGTTCAATCGTGCATGAACCACCCAGTTCTTTGAATATATAGCCCATTTGTAGAGTTTTTTGCCACAGTTATTACTCCTAGCTGTGTAGATTTGTTCATCACTGTCATCTTGGAACTTCTCACAGCAGACACATTGCAGATTTTTGCGGTCAATGCTTGTATTAAAACTTGACCAGTTCTTTTTCGGACTAAAAGTGGCCTCTTCACTCTCCAATTTTTCCCTTGTTCTCTTGTCCAGTCCTTGTCGCACAATATGTGAGCGGAAGTGTCCTCGGCATCCATTATGATACTTTGCTTTACTTTTCAGCAATGTATTGGCGATCCCTGTCCCATCATCTGAACACTCCAAGTTCAGTCCAAGTGGTAAACAGACAGCATTACCGACAAATTTGTTCAAATCACTTTCAAGGGTTTTATATGCATAGTGACAACACTCCTTCTTATATGGACATCGCAAATCTTTGGTATTAGATTTATCTTGGCACAAACAACACAATGCCCAATCAGTGTCCTTCCTTGTAAATACAGGATGATCAAAAGGATGTTCGTCACTCATAATGAAAATAATTGCTAAATAACCCTGGATTCTTCACGTCTTGAGTGTTGTTGTATCAGAATTATGGCTATATTTGGTTGAAAATTACCTTGAATATAGCCTAACCTTGAAAATGATGCCAAAAAAGACAAAAATTGGTTCGAAAATGGATTGCTTGACCTCCAGAACATGGAAAAAAGTGGTATTATACACAGATCTAGTGCTAATAAGGGCTGAGATATGAGATTTTCAATTTCTGATAGTGGCCATATTGGATTTTGTGCATAACGGCCACCAGATGGCTAACCTAACTTGTATGCGGTTGTTTTGAAAACCTTATGCCCATACCATACATCATGCCAAATTGCAAAAACTTGTCACAAAGTGCACTTTTTTTTTTTTAAATTCCCTCCCTGCTAGTGGTTTGTTTATTATTTTCCTGATCTGCACTGCGGTGTCTTTCCAGCAGATGTCAGCAGAGTAAAGCCCGGTGCTCGGTGTCGGTGAGTCCGGACTGGGGCAGCTGCTCCCGGAGGTTCTGTGTCTTTAAGGCCGGGTATTGACGGCTCTCAGTCGGCTGCGGCGCCTGCTCAGTGCTGCTGCCGCTGGACGTGGAGCTGCTCCGTCCTGAACATCTGCTGCAGTCGGTGTGTGTCTCGGAGTGTGTTTGCGTCTGAATATGGATTGACGGAGGGAGGCTTTTGTTGTTGTCAGCCCGGTGGTCCTTTCTGCTGGAGCTGCACTTTCACCGGAGAATGCCCATAAGAACCGGAACTGTGCTGCTGCACGGATAGCGCAGGAATTACACCGGAGAAACACGGTACTGTGATTCATTTATTACCGCTTTGTGTTCATTTTTCCTGCTTTTGTTTATTATTCTCATTACAATTAAAAAAATTTTAAAAAGAAGAAGAAGCTCTCGCGTGAGGCTGAAGCATCGTCTCCAATCGCAGCATCGCGAGTTCATCCCACCGGGGACTGCGGGTTTGTTTACCCGCAGGAAAGGACACTTTGTTCGGGTTTCAGGCTCCAGATCGTCGGTAACCGGGTCGGCATCCTGCAGCTGTCACCTCCGGGTTGTTCATGTCGGTCAGATGGAGACAGTGAAGGCAGCAGCAGCTCTCAGGCCTGCATCAATACACTGAAGTTATTCAGCAGTGTTAACAACAAAAGCAGAGCAGCAGCATTTATTAGATGTTCAATACCGCATCACAGGTGAAGGTCCTGGAAAGAAAATATTACTTAAAGCATGTGATTTGGTCACTATGGGTAAAGTAACAGTGCTAATCCTGCAGGAGACAACATTATTCTATATACCATAAGATCACTGTTACTCATGCATGTATGTGTAAACAATGTTTTGGTTTAAAAAATGTTTTTAGCTACTTTTCAGAGTAATTCACCGTTATTTTAGATTTTCTTTGTTCTTAGTTAAAATAAGATAAGACAGGAAAGCTTTATTGCCATTATACACAGTGTACAATGAAATTCCAGATGATTTTTATCTTTTAAATGTACAAGATAAATATTTTAAAATAAGCATAAAAAATAGCTAAATATTGGAGTAAATGAAGTAAACAGAAATCTTTACAACAAAATGTGCAAATAACAGATGACAAATAGCAAAATGACAGGAAAAAAATGTTAACCCTAAAAAAAACACGAAACAGTAAATAACTGTAAAATACCATCCACATCAAGAATCTTTATTTTCACAGATGGTCTGTGATTCTTTTACAGACAGACACAGTAAAATTACACATTTTAAAAAATTTAAAACCGCGTTTAAATCGGTAAACTGTAGTTTGTATATTAAATAATATAATTTTTACAGATATTTTCCATTATTTAAAAGAAAAATTATCAATATTAAGTACTTATAGATTATAGATTTCTGTTTTGTTAAATTATAGATAATATCTAATTGAAATCATTAAATAAAATATACATTTACATTTTGCCTGTTCACTGTAAAAACAAACAAAAAATCATTCAGTTGTTCACTAAATCAACCTTGAGTAAAATTACACCTTTTCACGGTAATTTAATCAGCAAAGCTATATTTTACAAATGTTACAGAAAATGTGTTGTAAAATAACAAAAACTGTACTAATATGCATATAGACTATAAAATAATCGTAAATAATGTTGACATTTAAAAATATTTTTGTAAAAGCTTATTCATTCTCTTACAAACTTGACAGTAAATTTCACATTTTTTTTCTGTTTTTAAACCAGTAAAAATATTAATTTACAGATCTTTGCTGTTATTTGAAAGAAAAAAATGTGTATATTAAGGACTTAAAAATAAGTTTTAATTTTTATAGTTGTTTTTACAGATTTTTCCTGTGTTAAATTCCTGGTAATATCCAGGAACAGTTTTACATGTTGACTGATCTCCTTTTTTTCTGCTCTAATTGATCATTTGTTTTACCAAACAGTTCAATAAGAGGCCAGGGCAGCTACCCAGACTCAAAGCTGCACAATCCTCAATGTGTAAATTAATATTTTTTTCAGTGATTTACTAAATATTATGCAATCAAATACCAAAACAAACAAGGGGAAATCTGGAAAGTAAAAGTTAAAAAAAATATATAATTTTTCAATCCTCAATATGCTTCTTTCTCCCCTCATAACGGCAAATATCTGTAAAATAACAATATTTTTTTGCTGATTTAAATACAGTAAATATAGTGTCATTCTGTTTGTGGACATAAAAGACCAAATTACTATTTGTAGAAATGCTTTTTTTTTTAAATGTGGGAATTATTTACAGTTTTAGCCCCTTGTCATCTTTACAGTTGACATGTAAAATAATATTTTCCTCTAGTTTTCCTAGCTATTATTTGTAATTTAGCAGAGCAAGGAATGTCTATCAAATATATACCTAAAGTGCTTTCCAGTAGAGAAATAAGAATTGTTAATTTAAATATTGTGGTTAAGGCACTATAATTTCAATTAGTATAAGTTACCTCACTAATTAATGGCCTTAGTTTTGATTTCTTGGGTTTCAGTCAGAGAAAAAACATCTTTTCGAAGTTTAAGTTCCTTAAGTGTAAGTTTCCTGACATGATGAACTCACTCACGTGCTCAAACTTTAATAAGCCTTAATTAACAAGACAGGAAGTTTCATTTTAGTGGGTTTTAATAAGTCAGCATCCTGGCAGGGTGCTTTAACTTGTGCATTTTACAGTTTCTGGTGCAGCTTCGGTAGCTTGAAGTTACAGAGGTCAAGAAAAATGACGCTTTTCCCACTTTCAACAATCCTTCCTCTGATCACAAACCACCTCAGACTCAAGTCCAGAACCCAAATCTTCCCTCTGTGATGAAGTTAGTGTCATGATCCAGGTTTACAGGCCTTTAGTTCGTGGTTGAAACACACCCTCAGTGCTTATAGGAAACTGTCCGTCACTCAGGTAGCCGTCCAGTCTCCCTCCTCTCTCCCAGTTTGGGCCTCCACCCTTCGTACTGGGACTCCTGCCAGAGCTCGCTGTGATTTAGAGCGCTGACCACATGCAGCCGCTGCCATATGCTTCACCAAACAGCTCATATTTAAAGCTTCTGTAAGCTATCAACCTTTCTACGTGAACCTCTGCCGATGTATCGTACTTCTTAAACAGTTTCCACCAAATTTATAACACATTTAATCCCTGCTGACGGCGCTGAAATCCAGACTTTGTTGGATCAGAACACCCAAAGCCAAAGCACGTTAGGATCCCAAGTATTTATGTGAGACTGTCTGAGATGTCAAGATCCAAATGTCTGAAGTGTTCGGTGACCCAGAAGCATTCTGATACCGATGTTTGTTCAGAGAGTATGCTTTCAACCTACATGTGGAAAAACATTCAGACCATCATGGGTTGCCACTAAAAATTACTTTCTTTCAGGGTCGCCAAGAGGAAGCTTTGGGATTAATGGCTGCTCTGAAATTAAACATTACAGTAGAAAACATGGAGAATATAAAAGAATCATTCAAGTTTGTTTTTGTTAGGGAGAGGAGGAACCTGTATCATTACTTCATTATTAGTTTTTTTTGGTTGTTGAGAGGATTATTCCATGCAACTTTTGAATAAATACAACATTTTTATTTCTTTTGAGATGCTCATAGCCCAAAGATATATTGAAGATTGGCAAATAGGGTGTTTTCTCACTTAATCAATTAGTTTTTTAATGAAATATTAGAAAACGGTTTAAAAAATAGTGATCAGTATTTCCCAAACCCAACACAAAGATATTCAATTTCATGTTAGAGGGCAGGAAAGAAACCAGAAAAAACTGCAATAAAACAGTTATTGTCAGAAGAACTTTATAACCCTAAACAGTTAATTTTAGAAGTGTTTTAGAAAGTAATGCTCCTCCACATTTGAAATCTATTAAGCTGAGGCTTGGCTTTAAAAAGTTATCAGAGCAAATGTATTTGCAATCCTAATATCTGTCTAAAAAAAATCACAATTAGGTGTTTTCCACAATTTTTTCCCCTTTATTTTGTCAATAAAATGTCAGGAAATAGCAAAAAAAAAAAGTTGATTAGTGTTTCGTGAAACCCAAGATGACGTCCTCAAATAACATGTTTTGTCCAAAATCCCAAAATATCTGGTTTGCTGTCATTGCGGAGAAAAGAAACTCAAAAATATTCCCATTTATGAAGCTGGAACCAGAGAATTTTTCAGCTTTTTTTTCCCTGAAAATTGATCCAACACATTGATTGAATATCAAAATAGTTGCTTATTGATTTAATAGGTGGTGACTAATGGATTAGTCATTGCAGCTCTACTTTTCAGTGTTACAGAAGTGGCACAAGTGACCTTTTTCTGCAACAAGTCCTTCAACCTTATTGAAAGTATACATGATTAGTCCCGAACATCTAGCACGGCTTTCACTTAAACTGTTGAAATGACTCAGTTTGGTTAAATTTTGGGAAAAAAAAAGACCCTTGGTTAGGAAAGGACTATCACCATTACAAATGTGTGGCGAAGTTTTATGAAATGGTCATTGTTTTTGATAACAGCATTGACGATCAGTTTGAAATGGAAAACAAACAATTTTCTCTCATGTTGGAGAGCCCATGTCATGTTTTTGGGTTCCTGCTTGCCATCATTGTGATGCGTAAATGCTTTTTGGTGCTTTTAGAGACCCCCAAAACAAAATTATAAACCTGTAAATGTAGATAAAAATAGTGAGTGTGCTCTTTAATATCTGCTGTTTTGTTGACCCGTCTGTTGAGCCCGACCTCCTCCCCACTTTGTAGCTGACTTCTTCCTTCCCTCCCATCGTAATAACGTTGACCACAAGATGTCAGTTTTATTTAAATATAAATGTTATTTTGAGGCATTTGCTTGCATTTTTTGCTTTTAAGTCTAAGTTGTAACTGTTAAAATCAGATTTTTCTGTGAAGTTTGTCAATCAGCTACCAATATGGCATTTGATGCACAAAAAATCTCTTCTCTGGTTCTCAAATGTGAACATGTGCTCACTTTTTCCATTGAAAATGACTCCTTCTCCAATTTTCGGACTTTCTAAAGAAGTTAATCAAAAAATAATCATCACATTAATCTGTGATGAAAATCGTTCCCAGTTGCAGCTCTGAAACAGATGTGTAATATGTAAATAGGGCTCACATAGTGTCCGTGTGATGTTTCAGTCTAACAGCAGCACCGAAATGTTGGAGATGAAGCTGCATCATCATCCTCACTCTGCTTTAACTGTGTCACCGACTGCCAGCCAGACAGGAGCTCCATCACTGAATTATTCAACCAGGTTAACCTACATTCAGACACCCAGTCTGGGGAGAAAAAACACTCAACTGGGCAGATCAAGGCCAATTTGACCCCAATTTGGCTGCCATTTCACAGAAGTACCCATTTCACTGTATGTTATTCTGGATGAAAAATAAATATCTGGTAGGAAATGTGCTGAAATTATTAGTTGTAAGTTAAAATATGTTAGTTTTAACCCTCCTGTTGTCTTCATTAATGGGCACCAAAAATATTGTTTCTTCATCTGAAAAAAAATCCAAAAATTCAACATAAAAATTCCCCAAATTACAGAAAATTTGCAAAACCTTCAGGAAAAAAATTCCAATAATTCCTTAAAAGTTTCAGTTAAAACTTTTATTTTAAAAAAATCCCCCAAATTTGGCAAGAAAATTCATGTAAATATTTGAAAAAAATGAGTTAAAATCTTCCAAGGAAATCCTAAAAATATCTAAAGTGAATACATATATATCAGTGAAATTCGCTGGATTTTGGTTGATTTTTTTCCCCTGAATGTTCTTAGAGACGTTTTTTTTACATTTCTTTTTATTTCACCGAAAAATGTTCAAAAATGTCCCAAAAATGTTGAAAATGTGGAAATTTCCGCCGGGAAAATCTGTTTTTTTCCCCCACATTTTCCAACATTAAAACGGGTCAGTTTGACCCACATGACAACACGAGTGTTAAACAGCTGATTTAGACAATTGGAAAACACTGACGAGCAAACAAGCCTTTAGCTCATTTTGTAAGATCAGTAGTGATGTCGCTCTTTTTGGTGGCTGTGACCAGCGTGAAATTGAAGCCATGTCTTTTTCTATTAACCCAACAGAGCTATAAATTTTGGAGGACACTCTACAATATGAGGCTCTTTTCAATAAATCAAACAGATTTCAAGTTGTTTCAGCTAATTCAAACACAATCCACATGTAACTTAATGATTTTGTGCATCTAGGGCTGCTGATCTTTTTGTTTTTAGTCATGCTGGCTAAATACAGGCTTCTGGCCAATGTTTTGAGAAAGACTGTGACTAAAGATGCTCTGAGAAGACTGAACAGTTGACACCTCTCCACTGGTTTTTGGTGCTCCTGTTGCCCCCCCTTTTTTCTTTGTTGAATTCTCACGTTTGTTATCTTTGTATAGCGAGGCAGCACTCTTTGCAAAGTCAGCAGACAGCATCATAGGAATCCAAAATACGTCCACACTCATCCATCTGGTGCAGTTTCGCTCCACGACATCCTGCTGACCAATAAATCAGTAAAGCAACAGCAGGTCGAGTAAGGCCACGATGAAAACTACTTTAAGGGGTCTAAAGTTTATTCATTTTGAATTTAGCCCTTGTGTCATCCTGCGGGTCAAAATTGATCCGTTTTACAGTTTCAAAATGTGGGAAAAATAATTTTCACAGTGAAACTTCTGATGTCCACATTTTCAACATTTTTGGGAAATCTTTTAACATTTTTTGGGTGGAAAAAAGAAATGTTAAAATTTTTTCTTAAGAACATTCACTGGATTTCGCTGGATTTTGGTTGATTTTTATGTGAATGTTCTTAAAGAAAATATCAGAAATTTTACTGATATTTATGTAATCACTTTAGATATTTCTAGGATTTTTTTGGAAGATTTTTACCCATATTTTGAAAATATTTACAAGACTTTTCTTGCTAAATTTGGAGGATTTTTTAAAAAGAAAACTTTTTAAGGAATCATTGAAATTTTCTTCCTGAAGGTTTTGCAAATTTTCAGAAATTTGGGGAATTTTTTGCTGAATTTTTTATGATTTTTTTTAGACGATTAAACAATATTTTTGGTGTCTGTAAATGAGGACAACAGGAGGGTTAAGCAAGTCATTTATGAATTAAGATAAAACCTCAGAACTGACAACGATGGAGCCTGAGAACCTGTCAGATTGTTGTCATTAGAGTCTGTATGTGTTATTTTGCAGCCACGTCTTCCTTATCAGTGTTTCTTTCCCCCGAATACCAACCAGTTACTGATTATTTTTTGCTGTTGTCACATTTTTTACTCACTGTGGGATTATTTTCACTGTGGCATAAAGACCTGCACCACATTTTTCGACGTGCCCACAGCTGTTCCCAATACTGGAAGAAAGGTAATTCTACATACTAAAGATATATTACTATTTATAATTTACATAATGTACAAACTATGAGTTTTTCACGCTACTCTACATATTAGCTTTAGTGAGATTTGAGAATTTCACCATGCTAAATGTATCTTCCAACAGCTTGTTCCTCTGTATTCTGTTCTTGAGCCATGCTGCATTTATTTTATTGATGAAATATGTTTATTTTCCTCTCAGTCTCTTTCATCATCTCCTCTCTGCTCTGTGTATAAACACAGCCTGCAGTTCACCTGAAAACTAAGGGATTTTTTTGTCACATTGCTGTTGGTTAAAGATGAGTCAGTTTTATCTTCTAAGTCGTGTCAAGCAATGAAGATTTTTTTGTTTGTTTTGTACAGCATGTGGTTTATTTCTGGTGATTTTTTGAATGAGATATGAGGAATCTAACATTTTTCCTGATGGAACTGTGCATCATACATGATAAGTTTTGTCTTATCAGTTGAGTTAAAAAGTGCCGATTTGTTTTTGTTTTTTTCAGTCAATCTGGTTCCTACAAACGGTTTATTTTTGGTGAATTTCTGAATGCAAATTTAAGTTTATACTTAGTTAATTTTCCTGTTAGAACTGTGGGTCACACATTATACACTCTTGGATTTTCAGAAAGGTGATTATTTTCCTATTTTTACAGTTTCTGGCTCTGATAAATGGTTTAATTTTAAAGATTTATTTTAAAAGAACACATGCTTTCAGACCTCCTGGGGTGTTTTTTGAGTTCAGAGGGTTCAACCAACAAGGGAACCATCTATGTCTTTATGACACTGTGCTCCTGCACTTACTGAGGATTCTCACAGTTCTTTGTTCTTCTTTGTTCCTGCTTCGAGAATTGCAGACTTTCACTGCATAATCTGCCCTATTCCAGATGGTTTGCGTGTCCTGTAGCGTGTCCAGATTACCACGGCAGCTCCTGTCATTGGCGCAGATCTGTGCAGAGGATTCAGATTAAGCAGGATTAAGACCCTCGGCGCTTTGTTTGGGGATGATTTGGCAGAAAGCCTCCGGCTCCAGCTGGGATTCTGCTCATTGTTGTCAAAGACACACAAGTGGCTCAGATATCATATCATATCCAGCATGCCATACAAAGCCAGGCCATAGTGGTAATTGTCCTGCATTGTGTTTGATAGATTGTTAGCCTGGAGCTAGTGGGAAGCTCAGTGCTGGAGCTGCATTTATTAATCTGTCAACCAGCTGTTTTGATAATGAATTGGGTGGAATGAGAAAAACATCTAAATTCTCCAAATGCAGCTTCTTAAATGTGTATAGTTTCTGGGGTTTTTTTCCTGAATGTCTTTGGGTTGTGCCATCTTGAGCTTTGGTTATAAACCAAACAACTATGGTCAGACATTATCATGAAGATATCTAGTTGTGATTGTTTTTTTTTCCCCTGACAGATATTGACATTCCAATTTGATTTGTTCTGATATTTTTTTAAAGTCAGGCCTTTGTTTAATACATTTTTTAATGGTAGAGCATTATCGTATGAGATACCATCAGAATACGAACTAATATATTTTAAAGCAAGAACGTTCACATATTAACGTGTATTTTTTTTTGTAATTTTTTGATTTGGTATAAAACAATCAAACACAGAACAATTACCATAAAACTGTGACTGTGTAATTTTGAATAATACAATAAGAAGAAGAAGATGAAGAAATAAAGCCGATCTAAGGAGACAATAATCTGACCTTTCTGTAAACAATCAGGTCATTCATCACTCAGAAGGAGCATCTAAGTTTTGCACATCCTCCAATCAAGTTAACGAAGGTAGAAAAAACCCCAAACAACTCTGGGTCAGACATGCTACATTATGTTTAACCCAAACTGCCTGATTCATGATTTACCAGGTGCATGATTCAGATTTGAAATTGATTCATTTTTCAGCTCTACTGTGCGCAGTCGTCAAATGCTCACTCAAAGAGAACTGTTGGATTTCTGGGATTTCTGTCAGTAATAGTCTGGTAAAAAGCAATTCTGGCCAGCATTCTGCCTCTATATGCAAAAAGTATTTATCATATGACCATTATTTTGATATATATTGCAATATGAATCTCAATTTTCGCTTTTAGGAAAAGTAATTTTTGCATTTCTTAAGTATGTTAAAAAGATGATGTGATTCTGGTTACAGTCTGACCCAAACAAATTCGCTATTTTACATCTAGAGAACATGATTTCTAGGTTGAGACATCTTTGTAGCACAGGAATGCTTTATTTAAAATGGTGTGTTGTGGCACATTTAAAATTTATCATGCATTATCATGGACTGCATGGTGGTGGGTGGTTAGCACCGTCGCCTTGCAGCTGGAAGATCCCTGGTTCGTGTCCCAGCCTGGGCCTGGGATCTTTGTGTCTGGAGTTTATATGTTCTTCCTGTGTATGCGTGGGTTTTATCCAGGTACTCCAGCTTTGTCCCACAGTCCAAAAGCATTCTGAGATTCACTGGTGATTCTAAATCGTCCAGGATGTCCCCTTCCTTCGCCCTAAGTCAGCTTACGCTCCGCGACCATAATGGTGTATCGATGATGGATGCAATATCCAAACTGCAGGAGGTGTAATTTGGATATTACACTGGTCTATGTTGTGATTTCGATGAATTGTTAAGCAATATGAACAATTCATCGACTAATTGACAGATGAATCAACCATGAAAATAATTGTTCGTCGCAGCCCTGCTCGTTACGAAGCAGCTCAACTTAGCTAATCGCTAACCTCATCATTATGGGTCTCCACAGCAGCGACAGCAGTCATCAGTATTCAACTAGTGTCTGGTCTGTCAGTGCTGTTGTGAGGCAGATGTCATGTAGGAGGCTGTGGGTGGTGGGTTCAGGTACGGCCATGAGAACTCTGCAGTCCAGCTGTCTTCTGCTTCCCACCTCTGAATGTCTGATAGTCAGACCTGCCGTTTGCTGCTTTCTCACAACCTGAATCCAAACTCCTAAATCAGTAACAGTCTCAGATTTTATTGGTGTTGCTTTGGCTCAAACTGTTTTCCTGACAGAGCACTGCAAAAACTCTAAATCTTACCAAGCCTATTTGTCTTATTTTTAATCGAAATGTCTCATCCCACTTGATTTAAGATAAATTCTCTTAACAAGTGACATTTCAGCAGATAGAGGGACTTGTTTTAAGACAATGCATCTTAAATATCTTGTTAAGTCAAACAATCTGGAAATGATCACGTTTTAACCCTGGTGTCGTCCTGCAGGTCAAATTGGCCCTTTTTAAAGTTGAAAAATGTGGAACAAATAATAATTTTCACAGTGAAATTTCCACATTTTCAATATTTTTGGGGAAGTTTTTGAACATTTTTGATGGCAAAAAGAAATGTTAAAAAAATGTTTTTTTTAAGAAAATTCACGTAAAAATCAACCAAATCCAGCGAAAGGATTTGGTTGATTTTTACGTGAATTTTCTTGAAGAAAATATTTGAAATTTTACTGATATATATGGAATCTCTTTAGATTTTTTTGAAAGATTTTTATTCATTTATATTCAATATTAAATATTTACAATTTGTATAGATTTTTTTGTTTTTTTTAAATTTTTATTTCTTGCCGAATTTGGGGATTTTTTTAAAAATAAAACTTTTAAGGGAAACTTTAAGGAATTTTCTTAATGAAGATTTTGCAATTTTTTTTATAAATTTGGGGAATTTTTTGCGGATTTTTTTGATTTTTTTCAGACAAGGAAACAATATTTTCTGCTGCTGTAAATGAGGACAACAGGAGCGTTAAGACACATGAGCTTGACAATCCTGGTAAATAGAGCTTAAAATAAATTTTCCCAGCTAATTTTAAGATCTCAATATTCTAAATATCATATCTTATTTCAAGAAATCTTAGCAAGTCATTTTTCACTTGTTCTATTGGCAGATTTTTCACTTATTTCAAGGTAAAAGGTCTTTGAAATAAATGTTTTTTCTTTGTTTTGAGAGGGGATTTTTTTCCAGTGAGCTTTTTGTTTTAGCACAGCTAAGGTTTAACCAGCTCAGTTTCTTTCTAATGCATTTTGCACAACTGAAATCCGACGCACACAAGCTAACGCCACCAACTCTGCCTATTCTCTGCGATGAAGTCATTACAAACAAAGTGTGCTTCAGCGTTACCAGCTCATCCTGCTGGTTTGAAGGCAACAGTCGCCCACATCTATCAGCTGTGCTCTTTTTTCTGAGTCATCTTCACTTGTTGTTGTTGTTGTTTCCAGCTCTTACAAATCTCGCTTTCCTTTTTTTGTCCTGCAGATATTGACATGAAGAAAGACATTGAGACTCTAATAGCAGAGGAACGGGCTGATATCATCTTGAAATATGCTACGGTGAGTTTGTGCTTCCAACACACAGAGCGGACTGAGGATCATGTTTTCTACAGTTCTGCACGCTATTTTTAGCCAGATCAAAAAGTAAAAATATGAACATTTGTTTTTAATTTGGGCTCCAGACGCACATTGTTGTGTAGCAGCTTCCAGATGCTCTCAGCGTGTCTCCATTACCTCTTGTGTCGTTCATGTGTAGGAGGGCGAGTTCACACGCGCTTGATTTGGTGGTTAAAAGAACCACGGAGAAGGACGTGAATTCCAACGTGCGTTTTGTGTGCAGTGTGTTTCTGCATGCGTGGACGACAATAAGTGTGTGTGGGTGGATGTGAGTGTTCTGCCAAAGTGCATTAATAGCACGTTGTGTAATAATATGTTTGTGGTTTGAGGTGATCGGAGAAACGATGACCGCAAATGTGAGTGAAACTAGCAATAAAACCAGGCATGAAAAGCATACAAGTAAACTAACAGACCTCAGCTGATGGTGATGAGATGATGTGGTGTCTCCTTTGTTTTAGTTTACTGTTGAGTCTTGAATGGGCCAAGAAGTAGCAAAAGCATCTTCCTGCTTTCTGACACTAACACTGGTTATCTTAAAAGCTTGACTGCATGTTCAAATGCATCAGTTTTGTTGAAATTGGAGTGATGGGATGTGAGGATTTAGGTGACCAGCGAGCAGCTGAGTGCTCAAGTCTGTTAGCATTGTGGAGTAAAGCATAGTTCATGGTTTAAAGGTTGTAATCGCTTCTTGTGTGTTTGCAAGAAGACTAAACTAGACTCTAGTTTTGTGCTCAGTTTGTGTTTATATTTGTATTGATCTTCCACCTTGGCCTACTTGTTCTTATTAATTTGGCCACAGTACACTGAGTTCACTCTACCTGCAGCCTTATTAGCATAAATTAATTCTACATCAACATATAAAGTAATATTTGCAGCATATTGTACCATTTTAATCTGTTGAGAACAGATTCTGAGTAGACCACCTGTGCATATTCATTCGATTTCTGAAAATAGAACTACATCAACTGGTGATTTCAGCAAAAGAACTACTGAGGGATAAAATACAGACAAGTTATCTGTTGTTTTTAGATGCTCCGTCTTGTTAGTTGTTAAGCTGTGATATACAAACTGCTGTTTGAAAAGTCTACACTGACTTTTTGTCCATCTGTTTGAACAAAATGCTGCCCCAATGATGCCATCTTCAACTTGGTGTCAGTTAGCTTGGAGCCAACTCTGAGTAAATGTTCAGTAAACGGTGGATATCCTTCCTATCCTTCTTCGAATCCTCTTTCTTCTTCCATTTACTTAAATGCGTCTTGAAGAAACATGAGGGTTCAGAAGGAGTTTGGACCAAAGAGACACAGATAAATCCAGTGCAGAAGTCTTTTATCAAGTGACGCGACCATTTAACTGCTGCACCTTCACGGTTGTTGGTTTGATTTGAACAGGTGATGCGACTATGCAGCACGCTACTCGTGTCACTTAAAATTGATGCTGTGGACAAAAGATTTCTCATTTAGCAGCTTTGGCTTTGTGCCTCATCCTGCACGTTAGCATCATGAAAAGCAGCGTGATGAGCCTGAAGGCAGCACTCTTTAACAAATTGATCCCTTTACTAATTCACGGTGACGATGCCAAAACCTCCCACAACGCGTGCTTCTCAGATTGCCTGGTGTTGTGATTGGTTTGGTTTTGCTTTGCTTGTGGTGTCTTACTCCATTTAATAGCGATTAGGCTTAGTTAGCTGTGAGGTCAGTAGGGCAGCAGGACGTCAAGCTGAGGACGCTGCCTGCTCCATGACAATGCAAAACACCTCATACTGTCTGATGCATTAATAAGCTTTATATTTTGAATTTGAACAGGTTATTACAGTTAAAATACAGTCCTTGCTGGGGGCCACATTCTGATGGAGCCAGTAGAACCTCAATTCCTGGCACTAAACACTCCTTTGACATATTATAGCACATAATGGACGAAAACGCACCTGCAGAACGTGGACCTAAACATGCTCCAGGTGCACAAAGCTCATGTAAACTGGCAGGAAAAATAGAAAAGATGAATGAAAGATTTGTACACATCTGTAAGCAGATATTTACATACGAAACAGCTGCATATCAGGTGTTTTTGTGCAGATATTTCAGATGATTCGTTACTCAATCAGTATCTGGGTGCTCTTTTTGCTCCTGTTGCATTTTTACTCACTGTGGGCTTTTATACAGTTTTAGCATGGCTTTAATGCCCTAAATAAAAGGCAAAGGTGAAGTGAAGTTCTTTTGTTTGCAAAAATTTCTAAAGACTTGAGTGGCCACAGGTGTTCCCAGTGCTAGGGGAGAAATGGTGGCTCCACGTGATATTTTACCATTTATATGTTTACACCATTTGCAAACTAGGTATTTTTCCTGGTACTCTGCACATCAACTTGACATTTCACTATGTTGAATATATCTTCTGACAGCTGTCAGCACAAAATTATGAGCGAAACAAGCACCCAGGTGCTTTTGTGCAAATATTTAAGATGAACGTGAAAAGACAAGAGTTTTATGTGCAACATACTCATGCGATATGGCAGTGCAATGCTAAGTGACTGTTCCACAAGGATGTGCAAACAACATGATAAAACATTCCTTAAAATAGAAAAAGTCATAATAATGAGTAGTAGGGAGATTGTGTAGCTAAAATGCAGTCTGTGTTGTGTAAGAGATGTTCGTCATGTGTGTGTGTTTGTATGCATACATCTATAAGTATTGAAATGAGGATACTGCAGCAGCTTATTGTGTCAAACAGAAACAAATATTCATTCAGTTTTAAAATAAAAGCCACACTAAGTGTCCCTCCAAGCTGCCTGCATCTTTGCTCGGAAGCAACAAGCAGCTTCCCTGGTTTCAGTGGTGAATGTGCTGATGCAGAGCTGAGCCGGTGGCGGGCAAAGAGACGGTGGCAGCCAGAGGTTAAATTGACTCAGCAGCTCAGAGCAGAGGGCGACGGGGTGGCGGTGGAGGGGTTTGCTCTGTCTAGCCATAGCAACAACCGTGACACGCTGTTGCAGCAATTGACTTGACACCGACCTCCGGGACTGGCTGAGCTCCGGTCATAGAGATTTCTGTGTGTGGATGCTGGTTTCCGGCCACATGTACAACACAGTGCAGAGCAGAGGAGCAGGGCTGGAAAGAGATTGATCCCCATCACAAGCTGTTTATTCCCAGAGGACTCTGGGTAAAGCCTGCCACAGATATGCACAGGGTTTGTTTTTTTGGCAGGTTTGACAGAGACTGAGCTGACTTGTTTCACCTGTATTCTCCTGACTCATGTAGCTCTTCTGCTGCTGGCAGCAGGTTGCTGCTTTTCACAGACTTAGACTGTTTTTTTAACAAAGCTGGTACCTTTATCAGATGGTGATACTTCATTAAGCTACAAGCCCTCATTTTTCAAATCTCAGCTTTATCTGTTAATAATGCAGCTTTCATTGTCATTTTGTCATTGTGGACAGCTTCCAGTGAAAGTTTCTCCCAATTTTAGAAAAGAAAATGGGTGTGAATGTCTACTTTTTTTTTGGGTAAAATGGCAGTTTTTCTGCCTGCATCCCCATTGCAGAGTTAATCTCTCAAATGTGCATCTCAAGAGCAACTATATCATGACAGTTGCAGAAGGCCATTCCATTAACCAACGCTTAAAGAAATGTAGCTTTCTTTGGCACGATTTTGCAGGATTCAGCTGGTGGATTTGCCTTAAAAGTCTGTTTGGCAACTTGTTTGCTCAGCGATGCATTCAGGCAATCATTTCTTGCTCCTGTCACATTTTGTGGTCCCTGTGCTCTCATTTTTCACTGCAATATAAGTCCAATACAACTTCTACCAACTCTGTTTTTCCCACTGCTCTGGACCTCAACTTTAGAAAGATTTTTTCACCATGCTGAATGTATCTTCTACCAGCTTGCTAATTCTGTACACCGTCTTTGAAAAATGCTGTGCTTATTTTACCGATCCAGTATGTTTTATTTTCGTGTCAGCCCCTCTTGTCATCTCCTCTCTGTTCTGTGTGAACACCGCCTGCAGTTCACCTGAAAACTCCCAGAATCTTTGTCATATTACTATTGGTCACAGCCGAGTCACTCGTGACTTCTTGGATTTTTTGTAATTTACAGGATTTGGTTAAAGCTAATTTTGGCTAATTATTGAATGAAGCATGTCTCATAAAGTGATTTTGATGAATTATCACAATTTTAAGCTTTTTTGGGCTATTTTTCTGCTTCAGATACTCTCAAATACCATCAGAAAGTTTAGGTATGTAAGTTAGTTATGTGGTTTTGTGTATGTTAAAGTCAAATTGAAGGTAATTTCACAATATAACCACTTTAGTTTCTAGTTGTGCTGGTATTTTTTCTCATGATGCTCTGCTGGATCTTCCATTTCTTTTTCATGACCTTTTGTATCAGAAAAGTTAATCTGAAATTGCAGTTGTAGGTGTCTTGCGTAATCGTACTGACGACCGTGCCTTACACTTTTCTCTGTCATACGCTGTGTTGGTTTTGATGTATTTGTCCAATTTGTGATGTTGTAAATATGTCATTCTCTGGCGTCTTTTTGCTTTGTTCCCTTCGATTTTGACTGTTAATGCAAGATCACATGTCCTAGAAATGTAATTTTTCTGGATTTGATGGTTGCCAGCATTGTTCTTTTCGCATTTGCTCTAGTAAGCACCTCTTCATTGGTTACTCTTTCTACCCATGATATCTTTAGCGTTCTTCGTAGGAACCACACTTCCGTTGCCTGGAGTCTCTTCTGCATATTGTTTGATATTGTCCATGTTTCGCATCCATATAGCAAGACTGACCAGATGTAGCATCTGAGGATTTATAGTTTTGTTGGCGTACTGATGTGTGTATTCATGAAGATGGTCTTTTTCTTGTTAAAAGCATCTTTGGTGATGGCAATACATCTCTTGATCTCCTGGTCTGATCTGCCATCTCATGTTAGCTTGCTGCCGAAGTAGCTGAAATTCTCGGTCTGTTTGATATGGTCTCCTTTTGCGGTTATCTTACATATGAGCGGCTCTGTTTTCTTAGATACTGTCATAGTGAATGTTTTCTTTGTGTTCAGGGATTAATCCAGTCTTTAACTCTTGACTATTACCTTATCCAAAAGATTTCAGAGTTCTAAAATCTTTTGGACTGAAGGACTGAAGCTCCTAAATGCTTAATATCTAAATATCTAAACACATAAAGTATCTTTAAATAAAACAGGCTTCATTTTGGACCTGTTTCAACCTTGGAAGTAATGGTGTGATGGACTGTTCTCATTATTTGGTACATCTCACATGACCCATCTCACCACATGACTACTTAAAATAGCCCCATCCGCTGAGGAAGGAGGACACCGGATTTGTCTGAAAGCTTCAGAAAAGTCAAGGGATGAAAGACTAAAGAGCTGCAGAGCTTCTTGTTATTCGACACCCAGAGCAGATGCGTCACACAGAAAGCAAGCGATGTGACTGGATGTGATTAAACTGAGTCGACACGTGTCAGTGTTGTGAAATAAAACAGTTGTGAATCCTGATCATCATAGCTCTTGATGCTCGCTTCATCAGAGCGATGCTGTCGCACTTCAGGTGCTGTGATGTCTTTTACCCTCCTGTAGTCTTCATTTATGGGCACCAAAAAATATTGTTTCAGTGTCTGAAAAAAATCCAAAAGTTCAGCAGAAAAATCCCCAAGTTTCTGAAAATTTGCAAAACCTTCAGAAAATTCCAATAATTCATTAAAAGTTTCCCCTAAAAGTTTTATTTTAAAAAAAATCCCCAAAATTTGGCAAGAAAATTCTTGTAAATATTTTCAGAAAATGAGTAAATTTCTTTCAAAAAATCCTAAAAATATCTAGTGACTATATATTTATATGTATATATATATATATATATATATATATAGTTCTACCTTATAGGCAGGTGTCCTTAATACAATTTTTTTCTCCGGTGAAGTTGTATCAAGATGGAAGTCAAAAGAGTTGAGATATCTGCTCTCCTTTGTGCTGAACATCAGCTGGATGACCGTCCACAGAGTCGCGGAGGGGCTAAAGAATGGTGAAGATCTTTCAGGTCTGATGTTCAACTGCTTGGCTCTGTCAGACTTGTTGTGGCCAGCATGAAGGAGAGCAGATATCTCAACTCTTTTGACTTCCATCTTGATACAACTTCACCGGAGAAAAAAACTGTATTAAGGACACCTGCCTATAAGGTAGAACTTTCAGTTTATGTAATTTTTCACTCCGACATGTAAACGTCTCTAAAGATCATGAAACCGTGTAACAGAACTTTTGCAAAGCCCGGTATATACATATATATATATATATATATATATATATCAGTAAAACTTCTTATGCAAAATTCGCCAGATTTTGGTTGATTTTTTTGTGAATGTTCTTAAAGAAACATTTTTACCATTTCTTTTTTTCCACCAAAAATTTTTCAAAAATTTCCCAAAAATGTTGAAAATGTGAACATTAGAAGTTTCACTGTGAAAATATTTTTTTTCTCCACGTTTTCAAACTTTGAAACGTGTCGATTTGACCCGCAGGACAACAGGAGGGTTAATCTGGTTCACTACTCGACAGTTCGTGACTCTCTGATACCAGGAAAATGTTGAAGTTTGACACCAAGCATTCAGCCCAGAGAACCATCCAATCCCACTTGGTTTTTCTTACACTTTATATCTGAGTCATTCATTTCACTACTCCTGCATTCAGTTGTAGTAAATCAGGTTTAAATACGTGCAGTTCAGATTCCGTCGCCTCTCCTGGCTCTGATGTCTCTACTGTAACACTGTGCCACTTCCAAACACCCTCAGTGAGGAAGTATTTTTAGTCCTCTCACTCTCATGACGCTGACATCACTCGCGGTGCCTCTGGGCCTCAGAGTGTCAACTCAGCCGCGATGAAGCTGCGTGCACTTTGTGTGAGCTCACGCAGACCTTCTTCCCCCTTCGCTGAGAGCAGGCGGCTGATTGGCTCCTTTCCAGACAGGCAGCCAACCAACCACGCAGCCGTGCTGTTATTCAGAGCGGAGTGAGAAGCCTCTCCGCTGGGCTGTCTGAGGATTAGTTCCCTCTCTGTTATGTCAACATTGGGACCAGATTGTTGCTTAAATGGATTTTCCATGATAAAAATGTTGCTTCCACTTTGTGCTGGTTGAAGCAAATTCTGAACACACAGTTTTACTGTAGAATATGGCTTCAGTTTTTTGATTACATGACTGATTCTGATAATTGTGTTTGAAGCTTTTAGTACAAACTGTCATTACTGTGTTCACTTTGTGTGCACCTTCAGAGGCTAACCAGGATTTCTGCCTTAACTTTATCTATTGTTAAGGTGCACAGAAGCCAAAACTCCACTAGTACCTGTAGTATAATACTAAACACCTTTATGTTCAGACCAACATGTGTTTGCTTAGGATCTTGGTACAAAACCCCAAAAATGGAATGTCTTGATCAGGAGCTGATCATGTTTAACTGATTGGTATCTGCAAAAATCTAAGCCTGGTTCTTTGTTTACACCCACTATCACACATGTTTTGTACATTTGAACAATTTGTTTAATATGTGCACAGATATAAATCAATATTTGAGTAGTTGTTAACCCTCGTGTCGCCTGCGGGTCAACATTGAGCTGTTTCAGTTTGAAAATGTGGGAAAAAAAAAATTCACAGTGAAACTTCTGATGCCCACATTTTCAACATTTTTGGGAAATCTTTGCTCGTTTTTGGTGGAAAAATATGAATTGTTAAAAATGTTTCTGAAGAACATTGACAAAAAAATCAACCAAAATCCAGAGAACTTTGCTGGGTTTTGGTTGATTTTTTTGCAAACTTTTGTGAAATTCTTAAAGAAAATTAAACTTTTACTGATATATATAGTTAATTTAGATATTTTAGGTTTTTTGAAGTGATTTCTCTTCCAATTTGGGGGATTTTTTTAAAATCAAACTTTTAAGGATTTTGGAATTTTCTTCCTGAAGGTTTTGCAAAGTTTCAGAAATTTGGGGAATTTTTTGGTTGAATTTTTTGATTTTTTTTTCAATCAGGAGGATATTTTTTGGTGTCTGTAAATGAGGACAACGGGAGGGTTAATTGAAATTCTGCATCCTTTTTACTGGTCATGCGCCACAATTGATGTCAAAGCCACAACTACAACATGCTATATTTGATTCCGACTTCATTGATGCATGTGCACTGACTCTTTAAGACTCACAGAAGACTTTGTCATGGTGCCCCTTTACTTCCACAATGCCCGTCTCTCTGGTTGCTACAGTGATAAATAGTAACACTTAAAGTATGTATCTTGGAAAATGTTATTGGATTGGCACTTGGCAGAAAATAATAACAATAACATAACCGATCAGGTCAGGAGAATAAAAGTAGCATTGGACATCCCGACAAAGCAAAACTTAAAACGTTGCAAAATATGAAAGATGATAACCAGTTGTACAAATTGTGACTTAAAAATTCAATGTCTGTGCCTATATAACCAACACCTGATTTTAATTTAGTCATCATCCTCTTCAAAGTATTTTCCATGTGCAGCAAAACACAGCTCCCAGTGCTTCAGCAGCACTTGTGTTTCTCCCTGTTATATAAACATGCTGATGAACCATCTGCGATGAGCACTGAATCTCCTAAACTGTGTCGAAACAACCCTATAATTAGAATTTTATGTTGGGTAAGAGGAAGTAGTAACACATCAAGACATTACAACAAACCTTGTGTTGACAGACTGGACCAGGGGACGAATTCACGGTGCGAAGCAATGTTAATGTTGAGGCAAACAATGAGCATGCTCGTGGTGCTCTTCACGTTTTTCTCTGCGGCTCTTGCACCAAAAACGACTGTTTTTCTCGGTGGGAGCTGCAGAGCCACCTCCCATCACCAGTAATGATCAGACTGACAAAGAATGTGATGTCTGCTCTCAGCACCAGTTCACATTTTATGGAGAAATCACAAATGTGCACCTACTAGTGGTCACAAAACTGCGTCAAACACAGGTCTGACTGTTGATATCACGGTCTCCTGACCCATGTTGACAGGTACATACAACACAGAGCTTTTTGATTGCACCACTTATATACGCCCAACGGAGCACCTGTATGTACACCACCATTCAAAAGTTTGGGGCCACTTAGAAATGTCCTTATTTTTGAAAGAAAAGCAGTTTTTTTCAGTGAAGATAACATTAAGTTAATCAAAATCCAGTGTAAATATTGTTAATGTGTTAAATGACTATTCTAGCTGGAAATGGCTGGTTTTTAATGGAATATCTCCATAGGGGTACAGAGGAACATTTCCAGCAACCATCACTCCTGTGTTCTAATGCTACATTGTGTTAGCTAATGGTGTTGAAAGGCTCATTGATGATTAGAAAACTTTTGTGCAATTATGTTAGGACATGAATAAATGAATGCACATGAATAAAACTGTGAGTTTTCATGGAAAACATGAAATTGGTGACCTCAAACTTTTTAACGGTACTGTATATGAATATACAGGGTGTCCTTAGTCTCTTTACAGTTAAAAGAATTTGTTACAAAGGCAATTGATAAGATATCCATCCATTCTCTATACACCGCTTTATCCTCACTAGGGTAGCAGGGTGGGCTGGAGCCTATCCAGCTGACTCAGGTGAAGGCAGGGGACACCCTGGACAGGTTGCCAGTCTGTCGCAGGGCTACATATACAGACAAACAATCACACCTACGGTCAATTTAGAGTAACCCATTTCAGCAATTTTTGGAGTGTGGGAGGAAGCCAGAGTGCCCGGAGAAAACCACACATGCACAGAACATGCAAACTCCATGCAGAAGATCCAGGCCCACCCCTGGATTTGAACCAGGGATCTTTTTGCTGCAAGGCTAACCACTACTCCACTGTGCAGCCCCTTGATAAGATATCTTAACCAGATTTGTTTCATTGTAGTCAGTGGTTGTCAAAGTTTTTTTCTACCTCATTTAATACACCTCTATTTTGGCACCATTAGTTGCACAAAGCACATCAAGTAGTACTCGATTTATTGCCATGTTCGCTTTATCATAGCCTCATCAATGGTGACAATGGAATCAGAAATCTTTTCCTTCAAGTCAGTAATGTCCCGTATCTTTGTTCGATACACGATATCTTTAACATAACCCATGGAAAGAGGTCCAAGGAAGTGATATCTGGTGAACGTGGTGGCGAGGATCTGGCCCATCCCTTCTAATCCACCGGTCTGAGGAGTAGCCATTTTTAAGGGTTTCCCTTAACAGCACGTCTTTTACCAACAGGATACCTAAAACACAATATTTCAATGTGATTGCAAACTTTAGTAAAGACTGATTACAATAAAACAAATCTGGTAAGGATATCTTATCAACTGCCTTAGTAATAATTCTTAAAATTGTAAAGAGACTTTATGGACACCCTATATATATATGGATATGTAATAATATGGCTTCAAGTAGTGCATGTGGCCAACAGTGGACAATTAGTGACAACATATTTGGTCCTTAAGAAAAATTGCTTCAAAGGAGAAACTCTGAAGTCGAACCCAAATCTTGCTTGTATAATAGGGGTGGGAGTCTTTGGTAGTCTTATGATTTGTTCCCGATTCTTGGCATCCTCCTCCAGTACGTTAAAACGTCTTTGACACAATCGTAAATAAAATACCTCTCACTTATCTCATCTCCGCTGTTGCATTAGTGTTTTGTGACGGTGCAGAATAATACAGGCTGTTACATTGTGGCTGGCATTTCTCTTTGTCTCCATGAAACTCAGTTTGTGTGTGTTTTGTGTTCCAGGGCAGGCAGGGCGGCGGTGGAGATCGACCCCTGGGAAGATGCTGACTAGCAGCATCTACAAAAGTCATCGACCGGCTTCGGCTTCATGCAGTAAGTGTTTGTTTCGTTCACGGTTTGTCCACACCTAGCTTCCTGCGGTAGCTGGTGAAGTGCCTGGTGCAGTTGTCCTATGGTTTGTTTTTCCTCATGATCTCCAGCGAGGACGAGCTGCCGGCCCGCGACTGCACATGAAGAGAAGGTAAGGAGTAAAACGGCTCGTAGCTGTGGACCAAAACTGTTGTGTAGTCGTGTTTTGTTCACCAGCTTCTGTGACTCTGACAGCGGAAGCAGCAGGAGATAGAGCGAGCAGAAATGGCTGAAGATGGTGAAGAAGTGGGACAAATACAAGAACAGTGACAGGGTGAGTAACAGCTCGCACAAGAGGCCAAGTGGAGATTGAAAACAGATTTTTTAATAAATTACTTCACTGCTTGACAGTTCACATAATTGCTGACAAGTATGTCAGATGGGCGCTGGTTTCTGTGTGGTCAGTTGTAACACAGGATGAGTCACAGCAGCTGTTAGTGTCGAGTCCTGTAACATTCTACCAAAGTGAAAGCTGAATTCCTGAACACTCAATCATCGCTGAATAACTCTGGATCAAAGCTAAAACATGAGTAAACTAGGAGAGGCCAAACCTCCGCCTCAAACTGCAGCACACTCAGAAACACTCATTGTGCACTTCTACACAGTTAATGAACTTCTTAGTGGGCTTTCCCTCGTCCTTTGGCTGCAGATCTTTCCACATAATCTTGCTGTTATTGGGTGCTTGTTGTCTTAGCGATTATATCTTTTACGAACTTCTAGCAGAATACTGCCACATGCAACAGGCTGATTAGTGCAGCTTTAAGCTAATATATAAATTTGATCTTTGTTTTTTGACGCTCTGCAGTCTGTTTGATAAAAAAACAAAGATTGAAGCACACTTTTCTTCACCATTCGACTCCAGACCTAAATTTTCTGAGGACATAAAGTAGCAGTAAGTTTCCAGCCGGGTTTCTGGATTGGTTTCTTTCGCAATGAAATGTTTTTGTACCGACACACTCGTCATTAAATGAGAATTCTGGTTTATTTCAACCTGCAGTATTTCACATTAATGTGACTTCTG
Organism: Acanthochromis polyacanthus; assembly: GCF_021347895.1. Taxonomy (NCBI): domain Eukaryota; kingdom Metazoa; phylum Chordata; class Actinopteri; family Pomacentridae; genus Acanthochromis; species Acanthochromis polyacanthus. Next base: position 38,364,532 of record NC_067114.1, on the reverse strand, counting down.
TGGGTCTAAGTGCCTTGCAGACTACACTCTTCACCTTTATGGTAGAAAAACTGTTTTGCAGGGGAAAAAGTCTGCAGACTTTCCAAGAAAAGCTGATTTCTACATGATTTTTAAATGTTTGTTTTCATCTGACTGAAAGAAAACACACAAATTAGCTGTCTGGAACTGACATTTTGCTAACTGCACTAGCTTATTCACTGATTGCATTGAATAACTAGAAAAGCACTCAGAGTGCAGACCTCCGCCAAGGATAGAGAGGAAAACAGGAAACCCATGCAGTAAAGGATCATGCGCTGGAATCGAACCTGCGTCTCTGACACAGTTCTGTTTACGAATCACCTTTTAACCAGTTGAGCTATCTGGACACCTGTTCCAATTTGTTGGACGACATACTAACCTATGATGTTTTGTCATATTTGGACCACTACTAAACCACATACTAAAAAATTAAAAGTGATCCAGAATCCAGGATCCTTTCCGGATTGCCACCAAAATTAAATCAGCTCTTCCTCTTACCATAGTCTACATCCCCTGAAAATTTCATCTGAATCTGCCCAGGCGTTTTTGAGTTATCTGCTAAAAGACAGGACGCAGACAGACACACAAACGCCGGGTGTCACATAACCTCCTTGGCGGAGGTAATCAGTGATATTTTGTTGCTTTTCAAAAACTTTCTTGATTCTCTAAACAGATAAAATGAGCCATACACATACTTTAATTGCGAAAGATTCTGCACTACTGGTTCAAACCCAGTCTAACAAAAAATGTGCCATAGCTGTGGTTGGTCCACAGTGCAATATGTTATATTTTCACGCAAAAAAAAAGATTAGATGTTTTAATTTTTAGAGTCTATTATTTGCTGTGCAAAAAACAATAGGAAGGTTTGCAAATAAAATTCGGAAAATTTTGGTGTCTAAACTTAATAAAGTAGTTTTATAATGTAAACAAAAGCAGTGAAAACAGCAACAGAAAAGCCTCGAGTGAGAACACCACAATACGTTGGTCAAACACTGGACTTGAGCCCCGGTTTCTTTGCGTGAAAGTCAACTCTCCGGCCTCTTTACAGACTTTGTTGATCTTAGTTATGCATAAGCAAAAGAAACTCACAAGTCACATGATGTAAATGAGAACCTGTCGAAAAGAAAAGCCAAAAAATGCAGGAATCTCACAAGTTTCCTACTTTTACTGTGAAACTAATACATTTTTGTGATGCGGACCAACGTAGCACTATTTTGGTGTAAGGACTGCTTTGTTTAGTTAGTAGCACCAATCCATAACTCATGTCATCTCAAGGTACTTCATGTAGTGAGGTGAAAACCTTTTACAGAGAAACTCAACAGTTCCATTTCCAACCACTTAGCAGCACACAGTGCTATAAAAAGCACCTTTTCCCCCTTTTATTGCTATTCAACATTACATCGTAGTCAATTAAATTTAGTTTTTTTTTTACAAGAATTACAAAAAAAGGACCTGTTTGTGTCAAAATAATGTCAGTTGAATAAAATCTAAAATGAGTGATTGCATCTAATTCAACACAGGTGCATAGTTAGTGCTGAAAATGTCCTGCAACCTGGAAGTCCTGCTTTGACTTCAGTTTTTGCAGCTACTGCAAAAATTGCCTTCAAAATAGGAGAATAAATGTGACCAAAGTGATGCAGATGCCCAGGATGTTTTAGGTCAACTTAGTGAAATAACCTCTTTTGAATTAGTGCATTTATTAAGAGACAAACTGATGATATTCGTTGCTATTACAACTTCCATCCAGCCTAAAAAGTAAAGCTAAATGTTTTTTTCAGATTGTAAATGCAATGTTGCACCAATTATCAATTGGAGGTTTAATTAATTAACTGGCAGTTTCTTGCATTCTCAGTCAAATTGACATTCTCTGATTAAAAACAGTGATGAATGGAGTGTCTCCTGCTGTGAGAACAGAGCTGCTCACATTACTTGGAATTCTTCTAGTTTTTAAAGTCTACATTTTCTCTGACTATGTTTCCAGGCGAAGTTGCCAAGATGTGCAGTTACATCGGGAAGTTTTAAACCCATTTCACCTCACGAGTAAAGAGAAACGCTGTTTTTATTCCCAGCCCTTACTCGAGCCACACATATACAAACCTGCTTCACTGAATATGCTCCAAATCTGAAAAACGTTATTCCTGTGAATGTTTGTCGTAGGCGAACGGTAGGTGGGTAAACTTTCCAGTGACTCACACTTCACAGTGACGGCTCCTCTGAACCTTCTGGCTTTTTATTCTCTCGGTGATTCTATGTTTCCCTCTGCTGTCAGATGGTGAAGCGGGTCTACAAGGGCATCCCCCTGCAGCTCCGAGGCCGGGCTGGGCGCTGATGCTGGACGTGGAGAGGACCAAGAAGGAGAACGAGGGCAAATACGAGGTCTGCACTCGTAATCCAGCTTTTTAAATTTAGAAACAGTCAGTCGGTGTACATTATGTCCAGCTCATTTCCTAACCTTAGCACTTGCCTTCAGATGAGAAAAAGCATCTAATGGAGTCCAGTTTAATCTATTAAAACAAATTCCATGGCTTGTTTAGGGAGAAAAAAAAATCCTTGTTTTTTAGCAGATGTTATCTTTGCATGTACCGTGTACAATTGGTTATTAAGTATTGTAAAAACATCCCACTTCATATGTATATCAATCAGTTTTTCTAAAAGCAAATTCAAGGCATCGTTATTGTAAATATTTGTCTTTATGTAAAAATAATGTGACAAAGTGAAAACAGCAATCTCAGATGTTTGGTGTCTTCCCCAGAGTCTGATTAAAAAATGGATCTTAATCAAATTAGTACAGATCAGGTCATCTTTAGCTTAGCTTAACTTAACTACAACCAAACAGTTAAACACGATGCATTCTCAATAAGTTCAAACCTCCTGTTAAATGATAAATATGATTGAAATCTAAGGCTTCAGTCAACTACAGAAAAAATATTGGCGAACTGAAATTATACCAAAAATAACCAATCAATTGGAAGCACGGAAACTAAAATAAATCTGCTCCTTCTTCACCACTCAACACATCCAACCTAATGGCCTTAGTAGCCCAAATGAATTCTAAACAATTATGAATTATAAATAAACATAAAAGATACTATTTTGGCATATTATATAATTTGAATGTGGTTATTTTATACTGAAATGATAACAACAGATAATAAGTCTGCATTATGTTGAGCCAGTTTAATGTTGTGAAACCAGGAAGGTCTTCACAGGTAGTATGTTCCTCCTGCTGTCAAAAATAATGGTTTAGTCCTCGAAGGCTGTTAATGTAGAGCTTTAATGCCAATATGATTGTCCAGCCAATGAGAATTTGGCCGGACGGGAGCAAATTGACCAACCAGTCATTTAATTTAACGTAAAAATTTATGCAGAGACAATCTTTCAGAATGTTAAATTAACAATATTTAATCATTTTATATGCTATAAAGAATATTTCTTTCATGAAGCATTGCATCAGTGTTGCTCATAATGTGTTTTGCATGAAAAATGTAAATGTGTAGTGTAAATCCAGTGGAAAGGAACAAGGATAAAAGTACAATATTTCCTCTGAAATGTAGCAAAAATACCCTCAAATGATAATACTTGCAAACAAGTACCTCAAAAAATAAATGTAGGTACAGTATTTCAGGTAAGACACTAAGTTTGTTTCCCAGTATTAGCTTTAAGCTAATACTTTAATAAGCTTGGCTTAAATACTTTTAAAACTAAGTCTTTTTGTTAGCCTAAGCTAATGCTACACTAACATAAGCTCAGCTAACGCTATTCGCCTTCATATTTACAACATTCATGCACAATGACAACATATTAGCTTTAACTGTTAGCATTTAGTGTTCACTTAGTGTATGGAATAATGAACCAAAATGCTATGCTAACGTCATGTATGCCTGGATTTGTGTGGTTAGCCTGTCTGACAGATGGAAACTTAAATCCCACGTGTGAAGTTGCACATATTCCTACCATCACAACACAAAACCAGACTAACAACACACACACACACACACACACACACACACACCACACACACACACACACACACACACACACACACACACACACACGTCAGAACAGACAGTAACACTTTAAAGTGGACACATGTAGGAAAACAAGCAGATAATCATGTTTTATGCACATTTTTGAAGCTGCCATTGCCTTTATACGTAAACAAGTGTATATTATTGCTGCTAAATTTCAGTTTCATTTGTTTTACTACTCATTATCACTAAAATACTTTCAAGACTTACAAGACTTCATATCTATATAAACTATGTCTTCATTTTCATTAACATGAACAGTTTTTTTTTAAAAATTGCAAATATCTTCAATTATTTTCTCTGTTTTCCACTCAGATAATGAAGGAGCAGGCGAGGCTGTGCTCGTCTGAGATCAAAACAATCGACCTGGACATCAACAGAACCTTTCGGAACCACATCATGTTCATGGATCGCTTCGGAGTCAAGTAAGCTGGATTTTCCATCTGAATTTAATTTTCATCAGAGCAAAACTTTCTCCTCCAGGTAGCTTTTGTCAGAGGTTCAAGTTACAGATTCACAACATGAGTTTGGTACTAAGAGTAAATAAATAAAATAAATATGTAAATAAGAAGAGACTTATCACTTTAGTAGGAAACAGTAATAGTAATAATAGTAGTAGAAATAATAAATACATGTCATAAATATGTAGATAAGTAAAGGAAGAAAGGGTAAATGAATAAAATAAACAGTGGTGGTCTGAAATCACACCAGCTAGATTTTGTCGGGGGTTTAAGTTACAGAGAAATTGTAATTTAAAAAAAACAACTGATCACTGTTAATGGGATTTTGAAATGTTTTTTGATTAAATATGCAGAATTTATAGCTAAAAACACAATTTATTGAACAGAGCTACAATAGCATCTTCTTGATTAAAGCCCCAATATTGAAATCCTCAGAGAAATAAATGAACAAATGTCAGAGAGAAAACCTGAAATCACACAAATTGAGGCCTTTATAACGGCAGATTTTTGCACATTTTTCATGCTTGAATGTCCACATGCTGTTAGCTGTGGTTTTTTTTCTTTCTGGATTTTAGTACTGTTATCAGAAGTGAGTTTTTTTTTCACATTAAATCGTTTAATAACACAAAACCCTGCAGCAGAGAGAGAGAGAGCGAGAGAGAGGGAGACCTGGTGGTGAACTTGGACTGAGTGTGAGAGAGGTGGGCAGACGGAGTTCTGCGAGGAACCCGATCCGGTAACGGAGTGATGTCACTGACAGTTTAATGGACCGCAGGCCTGTTGGGGAGCGGCAGTGGAAAACTTGGTCTGGAGCCGCAGAACGTTTCAATATTTAACAGCAGCTCTGCAGAAAACGAAGCTTTTTATAGAGACACAGAGCCGAGGAGGTCCTGCACAGCTGGGTTCTGTCGGTTTTCCATGTTCTGCTCTGTGTTTATAATTTATTATCCGAGTTTTGTTTTGTCCTTTATGTTTTTTTCTCACTGCTTCTTCTTTTCTCTGTTGTCTGGTGTGTGTTCTGTTTCTCTGTACCCTTAGTTGTTGCTTTACATGTTCTGTGTTTACTCCGCCAAGGAACGTGTGGAGTTATGAGATGATCGGTGTTGGATTGTCTGTCTTTCTGTCTGTTTGTCTGTTAGCAACATTACTCTAAAATGGAATAACGGATTTGGATGAAATTTTCAGGGAAGGTCAGAAATGATGAAAGGGCCAACTGATTAGATTTTGGCAGTGATGCGGCTTGTAGTCTTTATCCCTGGATTTATTAAAGATTGCTGTATCATTGCGAGATAGCAGCACAGCGTCACTGTAGCTAACCCCTAAATCCCACATAACGCGAAACTGCCGCGCCGCGCAGCGCCACGCTCTTGAATCGTACTGCGCAGCACTTAGAGCCCATTCTCTTCTATCAGACAATTTCCACTGCACACGCTGCGGAGCGCAAGCGCCGCGTCTCTGAAGCGCCGGCGCGCGCCACGGCGCTGGAGATGCACTTCAGGTCTATTTTCTGCACTGCTGCTTCAAAGCCTCGTAAATTCACTGTCGTTGAGAAAGCACCAGACAGAAAGTTAAACCGGAACTTTCAAATAAAACACAATGCACGACCTCTCGGATGTAAATTTTTTCCTATATGTTGTTATTACACCTCTGGAGGCACGAGCATCAGGTTAACAGGGTCCCAGATACAACACGACGCCATGGGTGAAGAGAAATTACCGTTTTTATATAGAATAAACCATACAAAATTAACTATTGGATAAAGAAAAGCACTCATTTGAGATCAAAACATAAATCATGTACTCAACCATGCTAGAAGTACTATAAATCACAGAGCAATGTGGCTGGGTCAAGCCGAGCGACCTTGTAGAAGCGAAATGAGGTGTGGTTTATTTATTTTCTGTTTATATCATGCGTTTTTATCGCGTGATATCGCTGTTCACACGAGAGCCTCTCTGAGGAGCAGCCCTCCCCGTCCGGACAGCGCGCCGCTGCGCTGCGCTTGCTGTGTGCTTTGACTTTCGGAGCAAGACGGCGGCGCTTCGTTCCGTTGCGCGGTGCGGCGCGGCGCGATCGCATTATGTGGAACTTCGGGGTAAGACAACAAGTGAACACTAAATTAGCTGCCTGCTGACGATCACATGATTGAGATTCTACTACAAATCAACCCCTGCAGACTTACGGGGACTTATCCAATGAAAATGATGCAAGGAACAAATGATTAAATTGTGGGGGGGTTTCCGAGTCTTATCAATTCCCGCAGCCCGCTACATATTTAGGTCACGTGATTTGGTATCCGTACATAACATACACATGCATACATCAGTGCAAGGTCATTTTGTTTGTGGGTCTACAGGGTGTCAATAAAGTCACTTTACAATTTTAAGAATTTATTACAAAGGCAGTTGATAAGATTGCTTAAAAAATGCTGCGTTTCTGACAGTGCCATATGGGGGAATGAGCAGCCTTGGAGGAGTACTGTGCTCTGAGTGCTTTTTTCTTATTATTTTTAATCATTTATTATCTTTTCAATGTTTTGTTTTGCTCTATATGTTCTATTTTCTCAGTTCTTTGTGTCCTGTGTTCTCTGTCTTCTCTTCCTCTGTAAGCTTTAAAGTTTTTTTGCTCTGTTTTTTTTGTTTGAAATCAGTTTTCTTTGTATTCTGTTGATATTTTTTTTCTCCTCTGGGATGTTTCTTTGATCAACTTTTTACATTTTTTTCCCGTTTTTTTCGTCTTCCATGTTGCTTTTCCTCCATTTTTTGTTCTGTTTTCTTTTTTGGTGTACCATGTTTTTTGTTTTCTCCCTGTTTTGTGTTCTTTGCTGTATTTCTTTCATTTTCTTTGGTAAATTTTTCAGTATTATTTTTGTTTATTGTATTTGTGTTCTCTGTATTTATTCTGTGTTCTATATTTGTTCTTTATTCTCATTTTATTATTCTTTGGACTTTTTGTTTTGTTCTTTATGTTCTATGGGTCCTGTGTTCTATTTTATTTTCTCCCATTTGTGTTTTATTTTCCCACTATGTTGTGTTCTCTGTACGCTCTGAATTTTCTCCGTACTCCATTTATGATTTGAATCCTGTTTTCTGTTCTTTTTTTCTGTGTTTTGCATGCTATCATCTTTGTTTTGTTTTTACATGCTCTGTTTTCTTTGTTTTGTGTTTCTGGGTTCTGTTATTGTGTTTTATTTTCAGTTTTATTCATTGTCCAGGCTCTATTTTCTCTTCTCTTTTGTGCTCTATTTTAAGATTTTTCTGTATTCCATTTGTTCTGTTTTCTGTGTTGTATTCTTCGTTTGACTCTCTTCAGTTTCTTTATTTAGTTTTGTGTCTTACTGTCTGTTCCACTTGTTGTCTGTGTTCTGTCTTCTCTATTAAAGGCATTAGAGGAGATTTAATTTCCTACGACTTTGAACGTAGCATGTGCATGCGCACATACAACCTCTCCCTCACCCCCCTCTAACCTCCCCCCTCTTAACATTTACGAAGAAACGCCCCCCTCCAGAAACTTGCGTAGGACTCGTGAAGTTGTCTTTTACGGCTGGGTCCCCCTGGATCTTTATCTGCCATTATGTAAAAAAAGATGAGCAAAACAAGTCGCCAGCTAACTATGAAGCTATACCAAAGCAACACATACAGAAAACACGTAAGTCCAAGGCGTACGTAATCTACGTAACTAGGCCTGAGCCGGAAGATTTTTGATTGACAGGAAAGGGAGCAAACCAAAGGCCTCGGTCCGAGCGCATTGATTGGCTGATGTTTTTCAGGTCCTGCCATGTCCACAGTTATTTTTTTTATTTTTTTTTATTTTTTTAGAAACCATACATACAAGTCCACTAAAGGTCAGTATATTCATTTTATGTGAATCAGACAAATTAAACAAACAAAAAAAACATCCTCCATAATGCCTTTAAATGTTCTGTTTTTCTTTCTGTGTTGTTTTCATTTTATCTGTTAGGTGTTTTATTGAATTTTTGTTCTTTGTTTAGTTTTTCTGCTTTGTTCTTTGTGTTCTCTTTTCTCTATTTTCTGTTCTATTTTCACAGTTTTTAGTTTTGTCTCTTGTGTTATGATTTGTGTTCTATTATTTTTAGTTTTGTGTCTTCTGTGTTCTAGTTTTCCATTCTTTGTACACAAAGCAGAATATTTATTTCAGTTTTGTTTTATTTTGTTTTTCGTGTTGTCTGTGTTGTATTTTCTCATTTTTTAAATACATTTTTTCCTCTCTTTTCTGTTCTATTTTTGTTGTTTTGTGTTCTGTGTTGTTTTCTCTCTCTGTTGTGGTTTTTATGTGTTCTTTGGGTTAAACTTTGTCACTGTCTTGTGTTTTGTGTTCTGTATCTTTCTGTTTTCTATTTATTTTCTGCTTTATTGTTCTCTGTGTTGTATTTTCTATGTTTGTGTTGTTGTTTTTCTGTTTTGTGTTGTATGTGCTGTATTTTCTTTAGTTTGTTTTTGTTTTCTTCCAGCCATTGTTCTGTTCTCTGTGTTGTGATTTCTGATTTGTTCTCTGTGCTCTATATATTATCCAGTATTCTTTGATCTCCAAAAGTCTTCTGTTTGTTTCCTCTGTTGCTGTGTGTTCTCTGATTTATCTTCCGTTTCTAGTTTGTGTTTTCGTTGCTTCTCACAGAGTCGCTGACAGTTTGTCTTCTTGAAACACAGAGTTGATTAAAACTGGAGCGTCTTTTTGTATCTGAAATTGTTCATTTTCCACCGATCACTAAAGTTTACTAAACAGTCTTGTCTCCTTGTCTCCTCTCCTTATTTCCTTCCTTGTTTTCTTTCCTTGCCTCCTCTCCTTTTTTTATCTCCTTATTTCCTATCCTTGTTTCCTCTCCTTATTTACTTCCTTGTTTCCTTTCTTGTCTCCTCTCCTTGTTTCTTTCTTTGTTTCCTGTCTTATTTCCTCTCCATGTTTCCTTTCTTGTTTCCTTTTGTGTCTCCTCTCCTTGTCTCCTTGTTTCCTTCCTTGTCTCCTCTCCTTGATTCTTTCCTTGTTTCCTTCCTTATTTCCTCTCCTTGTCTCCTCTTATGGTTTCCTCTCCTTGTTTTGTTCCTTATATCCTCTCTTTGTCTCCTCTCCTTATCCTCTTGTCTCCTTTCTTATCTCCTCTCCTTGGATCTTTCCTCGTCTCCTCTTCTTATTTCTACTCCTTGTTTCCTCTCCATGTTTCCGTCCTTATTTCCTTCCTTGTCTCCTCTCCTTGTTTCCTTCCTTATTGCCTCTCCTTGTTTCCTCTTATTGTCTCCTCTCCTTGTTTCCTTTCTCGTTTCCTCTTCTTGTTTCCTTCCTTATTTCCTTTCTTTGCCTCCTCTCCTTGTTTTCTTGTCTCCTTCCTTATTTTCTTTCCTTGTTTCCTTCCTTTGTTTCCTCTTCTTATTTCCTCTCCATGCTTCCCTCCTTATTTCCTCTCCTTGTCTCCTCTACAGGCAGCAGTCTCTCTTCCATGTCCTGTCTGCATATTCAGTCTACAACACAGTGAGTAGCTGTTTTTTTTCCCCTCCATCATGTGGGATGTTAAAATACCAGCTTAATTTCATTTAACTGATAAAAATCTTCACTTGACTCTGAGCTTCTTTGTCCTGAGCTCAGACTTCATTTCCTACTTGAGGTTCCCAGAACTGTAAGTTGTTCATGTGACATTTACAGTTACAGTCTGCTGATGCAGCTTGGATGTTTGTCATTAATCTGCTTTTATTATAAGCTGGGTTTTTTATTCCCCAGAGGTGGCATCAAAACATGTAGATGATGTCTGAGATTTGTTGTTTACAAAGAAACCACACATTTTAGTGATATCAGTGTATGAAAGAAACTGTTTAGCAGTTTCAGTCAGCCACATAAATGCTAGTGCATCTCATTTTGTGATTAGTAAATAAGTGCCTAAACAACACTCATTAAAGGGGAACTTCGTTTTTTTCAACTTGGGGTCTGTTTTCATATGTCATTTCATACATGTGAGGGATGGAGAAATGAATTTTCGACATAGCTCCAGTATTTAGCCAGGCAGGCAGCTTAGCAGCTCAGCTAGCGAAAAGTATGGGGCAACTTGCCCCCCCACGTCAAAGTCCACCCTAACGTGCTTTTTCCCCCACACTGACCGGCTCGGATAGTCTCAACGAGTGTCCCACAACATAGTAGAGATGAGAAGTGAACGAAAACCTCCACATTACCTGGCGATCGCTCTTTGTTGTGGTCTGTATCCAAATCTCAGGACGCTAGAAAGCAAATCTCATTCCAAAATCGTGTGATAGCTCGCGCCAAAACCAGCGATTTCGCGAGCTATCGCGTGTGTAAGAGTGGAGTTATTGAATTTTAATTATCATAAAATAATTATAAAATTCCTTAAAATTCAGATTTTTAATTTAGCACCAAACCAAGAGTTGTAGTATGACCAGCTGCAGCCCATTCACGGCTACAGTGATTTTGGTGGCTCTACAGTGTATAAGAGTGAAGGTATTGAATATTTGTGTAGTGTCTCTTTTCGCTGTTGCAGCGGTTTTGCTATTTGCAGACAGTCCCTGTTCACTCATCACACCGCCAGCTGCGCAGAGACGTCAATGTTATTTCTGCAGCTTTAAAAACAGCGACTTTTGATAAAATTGGCCTTGTAGCACATTGTCTAACTTACAACGATTTGAAAGAGGTATCGTTTATGTTTTGACAACATATATCTCATGAGTTATTGATGCCGGAAGTCTGAATATCTTTCACGTGCGCACCAGAAACTTTCAGGTGCGCACGTGAAACATTTCAGGTGCGCACCTGAAAGTTTCTGGTGAGCACGCGAAGGTTTCAGGTGAGCACCTGAAATGTTTTTTTAATTTTATTTTTTGCATGTCCCTTTAGGGGCTCCGTAATATTCTGTTTCACTGGAGAGACAAAAAGAGAAAACATATCATGCTCATATTAATGCACAAAGCAAAGAGAAATGTGATTTTTCCACAGTATTTTCTGCATTATAAATTCATTGAATTGACTGAAGCTCTTCCAGTTCTTATTAGTTTAATGTCTGCAGAATTACCTCCACCAGCTGCACATCTCAATGAACCAACCAATGCTATAATGGCATAAAATACTGCTGGATGGAAACAGGCTTGAAATCACATGTTGTTTAAAGTAATTTTCTTGAAATTCCATCCTACACTTGGATGAAAGCCGGGAAAACAAAACACTGTATGATTACCTGGATGATTAGTCTGCAAAAAAAACCCCGACTAGCCCTTTAAAATTTGCTTTTCTTTTTTGAAATATAAATTTTTATTATATATAAATAAATATATATTATTTTTTGCTAATTTCGTCATCATTCTATGTTTGGATTTTACAATGTTAAACAAACAAACCTGCTACATGTACTGTAGCGAACATCATCTAACAGCTCAATCAGTGCCTCAGTTATTAAAAATCCACCTCTACAGACATTTCAGTAGCATTTCATGATTTTTCTGATGCTCTGTTATTGCTCGTTTTAGGGTTGTGCTGTCTTTACTAATGTTTTAGTGTCTTCTTTTTAATTCTCTTTATATTTTAATGGACTGTGTGACTCCAGTTTTGAAAGCTGCTGTAGAAATAATGTTTAGTATTGTTGTTTTTATGTATTATATAAGAGGGGTCCTCTGTGTATGAGCTAAGCAGAGCTAACTGAGGTTGTAGTTCAAAGTCCTGCAGCGGCGTTCAGCCCTGGATGTGACTGTTTTTCTTCCCCTGCAGGAGGTGAGCTACTGTCAGGGTATGAGTCAGATCGCCGCCCTGCTGCTCATGTACATGAACGAGGAAGACGCCTTCTGGGCGCTTTCACAGCTGCTGACCAACCAGAGACACGCCATGCACGGTGAGACTCATCTGAATGCTGCTTCCTGCAGGTTTTCAGCATGAAGTAAAGGAGATAAACGTTGAGGTTTAGTTCAGCTGCTGTAGATCCTGCAGATCGATGGAGCTGATGAGCTGCTGCAGATTTGGGCTTTAGTGGAGATTAAAAAGCACCTCTCTGCTCTGTCTTCTCTCTTTAAGGCTTTGTAGTTTTCTGGGAAAAGTTAAATCAGAGTATTTTCTCAGCACCTGAGTGCTGAAGTGTCTCCTGTGACTTTTTTCTTTGGAAAACCAATCAATCTGCAGTCTTTATTCAGTAATGTATGAAGATAAATAAATCTGAGACTCTCTTCGCTGCAGTTTTGTCTGTTTTTGTCTCTGCTGGTTTTGCACAAACACTGACTGACTCTCAGCATGAGGCTTTTACTGAAAAAAAATTCTACCCTCATCCTAAAAACACCAGTAAAAGACAATTGTGTGTGTATTAGTCTCACTTCATTAACCTTCCAAATCCTTCTCCTACATATTTTCATTTTAATTTTAGTTCATGCACAAATTTCCAGCAGTCCGGAACATTTTTTGGAATCTTTTTTTTCAGATATACCTCAACTAGAACATCATCTTTACATGTCAGCTAGCTATGTCTAGACTCGATTATTCCACCTGAGAGAGAAGCAACACTAACAACTCTGTCGAAAATAAAAGAAGTTAAACTCTTTTTAAGCCTTAATTAGAACCAGAAATGTGCCTAATAGAAAATGTTCCTCCAATCGTGCAGATCTTGCAGGATATAACTGATTCATTTCTTGTTGATTTGTATCATGCGCTATTAAAACACGCCTGTCTCTTCCCTCTTTCAGGCTTTTTCGTACCCGGTTTCCCCAAACTCCAGCGGTTCCAGACGCATCACGACCAGATTATCTCCAAACTCATCCCCAAGCTGAAGAAACATCTGGTGAGAAACCTCCCCGCAGAGATACGTGGTGACATTTCCTGTGATTTCCTGACAGCTTGATGGCCTTCACGGCTTCGCTGATTCTCTGCTTCTATCTCCAGGACAGAGAGCAGATGTCTGCAGGGATCTACAGCACCAAGTGGTTCCTGCAGTGTTTCATCGACAGGGTGAGGAGTCGGTTTGGTTGATGCCTTTTTCCATTTTCATCTCACACCCTCTTATCTCACCCTTAGTTAATTACTTCACATTTAAAGTAAGAGCTGGACAGAATCTGAGAGCAGCTTGTTAAAACTCATCACATGTAATTATCACATCTTCATGATAATTTGTTTCTGCCTGTCTGAGCCGGATTAAAATCTGAATAGAATATTTTCTCAGCACCTCAGACGAGGGTTGCACTTAAAAAATATTATTCCAATCATTTTTTTTTCTCAAGGAAAAACAATAACTCTGCATTTCTTTCTGTTTTGTACAAAAACAGACAAGAAAAAACTCATCCTTTCATTAATTCCTTCATGCAGTAGCTGTTTTTTCCCCTATTTCTGTCTGATCTGTCATAACTTTATTAAATGCCTGTTGGCTTCTCATGCAAACGTGGATCAAACTGTAGAAAATATTTTTACCATTAAACACAAAAATGACTAAATTCTTATCCCTATGATAATATGGTGCATTGAATGCACAACATTTTAAATTATTTGATCCTTGAAGCCCAACTACACCCAAATTCACATCACTCCTTCTCACCTAAAATGCTCTTTTCACTGCAGTGGCGTGTTGCACATGTTAAATAAAACTGCACACTATAATCACACATCTGTGCAATGAAGTGTTGACGAGGAAAATGAGCAATAATTTTGACTAGTTTTCATGATAGTTTCAGCTTGCATTCACCTACACAACCGTTACAATTGCTTGGTTTTTCATCTCTGCATGTAACTTATTATGTGGGAACACTTTAGGAAGTAAAATAGTGATATTTATTCCTGTTACTAAACACACATTTTTCCCAATTTCTAATCCAGTGTCATGCCTCTAGGCAATCTCCCCTACACCATTATGAAAAGAGATCTCTGCTGACAGCATTTTATAGTGAGATACATGTAAAAACAACAATTTTATGATACAAAATATTTTGTTAGTTGGATATAAAGGCTAATATGAGAAATCTGCAAATATTATCATGTCAAATGATAGAAGATCTGAATTGTTTGAAGTACATTGAAAGAAAAACAAGATAGAGCACAAGAAGGGTTTGGAAGTAAAGTGGTCTAACCTACTGTCATAGTTTTTGAGAAAAAAGGGTTCAAATTGTTGTGTTTTCAAGAATGATCTAACATTCCAAGCACCACCATAACGCTACATTTGGGTTGTGGGTTTAGACAACTTGGCCACTAAAATCTAAATCATAAAATATTACAGAAAATACGTAAAACTCAGTTTGTATTTTTTGTTGGTTCAGCCACTCTGCTTCTAACCTCCTCATATATGAGTAGACCTTCTAATAACCAGGATAAGAGCTTAAAGTAAAGGAGGTGACGTTACCTCGTAAGGTTTAATGCCAAGCCAGTGTAGTCCATTAAAGGTCAAATTTACCCTCTGTAGAACACCTAATTATACTTTAAAATTCACAGTTTTGACTAAATAGTCGTGAAGTTCAAACACACTCCCAAGAATTTATTTCCAGGATGCTTTTTAATTGAAAATTTGCTTAAATCTAAGTTACAGTGCTATAGATTTATTGCACACGTGCACAAACAAATACATTTTCTGTTGCTGAAAAATCTTCCGTGAGAAGAAGCATTTTACAGAAAACAAAAGAAAACCTCAGTAAACGTGGTAGGTAACTTTAGCTGTGTGCCACCCACAGAAACTCAAACTTTATCAGTATAAAGATCTGTGGGGAAAAAGGAGTCTGAAAAACACAAGAATCCCAGGAATCACTGAGAAACTGTCAGATCGCCTTCAACAGATAATTTTACATGATTTCAGCAGAACACATCCTGGTGATATTCGAGCTCGGGGACGTTGCATTAGAGCAGAGCATTAGGAGCTGTCAGGCTAAACTGTTATTAGCCTCCTCCGTGGATGCCCACAATCCTGCGGTGGAGGTCTGGCAGGCTCCGGCCGCTGTCAGCACTTCTCGTCCTGCCGAGTTGCTGTTCTCCGAGGGGAATCTGAGGTCTGGGAGGGAACCAGACAAACCTCCTGACTCCGGCCGGCAGCACAGCAGCACACATGTGGAACCGCTGGCGTAAACAAAGCCGGCTAAGCCTCAGTGATGTGGTGTTTGTGATCCTGCAGACGCCGTTCACCCTGACCCTCCGCCTGTGGGACATCTTCATCCTGGAGGGCGAGAGGCTGCTCACCGCCATGTCCTACACCATCCTCAAGACACACAAGAGTAAGCAGACGACCGATAGTTCACCACAAACAGAGAAATCACACCACAGACGTTAACTATAGCCTCTTAACAACCTC
This sequence comes from Acanthochromis polyacanthus, assembly GCF_021347895.1. Taxonomy (NCBI): domain Eukaryota; kingdom Metazoa; phylum Chordata; class Actinopteri; family Pomacentridae; genus Acanthochromis; species Acanthochromis polyacanthus. The sequence continues at coordinate 38,348,777 of NC_067114.1, read as the reverse complement.
CTCAAATCAAGTGATTCTGAAGATTTCCAGCTGTTTTTTTATGTGTGTGGTTTTTTTAAAGCCCACCGAAGTGAAATTGTGGGAAAGTCGTTGCCTTGTAATTTAGTAACTGAAAACTGATTTTTAAAAAAATGATGTGTGAGTTTAAAAGCTGCATAAGTATCTGTAAGAGTCCCAGCTTCTGAGAAAACTGTGGCAAATTCAAAACCCACAGTTGTTTCAGTTCAGGAAAAAACATGTTTCCCTATCTGAAAGTGATGCAGTCGTGGCTGAGCTCTCTCCTTTAAGTATTTTCTAACATAGTTTCTCTTCTTTTGTACCGATAATTCAGCCAAGAGAGTCAAGTTTTACCGAAAGCTGCTGATAAATAAATGAACTGAACACATGTAATATCTCCATAAGGCTGAATGTTGTGTGAAAAACAAAAGAGTTTTCTGATATAAAGATGATGGATGGATGGATGGAGTTGGACAAGTTCAAGGTATCCAGGAGCTCACACTTGTTACATTTGAGAAAAAAAGGACAATAATGTACAAAGTAATGTACCAGTTGTGCTGGTAGAAGAAATAAGGTACACATGGTATTAAAAAAGAGTTTTAAATGTTCACATTTTTAAGTGTATGTCTAGACTCTGCTTTTGATTCTACCACCTTGAGAACAGAAGAATTCGTGAATTCAGACTGTCTTTAATCTTAAACGCGTTGCTTTTGGGATCTGAGGAAGCATTTGCACCCAGGTCAGACAGAACAAGCATATTGGCTGTTCTTTTTTTAATAGAAAATTATTATTTAACGAGGTTGTCAAGGGTTACATGCCATCTGAGCACATACAGTGCTGTTGTGAGGTTTATATCTCAGCTCCGGTCTTATGCATCTCTTTCAAACACACCACCTGTCAAATTAGAGATGAATGATTCGTCTGTACTTGACAGCAGAGGTTGTTTTTTTGGATTTAACGCGTCTTCTGTCTACGTGCAGAGCGTCTGTTGAAGATGTCGCTGGAGGAGCTCAGAGAGTTTCTGCAGGAGAGAATCGCTCAGACTTTCTTCTACAGCGACGACGTGATCATCGAGCAGCTGCAGGCCGCCATGACAGAGCTGAGGAAGATGAAGCTGGACCTTCCTCCTCCAGGTACGCAGCCATTCAATATGAAAGGAGTGCATAAATAGTAACTTCTAGCCTTATAATTATGGTTTTAACCTTTTTTCTTTCATTCTACTTGTTCTTTCCCTTATACACATGTCGCATTTTGTTATTTTATCTGGTTGTATCGATTCATTTTAAAATCTGAGCATGTGATACTCTGTTTTTACACTTTTGCCTCTGTAAAGCCCTTTGTAAACTCTATTTTGACAACATGCTATAGAAATGCTGTTATTTATATTATAACATAAATACATATGGTAATATAATAATAATAATAATAATAATAATAGTAATCATTACAGTAATCCTGAAATCAATATATGACATGTTTTGAAACAAAATCCCCCCCCCAAAAAAAATTAAAAGTAGTCCTTTGAAAAATGCGCCTTTTTAAGATAAAAAACTTATTTAACTACTAGATTTATATCTGTGCTTATTGCCTCATTTGTTTATTTTATGACCATATTTGTTTATTTTATTTTAGAAGATTATTTGTTCATTTATTTATAAAATTAGCATGTTACAGCAGCTGGATACAGATGAGCCTTGGAAGAAGTGATTGCAAAAGTACAATAAGGCTAAAACTAGAGATATAATTGAGGTATATTACAAACTATATACAAGACACATGGATATAACATGGTGAATTTACAATTATGGATTTGGATTTATGTATTTAGTGCTGAATAATTCAGTATTCCAGAGGCTAGAGCCTTAATATTCACAGTTTTATGCTCCTGCTGTGTTTTCAGGGAAGCCAGATGAGTTGCCTCGTAAGCCGCTGGGTCAGGAGCTGCCGGTGCTGCTGAGTCCGGTCCAGGCCTCCAGAGGGAAGCCGTCCTCAGCCAGCAGGTTCCCCAGAGCGGGCCTGAGCCTCCACATCATCTCCCACCAGCCGGACTCCATCTCCCCGGACCAGAGCCCCTCCAAGGACCCACGGGATCTGGATGCTGTGGACCAGGAGGACGTCCCGCTGCCTTCCCCAGATCCCATCATCATCCACAGCCAGGCCCCGCTGACTCCCGACGGCTCCCCGCTCACCGGGCCCCCGCCTTACCGGCCGCCGGGGAGCCAGTCAGAGGAGGCGGCGGATCATCTATCTGCACTGCCAGACCAGGAAGGAGACGAAACGCAGCCTGACGTCTCTACAGCTCCTCCCTCACCTCCAGAAATAACCGATGCCTCTACAGACGACACCTCTTCAGCTGCTCTGCTCTCCTTCAGGGTCCCGCGGACTCTCTCGGCTCCCGTCGCCCAGGCGGCCTCACCGGCTTCTGGTCTGACCCAGTCGGAGAGTCTGTCGGCGGCAGAGAGAGCCGAGGATGACTACCTGGCCCAGCTGCTGGAGCAGGCCTCAGCTCTGCCCTCCAACAGGAAACAGGACTCAGAGGAAACAGCAGACATCTCATGAAAAGAGCATTTAAAAAAAAGATTTATGATGTGCTTCTATATGTAAAAAGGTCCGTTTTGGTGGTTTATGTTAATTTGGTACCACCGGAGAACAACTTATGAGTCAGATTTACAGTGTTGAGCAATAATTGCTTTAAAAAGTGACCAATATTGATGAAATTTGTGAATTTTAAAGAGGTAATATGTATATTATCCGACTTTCTAAAACGTTTTGTAGTGACTGTAAGAAGCAGTTTCCTCCTTTTAAGGTATTTAAATCAGTTTTCATGTGATGCGACAGTCTGACTGTCGCCTCGCCTCCTCTGTAGGTGTTAAACTGTCACCTGAAGTGCAACAACAAACATGTTTGAAAATGTCAGTGAAGATTCTCAGTCATCCAGGTCAGCTCACTCGTAGGTGAAGTCAACATGCGTCTGGTCCGAAAACACTCACATTATTTATCGAGGATTTGTGAATTTCAGCATTTGTAGAGACGAATGCGTCCTTGAAGGAAACCTTCACCTTGCTGCAGCTAAATCCTGATGTGCCCTTTTCCACACTCTTTTATTTTCAAGAAAATAAGGCTTTTTAAGGATTACACAAGTCTGTCTTAACACAACTCTCACATGTCAGTGAGTATCCTGAAAGAATGATGAATGAATATTTAAATGTCCAAATAACCTAGACAGGTAATTTACCAAGGTTTTGTGGGTAAAATTTAACTGTATCATTATACAAAACTTCAACTTTAATATCATAATGATATTCACCTAAATGGAGTGTTCTTTTTCTGCAAAAGAAAACTAAAAAAAAAAAAAAAAAAATCAGTACCTGTTTACAGTGACTACAGTTGTGTGAATGTTAGAGGGTAGAAATAAACAGCAGGTGGCGCCAATTCTGCAATTAATGCCATTGAACCATAAAAAATGGAATTAAAGGAGCTCCCGTCCAACCCTTATATAGTAAAAAATGAGGGTTAGTTTCTTGCATTACCACCCAAAAGCCCTTTTTTCCAGTTCAGCACTGCACACTGTTAATAAAGATGAACATATTTGATTTAGGAAAGTCTCATCTTTGCAAAGCTAGCATAAATATTCTTTTATTTATTATTTTTTTGCACAACAAGACCCTAAACATGTGCTATATATCAATAAATGTTACATAATACACAAATGAGATGTACTGAAAAATATTTTTGGGATTTAGCATCTTTCCAAAATTTGTGATACGTAATGTTGGCGAAAGATGCAATTCACTAATCAGTTTCACACAAAAACAAATAATACTTTACTAGTACTTTTGTTTTTTGACAAACTAAGACTTTCTTGACCTGCAAACTGACATGTTAAGATGATTTAATTCATGACACAAAACGCACACTACGCTAATGAACATGAACATATTTGATATTGCAGCATTCTGGAAATCCTCATCTTTGCTGAAATAGGATTGATTGACTTCTGTTTTTCTGTATTTTGCATGGTGGCAGCCTAAACACATCACAGCATTTAAACGGCTAAAGTTACAGGATTACAGATATTCCGCAAATTAAATGTCCTTTAAAGGCTTTTTTCAAAATTGGTGTATTTGACATATTTTAAAGAATATGCTCATGTAATGTTGGTTTTCATTATGTATATTGAACAAGAAAAGAAGTGTAATTCACTGAGCAGGTTCACACAAAAATTAAGTGTTTTACTGTCTTTGTGACAAACTGAACCTTTCTTCACTTGAAATATTCTGTTTTCAATTGACAAACATCATATGTGTAATTTATATCAAAATTCAAACGGGATCAGTAAATCATTTGTCTCATTTTTTCTGAAATAAGGTCAGATCAAGTGCCCTCTGAAGGAGCAGGAAATCACTTTTATACAGTTTAAATGCCTGAGTATTTACCACAAAGGGAGGATCTAATGAGAATAAGCTTCATATTGCATCATGGGAAATGTAGGAATTAGTGTTTTTGGAGCTGAACCCACACTAGGAATTAAATGTTGTCTTCTGATTTCATGAAAAAGGATTCTGCCAACTGCAAACAAGACAATTTATGGTTTAAATGACATAAAAATACCAAATATTACTTAAAAATGGACATTTGTGATTATTAAATTACTTTAAAACTCACTAAAAATCCTGATGTGTGCAGAAGACATCTCACCACTGCCAAGATTATTGTGTTTCTAAAGATTTCTCCCTATAATAATTATAAATTTTGTGCACAAAGGATGTTTTCTTGCATTTTGAGAATTTGTGTTCAGAATCCTACAATCCCACTGACTGACACTGAACTCCTGTCTGAATTACCTGGAAAGTCCTGTGGAAGGACTGGAAGCCTCCGAGGCATCGCCCTTTACAACAACAACAACAAAAAACTTTTTGTAGTTTTGTAATAGTTTTGTCAGATAACACAACGTCTGCTCGGTCAGCCTTTGTAAAGCGTTTGCTAGCAGAGTTACACTTTTATTTTTTGTACTAATGTCTCGATGCCTTATTTGGATCGGCTTCAGTTCTCCTGTTGGTGACGTTGAACCTAAATCTGACTCTGAATGAGGGAACTTTCAGGTGTTGGACTGAAAAACCTCTGACATGGTGAGCTGGCTCACTGTTATGATTGTACTCACTGAAACCTGTTGAGCTCATTTTAAAGAAGTGTTGTTTTTTTTTTTTTAGCTCAGTAATTTATTGTTTTAATCCTCATTTAAACAGCCGCTCTTGTGCTTGTCTTTTCCTCCTCGAAGGGTGAAAATAGACCTTTTTTTTTTTAATGTTCCATACAAGGAACTGGATGCTTCAGAGTATTTTAAACTTGTGTTTAGGATTGTACAGTATTGTAGAACCAGTAGGTAAACAGAGTTAGGACAGATCTCTACAGCTTTGTGCTTAGAAATAATGAAATGCTGACATCCTGTGGTTGGTTTAGGCTAAGAGTATCTCTACAGAGATACGCAGTAGAAGAGTAGACATGTAGAAAAGTTTTCCAAATAAGAAGAAAAACTAATCAGATCTTGCATTTGAATGCTATTATTTTGAATTATGTGAATATGCTTTATGATATCTGACTATATTTCAGTGCTGAAACTCAAAATGGTTTGAAAAATTGTGTGTCAAAGTAGCTGCAGTTGAACAAATTTGGTGGTCTTCAGTGTCTTTAAATGAGTTCTGGTTATAGTGACATTGTTGAGGAGTTTGAAGAAACGCTGGAGCTGAAACAATACAACTTTTATCTGCCTTGGTTTTCTGTGTCTTTTCTGTCTCTTGCCTTAAAAGTGTGGGGGAAAGGGGATTTCTGTCTATCTATCTATCTATCTATCTATCTATCTATCTATCTATCTATCTATCTATCTAGCTATCTAGCTATCTAGCTCAAACTGACAAGGAGTGACTAAGAATAAAATGAAGACAGGTGAAATGCAGTTGTAATAACATCAAAAAGTTCAAATATGTATGCCAAGCTGAAGTTAGCTTGTGATTCCAACAGTTATGGGGAAATTTTAGTGAAACATAAATAAGCTTCTGATTATTATTTTTTTTTGCACTACTGATTTTAATAGTTTGTTGGACATGTGTGGCAAAAAATTGTGATTTTTACTGTATTTTCACATCCCAAACAACAGAACACTATTTCTACACGTGACCTGATTACAACCAGAGTAGACCTGCAGTGATCAGTAAACATGTGCAGGTGTGTTCAACCTGCTAAAAACAAACTGAAGGTTGAATTTCACAAAGATAATAAAGAGTGAAACCTAATTTTCAGTTTTTATGTATAAAATTAAGGTTTCACAAAATGGAGACTCAATCAGTCATAGTGTACTGTAAGTTTCCCTTAGTTTTCCAAATCTAAATAATATAAGACAGAACTGTACTCTTGAAATATAAAGCAAACGTCAGTTTCTTATCTTATCTTATCTAGCAGACTTAGACCAATAAAGCAGGTACACTCAAGTTACTTATATTTAACAGTTTCTTTTACTATATAAAATAAAATCAGTATATAAAGAAATTAATAGTAACAGGATAATGTCACATCATTAAACATCTAAAGGCATATTTTCTTTAGGTTAGTGGGTTTTTTCAGTTTTGGACACTTGCTAAAAATAATTTAATACACTGAACTGGTGGGGTTTTGTTTAAAAGATCACAGTGAAGCCTGGAGGTTAAACATACATGCAATCACATCAGCTGCAGTTCTGGTTGGAATCAGGCTGCGATGTGTCCACATGGGGGCGCTAACGGGAAGCAGGAATCAGTGATTGGTTGATATTGGACTCTGGGTGTGATTGGTCCGCTGTGCTTGCTTAAAACGCTTCTCTTGCTTCTTCAAATTATGGTTAGTTTTGGCCCAGCGGTGCAGTCTGCAGCAGCTGGCTGTTCTTGGAAGTTTGGTTTCGCAGGTTTACACCTTAAACTGAGACTGAAACTTCATGGAAAACCTTTGCTCCGTTCTTCACGGTACATACAGTGACCAGAGTAGTTAAACGTCCCAAACTTCTCCGCATCATGTCCAGCAGTTTGTTGGTGAAAACGCTGGAGGACCTGAGCCTGGATTCAGGTTATGTGGCTGGAGACCCCTGCCCGTCCCTCAGCCTGTCCTCCTCCGGCAGGTCGAAGCAGTCCCAGACGCACACAAGCACCCCTCACCGGGGCTCCTGGTGGCAACACGCCGGCTCCCTGTACAGCAGGAACGGCAGCTGGGACACGGTGAGCACGCTGCCGGAGGACGCGGCGGACATCCTGGCCAAGTGTCCCTGCCTGCCCGAGTTGGAGGAGTATCCCTGGACCGAGCAGGAGCTGTGGGAAGTCGTGCGTAAAGTTGTCAGCTCGGATGCGTCGTTCACCGGGGAGACCGTCAGCCGGCTGTCCGTGCTGCTCCGCCGGGCTTTGGTGCGGATCTCCCGGGAGGCGCAGCGGCTGAGTGAGCTCCACAGGCGGTGCACACGCCTGGAGGTCCAGAGCGCAATGAGGCTGGTGCTCAGTTGGGGTCTTGCGGAGAAGTGCGTCTCCTCCGCCGTGAAGGCCGTCTCCCTGCACTGCATGAGCTCCGGGGACACCGCGCGTCAGCAGGGCAAGTCTGCGCGCTGCGGCCTCACGCTCTCCGTGGGTCGCTTCTTCAGGTGGATGGTGGAGACACGCGTGTCGGTACGTGTGCACGAGTTCGCCGCCGTCTGCCTGACGGCGTGCGTGGAGAGTTTGGCGGAGGAGGTGGCTGGACGAGGGCTGCAGGCGGCGAGGCTGGCCGCGGAGCAGGAGGGGGGACCGGTGGAGGGGGTCACCTGCTGCCCGGTGACCGCGGAGCTTCTGGAAGGAGCCGTGAACAACGACGCGGAGCTGTGGGGGCTACTGCAGGCCTACGAGCATCTCATTTGTGGCAAGAATGCAAATGGTGAGTTTAACCACCTCAGTGTCACCTCATTATTACCCGAATTGCTTGAATGTATAAAAACTGGTGGCAAAGTCAATAAAAACATGAGTGGTCCAACCTGCAGTAAATTTACTGTTAATGTATGTTAGAAAGATTCTTTCAAACTATTAATCAGTCTTTTGCCAGCTTCTGTTTTGAGGATTTGCCCACGTTTCTGTTTTACATCATTTTGAATTGATTATGTTTTAGGTTTTTGACTGTTGAACATACAAAACAAACAATTATGACTGAATCTCTGATATTCTGTGGTGGACATTTTACCTAATTTTGACATTTTCTGGAATTCATGCAACACAACTGATGGATGAATCAGCAACAACTGTATAAAGTTTTATAAAGCTCACGGATGTTTTTAAATATGAGCACCTTTTTAAAGTTGGGTTTGGTATAATTTGTGAAAATGCAAACCTAAAGAACACAAATATTCACAAATGCTATGTTTTTTTTCCCACCTGTTACCCTTGTAGAATTCAGTGTTGGATGCAAAGACTCTAGAGTCACTTAATAGGGGAGAAGTGACGATAAAGTGTTCATAAATGAAAACAAACACAGTCCGTCACCCCCAAAAATGTCTGTTTTGAATTCACATGTGAGTTGATCTCGGTGTCAGGGAGGGTTCACAGCCCAGGCTGCTCTTTGTTTTCATTGTTCCTCATTGTCTTCTTTCTCCTGTATTATCCCCTGATGTAGTAGCTTGTGAGAAAGTCGATACTATTGGGATAAAAACAATTTCCGTTTTGTGTAACTTCCATCAATCTTTCTAGAAATCTGAGACAAACTGTTTCTTGCCGCTACACTGAACTGCCAACATTTGTCACCATACAGCAGCTAAAGCTCCTGTGAGTTTGTTACAGTGCACTAGTGGCTCATGGGAAGTGTCCATTAAATGGAGCTTACCCCACTTCCTTCTGAGTCCTCTGTTGAAACTGGGTGGTATTACAGAGCAGACAAGTTAATGATGCAGTCAAATTACTAAGAAGTCTGTAGATGACAACAATGATATTAAGTGCCAGAAGCTTTAGAAGTCCAGCAGCAGCATGGAGACGGTCATTAGAAAACCCCTTAGAAAGGAAACTGGTGTTTTTGGTTATTAACAAACACGGAAGTAGAAGATCCTTTCTGATAGATGTCTCTCTAGGATATACTATGTGTGTTGTGGTTAGTTTTAGTAGAACACATTTCCTCTTGTGTAACTCCAAGTTCTTGCATGTGGGTTTAGTATATTGGCCTTTAATTGAGTACAAGACGGCACTTGGTCTCTGTTAGCGTGAAAACCTGACTTGATTTGATCTCTCATTTGACTAGCAGGCTATAAAGAATTTCATGACTGCTTTTATACGTGAAGAAGTTCAGACTGCATCTGCCTTGAGTCTGCTGAACTTAAAAATCCATTTACACATGAGAAGGTGTCTAAAATAGAACGATTTGCCAGTTTTAGTCACCAGACAATTCAACTAATGATCCTGCTCCTCCGCTGTGTTGTACTGATTCTGTGCCTACTTGGATTCATTTGAAGTTTTTAAATCAACTTAAATTAGTTGTAAAATCTGAAACGGATGCTGATTTAAACCTCAGTAGATAAAACTTGATGACTGTGATTGATCACTTTAACATTTAAAAGAGTAGTTTGAGTAGTTGGGAGTGGATTTATTTTGCCTGTCTCACTATTGATGTCATTAAGGAGATTAACATCAGGAAAGTCGTTACAGAAGTGTCTTGGCTATCGGTTACATCCATTCAGTTGTAGATTAAGGTTTGTAAAGCTACAGTATTCGCAAGATTCATGCTGTCTATATAAAAGGACTCAAGTGAGTACAAAACAGCGGGTTTAAATTAGATTAAATGCTACACTGTTATCAGATCTGTGCTTTGTAGAAGTAGATATCCTTATGCTGGGTGCTAAGTCCAACAATTGATTGCCTGTGCTGTATCATCATAGTCAACAACCATGGATGCAGACTGCCAATCCGCTGTGATCATATTAATCACTTGTTTTGTTCGTTAGCAGAATGTTGGAAGTGATCCAGGTTTGAGTCTCTGTTTTCTTAGAGCTCTGCTGATTGTTCTCTCTGAAGGAAATGCATAATTTTAATAACTTGTGAAACGTTTTAAAGATGGATGCAATGACAGATTTCCAGAAGTGGATCCAAAAAAAAATCTTTTACTTTTCTTTTCTAGTTTTATTTTAGCTTTCATTTTTAGCAATGCTTCAAACTTACACCTCATTGCTTTTTATTAGGCACTAAATATATTCTGATGTTATGCATATTTTCCCTAAGCAGTATCTGGCACAAGACTTTCCTTCGGGGGTTATTACAATTCTGTCTCTAAAACAGAGTCTATGCAGTAGGATGGAGATGAGGTATTAAGACACCGGTTAAGAGTAGAACTAATCTATGGGTTAAAGTGTGTAGCTAGCTATCATGAGCGTACAGTGAATCCACAACAGTCAATATAGTGGTGTGTGCTCACATTTAAGCCAAGCAAGAGGTAAGACTTCAATACCTCACCCCACTCACATCTGTACAGACATCAGTTGTAAATGTTGTCACCATTGAAAGATGGCACAAGACCTCAATAGAACGCATAACATCCTCAACAACGGAAAACATAGAAACTTTGTAAAAGTAGAGCTCTTGTCTTGGATTGCCTTACAGTGTCAGTGTCACATAAATGGACAATGAAGACAGGCAGTGTGGCCCTTATAAAATGTTATGTTTTTCAATTGCAACAGGTTATTTGATTGCATGTCACTGCATTTTTTTTTTTTACTATTGTAGATTTCATTTGCTGGCTTCTGGTATTGGTAACATGTCTACTCCAAGTACAAATATTGGTCTGTAGTCTGGACTTCAATTTCATTTGCAAAGTTCAAACTCTCCAAAGACATGAGCCTGAACCTGGTGTAGGTGAGTTCAGCAGTTTTTCACTTTGGCTTAAGAGTTTGGAAACAGCCGTCTAGTGTAAAAGTCTCCACATCCATCATTCAGCAGAGTGCAGATCAAACATCCAAGAGAAGCTGCAGGGACATGAATAAACAAAATCTCAGAGCTTTTTCAATTTGAACCTGGCAGATGATGTGTCCAGCCACAGCAGGTCAGAACATAAACACGGTAAACACAACCCCACTCACAGAGGCTCCATGTTCCCCTGCCTGTTGCATGCTGGGATGCTGGCTTCGAACCCCCCACCTCCCCTCCCATGAGAACGAACAGGAAGAAGCGGGTGCAGTAAATGAGTGAGTGTTGTTAGCCTCTGACCTGCACAGGCGACACAAAGGAGCTTTCTTTCCCGCTCAGGAGGCAGCAGGACACGAGGTTCATGCCTCCCAGTGCCGTCTGCTGGGCTAAACAAACAGCCAGACCGGTCAGAAGAGGCAGTCCGTCATCCCTCCCCAGGAAAACACTTCCAACACACACACACTGTTAGCCCGTCCAGGTTTTAATAAAGATGCTGTTAGAGCACAGAGCGGCTGAAATGTTCCTCCTAATCTGATGATAAAAGTAAATCCCAGCGGTGAAATGTGAGAAAGTGTTTCCGCTCTGAGATCCTGCTGAGGGTATCCAAAGGCACAGCTTGTAATGCAATTATCTTCCTCGATCAGTACAGAAATCAGATTTACATTACCGCTGCAGCCAGTCATGTCTGCAGAGATCAGATTAAGCTGTGTTTCCTTCCTAACCTGTAGTTTTCCTTCTTGTGTAATGTCATTTTCTGCTTGTTTTGTGGCTATTCATTTGCTTTGCCTGTACAATGTTACCTGGCATCTTCATATCACTTGTTTTGTCCAACAAACTTCATTCTAAAATGCTATAAAGTAGACAAAGGCAACATGTAATCACTTTGTGAAGCTGGAACCAGGGAGTGACTGACATTTTTGCTTAAAGGGAAACTTCGGTTTTTTTCAACCTGGGGTCTGTTTTCATATGTCATTTGTGAGTGATGGAGAAATTAATTTTCGACATAGCTCCAGTATTTAGCCAGGCAGGCAGCTTAGCAGCTCAGCTAGCGAAAAGTATGGGGCAACTTGCGCCCCCCCCGCGTCAAAGTCCGCCCTAACGTGCTTTTTTCCCACACTGACCGGCTCGGATAGTCTCAACGAGTGTCCCACAACATAGTAGAGATGAGAAGTGAACGAAAACCTCCACACTATTTTGGCACGAGCTATCGCGCGATTTCGGAACGAGATTTGCTTTCTAGCGTCCTGAGATTTGGATACAGACCACAACAAAGAGGCGGACTTTGACGCGGGGGGCAAGTTGCCCCATATTTTTCGCTAGCTGAGCTGCTAGCTGAGCTGCTAAGCTGCCTGCCTGGCTAAATATTGGAGCTATGTTGAAAATTCATTTCTTCATCACTCACATGTATAAAATGACATATGAAAACAGACCCCAGGTTGAGAAAAAAAACGAAGTTCCCCTTTAATAAGACTCAAATAATGAGGATTAAAGTTGAGTAATTTTCTATCATCTACAAATCAATTTAATGTTTACCTGTACGTCTGTCCTGGTTTTTGTCTTTTTAAAGTAGAGTTCAATCAACTGTTTTTGTTAACATTTAATCTGCTGATTATTGACAATGCCACCTGTATTTTCTAATGATTGATTGTTATGGGTTTAACAATCTTATTTTTGCACAGTTTAAACCCAGAAATTTGTGTATCAGGGAAGATGAATCCTTTATCCTCATTCATTATCACTTATGCTTGTAAATCATTTGCAAATTTGTTTTTTTATTGTTGTAGTATTAAAGTTTTTTAGGTAGGCTATTTATTGTTGCATTTAAGTGGTCACATTCAAAGTAAGGTGCTTAAATTCAAAGTAAACCTCTTTTTTCCTGTCATTAATACAATCGGTCACAACAAATAACAAATATTAATCTAACTAAAATAATCGTTTTATTTAAATTTATTTATTTATTTTTTTTTTAGCTAGATCACCCAGCCCTTGCACAGACTGTATGCATAGCGGTTTGTATGTCTTGTAGCAAACCATTTCAGAAACCTTTGTGGCTTGTTTTGATTTTTAAAGTTCACTCCGCTCCTGTCCCCTTCTGTCCGCTCAACAGTTCTACATCCGTCTTCATTCAAGGTCTCCGACAAACTTGGAGCTTTTTTCCTGCTATTTTTTTTTTTTTTTTTTTTGCACAAATGTTGCTGCATATGAACAGAAGTAACTACTGGTTTTTATTCATGCTTATGATGCAAAAACATGCAGTACTGGGCCTCCTATTGCTTGAACTTCCACATGTTGCTCATCAGTTGCGCTGGGCATTTGGAGCTAAAAAAATTAGCCTCTTAAGCCTTTCTCATGTAATCTTCAGGTGTATCCCAAGTTAGTGCAGTAAAACGTCGAGACAGATTAATGGTTGAGATGTATCATTTGCTGCCTGGAGGTTCTTGTATTTACAGTCTGGTGGTTAGTTTGTCAGCTTTGTGTTCCACTGAAGAGGAAGTGGAGTCAGACAGCTGGAGAAAGTGTCTGATGTGGAGTGAGATTATAAAGATGGAGCAGGGAGAAATCCAACACTCGCTGTGATACCAAACTTCACTTAATGTCCTCTCCATCTGGCCTTAACTATAAAACAGAAGGAAGAAGTGGTTTTTAAGGTTTGGCTACAGTCTTTTCTCCTGCTTATTCAACCCAGTCTGATGTTTCCTCAAACGAGAATAAAAGGAGAGCACCAACACTGAAACAATCACATGAAAGTAAATGATTAATCAGAGGGTGATGACATTACACACCTCTGCTCTGCTTTAATTAACCACCAGACGTGTTTGTGACCGGAGGGACAAGAATCTCTCTCAGGAGGCCTGTTGGGGTGTTCTAATGAGACGTAATTGGGCTCTGCTCCGTTGTTATCACCTCGTCACCGTCCACTCCTGGCTCTGTGTTCAGGTCTCTAAAGCCCTGAGACAACAGTGTCCATCCACACTGGCTCCAGACATACCGCCTGCAGGTTTTAGCCAGATTACGCTACCAAAACATCATCTTCCCGCCAATTCTGCCTGCATGTTTGATGGGACTCTGAGTTGCAGGAAGACCCAAACAAGTGAGAGTGCTGGATGAATGTTGAACTTGCCGTCTTTCTTTATTTCTACATTAGATTAGAGTTTTAAATTGGGCTTTCTCAGCTTCTTCAGAGACTGCATGTAGATTAGAGGGTGCATTAATATTGTTTGGCTTATTCCATCCCAAAACACCAAATATTCAGGACGGTGGTTGCAGCACCATCTTCAATTTTACCGTGGGTGCTGGTGGTGGAAGATCATGATTAAAAAAAAGCTTTGTGTTCAAAATTACAGGCTTATACTCCCAATAGTTTTTGAGTTATGGCATTTTCAAATTTTAATAATTCAGGCCAAAATGCCCTCCCCCCAATCCTCGTTTGAAATTTTTAGGTTTTAAAATGCTTATATCTCTGCTTCTGGGTATCACAGAGACTTGAAATTTTTTTTCTCCAAGCTCCCTACATGTTGGTGATGTCCTAGAAATATCACACACACTCAGAAGCCTCTACAGAGCAGGGGGGCTTGCCCAAAATGTATAAATTATTTGTAAAAACCACTCGCGAGTAGGGTTAAGGGTGTTAAAAATACAAGAAATCTCACAGATTAATGTCTTAGCACCATTTAGTATTGCTCTAGACCAGACTGACTTATAACTTATACAGGGGGAGCCCTCTAGGCACATTGTTTAGAGAGATATGGACTGCTGATCATTGCCCCCCATGAAAAGTGTCTAATTTTCAAGGACCCTGAAGTCAATGTAGCACAGGTGGTAGAGATCTGCAAATTTGCACAGAAACTCCTCTATCCTCTTACTATAGCCATGCAAAGTCCCAACTTCTAGCCAGTCTGGTCTAGAGCAATAATAAATGGTGCTAAGACATTCATCTGTAAGATTTCTAGTATTGTGCACTTTGGGGCTAATTTGCTAATTCTTGTTGGTGTTTGAACCAGTTCTCTGAGTACCTATTTTTCTCGTCATTTCTTAAATTTGCTTTCAGTAACTGCTTGTGATGCGTGCTGAGATCATTTTCTGCAAAATATGTAGAAATGTGACAATTATTCATTTAGTTGTCAACTATTCTGGAAAAGTCCAGCTTCAAAAAGTGAATGTTTTCTGATTTCTTTCTGAATATCTTTTGTTATAGACAAAACAAGAGATTTGTCATCCTGGGCTTTGGAAAAACACTAACAGTTTGTACCATTTTGAAATGATTACTTATAGATCACACAACTAATCAGTCAATCCAGAAAACAGTGAACAGAATATTCAACAATAAAACAAGCTGTTACAGCCTTAGTGTGTAGTTGGCATGAAGACTCTTATTATTACTGCACCATTAAGGCCAATTCTGGTTACCTTTCACTGGTTTAGTTCAGTCACCATCTGAGGAGTTTCTGAATAGTTGCACAACAACATTTGAATCATGTTAGCCCAGTATGTCTTGTACTGGATATATTAGGTCTTATACATCTGATTTTAAAACTGAATTTTTTTGCAGCACTTTGCCAAACTTGTATGTTTTTTTTTTTTTAAAGTGCCTTAGAGATATAATTGATTTCTCATACCATATTAGTAATACCTTCAGAACAGTTTTATGAGCCACTACTTTTGCTCTGTACAAATGAAATTTATTCCTCAGGACTCTGTTTAGTCTCTTGGCATCAGCTTTGACTTTGCTGAGGTGATCTTGACCTCAAACACTCACATCTTTGGCCTTCTGTGGTTCTGTTGTCTCAGCCCAACACTTGCAGCATTATACCACTCAGCAGAAAAGAGCTGTTGTTGTCAGGCCCGGTGACTGTGCCTCTGTTTTCATTTGGGACACACACATACAGTACACTTTCTGTGAGGACGCCGTCGCAGGCTTGGGGTTTAAGTGTTGTTTTTATTCAGCCACAGGTACACGCAAGGAGAGAGTTGAAGGAAATGACTTAATCACTCATGTTTCTGGCTGTAAGCAGGCCAGTGTTGGGCTCAGGAGCTGAGGTGTGTGTTTGGGGGTCACGGCTACACAGGTAGGGATTAGAAAACAGTGGTTTGTGCTTTGTCCACTGCAGACTGGTCTCCTGTTGTGTACCCATGAATGGATGCCTGTTCGCCCTCTCTGCTGTCCGTAAACACAGCAGGCTAATCGGCTCCAATTATCTGCCACACTCGCTCCTTGTTTCACCAAAGACAAGAGCTGGCTTTTAGAGAGCAGAGGTGTGTTTGGCAGGTCAGAGGGATGATAATCAGTCTTTAGTTGTACAACACTTACCTCCACTTCTTCCCAAAGGTGTTGCATGAGATTGAGGTCAAGGCTCTGTGCACTCTGAGAAAACCATTTATTTATGGAGCTGACTGTGTATGTGGACACTGTCCATTTGAAACTATGAACTACTGACACACAATCTTGAACTTGATCTCTATGTCTACACCAAGCTTAATCTGATATCTGCATTTTTAAGCCTCTGTTGGACATAAAATGTGATCTGATCTCCAAGTACAGACAAGTCCACTGTGGTTAATTTAATGGCACACAAAGTTAGTTGCTGTCTGGTCCAGATTTGGACTGAAGATGCTTACAGGGTCTAAAAATCAGACTAAGTCTTGGGTAGGTTTTCTGTGGGTCAGACGAGGAAGAATCTGGGGTGGCAATGAAATCACAGTGAGGGATAGCCTTGTTAAAAGTATTTATTTTTGACAATTTGATCAATATTTGTGCAATACTTCTCACTGAAATAGGAAATGCTCTTATAAGATGAATTTTTACATTAAATTTTTTTTTGCACAAAGTTACTTTTGGAATGTTGAATACAGTCTTCTTATTCAATACAGCATAATATCCTTAAACGTTCAAAAAGTGCTGGTGGTAAAAGTAAGTGAACCCTCGTATTTAATAAGTGGTTGAACCGCATTTGGCTCCATCATTTGTGGTGGCTGCTGATGAGACCTGTACAAAGTTCAGGAGGAGTTTTGGGCTATTTATCCTGGAGCTGCTTCTCCTCCATAATGTCTGCTGTCTCTTTACAGTTTCTCTGTTTGGTGTGGGCTCCATTTGTGGACTTTAAAATGCAGATTGTTTTAGTATGAGGTTATTCTGTACGACCTTGACGTGATGAAGTTTAGAGTCATTGTCACTGGCTGCAGTACAGCTACTTCTGAGCTTCAGCTGCCATTTTTTTGCTTATGAGCTGGTTACGCAGGTTACAGGAACAGGGCAATAAAAACCTTTATCAATAGGGTTCAATTAGACCACGAATGTGAAATGCCACTTATTTAATTTTGTGACAAAACTCCATATTGGATGTACAGACCTACTGGTAAGGAATTAATTCTGTGACTTCACTGTTAAATCACTTTCACTGCTCAATGATGTTTTTTGATAAATAAGAGAAATATGTAGGTTACAGTATGTGCACAGATGAGGTTTTAAGGTTGGAGTCATCTGTCAATTGTTAATTACAATCATGATTTTTGGCTTTACACAGTTAAATGGACATGATCAACTGTGATGTTGATGTTTATAACGCTATAGACAGATGCTATAGATAAAGTTCCTAGGTTTTAACTTGCCTAATTGTCACATTAGAATGACTAAATCCACTCTTTTCAAACTCTAGAGGTTTGTCTTTGCATGGCCACCAACCTAGCTTTTATTGTAGCTGGCATGTGAGGCGTTTGGGGAGTATTGATAAATTGTTCTGGCTATCGATAAGCAGATGTTCATGGAGGTATTTCAGACCTTGACTGACCCTGGTTCCTCCACTGGAAACAAATGTAGAAGACCAGAATAATACATTTTAAATAGGATCAATGTGTGTCCTGGCAAGGCTTCTCAGTGGGACTTTACTCTTTCTCTACACATTATTATTAATACTGTGAATGGTTGTAGCCCGCTCTCTCTATCTGGATGTGTGTCGGCTGCTGAAGGTTGTGATTGGCTGGTTGGTCTGTCATGTCAATAACACGGAGGAAGCTCTTGTGCTGTGGTTTTGCTCAGAAATCAAAGTATGCAGTGTTTAGTGGTATAAGTGTATTTATTTATTGATTATCTTTATTGTTTTCCAAAATCTGCATTTGGGATTCAAAGGCATGTTATTAAAAATAAATAAATCACCCAAATTACACAATTTATCAGCCAAAAACTAAATTAACAGAATCATCTCTCTTTTTTAAACTTTCTGATGGTGCTTGAGAAAATCAACTGACATGCAGTTGCACTGAAAAACTTCACCAAATTGATGTTAAAAATTGGGGTATTTAATCAAAATCACTTCAGTCTACTTGTCTCATTTCAAAAGAGTTCATGCAGACTCCTGATCTGTCTGCATTACAAGCTGTGTATTCAGCCTTGTTTGGGCAATTTTTGATGATGGGAATAAACTGAGCATTCAAATTAAAAGTAAAAAAAGTGGCTAAAGGTGCAGGAGTGGTGAGAAAGGTTTGTATAGATGTTTTGACGCTCGGAATCCTTTGGAATTATTGAGAATCCAACCTGCTGTTGTCAGTGAAGGAATAGGCAACAAATCATTTAGAGCCAGGCAAGATGGCAGGAGACGAGAGTTTGGTGCTTAAATTTGGAGTTTGTGTTACTTTGGCAGAAATCATTGCATTTCCCTGTTATTTCTAAACATTTGCTCAACAAAAATGTCTGTTATCTGTGAGTAAATGAAAACCATAATTAACTAAACTGTTAAAATGTTTGTCTAAATTCTAATTACTTGTCATTTAAACACCGACTAAAATCTCTTCTTCCTCTGAGAACATGAATATCTCATAATTAACATCTAAATATGTCACTCAAAATCAGGCCTTTCAATCTACTGATGGATAACAAAAGTAATTTGCTTCATGCAGTGGGGAAAAGTAATAATATGGATAAAATAGTAAGATATTTAAGTTTGCATTGTCAAACTTTCTGTCTCACACTTCCAACCCCACAGTTACTGTAGTAGTTTGGAAATCAATAAGTGTCACAGAGAAGAGTGACTGTAACATTAACATTTATGTGTGCTGTTTAGGTGAGCTGTCTCTGCCGGCCCATGTCAGTCCGTACACGAAGGTTCCCGAGGAGTCGATGGAGAGCAGGGAGGATGCATACATCCAGCTGGAGCTGCGAATGCTGGAGCAGGCCCTGCTCGCCACCTGTGTTGGCAGCATCGCAGAGCTCAGTAAGTGTGTGTGTGTGTGTGTGACCGCCGCCACAGTCGGCTGCTGTGTTTCGTGTGTTTGTTTAAACTGCGACCGGCGTCGGTCTCCCGGGACTCATCGTTAGTCGCTGCCAGCTCCCCCTCGGTTACATAACAACCTGTGGCTTGTTTCCAGAAAACAAGGGCACCTTCACGCCCTGCAGGCCACCGTACCTCGTTGTCCAGACTCTCATTACAGAGAGAAAATAAAAGAAGTACGTTCACTGTTCAGGCCAGTTTATGGACCTGCTGATGACAGGTTTAATACACCATGTTCTGTATGTTTTACTATAAATTTAGCTTTAACATTTCCTCCTTGTTACACGTTAGAATGTTACTGCTGGTGGGTGAAAAGAGATTTGATTTTCTTCTGTCTTAAAGCATCATTTGGGGAATATGAAAATATTTGAGGAACAGAATCAATGAAATGCTTTCTAAAAATAATAAAAAAAACACAAGCATACCATTTATGGCTTTAGTACCTAAAAGCCTCTAAGAAAAGTTGAATCTTGTGTATGAAATAATATGTATGTGCTTTTGTATTGTTGTTTTATTATTAATGTCAATTTCAGGTGCTTGCATTATATTTGTTTTTGGGTCATTTGATTTTTGTTTTTTATGTTTTATTTCATTCATTTGTAAAATAAAAAAAATGTTTTGTGTATTTTATGATTGAGATTAATGTCCTCAGACTTTAAAAAAGTCCTACATTTAGTCTTGTCTGTTAGGTCTAGAAAAATCTTAAAACGTGTTAATTTCTTCAGACGTACAGTTCATCTTATGTGAAATCAAGAAGGTCTTTAGAAGTCTTAAATTCATCTTTAAGTCCTGTAATCTGCCCATTTGATAACCAAGATATCTGCAAGTTCACTTGACAAACATAAAAAACGACATTAAAAGATATTAGAAAGTTTTGAATATTTGTTTTTCTTGGCTCTGCTGGATGATAATGTTGCCTCCTATTTTTGTAAACTGATTTATCCATCTGTTTTCTGTTCTCTTTTTTTTTTTTGCGACATATGAGTAATTAACTAGGTGAAGTACGGACAAAAATCAGATATAAATGTCAGTAAATTCATGTACTTGATGATTGTTTACTGTTTTTCCTGTCATTCTGTTGCTGATATGAGCATGAAAACAGTGTAAATTGGATTCTCTGTGTTTCTAAAGGTTTTAAATTCAATCTGATGAACCTTGAGAAACTCTGGATTGTGATGATTCTTGTCTTCCTGCAGGTGATCTGGTGTCTCGTGCGATGCATCACATGCAGCGTCTGCGCAGCTCCAGTCCGTCCATCAGTCACGCTCGCTCAGCCAATCAGCCGTTGGTGTCCTGGGCTCCGGACGCCCTGCGAACTCTTTACTACTTCCTTTGCAGTCCTCAGATGGAGTCACTGGAGAATCCAAACCTGGAGCCTCCGGCCGTGACGCTGACCCGAGAGAGGTGAGTTCTGCGCTGTTTTTTGCTCTTTGCTGCTGTCTTTGCTTCATCTGTACTAATTAAAATCTCCGTCCAGGCCGTTCCTGCTCCTCCCTCCTCTCATGGAGTGGATCCGGGTCGCCGTGGTTCACGCTGAACATCGCCGCAGCCTATTGGTGGACAGTGATGATATCAGACAGACGGCCAGACAGCTTCTACCAGGACTGGACTGTGAGCCCAGACAGCTCAGGTAATGATTACTTAATCTTAAATTACTTAATCTGTGATCAGTTCCTCACTGAGAAAGTAACTACACTGCTTTCAAAGTATCTGAAGTTATTAAAAACCATTGAATTCAGTCCAGAAAACTCTTTCGACTGTTTAAACAAAAGTTAGTTTTCATGTACAATTGACAAGTCATTTTAATTGGTTAGCTGTGTTACAAATTATAATAATATGCAGCTAGGAAGTACTGGAATCAATATACATGAAGTTATGCTGTTAATAAGAATTGTAGGACTTCCTTTTTGTTTGTTTAAATTTTTTTCTGCCACTTTTTTCCCCTTTTTTCATCTACATGAAAGATGGTATTAAATTTCCTTCTGTATGGTTTTAAAACAAAATCCCCAAATTTATTTAGTTAACAATGCAGAGGTCCTTGCATTATGTAATTCTTGACTTGCATTGCTCAGCAACAAATGGTACCAGAAGTGTCTTTAAACAACACAACATCCTCACCGGCTGCATCTTTTCTGTTTTATACACGCATCAACATAAAACAAGTCATTTCAGTTTAACAAACAGGCAGTAGATTTACTGACGGTCCTGTAGTAGCAGCAAGCTTAGCCTGCCCTGGATCTAAAAAATACAAACAAAAACTACACATCAACCATCTAAGAACACAGAAAATTTATGTAAGACAACTTTGGAACTGGGACAAAGCAGGATGTTTATCATCGAGGAAACCTGCCTTTTCTTTCTGTATCTTGGTTTTAAGTAAAAATCGACTTTTGAAGGTTTTTATGGATGTAATTGGGGGGGAGGGGACTCTGGCTTCAGAAAAGCTCTTGCACTGTGTGTTCATTGTCAGTCAACCCACAGAAAAGACGGTCTACTCCCTACAGCTACAGAAAGATGGTGCTGGAAAATGTTTTCCATTTCCAGCTCCATTGCACTATCACCATTATGTAGCAAGGCTCAAACCTCTGTCTGTAATCATTTACTGTCTTCTCTATTGCCTTTCTGTTTTTAATCTCCTCTTCTGCGTGTTGAAAATGAAGTGCTGTTAAAACCAGTCTGTCCAGGGAAGCGTTAAGTTGCAGTACTGGATGAATAACAAGCAGGTAAACGTGTCTGTTTCTGTGCAGGTCTGAGTGCTGCTTCCAGTCCTTTAAATGTCTGGATGCTGAAGCTGCTTCGGCCAAGTTCCAGCTGGATCTAGCCTTCAGGATGCTCTCGTGTGGCCGAGCAGACCTGGTCCATCAGGCCACGAGGCTTCTGGGAGATGAAGGTGTCAACACCATGGATGACCAGGTGAGGGCTCATGGCTTACTCCTGTTTGTTTATCACAGTTAATACATCTCCGTTTCCACTTTTGTTGAACTTTTGTGCTCTTGTATGTTTAGTCACCATTTCACCAACAGCAGAAACTCTTGTTTTACTATCGCTGTTTTATTTTTAATATTTTACTTATACACCTGGTGTCTTTCCAGTGCTGGAGTGCAGTTAGAACATGAATCTGCACTTAACAAATTCCTCCAGTTGGGTAGCTGTGAAGCTGTTTTAAATCATTGTCTTTGCACCTTCTATGATAAATGCTGGCCACAAACTTGTGCTGTGCATAAAAAGCCTGTTGAAAGTTAAGAATTATTGTGCAGATCCTAAAGCTTCCAAGCATACCAAATATTTTAGGTTGAACGCTGATGATATTAGCATAAAATGATGCACAGAACATCTGATATGTAATTTAATGCCGCATTTATAAAGAGTCCTTTGAGTCCTTAGGCTGAATAAAAAAGACCATGTGTTCGTTCCTGATGGAGAGAAAGGGGCTCAAGTGAAAAAATACCAATCTGTTATCAAAGGGGGGAAAAAAGAGTCAGAATTAGAAGCTTTGTCATTTTTCTTCAATACAAGGCAGCAACACAATGAAATTTTCAAGGCACTCGGAGTTAAACGCATGCAAAACAAAAATATCATCTCTAAAAAGATGTTCTCCAGAGATCATTTAAAAACTTGAATTTGAAAAAGGTCAAAATGTTTTTCTGTCATCACTTAGATTCAATGAAGAGTTGGAACGAGCTGATACTGTCACACTGTGAAGAATGAGGACATTTGAACAACCTTAAAACTCCTATAAAAGTACAAAAACATATTCAACCACAACTGTAATTGGCTGTACTTTATGTAGTGGGAGGAAGAAGAAAAAGTCGCAGGAAAGGAATTGTCGTCCGTAGAAGACAGAATATAAACCACAGGATGAGACTGACAAATACACAAAACGCCTGTTTTTATACTTTATGCACACAAATATTCGAATATGAATTTAGTTTGATGCTCACTAATGTCCGTATAAAAATGTATTTCTTTTTCATTGTGCAAAATCTTCAAATTTCTAAATAAATTTCATGCATTGTTATTATTATGAATGCCTTTTGGTAGATTTGGTAGCCCCTTTCAAAATGCCACAGAAGTACACAAACCGTTTCTACTTTATGCTCCTACAGGGAATGACTCCTCTGATGTACGCCGCTGCAGCCGGAGACGAAGCGCTGGTTCAGATGCTCATCGAGGCCGGAGCTCACCTGGACCTGCAGGTAAAAACGCTGCAGTCGACTCAGCCGCTCCACATCACAGCTGCTTTTATGAGGTGAAGTCTGAGTGCGTTTCCTCTTCAGGTGCCCGGCTGCTCTGCCAGACACCCATCTGTTCACCCCGGCAGTCGGCGCTGGGTCGCCCTGACGTTCGCTGTGCTGCACGGTCACCTGTCTGTGGCTCAGGTGAGTCATTCAACCAAACTGTACATCACAGCAGCACATTTCACTGGAGCTGATCCTTTTTATAGGAGGTAAAGGCTAAGCTGAGAGGGAGAACACAAAACCTAATTTCAGTAGCGTTTGTTTACAGTTTTGAGAAGAAACACAACTTTTCTACTGATAATTTTTAAATTTTGATTTTTCATTTATTGCATTTTGTATGTATGCATGTTCTTAAATGTCTCTTAATCTAGAAAACAGACAACCAGAGACGTGTAGCACACATTTTTACATGCACTAAACCTGCACTTAATAGACCATGTAAACTTAGAGTTAAAATACAGATCTAAATGTAAAGATTCATATTAGTGGAGTGCTTCATTTATTACTAGGCTAAATGCAACCTAAACCAATCCTGCAGAGACAAAAGTAATGTATGCTGCTACATCTTTTATTTAATGAGTCTAGAGGCTTCCTGAATAAAGCGGCTGACTGTGAAATCCTGTCACTTTTTTGTGTCTTCCTGCTGACAGCTGCTGCTGGAGGCCGGGGCAGATGTGGAGGGTGGAGCCCTGCTGGACGGTCAGGAGACGTCTGCTGAGACGCCGCTACAGCTGGCTGCTGCTGCAGGTATCCTGTTACTGAAGGCCTCTCAGTATTTGATCAGCCTGACACTGTAATTATTTCACAAACTGTATGCTGCAGTTTAACCAGACTTGAGTTTTGAGGAAGGTTCACATACACATTTAACAGTCAAAATATGCAGTGAGTTTGGGCACTAAACATACTTTCTGCTGACACTGAGTTCCCTCTGACATTTGTGTTGTTCTTTGTTTCTTTTTACTCTTCACCTGGCATACAGTAAATGCTGATCCAGACCATACTTTATCCATCCATTATCTATAAACCACTTAATCTTCATTAGGGTTGCGGGGGGGCTGGAGCCTATCCCAGCTGACTTAGGGTGAAGGCATGAGACACCAGGACAGGTCACCAGTCTGTCACAGAGCTACATATACAGACAAACAATCACACTAATATTTACACCTACGGACAATTTAGAGTAACCAATTAACCTCAGCATATTTTTGGACTGTGGGAGGAAGTCGCAGAAAATCCACACATGCACAGGGAGAACATGCAAAGTCCATGCAGAAAGATCCCAGGGATCTTCTAGCTGTGAGGTGACTGTGCTAACCACCGAGCCACTGCAGCCTGATTATATTTCATTTTTATTTAAACTTTATTTAATTCTCTTTTTCCCCTCAGGTTACTATGACGTGGTCAGCCTGCTGCTCACCCACGGAGCCGACCCTCTGCTCAGAGTGCATCATGGGAATTCACTGACCTCACCGCTGTATGAAGATATGAACTGCTTCAGTTACGCAGCAGCACATGGACACCGGTTAGACTCATTCCAGACCATCAACTGTGCTTTTTTTTCACACAATGAAGGCTCTAGCTAATGACTATTTTCACTGATTAATCTATTAATGAATTCTTTGGTCTATAAACTGTCAGAAAATGGTGAAAAATGCTTCCTAAAGCCTAAGACGACATCCTCAAATGCATTATTTTGTCAACAACTCAAAAATAATATTCGGTTTACTCTCAGAGGAAGAATGAAACCAGGGAATCTTCACATTTAAGTAGCTGGTAATGGAGAATTGAGCCTTTTTTCTATCAAGAAATCACTCCAACCAATGAAGCTAGTTTTTGAGTATTTTAATGCTTAGAGTTAACGGATTATCTGTTGCATCTCTGCAAACAGCTCTCACCTGTTACCTTTCCATCTGCAGAAACATCCTCAGGAGGCTGCTGCTGCAACCACAGCACAGGAAGGAGGACATCCTCTCTCTGGAGGAGATCCTGGCTGAAGGAGTGGAGGAGGAGGAGAATGAAGAGGAGGTGAAATCTCCAACACACCATCCAAACTCCCCCAGCGTTGCTCCCAGACTGTGTAAAGCCAGGATGAAGGCGCTGCAGCAGGCCTCCTACTACAGCGCTGAACACGGCTTCCTGGATGTAACCATGGAGCTCAGAGAGATCGGTGAGCACAAATCCACCCCAGATTAGTTTGTGCAACTTTGATATTAAATCTGAACAAATGTTGGATAAATACACACACTACAGTGGCCTTAAAGTAAATTTGTGTCACTTGTTTTCTACTTTTGATGGATACATCTGAGATTGAAGCTCTTACCTGCACTGTGATTTATTACCAACAGTTATCTTGAAGTATAAAGCATTGTGTTATGTTGGAACAGCCTTACCCTACAGTATGTAAATAATCATTGGGTTTCTGTTGGTTGTTGTTGATTGATGATATAAAATGTGTATTAATGCTCCATTATGATTGATGCACAGATGTGTGAATAATCAGTATAGTATGTATTTAGTGGAGAGAAGTGGTGTGTAGAGGATTAATAAACAGTTAAATTTGGCAAATTGAGCTCAGGATTCTGACATCGACAAAAAATGACAGTTGGAGCTGCATTTCTCATGTGTAGGACGGTATGTGCTGTTGTTTTTAAGCACAAGACGAAGAAAATCTTGTTATGTACTTTTCCAACAATGCCCCAATTAAGACTAATAGCAGAAGATGCCGTAAAAACTGTAATGCTGCATGATTTTCAAGTTTTATCTTCACACTGAAAATGTCGAATGTGAACTGAAAACTTGCTTCTGTCTTCAGTACAAAAATATTAGTGTCACTGATCAACAATGCAGCTTTATTTCTCCTCTGCTCTTTAATGCTGAAAACACCACAGCACGAGTTTCTGCTTCTGTCTCAAACTGCACCCATACGTTCTAACATTCCAACATGTTTTGTTTTCTCGCTGCTGCATCCAGGTGTTCCCTGGAGGCTCCACATCTGGCTGGAGTCTCTCCACAGAGCCCAGCAGTTGTGCAGGGACGAAGTCATCGTCTTCCTGCTCACAGAGTTTCCCTCCATCCGGTCAGAGGACTACAGCCCCGAGCTGCTCTCCTCAGGGATCCCACTGATGTTCAGCATGTTGGAGACCAGCAAGGTACGGAGCTCTGCCTCCATCAGCCGTTTCTTTACTTTAAGTAGCTCATGTAAGGTTTGGAGTTAAGCTGTTCATTATAAACATGGTAACCGCTTCATTCTGGTTAAAGTAGTGTTTGCTGAAATGTCATTGTTGTGGGCAGTGAATGTTTTTAACTCGGAATACAGACAGAAAACCAAAAATGTTTCGTGTCTTTTGTATGACTGTTGAACTGGGGACAGATTTAAACTGCAACTATTAATTAGTTATCAGCTAATAATTCAATTTCAAACAATTTTGACAATCAATTGATCAATTTCAGTAATTTAAGGGAAAAGAAGTCTAAATTCGCTGATTCTAGCTTCTTAAATATTAATATTTAACTCTCAATATTTGTATTGGGGAAACACTGACCAAGATTTTTCACCATTTTTTGACATTCAGTCAAAAACTACTTTATTAATTCAGAAAATAATCGACAAGTTATGACAATGAAAATTAGAGTTGTTTGCAGTCCTATTCAGAACCTTCCTCATATGTTGTAACACTGGAAAAGACATCCGAAATGTTTTATTTGCTTTAGATAGTAGTCAGATCTTGCTTTATACTTGTCATACAGAGCTTTGTGATGCTGATCTTAAAACAACTGATTAATTTTTTTGCAGCTGCAGGCTGATTTAAAAACAAGAGACTATACAGAAAGACAGTTGAAATGATGCTTGAGTAAATGTTCTTACTCTGTTCCATCCATATGAGAACAGACCTGTCAGTGTTCTCGTCATGTTTTGGTGAACAGTTGGAGCTCAGTGTTCTGATGATCCACGTCGTTCTTCCTCTGCAGGATTACGTGGTGACGAAGCGTCTGGCGTCTGTCTTCTCTCACTGCTTCGGTTCTTCTCCGATTCCACCTGTTCAGCCGATGGATGTCACTCTGTCCACACAGCTGGGTAACGATGTGCTGCTGCCTCGTTTTTTCATCTTCTAAATGTTTCCAAGTCACCTAGAATGACGTGTTTGTCTCTGTGCTCAGATATTCACTTTCTGAACAACGAGGAGATGTCTGACGTGACGTTCATGGTCGACGGGCGTCCATTCTTCGCTCATCGGGTTCTGCTGATGTCCGCCTCAGAAAGGTCTCCTTGTTTAGCTGAAATGATCCATTTATTAGTTACTATAATTGTTATTATTATTGACTTTCAGCTCCTAATGGGAGACTTTTTCAAAATGAGGTCGAGTTTTGTTGATTTTTAACCAGATTTTATGCATAATTTGCCACATTCCATTGATGTTTTATTGTTAAAAGCTTTGTAAGCAGCTTCTAGAAAATGGTTTTCAGTTTGGAAATGGAACATGGTTCTGCAGAATATGGCATCTAGTGACAGAAAAATATAGATTTTTGTGTGATTTAAAGTCGTTCTTCAGCCTTTAACAGTGAGGAAAGGATGTTAAATTATCTTTGTGGGTCTTAAAAATGATTACATTTGAACACAAAGTATCTAGATGTGCTGATATGTCTATTTTAACTTCTTTTCATGTGTTAAACCGCCTAAATGGATAGAAGTTTTGTATAAAGGATGCAACTGTTTTCCTTAACCGACAGATCCTTCTTGAGATAATCTTTCAAACATTCTAAAATAAAATATACGTCTTATGAACTTTTAGTAGAAACAGACAAATGTGCAATACATGCAGAAAAACTAGAAACGGGTACATACATAAGAACAGGTGTTCTTGTGTTTTTCGTCTGACAGATTCCGCCGTCTGCTCGCCGACTCCCTGGACAAAATCATCCACATCAGTCACATGACCTACAGCACCTTCCAGGTAGAAAACTAACTTTCCTTTTGTCTTCTGGTTCAGTTGTGGCTCTTCAGCTGATGATGAAAACTGTACGTTTCCCTGCAGATGATGATGAAGAGTCTCTACTGTGGAGGAACACAAGGACTGATTGTGTCTCACAATGAAGCCATGAAGGTAAAAATCTGTTACTGCTTACCTCCTTTAGTTTGAAATTTAGTGGATCAGCAAATCTCACTTTTTGCTTCAGTCTGGAGGTTTTGTTTAGTTTAAAGTTGTAAAATTGGGACTTTCACTGCCTTTTAGGTTTCTTAATAAGAGATTAGTTATTTATCCATCCATCCATTTGAAGATTTTGCAAGTTATGACCCGAAAAGTGATGTGAGGGTGAAGGCAACAAAAATGTAATACATTTCTAAACTTTTTCTTTAATCTTGTCATGAGATGTGGATTAATTATGTTTTTTGTTTCTCTTTTTTGATCGTCTTTTCTGCTTAAACTTTTGTTTTCAGTCCACCTACATATTATCATTGTGGGCATAAAAACGTCAGGCTGCAGCAAACAGCTTGTCATTGATGAATTTGCACATTTTCTTTAAGTGTTTTGTGCCCCCCACATTTCCAGATATTTAGTTTGCAGCCCTGCATGACTAAGAAACGTGACAAATTTTGTATTTTGAGGAAAATATCTGTTGTTTTTTTTTTTTACTATTTTTTTTGCTTTAAAATTGACCTAACCTGTTAGTTACCAAAATATTTGACTATTATGTTTCTGTTTATTAATCAGTTGATGCCCTTTTTATTGAGGATCTGCAACAATCCTGAAGTGGAAATGCCATAAATTTTGAAAAATGCCTCAAAAATTGCAAAAAGTTGTTCTCTTAGCCAACCGACCTGTTAAATAGGTGATGAACTGCCTGAATGGAGATGAAAAATGACATTAGATCTGAGTAGAGCGACAAGGAAAGTGTAGAACTCCTCACAACAACCCATGAATGTAACAGAAATATTTCCGTCATGTTTTCTGCTGTTTGAGCTCCTTATGTGTGTGCCAGTAGTGGATGCAAACAGGCATCAATTCATGTTTCCTTATTCACTGTAGTGACTTATTAACATTAGCAAATGTGTCTTTGTTGCTTATAAACAACGTATGGGAGAGCGTAACACAGTAACTTTTACATGCGTTTTGTCTCGTCTATAAAATGTGTTTTAGAGGCTAGAAAAGAAACTAAAGCCGGCAAAGACTTTCATATTGATCAAAGAAGTGATTCATTTTCACCTGTGTGTAAACCAGAGTGTGATTTCAGTGTTTTGTGTCTGTTTTGCAGCTGCTGCCCGTAGCTGCTTTCTTCCAGCTCCGAAGTTTGCAGAGAAGCTGTGAGATGACGCTGTCAAAAAGTCTGAGCCTGGACAACGTAGTCGACATCTACCAGACCGCCAAGGTACAAAAATCTAATCCAGGTGGTGAGAGGAAAGTTATGACAGAGACAGAGCGCTAAAGGAGCATTTAGAGATGAAGTTTGCCTGGGTGTGAGTCTGGAGAAGCTCAAAGAAACATTGAGAAGTCACTATTATTAATAAAAAAAGAGAAAAACAAAAGCAGCAGTTCAGGGCAAAAAATGTCAGTGAATGACAGGAAAAAAACAAAACTTTTTTTTAATCCACTCAGTATTTTCAAGTGATGAATTTGTTGGAAAGATGACAGGTCTGTTCATTTTATTTAGATAGATGGAGGACTCTATTCATCTGTAGGGGAAAAACTGTTTCAGCTGCTATACACGACCGTTCAAAAGTTTGGGGTCAGTTAGAAATGTCCTTATTTTTGAAAGAAAAGCTTCTTTTTAAATGAAGATAACACTAAATGAATCATAAATACAGTCTAGACATTGTCAATGTGGTAAATGACTATTCTAGGTGGAAACAGATGATTTTAATGGAATATCTCCATAGAGGTACAGAGGAACATTTCCAGCAACCATCACTCCTGTGTTCTAATGCTACATTGTGTTAGCTAATGGTTCTGAAAGGCTACTTCATGATAAGAAAACCCTTGTGCATTTATGTTAGCACATGAATAAAAGTGAGTTTTATTGGAAACATGAAATTGTCTCAGTGACTCCAAACCTTTGAACGGTAGTGTACATAGGTGTCAACAGAGAAACTACTGCACTTGATAAAAATTTAAAAAAAATTGTGAGAAGAACCAAAAACGAGCTGGAGCAGCTTCTGATTGAAGATGTTGTGTTACAGTGTGTGCAGTGTTGTCCTTTATGTTCATTCTCCATGTGTGTATAATCTGTAAATCACAGTCGTGCTGAATTTAACCAGACTTTTTCATGCGTTTGTCATCGTAGTACCACGGAGGAGCTGAACTCTGCAGGTTCTGTGAAGGATTCTTCCTCCAGAACATGGACCGGCTGCTGGACAGAGACGACTTCCACCGTATGCTGATGGGAGGCTTCAGTCAGGAGCTGCTCTGCCCAGCGACGGGCTCCGGATCAGGACAGGACCAGAAGCCTCCGGTCCTCCTGAAGGACCTGGAGGCTGCGCTGATCCACAGACTTTACAGCCTCCACTCAGCGTGTCGGGGATAGAAACTCTGCAGATGTGGAGTGTTCACCACACTGGTATGAGCAGCCATACTGTACGCTGTAGTTAGAGAACAGACTGAAGCATCACTGATCCTAACAAGTTGTTCCTCATATTTATTAATCCTGACAAGAGTGAAGACGAGGAGGAGATGATCCAAATCGCTCAGATTAAAACTCATCAGACATTCTGATGAAGTAATTTATCAACTAAGATCAGTATTCTGCTTGCAGTTTTCCCCATCACGGTAAATTTGACTTTTTGAACAGTTTTTAGACGAACTGACTAACTTCACCTTCAGCTGTGATGGGCAAAAAGTAACTTTGGCAGTTTTTTTTTATGGCTTCACTTGTGTCAGGAGTAGAAACGAGCATTAAAATACTGATATTACCTCAGGCCACCTCTTTGAGCAAAAAAAACACTTTAAATATGAATGTTGGTATTGCTCTTGATAAGACTGATGATTTGTACTTGGTAGCAGGGAAACTGCTAATATAAGAGCAAAAACATCAGTATTTAAGTCGATCAAACTTTTTCCTCTCACTGTCAGATTCACCAAACGGATATTTTTAATCTTAATAGCTGGAATGAAAACTGTAGCCAGCACATTGTATTGGCTGTAGGTAGCCAGCAGACATAATTAGTAGTTTGAAACTGTTCTCAGCTGACCTGTTTTTAGGTTACCCTGTACATAGTTAAACACTTGCATGAGGTGCAAGTTATAATTGGCCATGTAGCCTTTTAGAGATTTATACCTACAAATTATTTAATGTTTGGGAGCTTAAAAATCTTTTATTTTGAAATTGTAGTCACTAACCAGCTAGCCTCTGCTGCCAAATACACAATCTGCCAGTGAGAGACTTAACCTGACTTCCTGTTTACAAATCTCACTGCTCTTCACTGGCAGCCAATCATATGAATATTCATGGGTTTTTTCGGGATTCCCGCCAAAAAACGGTCTGTTCCCTGTCTTATGTCATGTTTCCTGTCTGACCTTCCCAATGCAGACTTTGTCTTCCATTACCACAACACATTTCTCCTTTCCTTCTGAAATGTGCATGTTACAATTTTCAAAATCCCCATCAAAACAATAAGTGAGCTGCAACATAGATCTATATATCTAACATGTCTGGTCAAACAAACCACAAGTCTGCTGCCTGAACCTGCAAAACAAATGTTTTACTTAAACAAAAGAGACTAGCTAATGGCTGAAAAAAACTTTTTTTTTCAAATGTAACACCTGCAAAATAATGCAATATTAGCTAATGTTTATTAGCTAATTCTAACTGCTGGACTTGTAAGTTATGCTAACTGTAAGTACTGCGCTAGTTAGCCTGGTCACTAACGTTTGTGTCTTCTGCTCTTGACACTTTTACTCAGTTTAGGTTTTGGAAGTTAGTGTTTTTCTTACCAGATCTCCAACAAAAAGGCTTCAAAACATTTAAAAAAAAAAAAAAAAAGACTAACGATTTGTGGCCATCTATTTTGATAATTTATTAATCTGTTTGAGTCTTTGTTTTTTATTTTAAGAGACAAAAGTCAAAATTTTCTGCTTGCAGTTTCTTGAACTTTGTTTTTTTGTTTTTTGTTTTCCTCCCCTGTAACAGTAAACTGAATGTCTTTGGGTTGTGGAAAAAACATTTGTCACTTTGGAGTTTGAGAAACAGATTTTTCACCATTTTCTGACATTTTTTTTTTTTTTTTAGACCAAACAATGAATCGATTATTTAAGAAAATAAATAGTAATAGTTTCAGCCCTTCTCTCAAACTAGCAAACGAAGCTAAACATAGTTTGGTGAATCTGACACTAAAAAGTAGAATACATACCTGTACATTACATTTTATGTACTTTAACTAATATTTTTTTAATTAATTGTACAGTTTGGTAGAACTTTAGTTGCTACAGCAGCTGAAAATGTGACTGGAAGATGTTTTGCGAGGTGAATGTAAAACCTCTGCGGCATGCGGATATTCAATCTGAATATGTAAAATTTTTGTACATATTTTTGTGAATAAACATCCAAATGAGACAGAAACTTGGACCAGAAACGTGTATCAAACAGCGTCACACACAAAGCGCTCCAAAGTCAACAGATTTATTTCCTTTAGCACTGAAGTTGTTCACAGTAACATCACAAGGGAATACATTGCCAGTGGTTATCCTGCTCAGTAGTAGCGCTCCGTGCTCCGAGTCCATTCTGTGTGCTCTGGATTCCCACAGTAGAAAAAGAGGAAAGCGAACAATGGAAGGTATTGCTTTTAATTTTTCTCTCTGATAACCCAACGCCCACCCAGCTGGTCTGAGTGAGCGAGCCGATCGCCAGCGAGCTCCCTCTTTGAGAGAATGAGTAAGGAGGATGCATTGCACGGTTACTGTGTGCGCACAGTAATCAAAAAAGGAGGAAGAGGGAAGAGGACGGCGAGGTGAATTAAAATTAATATAAAAAAAGGAATAAACTAAAAAAGGCAAATTAAAGCAAATGCACATAAAGAACATAAATACATAAATAAGTGTGGAGAGAAAAAGGGAACAGGAGAACAATTCCAACGACGACATGCAAAGAAAAGACGAATGCTGAACATGCAAACAACCGTACGAGGTCAAAGCTAAGAGTAGGAATCCCCTTGGTTTTTTAAATAAGCTTGTCAGTAAACTCGGCTTATTTACAGAATGAGTGTTTGGTGAGTTCTGAGTCTTCATACGCACGGGGGGGGAGGAAGGAGCCGACAATTATCAACAAAGGGTTCGTTCCTCTCAAAGAGGCTAAAGTCTACATTCTTAAATTACGGTAAATCATTTTCCCAAACGTATATTACAAGGTTTGTGTCGTCGAAAAGCCGGGAAAAAAAGCAACAAACGCCCACAAGTGTGACCAAATAACTTAAACATGACAAAAATATCCTTAAATAATTTCACATTAAGAAACATTCTCTACATCTTTCATATAAATAACTGATAATAAATTAATAACCAAAAACAAAAAAATAATGGCGAGTACAAAAATATACACAGCAGTTCAATATTGTCTGAAACCTGCAGATAATTCAAAGGAAGGAAAAGATAAAAACACGCTGACGTGGTGTTCGATCAACGAGGCCCGGCCACACCAGAGTTAACGGCTAACCTGCTAACTAGTCTCAACATGCTAAGATTAAATTCAAAACCGCTTTCATTTCCAGCTTGTTTCTCTTTTGGCTTGTTGCATTTTTCTGCACATAATTGCATGATGGTTTCCAAGATGAGGCTCTTGGTTGCTAATAACCAAGACTCAGTCAAAATAGTGCTGCATGATGTGATGTTTAAGCATTACTGGAATTTAAAGTAAGGAAAATTTATTCAAAAGCATCAAGCTACAACTTTGTTTGATTGCCTTACATTTTCCACAACTAATCTCCAAGAGAAGTTTCTCTCCTCTTTAAGGGTTCTTGGATTTTTTTTGCAACTTAATTAAAAAGAGAAAATATGTTGACTTGCAGGCTCCATATGTGCACAGCAAAGTGAGTGAGATACTGGAGGTAAATACTGAAAAGGGGAAGATTTGGTTGCCAAAATAATCAGCTGTATTGAAACATTTTAAATTGATGACAGCCACAAACAGTAATTAGTTTTGACCATAAAGGTATGACTGATACAAAGCCAGACCTGAAGGCAATTCCAAGGCAAAAAACTATTGCGAATGCTTTTGTTAGTGTTGCATCATATTGGAAAAGCTACAGTCAACTCTTTCCAGCTTTTTCTTTTTCTTTTTTTTTTTTTTAGATTGAGATGCTCTGACTTCTAAAAAAAAATGCCTCCAAATGTTCTGGAAGAATCAACCTATTCCAAATAGTCATTAATTTATGGTGAAAAATCTTGGATTTTTTTTACATATATAGCAAGAAAACAAAATGTTGCAGTGTTTTCAGTAATGTGCAGCCCTACTGCCTTTCATCAGAGGCACTCTTGCCCAATCACTCTATAAAGATTTGTTCATGTTGCATCAAAGAAAATGTCAGTTCTTTTATCTAGTATCATGCAACTCTATTTCAAAACATTGATGGTCCAATAAAAGAGGTTAAATCTCCACTGAAAGACTGTTAACAAGCTGATTGCTGCACCCAAATCTGCATAACTTCCCCATCGCATCGACTGATTTCACTTTTCAAAAATGAGCTGTTTGAGCTGCTGGTGTGACCGCGCCTGCACAGGAACACAAACCTAAAATAAAAAATGAATGAAATTATGGCAACAACTCTAAAACAAAATGTCACAACTACACTTTTTGTACATACGGAACATTATTTAGTCTGTACAACAGAATAGATCATTCATTTAAATATAATATCACCAAACCCTCCCCTCCCCAAACTTTGTCATACTTTTATGGGCAACCCAGAGAAACGCCACAGCTCAGAGATCCTGCCGCTCACAAAGAAAAACACGACGATTAAAAAGAATTACAATCCAGCCAGCGTTTGTTTGTCCATCCGTCTGTTTGTCCGCTTTCTTCCACCGCTCGAGTCATTACATCCCGCAAAAGAAGTTTTGTGTAGACGAGTGTTTTTGTGTTTTTGTTACTCTTATGTACATGTGGGAGAAATGGAAGAAAGACAAAGCGGGAGAGGGGATGTCTGTGTGTGTTTTAAGATCGACAAACATCACTGTCTTAAGGCTTCTTTTTTTCTTTTTACAACTCTTCCGAGATGCGTTTGGTCTGGTGAGGTGGACTCTTTACTGATGCGGCCGGAGAGGAGCGAGGGGAGGGATGGGAGGGGAGGAAAGGGAGGGTGGTCCTCTGTCTTTTTCTTCAGTTTCAGACTCTCTCGGCGGCGGCGGTGATGGCGGCGAGCCGTGAGTCTCCGAGAGCCGCCGAAGGTTAATAGTTATTATGGATGATCCCTGGTGGCAGAGACAAGTCAAGCCGTCACACATGTGAGGAGGACACAGACCCACCGAAACCCACAGAGAGGGACACAAGGTAGGGACGACAAAGCTACATCTGCTACTTATTGTAAAATACTGATCAGGTTTTTAAACTGAAAGAGCCATTCCCGGTATACAGTACAAAAGTTAGAGGCAAAAAGTAGATCTGTTTTCTGTTTTTCTCTCCTAACTAAAGGGCAAAAGTTAGCAGCGCTCCTCTGTTTAGTGACCTGATTACTGCTAGTCATGCACAGCTACCGCTCCTTTAAGGTTGTTCCTGTGTCCTGTTGCTGGCGGCCGTCTTTGTTTTGTCTTTGCCAGGGGGGCATTTAGAGTCATTGGGCGGGGGCTGGTTGGGCTTGCTGCTGGGGGCATGCTTGGTGGGGGAGCTAGGCGTGGCGGGGGCGCCGGGGGGGTGGGACGCTTGGATGTTCTTCTCGTCTGAAAAAAGCTGTTTAATTACGTCAAAGAAGTTACTCAACGGGCTGCCTACACAGATGGGAAGAAAAGAAACAGAAGAGAGAGAGAGAGAGAGAACAAACAGATGAGCAATGGGGTTAACGTGAGGAGAGGAAGAGGAGGTGATGGAGGGATGAGAGGAGTGGAGCCGGAGAAAAGGAGACTCTGAAAGGTGGAGGGAGAGGAGGGGAAGTACCACAACATTCAGGCTTCTTCCAAAACAAGTAATATTATTATTAGTAGTAGTATTTATATTAATGTGAAGGGCAGCATCAGAGTCTCAGTTTCTCCTGCTGGATGGAGAGTCAACGGAGCGCTGGAAGACTTTTCAGATAGAATTCAGGACCAGAAGTTTACAAGAAATAAGAATCAGATTTAAGCAATGTTTCCTTAACCCTGTAACACCCAAGAGTCCTATAGACAGCCTGGATTTTTTATTTGGGCTGTAGAAGAGTCAGAAATCATACTATGAGTGATTGCTTTTACCCTTTGTCTTCCAGAACACTTTAAGCTTTCAGTATCTGGCAACATCTAACAAACTGTGTTTGGACAGTGCAACAATAGTTTAAAGTGGGAAAAAAAAACCAAGATTTTTCAGGATTTTACTAAATTAAGAACTGGAGTTTAGCATGAACAAAATATAGACACCAAAAATATGAACTATAATAAATATTTACAAAAATTTTAATTGTATAATAATTGTAAAATGGGAGCGGCGCAGCTCCTGTGGCATTTTGTGATGGGTGTTGCTGCACGTGGTTCCTTTGACATACAGTAATACCCAATAAAGTGCATCTTTGCTTCTCTCAGGAAGTGTTTGAATTTTCTCTCTAGCGTAAATGGTTAAGGAGGTACAGTGATTTTAAGAGTGCTCATTAAATGACAGTGGCGCTGCTCTCGTAGGATTTAAAGGGTTAAAGCAACCTACAGTGTTTCTACAGGGACTCTTTAATACGACACAAACTGGACAAAGCATGACTTAAAACTCACTGTGATGATTTATCACCATCCACAGCTTCAATGCAATATTTAAAAATGCTCCTAGCCGAAGTAAAGTCACTTATTTAAAGTTAACTTCTCTTTAAGAAATGAATTCCAGTGCTTTTTAAAAACTTCCAAGACCTACAGAAGTCACTCTAACAAGTGCCATTTGGTGTATGCGATCATTTTTCTCCATCTAATCCGATCTTCTGCTTTCTGAATTGTGACTGTTGTCCGTTCCATGAGTAGCCATGATGTCAGTCCGTCTATCATTTTCATTCTGTCTGCCTCATGCTCTCTTCCAATTAATTCTTCCAGTTGTAACTATATATTCCAGGGTCTCTTTTCTCATGTGTCCAAAAAATGTTGCTTGCTGTTTCCTAATTTTGTTCAATAGCGTACAATTTGTGTTTAGTGTTTTTAAAACATCTTCATGGCATATTCAGGCTGTATAATATATACGTAGCATGCGTCTGTAAAACCACATCTCTGCTGCACTGATTTTGTTTGACATTTTATTATTTATGCTCCAAGAAATCACTGCTGGCTTAAAACTGACCATTAGAATTAGAAAACTACCCTCACTAAAAGAGCACTTTTTAAAATTGTATTCATTGTTCAGGTTTTGCAATCTGTATTTGACATATCACCATTGTATTTGCACTTGTGGCATAAGTCAGCCGAAGCCTTAGCACCGTTACTGTTCAGTCCAGAGTGACTGCTGATAAAATTCTAGCGACTGAACATTAAGTAAATAAAAAACAAACAAATAAATGAGGATTGGAAACGGAAAAGCTTGAGCGGAAAATTAAATTCAGGTAAACTGAGTTAATAGTAATAGTAGTGTGGAGAAACTATGAATATAATATCCAAATGTTTTATTCCATCTTCAGAAATAATTACCGGCCATATTTAGCATAGACTGTAAATAAAAAGTCCAAGTCTGAAAAGTGAAGCCAAAGCTGAAGTTCCTTAAACCTGCCAGCAGGGGGTGACTCTTGTTGTTGCAAAAAGAAGTCAGATTGTATAGAAATCTATGACAAAATGAACCACCTGCTCTGTTAGTAAAACATTTTCCTAACAGGTTTATGTTCTCAATCACTAGTTTCACATTTCCTTTAATCGAACATCATATTTCTTTTGTAAATCATGACCCCATTTGGAGGAAAATAGACGATAAAACATGATACGTTTTAGACTTTTTTTTAATAAAAAGAACATCTGTCCTTCAGTATTTGATTGGCTTAGTGTTGCCTTCAAGGTCAAACATCTAAATTGAACCTATAGAGAACATAGACTCTAAAGTGAAGTAATAGGCTGTTGTATTGTCAGCTTTTTGAACGCTGTTTTAACCCTGTATTTGTTCACATTTGTCGGTAGACTCTTTAGTTAGCTGAATTAGCGTTTAGCAGCTCCTGTTTGTACTCGCACAGATGTACAAATTATTACTGAATTATTGGGTTGATTGAATTACTGAAAACATAAAAAGTGATGAATCTGAGGCAGGTTCTGAAGGCTCCTTATTTATTTACCCGTAATTTCTGAGCAGTTTTATTATCTTTTTGAATTCCCTGCCTCCCTCTGTACAGATCTCGTCTGCATTTGGCTTTAATTGCACTTTTGGAGTGACTTCGGGTATCGGTGCTTCCAACTAACAGTGAGTCTATAAAAAGGTTTTGGTGTCTCTGCTCATAAATAAATAACCCTGTTCGTGCTACTTATCTCCTCTTGTTTTCTGTCTGCATTTCAGATTCTTGCAGGACTCAGTGAAAGTCTTCCAAAGCTCCAGTCAGCTCTCCATCGTGTCAACATCCATCACAACAACATCCATCCAATAAGACAAAGCTTCTCTTGGTAAGTGCTTCAGAACAGTCATGAATGAGTCAAACATGCAACAGTACAGCACAGTCCACACATTAATACACAGTCACTTATCATTGCTTGGGTTAGTCTTCAAACGGTGCGTCCTGCAGTGATACCACATCTGTGTTTTGGTGCTGAGGTGACAACTTACCACCCGTCCTCTCCAACAACGCTCAACATTTGCTTTTTGTGTCTCTTTCTTATCTTGTTCCAGTGATTTCAAATATGGAAAGTTTTTAGAGGGAACAATCCGATATCAAGCATCAACATGCAGAGGTCAGTTTACAGCCACGCACACAGACATGCAGTGAAACATTTCCTCTTCTCAAGTCATTTAGTCTCCAGACGGAACGTTTGAAGAACAAATCTGACCTGAAAACATCAGTCCTGGTCAAGTGGGTCCTTAACTAAAGAAACAAGAAGTCTATTCAAATAAGTCTTTAAGCAAGAAATGCTGAAATATTCCTCATTCTGGCCTCTGAGATGTGAGGTTTTACATCTGTTCTTATCTGATATTAAACTGAATATGTTTGGGTTTTGTCTTTGTTGATGTTCGATGGGTATTATTCTGTCTTTTCTGAGAATTAATCAGGAAAATCCATGAGTCTCATCCTAATAAATGACAAAAACCTCAAACTAAGGTGCGCTTCCTTTCTATTTTTAGCTGTGAACTGTGGCTGGAAACTAATCAGACTCAAGGATATAACTTGTTTTAAGTGTTCATTGCAGAATATTATATCCAACTTTCTATTTTGCTGCATCACACAAACGGCTTGCATTTAGTAGAGTCTCCTCCAATTCTTCATTCTCATTTCAGTTTTTCCTTACATATATTATCTTTAAAATTTCTTAACATGGAAATGAGGAACTTTCCAGATGTATCAATTTTTACATATTCAACTGAAAATCCATAGTTGGAAAATGGGGGAAAAAAAGTTTGTTCTTATGGATTTAATGCATAAAAAAAATGTATAAAACTAAAACTTCTTCCTCAGTCACTAAAACCTACTTTGTTGTCTAATTTTCTCTAAAAGTATCCAGAATCTAACTTTCCTGTGCTGGAAACACAAGTTAATATAGTTCTATTTTCAGAAATCACCAGTATGTACAAGTGGCCTACTCCGAATCTGTTGTTAAAATTTCTGTAATAAATAAACGCGTTCAAATGCTATGCTGCAGATACTAGCTTTTTATGTTGATTTATAATTCATTTAGGCTAATGAGGCTGCAGGTAGAGTGTAATGAGGAACTTTCCAGATGTATGTATCATTTATTTTTTTTCATATTCAACTGAAAATCCATAGTTGGAAAATGAAAAAAGTAGTTTGTTATTCATTTATGGATTTAAAGCACAAAAAAATAAACAAACCTCTTAAGTCAAAAACTGGAAATAAACTGAAAGAAACGGGCAATGGACTAAACTTGATTTGGAAATTCTTTTAGACTTTTTTCTACTTTTTAATTTCAAATGTTGCAGAATTTTATCTATTTTTTTTTTTTTTTTACTGTGGTTGCATTGATTCACAATTGTGCCTAAATATGCAGCAACTCTGTTATAAAACAGATAATTTTTTACATCGATAGCGGAGTTAAAGTCTCTGGACTGGAGTAAAATCCTCCACATCCTCCTGGAGATTAATCCAGTCAAAATGGAGCTTCTGATTTTTATTCCAGTGCCACCAACAGGCCAATTTGTTCCAGTAAGACTTAAAAAATATAAAAAAATCATTACATGTAATGGTTAGTTTGGTGTCATCTGGTGCCATCAGTCAGTTTTCTGTAAAAATGGTAACTGTTTATTTCTACTTTTCTTGACATTTAAATGACTTAAGATGAAGTTTCACTGTATTTGCAGCTCACACACTCTTTCTCTCTCTCTCTCACACTTGTGTTAGTGCAGACAGGGTGTGTTGGTGACAGGCCTCCAGGACGTTGGCAGTGTGTGTTAAAAGCCAGAGTTAAGGTGTTTTTGCCGGGAGCTCCCGGTCGCTCTGGTTCTTACCACGCTTGGAGGATTTACTGGGCAAAGAAGCTGAGCGCTGAGAGCCATCTGAGAGCAGAGGACAGTGTCAGAAACACCAACCAACGCACTGAGGCCCAGCGCTTCATCAGCAGGTGAGCCGATACCAAACATCAGCCGCACACCGACCAACACAGAACAATCCCTATTGATGGGGCTCCACTCTGGTGAATGTTCAGCTCATTTGACAGAATCTCTCTTTAGACAGATTCTTCGTTTTGTGATGAATCGTAGCTGGACAGATTTTCTTCAGGCTATACTTACAAAATAGATTATGCACGGTAAGTAATGAATGATAATTAAGGCCCAGATGCTCTGTCTAAATGTGTGTAGAGTTTGAGTCGAAGCTAGTCTTGTTAGCAGATATGTTTAAAGAAGGCCAAACAATAAAATACTAGATGTAATTAGAGCTGTCTCCAGGTCAGCTGGTTGATTGGTTGGTCCATACGCTTTCATTAATCACTCGTCCCCCGACCTACACCTCACAGCAGCTGCTCTGGCTTCAAACAAAAAACCAAGAGGAATTTTTAAAAATTGAATGTGCATTTCTGTATTATTGTGTTCTTGCATTGTGTATAATAAGTTAATCCATAAACTTTAAACGGTTCAGGTGTAGATCTGTGTCTGGTCCAGATTTGAAATGAAGATGCTTACAGGGTCTAAGAAACAGACTAATTCCTGGGTAGGTTTTTTGTGGGTCAGGCGAGGAAGAATCTGGGATCCCAATGAAATCCCAATGTGAGGGATAACTTCCTTAAACTGTTCATTTTTGACAATTTGGCCAATATTTGTGCAATACTTCTGACGTTGAAACAGGAAATGCTCTTTTAAGATGCATTTTTACATTGAATTTCTTGCACAGAAATACAATCTTTTTAATTTTTCACCTTATGGTTCTCTTTACTTTCATAAAGAGAAAGGCTCTACATCAGCAGTCTCCTAGCACTAATCCATTATTTTTTGGCAGCAGGAAGAACAGACTACCTGTTAGGACTCCTATGCTTTCAGTTTTTGAACTGGGAGTGTTTACTCGGAGTCGGCTCGAATTTAACTGACACATTTCAAAGAAGTCTTCAGCGTTTCTGCATTTTGCTCAAACTGATGCCTAAAAAAAGTGTAAACCTTTTAAACATCAGTTTGTATATCACAGCTCAACAACTAACATAACAGCTCATTCATAAACAGTAGCTATCTTCTCTGTGTTTTATTCTTCAATAGTTCTTGTGCTGGATACATAAATTTAAACAGTTCTATTTTCAGAAATCGCCAACATGTACAAGTGGCCTGCTCCGAATCAGTTATTAGAATTTCTATAATAAATAAATAGATTGATATATGCTGCAAATACTAGCTTTTTATGTTGATTTAGCTACTAAAACTAGCGGGTAGTGTGAATTCATTGCTCATTTAGAGTACAGATAGTGTCCATATTGGTTGAAAAGTAGGTGTGATTTCAGTCAACAGAGATTTTCTCTGCTTTATTACAGCCTTTAAAGTATTCAGTTTGCCTCGAAAATGCCCCAAATTGAGCCATTTACAGCTCCACAACCATGAGGACAAAATGAGCAACCAACAGATCAGAATTGTAGCATTAATTGTTCAAAACCCTCCCTGTGTTGCCCAGTGTTCTCTCAGCCAGCAAGCTTACTGTCATGTTACATGGATTAATTCTTTGTTTTCCTATTGTTTGAGGTTTAACTAACACATGTTTAATTACATCACCTTGTTGCATCTTTTTCTTCTGCAGCGGCATAAAGACATCTTTACGTTAATATAGCAGTAGTGGATGAAAACTTGCATAAATTTGCTTTTTATTTTGCAGATTTTCAGAATGCTCAGTTAAACATTTGACCACATTTAGATGGCAACAGCTACTGATGCGGTTGAAGCTGTCCTTAAACTTCTCAACTACAACTCAACCAGATTTGATTACACTGAAATGAAGATTTTAGTCAGTGGGTGGCCTAGTGTCCACAATTGTGACCTTTTCTAAGTGGCAGCTGGGGTTGTGTTTTGAGAGGAAACTGTCAATGCTTTCTTCACTATTGTTATAAAGCTCTATTTCTAAGTTTTCCTGGCCATGGTGTTTAATGATAAAAGCATTTAACGCTACCTTTGGTCTCAGCAATAAGTCCAGAGTGCTGAATTTAGCATTTTGGTAACCATTTACCGGCGAGATATTTTATCCCGGGGACTCTGAGGAACGGGCTGAACATTCACTGTGGCAGATATTTTTCCTTAAAAATCCATCTGCCACTGGCTACACATG
Source organism: Acanthochromis polyacanthus (assembly GCF_021347895.1). NCBI lineage: Eukaryota > Metazoa > Chordata > Actinopteri > Pomacentridae > Acanthochromis > Acanthochromis polyacanthus. The sequence goes on along the minus strand of NC_067114.1, from coordinate 38,305,351 downwards.
TACAACCTCATATGTAAACACACACAGAAGGCCATCCGGTTCACATGTCTGTAGAGCCGTTAGGTGTTTTAGTACATTTCATTGAACGCATGCAGATTCTCAGACTGCAAAGACATCAACAAACACCGTCACTGTTTGCTCGCTCGTGTCGCATGCTTCAGTACATTTTCAGTCCCGAGCGTGAATGGCAGCTCACCCAGAACCATCGGCACACACCTGACAACTGGATCCCAAAGCTGGTTTTACTCAGAAGTCAGTTTTTCACACTGTGTATATGAGTGCTTTGTGTGTGTGTGCATGGTTCTGGGTTTTCATTCAGCATGCGAGTCATTCAGTCCATCCAAGAGGCGTTAAGCTGTGGATGACGAGAAGCAGGGTGGCATGGAGAGGCAGGCCAGAGAGAGAGATCAGATAGATAGATAGAGATGTGGGTTATTGGCACATCTACACGGTGGCTTGGTGGCAGCTGAGGTTGTGCAAACAGTTCCTGATAACAGTTCCCATCTGTGGCAGGCCAGACTGGTGCTACTGGGTCAGTCGGTGTGGTTTAATGGCCGCTTTCCTCCCAGTTGTGTGTTCTCGTGTGCGCACTAAGAGTGACGGTTTGTGTTTGGGTTGTAGTTGCCCTGCTTCACCACCAGAGGGGACCATTATCAAGTAAATAACCACAGATAGGACGACAAACAGAACTGGTAACAAGGACAGCCGGAGAACACACAGTCACTCGTTCTTTTCTTCCATATTTTCCATCTATATATATATAGGCAGCCCCGAAAATATCCAATCATGTCCAGGAAGAGCTCAGAGAGAATTGTGGGATTCTGTTTCAAAAATGCTGAAAATTCTGAATGTGTTCTGACACCTTTCACCCTCTTTGAGACAAAAATGCTGCATGCACAGATGCGATGGCTAATCCACACGTGTAGATTTGTGTAAATATTCATTAGCTTGACCGACTGTGTGTGTGTGTGTGTGTGTGCGTTTTCTGCTGAGTCAGGGTACAGTGTGGTGGCCGAGCTGCTGTCTGTGGAGGATAAATCACCGTCTGATGTCCTGAGTGACGATAATCAGAGCTGTGAATGCACATCTAGAGTTCATTGGACTGCGTGTGTGTGTGTGTGTGTGTGTGCACGCCATGGTATGTGGCAGGGGCATGCACGTGGAGATGCCGTGTGCTAAAAGCAGTGTGCCGAGCTGAGCTGAGCCGAGCGGGTCCGAGCCGAGGTGAGCCGCAGGGTGTGGCTGTGCTGTGATGCCAGGAGGGAGGATAGGGGAAGGAGGGAGGCTGTGAGGAGGAGGAGGAGGGTTGGGGGTGTAGGCGTGGTCGGGGCGGGTGGCGAGGGGAGTCCACTTACCAGAGATCTGCGGCTGGATGCCGGGCTGGTCGTTGGAGCTGAGCAGCTGGGCCTGGATGGTCTCAACCACACGCTTGAAACGTCGGCTGGGACCTGAAGAGAAACCGGAGGAGCACAGATCACTATATAGACCTGAGGCTGTAGCACGAAACGAGATTAGTGGGTTAGCAGGTATGTTGAAAGTCAGATTTTTTTTAGTGTCACAAAGGTGGCTCTCTTTTTACCTGAATAGATCTCCATTGCTCTTAGAAGTATTGTTGAGTAGGTAATAAACCACAAGAAAGGAGCAATACTGCTTTTCATTGACTTCAAGAAGGCTTCGACTCAACTGACAGGAACAAAATGTTCCAAATTCTAGTGGCATATGGAATCCTCCTCCTATAGTTGAATCAATAAAAGTTATGCATTTCACCACTTCTGTGGTAGTCAAGACTCCTGAGGGCAGCACAGATCTCTTCTCTATAGACACGGAGTACTTCAAGGAGACCCTCTAGCACCTTTCCTCTTCATCATCTGCTTAGACCATGCACTGAGGAATGCAACCTTGCCCTCCGTTGGCCTGAGCCTAAAGCGTAGTCAAAGTAGAAGACATCCTGAAGATGTCCTTTTAGAACTTGCATTCATAGATGACATCGCCCTCCTGGAAAACACTCTCAGAGAAGCACAAGTCCTTCTGCATCGGGTAGACGGACAAACAAGACTGATTGGACTCTTCCTGAATGCTATAAATGAAATTCATGCACCTTAGCCCAACATCTGAAGAGACATTGCATGCACTAGATGACTCTGAAACTGAAAAGGTTGACGATTTCCTGCATCTTGGAGGCTACACAAGCAGCACATGATATAGAAACAAAAACTGGTAAAGCCTGAGGAGCATTGAACTCCTTGTCTAAAATATAGGTATCTCCAATTAAAACAACAACCAAAATGAGAGTATTCAAGGCGTCAGTGGAATTCTATGGATCTGACTCCTGGTCACTATCGAAGACTCTCTCAAAAAAGAATTGATGAGACTTGTACCAGAATGCTATGGATGGTACAAAGCGTCTCCTGGGAATCACATCTCACCAACAAGTCACTGTATGGTCCACATGCATGCTCATCAACCATCATTAGGCAACGTAGGCTAGCCCTGGATGGACATGATTGAGACACAACAAAGCAGCTGGTCGAGTACGGTTATGGAAACCTGATGCAGTCAAAAGGGTTGGCAGGCCTAGTACAACATTAGGAAGGTTTTAGAAGAAGAAACTGGTCTGGAAGGCAAAGAACCTTTGACTGCAATGTTGGACAGTGGGAGCTGGATGACGAACTTTATTCATGTCACCGATACTGTTGGATGCAATTGACTTGACTTGAGATCTCCATGATAACTAATGCTATAGAGCTATCTTGGGCCGGAGCAGGTTATGTTCCGAGTTTTGGATTCAAATTGGCTCTAAAGAAATAATTTTTACGTAAATGTGAACTTCACTGGGCAGCACCTCACTAATTATACTGAAATATTCACTGACAACTTTAGCATACTCATTCAAGGTGAGATTATTAACCCTTAAATGCATAAGTGGGTCAAAATGACCCGGTGAGGTCGTTTTATTGCAATATCTTTGTAATGAAAAGGTTATTTTTATTATTTCAGATTTCAACTATTCCTCAGAACAGATAGTATTGATATCATTCCATTTAAATTTTTAAGTTACCTTTTATACTTTAAAAAAATGTAATATTTGTATTACTACCCCAAGCTCTTTATCACTAATATCATACAAGAGTTGCTGCACAACCTTGAAGGAAAAGAGTGGAAAAATGTCTACAAAATAGATGTTGATATCCTTCTATTGCTGTTCTATGTAAAATTCTTCTTTTTCAATTACCAAAATGTTCAAAATCTGCTGTATAGTGAAAAAAATCACATGTCAAACATGAAATTACTCTTGTGTGGACAAAAATACAACAAACAATAATACAATATTTTTTGTAACCAAAATTTCATAAAAACACATTGATTCTTATACGGGTCATTTTTAACCCACTTATGGATGAGTGTAGGGTCCAATCACTCTAAGTGTTAAGTAGTTAGATGAAGTTAAAAGATAAAGGAGCCCCATAACGAGCCAAGAAAGTTCTAGTCGGGCTCCCTTTGATGCTACGTGGGGAGAAGATTAAACATTCATGACGTGGCCTTGTTCAAGCACCTCAACATTTCAGGGTTCAGCTCCTCATCACTGAATATTGTAGCTCTGCTCATTCATGTTTTATGCAGTGGCTCTTTTTATACTCTTGTTTACTCCAAACGGCAAAAGTATGTGGCCGCCAGACCATCCCACCTATAACGTCGGTGTTTTCTGATCCAGCTGTGCGTTTCTCTTCTCAGTTTTGCGTGTAGCAGATAAATCGAAGTGCTAACTGGACTTGTTTGAGTTTCTTGAAGATGTCTCCCCTCCTCTGAAAAGCTTCTGACTGACTGGTGGGGAGTTCCAGCATCTTGACCTGAGAACAGAGTTTCTGTTTACTTTCATGGTGAGGCTTCTGTCATCTTTAATGTGCAGCAGACAGTCCTGGACGGTCAGACTGACGTGTTCTGTGAAGGCTTCCTGTGTTTGGATTCCACCTACCTGCTCTCTGAATCTTTCATGTTGTAGACAGCGGTGAGTTCATGACACAGCTGAGCTTCTGTCTGAACAAACCTCATTATTTTGTCAGTAGATGCTGGTCAGACAGAGGTGGAGCAGAGATCGTACGTGGTCTGAGGTGAGGCTGGTTCTGCTGGACAGAGTTCTGTCCTGGAGCAGATGTTTCCTTATAGTCTTCACTGTTTAAAGAATGAAGTGACATCGTAGGCTACGGTACCATGGTTTCATCTGAGTCCAGCTTTGTTTTTCTAACCTTGCTGGAGTTTTAGAAATCAGGAGGAGCTGAGGTGATGGTGAGATCTTTTGCAGAGTTGTAAGGAACTGAGTTGATGCTACTGATGATGGAGTGACTCCTTTGTGGTGCACCATGGGATGTCCTTGAAGGTAAAGAGTGGCCTACCAGGGGTAAAATGATAATATAGTGGTTGTTTTTGTCTTTTTTTGAAGCTGCTTCTTGTAAATGACCATAAGACTGGTTGCCTTGACCTGGTAATTTGCTGATTTTTAGCACCCCCATGCATCTTCATTCATTGGCTGGCAGCAAAGTCTACTTTTAGTGATTCCAGTGGCTTCATTGTTTGAATGTTGAGGTTTAATGGCGGTGCTTTTACACTGGTGATGGCAGCAGATACCTTAAACCTGAGTTGTTCCATCTCTGAACCTTCTTTCTTTTCTACTTTGTCCTCTCCCAACTTTTCATCTCTGCTCGTCCTGTTTATTTCTATCATCTTCCCCAGTACTCTTCTTACCTTTCTTTCCTCTTTTTCTGCTCCTCCTCTTCTCATACTTACCAAAGAGACAGAACAGCTCAGGTTGAAAGTGTCAGCTGCCATAACAACTTCAAAAACACCACCATCAACCTCACCATCAAAGAAGTGAAGTTACAGGCATCACCAGAGCATCACCATGCTGCTGGCTAATAAAAGAAAATACATAGAGGTGTTGAATCCAGCAGACTATGTGCCATAGTGACCAGTCTTCTTAAAGCCACCTCTGAGACACTGAGGTGAGATCTTACTAGCAACCAACTAACCATGACTATGGAAAGAGGGGAAAAACACACTACCTGACCACTACACTACAGTTTGTCCCCCAGGAAAGCTTCAAAAGTAGCATCGATTCCTACTGCAGTGCCAAACAGCTGGCCACTACCTCAGCACCTCTGGTCATTAACACTCCACAGTAAGGTTACAAACATAAACCTAGACTCTATGAAACCAAGTTGACCATCGATGTCACTTCACTTTTCACTCCGGAAGCAGTAAAAGCTACGAGGAAACATCTGCTACATGACAGAACCAACCTCAGACCACACATGATCTCTGCTCCTCCTCCTGTCTGACCACTACCTACTGACAATATAATGAGGTTTCTACAGACAGAAGCTCAGCTGTGTCATGAACTCACCGCTGTCTCCATTGTGTACACCTGGGTCAGGACTAAAACACAGCAAGTGGAAGCTTCACATAATACATCAGAGCTGCAACATCATATACACTATGATGGAAACGGTCTGCTCTTGTTGGACTGTGTGGTTCACATCAAAGATGGCGGATCAACATTTACTGTTGGCTGGAGGTCATCAGAACCGGACAACATCCGGTCCGAACAAGACCACATGGACAGAAGGGAAGAAGCACAAACACCAGAGAACCTGAACTTGTTTTATGGCTCTTATCCAGATAGTTTTGACTAGCTGACTAGATCCTTGCTTGTGCTGAATCTACTCTCAGATGTATGTCGCTTTAAATAAAAGCGTCTGCTAAATGAAATTGTACAAACATTTAAAGCATGTTTTTCACCCGAACTGGACCTTTGTCAGAACTAAAGAGGAAAGAACAATCAACAGAACACTGTTACTACTAAAGTTGGAGGAGAATGATAGAAACTGTGGACCTTCAATAAACACCACATCTCTGTGTAATTCATATAAATTGAACAAAAGCAACAAATCTTCCCACTTTAGATGTTGAAAGGTGGAAGCTTTTGGAGTTTTTGCTTCATTAATGAGCAAATTAACTGACTTCAGTATTAGCAATATGTAAACTAGACACCTAAAAAGTGAACTATTTTATCCTTGATGCCTTTTAGCCTGAAAATTAGCCACCGAGCACCAGTTTGATGTTATTGTTCGTGCTGTGTGTTGTCTACCTGACAGCAGGGTAAAGGTGACGGAGTAGATGCCATTCTCCTTGGTGGCGCTGGTGCTCTCGGTGTAGGTGATATCCACCTGGAACTTGACCGGCTTCTGGAAAACCGTCGGCCCGGCTGTGGACTTGTACTCGGCCCGGAAACTGGTCTGAGAGATGACGCTGTGGCTCAGACTGGGAATCTGGCAGAGAAAGAAAGTCTGAGTCAGCAGCAGCTCAGACTAACAACTTCTGCATCGGTTTAGACGAAGGTGGATGTGAGAGGAAGAGACGGCAGCAGACGGAGACGGTGTTTTGAACGTGTCACATTTTAACGCGTCGTGACATTTTACGGCGTCAGCGTCTGAGTCAACACCGACAACAGTCGGCTGCACATGATGCTGAAGCAACACGACTGAACGCTAACCTCAAGTCCAACTAACACCTGAACCGACATCTTTCAAAACATGTGCACAAGCGATTCCTGAATTTACTGTTTGTATCATTTTATAAGAAGAATAAAGGTGTTTAGACAGATTGGGTTTTCTTTAGCATTTAGTGACATAGCTTATTCACGTTTGCAGTCAAGTTTTAAAGCAGTTTAGATGTTTATAGCATTCAGACCAGACTCTGTCCACAGAAATGTCATTAAAACCAGCATGTTTGAACACAAACTTCAGTGGTTGCAATCTGTCTATTTGCAGGAAACCGCAGGGCTAATTTACAGATTTCTCGATGTCTGTATTCTTAAAAAAAATCTATTTAAATGCACCAAAATGTTCGTAGCTGAGTCATTATGTCACATAAATAATCAACAGCTGGAGTTAATCAAAAATGAATAAGGAAACCATGTTACGCTAACCTAAACTAGTGGTGCTAAAAGCTAACTAGCTTAGCGGGGCAGCAGCAGCAATCACCTCTGAAGCCTCCAACTAGGTTATAATTCATTAAACTTACTTAAATCGTACACTACCATTCAAAAGTTTGAGGTTACTTAGAAATGTCCTTATTTTTGCCAGAATTTTTTTAAAATTAAGACAACATTAAATTAATCAGAAATACAGACTAGACATTGTTAATGTGGCAAATGACTATTCTAGCTGGAAACAGCTGATTTTTAAGGGAATATCTCCATAGGGGTACAGAGGAACATTTCCAGCAACCATCACTCCTGTGTTCTAATGCTACATTGTGTTAGCTAAAGGTGTTGAAAGGCTAACTGATGATTAGAAAACCCTTGTGCAGTTATGTTAGCACATGAATAAAAGTGAGTTTTCATGGAAAACATGAAATTGTCTGTGACCCCAAACTTTTAAAGGTAGAGTATATTTACCATAGTGCCTGATTGAAATTAGCTCAACAACTAGCCAGCAGTTTCCATTCAAACAAGGAGTTCTAAATTACACATTTCGTTGGCATAGTTGTAATTACAGCCCAATAGATACTATGTCGTTATGCACCAAGATGAGAACTTTCTTTTAGAGAATAAAAGCTTGGGTGTCATTACACTGTCTCTCAACCCTGTGAGGACAGCAGGGAACAGTGGAGACTTACGGAGAGGAAGGCGTGGACGATGTCGGCCTTTATGGAGCTCAGAGGTTTGTCTCTGATCACGATGAAGATCTGCTCCTCTTTCTCCAGGTTGATGAAGTTCCCGAACCACGACTTCTTAGCCAGTCTGCAGAGGACAAGAGAGCTGAGGTTAGAAATGATGCTGGACACACGACAAGACTCAGAACTGCTGCGTTTACGCACAAGACAGTTGTTCAAGTATTTTTATTAATTGACATATTAGTCCCACAAAATACGGCATTTTATTACCTGTACTTGTACATGACAATGGAAAAGCAAATGTATTTCTAATTTTTTTTAAAAATCATCTATGTAATGTTATCTGCAATTTTTGCACTGTTTTTTTTTTCTTATTTATTGTTGCACTGCCTTTACTTTTTCTTTGGCGCTGCTGTAACGGTGAACTTTCCCCACTGTGGGATCAATGAAGCTCATCCTTATCTATACTGCTAAACTTTTGGTAACTTCTTTCTTGTCTGACATGAGGTTTGAAGACAGAGGAGATCAGGTTGAGTGTTCTTCTCATCTGTACATCCAGAATAGGAGCAGCAGCAACATGAAGTACGACTATATTATAGAGATAGTAGGAACTGTATCTGCTGGATTTGGTTCATATTTTCACTGTGTAGAGAAGCAAGTGTACTTAGGTGAGATTAATGGTACCTAAACTACTGATTTGTACCAAAAAGGATTCATTTATAAACTCGCTTCCTCATTTTAAATCTAGATTTGCTAAACACTGATTACAACTTTGTTAGACTGAATTAATCTTTGTTGCTGCAACCAAGTCTTAAAGTTTGGACTGAAATGTTTTAATATTTAAGAGGTTCTCATAACTTAGATGCTCCTTTTATTCTGAGGATGTATTTCCACTGTATACCTCCAAATGTGAGCAGAAAAGTTTGCGTACATCAGTAAACTGCTTCACACGGATATAGAACTGTACCTTCAACATACTCTGGATTTTAAGACCATGATCTACATCTTAAAAGTAAATATTTGTTGGAGATTTTCTGTGGCAGATTAATCCACATTTGGCTTTCTAGTAAGGGCTTTTGGAAGCAGGATTGAAGTAAGAGAAGTAAGAAGATCCCTGGTTCAAATCCTGGCCTGGGCCTGGGATCTTTCTGCATGGAGTTTGCATGTTCTCCCTGTGCATGCGTGGGTTTTCTCCGGCTTCCTCCTACAGTCCAAAAACATGCTGAGGTTCAATGATTACTCTAAATTGTCCGTAGGTGTGAATGTGAGTGTGATTGTTTGTCTGTATATGTAGCCCTGCGACAGACTGGCGACCTGTCCAGGGTGTCCCCTGCCTTCGCTTGAGTCAGCTGGGATAGGCTCCAGCACCCCACGCGACCCTTGTGAGGATAAAGCGGTGTATAGAGAATGGATGGATGAAAATACACATTCCTAAGTTCTTGACTTTGCGTTTAAAATTAAGCAATTTACTGCAAAATGAGTGCTGCAAATGTAAATTCCCACTATTTACAGTGTCTATTGCCTGTTTTACATTTCATAATTTTAATTGACACTGCTCTGTAGAAATCAGCCTTCACTTTGACAAGGAAGAGTTTCTTTTTTTGTAAATTCTTCTCAAAGTCACACCAAATTAGCCATTATTCAATGCTGTAAAGCAATAAATGAGGAAAACTTGCTTGCAGGCAACAGTAGGTTTATATTTTTTATTATATGTGGGGGAAAATAAAATCTGCTTTCATACAGATATATCTAATGAGCAGCTGTTGCGGTGTGATGCTGAGTTACTCACTCTGGAGAGGAGTCTGGGGTGAGGCTGGACATGTCCTCCTGGGTGGGAACTGTGGATCAAACAGAGGTCACAGTGAGATAAGCTGCTCAAAATTTTTAGGTTTTCTGCCTTGTTTGTCCACTGTGAGAGTATTTGGTGTCTTGGTTCTGCTTGTCTGGAGGGTTTTATGGTGCTGTCAAAGCAGCTGTGAGAGACCTAGCCCAAACTAAAGCAGAAAAGGGTAAAATGGTCAGTTTTCTGCTTTCCGTAATGAGGCAGTTATCGTCTTTATGACGTGGCCAGAGGCTGTAGACGCTGCTGATAAAGTTGGCAGCAGGTGAAGCGAAGCTGAATGCAGCTATTAAGAGCACAGCGATGATTTGTATTTATTCCCCTGAGCTGCGAGGATGCAGTTTGGTGCATAAACACACTCGGCTGAATCGATTATCACACAGATAAGAATGAGACGATATCATAAAATCTGACCTGAACAAATCAGAAACGCCTCCTTTTCCCTCCTCCTGGGGCTGAACAGTATATCAACGCTGCGATGTGAACAATAGTCACATTGCAGAAACACACTCACTCAAACACATCGTATTACAACTTGTTTTTGCAGCTTGATGCATAAATGAAACTCACGGTTCTCAAGTCTGTCTGACAGAACATAATGTACTGTGACTTAGGGGTTCTTCGATTTGCTATATGAGAATTTTTGAGCAACTTTTCTTCACAAGACAGAGTTTTTTGGACATGAAGGCACCAAATGATGAGCAGAAACACACTGAAAAGGAAGATTTGGTTGCAAAAATAACTAAAAATAAATGTTTGACCATTTAAATCAACAGCACAAAGCTCTGTTTGATGAGTACAAACACAGATCTGAAAGTTACCCAAAGCAAAAAACTAATTTGTTTGCTTTCACCAGCGCAACACCATGACAGAAAAGTTCTAAATAGACTGCAAATACTGATTGTCTTGTTGATTCATCTTTTGCTTGTTTTCTCAATTATTTGGTCTGTAAAATGTCAGACAATACTAAAACATTTGTGTTTCCCAAAGCCCAAGATGACAAATGGCCCAAAAATATTCAGTTTAATGTCACTGAAGAAGAAAGAAAGCTAAAAATATTCAAAGTTAAGATGCTGGAATCAGAGAATTTTATTTTTTTTCCTTAAAAAAATGACTCACACTGACTCATTGGTTATCAAAGCAGCTGGCAATCAACCGTGACTGAAATATTCACATTTAAGAAGCTGCAATAGAAGAATTTACTCAAACTAAAGAAGCGATTATCAAAATAGTTACCGATTCATTGAACAGTATTGATAATTAATAATTGCAGGTCCAGTTCCAAACAGTTTATATTTTTGGATGCAGATGCACTCATCTCCAAAATCACCTTGATCATTCTGGAGTGATTCATTCTTAGAGGAAAATGCTCAAAGCTTCTACAGCTTAGGAGACAAAATTGCGAATCTCACTTCAGTCTTTTGATTTTGTCTGATATGTTTCTCATGTTTTTCAGCTAACAGTCACCAAGAGATATCGGTGAGACAGGAGGACAATTAGCAACAGGACTCATATTTGAGACTTAAAGCTCGTGTCCGGAGTTTCCGTTTGTTTTCAATTTATGTATCATTGTTTAAAAAAGCTTAAATGTGTTAGTCTAGTTCGATACTATAATATAATGTTAGTATGACGCGATATGAAAATTTATTCCTGAGCTCCGCCTTCCTCTCATAGACCCCCATGTTATTCCAAAAAGCGCCGGTCGCTGCCGACCAATCAAGTTCGAGCTTCAGCTTTGTCATGCTGTCAATCAACGGTTACGCGCACAGCAAGCAAGCCCATGCAGAGGTGGGCGAGCTACGCACTACGCAACCGCGAGCACATTTGTTTTGCTTGTGGAGGAGCTGAGAGAGCATCAGGGATCAGCAACTTCCAGAAAAGTTACCAATCCCACGGCTTGTCAGGCCAAGAGACTGCAGGACGTTTTTTGGCTCGGGGTGCTCGCGTCGCTCCCCGACCACAGCCTCCATAGCCCGCCTGACGGCTTCGTTTAGATGCCCGACCTCTGGAGGAAGATGTTGGGGCGTCTGGGACCTACTCTTCGTCAGAGGAGTCATGCAATTCTGAACTCTAGATAGAAATAAATAAACAATGTAACACATATACACGCGTAAATGCACTAAGTTTGATAAACAACGTCATCGAGAGGGATACACGAGTGTAATCACATATTGAAACTTTACTCGTTCGTCCTAGTAGATACATGTTATTTTGGTATTAGGACAAGTTAGACTCAATACAGAATTCTAACGTAATTCCTTTATTATTTACTAAATGTACTAAATGTAGAAGAGGGGAAAACAGCAAAACAGGCGAGATGCTGCAGCACTCCGGGCACTTCTCTCATGTACTGCGCGCGTGCACAAATAAAGGGGCGAAATCAGAGGGAGGGAGGGACCAACAGTGTTTTGGGAGACGCTGCGATTCAAACTCCGGACAGCAGCTTTAAGGGAGTCTAAGAGTTAAAAAAAAAAACCTGTCACCACATCAGAGGCATCATACAAGAACAGCTGCAGGATTTGTTTTCCAGCAGATGTAAAAGGCATGTTTTCTTTTCCTTACAAAATAGAAGTAGTGAAATTGGCAATAGCAGCATTTTGAGCCACAAACTGTAAAAAAAAAAAAAAAAAAAAAAAAAAAGTATAAACGGAAAGAATGATGATCATTCAAAAATATGAGAAACATATCAGACAAAATCAAAAGTAGACATTAAAATGACGAGAACCATAATTTGGTCCCCTGAGCAGTAAGATTTAACTCTGGGTTTCCAAGTAGAGTTTCTGAAGCCATCTGGTAAAACATCCTGCATTATTTCATGCCACATAAAAAACGACTTTATTCTCCTACCTTGCATTTTCCTGCGGTGGAAGCGCGGCGACCCCAGGAAGCTGTTCTTGATGGAGTTGAGCCGCGTCCTCCAGGGCATCCCGCCGATGGACGGGCTGGGCGGCGGCGTCGGGCTGGGGGTGCCGGCCGGGCTGTCCTTGGGCGTGTGCACCGGGGTGCCCTTGGGGGTGGGGAGGGGGCTCCCTCTGGGGGAGGGGTGGGGGGTCACCTGCGTGATGGGGACACATTTGCCGTTGTGGTCAGGGTGGAGGTGGTGCCGGCGGAGCGGCGACATGGGGGGCACCGGGGAGAGGGGGATGGACAGCTTAGGAGGGACGGTGAGGGGAGGGTGGCGCCTCACCCGGGGGCTGTTGGGGATGCAGGGGGCCAGAGGCTGGCTGGGCGTGGTGGGCTCAGATTTGGGGGTGGAGGGGTTCTGGGCGGTGTTGGGGAGTGGGTTGGACCTGGTGGTCTGCAGCGGCTTCTCGGACACTTTGGGCTTGGCGGGGAGGGTCTGGGTGCGGGGGTGCATGAGGGGGGAGCCCATCCTTGGATGGAAGGAGTTGGGGGTCCGCGGCCCCACCCCGTTGAGGCGGACCTCAGGGGAGTGGGTGGGGCTGCAGTTGGGGGACTGACACAGGTCTGGGGACTGAGGCGGGATGAAGAACCGCCGGTGGGGCTGCGATTGGTTGAGCAGCGTTATACATGACAGCAGGTTCAGCCAATGAGACAGCAGAGGAACAACATGAACCCACAGAGGTTCATCCCATGAAAGAAAAAGCAGGAAATAAAACGGAGCGAGGCAGATGGGTGGAGAGGTGGAGCAGGCAGGGAGTGGTGAGAGTGCAAGAAAGAAAGAAAACAGAACATGCGATTAGCACAGTGATTAGCCAATCAGGAGGCAGCAGTGGAGCATTCATGACGCATTAACAGCAGGGATGCACCGAGATGTAAACACGACCACAGCTGGTTTAACGGCTCTGATTCCATGTAAAGTACTAAAGTAAAATACTGACACAGTGACAGGTTGTTTTTTTCAGTTTTCTATATTTGTTTGTTTCTGGCTGGCAGCTAAATTTAGCAGAACGTTTGATATGAAGCATGAAAAATGATTTACTAACGCAAAACAGAGAAATGCTTACACATACTGCTGTTTTTACTAAACTTCTTCACTTATGCAAATTTTTAAAAATAAGATATAGTGCCGAGTATGCAAAAATAATAATGCTAACTGGCATCTATTATCTAAAAATTACAGAAATTTTGATGAACAGTATGTTTACAGAAACACGTCACATTGAATTTCCCTTTGCTTCTGTCCCAGTGGCTTTCATGCTTTACATCCATTTAAATATATCCATTTTAATCTATTTTATCTTTAAAAGTTAAACTTAATTTTACTTATTTCTGTAATAATTATAGCCTTACCTTGTGTTTGAATTCAAAACATTTTCCTGTTAATTGAGAAAAGCCTTTTTTTCATCTGTTAAACAAACCATGCATAACTAATCAATCACATTCAGCAAACAACCACCAGCTACACGTTCTTTACGTTCCCTGAAAATGAGGATTTTAGTGAACAGAACATACTTGACATCGGTGCATCCCTAAAAACCAGCAAGTGACCCAGCTTGAAAGCTAACGGGTTTAGCTTCGCCCTCCACCACAGAGCATGCTCAGTGCTGCACACGATGCTGTGGGATGAATGAGCAGATCGCTGCTAAGGCGTTCAGACCGGTGAGAACTGCAGCAGCAGAGCAGAACTAAAACAAAGAGGCTGCAGAACCCGATTAGACCCGTCAGAATGTTCTCAGAGCAGCTTTAGGAAGAAGCTTGAAGACTGATGAGTATGAAGTGAAGCTGTACGGGTTCAACTCTGGAGTCACAAAATTGTCATCACATCAGAGGCCTCATGCAAGAACTATTGCAATGAAGATTTATTTTAGAGTGGTTTAACGTCCTGAACCTAAGGAACCTGCTGGCTGGCATGAAAGGATGTTATTTCGATTTAAGCCTTAGATGCGTGAGTGATTGGACCCGAAAGAGAAATGACCCGTATAAGAATCAATGTGTTTTTATGTCATTTTGGTTTAGAATAATAATTTGTATTACTGTTTGTATTGTATTTTTGTCTATAGAACAGTGATTTCATGTTTAAAATATGTAAATTTTTCACTTTATAACAGATTTTGAACATTTTGGTAATTGGAAAAAGAAGAATATTACACAGAACAGCAATACAAGAAAGTCAGCATTAATTTTGCTGATATTTTTTCACTTTTTTCCTCCAAGTGTGTGGATAACCTCTTGTATGATCTCAGTGATAAAGAGCTTGGGGTAGTAAAACAAATATTGCAGTTCCTTTAAAAGCATAAAAAGTAACTCAAAAATTTAAATGGAATGATATCGAAAACATGTTTTTTGAGGAATAGCTGGAAAATTAAATGATAAAAACTTTTCATTACAAAGATGTTGCAAGAAAACGACCTCACTGATCTCATTTTTGACCCACTTATGCATCTATGGGTTAAAAAATATAAGCAGCAAAATGATGAAAAACAGCATCTTAAGCCACAAACCATAAAAATCAAAAGAATATTTGGACTGATAATTTTCTAAGCATGCGTGATGTGCAGTTCCATCAGAGAAAGTAGCCAAATCTAAGTTTAAAGTTGTGTTATTTCATCAAAATCACTTTAGTTTATATGTCTAATTTAAAAATTCATCAAAAATAAATCATTTACAGTGACTGTATTTTAAAAAAAACAACAAAATTTTGTACTCGACTGCTCATCTGACAAGATTTATGCAGCTGTGACCAACTGTTGTATGTCAAAAATTCTGAGTTTTCAGGTGAACTGCAGGCAGTGTTTACACAGAGCAAACGTATAGAAACAAATAAAAAATTTAGGCAGTAAAATATCTATAGTATGGAGAGCCATTAGTTTTTTTTCCCAGTACTGATGACACCTTTAGACACTTGAAAATATGTCAGACATGTTGATTCCAAGTTTCTCAATTTTTCTAAAATAATTAATCGAAGAAATTCAATTTTGTTAGTTTTTTATGATTCATGGCTTTATAACTGTGCCATACTGATCAGAGGATATTTCTGAGTTCTCTCTTCTTCTAGTCATGGTTGTGCTGTTTCCATAGAGGTGCAGGACTTTATAATGTAATTTGATAATGAAACAACAGTGAGTACAAATGTGACGGGAGCAAATAAAGTGGTTAGAAACGGTTTGGGGTTCACAGGGTTAGGTTTACTAATGTTTTCCTGGGAATGATTTTCTCTTATATACAATTATAGCTATCATAATATAATATTCTTTCTCTGCAGGGAGGAAAATACTGGTTTGACGATCAGAATCTGAGTTTGCAGTGTCACAAAAGTGACCAAAGTGCAATAAAATTGCTTCGTTTTTGTGGAACTAATACATTTGAATGTTTGGTCCAGTGTGTACATCAAGCTTCGGGACATTTTCGGTATAGAAAGCTATGGAAATGCACAACATTTTCTCATTTATCTTTGTCCCAGGAAGCACCAACATAAATAATAAAGGCATTTTATCTGATTTCTTCGGCAGAAATCAACAAAACTTAATTAAAATAGTTTTGCTTACTGGCTGTTTAGACACTGACAAAGCTGAAGAATGAGAAGATGTAATTGTAAGATCCTTTTTTGTGCAATTTTGTGGATCAAAGCATCTTCTGACACTAAAGAATCCAAATAAGTCATGTGAGGGGGGATCTTTAATAATCTGTTCACCTCTAATGAGCATCTCGATTATCTCTCACCATTTTTAGCATTTAACTCCACGTCAAACTATCACATTTCTGATTCTGTGATGACTGAATACAACTACTGACAGTGAAATATGTTTTATTTTTGTCAGCTGGTTTCTGAAGTTCTTCTTTATACCTTCGGCTGACATTTACTGAATGAAAATATCCACCAACAGAGTGGAACATGAAGTCTTTTATAGCAGTAGGGGGCCACGAACGTGACCTTTATGTGCTGTGCATCCAGCATATTGAGAAATTCACCTTCAGAGGGTTTGGTGAATCTGAATTTGCACACTTGTGGGAGCATATAATAAGTAACTGAAGTGTTCTTGCATGAGACCAGATGACTTTTATTCTTTAGCTTCATATAGAATCAGGACGTAAAGACTACAATATGCTGTCTCTTCAGTTTGCAGCCTGATAAGCTGAATATTATGCGCTGCGCTGAAGAATTAAACAAAGACGGGAGCTTCTGTGTGTCTTTGCATGATAGAAAATGTTTGATGATACGCGCTCGGTGTCCTTGCTGACGGTTAGTTTTAAAAAATGCATGGCTTTACGGAAACAACAGCAGCACAGGGAGGCTGCAGGCGGATCTGCAAAGTTAACCTCCTGCTTCGTCTCTGCAGCAGCAGTTTTCGGGCGAGAGTGACTGATCGATTCTTCCGCTAATCTGCAGCCGCATGAGAATCTGCTCCGTATGGACATTAATCACCGGATCTCATCTGGAGTTTGGCCTCCGATGGATCCGGTGCTGCTTCATCTGAAGCTCTGAGCGACGTACAGTAACAGAAAACAGCCTGAAGTCGTGATAATTGATGTCATCAAACAGGAATCTGATTGAATATTTCTCTCTACTGTACGTCAAACAGGCTCACGATGAAGTCCACAGTGGTGTGAGCTGCTGATGAGACGTGTGTGAGCGCAACAGCATGCCAGCAGAGCCAGCCAGCCAGGTGCATTGTGGGAAACCAGTCAGTGCGTGGGAGGGTCGGACACTTACCCTGGGACTGCTGAGAGGACTGGTGGACAGACCGGAGGACGCTCCGCTGATCGACCGCGACCTACACACAAAGTAAAATCCATAATCAGACAGCGAACAATAAGCTGGACGACACACAACCGCTACACAACACACACACACACAAAACACAAAGACAAAAGAAGTCCTGAACCATTTAGTGGATGCAGCTGTTTTAGAAATTCAGCTTCTTTTAAAAAGTCCTTCAGCACAACACCGCTCAGTTTTATTCTATCGTTTTTACAAAAGCTGTTGCAGGGCTGCCAACTTGTGACCAGACTTTAGAGTGAGATTTGGTTTGTGCGGGATGCTGACAAGGGGTCTGAGAGCCTTCCTCCAGAAAATTTTGAAAATTATTGATCCTATTTCCTGCATTCTGGTGTAAATTAAGAGCATTTTGTCCTTTTAAAATCGTATTATAGAGATAACATGAAGGGATAATAGAAAAAACATTGAGCTTAAAAAAAAGCAAAAAAAACAAAAACAGAGCAAGGGCAGGCAGTATTGAAAATGGTTCTTCATGTAAAATACGAATGAAAGTTCTGTGGCTGGATGTGCACAACACATTTCAGTATTTTCCATAAATATATGCATAATGGAAATAACTCCAGCAACCACTTTGTAACATTTGTCTTGGAGGATTTTAATCCACACACTGAACAGCTTCAAGCAGACCACATCAGCCAACTAAACAATAAAAAGTGCTTAAGCAAAAACAAACATAACTTCATAACTTAAATTATCCATTTACTGAACAGAATTACAATCAGACACTAAACTCTATTAAATGTCAAAACAATCCATGTGACTCTAAAAACTCAACAGCTTTACAAACTCTAAGATTAAACTCTCCACAAGGATCCAAAATAAGTTGGACTTCTACATGATAGCTTTAATTATTCTTCATCTACTTCCTAAAAGGTTTGGTCAACAAAAAAGACAAAAACTAATATTTTCAGCTGAACTAAAGACAGACTTTGTGATTTTTTGATTTTTCTGCTTACATGTTGTGTTGTTGTAAACTTACTCTTTCAAATAAATATCCTCCTAACCCCCTGGAAACCAGCGTTTGTCCTGTTTTTGTGACGCTCCTCGGCGACCCTAGACAGCCGGTCCTAATAGTTTTTGAGCAACACACCATACTATGATGTTTTTACAGTGAAGGTTCTACTCTGGAACCAGCTTGACATGTTCAGGTGTTCTATGTGTGAAAATAGGGCTGGGCGATATGACGATAGATATCGTCTGGACAATAGAAAATGCCTATCGTTTTATGTGAAGATCCTATCGTTTATATCGCAGTGTCGCAAAACACGCTTTACTATGAGGGGCCGTACAAGACTTAATTCATTCTCGTCCTCTCACACACACATATTTTCTCTCATACTCACATACATTCTCCTTTCACATACATACATTCTCCTTTCACATACATACATTCTCCTTTCACACACATATATTTTCACTCTCTCACACACATACATTCTCCTTTCACACACATATATTTTCCTTGCACACACATACATTCTTCTTTCACATACATATATTTTAATATTCACGCACACACACATTCTGCTTTCACATACATACATTTTCACTCATGCACACACATACATTCTCCTCTCACATGCATATATTGTCACACTTGCACGTACATACATTCTCCTTTCACATTCATACATTCTCCTAAATAAATAGACATATATGTATATGTACAAAGAAAATATATGCATGAAAGAGAAGAATGTATGTATGTAAGAGGAGAATGTAGGTGTGTGAGAGGAGAATGTATGTATGTGCGAGAGAGAATAGTGGAAAAGGAAGTAAGTATAGTGGAAAAGGAAGTCCATCGTTTTTTGCGCTGTGATTGGCTGAAAAGCTCAAGTGGGCGGTGATGTTCAGGTAACGGTTACCATGGCAGGTGGAGAGGAGTCCCGAGCGCTTCAGCAAGCCGTTGGGGTTTTAAGAAACATTTTGTCATGGTTGATGCCACAGGTACGGATCCGTACCTGTGGCATCTGTACTAGAGGTACGGACCCGTTAAGGTCACTGAAGAGCTGGCGCCGGTTAACTACTATTTGCTGCACATTACAGGCAGTTTATATGAATGACTTTGACGGCGAACATTGTATAATTTAACCAAAAATACACCGTCTCCTCTCACACTTTAGACATTGCAGTTTTTACGCTTTTAGACGCCGTGTCTAAATTGTCTGAAGTCCAGTTCCTATTAAGTAGTTTACCGCGTTCAGTGGTGGAAGCGGCTGACGAACTCCATTGCAAATGTTCCCATTTAATTTCGGGCGCTAATTTACAAGATAAAGTTAAGGATGTCGAATATGAAACAAACACTCGTGAATGGTGAGGAGCAGCTCTTTAATTCGGCATGAATTAAAAAAACCCACAAACTCGATTTACTGTGATGTTGTGAGATTTGTTTGTGGTTATGTAACTTAGCCATTCAACAGAGTCCGCTAACATTAAAGTGACTGACGTGCAGTGTCTGTGTTGACAGACGTAGAAAATACGTCAGGGTTTTGTTTAGGTTGTTAATATGTAATAGTCTGTCGCTACTTTTGAAGGTAAAAAAATACTTTTCGTTTGCTGGCTGTTAGTTCTGCCATTTGTTTTGTTTGCTGTCTGGGCTTTATTAGAACAGGGTCACGTGAATAAAAAGTTTTGCTATTTTTAATAGTAGTGCCGATTTCAACCCCCAAATCGCTGTCCGTGAAAAAGTCAGATAATGATATTTATAAGACATTATGCATGATAGAAAAGAGAACAGCAGATGACTGACATGAGAGGCTCGGCACGCAGATTCACCTCGAATCACGGAAGCGCCTTCATCACTCGGATTACCAAAACGGCTCATTAATATTTATGTACGTCGGATTACCAGCCAATCACAAAGCGCGTTCATCAGCCGGCTCATTAATATTCATGTACGTCTCATTAATATATATGGTAAGGCAAAGTGCCGTATCCGTAGGCCACAGGCTGCGGGTACGGGTCCGTATCTGTAGACACTACGTTTTGTCATCCCCAGAAACGGTCACATATTGTCGTCATCGCTTGAGCAGCAGGCGACAGGTTTATTTGCACCAAACTTTACTCACAGCACTGTGGAAAGTGAGATGAGACAACTTTTCAGACCTGCAAACTTCCAAGTCGCTGCAGCGAGACGAGCAGCTAACGCTAACGCAACACGTAATCCTCCAGTTCGGCCTTGTGTAGCGTTAGCGTTAGCTGCTCGTCTCGCTGCAGCGACTTGGAAGTTTGCAGGTCTGAAAAGTTGTCTCATCTCACTTTCCACAGTGCTGTGAGTAAAGTTTGGTGCAAATAAACCTGTCGCCTGCTGCTCAAGCGATGACGATAATATGTGACCGTTTCTGGGGATGACAAAATGTTTCTTAAAACCCCAATGGCTTGCTGAAGCGCTCGGGACTCCTCTCCACCTGCCATGGTAACCGTTACCTGAACATCACCGCCCACTTGAGCTTTTCAGCCAATCACAGCGCAAAAAACGATGGACTTCCTTTTCCACTATACTTACTTCCTTTTCCACTATTCTCTCTCGCACATACATACATTCTCCTCTCACACACCTACATTCTCCTCTTACATACATACATTCTTCTCTTTCATGCATATATTTTCTTTGTACATATACATATATGTCTATTTATTTAGGAGAATGTATGAATGTGAAAGGAGAATGTATGTACGTGCAAGTGTGACAATATATGCATGTGAGAGGAGAATGTATGTGTGTGCATGAGTGAAAATGTATGTATGTGAAAGCAGAATGTGTGTGTGCGTGAATATTAAAATATATGTATGTGAAAGAAGAATGTATGTGTGTGCAAGGAAAATATATGTGTGTGAAAGGAGAATGTATGTGTGTGAGAGAGTGAAAATATATGTGTGTGAAAGGAGAATGTATGTATGTGAAAGGAGAATGTATGTATGTGAAAGGAGAATGTATGTGTGTCACAGGAGAATGTATGTGAGTATGAGAGAAAATATATGTGTGTGAGAGGACGAGAATGAATTAAGTCTTGTACGGCCCCTCATACTTTACGGCAGTATTTTACTTCACCGATGTGCCTTACGGCAAGCCCAGGCACGTGGCCAGTGTTGCCAACTTAGCGACTTTCTCACTAAATCTAGTGACTTCCCAAAGCGTCCTAGCGACTTTTTTGTCAAAAGCGACTAGCGACAAATCTAGCGACTTTTTCTGCTGTTTTGGAGACACTGAGGAAATCTCGGATCATTCTGCAGTTACTGTTTTCAATGAGCAGCAGGTGCTGCTGTGAGCTCCTCCCCGTCCCAAAGCACAGGCTGTCAGTCCAGTAACCCCGCAGCAGTCCCAATGTCTGATTAGAGGACACACCAGACGGCAGATGAATCGCGCATGTGCAAAGTCACTACAGATCTCATCCAGACTTACGGAGCGGGATATAAATGAAAATGTTTCTTCACTGTCATACTAAAATAAACCACAGCATTTATCCTCCAGTACAAAAACATATTTTAGGTGTTTTATAATCACTTTTTGGTCTCTTCCACAGCGTTATTCCTCTCTCCTACAACGTTAATTACAATTACATGAAAACTGGGAAATATGCAAATTAGGCGATGACGTCATTTAGCGACTTTTAGGACAGCCAACAGCGACTTTCCTTACTGAGGAGTTGGCAACACTGCACGCGGCGAAAACATAAACAGCTATGGAGGAAGACGGTGGACTCGACTCAGAAGAACAATCTAAACAACAAGATGACGAACAACCAGCTCAAACCGACGAGCTTGTACCTAAAAGAGGGGAAACTTCTGTCATATGGCAGTGGTTTGGATTTAAAAAGACCGACAAGGATCAGACTACCGTACTTTGTAAGGTATGCCGCTGTCCGGTCCCAACAACAGACTCGAACACGAGTAACTGTTTTTATCACCTGAAAAATATGCTATATCGTGATGTATATCGTATCGGGATATAAAATAACCTATATCGGGATATAAAATTTTGGTCATATCGCCCAGCCCTATGTGAAAACTCAGAGATTTCAGGTATCAGAATGTGGT
Organism: Acanthochromis polyacanthus; assembly: GCF_021347895.1. Classification (NCBI taxonomy): domain Eukaryota; kingdom Metazoa; phylum Chordata; class Actinopteri; family Pomacentridae; genus Acanthochromis; species Acanthochromis polyacanthus. Next base: position 38,283,122 of record NC_067114.1, on the reverse strand, counting down.
TTTCAACTTTCTCTGTTAACTTTCTGCTTCAACTTCAAACTAAATTTACTTCACTAAGCCAGCCCTCTGGACTTCCAGTAAGCTGTGTTCCTATTGGCTGTCCAGGTGGCTGCTTGGTGTTATCAGGAACACCTGAGCAGCTCAGTGTCTTCCTGCTTTATGGCTGTAGTCAAACATTTCCTCTGCTTCTCTTCACCACTAAACCGAGTTTAGTTCCGTTGCTTTAGTTTGTTCTTTAGGTGTTGGCTTGCAACTTCCAGCAGTAAACTCCTCTTTAATGCATTTCTTGGTGTGTTTTAGGGCTTTGTACTGGATAGTTGTCTTGGTAAATGTGGTTCTTTAGCCACAGTTGGCACATGGTGCTAATGTGTGCAGTGATTAGTGGATTTGGTGAAGCTGAGTTGTGTCTTTATCTTGGCTGCAGTGAGTCTTTAGAGGTTTTTGGTCAGACACATTCTGTATTGTTGTTTGTGAACCAACGTTGGTTGTCCAGAAGGTAAGAGTTCCTGTCCTGATTCTGTTTAAAGAGGTTCTCTGGTAGGCTGCAGGAGACTTTAGCGTTTGGGTTGTGCTAGTTTGGTTCTTGTATGGTTTCATTTGGACGGCTATTTTGAGGCCCGTCCATGTGGTTTAGTGAGGTTTTCTGTAGCAGTTCTACAAAGCAACCTGCAGCAGATGAGACTGAGAGTTTTCAGGAAGTTCTGGAGACCAGACTTTAGAGCAGCAGAAATATTTGTCGGTAGTTGAAGCAGGAGAAGGTGAGCTTCAGAGTAGAAATGAGAAGGAAACCTTTTTAACTTGTGTGGTGAGGTCCTCTACCCAGAGTTTGAGCAGGTTGTGACGAATCTGTAGTTCTTTGGTCTGAAAGCCCCAGAAGAGTCGACTCGTTAAAGGAGAAAACGGGAGATATTGTTGGTTCTTCCGTCGCTCTGCAGTTTCCAGTTTCCTTAGATTGAATATCAAGTTTCTGTTTTAAATGATTTACTATGTGAGCCCAAGAAGACTTGAATAAACTCCCTCCATTCCCTGGACATAACAGATTTTATTACCATGTTAAATCTTTTTTTTTTTTTTTAATATTTGAGTTTTAATCATAGTTTTATCAGTTTTTTTTCTCTTTGCTTGTTTAGTTTTGTCATCTGTGTGAAAAGTGTTAAATAAAGTTGAATTGATAAACTGAATAACTGACGAACTCATGATTGTGACAAAAGAAGTATTTTCATTGTGATTTAGGAGTTTTTCATTTTTAAGGTTGGGGTTAAAATCTTGACAGAAAAAAATTAAAGAAATAAAGTACATTAAAAACAAATCAAAGGAAAGAACATTTAATACAATAAAACTTTTAAAAAAAGAAATTAGAAAACAATTAGAAAATTAAATCTGAAAGACAAAATTTTAAAAAGGAATAAAACAGAAAATACAATGAAGCATTTAAAAAGAAAATTAAACATTAAATAGTGGTAAAACATTTAAAAAGAAAAAAACTTAAAGATTTAATTTAAAAATTAAAAATTGGGAAAGAAAAGGAAATTTGAAAAAACTAAACATTAAAAAGACAAAACATTTAGAAATCAGACAGAAAAGAATACAAGGTGAGAAAAGAGCAAAACTAAACACTGAAGAAGAATCAAACTAAAGACAAAACATTTGAAAAGACACCAGTTAGACTTTAGAAGTTTAAATTAAACAGAAGAGACAATAAAACAATCAAAAAGAGCAAAAACAGATAAAGGTCTTAAAGCATTTTCTAGTCTGAAATGAAAACATCAGGTTGTTTCTTCAAACATTTCCTCTGTCTATGTTCTTGGTTTGATTGTGAACAGATTTACTAAGAACTGATTTAAGAAAACTGCTTTCCAGATAAAGTCTACAAGTATCTGAAGGCATCGATCAAACTAATGTTACCTTCTGATCTCCACAAACTTTACTGTTCAGTGAGGAGAATCAAAGTTTGTTCAGGATTTCTAAAGAACCCACAGGTAAAGGTCTGAGAAGAGCTCAGATGGATGGTCTAAATGTGAAATCAAGACTCATGGTCACAAGTTTTAAGGCTTCTGTTAACCACAAAGTTAAATCTAACAGAGATCTACTCAAGAACTTTTAGGTTTTCAGTCCTCAGACTGTCGAAAGGTTCAAACGAACAGAGACGTACTGAGAAACTTTTAAAACTTCATCCCTCAGACTGTCTGAAGGTTCAAACTAACGGGTCTACTCAGGAACTTAGAAGATATCAGTCCTTGGACTGTCTGAAAGTTAAATCTCACAGAGATCTACTGTGGGACTTAGAAAATTTCAGCCCTCAGACTATCCAAAAGCTCAGGTCGTGAGGACTCGGGAGGTGTGGAGACTTTGGAAAGTCCTGGAACTGAGGGTTCAACCCTCCAGCACAAAGGCTGAAGTCCAACCTCCTGAGAAAAACGTTCGAGACGAGACTTGAGTTAAAAAAAAAAAACTCGAAAATGACAAAAAATAGATGATAAATGCGCAAAAAAAAAGAAGAATTAATATCTGAGCGTGTAGCTCAGGGGATAAGAAGAGAGACTACCAAGCAGAAGGTAGCAGGTTCAAGACCTGCCACTGGCAGCTTTCTTTCTTTCTTTTTGTCTAAGATTTTCAAAAAATTTAAGAAGGGTCTGGTCTTGAAACGGCGACCTGTAGCTCCATAGGCAAATTCTTAACTCACTGACCTACAGATCAGATAAAAAGAAATAACTTCGTCGTCCCTTTGACATCACAGTTTCCGTTCCTTATAAAGTGACCACATGGGTGGAGCCAAGGCAGAGTCTGGGTGGAGTCAGGGCGGAGAGTAGGAGGGGAGGTGGGTGGCGGCGTCCCCCCTCTACCCACCACACCTTCCCCCCATCCGTCGAGTTTTTTCGAGTCTCCATGAGTTCCTCAAGTCTCGACAGGTTTTCCTGAGTTTCTGGAGTTTCCACGAAGTCGGAGGCAGAGCAAGTTTTCATGAAGAGCTGTTGAAGTCGGCGAGGATGAAGTGACTTTTTACAGCGACTGGAAGGAAGACGACAAGAAGGTCTTTAACCAGCATCCCTAAAATCCATGGAGTCAGTTCCAGAGAAATGAAGGGAGGTCAACTTTTATCAGCCTCCATCCAGATGTTCAACTTGATATCTTTACTTTGAGATTTTTAGTACCACAAACCTTTAGTATCACACTTTATTATCATTTATTAGGACTTTAATGGAATCCACCAGCAGATTTAGTTTTTGTTGAGAAACTTTATTCTTGTCGTCGTGGGACTGCAGGATTTAAAACTGTTCCTTCTATTTGACCTCATGTTTATTAGTTTTAGTGCAGAAAGTTATTTTAAGGTTTATGGTTTAAATTTCTTACTTTGTCATATTTTAAATGACAAAAATACAAAAATAGAGCGTCTTCAGACAATTTGACCTGTAATTGGTGTTATATAAATGAAATTGAATTTAAATTGTATGTATTTTGTAATGTTGGAGTAATTCAGCCATATATGTTGGAAAACACATTTTCTTTGGCCATTAATTTGTTGATTGTTTTCTCCAGTAATTAATTTCTTGTTTTGGTTTATAAAATGTCAAACCCAAATATATTCAGCTTACTGTCATAAAAACCAAAAAGATTTATATTCATGATGCAGGAATCAGGCAGTTTTTCACTTTTTATCTTAGGGGCCGTTTACACGAGGACGCTTGCTGGTAAAAACGGCAAAATATTTCAACAAAACACCCTATCGTTTATATGAGGACGGCGTTTTGGGGGCTTAAAAACGCAAAAATTTGAAACCGGCCTCCAGAGTGGAAAAACTCTCCGCTGTTACGTTTCCTTCTAAACAGCAAAACGCAAAACTTTGCCGAGATCTGACCACGTCGCACACGCGATTACGTCATATACGTGCGCCAGTGCTTTGGTTTGCCGGCCGGTACAAGGAAGTAAACAAAGATGTGTGATTATTTCCATCCTTCGTACCTTCAAGCAACTCTGGTAGCTCTATGTACACTACAGGAGTCGTACCAACAAACGTACAGAATCTGTACAGATTCCATTCATAAACATTTACCGCGGCGGAGAGCCGAAAAGGGAGATGGTACGCATGCACGTAGACATGGCGGAGTTTTATCACAGCGCCACCCAGCTGCCTGGCATGCATATCCAATCGAATTCCACACACTATAGAGTCACCATATATACGCAGATTTCCTTCAAAACCGCTCATCTAAACGTGAAATGACAAGTCGCCACTTTTGCGTTTTCTGTTAAGATGGTCCTCGTATAAACGTAGCCTCAGTGTAGTCAGAAAGACAGTTGATAATGTGTGAACTGTTGCAGCTTGTGAGCCGTAGAAGATTTTAATCTTTAGGGCCAAGTGTCAAAAAACATTTAGAAACCAACATCAACAATACACTCAACAAAGACTTCAACATCATTAAAGTGGAAATTCAACTTTTGCATGACAATGTCTAATTAAAGGACATTTATTTTTTCCGCCATCAGTGTGTGAATGTGTGTGTGAATGGGTGAATGTGACATATCATGTAAAGCGCTTTGGGTGTCTTTCAGGTACAACAATTTCCCTTTGGGGATAAATAAAGTATCTATCTAGTAAAAGCGCTATATAAATACAGACCATTTACCATTTACTTCTAAAGTAAATGTGTGATGTTCAGCCTCTGGAGCTTCTCTTCACATCGTCTTCCACCTGGACTGGTTTGGTCGGGAGCATGCACAACAAACGTCTGAAAAACTGCACTTTAACATTAATGAATGACACTGAAATTTAATCTCTACATAAATGAGACTGAGTCTGGATGTGCTGGTCTGTCATTAAGTCCTAAGTTTAGGGAAAGTTCAAATAAAAGAGGACAGTTCAGATCAGACTTGAGAATGAGCTGATTTTGAACAAACATCTCAGACTTTCTGAGCTTCAACACCTGTAGCAAGATATTTTAACAAGCAACTCCAGAGATCCAGAAGTTGGAGAGAGTTAGCTTTAGCTGAGCCAAAGAACATGTGGGACGCTAACCTAGCAAACATTTCAGACTTTTCTCTGTGAATTCTGAGAAATAATTTCCTATTTAATGACATAGCTACACATCTGAACTCATTCTAATTAAAACAGACTCTAATTCAGTGTCATCCATCCATATTAAAGTGCAGTTACCCAAAATGTTTGCTGCATGAGCTCCAACAAAACCTGTCCAGGTAGAAGGCCACTTTGACAAACAGGAAGTAGAAGATTCCAAGCAGAGTTATAGCAGGGGGAACTGGACTGTACTAAGTGGTCCAGTATAGAGGGGTGTTTTGTGGGTTTTTAAGGCTGATAATGATTATTAGTGAGACATCTGGAGGAGATATTCGTTTGTAGTAAATGACAGTATTTATGACTCTTAACAGCTATTTATACTACTACTGCTGCTTGTACTTTCAGTATTACTATTACCGCTTGTACAGCTATACTCCAGCTGCTATTAATCGTTTGGCATTTGTTTGCCCCCATTAGCTTCGTGTCGCAGTAGGCCGTTCAGAGGGGCGTGTCCTATCTACTCTTCTATACATATCTATGAGCGCTACACACAGGCTTTGGTGCGTCACTCAGAGATAGCAGTCCTGACAGCTGCACAATGACGGAAAATGAGGACCGGATTTTCACAAACCTGGCGTTCTCTGAAGTAAAAACGCGAATTGGACTTCCCCAAAGGTTACATATTCCCATAACAGCAAAGTGGAACCTTTTTTTTTGCCCGTGTGATATTTGGAGTGCGGCGTGAGAGCGTGTGAATGGACTGAGCTGTGTGTGTCTCACGGCCAAAGCATGAGATTTGGCAGCCAGTTCTTGTAAACCTGCTACAATCATCACATATATTCTGTGTTTTTATTGAATAACAAAGACCTTCCTGATACAAACCCCCCCAACAACAAAAAAACAAAACAAAAAAACCAAACTCATTATATTACTTTATTAAACCTCCAAATCCTAAACCCCACTTTCAGGTTTGCAGCGCAATTAAAATATTAAAAAAATTAAACAATTTATCAGAGCCAAAAACTTTAAAAACAAGAACAATTGCTGAAATTTAAGCTTCTCGATGATCACTGAATGTACTAGCTGTGATGTGTATGACGGTGGATAAGGTTCCATCAGGAAAACTGACCAAATATAAGCTTAAAATTGAGTGATTTCATTTCATCAATATCACCTTATTCTAGACTCCTCTCTTTTTGTTTTTGTTAAATGCCGAAAATAATCCATCTCCAGTTAACAGATTCTGTATAAAACATAAAATTTTGATATTGCATAAAAATATTTAACCAAATCTATGTATAAAATTTAGATTATTTAATCAAATTCACTTCATTGTATATTCTATTCTAAAAAAAACACCAAAAATAAACCATTTGCATTAAACGTATTCTGTAAAACAAAAAAAGTAAAAACTACAAAATTCTGCACATTTAAGCTCATCCAAGATATCACAAATGACCCAGCTATGAACAACAGTCATGTGACAAAAAATTCAGAGTTTCCACAGAGCAGAAAGGAGACGACAAGAGAGACTGAGAGAAAAATAAAACTGAATCAATAAAATAAACGCAGCATGGCTCTAAAACAGTAAACAGAAGAGCAAGTTGTTAGAAGAAACATTCAGCATGGTGAAATATCCTTCTAGAGTCGATGTACAGTGTAGAGGTTGCAAAAATGTACACAACCGTTTAAAAGTTTGGGATCACCCAGACAATTTCATGTTTTGCATGAAAACTCACACTTTTGTTCATGTGCTAACATAACTGCACAAGAGTTTTCTAACCATCAATGAGCCTTTCAACACCATTAGCTAACACAATGTAGCATTAGAACACAGGAGTGATGGTTGCTGGAAATGTTCCTCTGTACCTCTATGGAGATATTTTATTAAAAATCAGCTGTTTCCAGCTAGAATAGTCATTTACCACATTAACAATGTCTAGTTTGTATTTGTAATTTAATCTTACCTTCATTGGAAAAAAATGCTTTTCTTTCAAAAATAAGGACATTTGTAAGTGACCTCAAACTTTAGAATGGTATTGTAAATACTAAAGTATCTAAACCAGCCATCACCAACCACCAGTCCACAAAGAAAGAATAAAAAGGTTTTTCTTTCATTTCCAGCAAAGGCTGCACGTTGTTTTATTCTGAAAATGACTAGATCTACTTCCTGTTACTTCCACTTGTTTCCTGCACTTGACTCTGTCAGTTTTCCTGCAAACTAAATATATATTTAGCAATCAAAGATAATTCCATTTGATTAGAACCCTTTTTTAATTAAAAAAAAGATTATTTGTTATGAGTGCGATGACTGGTCCGTAGAAAACTGTCTTGGAAAACTGGTTGGAGAGAACTTACAGCCACTATTTTGTTCCAATACTAGTAACACTTGTGTACACTTGGAAAAAATATTCAACATGTTGACTCCAGATTTTTAGAAATTCTTTTTGCAAAATAGAAAACAGGTAAAGCTCCAGTGTACCAACATAAACATATAAAGACACATTCGTCAAATAACTTGTAGGAACAAATCCTCTTTAAAACGTTCAATTGGAAATAATATACTACTTTATTCTTAATTACACTGCTTTGGCTGATATATAATAATTGGGTATATTATAAATAGAGGGAAATCCGTGGCTCAGCTATAATTCTGCATGTCGAGGATCTACTATGAAACAACTAACAAACCTCTGCAGGCTTTTTAGTCTAAATAGGTTTGATAATTAGCATTTGTTCCTAAGTTGTGTCATTTTTCACCTTCATGTTGCTAAAAACTGCCTCCCGATCCCTTTAAAACGCCTCCTCTTTACTGTTTTAGTTTGTATTTTGTTGTTAAGGCCACCACAGATGCTGCTAATAGCAGACTGAACTGTGGATGTTAGCTTCAGTGTGGCTAGCACATCTGGCTAACAGAGTCATCAGCAAAAATCTGGCGACAAAAGGAGCGATTCAAGCTCTCTGAAACGTAAACAAGATCCCTAGTTAATGTCAGAATGTATAAATAGTTCAGACATGTCGGCATCACAAACACTGAGCCTTCGTTCCGCTGCAAAATTCATCAGCACTGTTTCTCTTTTCTCCTCTTCATGAGCTTTTCCATTTTTCATCTACGTATCATTAACTTTTCATATCTCCCTCCCTCTCCTTCTCGCTGTTGCCCAAATGTCGTCAAACACACACACACACACACACAGTCACACTCATCAAAACCCCACACAGTCCCGCTGATGTCGTTGAAGACTTTGGGATTTAATTGTCCATAGACAATTTGGCTTTGTTGGATGCAAAAATGAAAACAGTAAATCATAATTAAATATGCTAGAAGACACACACACACACACACACACACACACACACACACACACACACACACACACACACACACACACACACACACACACACATATAAAGCAGAGATGACATCGGCTGCGTTAAATTACATTTTGCCGTTGGGTTGTCATCATATGAGACAGTTTCTCCTCAGATTCATGACATTAATGCTGGTAGCTTTGTTCCCTCTAATGTTAGTCCATTTTTACTGTTATTCCTTATTTGCTTTTGTTCTAAAAGTGGAATTGGTGTCTCTCTGAGCATCTTCAGGACACAGATTAATTTTAAAAAATGTAAAATGAAACTGACGTTACTTAAGCTGTCAGTGCCCACATCACAGTGAGATAACACAACGAACTTCTTCTCTTATTGTTATTATTGTCAGAGACATTAAAATGGACGTCGTGGAAGAGAAAGTAGAGTTTCTGTCTGCAGGTTTGTGAACCGAGTCGACACACTGAGGAGCTTCAGCAGAAAACATCACCGCAGACAGAGCATCAGGATGCAGAAACTTGTCTGTAACGCCTTTTTTTTTTCACATTTAACCATAGGCGTCAGTTTAGGGGGGGACGGTGGGGATGTGTCCCCCCCACTTTTTGTCAGGGGTCATTTTGTCTCCAACACATTCAAATTCTTCACATGTAAGCCGTTGTAAACCCAGTTATTTTCAGCAGTATAGAAAATTCCGACGCTCCTGAACGCACCATCCGCACTCGGCCGAGAGTTGCACGGACATGCAGCACACCTTCCTGAGGTTAAAAAAAACGTGCAGATGCTAAATTTGCGCCCGTGCCAAATGGAAGCTCCGACCAGAGGCGTGCAGGGGCAAAATTTCGGCCCGGGAGAATTAGTATTACAGCGGCCCACAGACCCATCTACCTGCATGTACCGATAGCTCAACAGGTAGAGCCTCCGCCTTTGGTGCGGAGGTTGTGAGTTTGAGTCTAGCTTATGGCATTTTGCCGCCGTTCTTCGACATTTTCTCAAAGTGTTGTCTTACCAACGACACGGAAGCATATGAGAAAAGCAGGCGTGCCGCACCAATGCTAAACTTAATATCGTCCAACGGGCCGCAGTTGGCCCGCGAGTTTGAGACCCATGATTTAAAGCATTATTATTATTATTATTATTATTATTATTATTATTTTATGACTGGAGCGGCCCAACAATAAAGCGGCCCACCGGGGATATCCCCGGTGTTCCCGATTACCCAGCACGCCACCCAGGGTGTGCATTTCCATCTGACAATGGCTGTGGTCTCCATCCCCCCCCCCACTTTTAAAAACAAACTGACGCCCTTGCATTTAACTATTAGAAATCACTCGCAGTTGCCCTCATCGCCCATATCTGGTAATAAATAAATGACTGACTCATGTTTTCAGAAGACAGAAATTCTACAGTGTGTGGTTAAAAACCACCAAGATGCCCTTTTTCTTATTCTGACTTACAATTATTGTTTGCAATGTTTTGAAGTTATGTTAGTCTTTTTTGTACCTGATTTAAAAACATGCAAACTGCACTGTGATTACTGTAGTAATCACCGAAGCAAATATTAGCAAGTCAGTAAAAATGTATTGCAGCCTTTTCTTTTATTTTTGAGATTTTTATTTTTAATTTAATTTTTTTAAATTTGGGTCTAAGCTTGCGTAAAAGTTGTAAATTCTACTGTAAACATCTTCCTTCCTGTAGGTTAAGCTAATGTTTTTAGCTGTTTAAATTTGAAATCTCGGTTGCGTTCATGTATTTTAATTTTTTTTTTTAAATTTTGTGTGTGTTGTTTTTCTGCACAAGTTATGTGAATCTGAACAAACTGTATTTTCTTTCTGTGGGCATCAGTACAGATTTCAGACTGATATGTAACATTTTCAGCTAAGATGCATTTTAAGGTGCACAATAAAAATGTAAAAATATCAATACAGCTAAAAACTTCACATAGCAGCCTATTAAAACTCATTTTATTCTGGTTGCAAACTAAAAACTTCTGCAAGTGTTGTAGTTGTTTATTGATAAAAGTGAAAGGAAATGTTGGCATAAAGAGTCTTACAGTTGTGTAAAAAAGTTTTTAGACTTCTTTAAAATTTTACACAATCTCAAATATTCTCATGAAATATTTGTGGAGAAATATTTTTTATGTTTCAAAAGGTGTGGCTGCGTTAAACAGAAAAGCAAACAAATGGGTTTTTTTGCTTATTGTTTACAAGAAAAAATAAAATATTAAATTCTACCAAAATGACACAATACTCAAAGTTCCTAAGTTTTTTGGAACAATTTTACGTTTTAAATGTTTTTTTTTAGGATATGTATGTGTGATTATACTAAAAGAAATTACATTTGAAGATATTTCACAAATGTATGGGATGTCCAAAAACCTTTTTCCACCACTGCAGTTTTAAAATACTGAAAAAATAAAGGCTTTAAATGGCTTTTAACTATAATTTTTGGAAAAAAAATTCTTTTATTGTACAGATTTCCCTCCTGCTTTGCTAAATTACAGTAAAATCACAGAAAAAAAAGATCTCAAAAAGGCCTAAAGACCTTTCTTTTCAACAAAGTTTTTAATTAAATGTGTCCTTGAAAATTTTTTTTTTAAATTTTACCTGTTTGTTTTTATCATTTTATATCTTTATTATTATTATTATTAGTCTACATGGTAATCAGAGAAAAAAGATCAAAAACACTGAATAAAGCCCACATTAATAATCTGTACAGTTTGTTGTAGTATTTAAATCAACAAAAAAAATGCCAAATGTGAAAGTACTGGTTATTCCCCTAACCAGCTGAGCAGAGCCTCATCAGTAAACCTGCTGTAATTATAAACTCTGAGTCAGTCGAACTGGTTCTTCTGTGTAAAGTAACGCTGAGGAAGCGCTGAAAGGCTGCCAGCAGAACACGAAGCTCCGTTAATGATGACGAGGAGACTCTCAATGCTGTCAGACACTTCAATGGAGGAGCTTCTATTGCAACATGCAACTCATTAACTGTGACACCGCATCCGGCAGAACATCAGGAAGTCGGTGCCGGCTACTCTTTGAAATCGCAAAATTAATTCCTGGTTCGTCGCTGATGATGCGCGCTGGAGAGGGGAGGCAACAAGCTTCACTTTACGGATCTCCCCAATTAGATGATGAGAGAGATAAAGGGCTATTCAGTGGGTATGGAAGCCTCATTTCCATCTTCTGTTTGTGCTCCATCTGCATTCCTCGCAGTTAATTTATGCTAATCTCCATCCATAGACAAACTGCGTTTCCCTCCCGCTGCAAGGTCAACCACACAGGGAGGCTGCACCAATTATTAACCCTCCTCCTCCTCCTCATGCTGCACTGAATAAACAGACCCGCAAAGAACAAACAAGTCGAATATAACCTCCTCCAAACACCGAGGATGAGGAGTGAAGATGGGAGGAAGGAAGTTGACCTAAAAATTCAGTTTTCCTCCTGAGGGCTGAGGAAGGAAAAGTGGGTGCAAACAGCAAAACGTGCTATTTTTCTGATTTCACAAGGAAAAGGAATATTTTGCTGCTTCTCTCACAGTAAACACACACATCTGACTGTTTGATTACATCTAAATAAACCTCTGGATCAGGATGTTGGATGTAAATGCTGATAATTGACACACGATTGGATGACTTGGGGCTCCTATCGTGTTTTCATGATAATTTCCCCGCAACGCTTCGACAGATAAGAACTTCTTTGGGCAAAAACAACATTTAAAAATCTCTTACTCCTTTCTGGCTCGAATCAAAAGTCACTTTCTCACTTCAGATTGATTCAGAATACAACAACTTGACTTCTTCTTTTCTCGTTTTAGAGCTGATCTGCAGATTTTCCTGATCACGTTTTGGCTTTAAACTACAAAGCAGAAATGTTGGCTCTATACAAGTCAGCTTGCAGCCTTGGATCCTCAGATCAAGGCTTAAATCTCAGCTTTGGAGTGACCTGCCTGAGGTGATAAATCATCTCTTAAAGCCCGTTTTTGCAGATCTGCTACCCCTTAGTACAGTAATTTAAGATTAATGTGGTGTAACAACTTCATATCAGGTCACCAAAACTGATTTTTAAAACGCTACAAAACAGGATAAAATGGGTTGACTGGGTGTTTTTCAGCAGTCACTGCTAGCTGATTTTAACTTGGTTTTATACTTTTTGTGACGACTGAAAGTCAGATTCTGTAGATAAACTTTGACCAAATGGGTAATTGCTGTGTTCTGGCTTCGTAGGGCAGTGCATAAATGACAATAAGATTTTATTATGTGCAAGAATGTTATTGAAATTGCATTCAAAGGTAAAAAATATTCATATGTGAAGCATCAATTATTATTTTTCCTTTTTGGTCTCTCCTACCAAAGGACAAGACATAATCTATGACAGAGTTACTGCTATTCTTCTACTGTTCAACTATAACCAGTTTAATTTAATTTATTGCTTCTATTATCTGGTTTTTATCTTTTACTATCTTAACTACTCATCTCTTTTCCTCTCTTATCCTCTTGTGTTGCTGGTGTGCATCTGCTTCTGTCATCCTGTATTTGGTTCATTGCTTTGCACATTGACAACCGCATTTGATCATGTGTAAACAGTGCCATTTAATGCAAACAATCGGCTGCTAAAATTCTGCCGTTGACAGAATTTCAGGCCTCTTTGTTGCATCACTTGATCTTCAGCCAAGTATCAGCACTCAAGTACCCAAACGAAGCTTCATTTTATAAAATAATGTTGTTATAAAGTGTTTTATTGTCTCAAAATCAGTGAGTCTCAGTCAGTCAGTGCAGTCTGCAGACTGACATTCATTTCTTAAGCACGCATTAGTTCTATTTTTGTGGAGGTTTCTTGCAGTGTGACGCTTGAAAATATATTTGTAACATCATGTGATTTCAGTTGGATTATTTTCATGGTTCTCATATTGTAGGTCAGAAAGTCAAAAATGTTTGAGGACAGAACAGGAACAGAAAGACACTTGATCGTCGAATACATGCTACATTTAAAAGTGAAAGACAAAAACATGTAAAAGACTCAATGAGCAGTGAAACAAAACAGAGAGAACTAATGGAAGGAAAGGAAGAAAATGGACGTGGCACAACGGATGAAGTTAGATCAAAGGGAGCAGACCAATACCTTTCTTCCTTGCTGCAGTTAGCGTTTGTGATATCCAAGCTTTTACTGAAAACAGATTTGCTAAAAGGGGGGCAGACAGAAAACCAAGAGACAGACAGAAAGGCAGTCACATTAAGGGGAATCCTAACATCCAGCATGCAGTCAGAAAACAAACAGAACTTATCACTGATAAATGTCAAAAATAAATCACAATGGGACAAAGAGAAACGCAAAGAAAAAAAAAAACAAGTCATGCACAGATCAGGAAATCAGGAGATAAAACCCAAGAGTAGAAACACATTCATGGATCATGCTGGAGTCAGTGGGACGTTCAACACGCTGCCTCACCGTACAGAAACCATTTGTGTATATTTTCATCTGCGCGACATGTTTACACAGTGTGACGTTCTGCTTCGTTGTCTCTGCTGAATCATCATCAGCGAGGAGAAAACCTCACAAGTAAAAAAAAAAAAAACGGCAGCTGAACAGACCTGCTGCTCTGCAACAAATCTTGTAATTACTGCTGCGTGAAGCTCATTTACAGACTACCAGAGCTGTAAAATACCCAGAGAAATGTCGGTATGGATACTTTAACAACCACATTACTGCAACATGGCTGTGCAACAAAAAATATATAACAATCTAATAGCAATAAATGCATTCAGAAGTACCTTCGTTGCTTTAAAAATAGGACAAATATGAATATTTTCATACAGTTTATCTCCATTCCACAAGCGCTTTTTCAAAAGCTGGGTTTCTTTTTTTAAATAATATTCTAACAGCATTTCAGGTGCACAGAGAGAACTATTTGGGCTTTTTACTTGTTTTACTTAGGTAAATTTGGAATGCTAATTCTTTGCGTGAATAAAAAAAAGCCCTTTGTGTCCACTCCTGTTATTTTAAACATGCTATATACACTACCATTCAAAAGTTTGGGGTCACCCAGAGAATTTCATGTTTTCCATGAAAACTCACACTTTTGTTCATGTGCTAACATAACTGCACAAGGGTTTTCTAATCATCAATTAGCCTTTCAACACCATTAGCTAACACAATGTAGCATTAGAACACAGGAGTGATGGTTGCTGGAAATGTTCCTCCATAACCCCATATAGATTAAAAATCAGCTGTTTCCAGCTAAAACAGTCATTTATAATGTCTAGACTGTGTTTCTGATTAATTTAGTGTTCTCTTCATTGAAAAAAAAAACAGCTTTTCTTTGAAAAATAAGGACATTTCTAAGTGACCCCAAACCTTTCAACAGTAGTGTATGTACATAAAGGTGACTTCAGATAGTAGGTCATTTATATACAGTCTATTATCTGTTGCCTGTAAATTCAAAAAGACTTGCTCTTGGTCATAGGAATAGTTAAAAGAATGTTTATAGACATATGCAGTCAGTGATTCAGAGACAGTCCAGCAAGATCACCAGCTTTTTGTACTGAAGCTCTGGTTTTGGTCTAAAACAGAAGAGATTTAGTGTTTATGCACAACTATGAGACCAGAGTCGACAGGACAAATATACTTGAAATCAACTTTAAATCAATTTCTTAGATACTTTTCCCAACTTAATAAGTCCATCCTTTCAAACAAAATTCCAGGGGGCAAGCAGACAGTTCATGCAAAAATGCTTTTAGGAATAACTGGTTAGCATGTTAGCATTCAGCTCTGTGAGTAAATACTCATTTTGTGGTGTCACTTTCTAGTGTTATTGAGCCTTTATTGACGGTGTTTAATACCAGTAATATTGTTATTATATGACCTCATTGTTATTCATTTATATGGAGTCCATTTTTTTTGGGTGCATGGCCCTTTTAGAAAACACTAAATTTAGTTTTATGAGTAGAGGCCTTAGAAAAAAACCTAAACAAATGAAAAGCAAAACAAAAATGAGAATAAAAAACAGTTGAAGTCTATCAAACACTCACATTAAACTGAGTATCTTCTTATTATCTGTGCACTCTGTATGTATTTATTATGCATTATTATTCCATTCTTTTCCTCTCTATTGTAGAAGTTATTACAAATCTTACATTTTCATGTTCTCTCCCATGCGTCTGAGTCTAGCTGAGGTTCGCTGATTATGGTTTTATGAATGTATACGAAAGTGAAATACTAACACATATTTTATGTAAAAGTGAGGTACACTCACAGGTAAAATAGTACAAAACTACATTCTTTATTGCACTAAGAAGTCCTAAACTGGAGTTGGTGAAGCTGCAGATTCAAATGCTTTGTTGAGGCAAAACACGTTGCTCTCGTTCCCGCTTAAAGTGAATATTTTCCCCTTAAAAGTTTGTCTGATTTTTCCAGTAATGACCTGCGGTTCAATTTCCTGTTTTGTCTTTCTTTTTTGTTATTACTGGCTGCAGAAAACAAGTAAAAACCTGCAGTCCTGATCAGTTCAGATACACTATTCTACATTTATGTAAGACAGAAACACGCCTACATTTAACCAACGTACGAATGGCTCATCCAGCAGTGTAATAGCATCATTAATCAAATAATTCTCAACTGTGACTGTTTTGCATGAAGGAATACTGTATGAATGCACGGTTTGATTGTCCACACTCCAGCTGATCTGCATGCTGTGTGGGAGAACCGATCTAATCAGAGCTGCTGTGGATTAAAGTCTCATTTTCTAGCTCTTCTGGCAGCTTTTAATGCTGTGCGTTGTATTGTAAAGCTGGTCAGTTGTCTGTTAAACTGTAGGCAAAAGACACCTGACATTAACTTCAACCTGAGCAGAGTCTTCATTTATGTTTCTCCTCTAAAAACCAAACACTTCCAACTGTTTCTCAGTTTGAATTTTAGGATATAAAGCCTCCATGTTATTGGTGTTAATGAGCCTAACTTGAGGGTTTTAGTCTCTATCTTTATTCTTGCTCTCTGTCGGTAGTCTTAGACTCGGCATGTGCTGATTATTTTCTCTCCACTAAAACTGCCTGTGATGACTTTGAGCCTCAGGTCCGGATTAAATGAAGACTTTCATGCGGATTTCGGCTGCTCTCGCTCTGCTGGTGAGTGACCCTCAGACGGTTTAACAGCGAAGTAACTCGGTCTCACTTTATTAAGGATGATGGAGATTATGAGGGATGTCGCCGCTGATTCACAGCTCTGCTTTTGTCCCGCTGAGCTTTATATGACTGCGAAGTGACTGAATCCAATTGTGATGTGCATGTTTTATTAGCACTGAGATTACAGTTTTGGACAGTTTAATGTGGATGTTAAATAAAAATGTAAAAAAATATAAGCCTCCTGCTGAAACAAGTCAATCATAATTTTCATAATTTAGTCATAAAGTTGCAGTATGTGACATGAGAGCTGCTCCTGGAGGAGGTGGAAGATTGAACAGAATTTTATTCAAAAATGTTGAAATATGTTCAAATGAATAAAGATTTAAGGTAAAATGCAAACTTCTAGAGTTATTCAAGGTAGACGCAGCTTCCCTCTTGACTTGTATTAGCTTGCTTTTATATAAAATATGTCATATTTTCAAGATAATCTTTTATTTAAAATTGACTGCACTGCTTTAAGTCATTCCTTTCATTGTTTATTTAGATCAAATTCTTCTTTGTTTTGTTGCCCCAATTTAACTCTCACTGTCTGTCAAAGTATTTCTATCTTTAATGTTTCTTTTATACATATGAAAAAAACAAATATTAAAGTACTATCTTATTATTGTGTTGTGATCAAGCCAGAAGTGACACATTTCAGCAACACCTTGTGATATTAAAGGGATCATTTCAACTTCCTCCATTCTGTTGGTTCATCCCAACAATTAAAACATCCACAGGCACTTTGTGCACAGCCATTTCAGTATTTCAGGCCTGCAGCTTCTTAAACTGGGATGCTTCTTGTCCTCTTTGACTGCATGCTCCATGCACACTTCACACACACAAGACACAAACCTGAAAGTCCTGTTCATGCAGCTTATGAGTTGCACTGATTTTCTGCCAGACCTAAGAGCGCACTGTTAGTCCCTGGCAGAGTCTGAAACAGGAGCGTATGTCAGGTCTTGTGTGATGCGTTCTGTACATCCTGAACCCACAGAGAAGGAACAATGTATTTAACCGCAGTTCAATGAAGCGGGGAAAGACTTACAGCTGTGGAGAGACCTCCCAGTGAACTTGACAGAAGCTCAGTGAAGTGAAGAATTGAACTAAGGTCGTTTTGAGGGCAAACAAGACTGCATGCGTGAAATGAATTTATAAAAAGTCCAGTTAAATTTTGAGAAGTGCTCCTGAGCTGTACCTCCTTCCCTTTGTTTTTGTGAAACTGTGATTAAATGCATTATTTATCACAACTGATAATCCATCAATGGCCATCAATTACACATCAACTGGACAACGGCAAATTCTCTTGATTAACCGGAGAAAAGCGTCTGTCCATGCACATGAACACACGTGCAGCTCTCCGTGTCTTACCTCTGGCCGTGGGTTGCCATGTCGATGGCTCGTCGGACCGGTACCGGAGATCCTCCCTCCGTGACGCTCAGGACCTCCATGGACTTCCTCTCTGGCCTCCGCTTGCCATGACGGCTCAGCATGGGCGAATCCACGCGCTTCCTGGGAGGGTCTGCTGAGCGGAGTCAGGATGAACACAAGAACAAGAAAGCAGTCAGAAGACCAAACCACCAGAACTCAAGACATTGCACCTCGTTTTGGGTTTATGTAAAAGAAATGTAGTCAAAGGATCGATGTAATACTTCATTTCAAGGGTGCAATGAATAATTTAGGTACAAACACAATATATCATTGAAAAGCCGAAAGTTCCAGCCCAGTTAAGCCATCCATTATGCACTCTGTGAGGTTTTTTTCTCTAAAATATGCATGAAATCTAGTGTTGCATTTGAAAGGTGGAGGATGAAAAAAAAACAAACTAATGTGGAAATTATGTTAAATTTAAATTTCATAGAAACAAAACAACCTGAAATACAGGCATGAATAATGCCTGGTACATGCAGGCAATACATGTAGGTGTAGTATGGAAAACAAATTAAAATACAGACAAAATAACTTCAAGTGTGAGCGTCTTTATGGTGTATGCTAGCCAAGTCCTGTGTCGCCATGCGAACATAATGATGTTCAGCAAGTAAAGTTAACTGTGGTCACCATCTTGCTACCTGAACAAGTACATATTTAGTCAAATTTGGTTACCTTGTCATCCGTCTTATTGTATTATATTGTCAGCACCTTTTACGCACTCTCTGCAAACTGTACTATAGAAGAAGAGCTAACCACACAACTAGTCACAAAAAGAGCTCACTACACAACTAAAGTCTCAAAAAGAGCTAACTACACAGCTACAGTTATAGAAAGGATTAACTAAACAGCTAAAAGCACAGAAAAACAGCTAACCACACAACTAAAATCTTAAAAAGAATTAGCTAAATGTTAAAGGCACAAAAACTGTTAACTACACAGCTATAGTCATAGAAAGAGCTAACTAAACAGCAAAGACCCAGAAAAGCAGCTAACCACACAACTAAAATCTGAAAAAGAGTTAACAAAACAGCTAAAGGCACAAAAAGAGCTAACTACACAGCTAAAGTCACTGAAAGGCAGCTACCTACATAGGCACAGACAGCTTTTCAACTTCAACAAATATTTGGACAAATTGTAGTCTAATGCTTTGGCAATATTGTTTTATGAAACTTTTATGCAAATAGAATTGAATTAAAAGACAGCGAATGAGAGAACACAGCCTGCCACCAGATACTGCAGTTTCTCTGAGCGTTACAAGAAGATTACCAACAGCAGAGTGCATTGTTTAATGGGTTTGTGGAAGATTTCGTCACAGTAGGAGCTTAAAAAGATGAAAGCGCAAGTATTACAGCCCCTAAACCCCTTTTCTCAACTTTCTCACTTCTGTTAATGTAGTTAAACTTTATATTGTTATCATACTAACATTTGCAGATCAGCAGCAAACAGTTGTGAATCTCCAAAATGCTGCCAAAGTATTGGAGTAATGAAAATCTGATCCCAGTGAGGGGTCAGGCAATGGCCAAAGTTATTAAATATCATCCTCCGGGTACCATGAATGTTAGACGAAAACATAATAACAAATCATCCAGTGGCTGTTGAGACTTTCTGTGTGGTCCAAAGTGGGGATCAGTTGCCTACCTATCTCGGTGCGTGGCGGCAGGTTCTGATCCTCGTGGCTCGGATATCTCTCCTTGCGGTCCAGCAGCAGGAAGTAGATCATCTTCTCCTGGTTGTCACTGGAGGGAGAAGACAGCCGGAGAGATTGCCATCAGCCGAGTGGCCACCGGTTTAGAGCAGCACCAAAAGACGCTCCATCATCACAAGACATATTAAATAGAAGAATTCATCAAACTGACAATTTCTCAAGCCGGCTCATATTTCTCTGCCACCCCCTCCGTCCCCTTTCAATCTGCTTTCTCTGCGGTTTTTATTGCGTCCCGCCACCCTTCATCCCCCTGCACTCACTCCTCAGACAGCAGGTCTTTGGTCAGTTTGTCCTTGTCTCTGAAGCAGCCCAGAGAGTGCATGCTCTCCAGGACGTCCGGGTCGATCTCCTCGGCTGAAGCCAGCGTCCTGATGGCCACCTTCCTGGGGACAGGCTGCTCCGGCTCAGGCTCGTTCTTCCCAGCTCTGCAACACAAAACATACCACAAACTGTCCTACACATTTTATTCAACTCATGGTATCAAACTATTATAAACACAGGTTAAAAACACAAATACAAACACATTCTGACCAGTTAGCATCAATGTAATATGAGCACTCGACCTCAATGTGGTGCAGGCGAGCTGATTAAATAAAGTAAATAGCAGCTAATATTTGTCAAACTATTTGTAGTAAACAAGTATAGTATCTTCTTCTAGTTTTATTAGCTAAAGATTATATTATAAAACTTGTTACACATTGATAAAATACAGGCACATTCACATTCTCCTTGGATTAGGACTGCAAATAAGTGTTTTCATTCATATTTTCTCGATCACTTAATTAGTTGTTTGGTCTGTGGGTCTAAATGTGGTTCCTAAAGTCCAAGATGACGACGCCAAAGTGTCTTGTCTTGTCCATAGCCCAAATATATGTAGTTTATCGTCATAGAGGAGAAAAGAAACTAGAAAATATTAACATTTTAGCAAGCAAAGATTTTTACTTGTTTTTTCTTTAAAAATTGTCCAAACCAATAAATCAATCATTAAATGAATTACCAATCAATTGCAGCTACAGAATGGTCCCATTTCCTGATCTTGCAATTTTGTTAGTAAAGAAGATCTGTAGTAATTTATTAATCAGGTTGTTTAAACAACATGTTAATAGCTGTTAGCATTTAAACATTATTTTACCTGACCGGTAATAAAAACTTTTCCAGTTAACCCAGGTCACTCTATAGCAACTATAGACTACAACTTAAAACTGGAAGATAAATTAAATGTTAGCAAAAATTGATAATCTGCATAATTAATCTAATGTTTATTACTTCATGAACCAAACATTTACTTTCTTCCACCATTTTTCTGCACATATGACAACTCTTCTTTTCCAGGTTGTTCTGGGCTGAGGGGGGGTTCACATTAATTTCCCCAGTCCACAACTCTTTTTATAATCATTCCAACACCACATGGATAACACGACAAACACAACTCCACTTCTGGTGCATACAAGAAGTTAGACACAGTCAGAGCACTTCCATATTGGTAAAGCATTGCAACAAAAAGTCTGAGGAGCATACATTTTACACTAAAAGATTAATGTACCTAATATCTAAAATAATAAGTTAAGACATTTTTTCATTTAATTCAGCCTTTTCTATAAGAATAACAAAAGTTTAAGCCAATTTAGGGTTGAAAATGTCTCTAAAGTTTTGGACCAGTGGCTCCAAACTTGAGGATTCATCAAAACATATGAAAAAGCTTAATAATATTTATTGTTGTTCTAACTTCTGCTTTTTTTTTTGAGAACTGCAGGTCAGTTTTATCTCTTTAGACGTTAGAACTTATTCTAATTAAACGGTGCCAATTTTTTCTTTCTTTCGTTTATCTATATCTTTTGTGTTTTCTACGTTCATATTTTTAAATTTCACATCAGTTACAATAATATTTTAAGCTAGCTACTGGGGTTACAGTGGAGTTTTAGTCAAATAACATCTTTCATGGGTTCAGTCTTTTTGTTATTTAACTCAATAATTAGACTCAGACTGTGATAAACAGGAAGTCAGAAACATGTTACTGTCAGAGAACAACCACGACCAATATGCGTCACTTAGAAACAGACTAAACATCAGCATCTTGATATTTAGGTTGAACTCTGAGTGGAATTTCTAATCAATAACAGATTTCAGCTTTTTGAAACCCAGAAATAGTAAATCCATTAGCGATCAGAGGTCCATTAGGATGGACCGTGATGAAGTAGCCAACAGGGCTCTCGGACTGAAGACTAATGGACCTGCTTCTTCTCTGAGAGGTCTCCATCAGAGATTTCAAAACCCAGCTTTGATGATGTTGTTACTCTACATTACCTGCTACGACATTTTTCTTTCATCAGTTCACTTAATGTGCACACGCGAACAAACACTCAACATGAACAAACACAGGAAGGAAACGACAGGAGGATACTCACTGGTACCACGTATGCTTCTGGATCTGCTCTAGCTGTAACAACAATCAGAGAAGGAAATAAACATTAATGATCACTACTTGCACGAGAAACAAACAAACATGGACATGATTATTAGTGAAGAGAATTTCGGCAACGTTTTTGCATGAAGCAAGATGTCAGTGGTTTTCAGGGGATTCATTTCAGTACTAGAATGATACTCCACAAGACTGTACTTTATGATTTTGTTCATAGTTCACCTTAACTGGTGAAAGCATACATCTGTAAGCTGTAAATGTGTCATTTTAGAGCTGCTTTTTTCTTTTCTTTCGCAAACATACAGCCAACATACATCTTATTATTTCCTTTGATGAGCCATAAGGCAGCACCTTCTGTAAGGTTGTACGAGCTGCAGTAAAGAAGTTCAGGGACTACAGTTCTTAAACGCAGAAACTGAACCTGACTTCATTTTTGCAAAGTAGCCTTCTTGTGCAGCGATACACAGCTCCAAGTGCTTCCGCAACATTTGGAAAGCTCCCTAGGAATCCTGTTCTAAAGATTTTGTGGATCTAATCCACTGTGTCAAAACAAGAACTGTTCGACCTTGATTCTACTTTGGAGAGGTGGGAAAATTTGCAGGGAACCAAATCTGGTGAGCAGGGTGAGTTTTCAGAGCCTTGTTAACCCTCCTGTTGTCTTCATTTACGGGCACCAAAAAATATTGTTTCCTTGTCTGGAAAAAATCCAAAAATTCAGCAAAAAAATTCCTCAAAGAAAATTCCAATGATTCCTTAAAAGTTTTATTTAAACAAAAATTCCCCAAATTTGGCAAGAAAATTCTTGTAAATATTTCCCAAGAATGAGTAAGCATCTTTCAAAAAAAAAAAAAAATCCTAAAAATATCTAAAGTGAATACATATCACTAAAACTTACATTTTCTTTAAGAACATTCAGGAAAAAATCAACCAAAATCCAGCGAAATGGTTGATTTTTTCTGAATGTTCTTAAGAAACATTTTTAACATTTCTTTTGTTCCACCACAAAATTTTCAAGGATTTCCAAAAAGTCTTGAAAATGTGGACATCAGAAGTTTCACTGTAAAAATATGTTTTTTCCACATTTTCAAACTAAAACGGGTCAATTTTGACCTGCAGGACGACACGAGAGTAAAGGGCCATAGATTCAAACATTCTTCCTCAGACACCTCAGGACAAGACAGTAGAACTCCGTGTTGTCAGTCCGATGTAGTGGGACTGATTAATGGTGCACAGCCCCATGCATGTCTAAGAAAACGACGAGCATGTTCGTGGTCGCACACCTGTCCTGGTGCAACTTCTTCAGTCATGGAAAATACGGTTTGGAAGCTGAAGTCTACTGTTTGGTCTCCAGTTTGTTGGTGCAGACCTTGTCACAGATGATGATCTTCAACATGAAAGTTTGGTCTGTTTGAAACAAAGTATGACGTTTTCTCTCTGCGCAACTTTGAAATTGCAAATGCGCACCTGCCACTGGTCAAAATTGGACTTCCAGAGAGTGTTATAAGGGTGAAGGAGCACTGGGAGCAGAGTGTCATTACACACAAAGACTAGTTTGAGGGGGGATAGCAGCTAAATTTACATCCAGTATGGTTTTGCTTTATATAGGCGTAGACTCAGATGTCAGTACCGGACCGGTATCTTTAGTAGTAGGACTGCCTCATTCAGAACTGGCTGCTAGATGCACCAGAATGAAGAACATTCAGAAAACATACAAACACAAAGGAGAAATCTATCCTTCACTGAAAGAGTTAAAGGTTTTACGATGCTCTAAAACTTTAATGATGAGTTAGTTTAGTCTGTGACAGAGCACGACAATCACAAAGCAGAAGTATACTCTCCAAAGTGCTGTAGGAAGAAAGTCAGACTACTGAACAATTTTTCAAGAAAAAAAAAAGGAACTGTAAGTTCTTTATTTAATAAATGCATTCCATTCGTTATCAGAAGCTGCTTTAGGCTTTAACTTCTGAAATCTTGACTGGCAGAGCCTGTTGGGGAGGTAAAGCACCACAAAGTGACTGTTACCTGTGAGGCTAAATACAGGGAGAAAAATCCCTCAACTGTGACTGACTCCTGTGATTGTTGCCGGTGGTTGCTAGTTTCAGGATGAGGTAAATTTACAGGTGTCAACCCAAACCTTACTCCTAGATTCAGTGGATATCTTTTATACATACACCCCAGCTTAAAAAATGAGTCAGAGAAGCCATGTGAAACTTTGCAATATGGTAGAGGAAACTTAAAGACTAACTCTCAAACAATTAAGGAACAATACACCCATTTTTGTACCATGAAGCCCTTCGAAAAAAAACAAAAAACACATGTAGTAATGGTCATATATTGACAGTGTTAGATAGAGAATGGCTACAAATGGAGAAGCAAGATAACCTTAAAGAGTTCAATCAGCGGTTTAATTGTTTTAGTCCCAACCTCTGTGTTAACTGTGGATTTTGCAGTTCTTCATGTGTGAGAGCAGATTTTAATCTAAAGATCTCCGGTGCACTCCCACTGGCTCCCAAATAATATTTTCAGTGAATTATCTATTATTGTATTGACTTTTACGCAGTTTTAACCCTTTGGCTTCATATTTGTGCATTACTGTACAGCAGAGTCCTTTGAAAAAGTGAGTATACAACACCAGTTCAAAGTTTAGACACACCTTTTCATTCAATGCTTTTTATTTATTTGTATCATTTTCTACATTGTAAACTAATACAGAATATGAATACTTATTAGTTTACAACAGAATTCCACATGCCTTCTTTTACAGTTTTGATGTCTTCAGTATTAATGTACAATATATAAAATAATTAAATAAAAATCATTAAATGAGAAGGTGTGTCTAAATTTTTGACCGGTGGCGTACATGCACTCACAGACAGTGATAGAAGTACACCTTCATAATCTACTGTAATAGAACTCAGTACCACAGCTCTGCTTTCACAAAACTTCTACATTTTCTTGTATTTGTTGATGTCAAAAAGGTGATTTTGCTGTACAGTTAAAAGCTTGTTTAACATACATTAACAGGCATTACTTCATAAAAATGGGGTTTACTGCAGAGCTGCTGCAGTATTTTAATCAGATTTTACAGATATACCTCATAAAGTTGCCAGTGAATGTGTATATATGTATAACAAAAGGCTAAAAAGATGAATTCAGACTGATGGCGTCCAGTCTGAAGCTCGTCAGAGTTGGTGTGATGCCAAAAACAACAGCTCAGGGTTCAAAACTGAAGTGAGAGCACGTTATCTAATAGAACTTCTTGTTATTTTTGTACGGTTTCTATTCTGAGCCAAAACAAATCTTTGGCCCGCGATCAAAAGATTGTATGCAGAGCTCAGTAGCTGCAGGGCCAGTCACAGTGCAGCGTTGCTAAATTTAGCCTGAGCAGTAACTGGAGGCAGCAGCCAAACTGATGGAAGGTTTCAGGGCTGTTGTTCTGCAGCAGGTCGTGCTGTGAGGAGACGTGGGTTTTTTTTTTGTTTGTTTTGTTTATCTGTGCTGCAGCTCACCGTCAGCCGCTTGCTGGCGTCCACTTCAATCATCCCGCGCAGGAGGTTCTGACAGTCTGGAGGGATGAAGTGAGGCATGTGGAAAACTCCCAGCTTCACCTTCTCCAAAAGGTTCCTCAGGTTGTCATCATCGAAAGGCAGAGCGCCCTAAAAGACGGGAAACATGGCGTCAATACGAGGAGCAGCAGGAGAGAAAGTTCACTGCAGGATTTCATTGAGCCTTGCTGTTGTAATCTGGGTGCTGCTACCTCTTATTTTATACATGCGCTTTGTCTGATGACTTCTACACTGCTGCATGAATATTATATTTGTGTTTATTTATTTGTACCAAACTGACTTGTTTTGACATCTTTATTAATGTTAATTGTGTTTCTTTTACCTCTCATCCTTCTTGTATTTTTATGTCCACCTTCATATATTTGGCACTTTTAAGTCTTTTAAATTAAGAGTCTATTCTTTTATTGGTATTCTGTTTACTTTATATGGAAATTACTTCTTTTGTTTTGCAATTGCACATTCATGCATGTATTATGCAGGGGCTCAGTGCTGTTGAAATTTATGCTCCTGTACTTTTGCTGTACATGGAGTAGACTCAGATTTTTAATTATTTATTCTGTCAATACTTGTACACCTGAAATTACTTTGTTCTCAAGCCTACAACATGCTCTATAAGCAGATAAAATGATTGTTTTCTTAGAAAATGCCTTTTTGCTTTTACATATGCACTGATGAGTTGACTTACTTGATTTTCATTGGTAACAATATCGACCAAAAAAATGTAGACTCACAGCAAACATGTAAAGTCCATGTAAATGCAGCACACTTGTTTCCTGATTTACTGCAAATAGATTTTAGATGGAAAAAATTCCACCAGAATTTCAAGAATTAACAGTCTATCTTGAAAGAATCTTACTTCTTTGTATGAACCACTAAACACAAAAGTCTGTAAATCAAATTATCTGTGTTTTGTAGATATTTATCTCGTAAATACCATTTCTTGGGGTTTTACTCAGCTAAAGATGGAGTTGGAACATCAATATTTACAAAACATTCTGATAAAATGAACTGCTATTAACACAAAAATAACGGATAAGCAGTTTAATTCATTTGTTAATGCTTCACCTACATGTTACATTATGGTTTGGATGCTACTTTTCCCACCAAATTTGCTAAGAAACTTAGAAAGTTGCTAGAAGTCTGTACTTTCATTTGTTTATACTTAATATTTTGATCTTTTCCTTTTACATTCTTCTATTTTGAACGTTTTTTCTGCAGTATTTCTTTCTTTTTAAACATTTTAATGCACTACAAAGCATTCTGAATTTCTCTTTTTGCACTAAATATGCTGCACAAATAAACCTGCCTCACTTTACAGAAGAGATTTATGAAAGTGAACAGACCCACAGCTCCACTTTTCCATGAACTTTCCATGAACTGAAATTCCTTCTATTTGCAGAACAAAAGTAAATGTGTCATGCATCAGTCGGATCGTTTCACAGACAAACTTGCTACTAACAACTTGCAGGATTTAGAACGACTTTTTGTAATACAGCTGTGGAATAAACACCATCACACTGCAGCACAATCATCTTTCTAGAGCTCATTTGCTGAGTCAGGCTGCTGGATTTTAGCTTCTTGCGGTTGCACAGATCCTGGTGGCGTCCTAGTAGCATCTGATTAACATTACAGAATGTTTTCTTCTCATTTTATTACTTGAGTGTTGCATAAACTGATTTTTTGTTGATTTTAATGTGCAAAAAACCTACAGAAGCGGCCATTTGGTGTTTTTTCTCTTTACCATCTACCCCCAGAAGTATGCTCTGAGCTCAAATCAGCACAAGATGAACTCATGAACTGCTAGTTCATCTCAAATATCTCACATTTTCCCGACACTCTCGTGGGACAGAATCATTCAGACTGAGAGATCTGAAAACACACTGCTGCCCTTTGAGCAGACCTCACAATCCACGGCGCCGACATCCTCCTGTTGTCATGTAAATGTGCTGTCAGGTGTTCACCGGGAGATAATCTGGGTTTTGACAGAGGGGAAGGGCTGCAGGCCGTTAGCTGAGAGATATCAGTCATCGGAGTCGGCGGTGATGAAGCAGTTTGAACCTCCAGCTGGGAGCCGCTCGGTGACGTGATGACTGATACTCATGGAAACCGAGCGGGACGGAGCCAGATGGCCGCTGACACCGAGCCGGTAATCAAAACAACACAAGTGGAGAGATTTATCTTCACATGATGACTGTGTCGTGCGCTCTGTCTTAATCAAGAGGAAAGCACGCATGCGTTCACTCAGCACACAAACAGTCATTTACTGCGAGCCCTCACTTGTCACTGTCGTATTACAGAGCTGCTGCCACCAAAAAGCTCTGACGCACAGCCGAGTCATTCAAACGTTTTAGAGGGCAATGTTTGAAAAATATGGGACTATAATCAATTAAGAAGGTGCGAGAAACGACACATTTGCATAAAAACCTGTAAAAATCTGACAGCAAGGGTCCCAACTGTAAAAAACTGTGAAAATGACGGCAAAAATCTGTAAAAAAAAAATTAGATTTTTAGCTGATTTAAAACAGTAAAACAGTGGTTTTATGATCTCTTATTGTAAAAGAAAACATTTGCAAAAATATAGACTTTTGACATGGACATTATGTGCAGTTTTGGCTGTGAAATAATTACTTTTCAAAATGATTTCATACAATATTACTTGAAATTTACTAATGCATGAATATCTGTACAATAACAGAATATATTAATCAATAAAGCATAACAATTATTTAATAATATATTTTAAAATATACTATATACCAACATATTATTTTTTCTTGTAAATGAAAAACAGATACATTTACATGTACATTTGTATTTTTTGTGATCTCACTTGATGTTATCTGTAATTTAACAAAACATGAAAAATCAGTTTTAAACTTTTTCTTTAAAAAAAATCAGTTCTTAATGAACATAATTCCCCTTTTGAATAATGGCAAATATTTATTCTTTTCAGATATTATAGTACAAAATGCTACAGCCAGAAGTTGTAAAAGAACAAATTACTGTTTAGAAAAAAAGATTTTTGATGAGTTTTGGCCTGAACTTTAACAAGGATACAACAAGGTCATTTTTCTGTGACTTAGCTAGATGTTATTTGTAGTTTAATAAAACGAGTAATTTGATCTGTAAAATCAAATTCAAAAACCATCAAAAACACTCCTTGTTTTACAGTGTAGTTTCATTAGCTGTAAAAATATGTGCTACAAACATTTAAATAATGACATTTTTAGCGGATTTAAACACCGTAAATCAGTGTCATTTTGTGGTCACACTAAAAGAACAAATTTCTAAGTAAAACATAGTGACTTTTGATGTCGATGTTTTTTTTTATCGTTTTGACCATTTTAACTTTTTCTGTTATTTCTCTTATATTATCTCTCATTTAACAAAACATGGGAAAACTGTAAGTAACAAAAGAAGTAAATAATAAAAAATAAATATAAAAATCTGCCATTTTATAATCCTTAATATATATATTTGTCCTTAAAATAATGATCAACATCTGTTAAATAATAATATATTTGCCAGTCAAATGCTGTAAACGAATGAATTACCACTTGGAAAACACGATTTACACTTTTGGTTTGTAAACATGTTCGCTGCTTTGTGTTCCAGTGATTTTACTACATGTGTAAAGTGTACTATCATTAGAAGGATGTCAACAGATAATATGAAAGACTAAGTTGGTTGTTGAAACATTTAATTATCCAGTTGGTCGACAAAATCCTGAGAGAAAAGAGAAAAAAAATGATCATTTTTACTGAATCCTGATTTAGGAATATTCTTCCACAAACAGTCAGTGATCAGATTATTCTGTTATGAAGAGAAGAAGAGCTCGCTGTCATTCTATTTATATACTGATTTGAAGTTTTTATCAGCACACGATGTGCCTTCAGCATCTCTTCCTTAATTTAATCCCAGCTGCTGTAAACACGGACAACAAGCACATCGGTCTTCTGCAACATTCTGCATTAACTTCTGGATTAAAGCTGCTGAGGTATTTGGACTTCCAGGGCTGCTGTCAGGTGCTTTACTTTGTGTAGCAACATTCCAGTGACCTTTCTGTTCATCTTCGATTTTCTGCTGGGAGCTTCACAAATAAAGAGCTCAACCAGCGTAAAGACTCGCCTCAGGAACAAACTAAACCTCCTCCTCTCCCCCTTTTAACTCCTGAAAACACTGCATTAAAAACGATAAAAGACAAGAGTGTGAACAGCATATTTCTGTACAGACGGCTGCAACAGCTGCGTGAAAACATTTACATCCATCATCTACACTTTCAGGGATTTAATGGTTTCCAGAAACTCAACTCAAGGATCTTAAAGCTTAATCTTAAAATACAATACAAATTTAGCCTTCAAAGCTAATCAGCTTGTTTACTACAGAATGGGGAAGTGAGGGAGGTTTGAATGTTTCACTTACACAATCAAAAATCTTTGTATTTGTTGATTTAATTAAGAGAAATCCGTGACAAATACGTCAATGCTTGATGCCATTTAAAACCATTCCTGCCTTTAAGCAATTACTCTTATTAATATTACATTATTTCTCAAAAAAATTCATGTTTTAAACTCAAAGGAGGCCACTGAAAACACTCATTCTAGCCTTCTGGTATTTCTAGAATCCACAGACATTCAGTCTGCTGCTGGATGAAGATTTTCTGATTCAAAAAAAAGATGGACCCCCACATTGACCAACCTCCTGATGATTTAGATGCACTTTAAGTCTTTTACTCTAAATTAAAACTCAGCTGTTTACTGCACTGCTACAGTTCAATTCTGCTCGGTAGCTGCACTTCAGTTGTATTTTTGTTTGGAGGTGTGTGCAGGTTTCATCATTTATGTTGAATGCACCTCTGTTTACTCTTAATTTGTCTTTTTGACACATTAGCTGCTAAATAGCAACCGTTTAATTTGGAAAATAGATGCTCTGGAGTCGCTGGAACTCACTTTTGACCAAACTTGTATGAGTAATGATAAAAAATGTAATGACTGATGTCTCATCAAGTTCATAAAGTCAGACTGCAGTGTTCGTGTCCAGTACTTTAGCTGCTCAACAGAAGGTGAATAATGTCACAACTAAAGCATTAATGGTGATTTTACAGTTAAATAAGATCAATTTGGTTGTGATACATTTAAGTAGACTTCATCCTAATTCAAAAAAGGGCTTGTTTTTTAGCCTATTCGTGGTAGCTTTTTGCTTCTCTGCGTTTTTCTGATTTTCGTTGTAGTGATTTTGGGGGTCTTTATATCTCAGGTAAAGACCAATAAATGTGTTATTTGGATTTTGTTTGTTTGTAATCATCTCTGTGTGTGTGTGTCTCATTTTGCTTGTTTTATGCCTCGGGCCATTTTGCATCTCTTTGCTTTTTGGTCATTTTCATCAAATTTTGATTCTTTTATGTCTCATTTGTCTATCTTTACGATCATTCTGGGCAACTGATCTCATTTTCATTGTTTTGTGCTTTACCTTATTGTTTTGTGTCTCAAATTATTAGTTCTGTGTAAGATTTTAGTAATTTTGAGTTATATTTTGCTTGTTTTATATCTCATTTCGTGTCTCTTTGTACCATTTAAATTCGTGTTTGTGTCTAATTTTGTCTCATTTCCACAATGTTCTGTCTTATCTTTACTATTTTGTGTCTCATAGTGGTTGTTTAGTGTAATTATTAAGTCTCTGTGCAATCATTTTACATTTACAGCCATCTTGTCTCTCATATTTTTGGTTGCTTTATATCTCTTTATGGTAATTTTGGACCTAATCTTTGCCATTTTGTGTGTCAGTTTGATCTTTTGGTATCACTTTCTGAGAAGTTTGCAGATCCTGAGCACAACTGTAGCTAACATCAGTAATCCATTCACATCTGAAATTGCAACCCGACCATGTAAATGTCATTGCTCTAACATAGCGTAGATCCTGACTTCTTCTTCAAATATCCATCATCAGTCCGTTTCCACTTTAAGCAACAACGTCAGGTAGTTTTCCGCTGTCGTGGAGCAGCAGCAGCCGTCACTCACCACTAAAAGTGCAAACAGGATGACTCCACAGCTCCACGCATCAGCTTTCCTGCCGTCATACTTCTCCCCCTGATGCACACAGACACAAACACAGAGGTGAGGTATTAAATCATGTTCTACATTTACTCTGAGTCCATTTCACAACCTGCAAATCACGACTGCTCTCAGCTTAACTCAGAGAAAGTCATCTTTATCAGAATATTCCCACAGTGCAATGTGCTGACTGCACTTTCTGGCGAACTCAGTGACTTTTTGTGTTTTTTTTCCAAATGTCTCATAATAAATAGGGATAGATTGGGACTGTCAAGGTGCTGCTGAACTGATCCGACCAATATTTATACACCTTCATTGTCGTTTCTGTATGATTTCTTAAGAAATGGGGCGGCATGGCTCAGTGGGTAGAGTGGCCGTCTTGCAACCGAAGGGTTGCCGGTTCGATCCTCGCCCCGTCGTGCTCGAGGTGTCCCTGAGCAAGACACCTAACCCCGAATTGCTCCTGATGGGGTTGTGGTTAGCGCCTTGCATGGCAGCTTCCGCCATCAGTGTGTGAATGGGTGAATGTGATGTATCACGTAAAGCGCTTTGGGTACCTTGCAGGTATAGTAAAGCGCTATATAAATACAGACCATTTACCAAGAAAAAAACAAATCTAATTAAAATATATTCACATACCGGTGATTGTTTTCACAATTTTAGCTGCTTGTTGCATTAATTTAGGTGTTTTATTTCCTGCTGCAGACATTGAAAAACAATCAAAACACAAGTGCTGGGAGGTGGGTTCATAAATATTAATTTAGTTTCAGATTCACAATAATAAAAAAATGGTACTAATAAGAAAAATAAGCTGATATACTAAATATACAGACGATGCACTCAGCTGAAGTAAAAACAACCGTACTTGGAACAACTTTATTATCTACAAAGCAACAGCATCACTTGTAAATGATTCTAATTTCACATATTTGTAAGTTGATGTCAATTTTTAAAAAATAGGGGCTATAGGGAATCTTTTTGGGTCAGAACTTAAGCTCTAAAGTCGTCAGTTTATTCTCCATAATTAACAACACTACAGGTCTCAGCCTGAATAAACATTATAGTCAGGTGAAGCAGTCTTTTATATAATTTTGGAAAAGCTTTAATCCCTAATATGTAAATTACTCAGATGAAGTAACACCACAAATAAAGGGACTGAGCCTCAATATAGAAACTACCTAGGTTAGCTCATAATGCTAATCATGATCCTTTTTTTGCTGGAACTTGACAATAAGGCTACTGTAGAAACACACTTACATATAATATCAAACACCAGTGTTATGTGGTAAAATTCTTCTATTTTACAGTTAAAAACCAAAGAAACTATAAGGCAAGTTCACAGAAAATATGCAGAAAAAGAGAGAACTTGTGAAAATGAAGTGTTAACAAAGAAAATTAAAGCCAAACCTCTGCCCTTGTTAAAAAAAAAAAAAAAAAAGATACAATGAATAAGGAAGTATGGCAGAGTATTTTTGCTTTGTTAACAAGAGAAAAATGGATCAGTTTCATGTTAAAAGTTTATGAATACAACAAGATGTGTCTGTGTTTAACAAGTTATTATGGCAAGAAACCTTTCTTCTTTGTCTTGCTCTCACATAACTTACATTGAAAGAACATGAAACTCAAGTCTGAATGAGAAGAAATATGGCTCAATTACATAATTTGATTAATTTCTACACCATGCTTGGGTTGAGACATGGTGAGATTCTGATGTTATCCTGCACAGTGGATGATGCTATGACAAGTATTCTAATAAAAAGCAGGATTTTAAGATGCTGTACAGAAGGAAGAATGAGTCTGACACTCAGCAGAACGCTAAGTCTCAATCCAACTATAACACCAGAACAAGAAGAGTTCATTGAAAAGTTTGGATGCCATAATACCTCGAAAAACCTTGTTTTTTTGGCAACAAATTTCACTTTATGACATAAAACTGACCCGTTTTCTTCTTCTAGTGTGGCAGCAATATGCAGCACTAAGTCAGTCTTTTTCTGAGTTATGTACATTAGATGGATAAAGAAAAAAACACATAGGTTTGGTTGGAAATAAGAAGAAAAATGGTAACAAAACAGCTAAGACAGGCATCACAAAAAGCTGAAATGCTAAGTGTGTACTTCAGCTCAGTGAAGGGGGGAAGGAGGCAGGACAGACAAAAAAAGGGAAAATGAGTGAAAGCAGAGAGGATGAAGCAGTGATGTAAGAGCCTCTCTGTTCAGCATCATTACTGTATCAAAGCAAGAAAGGCGGAGAGAGCACTTACCCTGATAACCTCTGGGCAGGCATAGTGCGGAGATCTGAAAGAGGCCAACAGCCGGTTATTGTAGCCGGAAAAAAAACAGAAACACAACAGTACACACAACCTGAAGAGGAAGAGAGCAGGTGAAGGAGGTGACATGAGGCCCTCTGAAGATATACGAACCACTTCGCTGCAAAAGTACCAGAAAATAACAATGACAGACAAACTTTTATTGCCTTATGGATTATTTTTGTTAGCTAAGTGAGTATTACATAACACGAAACTGGCCTCAATCCAAACTCCTGTGACGGCGGTTCATCCTGTTGAATAACATATGACAGCATCCAATAATAAAACTGCAATGTGACACACTTACAGCCAACATAAAGGAATATAGCAGAGGTTTTGCTGCTTTCTGCCTTCTTTTAGGTGGTTTATTTCCTGCTTCAGCCAATGAATTACAATTAAAACACAAACGTAGGGAGATGGATTCAGAAATGTTCATTTACAGTCAAATTTACATGAATAAAAAATGGTATTAGTTCAAATATATATATGTATTTTACATATGCATGGTACAGCCAGTTGAAGTGAAAACAACAAAACATGCTTTTGTTCTTAACTAAGGAACAGCACCTTTTGTACATTTATAATTTTACATATTTGTAGCATATAAGTTCCACTTTTAAAAGATGTAACCTACAGTTTCACATGACAAGACTAAACTAAACTTGTTTATAGGTGATCCAGGGAATCCATCCATGTATATTTTTGCTCCAAATTAGTCAGGTCAATCTCCATACTTAATAATGCTGTATGTTCTTAGCCTTAATATTTCTTTCAGTTACATTAAGTTGCATAATTTAGAATACTGTAGGGTCCAGTTTTATCAGAACATTGGTCAGGTTAATGCCAATAATTAATAACACTGCAGGGTTTCAGCCTTATGAAGTATTACAGCCAGATAAAGCAGTATTTTATATCATCTTTGTCAGGTTTTAATCCCTAATAAGTAAATCTTTGAAGTAACATCACACCATAAATAACACTAAAGAGTCTTAAACCCAATAGTTACACTTGTCAGGTAGGGAGAGTTGCTGCTCCTACAGTGGATCTTACAGTTATTAGCACTGGATTATATTATCATATGTACATTATTAACATCAGTTTTTAAATATAACAGTTGTTGCCAACACCGTCAAGACTTTTAGCAAAGGTTAATAACAATATACTGCAACAACTCTACTCAAAATGAACACAACTGAGGCCAAGCAAAGCTGCAAAAGCATGAAGCAGATTTTCTACAGACACTAAACCTGCAGCCAACCAAAGAGTAAACACAAATTATATGTGCATGTTTAAGATATTTGAAAAGCAGTTAAACTACAGCTGCAGTCAGGTTTTCACTCATGAGAGAAATAATAAAAAGTTTTCATTCCAATCTATAAAATAACTTGTTACTAAATTAAATAATGGTTGTTGGTGTCATTTTTGTTCTTTACTGCTCCCTAACAAACCGTAGTCAGCGGTTCTCTGTGGAACCTGACCCGGTTGCTTCATGGATTTGAACCACATGTGTTGTGTTTGTTTTTTAGCTGCTCTCTGCAGATGCTGCTGTGTTTATGTAGCTCAACCAAATACCAATATCACATCATTATATTCCATTACTCCCAGTGTTAACTTAAGCTAATCTCCTTCAAATTTTCTGTTGATGATACATAGGCTTTGTAGCAACTTTGATTTGTTTTCAAACTGAGTTACACATCTATTTGGCTGTAGAACACACATGCATCAGGTCTAGATTATACCAAATCAAATGTCCCACATCCAGGGTGTGAACTACACCATTATTTTCAGGGATCCTCACCTTTTTTTTAATGTTTTTATGGTCAGAAAGGACAGATACATCCATTATAAAGCAGCTCTTTCAACTTTTATTTACTAGTATTCCTCTTGATACAAATATTCTGAATAATAACAGAAAAATGGATGAAAAGTTTCTATTGCTGCCTGCTGCTAGTTTGTGTTCTTCTGTTCGTGTCTTTGCAAAGTTTTTGATTTTGTACCGACACGCTTCGACAGTGATTTCAAACACACCATGCACGTTGATTTTTTTTATTAAAGTGAATCAGTGCTGAATCACCGTCTGCGTGAATCATTCATCAGTAATAGTGGAACTTTAGAAATCATCCATAATGGTGCATTTGCAGAAAAATAGCAATGTATGGCAAAAATAGCACACTGTCAAATTTTCCCCCAAAAAATGTCACAGATCATGTTTAGAGGGAAGCTCATGATTTATTACTGACTGCTCTATAGTTCATTTCCTGACATGAGCACTGGCTAAACACAATTACTGATAGTCAAGAAGAGCAGCTTAGTTTAGCAGCTGGACAAAAACAGTGTGAAAAGTTCTGTTAAACTTGTGAATAATCCCACACATATGCAGCAGAGATCTGGTCTTCCTCTGTGTGGACTCATCAAAACAAATGAAGCAGAGACTCTCTTCATGGAAACTCTCAGAGTAAACACACCCTCCATCTTCCACATGCTTAATTATGCTAATGTATGTAAAACCAGTCGATCTGTTCAAACACATTCGTGTCAAAATAAACTGACTACAATTAAATTACAGCAGAGCAAATCTTCATCCTTCCTGCTGATGTGCATTTAATGAATTCCATCATATGAAGTGAAAGGCTCATTTGACATCTGACTCAAGAGGGATATTAAAAGTAAAATCCATCAGCAGTTCTTCGTAGAAACTCATGCATGGAAGAGCAAACAGGCAGACCCTGACATGGACACTGTTCTGTTTATCTGCTGGTATGTATCAGTATGAAACTATTAGCAGATGCTGCTGAACAAACATCATATGTCGTCAAAACATGCAAACTACTAGCTCATATTTTACACCCAGGAAACAATAAATAAACTCACAAATCATAGAAAAAGTTGCTAAATCATAACTTTTAAAGTACAAATGCTCTTTTTTTCTTGCACAGATATTACTATAATGCAAATATAAAACACTTAGGTAAATATTTATGTGCATTCTATGGTCAAAATTTTGTTTATTGTGTGGTTTTTCAACCTATTTCTTATGGAAATCCAATCTTTAGTTTTTTAATTTGACAATAAAACACTTCAATGTAAAAAAAGAGAAAAAATAAACTACAGGAACTATTTACAGGAATATTATCTCTAATCTCTACTATGGAACATTTTCAATATACTGCAAAAAAGCACCAAAATGACTTTGCGTGCATCTGAAATTTAAGGTCGCGCATTAACGTGGACACCTAGAAATGATTATTATCCACCATAAAGTGATTACTGCCTCGTTTCTGTACTACTACAGCTGCTTTTATCTGAAACAAACAGTCAATGACATGCAAATACACAGAACTGCATGTCTGTGTTGATAGAAAAGGCACATCTTTCTGAAACTTTCATGTTTTTTGTAACCAAATAATGAAAGCCAAATATGTGTATAGTGTAACCAGGCAGGACATCTATGGATTACAAGCAATACTAAAGTCCTCTTTATTTTTCAATCTTTGTGTGTTTGGTTTCTTATATACCTGTTTAGACTGCACATAAATGAAAACTACACTGTAATCACCCAATAAATATAAAATACCACCAGCAAGCACAATGAAATAGTGAGTTATGACAATCAAGTGATGCTGGAACAAAGCTGGAAAAAACTGTGAACACTAGTAAGTGCATAAATCAAACGGTTCCTTTTCTGCAACAGTTCAGGACCTCAGACTCAGTTGTCCAGCCAGAGGTGGTGAACGCAAC
The DNA here is from genome assembly GCF_021347895.1 of Acanthochromis polyacanthus. Classification (NCBI taxonomy): domain Eukaryota; kingdom Metazoa; phylum Chordata; class Actinopteri; family Pomacentridae; genus Acanthochromis; species Acanthochromis polyacanthus. Next base: position 38,245,415 of record NC_067114.1, on the reverse strand, counting down.
ATCTGCACTGACATTTGACCTGAAATTTCTACAAAAGTTGTAAAACAGAGCACTGATTCTGCAGAAATATTGTGTTTTTAAACCGCCAGCTGCCAGTTTAACAGCTTACATAACAGGAACTTCCTGGACCAGTTGAGGAATGTTTGTGAGCTGGTGGCAGTAAAACTTAAAAAACTTAAGACAGTCGACTTCACTTTATCTGGAGTCTTTGTAATGACTTTGCTGCTGGTACCATCACTGTTGTCTCTGTGATCTGCCTCAGTGTCTGCAGCTGCGTTGATGCCGCTGGTGTTTGACTTCAACCTCTCCAAATACCGTGGAAACCGTGTAAAGATATTTAGATAATAAACAAATGCTGCAGACTGAATTTGTCCTGCGAGTTCGAGGCACCAAGTGAAGCTTCACAGACAAATTTGATCGTTGTTTTACACTGTTTTGCTTGATGCTAGAGCCTCATTCAACACTCACAATTAAAGTTGCAAAATATTCAAATAAAGGTACAAAATATGAAAGTCAGGGTGAAAATATGAACTGAATTTCCAAAATGTTAAAATGAAGATGCAAAATATTCAACTTCAAGTGCAAAATATTAAACTGAGGATGAAAAAAATTCAACTAAGTTTGCAAAACATCAAAATTAAGAGCCAAAATATCAAACTTAAAAAGCAACATACTAAAATGAATGCCATAATTTAAACTGAGTGCAAAATATTAAACGGAGGATGAAAACTATTCCACTGAATTTGCAAAATATTAAATTAATGTGCCAAATAATTAACCAGTGGTGTAAAATATTAAACTAAAGGGGTAAAATGTTAAACTGGAGTTGGAAAATAGTAAACTGAAGGTTCAAAATATTAAACTGAATTAGCAAAATATCAAAACTAGGATGCAATTTATTAAACTTAATTTGCAACATATTAAAATTAAGATGCAAAATATTTAACTAAAAGCTGCAAAATATTAAACTGAGGATGGAAAACATTCCACTAAATTTGCAAATATCAAAACTAAGAGCCAAAATGTCAAACTGAAATAGCAAAATATTAAAATGAATGTGCCATGAATTAAACTAAGTGTGCAAAATATTAAATTGAGGATGAAAAATATTCAATTGACTTTGCAAAATATCAAAATTAATGTGCCCAATATTAAGCTAAGTGTGCAAAATAGTAAACTGAAGGTTCAAAATATTAAACTGAATCAGCAGAATAATTAAATTAGGATGTAAAATATTAAACTGAAGGTGCACAATGTTAAACTGAAGTTGAAAAACATTAAAATTAAGATGCAAAACATTAAACTAAGGGTGGAAAATGTTCAGCTGAAAGTGAAAAATATCAGACGGAGGGTGTAAGACATGCTTTTGCACAGAACTGTAGTATTTCTACAATCTTTTCTTACAAAAACACTAAATATGATGATTTGTTTGATGAATGATTTTGATCCATGAGTCGCTTAGGATGCAAAAATTGAAAAGCTTGTCAAACACTGACTGATCCTGCTGATGATGCAAATGTCTCAGAAACTCAGGAAAGTTTTTTTAGGTGTAGTTAAAATTTATAAAAAGTGCTTTATTTTAAAGGGCACCGCTACCTGCATTGTTTCAGTGATAACGAGGACTTTGCTCTTGTTTTCCTCTCTCGCTTTGTGCAGCGTTTGCAAGCCAGAGGAGTCGGACTTTAGCCGTTCCACATGCCTGACTCTGTGAAACACTGGTTGGCCTGCGGTTAACACAGTGGACCAGACTGTTCTGTAGAGCTTTCTAATGCCTACACAATCGAAAGGTTTCTACTGTCTCCAGAGCCACAACCACTTTTCAAAATACTGCTTTGGATTTAGCGTGACAAAGAATTGCTGCTGTCTGCTAATAACACGGAGCCATGCAGGAGGAATTAAACTCTTTGTGCCCTTCAGGAGTTTTATATCCAGCAACAAACGGCTGCAGTGGTGAGTCAAAAGGGGTCTTAAAAGAGGTGAAAGCCAAAGACAAAGCAGTGATTTAAAGAAATAATGAAAAAAAACGTTACCCTGGAATATGTTTAGATAATGAATATACACAAACCTTCGAGAGCATTGATGGTCTACATTCTGCATCTATTGCTCCATCTGCATTTAAATCTCTATAGGTCAACTTTCAAGGACTTGAAAACTCAAAGCACTGAATGTTCAACTTGAATGCAAAGACTTTAAATCTATTTCAAGTGACTTAAAGTACTCACCCACAGCTGGTCTCCAGCAGACTGTCCCCGACCTGCAGAGACGCCATGCCAAAGTCTGCTATCCTGATGTTGTTCTTCTCGTCTAACAACAAGTTCTCTGGCTTCAAATCTCTGTGGCTGCAGGACGACAGGAGACACAGAAGAAAGAAGCTGAAAAGTTGACCTGACCTGAAATACGATGCAGCAGAGACTTTCTTTACATTTGCACCTGCTGTGGTTGCTGTTGTTCTTGGTATCTTGACTGTGATGACTGGAAATTAAAGACGTTTCAGCACACTGTGCCTTAGCTTTGAGCTGGGTTGTTGGGTTAATTATTCGTCCTGAAAACAGTATTTTTTCTATGGTGAAGTCGACTTGATTGCAGTCACAAAGAACTGAAACACTGTAGTTACAAATTTAGTTTCAAGTCAACAACAACTCAATACTTAAACTAAACAACAGTCGGGATGTCTTCTCTAGTCGATATGCTCCTGTCGGCAAAATTTTCATTGGCTGGACAGTCATCAGTCGTAAGGAGAAGAACGATTCATCAACAGCCTTTAAGGACTAACCCATTATTTTTGGAACAGGCTTCTCTTATTTCCCTTTCGGGTTTTCCCTTCAGGGGTTGCCACAACAAATCATCTGCTTCCATCTAACCCTGTCTTCTGCATCCTCTTCTCTCACACCAACTACCTTTATGTCCTCTTTCACTACGTCCATAAACCTCCTCTTTGGTCTTCCTCTTGGCCTCCTGCCTTGCAATTCAAAACTCAGCATCCTTCTACCGATATATTCACTATCCCTCCTCTGTACATCTCCAAACCATCTCAGTCTGATCTCTCTGACTTTATCTCCAAAGCCTCAAACATGTGCTGTCCCTCTGATGTTCTCATTCCTGTTCCTATCCATCCTGGTCACTCCCAAAGAGAACCTCAACATTATAATCTCTGCCTCCTGTCTTTTCCTCAGTGCCACTGTCTCTAAACCAAACAACATCTCTGCTCCCACCACCGTTTTCTACACCTTACCTTTCATTCTAGCTGATATTTCTCATCACACCTGACACTTTTCTCCACCTGCTTCAACCTGCTTGCTTCTTCACCTCTTTTCCACTCTCTCCATTGCTCTGGACTGTCGATCCTCAGAACTTAAAATCCTCCACCTTCTTTATCTCTACTCTCTGTAACCTCACTCTTCCACTTGGGCCCCTCTCATTCACATTCATGTACTCTGTCTTGCTGCATCTCACCTTCATTTCTTTCCTTTGCAGGGCATACCCCCAAGTTTCTAGATTTCCCTCCACCTGCTCCCTGATCTCACTATAGATCACAATGTCATCTGCAAACATCACAGTCCATTTCTGGAACAGACTACTTGGTGTGTTCAGAATGTTTAACTGGCCAAACATAGTGGAGACTGCAGAGTCGGATTTATTTAACATTTACTGAATGGTAATTCGAAATGGGTTCCGAACTAACTGAAACCATGTCAAAGAAGTTGTAGGTTTGACTGCATTTTGCTCAAACAGATGGACAAAATGTTGAGTGTAAACTTTGCAAACAGTAGTTTGTTTATCACAACTAAACAACCAACATGACAGATCATCTAAAAATTATTCATTAGTTTGTGCAACTTTGAAGTTTAATGCTTGAGAATCTCAGTGAGAATTTAGTCTGTTATCATTTCAGTATTTAAAAAAAACAGGTTCAAACAATAATATGCTGCAAATATTAGCTTCTACTGCTGATTGAGATTCCATGTAAGCTAGTAGGGCTAGCAGGTAGGGTGCGCTGTGGCCTATTTAGTTCATCTACAGATAAAATACAGGTATTTTCTTCCTTGTGACCAATTGATCGATTAAAGAGTAGCTCCGAGTAGTTCCGTCGACCAAGATTTTCTCAGCTTATGAACCTACAAGATAGTATGGGACATGATACCAGGAGATATAGAGCTTGATTTGAATGTCTCCCCTCATCTTATAGAAAACATACACCAGAATAAATTGAAACTTTCAGAGCAAAACACTTGAGGTCTAACACTGAGAGTCAAAAGCAGAGTGTCTTTGATGTGCAATTGCTCTTAGATTCGTGGAGTTGCAGATATGAGTGGAGGAACTAAAGGTGCTCCTGGAGATGAAAGACATCAAGAGGAGCTGGAGCCTCGAAAGTCGCCCCCGGCAACCGCTGATGAGGAAACAGGTCGAAGAGGAAACTTGTTGCTCAGTCAGTAAAGTGAGGTAAACACTTTAGCGCTTTAAGGGTTGCACAGAGTGACAAAAAAACGGGAACTTTTTAACAATCCAATAAAACCAAGAGTGATGGAAGAAAAATATTTTATTCATAGTAACTGAAACCTTAAAACATGCCATTTAAGAAACAATGATGGAATTTTCATTTTTTTAAAAATGACTTCCTGTAGATGGCATCCTCCTGTACCAATGCATTCTTGAAATCTGCTGTTGAGATTCGTCATTGACCGCTGCAACATCTCAGCTGGGATACTGTGAATTTCATCCTGAATTCTCTGTTTTAACTCATCCAGAGTTCTTGGTCGAGTCGTGTATGCTTTTCTCTTGAGATAGTCCCAGGTAGATTTCAGGAATGCATTCGTATAAGAGGAAGCCATCTACAGGAAGTAATTTTAAAAAAATGAAAATTCCATCATTGTTTCTTAAATGGCATGTTTTAAGGTTTCAATTACTATGAATAAAATATTTTTCTTCCATCACTCTTGGTTTTATTGGATTATTAAAAAGGTCACGTTTTTCTGTGTCACCCTGCATAAGATTCTTAGAATATGAATTGAGGATTGCTTTTGATCAGCTTCTCATTGTAAAATATTTTTAAGGGAATTTTACTGAGCCTAAAGCAAATTACTGTCAGTCATTAAATAGGCTAAAAATAATATACTTTAGAAATGAATCAAAGCTGACTTAACTGACAAACAACCAATTTCTGTTCATGAACATGTGATTACAGTCATCGCTCATGTTCACACCAATTTACAGATCTGGGTTAGCGTTCTTCCGCCTAGCTAGCAGCTAGGTTTTAACCAATGCAACTCAACTATTAACGTGAATGAGGACAGCAAACATCAGCCCAATGCTTGGAGGAACAGAAGAAGATGAGGCAAACTTTAGCTTCAGGAAACCCAATACAGAAACTTGTGCAGGAAACATTAACAGCAGGAAATTCAGACAAAGCATACCATTAAAAAAAATACGTGCTGATGTGACTGAATGCTAAAACTGCTTTAATTGGTAACCAGTTTTGTGGGAAAATTTAAGGCAAGCAATATTTGAGACATTTTTCCTCCATAATTGAATATTTGGTGTCCTCCAAATAGGTTTTAGCCAGCGCAAAAGCAAAAATAACCAGCAAGAAAATGTTAAAAACTGACACAAAAATATTCTCTATTCACTTTTAACCAGTTTTGAAAACTGGGATTTCAGTTACTTGAGCATAACAAACATATTTGTTTACAAAATGGCCAAAAATACCAAGAAATTGCATAGATTTCTGTCAAATAAGAAAACACAGACTCGTTGTCTGTACTGTATGCAGACCAAAATGTTTACTGTAATGTCTGACCCTGTGGACATACGTATAATATACAATGTTCCTGTCAGAGATAAAATACAGAGAAGGGCTATAAAATAGATCTTGCTGTCAAAAGAACCAAAACAGTAGAAAACTTTCTTTAAATCAAAATGCTCTAACTATTTGTATGTTAAATAATGTTTCTTGGGGCCCAAATCTGGCATTTTTTTGTTTGTTTCATTAGGTGGAAATCATTTTAAAACGTCTCATTTGAAGATAGATTTACAGCTCATTAAAAAAAAAAACAATCATTAAATTACCCATTACCGTGTTAAGTGTGGCAATTAATCGTGATATTGATTCCAGATGATGTCTCCCTGAGCAGAATTTTGCTTCACTATTGTTCAGTTTAGTTGAGCAAGGAGAAAAGCTCTTCATCTACAGCCTTCTAGGGTTAATCTGTTATTTTTGGTGGTTGGAGGAACAGATTTCCTGGGAATACTCTCGTGTTTTTTCAGCTTTGATCTGACCCAACCTAATGAAGACTATGTATCTTTAACATTTACTCAGAGTTGGATCCAGACTAACCGACACCATGACAAAGAAGTCGTCGGTGTGGCTGCATTTTGTTCAACAGATGGCCATAAAGTTGAGTGTAAATGTTACCTGAAGCCTTTTGTAGATCACAGCTCAACAACCAACATGACAGATTATCTAAAACAGTTGCACAGACCTAAATTTAGTTGAGTATTTACTGACTACACATGTAAAAGCCAAAGTACTGCTCAAGATAATCTGATGTGATGCATGTTTCTGAGAAGCAGTGTACAACAAAAGAAGCATTTTCTGCTGTTAAAATTGGAATGTTGTTGAAGTTTGAAGAGCAGATTTTTGTTTGTCCCACAAGAGGAGGTCTGGATGTGTGAAAATCAGGCTAGCAGCGAATAATTAATGTGGGAATTCTTTGGTTAAACTTTGTATTTCGGATTCCTCTCCATACACTAAACTCCAGCCGGCCAATGTTGCTGTTTTTTACATGAGTCCTCAATGTTGTTGCAAAAAGATTTTCATTGTCTAAGCTATGTTTCTCTGTTGGTTTCTCACACAGTTTCCACCACAGGCTCTTCTCTTTTGAGTCTGATTAACCGGCGATGCTGCAGACGCAGTGCCTTTTGCTGCAGTGGTCAGTCAGCAGTGATAAATCAGGTGCAGTGGCTACTTGTGTAAATTTCCATTCTCCTCTCTCACACATTGTGCACCTCTAGACAGAAACACATAATGTAGGAGCCAGCACAATTCATCTGTGAGGCCATTTCCTGGTCTATCTGCACAAAATCTTTAATGTGGAGTGAAGAAAGAAGGCTTAAATCAGTGGGAAATATCCAGTTATGTGCTCCTAAGGACAGAAATATTGGAATAAATGCAACTGAAAATAACTAAATCCTGCAAAAATGCAAGACACAAAATGACTGATTCACAACATAAGATCTTCCTCCCTTATTTGTTTGTATTTAGTGACCAACCATATGGAGTGGCTGTGGCAGAAGTCCAGGGCTGAGATGATCTGTCTGAAGAACTTTCTGGCCTCTTTAGGTGTTAACCGGCCTTTCTTCACCAGGTAGTCGAACAGTTCCCCACCAGACACATGCTCTAGCACCAGGTACCTGCACAGGTCGACAGACGGAGGAGGTTAGCGACAGGAAATACCCGAAATCAACAGTAAAATGTTGGTATTAGCAGTAAAATGTACGCTTTCATCCACAGCACAAGTACAAATCGTTAATTATTGAAGATGAAGATATAAGATATATAATGGAAATGTAAAAAACCTCATAGTTGTCAGTTTAGGGCTGCATTTTCCATGAAAACAAAAACATTTTGCTCAGTTTCTTACTATAGCAAGAAACCACTAATATTCTTATGTTTTCCTGTTACAACAGAACAAAGAGGCAATCAAAAAGTTCCTGGACCAGAAGAGTTCTTGTTGTTTTCTTCAAGATCTGCAAGGTTTAACGCCAGGAATTTGTCCACCAGGGTCTTTTTGTTAGCTTAGATATAATGCCATTGTTGAGAGGTGATTGAATTCTGAATTATTTATTTCAGCCATATTGCACTTCTGTTGTATACCGTAAACGACATACAGAAATAAAAGATAAATATTGTTCAATTTTTCAGCTCGGATTTCAAGATTTCTACCCCAGAAAGGTTGCTTTGCCGTCTTTATCTCATGTTAAATGAAAAGTCTGCTCAGTTCCAAATAACAGCAGCCATCAGATAAGTGAAGTAAAGCATAAAAGTAGATAATTTTCCTCTGAAATGTTGTTGAGGAGAAGCAGAGACTCTCCCAGAATTACTCACGCAAAGAGCAAAGAGTAAACGTGGCTACATCCCACCTGTGACTTCATACAGGTTAAACTGATTCATCAAATGAAATCCTGTTTCATTTTTCCTCCAAATGAAAGAGGCATTAATGAAGTAATTGAGTCATAAACTACAGAGTATTTGTCTGTTGAAGTCACCACAGCACATCCATGCTCAACATAAATCCCTGAGAAAATCCCCCATCTCGCGTGGGTTTGTGTGCTCGTGGTTTAAAATGTTTTATCTGCGTCCTGCGTTCATTTGTCTGGGAGACATCGCTGATCCTCGGCCGGCGTTGGAGACTCGGCTCCTCCCGCCGCCCGTCTTCCCTGCGGCCTGATTTATTAGCAGATTAAGGGATCTGCTCAAGCGTTTACCTGTCAGAGCTATTTAAATTAGAAACACGCTCGGCTGTGATTTGTGAGCACTGGAGTTTCCACGGCAAACTGTTTGCATCCATGATGACCGTCCGCCGCTGTCCTTGCAACATTAGGAAAACAAATTCCTGCTCCATTTGACAGCGGCGCCTTTATCAATTATTGAAAGGCGCATTAAGCCGCGTCACTGGAGCACATAGGCGAGATTAATGTATACAATAAAACATGGATATACATGAAAGCTGCAGTCGCAGGGGGCAGGTTATAGTGACGGGACCAAAGAAGCACGCTTTAATAAAATGCAGTTTGCAGTTTAGCATCTTCAGCAATATTCAGATTTTGGTTTTAATCTTCATATAATTACTGTGTCACTCTGTAAAGACCACCTCAGAACCTCTGTGGGGCGATGACTGAATAGACCAGTGGCTCCCATAGTAGTTGAGTAGAGTTACAATGATTTTCCTGCATAGATGATGTTTTGGCACCACCCAAAGAAGTTTAAAAAACTTCCTTGCATCCCATGGCCACCTTCCCTGAGCCTGGTTCTCTCAGAGGTTTTGTTTCCTGTCCGTATTCTAGGTTTTTTTTGTTCCTTTCCCACCTTCACTCATACGCAACTTTGGATTGTTGGGTTTTCTGTTCACTGTTTATAATTAGTAAGGTCTTTATCTTAACATATGTTGTGTACCTGCGCAATATAAAAAAATTGATTCATTCATCATCCATATACCTCATAATCCTCATTAGGGTCATGGGGGGCCTGGAGTCTATCCCAGATGACTTAGGCTACATTCAGACTGCAGGCTGAAGTGACCCAAATCTGATTTTTTTTGCCCCTGTATCTGATCTTTTCATGACAGTCTGAACGACACAGATCCGATTTTTTCAAATGCGACCCAGGCCACTTGGATATGTGGTCCTAATTCCGATACGTATCGGATCTTTTGCCATGCGATTTCAGTCTGAACGGCCAGGCCGCATTTATCCGACCTATACGTCATTGGTACACGACAAACGTCACTATTCTGCGTTCAAGCAGAACGTCTTGCCGTGAGAGTGTTAAAAAGAGGCGCTCACATATGTACGTAAAGGTCGCCCTTGTCATTCGAAAATTCTGAATGAAGTCTGCATCTGTGAAGCCTCTCATATCACTATCCCACCACTCCTGGCTGCGACTCCGCACCCACACAGTTCTCTGGACAGACGTTGTTGCCACTGCCCCAAAAAACGCCAGGGCCAAAATCTTGGCTCTCTTCCTTCTTGACCTTCTCCTTAAAACGATTAAGTTATAAATATGCTGGCTCCGGCTGGACAACAACTTTAAAATGGCCAGACATGCTCTACTGTTAGCGTCCATGTTTACTTCTGTAAACACTGAACACGCTCTCTGCATGTCGTTGTTGTGTCCTCTTCTGCGCATGCGGGACACTTTTGGGTCATGTGAGGTTCACACAGAAGATCACATACAAGTCGCATTTAATTGGAAATGTGAACGAACTCGCAAAAAAAATCGGATTTCACAAAAAAAAAATCGGAATTGAGCATTAATCAGAATCAGAATCAGAATCCGTTTTATTACCAAGTAGGTTTTTACACTTACAAGGAATTTTCTCTGGTGCTCTTGCTGCAAGTACAATTAAATAGTAAGTAAAGGAGATGTAAGAAATATATATATATATAAAGCCCTGCAGTCTGAACGCAGCCATCGGGTGAAGGCAGGGGACACCCTGGGCTGGTCACCAGTCTATCACAGGGCTACACACTGAGGCAAACAATCACACTCACACCTACAGACAATTTAGAATCACCAATTAACCTCAGCATGTTTTTGGAATGTAGGGTAAGCCGGAGTACCTGGAGAAAACCCACACATGTACAGGGAGAACATGCAAACTCCATGCAGAAAGATTACCAGGAAAGCCAGGACATGAACCGGGGATCTTCTAGCTGCAAGGTGAAAGTGCTAACCACCACACCATTGTGCATTAAATAAAACTGAATTGAATTAAAATCGCAGCAAAATTATAAAATTAACCAACTTTTCTTTTAAAACCAGTTTTGTTAATTCATTTTCTCAAGCATGACAGCCGTTTTGTGAACAAAATGGTCAGAAAAACAGGAAAAAAACTTGGATTTCTGTCAGTGTCATTGCCTTTGCTGTGCATCTACATCTATGGTCGCCCCTCAAAGACCCACTCTGAGCAGGAAAACACCCTCATTTAAGCCTTTATTTTGGCCTACTACAGCTTAACATCTCAAGCAATTTTTTTATTTGTTTGTTTTGTTGTGTAAAAAAAAGAGGCAACATTATCAACATCAAAAATAATAACCCCAGAGCAGCAAAGAAAAACAACGCTCTCAAGAAATCTTGAGCCTGAGCTGCTCAAAAGGAGTAAAATCTAACTATACAGTCAAAGCTACTACTATTTTGTGCAGGTGCCTTGAATAAATAAATGCATAAATCCTCTGCAGGGCTGCTGTAGGCTACTTACAGGTATTTCTTATTTTCGTAGACGTCATGCAGTTTTAAAACGTGGGGATGCTCTATGAGTTTCAGAATGGCTATCTCCCGCTCCACCTGCAGGGAAACACAACAAAAACACACAATTAGTCACAAAACGTAGAGTCACACAGTTTAACGTTAATCTCAGGACAAAACCTGAACCTGGAAAGACACACAGACACACACACACAGTGTATCTGTTATATTATATTATATTATATTATATTATATTATATTAATCACACCTTGTGACCCCAGAGGCGTTCCTTTAGTTTGGTGTTCAGTGAAAAAAACAAACTTGTCACTTAACCTTCAGATTTGCTTCACTTGTTAAGCTCAATGATTTGTTACTGGGAGGCTGTTGCATTTAAAATGTAACACTTTTATTATAGCACAAATTAAGTTTCACCTGGATCATCAAGAAGTTAAAACGAAAAGAAAAAAATTAAAGCAAATACAAATGATCTCTATTCTCAAGCTTTTAGGGAGAGAAAGAGGAAAAAATGCCAAGTAAAACAACCTCCAGAGAAATAATAAACTCACAGCATGAAGTCAACGCAGAGAAAACATGCAGATTGTGTGTACATATTCAGTGGGTGGATATTGAATATATATTTCACCCAGCATCCAACAGTTCACTTCCTGCACTCTGGTGAATGTTTATGAACCAATTTGTTCCTTTTCTGCGTCATTTTATGGTGGAAATAAAAAGAAAAACACAAAATTCAGGCACACATAAAATAGCATAATACATGCATGGATCTAATTCCATTTTCCACAATACATTCTCTAGTTTTATGAACTGTGAGTCAATTAAGACCCAGTGCTGATTGAAAAACAGTCGACTATATAACTGAGCATATTTAGTATTTTACTTTCAATATAATTTGAAGATACCACAGTATCTCATGGTACATTTTTGGTGGAAAACTTTATACTTCTTTACTTCACTGCCTTTTTCAGCAGCTAGATTGTTACAAATTAAGATTTGGAAATACAAAATGCATGATCATTTTATACCTACTGATGTGTGTTCTGCCATTTTATTTACACCTGCTTGCTGTTGATGATATTTATATTTTTTTGCTTTCACTTCTGCATTCTATTCATGGTTCTACTGTTTTTATATTGTTTGTTTTATTTTTAATTATAAAGCATTTTCATGCATGTGTTGCATGAAAGGTACTATTATCGCCACGATTACAGCTACTCATTGTTCTACTACTACTAGAACTTATATGGTAGCACCTAAAACAACAAAGTGACAGACTGCACTGAGATACGATTTAGAAGCTTTGGGATAAAACTCTGACTGTAAAACAGTGTTTGTTAAAGTGGTTTTGGATAATTCCCATTTATTATGTTCAACAACAGCACAACAATCTGTAAAATTCACTTAAAGACTACATTTGAAATTATTTTGACCCTTTTTATTTACATCCCAAGTGTAATTTTTGTGTCACAGATCTATTATTATCCTTCATGATATGAGTCGAGTCTGATTCAGTCTGTGAGTTTTAAATCAATCACTGATCATCTGTCTGACATTTAATAACGATCACTGAGACAGAAGAATGAAGATGATTTACATATGTGTCATAAATTAGTGACACGGGAGATATAAATATCCACAGCTGGTCTCACAGTCATGATAAAGACGGCAGATCTGCTGCTGATGAAGATGAGTGGAAGTTAATGTTTAAGGGCATCTCCATATCGACTTATGGTGAGCTGAGGGAGGCACAGAACCAGATCTACACTCAGCGTTGTAATGAATTATGACAAATTATATACATATTTATGTCTTTGTCCACAAACAGAGGTTTAGTGTTCAGTCTACACATCGTTTTAAACAAGTGCTCCAGATCTTATCTTTGTCTCTAAAAAGTCTAGAAAAAGCAGCAACATGTAGTTAAAGCATTAAAGTAAAAGTCCTGACCTGGTCTGTCTGACTGATAATTTATTATATTGGCCATAAATACATTATTTTTAATGAAGCATCAGTGTGTCAGCTGCATGTTACTGTTTAATCTTTAAATCCAGTTTTATATATAGAGACGGCAGATTAATCTGAGGGCTCTAAACATGATTAATGGGAGAGAAGAAGAAAAAAACATGTTTTCACACACAAATCTGTTCTCTGTTTATCTCTAATCTTTTATTTTTGCTGGAATATTGGGTCATTGCAACATCTGAAATAATAATAAATAATTTATATATATGGCATCTCTAAAAAAACTAGTACTTCGCAGACAGGGCAAAACAGAAAAGAAGGACACTCAGGGAGAACACAAATAACAGAAGGCTGGTCAGTTCAAACAGAAGGAGAAAGACCAAGCAGGCAAAAGTGAAGAAATGAAGTTAAACATAGTAAAAGACTTTTGAAATAAATTAGTACAAAAACTGCACCAGATAAATAATAAAATGCCACATCTACACTACTGTTCAAGAATTTGGGGTCACTTAGAAATGTCCTTATTTTTGAAAGAAAAGCAGTTTTTTTTCAATAAAGATAACATGAAATTAACCAGAAATACAGTCTAGACATTGTTAATGTTATTTTGACAGCTGGAAACGGCTGATTTTTAACGGAATATCTCCATAGGGGTACAGAGGAACATTTCCAGCAACCATCACTCCTGTGTTCTAATGCTACATTGTGTTAGCTAATGGTGTTGAAAGGCTAATTAATGATTAGAAAACCCTTGTGCAGTTTTGTTAGCACATGGATAAATGTGTGAATTTTCACGAAAAATATGAAACTGTCTGTGACCCCAAACTTTTAAACAGTAGTGTAAGTGAGGAAAACAAGAAAACATAAAAAAAAAAAAAAATAAGAGTGTAAAACAATAAACATGTGATTTACTAAAAAGAAACCAAGTAAGAAGTTTAGTGGAAACAATGACTGAGATGTGACTCTGACTACACACTGCTTTTTGTGAGAAACTGAAAAAACAAAACTGAAAACCACAGGTTTAATCCGTAAATGTATATTATCCATTGTGTGAAATCAGTATCTTAACCGTTAGATACAGGAGTGATTGAACCCTACACTCTTCCATAAGTGGGTCAAAAATAACCCGTTTCAGAATCAAATTTCTTTTATGCCATTTTTGTCACTGTGGTGGAGAATAATATTTTGTATTACTGTTTGCATGATATTTTGGTGCACACAAACATGAATAGAAAACATGGTTATTTTTCACTTTATGAAAGATAATGATAACTTTGATAACTGACAAAGAAGAATATTCCACAGAACAGCCATGGATGAATGTCAACATCCCTTTTGTTGACATTTTTCCACTCTTTTCCACTCATTTGTTCATCACCTCTTGTAAGATATAAAGAGCTTGGGGCAGAAATAGAAATACTACAGTTTCTTTAAAAGTATAAAAAGTAACTTAAAATAATAAATGGAATGATATCAAAACATGTTTTTTGAAGAACAGCTGGAAAAATAAATGATAAAAACTTTTCATTTCAAAGATATTGCAAGAAAACGACCTCACCAGGTCATTTTTGATCCACTTATGCATCTAAGGGTTAAAAAGTTTCCGGATAAATATAGGTCTTGATTCTTTGTTAAATTTGTCAAATGTTACTTTTGCATTTTGGAGTGACTGAAGAACAGAGAATCGTTTATTACATCACGGTTTGATTGATTCATTCTCGGCCCCACCAGTGAAGCTCCCATTAATAATCCTGTGCTGAGACGCTCTACAGTCTCCTCGTACAGTCGGGATGCAGTGGCCACCTGCCCGACTTTGCTGCTCACACAGACACCGTTATTTCTGCACTGCGTCAATATACGATGCTGCACAGCCGGATCGCTGCCATCTACCAAACACCATCATCCAGACATCCTCCGGTCCTCCGTTTAACAGTCTGAGCACGATTCCAAGTTCAGAGCATGCAAGGACAAATAAAAGGTAGCAGTCTGAAGTTTGTCTGGAAGGCTTAGTTGTTGTATTATCATGTTTTCCCCTTACAGAAGCGTTTTACTGTACTTTGGAGTGTTTCATGAAAAGACCAAAACCAACAGTGAGTGTATCCTTGTAGAGATTCTGCTTTTTCAGTGTCTTGTTTTCCTTCAGTTTGTTATATGACTTCTTTTCTGTGCCTAAAAGGTCTGTAAACTTAAAAAAAACCCACAGTTCTCTCTTTTACATACTGCTTTATTTGTATTCAAATTGTATTATTTATGTTAAAGCATTTTGTGCTGCATGTGTTGCATGAAAGGTGGTATACAAATAAAGCATTATTATGTAGTTATTTTTGTTACTGTTATTATTATTATTATTACTACAACTACTACTTACATGTTAGCGCCTAAACCAACACATTAATACTACTGGTACACAAAAATAACGTGGACAGATTGCACTGTAATGCTTGTAGCAACTTTGGCTTTTGGTTAAACAGTAAAACATTGTTTGCTTGGGTGTTTTGGGATATTTCACATTTTACTATTTTTTAAAAATTAAACTGTCATACTGTGATACCTTTGTTCTCTCCATCAAAACCAATCATATATTAGATGGGATGTGATTTGTCTCTTTGGTAACCAAGACAATGGATGGAGAAGCTTCAACCATGTTGTGGAAGGGCTGCACTAGAACCCAAACTGTGCTGTTTTTTCAAAACCTAACCAATTAATTTTAGTGCCTAACCTGAACCAAGCTTCGTACATTAAAAAACTGTCTATGAAAGTGTGATATTGTACTAAACAGAACTCTGTAGTTTTGGTGCCTAAACTTAACCACAAAGTGAGTCAAAACTGTAAATAAACAAGACAGAAGAATGAGAAAGAGATGTGAAGGCTGGTCTGTCAGGTGTGAGCTGGGTCGCTGGTTTATTCCAGCATCCTCTCCCGCTTCTCAAATTGGATTTGGATTTTGTAGCTCTTCCAAACTGCATCATGGGTGACAAATCAACTTGAACAAAATTGGTTCATTTCAAAATGGAATTGAGAATGCAATTTAGCTATACAGGAATGTAATTTTGTGGAGACAGGGCTGCACATTTGCATAACGACATCCAGTTTGGCCACAGACTCAAGCAAACAATGAGCAGCTGCCTCATAGTCTGCCGTTATTTTATCACTAGATTTCCAAAACATGCATTCAAAACTGAGCGGTTTTTAGCGTTTTACAGTAACTATGGTATGAAAAAATACTGGAAATTATGGCTTTAAAGTATGGTGTAGTCTCTGGCAATGAAACAAACCTCAGTCATGTCATCACATGTGATTAATCTAATTAAATATGAGGTCTTCATCAATTCAAGTCATTCACTCAGTCACAGTAAGGTAAAACCAAATATTAGCATTTCTGGATGTATATTTTTGGTCCAGCAGACTTTGATAAATTTTCAGAAAACCTTTAATAAATCTATGAAAGAACCTAAATGCATGACTGTTTTCTTAACAAAGAAACATTGGTTTTAATGAGTCCATCACAGACAATTCAGAGTTAAAGGAATCAGTGTCAAACCAAGACTGCCATGATATGAATAATGTCTACAAGGATATGTAAACTTCTGAGATGAGGCTTAAAAAAATGTCTACATCTTCAATAGGAACCAATGGGATGGGAGCTTGGAGCCACAGACAGAGCAGGGAGGTGTTAAAGTGTCTAGCATCACGCCGCTTCTGATCTTTCAAGTGAGAAAAGTCTAAAATTACAGACTTATATGACAACAGGTCATGTCAGGTAAAAACCTAAAATCAGTTCTGCCAGCAGGCTCCGTCCAGCAGCAGCTGCAGGTGACTGTCAGAAAATCACACACAAGTTTTACAGATGCTGCCCACAGCTGTTTCAGCACTAACCTGCCTGCTGTGCTCTGGATTTACTGCCAGTTGGCACCTCAGCAGGCCGGAGGGTAAACGGAGTTTAGACCTCTGTGCTGCGGGAAATAAAATGCAGCAGCAGCTTCTGCACAGACGCCATCAGCCAGACACGTTATTAAACCCCCTGAGCTCTTCCTGTTTGGTGCACTTTTGGAAATCCTGTGCACAGATGGTTAAAATAGATGCAAATAAAATCGGGGTATTTCCAGCACAAACGACTTTGACAGCAAACAGAACGTTTCAGCCTTTTTACTCAAAGGAGGTCTATTTCCAGAGCTGCTATTATGCACCGACGCTCTGCAATCATACAGGAAGAAATCCATCAGAGGTAGATGTGCAGGGACACGTGTCGACTCCCACACAGGCAGAAAATGGACCAGAACTCGATGCGGCTGCAGGGCAATTAGGGACTTAGAATGACTGAGTGCAATTTTGCTTGGGAGCTATTTTTCATGCTCATATATCCACCAATAACGGCAGGAAACACAGTCCTCTAATCTGGAGGTTGGTGGAGAAGATCCTGGGAAACCGAGAATATCGGGAAAGTAGAGTGCAGATATTTCCTGAAGTAATTTAAAGGTGACCTGCAGAGATTCCATTTAACTGACAAGTTATGCTCCAAGTCAGTGTTTAACACCAAAAAACACAGATCATGTTGACTGAACCAACCTGGCCTTTCCTTACAAGTTATAAAGCCGTTTTTTTAAATGTTCACACATGAATTGCATACAGCCATGTTTGCTTGGCAATGTTCTTCTTCTTCACTGCCTTTAGTGTCATTAATCACCAATCATCAATCAGTAGATGGACTAAGCAGGGAGCCATTCATAAAAACATCCCTCCACAGCACTACCAGTGGTCAAAAACTCTACTGGGTACCTTTAAATCTGAGCTTTTGTGCCACTCTTTGTGTAATTGTCAATAAAAACACAAATTCATTCAACAGCTGCATCTAATAAATCCGTTCAACCTAATTTTGTAAATGGAGAAATAACATTAGAAATAAAAAAACAGAGCACACTATTGTAGAAAAGATAATTAATCGTGTCTACAACTTAAATTACATACAGCTATTTTGTATTATACACTGAAAGACATTTTATAATGTATCTCAGTAGTTTTATTTAATATGCCATCATTCCAAATACAGTGTGCCAACCTTTTTGACAGAAATCAATTCATTTTCCTCTTATTTTTGTCAATTTGACAAACAAAAACGTGTGTTATTCTTGATTAAATTGAACCAGACTCATCGAAACTTGTTAAAATATATGTAGATACTTTTTTTGTTATATATTCTTATCTTTATGCCTGATTTATTTGGTGAAAATGTCTTTGAATTTCCCTTTGCAGGAAAACCCCTGTATATAAAGGTATTATGTACAGACACTAGGTGAAGAAATTGACATTGATTCATCGTAGGAAAGTAAGTTACTCCAGAGGCTGAACAACTACCGCTAATTCCAGCAGCTGCCATGTTATTGATGCTAGTTTGTTGAAAATGCCGGATTCTGTTTTACCACATCCGTCTGTGGAATCAATGAGGAAAACAGTGTTGGAGTCGGTGGGAATCTATACAACTGATACATCCTATTGATCTCTGATTCTCATCGGGGCTGGGATGAAGCAGGAGAGCACACGAATGCGATCAGTCATCTATCAATCACCACTTTCAGAGCTCTCGTTTTGTCCTCGTGACGCATTTCTGGCCCTTTTGTCAACAAATGTGAGTCATCCTCTGGAGTATCTGACAGGAGCGAAAGGCCAGAACCAGGACACAAGACACCCGAAAATTAAATTTCACTTCCATCAAAGCCGCCGGTCTTCAAAGGTCTGTCAGGGTGAGAAGTGGTGCCTGGCAGCAAATACATTAATGAAAGAATTCCCCTTTAATCTTTGGACCAGGCATTTTCCCAGACCGACTTCTCCCTTCAGTCCTCTCGTCCTGAAACTCTCCGTCTTCCAAAGAGACAATTTCACTATCAGCAACTTGCAAAAGATATTTCAAGGGTCATTGGATAAACTAAAAGAGTGAATGAACACTATTTTACAGAGTGACACTGACACAGAAGCTTCAATATGTTAATATTAGTTATTACTTTAACACGAAATATAATCCAGTTTCATTTTGAATATACTGCTTGTGCAAAATAGTTAATCCTTCAGTAGTAAAAGTGAGCACACACCATTTGAACTTCACATTTTATCTGTCATGGACAATTTCATAGTGCCATGAATGTCCTCGTATTTGTCTCAAGTTGCAGACGTTTCCAGAAACAGCAGAAGCCATGGAAGATCTTTTTATGGTGGATAATAAGTTTGGATATTGCAATTTCCCGCTAGGGCCGGATGATAAAGTGACATGTACCAGTGGTAGATGCATCATCAATAGCAATAAAACAAGTGTTTAAATGGGATGTTTGACAGTTGACACTGCCATGAAAGCACAGACTTAAAACACAAGCACTGATGCCTCACACTAAGAAGGTTTTTGGTTTGAGCCTGCATGTAATCTGGAGCCTTTCTGTGTGGAGTTAACATGTTCTGAATGTGGGTTTGTAATTGCTTTCTTACACAGTCCAAAGACGAGCATGGTGGGTTAACTGGTGATTTTAAATTGGCTCGAGGTGCAGGTGTAAGCGTAGTTGTCGTCAGTCTCTTTATGTTAGCCCTATGACAGACCAACTATTACATGGGATGGGCCTCTTTTACTGGATAAAGCAGGTATAAAGTATCTTATCCAGCTTATTTTCTCCTGACTAGATCCTTGTTTGTGCTGTATCTACACTCAGATGTATGTCGCTATGGGTAAAAGTGTCTGCTAAAAGAAACTGTAAATTGTAAATTGAAATTGTAAAGCATGGATGGAAAGTTTAGGTGCATGAACAAACCCCTCCATGGCTCATAAATAGTTATATGCATTGATATTGGAGGCTCGATCGTCCATGCACCTCTGATTTAACTAGTTTTTTTTATTAATGTATATGAAGGTGAGAACATTATTTTATCCTTACTTGCGTATATTTATTTGTGTGTGCTTTTCATTGTTGTGTTAACAGGAAAATTGCCACTGGGACACCTTAATAAAGAGACTAAATATCTTTTTTTCTCCCGGATAACTAAAAATAATTTTATTTTATTTTATTTTTTGTTTTACAGGAAAATTTTCAATGTGTTGACATTCCAGACAACCTCATCTCTTCATTATGCTACCAGCTTGTTAGCTTGTTGCTAAGTGGTTAACATCAGTGGTTTACAAAAAGAGAACTTTCCCATATTTATCCTTCAGCGTTTATTTGCTGTTACTGATGATGTCTATCCACTAAGACAAAAATGTGGGTGGGACCTCAGAGTGACGATGGACAGAGAATGAATGATGAAAACGCACTAACCTGAAAAATGACCATTATTGGATCCAATAATGGATCAACCAATATTTGATTTTAGGAAGCTTGTACTGTTATAATGCAGCTCTAATTAGTTTATTTAGTTAATTTATACTAGTTTTTATTTATTTGCTCCTCCATTGAAAATATAAAGAACCAAGAACAGATCCCTGAGGAACCCCAAAATTGGGTGCTGCCTTTGCTACTGGGTTGATCCTGTCACTGTTGCTGCTTTCAGTTGCTGTTATTACTTTGGAAGGTGTAAATATGTCTAACTTTGATTTCTAGACATAATAGTAATGTCCATATTGCCAAGCAGGGGTGTTCTTATGGGAAATGTTACCATTTAAATGTCAAGTATCTGGTGCACGCACTCTGTCATGTTGTAATCAAAAGCTTAACTGAACAAGGATAGGTCATAATGTAGCATTAAGCTAATGCTTCCTTCAAATTTGACCCATCTGTTCACCTTTTTTATGAGTTTAATTGGCCTCCGCTACGCTACACTGTATCTGCATGAGGAAATCAAAACAGCTGATGCCATTTGCAACCACAGTGACCAAGAACGGGTCAAAACATAGCATCAAGCTAATGCTACGGTCAAAACATAGCATCGATCTAATGCTATGGTCAAACCGTAACATCAAGCTAATGCTGTCTTCAAATCTGAAGGCTCCACCTTCCTTCTTTACAGTGTGTCTGCTGGATGTTGAGTATCTGGTACATGCATTTTGTCATGTTGTAATCAAAGGCTGAAGTAACCAAGAATGGGTCAAAACATAGCATCGACCTAATGCTGCCCTCACATTTGAAGGCTCCACCTTCCCTCTTTACAGTCTATGATCTGTACTCTTTGGATTCCTAGGTGCCGTTCTTTCCCACATTCAGACGAACGCTCCTGTCTGGGATGGATGCAGGTGCAGCACATCATCCTGCTATCAGATCTAATTACGGCTGTTTCCATCTCCTCGTGCAGACACAGTGTAGCATGGCAGAGGCTAATTAAACTCATGTACAAGGTAAACAGACAGGGAGCCCCGACCCTCCCGGTGTGAGCCGTGACACTGACATTTATTAAGCTCCATTATGACCCATATGGTTTTTTAATGTGTGGTGATAAAGTGTGTGGGGGTTGGCGGAGAGTTTAAACAGGTGAAAAAACGCTGCAGAGCTTTTTTTCTCTCTGTTGTCCCGGTTACACTGATCTCATCTGAGTCCTGTCTAGTCCTGAACCGCCGTCCAACGCTCACCTCAATTATCTGCAGCTCATCCTCTCTGCAGAGGCGAATTAAGGGGAATGTTTCCCGCTTTGTTCGCTGTCATTAAAGAGGTATTAACATATAAGCTTTTATTAAGTTGGGTCATGTATTATGCAGACTGCAGCAGACAAAGAAGTGTGAGCTTTGATTTAAATTAACTCACAGATGCTTGATACTTCCATGTAAAGCAATTACTGCTAAAAAAATATACTAGTGCATTGGACCAGTGTGAGAGTAAATATATTTGCCAGTATCTCAGGAGCTGCACTATTTATATCCACTGCGAATGTTCATGATGGAAGATAAAAAGTCTGTGTGTGGATGTCAGAAGACCCAAAAATAGTTTATTTACCATAAATGTAAAGTTTTTGTCATTGAAAATGATTTTTTAAGGTGCAGAAAAACTAAAAAAAAAACAAAAAACAAACAGGTTCTTGTCTGGTGATTTGACAGCCATGATTTTAATCATTTTAGATCAGCTAAGTACTTGCTAAAGCTGAATGAGAGTTAAAGAGATTAAGTACAGCGCATTAATCAGCCTGTGAGGACACTTAAAATAATAATTTATGTTCCTCTAGAGGGATCAATTAAATCAATCAGTCAAACGTTAGTTAAATAGTGCCGTTCGTACAAGTTAGTACAACTCAAGGAGCTTCAAAGATGAATTTGATGAACTGAGGAGACAGAACAACTCTATATTCAAGTGAAATAAAATGTTAAACTATAGAAAATAAATTACAAAGACAAAATATTGATGGAAATATACCAAAAACCTGAGTAAAGTAGCAAGATAAATGAGAATAAATAAAATAATTTGAAACACATAAGTAACATATAAATAAATACACACATATAATAAAAACTAGATAAAATTCACAAAAATGACAAAACATAAGTTGTAAATTATTAAGTAATTAATATTTAAATTAAAATAGCTAATAAACTGTTTAACCAAAGTGAAAACAGTAAAAAAAGATGAAAAAAATACAATAGATTAATAACATGATAAGAATTTTAGATGCATTTTTTAATTTGAAACAGCTTATAAAAGATTAAACAATTTAGCAGAATAACACTGAAACATATTTTAAATATTTCTAATATTAGCAGTTATTATTAGTCTCTATGTTCTACAGTTGTAATTTGGTTTATGGTTTGCATTGCTGTGCTGTTGCTTCAGTGTTCATGATTCTATTTCTTACTAGTTTTATTACTTTGTCAGCCACCTGTAAGACACTTTAAACTTCATGAAATACAGTTTGACTGTCAGGTCAAAGGTACTGACCATTACATGCCTTCTAAAATGTCAATACCGTAAACCAGTACTTATATGAACAGCTGGCATAGATATCTGATTTGGGTATTTGCTGAAATATTTTAAGCTGATACTACAGAAACATTTGAGTTTGGTATCGATAATTATAAACTTTTTCTACGTGTGCTAAATGGAAGCACATGTTAATGAAAAATGTGTTGAAAGACCAGAAGTGTTTTTCTGAACTGTGCAAAATCTATACAAATATTGATTAAATCAGGCTGCAGATGATCAGAAAACCACAGAGAATTTAACAGCCTTTGCTGCCAACTCACGGTTTTCAATATTCTGTGCTGCAAACTCAGTTCATTTTCTCAGAAAGTCGACACTTAGCACCAGACCAGGCTCATATGTAGCAGAGTCTGGCTCCTGTGGAGACTTAATCAGGGTCTCAGGGGTGTAAATGACTCGGCTAAGCCTCCTTCCTGGATCTCTCCTTCAATCTGAGCTGCAGGAGAAGCTCTTTTATCTCCACTTTAATATCCCTCCTCCTGCATGGCCAACAAACCACCACACA
This sequence comes from Acanthochromis polyacanthus, assembly GCF_021347895.1. Taxonomy (NCBI): domain Eukaryota; kingdom Metazoa; phylum Chordata; class Actinopteri; family Pomacentridae; genus Acanthochromis; species Acanthochromis polyacanthus. The sequence goes on along the minus strand of NC_067114.1, from coordinate 38,222,103 downwards.
GAGTTTCTGCCTGTTAATGTGAATAAAAAACATTTCTCAACAGTTTTAATGCTGGGATCAACAACTGATATAGTGATATTTTTAAAAAAGCTGATAAAATAATAAAAAATAAACTATGTTAAATGCTACACAAAATAAATTTAAAAGACATACAAACATATTCATACAATGTTAATAATCAGATAAAAACTAGATTAGAATTACTGGACAAAATAGATTTTAAAAAATACAATATGAGCAAAACAAAATAAAAATTTGAATATAAACTGGAATAAATAAAAATAAACAAACACATTACAAACACATATATATAAATTGATTTTAAAAAAAACTAAAAAAAATTTACAACATTATAAAAGTAATTATAAAATAAGTTACAATACTGGATTAAAAACTACATAATAGTTTACAGAAGACTTTTTAAGGCTCACTGGATAAACTAAAAAATTATTTCACAAAAAAAAAAAAGAAAACACTGATATACAGCTTTTAAAATGCTAATATGAGCCGGTATTGTATTTTCATTGTACAGTTGTAGCTGCAGAAATCATACATATGCGCTTGGTGGTCTGCTTATCATTTCTATATAAAATAATCAAGTTTAAATGACTCTAATGTGCTGTGAACACTAGTTTTTTGTGTTTATTTCTAATTCATTAAAGCTCTTCAGGCTGCTGTGGAACATGTAGTGCTTCTAGAGAGAATGATCTCTTAGCCTTTGTAACCAGTCGACTGGTTGAAAACAGCCTCAAAGTAAATTATCTACAAAGCACATTTTCCTCACATCAGAGCCTCTGCAGATGCTACACAAACCCACCTGTTGATGGGATACAGTGCATCAATATTATCTCAGTGGTTGAAGACGGCCGTTAAAATGCTTTCATTGCTGCTTCACAGACATGATACGAGTCTGAATCTCTCTCTAAATGCCGTTGAGTGTAAATTACCATAAACTTTAACCACTGCACTGCTCTCCCCATCTGTGAGTAAATTATGCTGCATCTACAGCAGGATGAGCTGATCCTTAGATGGATCATTACATGTAAATGCAGAGAAGTGTGATATGACTGGGTTTGTGCTCCAGATTTCACTAGAAGAGCACCACAAAATGCAACATTATTAGCAACACTGAACTCCGGAGGCATTTTCTAATCCATCAGTCAGATTTATTTCTCCTCCACCTATGAGTTTCGGACACGTAAGCAGCGAAAGCAGAGTGTGAAGCGAGACGGCCGGAGAGGATTGATGGTGACCTGAGACCCGCCATACGGACGATGAGTCAGACCTCACAGCACTAAATGGTTTCTTTCACACTGAATCAATTTCTCGACACGCCTCCAAACACACTGACTGAGTGACTCATTCACAAGAGCTAATCTGACACACTCTCCTCCTAAAGTAAGAGCTCAGAGTGCACATCCTGGATAAACACACAGACTCGCTGCTGCAAAGGAACTCCACACATTAACAAACTGAGCATCCAGACAAAAAGTCCATTCATGTGCACAAATCAATCACGCAGCTAAAAATAGCAGTCAGTCACTGTCATCGAGACTGTGACAGCGCGTGGGCTTCACTGGAAAACATTGTCTGGTTAGATGTGCATCATATGTTGCTGGTATGTGTTGCCTTTTTACAGAAAATGCACAGGAAGCCATTTAAATGCACATTTCACTTATAATCTCATCACCATCCCCAAGAAATTACATTCCTAAACAAAATAGTTTTTGTTTAGAATCTAGTTTTCTGTTGGCATAATAAGAAAACACAGTTTTCAATGAAGATAACATTAAATGAATCACAAATACAGTCTAGACATTGTTCATGTTGTAAATGACTGGAAAACAGCTGATTTCTAATGGAATATCTCCATAGGGGTACAGAGGAACATTTCCAGCAACCATCACTCCTGTGTTCTAATGCTACATTGTATTAGCTAATGGTGTTGAATGGCTCACTGCTGATTAAAAAACCCGTATGCAGTTATCTTCTTCGTTTGGAGCAAGATCTTACAGCAGAAGGTGTAAACAGTTATATCTCTGGGCAGATGTTAGTCAGCCAACTGACTAAGGTCTCATCTGCACTAATCAGACCATAAACCCCATTTGGATGGCGGTATATGGGGCAAGATGTTATCACATGGTCTGCAGTCTGCTCCTCTGCACCACACTCACATGCCGCAGAGGAGGCCATACCCCATTTATGCATAGTTGAGCGGAAAAGGCCAACACCAGTTCGATGGACTCAGGCGGGTCTAGGAAAGGATATTCCAGGTGGTGATGTGCTGGCCTCTGCAATGAATCCACAAAGTCTGGAAGAACTTTCTTTCCATTTCGTGTTCCATTTGTCGTCCGCCCAGCTTGCTGCGTTACCGCCTGACTGATTTGCAACATTCAGCAGTTCCAGTGCAGCAGGGACAAATGGGTGTCTCGACTTGAGCTGCCGAAGTCCTCTAGGTGGAGGAGAATGGAGACGGTCATGCAAAAGATGACCAGGTTCCAACGCTCGGCAAGCCAGAGACAATGTGGCTCTCTTGCGGCGAAGCTCAGATGGTCGGATGCCGGAAAGTATATATAAGTCGACCGTTGGTGTGGGACGAAGGCATCCAGTCACTAAACACAAAGCATCATTGATCGGCTTATCTACAAGACGATTGTGAGCACTGCAACACCAAGCTGGTGTGCAGTACTCAGCAGCAGAATGGACCAGAGCTAGGATGGCTGTGCGGAGTGTCTTACCGCCAGCGCCCCAGCTCGAACCAGCCAATCGCCTCAAAAGCCCGACGCATGTTGTAAGCTTTTTGCGCAGTGACTCTTAAGTGTTGGCAGTACATGAGTGCTCTGTCCAATTTAATGCCGAGATATACAGGCTTAGTAGAAAATGGCAAAGAGCGTCCATCAACAGTTACGTTAAGCGCGCATTTTGCCTCCCTGTTGTACAGATGGAAGGCTGCCGTTACTGTTTTTATTGCGCAGTTATATTAGCACATGAATTAAAGTGTGAGTTTTCACAGAAAACATGAAATTGCCTGGGTGACCCCCAACTTTTGAACGGGAGTGTATATGTATGTTCACTGAGAATGTGCAGTATGACTTCTTCTTTGTAGTACTAAAGAAGTGACATCATTATTACATGTGTCTGTGCGTCTGTTTAGGCTCTGACAGCATTTTATTCATGCCAGATTCAGGCTAGTGGAACTTTAAAATCCGATTTTGAAGTCGGGTCACATCGCACACAGGGAGACATTCTTCTCATTAATCTCAGACATGACTGAAAACATGACTGTTTTCCCATCTCACATTACTGTGAGATGGGAAAACAGTGCTGCATCAAACACTAAATATCTAGACCCTGGATGTCAGAGGGAGCAGAGCACCACCTGACATGATCTCCTGGAGGTAGCAAAATGGAGACTGTGGAGCAACAACTAGCCATAATTCTAATAATCTGCTGAGGAAACTAGACAGTTACAAGGACAACGCCTCTCATTCTCGCACGATACATCACATCAGAGCACGATGCCACGGGAGGGTGTTTCTAGCATCAAACTGAACTTTCTGCAGGAATGACAGTTGAAATAGTTATTCTGAACGATAACATTACTGTCATTTCTAATCTTATTTTTCTCAGTAGTTTAATATCAGTTTCAGTATCATGTGTAATACTCCAATCCCATGTGCAATATTTCATTATATGTTACTTTACCACTTCAGAATATTACTTTGTACTTTTTTATTCTAGTCTCATTTTCGCTTATTTACAATGTTCAGCATTGCTTGGCAACAGTGTCCACTACTCCGGACAGTCGTGCAATTAACTGATGTTAATTTAAACATGTTTGATATTATTAAGGGCCAATGGGCCTGCGAGGAGAGGAAATAAAAGACTTAATGTGTAAAAATTCCACTATACTAAATAATCTGGGGTGATTTCATATATATATTGTTCATTAATATTTTATTATTTTCATTTATATAGCAGTTTAAAAAATGTTTACAAAATGCTCTGACAAATAAAGCAAAAGAAGAAAAACGGCAACTTGAAGACAAACGGAAAATTGTAAAATTAGGGGGAAATGAAGATAATGTTAATACAAGGAAACAAAAATAGAAAATACTAAATAAATAGATATAGAACACACCATAAAAACATTTTAACAGTATATTTCAGATAAATACAAAAATAAATACAATAGAGTCAAAAAGATATTGAGATGCTGTGATATAACGTCTATATTAATAAATGCAAACAAAATCTCTAAAAACTGCCATGACATTAAAGGTAAGTCTATAAAAATGGATTTTAAGAAGCAACTCAAAAGAAGTCAGCGATTCTGTGAACCTTATCTCCTCGGGCAGGTGCTTCTAAATCTGAGCAGCCCTGATGGCAGAAGCTCCCTCACCTTTAGATTTAAGCCTCGACAGCCAGGAGGTCCCAGCTGAGGATCTGAGGATCAGACGGAGCCGCCAGACCAGATTCTCCTCTGATTATCAGAAGGGTAAAACGGGGGGTAAATCAGGTTAAAACTCAACTCCGCCTCCAAAAATTATGTCCCTACACAACTAAACTGGATTCATTTTGAGGGAAAAGTAACTTTATTTTGAAATAAACACAATTAAGAATGCAGTTTATTTGCATAGGAAGGCAATTCTGTATGGACTGGGTTGTTGAACCCAACAAAAGGTTGGAAAAAGACACAGAAAAGGTGAATTATTGACATTAAAATTTAAATACAAATCTCTCCTTAACTTTTACTTTTGTTTTTGTTGTGCAGATCACCAGCAGGACATTTCCTACCAACTCAAATATGATTCATAAATGTAGAACTTTACTGCTTAAGGCTAATTTTCAGGTGACACAAACTCTTGACAGATTTGAATTTGAAACTTGCTGCATCTTCATAGAACATGGCGACTATTCGATGTAAAAAGGCTCAAAAAGAACCAAAAAGAACACAGATGCTGTCCAGAATAAATCCAATTTTGCAGCTTTTACTCACTCAGACTAAGATGGCATGTTGTGATCATGAAGAACTTTAAAACATGCGAGGATTCAAGAATGTAGTGGCTATATTAACTTCTATAATCCTGGGGTGACATTGAGTTTTCCACTGAAGCCTAAATTTCCCAGCACTTGTCTCTTGGCAGGTGTCACGTTCACAACCTGCTGGTACAAATCTTCCTCCGTTTGAGGGGCTCGGCGCTCCAGATTCACGCCTCCATGCCTGATAGCGCCTCTTAATGAATTATGAGGATTGACTCTGGTTACGGCGCGCTGCCTCCAAATCTCTATTTAATTGAAACACGATACGGGGCTGAGGGGCACGAGGGGCGATAAATTGGAACATCCACTCAGTAATCAAACCGCCATCTGTTGCACTGACGTCTTAGAGGAGACTCTGCTGTCCAATCACAATCACACAACCACACCAACGCTGTCCAGAGCTTCACCTGATCTGACGGAGGAGACAGAACATCCAGACGCTCTGTGAAGCAACGCAAAGCCATTCAGAGGAATGACGGGAAGAACAAGTAAAAGTGAGAAAGTGGGAGGTACAGAGACAAGAGGACAGGATGATGAATGAGAAATGAATGAGGAAGCAAAGAAAGGAGGAGAAATAAAAGATAAAGAAAGGAAAGGAGGAGAAAGAAGATGACAGCATGAGAGAGAAAAGTAGAACAGGATAAGAAGAAGTGGAGACAAAAAGAAAAGTAAGGAAAAGAGGAAAGGAGAGATGAGTAAAGAGTCGAAGGGGAAAGAAGAGAAAGGAAAATGTCAACCAAGCTAAAGAACAGGAGACAGCAGGAAAAGAAAAGAAGGGAAGGAGAGGTGAGGTGAGACAGAATGGAAGAGAAAAATGGAGGTTATAAAAGAATAGCTGAAAAATCACAACAGACGCCTGCATTTCAGTGGGGAACGCCTTCTATACCGCTGAGGCTGCTGGGTAACTACCAGGCTTCATGCCCAGTTTTTCAGGCCTCGACGTCTGCAGACGACTGAGATGAAGCCAACAGTCTCCACAGAATCCCAGACCTCCAAAGAATCGACAGGCTCCACAACTTCCTCAGCCTCCGCAGAATCCACGACCTTCAGTGTCCACAACTTTCAGCCACTATAACCTCAACAATCATCAGCCTCAACAGCCTTCAGCCTCTAAAGCCTCCACAGCTCTACAGCCTCCACAATGTCCAGCCTCCAGTCTTCAGCATCCACACCTTCCAGTCTTCAGTCTCTAAAGCCTCAACGCCTCTAAAGCCTCCATAACCTCCAGCCTCTACACTCTCTACAGCCTTCAGCCTCCACAACCTCCAGACTTCAGTCTCTACAGCCTCCATACCTACCACAGTCTTCAGTCTCTAAAGCCTCCATACCTCTAAAGCCTCCACCACCTCCAGCCTTTACAACCCGCAGCCTCTACAGCCTTCAACCTCTGAAGTCTCCAGCCTATAAAGCGTCAATAACCTCCACAACCATCACCTTCAACAGCTTCCAACCTCTAAAGCCTCTACAACATCCTAAACCTTTAGCCTCTACAGCATCCAGTCTTCAGCCTCAAAATTCCCCACAGCCTCCAGCTTCCACACCCTCCAGTCTCCATAATGTCCAGCCTCCACAGTCTTCAGCCTCTAAGACCTCCACAGAATCCACAAACTCCAGCCTCTACAATTCTCAGCCTCTAAAGCCTCAGTAACCTCCATAACTATTACCTTCTATAACCTCCTTAGTAGGGATGATAATTGATAAGAAATTATCGATGTCAATGCCATTATTGACGCCACTTATCGATTCAATTCCTTATCGATTCTCTTATCAATGCCTGATAGGTTGTTGTATATGGAAAAAAGCAGATAATGTACGGCTTGTAACAAAAGCTTACATTTATTTAGTTTACTGCATGTTTAAGAAGCAACAGATAAGAATTTCACGGGAAATCAACAAAAACATCCGCTGTGGGCTCTAATCTTGCGACAACTGCACCCACGCAACTGAATACGGCAGGTCTCGCGAGGCTTCTTCTTCTTCATTGGTTTTATGACGGTTGGAATCCATCACTTTGGTGCATTACCGCCCCATTCTCGCAACGAGATTAGTGACAGAGTTCAGTTTGGAGAGACAGAACATTTTTTATTTATTATTTTTTAAAAGAATGACATACGGGCAGCAGTGAATGTCCATAGGTCTGTATTTGCCCACCAGCTCTCTGGGTCCAACGTTTTAATGTATTAGTAACGTGTGTTAACGGTCGTGCGTGGAAGCTAGCCATATCATGCTAGCTCTGAGATGGAAATGAGGGTGGCGTTCAGCTGACTGTGGTCTCCAGCAGAGAAAAAGGGGAATCGCAGATGTAGCACAGGTATGTATGTGAAGTGTGGCAGAGTGCAAGTCGTTTTTAGAGTTGTGGTTTGGAGGTTGTTAGTTGGGAAATTCGCTGACAGAAATTGCGACGGCAGGATGAAGTGAAAGCAGTAAGGGCAGTGAAAGTGACGTCAAGGCATCAATAACGGGAACCGGTTCTCAAAACGGCATTCGATTCTGGGAAATCGATCCATTTCTTATTGATGGCATCGAGGAACTGGTTCTCGATTATCATCCCTACTCCTTAGCTTTCAGCCCCTACAGTCTACAGTCTCTAAATTATCAACAGCCTTCAGCTTCTACAGCCTCTAAAGCGTCCACAACCTCCACAGCAGCCTCCTTGCTGTGCGGCTGCATCAGACAGAGCACATTACCAACAATCATCCGCACGGAGGCTGGCTGATGTGACGGTGAGTGGATTAAGGTCAGCAGTGAATCATGGAAAAAGGGCAGATGCTCTCTTGTGCGGCGGATTGCAATCAGTGTCCTTTCACTCATCTGTCGTCTACTCTGTCGCCTCGCTGTCGCTCAAAAGAGGTGAAGACGTCCAGAAAGACGAGCAGCTGAAGGTCCGACAGCTACAGAAACACTGTCGAGGCTGAGAGTGTAATTTTCTCCGAGGACAAGGGAACAGTCATCCTGAACTTTGGAAAAATCACTTTTTTAAATGCCACTTTTGTCTCTGTGCTTTTACAGTAAAAACCTGAGTGTTTCTTGCTGTCCAGCTGCTGTAATACAGATATGGGCCATTCATTAACAGCACTCTGCCTGCAATGGAAAATTACAATTTATCGTTTGATTTTTATTGTTTTGACAATTCTTGGTTTCAAAAACAACTTTTTAATGTTGCAGCTAACACTATGTACTATACTCTAGTGGAAAGAAAAAAACTATCTGCAAGCAACCAATATGTTTCTTAAGTTGTAGATCACACGACACTGTGTACACCTTTAAATTGTAGAGCAATGCAAACTGTGAAAGTTGATTACAATTTAAAGCGATTTTTTTTTAAATAGTGCTGCTCATTTAGTTCAGAGTATAATTTGCAATTCATCATCTAAACAGAGAAAAAAAGTAAAAGCTCAATTGCTCAATTGGTAAATTAAATCGTATTTCTGGCCAAGTTTTTCATTTAAATGCAAATTCAAAGAAAATACACAACTGCTTTATTAAAAAAAAATGCATGTTATTATGTCATACCAAACCATTCTCTCTATATTTTCAGGAAGGGGGAAGTAATTTGTATTTTAATCTGCACGAGACAATGAATAATTGTATTATTCTTCTAAAAAGAAGCTGAAATTGAAAGATAAAGCAGCGACGGACAGCTGCTGTTCATCAGGTATCAGGTCTGAAACCAAACAGAGTCGCTAATCGGCACAGAGGGCTTGTTAATCCATCAAATAACACAAACACTTGCACCGTCTTGCCACAGCAGAATAAACACACTTTAAGTCAGTATTGACACCATTAACACAACCAGCCAGACGTTGAGGAGATGAAATGAGTCCGGTCAGGCATGAGGGCGCCCAGTTCGACCTCTGAAGAGCTCCGACTCACAATTCGCTGCACTTCAGCTGCAAAAAGGAGATTTAATCACACACACTGACACACACTCCCTTTCCACATGCTGTTCCTGTATTTTCATGCTCGGCACACAAGTGTTCCCTCAGGATTTACTCAACACATGAGGCGAAGTGTTCTGTGCAACAATCCAAAATGCTACGCTGCTGTCGTTTCACTCTGAAGATTCAGTGTTTAACAAGCTGCGGCTGTAATTAACCAGAAAGTACGACTCAAGTTTAATTCAAAACAAAAACAACAGATTTCTGAATCTTCACTGCTGTGAACTGTGATGGTTTGTCTTTCACGTTAAAAATAAAGGGCTTTCAAGAAAGTAATGGTGTGTTTTAGAGTGATTAAATTTTACTTTTTCTAAAATATCTAATCTTTTCAAAGACAGACAGTGTTAAATTATCAGACTCTTCCTCAGGCAGCTGGTCTGGTTGCGTTAGTGAATCGTTCAATCGATTTTTCAGCTGAAATTGACAAGAAACAATCAGACTAGAGCGAGAAAATCCAGTTTTAATCATCTTTAGCTTCGGTTTTTCAGAATTTATTGCTCATATGAAGCTACACGGGCAGCTAGTGTTAAAACGAGATTACTTTTGCAGTTTTTATGGTTCAGCCCTGGGCGTAATTTCACTACTTTTACTTACAAGCTCTCATCTTGGTCATGATAAGGGGGAGTCATACATGTTGTACCTTTTTTTTCCCAGAACAGTCTTGGCTTTCCAGATTTTCCATCATTTCATAGGATGATTCTTAGAATTTTTCTCATATTAGTCTTCAAATCATGACCAAAAATGAATAAATATTTGAGAGAGGAGATTGTCTGGAAACAACAAAGATGAAACTTAGAAGTTTGAAAAAAAAAAGTTCTTGGAGACTAATGGAAATAACTGACGTTATTCTATTCAATGAAGTGTTCACATAAAGTGCTTGAGTGGCAAACCAGGCAAATGTTTGTTCCCAAACGGCCACAGCACAGAGAAAATGCACTTGTCCTTTGAGCACAGAGCTTAAGTCATTTGCAATGAAGAGCAAATCCATTTTTTTTTCAGTTTATTTTTTTATGCAAAACATTAAAGTAGTATCATCATTAAGTCTAAGTTTGACTGTCTATTTTGATAAGCTGTCGACTGGCATCAAGAAACGATGTGGACTTTGTGATTTGATCTGATCTGTCTTCATAATAAAATTACTGCAGTATGCACAAATATGTAAGAAGCACACTTAAAAAGTTGTGGTGTGATACTAGCAAAACTAATTATAGATAGATACTGACATACTATATCTTCTAAGTGGTGAGTTCAGGAGTAATTCCAACCAGAATAATGAAGAAGAGTCGGACACAAAGCTCTATGCAGGTTGTAAATGTGATTAAATCTGATGCTAAGTTGCTTTTTTCCGGCCGTCATTTGTTTATTGTAGGTTTCTTACTTTCAGTAAGGTATTGTATTTACACCTTACTGCTTTCTACTTTTTGGGGACTGCATATCTTATGTTATTTTTTCAATTTTGTATAACTGCTTTTTCTCTGAGCAACATTTGGCACAAGAATTTCATTTTTGATTCATAAAGTTTTATCTTATTTTAGCTAGCAAAGTTGGAAAGGTCAAGTCGTCCAGTTTCATTGGATATACGCTACACATTACTACAATAGATAGTTTGAGAGTAATTTAATGGAGAATAAGTGCATCTTTAGGCTCTAATGATGAACTAAACCTACATAAAAATAAACTCACATTTCAACAATATGTTTTTGCTAAAGTTGTGTGTAATTTCAGTTTTATGCATGAATGAATGATGACAAACTTCTTCTTCTTCTTCTACTAATGGGTCATTACTACAAGTGGAAGACAAGATGACAACTGTACAAACACAAAGTCCATGTCAGTCTATGACATTAGTGTGTACTATAGAGACTCCACTGCTGATAATGAGTCCTTGACCGAGCTGTAGCGGTTAGCCGCCATGCTAGCAGCTCAGGTTCCCACCTGTGGTTCCTCTAACGAGGTTCTCCATTAGTGCAGCGAGGCTCTGGTGTAAATGCCAGGTTTGACATGTGGGTGCCAGGCGGGCGACACCGAGGCTCGTGTAAGGTGCTGATCTCTGAAGTCGAGCTATAAATGTCAGGCTGCTCATCTCAGCAGCAATCTCACACACCCACACACACAGAGGTGGTGGGTGTAGGAGGCTTGTTGGAATACACACAATGCCGGACACACATGTTCGTATCATAATCTGCATGTCAGCGCATGACAAAGGCAGAGATATGTGTGATAATAAGTTAATAGTGAGGACATGTCTGGGCGAAAGAAGCAGCTGGAAGCTTCAGGAAAATAAAGTGAAAATCTGAAGGATTAAACTCTTCCACCACTTTGATCAAAGCTGAAATGTGTCTACAGCTGTTGGATGAATGCTGGAGCAGATAATCACACTGGACGGACGATGATCTTAAACACTTTGATGATACCCTGACTTTTAAACTGCAGCGCCACCAGCAAGTTCATCCCAAGACTGGACAAATAATCAATTTTAAATCAGAACTGAATCAGTAGAAACGATGCAATTAGAAAACCACAGGGGCTGCAGTTTATAATAAACGGCATGTAGCAGGTCTGACCCAGTTTCTAAACTGTCCAGTCAATGGTTTTACAAATTGTTGCGGTCTTGAGGGAAGGTTGTGTTAAAATTACATGACATGGTTTAAATTCATTAAATAATAACAGTAATAATAATAAAAATATCTGTCATAGAAATTTTATATGAGATCTGTTCCCTAAACTGTTCAGCTTTAGTTGAAATTTTTGAACGCAGCTTAAAACCTGCCTCTTAAGTCTGCTGAATGATGAGAATGTTTTTTGGCCATGATTGTATTTTACTTTATTTAATCATTTATATTTTTGTTCACTCTTTTTACTATTGCTTGCTTGTGTCTCATTATTTTATTTAGTTTTTCAAATTATTTTGAAATTATCATTATTAGTATGAATTTTTTATGATTTTCCATTTACTTTTTCTAGTGTGCTGCTTTTTTCTCAGGCTGTGGAATTAATCAAATTTTATTTTGCGATCACATTTTTGGCTTCACGTAACTGAATGACTTGATTAACTGTGATGTTGATATTTAAAATGCTCTGTTCCAATTCAACTTGGGTAAATTTGACATTCTTATTTCATTTTTCTTAAACTAATTTTCCCAGTTCCCTGCGAGCCTGCAAGTGAGACGTTCATGGAACATCAGTAAATTGTGGCGTCTATCGATAAGCAGCTGTTGAACAAGTGAAGCGTCCTGGTGACGTTTTATTTAGCCAATAGAAGATGTATTGAATCTAGGTGAAGATATTTTGATGTCTTATTTTGATGCAAATGTTTGTACATTAACAAAAATGTAGCACAGCATGGAAATAAAAGCAACGGTCTGTTTATTCAAATGTAGAGGAAGTGCAATAATTCAATGATTCCTCTCATTTTTGCAATAATCACGCAGCCTGTTTTATTTATTTAAACTGTTTTGTTAGGCGATCAGTCAACTATAAAGTCTCTAAATTGCTCTAACCTGTATGAAGGATATTACACAAAGAAAGTCTGAATAACTGGAGAACATATCCGTAAGACAACATTGTCTCCATAATCTAAAATGATGAGTGCTACAGAAAAATAGCTGATTTAAGTTCAAGTACTATGCTATAGCTGCAGAAAGAAATTATAAAGATAAAAAAAAGCAACTTCTGAGTCTTATTAGGGACTAAGCAGTAAAATGTCAAGGCAAGCCATGTCTACTTCTGCTCCTGACAGACAGTAATTGCAATTCTGAAAGTTTTTGTCCAAGAAATAGAAAGATTAGCTGTTCAAAAAGATTAAATAAACAATAAATTCTGCTCTTTGTTCCCCTGAGTTCAGTCACCTTTTCCTCTCTGAGCAAACAAACCAGACAGTGAGCGTTTAGCACAGCCAACGGAAAAACTTCTTGTCTGTAAACTGCATCAGTCATGGATAAAGATCTGAAAGCAAAACAAAGTGCATTTGTATGGAAATGATTTGGGTTATTCCTTTAAGAGATTCCAAGTGTAACAATGAACAAGGGAGATGTAAATGCGTCTTGTATCGTGAACAAAAGACACATTCATATGCAAAACCACAACAGAATACATCCAACGCTCCACAAACTTTGGGATAAAAGCAGCCAAAAAAAATGGAAGAGAAAAAAACAGAAAATAGCATATCTGAAAATGTCAAACAGAATGGGACAAAATGGGGTCTCTTCAAAATGCCAGACGAAGAATCAGGAGGAGCAGAGCGACAAACATGCAACTGCTTTAAATCCCGTCTGGATTTGTTGTTGTTGCTTTTTTAAAATATATATTTTTTAGATGGCTGCTGAGACTTCATTGTGCGAGAAGACAACGGCCATAACTGGAGCCAATAGCTGCCTGTTGCCATGACAACAGGACCCCGGCTTCTTCTAAAATAAGACAGAGGCGGGAAAGATTAGAGGAAGCTGCCGGGGCAACCCCCCAGACAGAGGAGGGACGGCTGGCATCCGAAAGCCATGTCAGCAGGCAGGAATCATCTCAGTCGAGTGGAACACAGGAGCATCTGCTGCCCACGAATCCTCCGTTCACACAGAACTGGAAGCACAACAAGCCGATCGCAGATTATCTGATGGGGATGGAAGAGAGAAGCTAACAACAGACTAGAGTGTTGTGCTGTCACGACACTAAAAATGTTGCTGACAAGGACTTAAAAAACCTGACACCACTGCAAACGCTGAGGAAAAAGAAAATGAAACATGCAGCTTTGTTTCAGAAACACTGCAGCAGCAGTCACTTATTTAAACATACGTTCATGACATCCTCAGCAGAAACTTCATGTGAAGAAAGTCCAGTCTACTAAATATCCTTTAACTCTAAACACACTCTCTTAGAAAGATTTTGGCTCAAAAACTTCAGTATTTATGCCTTGGATGTATGTTGCAACCCAGCTTTAGCAGCAGGAAGTATCATCTTTAGACATTTATCTAGCGAGTAAAGGGGCACCATGACAAAGTTTTCTGTGGTGCTTACTGACCCCGAACAAGCTCATATATGTTAAATACCACCATTTTTACATTTTAAAGCTTTGCTACAAATTCATGAGACTAATATTTGAAAATATGGCGACTAATTTACATATCTATGTCAGTATACGTGACATTCCTGAAAATCCTGCAAAAACTGAACTGCTTCCACTTCATACAGATGAAGCTAAAAGACTTCACTGTGTTTTGAAAACATCTGAGATCACAACATAATATAGGAAATGACCGCTAAAGCTGATGGATGTTCGTAATGCACAGTTAATAACATCCTTAATGTTAATATATAACAATAATAACGTTTCCAATATGTTTGACTGCTTGTGAGTCCTGCATAGAACACTTATATTTTCATTGTGTTTCCAGACTAGGACTTTAATTATTGATTATTTTCAGTGTCAATCAACCTGCTGATTATTTCACAGAATAATTAAGGAGTTATTCGGTCAATAAAATCACAAAAGGGTGAAAAATATTGATCAGAGTTTTCACAAGTCCCAGAAAACATCTGCAAATGTCTTCGTTTTGTCCACAACCCAAATATATTAAGTTTACTGTCACAGAGGAGGAAAGAAACCAGGAAAAATGACACTTAATTGAGAATTAAATCGATTAATTGATTATCACAATATTTGCAGATTAATGTAATTGTTGACAACTAATCTTGTGCTCGTCGCAGCTCCAGTTTTGCTAGAGCTGCTCAGTTAATTGAATTACATATTACAATCGCAATTTTGGCTTCACATAATGGCTTTATCAGCTGTGATATTGACATATAAAATGTTCTGTTCTAATTCAATTTGGATGAATTTGACATTAGAACTTCTGATTTAACTTTTCTTAAACAAGTTTTTGACCACAAATGCGTGATAAAGCAGTTGTTCGGTCAATAAAATATCACAAAAGAGAGAAAAATGTTGATCAGAGTTTTCATAAACCCCAGAAAACATCATCAAATGTCTTAGTTTGGTCCACAACCCAAACAAATTCAGTTTACTGTCATAGACAAGGAAAGAAAGCAGGAAATGTTCACATTTACACTAAGCTGTGATTAGAAAATTTTGATTTAAACTGATCAATTGATTAATGTAAATAATCTTGTGATCGTTGCAGTTCCAGTGAAATTTAAACCTAATTTACAAAAACTCGTGTCATTCTTTGCTTCAGAAACACCTCAGAGGTGGCAATGACGCAGAGAAACGCTTAAAAATGCAGATTGAGCATTCTGACGGTGCCGATCAGCAACAAGTTCATCACTCATCCCAAATATATTAAGTTTACTGTCACAGAGGAGGAAAGAAACCAGGAAAAATGACACTTAATTTAGAATTAAATCGATTAATTGATTAATTTGCAGATTAATGTAATCGTTGACAACTAATCTTGTGATCGTCACACAACACTGATGCTCTGTACAAGAAGGGCCAGAGTCGCCTCCACCTTCTGAGGAGGCTGAGGTCCTTCGGAGTGTGCAGACCTCTACTAAGGACTTTCTACGACACTGTGGTAGCCTCTGCTTTCCTCTACGCTGTCGTCTGCTGGGCCCCAGGCAGCACAGAGCGGGACATGAAGAGACTGAACAAGCTGACCAAGAGGGCCAGCTCTGTCCTGGGCTGCCCACTGGACTCTGTGATGGATGTGGGTGAGAGGAGGATGTTGACCAAGCTCTCATCCATCATGGACAACAGCTCCCACCCACTGCACCGGACTGTAGTGGAGCTGAGCAGCTCCTTTAGCACAAGACTCAGACACCCTCAGTGCAAGAAGGAGCGCTACCGCAGGTCCTTCATCCCCACTGCCATCAGACTGTATAACACTACGGTGTAGTTGTTATTATGTGCAATATTTATTATCTTGTTCTTGCACTTTCGTGACTTTTGCACTCCTCTGTTTTTTGCTTCTAAGAGCCCTGTAATGTTAAATTTCTCCTTTGTGAGATTAATAAAGTCTATCTTATCTTATCTTATCTTAACTCTGACCTTAAACGTGCAACTAATTTCTCTCACGGTCTCCAAAGTGACTTAAGTTCTTCTGGCAGCTTTCAGCAGACGTCACTGCACTTGACAGCCGAACGCTCGTCACAGTAACATCAGTGTTAACAACCAATTAGCTGCCAGTGGAAAGTGAACAGTGAAGGCGGTCACAGTGTTCCTCCATCACTCTGCTCATTAAAGGACAGTTTATCAGCAGAAAGTAAAGACCGACGGCCACACGACGTCCACCAACGCACATGAAAACACACATATACAGAGCTGAAAATACAGCAAAGATTTACAGACTTCTGGAAATGAGTTCCAATTAGTCTAACCTGCAGCCCCGACACTCTCAAAGTTCTTCCTCTGTGTAAAAGTGTCGTTTGTCGTCCTATAAACCTC
This sequence comes from Acanthochromis polyacanthus, assembly GCF_021347895.1. Taxonomy (NCBI): domain Eukaryota; kingdom Metazoa; phylum Chordata; class Actinopteri; family Pomacentridae; genus Acanthochromis; species Acanthochromis polyacanthus. The sequence continues at coordinate 38,205,729 of NC_067114.1, read as the reverse complement.
CTGTAATGAGCCTGTCCTGTCATAAAAAAACGTCTTTTCATGACGGTAATCCAGTTGAAATCGCTTCTAATTACACACGCTGAAATGTCCCGACACTCTGTAAAGTGTGTGAGACAGTGACAGAGTTTAGTAAGACAGGAAATGGTGCTGGAGCCTGTCAAATTAGGTTTTTAAAACATGTTATGAGAGAGCAAATTTGGGAAATGAGGCTCCTATCACTGCGATCAGACAATTCCTCCAAGTGTATTTCGCAGAAAATGACTGTCAGGTTTTGTATGCTTTATGAGCAGAGGAGTAAAACATGAGCACTGTGCAGGTAAATCTTTATTTTAGAGCAATAACTGAATAAATGACTAGAATTTCAAGAGGGGCACATTGTTTTGAGAAGCACAAAGAGAATGATCAGATTTGATCCTCTTTCAGTTCATAGTTTTGCTTTAACAACCACAATATCACTGTTTGGGCTCAGTCTCACCACTGTAAAAGTTGCCAGCACCAAAAAATATGCATTTATTTGGTAAGAATAGATGGTTCCTGAAGAAGTTGATGAACACCAAATCAAAGCTAAAACAATTCAACATTCATGAGGTCACCAAAACATAAAATATAAAAGAAACTGTTTGTTGTACATTGACTTTTTGAGGTAATAGATTGTCAAGCTTTATTGATTAGATTGTTATTTGCTACAAATAATTTTTAAGGAATAGCTTTTTCCACATTATAAAACATATGTGTTTATCGTTGCTAGGAATATCAACATTTGATGAGTTTTATGGTTTTTGCTGGCACAGGTTTTCAGACCACCTTTTATGCCACTTTCTCACACAAAACAGTTTCATTGCTAACCTTTTTGTTGCTTTTGACTGCCTTTCGAAGAGATGGAAAACCCTAGCCTAGCCGCGCTAGACAACCCACGGCATACCCACCCTCCATAAGGCTCGAGGTTGGATGCTCCTAAAACTGGCCGGACGAATCACCATGAAGTGTAGAGTCAGAAGGCGGGCGCAACTAAGTGACGATAGAGGCGCAACGATTCTGACAGAAACAACCGGAAACAACTAGCCAAGCCGCGCTAGACAACCCACGGCAACGAATTTAATTCTCTGCCAGGGTCGACAACAAAAACGACAACAGTCGTTGAGCTCCATGAGCACCGACTCTGAATAATCTTTCTGTTAACATGTCTGCAATATACTTGAGCTTCACCCATTGACTGTATAAATAAGGCTTCACCGAACTACCGCATCCTCTGATTTCTGGCGCTCTAGGTGTCACAGCTCCCTTCTCCTCTGCCTTGCCTGTCTCCCATCCGCTCCTCTGCCCTGTCTGTCTTGCCTGTCTCCCATCCACTCCTCTGCCCTGTATCTTCCCCTACAGCTCAGTGCCTGAGTGGAGTCTAGCTTCTCAGCTGACTCCACTCAGGCAATCAACCACCTCCATGGCTCCCGGACGTTGTTTTCTCCTGCCTCCTCACCTAGGTCAGCTGTCTGGGATCCCTGCCGTCCTCCTTCCCCTCCGGCTCCCCCCAACCCAGTCATCACCGGTTTTTCCCTGCCTGGACCTCTCCGCTCCTGCCTGGACCCCTCGCTCCTGCCTGGACCCCTTCTGCCCCTGCCTGGACCCCCATTCCTGCCTGGACCCCTTCTGCCCCTGCCTGGACCCCTCGTTTCTGGCCAAACCCCCCACTACACCAGCCGCTCCTGCACCCTGGACTTTCCCCCCCATCGAGCCACCATTTCACCTCCAACAATAAACACTTTCATTCCAGCCAGCCTTGGTAGTGTGGCTCTCTGCTTGGGTCCACCCGCTCGTTCGTGACACTCGGAGCCTATTCGTTGCGCTGATTGGTTGTATACCTACCCAATTGCTGCAGAGTGATTTGATAGACAACCTTTTAGCCCGCCTCCCTCCCTGTTGAGCGTGCCTAGACCCTTGCGTCTTCAGAGCATGGGTCTAGTGCGGCTAGGCTAGGAAAACCCCACAATTTGGCAAAATTAGGTATTACAACAGCAATGATAGCAGAGCTGCAACAACTTGTAGTTTAAAAAAAATCAATGCCATGTAAGACTATTGTATTTTATGTGCAGGTCTTTCCAGTGGACATTATAAAAAGGTTAAACATGCATTTTTTAAATAAAAAAATAGTGAATTATCCTGATTGAACCACAGTCTGTGAGAGGTAAAGAACACCACTGCACTAAATATTGACTGAAATGGTTTGTAATGGAGTTAATAATCAGATATAAACTATGGTGTTGGGATTTTTTGGTTTCTGTCATTTTTGGATAATTAAACACAACATTAAACAACAGGAGGATTAATGGGAAGTTTCTGGTAATAGTGAGGCCTCAACATTATTCCTTCTTCTTCCTTTTGCTTAATCACACTGATGACCATGCCTTTCCAGTTTTCTCTGTCATACATTGCATGTAGTACAGTGTTAGAATTCGATGTATTTGTCCAATCTTTGCTGTTGTCAATGTATGTCATTCTCTGGTGACCTTTTGCTTTCTTCCCTTCTATTTCGCCTGTTTCCGCAAGATCCTCTTTACTATTCCTCCTCCTCATCCTGGGCATGACGTTGAACTGCATTCAGTGACAAGGCTCACCTGTGGGCTTTGGGGAAGGTGGAACAACCCCTTAATTGTCATTGTTCTCAGGTCCACTCTGACCCAGAGTGGTAGGACCTGAAAGGGTGGCAGCTGTGCATCTACGGGTAAATAGACGGCAGCAGGCAATGGCAAACCACCGGTGTATGGTGCCAAGAAAAACCGTGCTAGTCCAACCAAAATCTAGTCACCCTGAGTACTGCGAACTAAATTAGATTCACCTCACATTGCATCAAAGACAGATATGTGACAGAAAAATAAAACCCAAACTACCGACATGAATGAAATGATTGTGTTTTTATATAAAGTTACAAATGACGTCAGCTGAGCAGAACAAGACGAACACTTCCAGCCTGAAACACTCCAATCCACCTGCCTGCACATGTGACTCATTGAGCCTGATTTAGCTGCATCCACCTGTTTGTTTGAGCAGGAAAGTGAAGTGGTGACGGTATTAATAAGAGGCACAAAGAGCAGGAGCCTGGCTGCAGGTCTGTACCGAGCTGCACTCAGCTCAGTGTGAGTGGGTGACACAGCGACAGGTTAACACTGTACCTGCATCACATTCACATCTATTTCCTGCTCCTGTGGGTGTGGAAATTAATGGCAGCCAGAAAAAGTAGTGAAGTGACTCTGAAGGACGGACCCTGGAAACATGCTTTGCTTTCGAAGAGAACAAAACATCCGACACCGAGCCAGGAGTGCAAAATATTTGTCCACAATCTGTTTCTGTAGATTTAGAAATGATTTAACTAAAATTTTAAAGATCCGGGATTTAAAGGAATGATGTTAATAATTTTATTTATTCTATGTAAATTCCATTAACTATTTCTGGCCATTTTTGTTTTCTCTCACATATTTCTTAATGTGAGCTCACTTTTTTTTTTTTTTTACTGACTATGAAGTTCTGTACCTTTATGGAAACTAAAAACACGCCTAGAAGTAGAGAGAAGTCATAATATTTTCTGTAACATCTCACAGTTATAATGACATAAATCAGCTGAAATGATTTTATTTTATTTATAATACTGCTGTTCTGAATGCAGTGATGTTGCAGAAGAGTCAAATATGATAATACTAATTAAAATTCTTTGATTAAACATTTTACAAATAGATTAAAAACCTAAAATCACCATGTGCAACATTTTTCTAAGTGTAAACAGGTGTTTCCAATACTGGAAAAAATGAGGCTCCACATGCTATAAATATTTAATTATTTACATTTTTACAGCTTCAGTTTTTCCACACTACTCTACACATCAAATATGAACTCAACTTGACCTTCTGTGTAACATTTTTGAGCCACGCTGCATTTATTTTATTGCTCAGATATATTTTGCTTTGCTGTCATCGTCTCTTGTCTCCTCTCTCCTTTCAGTTCACCTGAAAAATCTAAAATCTTTTGTCACATGACTGTCGGTCACAGCTGGGTCAGTCAGGCTTCTCAGTTGCACCACGGACTAAAAAAATGTGTTATTTTTCACAGTATCTGGTGCAAACAGTTGTTTTCTGCTGAATTTTATAAATGAGACAGAGAACAAAGGGTGTTTCTGGAGCTGATAAATGCTATTTTTTGAGATATTATGAACAAAAGCTTTCCTTTCAAACCTCCCGGTGGGTTTGGGGGGTTCAGAGGATTAAATATTAATGATTAAATGATATTTTCTTTAATTACCATGAACACAAACACTGCAGTTTACTGCGACTCCATCCAACATTCGCCATTGTGCTGCCATATCACTACTGCAACAACTGTGGATTAATCCGCTGCCAAAAATAGTCCCCAACAAATTTCATCTTGCTTACCAAACATTTGATAAAAACTACAGCTGTTATAGGAATTTATTGAACTCTGCAAAATTGCTTTTAAAGATTCACATCGTCAGCAAAAACCAAAGGGTTTGGGGGGGGGGGTGGCACATAAAAGACGATGTTCTTTTTGTTGAATTTTTTGTCAAGAAAAAACTAAAATAAATGAATAAGTCCAATCCCTTTTCCTTGAAGAATTCTGTTTGTCAAGGAGTCATTTGAAAGATGATGTATCATTGAATTTCAAAAAGCAAAAACTAGACGAAAAACATAAAAAGTAAAACTACAAGATCTAAATGTCCAGTCAGTAAATACTTTGGCATTCTTTAGACAGCTGAAGCATCAACAGCATCAGTTTACAGCTTTAAAATAATCCAAATAACTTTGAAATTAGTGGACACATGGTCGCACATTTAGATTTCCTTTAAGCATCAAATACTTCTGCATTTTGATTATTTTTTAGGCATCAATTTGTAACTTTTCTGCATGAATTTAAGGTAAAATAAAACACAAAATTCAAGCAGAATGAGTAAATGTGTTGGGTTTTTTTTCTTCTTTCATGTTTTTTTAATTTTATTTTGAGGAACAAACACGTTTTCTCAGATTTTAGATTCTTGCATCCACCCTAACATTTACACACATAAATGCACACACACACACACATACACACACACACACTACAGATATTATTAACCGTCTTACCTTCATGAGAACAGACTCACTGAGCTTTTCTCTGTTGACAATCTTTATGGCGACTTTCTGACATGTGACACAGTGAACGCCGAGCTTCACCAGACCTGAAACACAAAATAATATTCACATCAAGTCACTTCTTTCAGTCTGTCTGAGACACACTGAGGGAAAACTTTCAACATTTTCTGAAGTGCACAAAAAACCCTCTCGATTTGACAGAGGTTATCAGGAGGGAGGAATCAAAAGCAGAGCAGTGGACCTGAATTAATGGCGTCACATCGTCCTCTGAGACACCAGCTACCTTAAATGTGATCCAGACTGCTGGAGCCAGATGATTGTAGATGAAACGAATCAAATCTCTTTAAGGTACGACAGATGACATGAATGAAGCTGGAAGCCCCTCTGGCTTCAGAACATGATGTACTATTTGAACACCGAAGTTCTTTCTTGACCTTGAAAACACCAAAAAGGTTCTTTTTTTTTGCTGTTATTAGCTTTTTCTGGGTTTTGAATGTGTTTTATTTCATCAGCAAACACACTGACTCAGGTAAGGACCTTAAATAACTTCAGATTGTTTTGCCAATTTGAGGCATTTTGCAGTTTGTAGCTACATCTTGGTCAAGTTTAATCCAATTTCATTCTTTATGTTTGCTTTAAATTTCCTGCTACAGGCTGTGACAGACTTACAAGCAAGAAGGTAGAAGTTTAAGGCAAAATTATATGTTTTTTCTGCACATGGTGGAATTTTTAGTGCCAACAAAGTGGTTTTGGACTGCACTAAAGGAAAACTAGCAGCACCAGAATGATAATAGTATATTAAAATCAGTTTTGTGAATTGAGGTTTCGTTTAAAAAGACATTCTTAACGAAATGGCTAGAAAAAAACAGGAGATGCATAGATATTTGCATAATAAAGCTACACAGACTTACTGCCTTTAATGTACGCTGATTAATTGTGCAATTATTTCAATTCTAAGCAAAGAAAAAACCTGAACTTGTATATGTAGTTTTAAAAGGCAACTGCACTGAAGAAAAAAGGAATAACTATATCAATGGACTCCTGAATGTCACTAACTTAACTCTATAACCGGGTTAGGTCAACACTAAATACGCAATCCAAGAGGCCTTATTTGACTTGGAAATTTTACCACTGAAATGCAGTTTTACCAATTTAAGGATGACCGATAAGCAATTTTCCTTTTTTTGTCACCAGTCTTTCATAATCTTTTAAAATCTTATTGCTTAAGGCTGGTAAGAATAGATGGACACAGCCACCATGGTGTCACCCACTGGTTTATAGGCTAATGGTCTGAAGACTTGAGCTCAGAGTTTGACCAAACTCTGATATGACAGGTGTAAGGAGCCCCTAAAAGGCCTCTGGAATCCCAGAGACGACAAACTCAGATAAGCCGGAGCTCTCCTGTCCCTCCCCAGCACTGACCAACACCCATTACTGGAGGAAAATTGGGACCTGTGTATTTCTGTGTGCTTTCATTCACAGAAAGACGGATCCCCCTGCTGAACATTAAACACCTGGAAGAATTTTTCTTTTTGAAAGACAATGACTTTCACCTTTATGCTATGAATGTTTTGTTTAACTCTTTTTCACACTAAAACCCCTCCTCTCTCAGGAATGCACCCTCACTGAAGACATTTCTGCCTGGCTCTGGGAGTCATAAAAACTTTTACGACCTGCTGGAACACAGAGAGAGAGAGACCCTCTCTTTACTGAAACAAAGAACATCTTCAACATTCATATTTCTGATATATTTTGTGCTTTCATATTTACCAAAGTTACTGAAAGTGTTTCTTCTATAACATATCCAAATTTGACCATTCTACCCCTTACAGAAGTCCAGATATTAAAATATGATGTTAATTCAATTCCTTCCACAGGATACAATGATTTGGAATGAATTCCATTATTAACCTCTGAATTTTCTCTCTATTTAGGTTGAAAGATAACCATTGTATTTACTCGTTACCAAATGTATGACTTGTTATCATATTTAAACTGTGACATATATTTCTAATGTCCCAAAACATAAACATATAGGTATAATTAAATAATTCACATAATTTTACACACGTTTCCCTTTCGCACAACTGAAGTATGGTGAAGGAACAGACAGATCGCGTTTTGCGCGTTTAATGTTATATTTTCTTTTTTCGCTCCTGATCATTTCAGTCTCTGCCCCCCCTGCTCTCTTGAACAAAGGAATCCTTGTTGCTGGGCAGATTTCGCTCCCTCCGCCTATGGGTCCGCCCCGGGGCCGCTGTATGAAGGTATTTCAGGTGCAAAATGTTTGAGCACCTGTAACATCGAATTTGTAGTTGTGTACGTTGAATTTGTATGTGTATCAGCAAATCTGATTTCCCACATTCTAAGAGTTGTGTACTTGTAAAATAACTTCTTGTATGTGTCATTTTTTGTCTTCCCACAAATACAACACAAAAAATACACATTCACAAAATCATAATTCCAGGTGCACAAATCACATTTACAGGTGCACAAATCCTTCTCTAGAAGTCACATATTTCAACACTGACACGCTCACATTTTGCACGTATTGTTGCAGCACACTAAGTGCAAAACATACTTGTGCACCTGTATTGTACGAAGTGAAGTTGAAGTGAGAATTTGAATATGTGCAAATCTGAATGTGAACTTGTGCAATAAGTATGTGAAATAATTTACCACGACAATAGCTGTGTCCTCTAACACACAAACACAAATTGCTACTTACAACCACTCGAATTCTCCCCACGAGTCACACATTCTCTGTTTTCTACAGGTGCAAATCAGAAATCGTACTTCCGGTCCCGCTGACATATTTGGTGCAAAACTACAAAATGATCCGATCTGTGTATAAATTCTATGCTCTGAGATTGACAGACTTTTCGGCCAGTCAGAGAGACGCTTTGCCCGCCCAGCCAATCAGAGGTTTTGATTCCATCCAAGGTCACTTTACCGACTTCCGGGTGTGGAATTTCACGGCAGTTCTTGTTTTGGACGGCTGGTCTGCTCTAATCTCTATAATGCGCATTTCCCAATGACTCAAATAACTTATCCATTCCTCTTAGTATATTGAAATCAAAGCCTACACGCTCTCCATCTTGAAATTCCACACCCGCAACTTAGAATTTGAGGACACAACACTTAGAGATACAACAGCAACCAGTCAACCACAAGGTATCCACACCCTAAAACATATCCTGTTTTATCATCTGTTTTACTATAAATGAGACCATAATTTAATCAATGAACATTGTGTTGTATTGTAGGAGACTTGAAACTAGTGATTGAGACCATAAACTAATTTGGAAAACATTTACTGAGGGAACAAATCAAGTGAGAAGTAGGATCATTTTCTCATAGACTTCTATAGAGTCAGACGTAGTTTTGGCTGTTAGAAAGAATGCAGGGTTAAAGTTTACAATCTGTGGGTAAAAGGCATCTGAATTACTGCCAATATGATACTTTCATCAACGTAACATCCTGAAGAATGAAGAAAGAGGCATCACTTCTCAAAACATCAGCTGTTTCATCACATCGATATCCCAGTCCATCATTGATTAAACCACAAAAGCTCATTTCAGTGTACAGTCATGACAAATTTAGAAGTTCATGCAATTAAAACAGTTTAGATGTAGCTCTGTGGCATTGCTTCCTGTACAAATCAATGAGGCCTCTATGATTCCCTCTTTCTCCACCCCCTTGCTGCAGCTCGAGCACACCAGCTCACCCACAACTCTGCTCAAAGACCGTAAAACTACAGAAAGGCAGTTTGCAGTATTGAAGGAGTTCAGCCATACACACTCGAACCACAAACTGATTCTGAAGAAAGATGACACAAAAAGCTCAACCCAGTAAGCTGACACAATTATTTTCATTATTATTATCATTTATAATTCCAGATGCCATCATATGCATGTCTGAGTAAAACATTCAGCGTGTATTCACACAAAAAGAAAGCAATCATAAAGTAAAACACTTTGAAATAAGAAGACAAAATGTTTGACTTCATATTGGTCCCTACTATGTGAAAGGAAGCAGAATAATGAGTGTTTTCTGCGGCTGGGTTCACTTTTCGTCACTGAACCCTCCGCTGTGCTGACTGACGGACCAGACGGAAAAAAATGCAATTGACTCACATTCTGCAACTCCCGGGTCTCTTTTTATTGTGTACTTCTGAGAGCTCACACGATGTGACTCTCAAGTCGTAACAGAAATGTCAACATGCAACACCTTTATCTTATTACAGCCACAATGCCTCCATTCATCTCTATCAAAGCTCTGACGCCAGGGAGTATATCTCACTTTGTACTGAAGGTCTGCAGACGGCGGTGGAAATGCCACTGCGCATATGCACCTCTTCATTACCTCACGCTGCATATATATTCCACAGCAGATGAGTGTGTCACTATTTGAAAGGTGATTTCCCTGCGGGGGTCGCGAGGAAACGAGCAGCGGGTGCGTCTGGACCAATATGGCAGCCTGGGGGCTCTTTTATGTTGCCGGTTAGAACCGAAATGGCATCCTGGGCGACATTCGCCAAGTCTTATTGATCTTGTTGTCAAAGAAGCTCGCGGTCGGATACGACTGCTTACCATAACTCAGGGCAGAGAAAACCCTATAAAGGCTGCTCGGTATGAACAGAGTCAACCTGAAAGTTATGAGAAGAGCTGCAGAGGAGGAACAGAAGCAGCGCTGAGGATGATCTTCAGAGTGAGAAGGTGGCTGAGCAGAAAATAATAGAAACTAAGAAGCAGAGACTGAGAGCTTAAACAATAAATACTGCCGTGTTAAAGTCTATTTTCAGAGGCTTAGTGATTGTTCGCCTCCTCTAAATGATCATTTGAACTGAAAGCAGCTGTACTGTTTGAGCAGCATGTCAAAAGGGGTCATTCACAGTGTAAAACCCACAGAGGATAATCATTAACTCTGCAGCTGTGCAGAGAATTTTATTCACTTTGTTCATAGTTTTGGTTCTGTATGACTAGTTTAAGCTAAATAGCAGACAGATGGAGCTAGAGGCTGGTAAAGACTAGCTAAGCTGATCTGCTAAAGTTCAATTCAATTTTCAATTCACATCATATGTCATCTCAAGGCACATAGTAAAGTGAAAACCTTACGAAATGTATACAGGAAAACCCAATGTTTTCCTTTGGATTACTTTTGAGTGGCACTTGGCAACAGTGAAAGACTAGGAAGGAAAAAACCTCCAGAACCGAGCTCATCTCCCTTAACTGAAGTAGAATTGTCATGATACCAGATGTTTCACTGAAATTCTACGGTTATACTAATTTTGAAACTACAATAAATAGAGCTCTTAATCAGTAAAACAAGACGGCTATTGTTATATTACTCTGATTTAAAACAATATTGTGCTAAAAGTTTTTTTTTTTAAACAAGTGATAGCCTTATAACTACTTATAAACAATCTAGAGCTAGGTGTAACAAATACATGAAAACAAAAATGGTAATAGGACAAAAAAACACTGTAATTATTCATCAAGTATCTAAACAGCAACATCCGAGGATGTAAACATTGTGATAACACGTTGTTTATATTAAGCAACAACTGCAAGTTTTTCAGCTTGAATTCTGAGTGCAGCTCTGGATGTCTGAACTGTTCCTTCCATTTCTTCAGTCATATACTGACTTTTTGGTCCCCGGTCATCAACTTAAACTCTAAATATCTCAATGCATGACTTTTGTTGTTTATTCTTCCAGTTGCAGAGAACCTGTTGTCCCACCACTACATAGAAATCAAAATCTTCAGTGGGATATATCTGACTGCTGCAGGACTTGCAGTGTCACAGAAATGTAAGTCACATTTTAAGAATTTTGGTATCAACTTGCACATCTCAAGTTTTTTACACCACATACTATGTAAATTTGCACATTCTCACGTGTATAACTTGCACATTCCCGTACATGGATACATATTGTCATTGTTTACAATTGCAGGGAGGGTCCTCGACTTACATCTTAGTTCCGTTCCTAAGGGGCAACATAACTCAATTTCCGCCGTAAGTTGGAACTAACATGCTGTGATGTATGTGGCCTACAACCGGCAAATGTAAACAAAACCGTCTCCCTTGTACAGTGCCGTGCGACAACGTATTTGTCCGCTTCACTTGCCAGCTAGTTCCCGTGCGACATTTGTGCTAACATCACAAATGCCATACGTCGGAATGATGAAAAAAGACTTTCTTTATAAATTTATGGGAGATGGCGATGTAACCATGAAACGCCGTAGGTCGAAGACGTCGTAAGCCGAAGACCTGCTGTACTTAAAATTCCTTACATTTGCTGTTTTTGCTGTTTGTTTGACCTCTAACACATATTTCTCTTGTAACACTGCTTTTTAACTTGTAACACGAGCATTTTAGAAAAAATTGTTTTATCCACCTTTAGAGATTGGCTACTTGTCAACGTTTACTGAACGCACCAAAACATCTAATTCCTCAAATGAAGAAAACCCATTTGTCAATTAAACTGATTGTGAAAGTTCTAATGACATTTCCACCCCATAATGTGATCAAGTTTCTCGTTCATGTGAATGCCGACTGTAATCTAATTGCTACCGTGCTTGTAAATGATTACCAGAAATAAGAGAAGTGCCAAAAGAATCCGCTTCTGCACACGACAATAAGTCAAGACGAGTGTCATAAAATACTCAGCAACAGCAATATTAGTGATTAATGACGCTAGGCCCAGTTAAAATCCTGAAAAAAATCTGATTAAAGTGCAATCATGTTTCCACACTCAGCACCACAAAGAAAAGGTATTTAAAGTGTATGTTACAGCTCCATGGATCCAGTGAGAGCTGTAGGTTTGAATTATCCCCACTAAAAACACATTTGTGCTCTTAAAATCTTTCTTTCTCCTCGTAATTACTCCTCTGACACCTAAATGTGACGGCTTCTGTCTCGACAGACGGCTATATGTTTTTGATCGCGTGCAGCACGAAAACCGTAACAGCACTTTATGTGTGACATTTTTCACTGCGCTTCTCGGTTATTACAATCATTACAAAGCTCCAAACGAGGCCCTAAAGTAATAATCTCTGACATTTTCACATCAAGAAAGATCCACTTTGCTTCTCTCTGTCTCATTAATATATAATTCAGCGCGGAAGAGTCCGTGAAAGCTTTAACATTTGCTGTTGGAAATGACTTTCTCGCGCGTTTCTGTTCGTGTTTGGTGATTTATGCATGTGACAGACAAAGAAGGATTAAATAAATAGAAGGCAAACAAAGAATCTGGAAATTCAGCTCAGCTTTGAATCTAAAATAAAAATTTGAATGAACAAATGCATTTAGGAACCTGAAACCTGGAAATGACATTTGTGTGTTTTTACAAATGCATTTATGCGCTCCGATTGTGACGTTCACTGAGCTCTGCAGGTTAATACAGGGATTAATTAAGTATTCTACCTATTAATCCTATTAGTCACTATGGTGACCGTGAGGGGAGGTGACATGCAACAGTCCAAACAGCTTCCCTGTTGCATTAGCACGTTTGCTGTCACCGCCTGCATTTTTTTTCTTAGTTTTTGGGCATTTATTCTGAAGTAGAGGCAGGTAAAAATAAGCACTATTATTGTGGTGTTAGCAGAAGACAAACATGCAGCAGTGAAGTGTATCTGAAATCTTTTAACAGCCCTTTTCCGCCCTAGTATTCCAACTTTCAACCTTAACTAAAAATCTTAGTTTTTTGCTTGTATTCATGTGTCTACTCAGTGTTTTTTCCACATACAGTCAGATCCATAAACATCTGGACACAATTTTCAGCGTTTGGGCTCTGTACACCACCACAATGGATCTGAGTGAAGACTTTCAGCTTTAATTTGAGGGTATTTACATCCAAATCAGATGAACGGTGCAGGAATTACAACACATTTCATTTGAGCCCTCCACCTTTTAAAGGGACCAAACATAACTGGACAAACAAACATAATCATAAATCAAACGGTCACTTTTACGAGTTATGCCATCACAAATCACCAGAATTTTAGAACTATTTCTGCTTCAACGTCTTGGATTTGCCTGAAATTCTATTACCAGATAGAAGAGATTTTTGTTCAATTGCAGATTGACATCAAGTATTTTATGAGATACAGCGTTGATGATTATCTGTGTCATTTTAATAAGTGTCCCATATGTTTTGTTTTGTTTTATTGTGACATACAACTATATATGGTTCAGAAAATAACAAAAGTTGATTTCGACATTATCAATTTCTTTTGCTAATTGTACTCAACGATGGGACTTTTCATATAGCGGCTACATTTTATTTTCATATTTCCTCTCATCCCTAATCAGAGACTATTTGAGCTGCACGTCCAACATTGTAGATTATGAATTAATGACAGGATGAGAAAAAACAGTAAAAATCTACAACTTTTATTCTTAAAAGTTCGTGATTAGAACAGCCTCAAATTTCACTGTGCAGAAAAATGTGCTGAAAGTGGGTTGAAGATCAATTTTTTCAAAGTTTTATCTTAGAATGTACTTCATATATCAAACTAAAATTTCACAGATACCATTTTAAATTTTGCTTAAAATTTCAAGCAAATCAGAGATGGTCAAGTCAAAGACCCTTTAATAATTTGAAATGAATTCATTAATATGCAAGTTTGTGTTATATTTTTTAAGGCTGCTACTGTTTACGTATGTATTTATGTTATTTTATTTATGCATTTACTTTGCATGTTGTGTTGCGAGGTGAGGTTCATGGGAATGGACCATAACGTAGGTGAAGTTCTGTGGCCGTCACACTGTGATAACGATGATCTAATTACATTTCATTTCACACTGTGTCAGTTGGGTCTGAATAACGTCAGCGTCAGACTGAGTGGGATCACTTTGAGGCTGTTGAACTGTTGTGAATCGCAGCACTACGATAACATCATCATCTGCATCATCCTTCAGCACCTCTTATGTTTTGAAACAGCAGCTCTCCAAGCTTTCCTCCGTCTCCCGAGTCGACGTGCTCCAGCAGTCAGTCTAATCTGCGTCATTGTGAGCCATATTTGGATCGCTTTGCTTGTAAACATGGAGTCGCGCTGTTTGAGTTTGGTCCTAAATTCTGCTGCAGGCTCTTGTCTGTCATGAAAGCTTCAAGTCGGCCCTGAAAAGTGCCCTTAATGCAACATCAAGCTACTCTGGAGTGAGAAACAGTGATGGAAAGATCTGTCAAGAACAGTGCTGTTCCTGCACATTTGTCCTCCACATGAATGATCAAGACGTGAGTGCAGCCTGACGTTTGATTTTAACGTCCTTTTCATTCACAACACCCTGCTGACAAACTATACTGTGGATGCAGCTCTCAAGTACATATTCTAGTCCAATAAGAGCACTTCTCTTTGATGTTAACTAGCTTTTACTCCAGAAATGTACAGTTACTTCCTTTGGAATATCTCTGACAGTGTTAAAAAAGCCATATATGTACACACAGGTGAGAAAGCCAGGCAGGTGCAGCAGCAGGAACCAACAGGAACAGGACGTATAAAAAGCTCATTTGCTTTATTTGCCTATTTATCTGTTGATTATGTTTAATATTAGATGCTATAAAATGAATCTAACCTTCAGAAAAATGTCAGAAAATGGTCAAGAATTCTAAGATATTTTGTTAGAATTTACAACGTAACTGCATACATATACAATCCAATAATAACAATAGTAATAACACAATACATAGATATGTACATGCATATTGTATATATACGTATATATTATTATTATTATTCACAATAGTAATAAGATATTATTGTGAATTATATATATGTATTTCACAAAAGTATTAAAAGACAAAAGCTGTCATTCTCTACATGTGAGCCATTGGAGCGACTTGTTTCATTTTATTAATCACTCTTTTCAAATAAATGACTTGAATGTGTCACAAATTAAAACAGTTGCTTAGTAACTGACCAGTGTAGCTGGTTTTTAAGGAACTAAAGGACATCTTAGTGGAATGAAATTGCACCTAGTTTCAAGCAACTGATTATTGTACGTAGTTCCAGCGAAAAATAACAAAGTTAGTAAGTAAAAGGGCCACACTGCTGGCTTTATTGGCCTTAACCCTTTACGCTTCAGTGCGTCGTAGGTGTACCGCCGGCGGTACACCTACTAATTTGCATAGGAATTTCAAGAATGTCCGACGGCTGCAAACGCGATTATACAAACACTATATGCCGATGGAAAGCTTAGATTCTCACGAATCCGCCGGTATAAACCACTTTCAGATGTGATTACCACAGCGGGTAATATAAACACATTTGTCCGACAAAAACAAATATTCATCCATCCGTTCTCTATACACGGCTTCAACGCACACAGCGCGACTCACATTTCCGGGTTCATTATTACACACAGAAAAAAAGATTTCACAAAAAACGGCCATAATCCAACCTTTTACATCCAGATGACACAAGCCAGTAAACTATTTTGTCCAAAACATGTCCTGAAGTCGGTATAAAATCCACGAATCGGTCATTTTCAAGGAAATGCACCTCGCGATGCCCGTCCAATATTCCCTGTATTTTTCGTAATTTTTTTAATTTAAAAATAGAATATTAGCGACTTTTTGTACTGAAAACGGCTGGAATTGACAGAAGCTTAAAGGGTTAATTAAGTCTAAATCAACATAAAAAGTTGGTATCTGCAGCATACAAGATTATTTGAACCCAGTTCTCGAAATTAACTGACATAGTACAACTTCTTTGACATGTCAGTTAATTTGGAGTGAATGTCAAGTAAAAATTCAATGAATGTTAATTAAAAAGTAAGACCCAGCAGGTTCTATTAGATTGGGCCAGTTAAAAGTTGTAAAAAGGTGTAGTCTGGTCCCCCTGCTGCTTTTCTCTTTATGAAAGTAACACCTATGATAAAATGCAAAAAAAACAAAAAACAAAAACTGATCAGTCAACCTGCAAACTGCAGCCTTAAGATACACAAAATAATCTAAAAAGATGCATATAAATGATTCAAAACATAAAATACAAAGATAAAACAGGCTAAAATGTATTCAGACAGATTAAACTGGAGAGAAAAGAAATGGTATTGTGCAGCTACATTGTAAGATTTTTCACAAATTGTGGCAGCAAATAAAATCTTTCATCCTCGAGTGTTAAAGCAGATTTACAGTTTACAATACAAACAGTGTTATTCCTGTATGTTTGTCCTCCATATGAATCACCTGGGACGTGGATTTTCATGTTCTTTTCATTCACAAAACTCCACTGAGAAACTATATTGTGAATGTAGCCTTGAGGTGCATATTAGAATCCTGTCTCTCTACTTCTACCTAGTATTTCTTCACTTTTATAACAGAAATGTTCCGTTTGCTGAGGGTTTGTTTCAGATATAAGGGGGGTACAAACTTAATTTTGCTCCTCCATGTTCAGTTTGAACTCTGAGGACAGTAATCAGACTTCAAAATCAATACTATGAAATGCAAAATAACACGAATAACCACTGATTGAACGACCAGGAAACTCAGAGTAGCAGCGACAAAAAACAAAACAAGCACATTTCCAGAAGGGAAACTTAATCAATGTGCGACTAGAGGAAGGCTCAACTGCCAACAACTCGGCTTCATTGATTTCTCTCCCCTCAATCAGTTCTCTCCTCTCTGCCGGATCGGATCGATAATCTGCAGGACTTCTGAACTCTGCAGACGGAGCCTCCTTCAGCAGGGACTCGGCCTCTTGGACCTTAAACTCCTAAACTCCCTCCTCATCAAACCTCCTGTGTTTCCTCTCTGTGCTTTGGGGCTGAGAGCAGGAATTACTTTCAAAGTCCCAATTAAGCTCCTTTAATGACTAAATTCTACATTTACCACCTACTAAGACCACAGAAAACAAAGGCTGTGTACATAACTGGTGTAGAGAGGAAGTCAACTCCAAATCCCAGAAGGCACCGCTGTGGGTGAACATCCAATCAGAGCACAGCACATTTGATTTGAGGGACTCATGAGAGGAACATTTTTTTTTTTTTTTTTAAAGGGGAATTTTTCTATAAATTAAGCAGCTCTGGAGCCTTGTTTGTTTCTGATTGAGATGTTCTGAATATTCAAGAACTCTGGTTGGAGCTGTCGCCATGGCAACGCCCGACGAGGCTCATGGGTGCTGCAGTATTTAGTGTTTTACTTAAAAAAAATGAGGGTGAAATATTAATAAGTCACTGCTGGAAAATAACCCTCCGGTACGGTTAAAATCCTTCAGGAGGCTCACTCATGTTTCTGCTGTGAGTGATGTCAGAGTTAAACATTAAAGAACGTAATAATCAAGGTCGATAAAGAGATCTCTCCCACCTCATCTGGACGTGAAGCTGTTCTTTAATTTTTTGTTCCTCTTGTAGTCTAATTGGAACCAACACAGCAGCTGATAATTATGTTGAAGAACTGACCGCAGGCGCAACAGCTCCCTGAGCAGATTGACTGAATTAACAGAGCCAGCAGGAAGGCACTAATAAGATAGCATTAATGACAAAATAAACACTCTGAATGAACGCAGAGGCTGTGTCTGTCTATTTAAATAAACGCGGGAGATAACGCAAAAACCGGCTCAAAGCAAACTTTAATGGAAAAAAGTGGATCAGTCATACGTTCGTCCACCAAGGTTCAGCTTCGCCCCAATTCATGCCACAGAAAATGTTAATGCAGAACCCTCTAAGGTCTGTTCAAACATCTTAAACATTTTGGAAGGCCTCCACTTTCTGCAGGAATGACAGGTAAGTCACGGGGCTTAGATTGAAACAATATTATCAATGCCATTTGTAAAATCAGTTTCAGTATCATCTTTAGCATTTCATTTTCATGTGCATTTTTTAAAATGTGCAACACTGTCAATGCAATGTACAATATTTCATTTTTCATTTCATTTTTTCAACTACAATAGTAGAATTTCATGTGTAACATTTCATTATTATGTACAAAATTGTAAATAAACAGTGCAACACTTCTATTTTGTGTGCAATATTTTGATTACTTCTGCAATATTTCCCTTTCGTGTACAACATCCTCAGTGTGAAGCACAATATTTCATTTTGTCACATTTTTAATGTGCAATATTTTATCATGCATGGTCATTTATCAAATCAGTACAAGTGCCAGCAGTCTGTTATGTTTTTCTTTTCATTTTAGTTAACTTATTCTATTCCAGGAATGTATTCTACTTATGTTTACTGCTATTCCTACTACTACTTAGATATGTCATTGTTTTCTGAGCAACACCTGGCATGAGAATTTCCTCCAGAACTGAATGGATTTTTATCTGATCTTATCTTCAGAAAGGGAAGGAGAAAGAAGTGATGAATCTGATTTGATGTGCAGTGAAAGAGCCCATATTGTGCACATTTACAGGTTCATGATTACACTTATATATACAGGGTAAATTATAAGTTCTAGTCATACATGCTTTATTGTAACTATCCAAATCCTCCATCATCCAGTCTTTTAATCAAAGAAAAAATACTTTGAGATTTAACTCGTGTTTCACCATAAAATGGAGGCAGTAGAAACGTTTTTTGTCTAATTGTGTGGGGGACATGATCTAGAATCTGTCAAAAACATGATGAAACATGGATGCTGTATGATTTAGAAACTGGGAAAAAATATGTGTCCACTAGAGTCTAGCATCATTGTCTTCTAGGTTTAAATGTGTATTTTTGTGCTTAAGGTCTAAATTTGTCAGGTTAACCTCCATAATTATTAATTGTGAAGAATCTTGGCATTTTATTTTGATTAATCAGGTGAAGCTCTGTAATTAATAATTCTAGCATTCCTACCTAGGTTAATAAATGGTTTAGCACTGATCTCCATTATTACCAATGCTGCAGGGTCTCAGTCTTTCTAATTTGTAAACTACTAAGAAAACTCATGTCAAAAACAACACTTTAGGCTCTTAACCCCAATATTCTAACTGCTAGGATAATTTGTAATGCCAATTATTTACAGTTTTATACTGGAAAGCTCTTTTGCACATCACAGCTGTCATTTTAAAGTGACTTGATTTGACCTGTGCTCATCTTTTGGCCCAAAACTTTTGACTTTGGAAGCAAAGTTTGTCTGTTTGGCTCTGAAGGTTAAGTGGGCATCGTGCTGAAATGTTTTGGGCCAAAATGCAGAGCAAGTACAACCAAAAGCATAACAACATTCTCAGGAGGTCCAGGGTTCTCACCAGGATTTTTTTACAGCGTAACGGCAGGTCCTCCCGCACAAGCACGGGCATGCGCGCGCAATAGCCTTCATTAAATCTCGCGAGCCAATGTCAGCCAATGAGCGTCACGCAGATGCTCCAAATGCTCGTGATTTAGGTCACTATTCACCATACATGGCATCACGGAAACGACCGAGACATGCTAATTGTAACCCCGAGATTGGAAGCGACTCTTAATTTTAGACGGGAACGGGTCAATCGACAGGAAAGTACGGCTGAGGTGGGGAGACATAAATTAACCTAGATAGGCACCCAGTCGATAAAAACAGACGCACATGGCGTTATCTGTCAAAATAACAGCGTAGCGGCCCTAATCACAGCGTAATCTTTTAACCCTTTACGCTTCAGTGTACCGCCGGCGGTACACCTACTAATTTGCATAGGAATTTCAAGAATGTCCGACGGCTGCAAACGCGATTATACAAACATTATACGCCGATGGAAAGCTTAGATTCTCATGAATCCGCCGGTATAAACCACTTTCAGATGTGATTACCACAGCGGGTGAGAAAAACACATTTGTCCGACAAAAACAAATATTCATCCATCCGTTCTCTATACACGGCTTCAACGCACACAGCGCGACTCACATTTCCGGGTTCATTATTACACACAGAAAAAAAGATTCCACAAAAAACGGCCATAATCCAACCTTTTACATCCAGATGACACAAGCCAGTAAACTATTTTGTCCAAAACATGTCCTGAAATCGGTATAAAATCCACGAATCGGTCGTTTTCAAGGAAATGCACCTCGCGATGTGCGTCCAATATTCCCCGTATTTTTCGTCATTTTTTTAATTTAAAAATAGAATATTAGCGATTTTTTGTACTGAAAACGGCTGGAATTGACTGAAGCTTAAAGGGTTAAACTGACAGCGTAACGGGCCGTTATGTTGAAATGCGCTGACGAGAACCCTAAGGTCGTCATTGCTGCAGTGGCTGCCTCTTTGGAAAACATACGCAGACATACACAGTCACACCTCAGCTTAATTTAGAGTTTCCATTTCAGCTAATCTGCATGTCTTTGGATGTGGGAGGAAACTGGAGCAGCTGGTGGAAACCCACGCAGACTGGAGCCTGAACACGCAAACTCCACACAGAAATAGACTTTAAGAGAAAACACCCGCATGCAGTTTGGCTGTCAAAGTCTGATTTCCATATAAGAAGATTCAAACTTTACTCGGCTCTGCTGGATGCAGCGTGACGTCCAGCATGTCGATCGTTTTGTTCTCTTTATGGACACGTCTGAGCTGGTAGATGTGGATTTTCAGGCCCAGCAGGAGAGAAAACTGCACCTCCACATTTGGGATGCTGACATTTTGAAGAAGACAGCAGCAGTTTTACTTTTTCTGTCCTTCAGCTTCCCATGAATGACATGTTAGTGCTGTTTACTCTCAGACACTAAGGCAGAGGGGAACAGCAGCCTGAAGTTTCCAGGAAACTCCCTGAAAGACGGCAGAAACTTTCGCCTGTGATGTGACAAGAGTCAGGAGGAAAACTATAGAAGTGTCAGAAACCCTGAAAAGACAGACTGACAGTGTTTGGATGTGTTGTGTGTGGATGCAGGAATACTGTCGCTTTAGCTCACCTTAAAGAAAGAACGAATATCCTGAAGAGACCCTGCAGAGTTATTCCTGTCAAGACGAACACGTTCATTTGCATTACCAAGTATTTAGCATGCAGAGATGAGAAGTCAAGGATAATGTAGAAAGTTTTGACAATCGCAGGGCCACAGACTAACTGTTTACATTGGTTGGATTAGTGCGTCTCATTTTCCATCCACCAGCACATCCTTTTTACCACGTCCTCTAAATGCCTCACATGCAGACTACTGGTAGATGCTAAAATTTACTGATATCCCCTAAATGCCTCAGAGTATCGATAGATGCTGCTGTGCACTTAGAAGCCTCTAGTCTCCAGCAGCAGCTCGGACAGATGTGTGAGACCTAAAGTAAGTTTTAAAAGACTGAAATGAGTTCTACTACTGTTAGCTTTCCCTCAACTGAAAACCAGAGACACACAGACTGAACTGCTAAATGTCCGGCAAACCAATCGGATCAATGAAAATGTTTAGCTGCACCCTTTTGGATGTGTGTGACTCAAAGAGCTCTAAAATATCAACCATATAATCAAATTTATAACAGCACAGAGGTCTACTATCATTAGACTTAAAAATGTGTAAGACTAATCGCTTTTTATTGCCTTTCATTCAAATTTAACAATACTTGCTTTTTTTTAATTTTCGCTAATCAATGAAGCTATTAATTTACCATTTACTGCACATTTTTAAAAGTGTTTATCCACTGAACCAGAACTTTATTTTTCCACCTATGAAAATGATACCAAACAGTATAAATCACAAATCTATCAGAAAATTATTTAAACCATCCCAATTAAGATGTAAAAAGTGTTTATATCATGTGGTTATGTTTAAAAAATAAATCTAATATCCATATTGGCTTTTTAGATGTTCAGTTAACTATAAAGACATGTGATGATAGGAGAATAAAGAAACTAAAGAAGCATCCACTGTGGATCCAAACCGCTGTAAGCACAACCGAACAGTGAATCTACAGAGTTTTGACTCAGTCGATTGAGTGGAGTCAAAGCAATATCAGCTCGCGAGGCAGGGCATGCTGGGAGATATTTTCCTTCCTTTGTCAGCTCGGTGTTTTGGCACTGAGAACTCTTTTCAGTCATGCAGCGCTCGAAGCTCCCGGACCCAGAGGCCACCGCCGGCCGCCCACACACTCTGCTGCTGAGCTGAAAAACCGCCGAGGAAAAGCCAGGAGTCAAGAGTCTGGTCCTCTGCAGCACTCGAGGCTGGACGCTGCACGATGCAGAAAGTCGTCATCCTCTTCTTTTTCTGTTCTACACCTCCGATTATAAACATGCTGCTTTGTACCAAAGACTTAAAGGAGCAGGAAGGAGACGGAACGAAGCGAAAGGAGGATCTGAGCTCGACGGGAAACTTTCAGCTAATTGAACCATAAATAGAAACCACAGCTGAGAACTTCAGCACAAACACTTCACTGTTTGTATCACACCAGTAGGGACTGAATAAGGTTCAAAGAGGCAACTGGAAACAACAATCAGAGGTTTTTGGAGCCGTCTGACTGACTACAGCAGCTCAGCAGTCGTGTGAGGAGCTCAACAGACCTCCAGATCTCACATTATGAAGAACCAACCACCTGACGCTAATACAGAAAAAAATAAAGACAAGAAAACAGAAAAAGAAGCTCCAATAACCATGAAATTACTCGGAGCAAACAAAGAGGTCAGCCAGGGTACCTGTGGTGAGTCTAAACCCAGAGTAGGAGGTCTTAAGAGTTATCTGAGGTGTCCAAGAATGTCAAAGTGTGGTGTATTTGTTGCAAAGAAAAGGTTGCGTTGCTCTCAGCTGGAGGATTTCAAGTCTTTCACGAACATGAAATTGTCTTGGCTGAAGCATGAATAGAAAAGATGGAAAACTGCTTAAACAAAATCTCTGGATAAATATACAGACATCAACTGTGAATCCAAAGCACAGCTATGAGAGTTAGCTGTTACTAGTTAGTTGTTCATTAAACTAATCACCAACTTTTTATTGATAGTCGTTTTGATACAAGTAGACCTCGACACCCTGACTTTACCTTTTATTGTCTCACATTTCTATTATTGTTTAACTATTTTTATTCAGTTTAGTCTTTTAGGTATTTTGCTTGATTACTGTAACTGTACAACACTTTGGTTAAACTCATATTGCTTTGAAATATGCTGCATAAATACATTTGATTTTGACCAAATTCTCTGATTGTTGCTTCTTAAATGGGAATATTTTCTGGTTTCTTTTCTCCTGTGTGACATAAACTGAAGATCTTTTTGTTGTGCATCTGAGGACAGCTTGAGCACTGATGAAACACTGCCTTCTCTGCATTTTTGGACATTTTATAGATCAAATAACTAATCAATTAATCGAGAAAATAAACAAATTATTCAACAATTAAATTCTGTGCACACCCAGAAAACATGATCAAAACATACCTGAATTAGCATTTAGTGATAACAGAAAGTTAGTGAAACCTTAAGGGAGAATAATCAAAACATTCTTTTTAAACCATCTTTGCATTCATTTTAAAGGCACTGACAAAGAACCTATTCCATTATTTAGGTGTGCCGACTTGTTGAATGGGAGTTCACACCAGTAACATGCAAAGCTCGATGAAATCATCCATCTGTTCAGTCCTCAAAATAATCAAAATATGTTCAGAATGATACAAAATGAGAGAAAATCATTCAAAATGTCTTGAAAACTGGCAGGAAGTCTGTCAAAAATGATTTGAAATGTGTTTTAACATTTAAAATCTTTTCCAAAATGCCTCAAAAATATCAAAAATAACATAAAATTGTCCTAAATGACTGAAAATCTGTCTTAAATAACAAAAACTTAGTCGAAAATGATTCAAAGTATATTATTTCACAGTTGTCTCAAATTCAACATTAATATCTTGAAAGACAATTTTGCGTCACATTCAGCCAGGGACACATAACGTGGGATAAAACAGACACTGTGATGTTTTGTTTTTCTGCAGTATATGTTGTGATATTGTAAAAAAAAAAAAAATTACAGGAATTTTCACCAGATGACTTCAATAAGTCTATTTAGGGAGAATTAATCATTCTGGAATGATACATCTGCATCATAAATAAAAAAGATAAATGTATAAAAATGGTGGAAAAAGCTGTTTGAAACCTTTCTCGTATCCAATAACTTGTTTATTCTTTGGATGTCCCTCAGATTTGGCTTTCTGGTGTAAATTTAAACGGTCTAACAAATCTGTTGCAATGTCCCGGTGACTCTATTTTCAGTCAACATCCTTTAAGTAGCTGTTATATTTCCATACAACTGACGCTGCATTTCTTTTTACAAAAAAAATGTTTTTCTCCCGTTTCCTGCTCGTTTGGCTGCACACACGTGAAGCCTGGATGTCAACAAACTCGATATCTTGTAAATAAAATCACCAAATTACTCCATTTATCCACGGATGTGTAAATCAGATTAAGTGACGTTCCACCAGACAGACTCCTGTAGACGAGTAATGGAAAACAAGAAACATGCAAGTTATCTCTTTGAATCAAGCTGTAGAAAACAGCAGATTTCTGCTGAGATCGTTTGTCCTCCTGATGCCGAAAATAGATATCGTGCAGCCCTGACGCACATACACAAAAACAGGCTCAAACAAACCCACGTAAACTCAAATAAAACATATATCTGAGCAACAGCAGAGCATAAAACCTGAAATACATCCAGCCGTCATCCTCCCACACCGCTGATGGCCACAACACAGACCTGTAGTATCTGTAAATGATGCAGGACTCCCCTGTTTCTGAGCTGAAGAGGACATTAAAATGAAACTTTGAAATGGGAAATGACAGTGGGGGGAAACAGAGAGCAATGGGCCAAAGAGAAAGTGCTTCATCCAGCGGTGGACCTGCTCAGCGGGGCTCTGATGGAGCTTCCTGACTGTCAGTGAACCATCTGTATCCATCCGACAGACTGAAGATCGCCGCCTCGAACCTCCGAATCAACCTGCAGCCACCAAACCTGAGCTCTGGCCCGTTTCCATCTCATCACTTAGACCGAAGAAACACAAGAGTCGATTCATTTTCCTGCCTCACGTCAACCAAAAACATATCGATTTATCCTCACGTCGGCCCTGTAATTGCCCCCCTCGTCGTCAGTCATTTGATGCCATCCTGCTTTGTCTGAATGAAGGGCCCCCGCTGCTCTTTAACATTGATTAACTGCTGCTTCTGCTTCACAATGAGCCTCGGAGGCGAGCGCTATCCCGGCGCCGAATAGACGCCGTCACGAGCTGCCAACTGAGGCTAATGAGATCATATATACAGAAAAAGGCCACAGCATTGATTTCATAGCATGAATTAGGCATCGCACACGGCTCACCTGTCCCACATGTGGTTTCACATCAGTAATGAAACATCAAACTTGAAAAGATCAAGGTTTGCCTGGAGGGACACGGTTTTTCAAATACATTTTCAAGGTATTTTTAATTGATATTTGGAGGAATATATGGTGAACAGCACAGACTCTTTGAATTTCTTGTACGCAATATCAAACTTACATGAACCTAAATGCAAAAAAGCAAAACGCTAATGATCAGAAATGTCTTTTGAGATTTGAAAGGGATTCAGCGGATTTTCACAACACCTTTAAAAACTAAATGAGGCAAAAATAAATCTTAAGTTTGACTCTTTTTTTTGGTTTGGAGCAATTTAATGCTTTAAATCCGTCTTGTTTTACCTCCAGCTACACTTGCTCAAGTTGATTTATTTCCTCTAAATTTTAAATGCTCTAGTAATTCCTAAAGGTTTTACTACTTTACAAAAACTAAATAGGCTTTTTATTCTTTTGGTATCATCATTTTATTCACATTTCTTATTAGTGTGTCTACATCTTTGTTTAGTTTTGTTCTCGGCTGTATTGTAAATTTGCCTTATTAATTCATATTTTTTTATTCTTATTTGTGTTTCTACATCTTTTGTTTAGTTTTGCACTCTGGTATTCTGTAAACGTGGCTAACTAAACGTGTTGGATGCACAAATTCAATCAAATTAATCCCTATTAATGATCAAATCTAGCTATGAATGACAGATTCACAGTTATCACATGCGGCTAATTAATAACTTTTAACATATATTATTCTAGGTATCAGCCTTTTTTGATTACCAATAATCAATACCAACATTGGCCCTTAAAAAAATCATATCGGTCGATCCCTAATTTGGCCTCAATGTGTACTGAGTTTAAAAAAGGATTGATTATAAATAAAGATGAATAAATGAATGAATTCGTATAATTAGCTGTTTACAACTGCTGCTTAAAAAATTAACAGTTGATGAGTCTGTTACAGGGATGTCCGCAAGTAAAGATCCCTAAAATATTAATATTGCTGAATAATAATAATAATAATCAACTTTGACACAGCACCTTTTTAAACTATCTCACATATATAAAATCGATTCCATCGCTGTTTTTTTCAAATAAAACAGCAAACACAGATGGAATGCTAGAGGCAAAGTTAAACAAATTGAAACAATCAAACACATTTTTTAAAATCACAAACAAAAACAAAATGAAGCTCAAAAACTATGAAATGAAATAAAAGATGTAGATTTTTTCCAAATAAAACTTGAATTTTTACAATTCATGTTTCCAACATCTGTTAATAATATTCAGCATCATTTTCACTGAATCTGAGTTTTATGTCAGAATTCTTCATTTTTGGACGCTGCCATTAGATTGATTTTTCACAGTGCAACAGCTTTAAAACATGTGATGGACGACACCATCATAAATGGAGGAATTAGTAAAATCGAATGGCAGCTTAAGCCCTGGGTCTAACATATTCTAAACTGCAGCCTTTAGGTTTTGGTAGAATAGCTTTCATTTCAAGTTGCAATTTCAGTTTGAAACCAATTATTTGTTCAGCTCCATCCCAAATCGAACACACTTATTTTCATTTTCCATTAAATAAAAGCATCAAGTCTCAAAGGAACTTGAAAGAAGCTGGACATGGACCAAACAGAGCAAAGGATATTTAGACTAAATTCAAATTGCACTGGACCTGAAGGGACTCGAAGGGATTCAAAAAAAGCAAGTGGACTCCTCTTTTTGGTGCTTGAAGACATTTCACCTCTTATCTAGGATGCTTCTTCATCTCAGAACTGAAGAAGCCTCTTTGATGAAAGATGAAATGTCTTCAAGAACCTAAAAGAGAAGTCAGGTTGCTTTTGACTGAACCACTTAGGATCACCATAACCTGAGTGACTAACAATCTGCGCAAAAACCTCAGAAAAGCAGCACAAATGTATGAGTGATATATGTCATTTCCCTGCTCTTTCTCCACCTGCCTTGAAAAAAACACACATTTGTCTCGTTGTGGTAATGAAGGTGACCCATCAAGTGATCAGAGGAGGTGAAGAGGTCGCCTGGAATCTGCTCAGTTAATAGAGATATTGACCTGCAGCAGCACAACCCTCTCAGAACCGACAACACAGAAGGTAATTTGGTTTTAAGTGTGTGAAGAGGGAACCTGTGAAAACATGTATTATGACTGTACTCGAACCAGAAGGCTTAAAAAAAAAAAAAAAAATCGCTTCTCTTTTTGGTGTCTTGTTTTCAGGCTTCTGCACATAAAAATGAGGTTCTCACCTTCCCCTCAAGTCCAGTCTTGCATTAATTACCTCAGTGGATAATTAGTGAAGGTGTTTACATGTTCAAACACACACACACACGAGAAGTGCTTACCTGTTTCCAAATCAGCATTTTGTGAACAGGCAGCAGTCGTCCAATCAGCAGCAAGCATGAGGAGGGGGAGAGCAGAGGAGACCAATGGTTAGCAGGCAGCACAGAAATCTACCAGGCAACAGATGATGGAGACGCTCAGCCGCGACGTCCAATCAGCTCCTGGCTGTTTTGTGCTTTAACTATGAAACAATTCATCACATTTGAACAAATCTGCTCCACATAAAACCCACACCGAGGGTATCTGTGTCAAGGTTAGCCTCCCCTCCTCCATCATCCGTCTCCCCCCTTTTGACTCCCCCGATGATATGAATCCCATTGAATTTTCTGAATATGATTTCCCTCCATCCTTCCTTCCTCCCTCCGCATCCTGACAAAACCAGCTCCCCTTTCCCCATTAATGAGGTAATTAATAAAACCATCTCCCCCTTTTTTTACCCCCTCTGTTCTCATGGAGAGAGGAGAGAGAGAGAGAAAGGGGGAGGAGAGGGAGGCCAAGAAAGCAGGTCAAGCCTCGAGAGGGGGAGGCAGTGAGGAAAATGTTTCATGCAGCTCTGAGGCTGTGTGATATCAATGAAGAACACAAACAGCAGCGGAAAAAGATCGATACGTTTCTACAAATATGACTTGCTGACAGCCACAAACACGAAGGAACGCCACATTTGAAGTCACACAAATGCTTCACGCCAACAGTCCCATTGATTTTAGGGAATCTGCCAATAACTTTCTCAATCATTGCATCAGTTTTGCAAATATAATGTCAAATATCAGTGAAAAACGACCATTATAACTTCCTCACATCCTAAGTTCACACTCCAACCACTGCAAGTATTCAGTCAGCAATCATGTATGACAAGGAGAAGATTAAAAGAGAGAAAAGTAAAATCTACACATTTGAGAAGATAAAGGTAGCAAATGTTGAAAAGAGCGGATTAATTTTTTGTCAACTGACTAAACCTTGCAGCTCTAATTGATTTTAATTGACTTTGTTTTTTAAAAATTGCTGAGTAACGTCATCTGTGGCTCTGGAGGATCTTTGTGACGTCAAGAAATAGCCCTGATAAAAGCAAAGTCAACTGACCTTGTTTCTAATTTCAACACTTTTAATAGAAAACCTGCAACAAACTCAGGTCATAATGAAAGACAAAAGAAAGGGAAGTGACCGAGCCACCGTTTTTGGAAGTTAAACCACACTATGGACTTAAATTGGAAATATCTGGACTGCTTCGGCTTTAATTTCCTATGAAAATCTGTATTTTCCACAGTATTACAGTCAAAGTAAAAGTACCTCAAGTATTTCAATTCAGTTGAGTTCAATTCAATTTAATATACTTTATTGTCCCACTTGGGGAAATGTATCTTGGACTCCAAAAGCTGTGCCATCAAAGCCATCTTGACAACTACAAAACAGTATAAGTATTTCTTTAAAGTCAACAGGAAGAAGCAGACAAAGTAGTTTGAAGGAAAGAGTGGAGGTAAAAAAACAGGGAAGGAACGATGGAAAAGGAGGATAAGAAAGAATTAAATGGCAACAAAGGAAGTGAAAAAAGAAAAGCAGTGTATTAAACAGGGAAAGTAATGATGACCACTGACCACTGTAGAAAACCAAAGAGAGTCTTGGTCAAATGAAATCGTACCTACTATATCAACTGATTGGTCATGGGGATAAAAGTGTCCAGGTTATCTGGAGTTGGGTTTTCTACCTGCTAGACTTATTAGCTTAGGTTATCCTAAATAAACATAAAAAGTTAGTACTTGCAGCATATAAATCATTTGAACCTGGTTAAAATGTTAGCGTAGTGTTTTAAAATTGTATTTCAAATTATATGTGGGTTGTTGCTGCTGTTTACAAAGTGACCTCTCAACTTTTTTATCCATCTGTCTGAACAAAATGCAGCCATATCTAGGACGTCTTCGACATGGTGTCAGTTTGGGGTCGAGTAAATATTCAGTAAATGTTAAATAAGTCAGACCCAGCCGCCTCTATGTGGCCCCAGGCTGTGAGACTCGGCCCCCACCTGTCCTCCACACGGACACTGAGCACCGGCTCCCCACAAGGCTGTGTGCTGAGCCCCCTCCTGTACTGCCTCTACACCCATGACTGTCGTCCGGCCCACAACAGCAACCTCATCGTGAAGTTTGCTGACGATACAACAGTTGTCGGACTCATCACAGGAGAAGATGAGGCAGCCTACAGAGGGGAGGTCCTGAAGTTGGCAGCTTGGTGTTCAGAAAACAACCTGGCTCTGAACACCAAGAAAACAAAGGAGATCATTGTCAACTTTAGGAAGCTCAGCACCGACCTAGCCCCCCTCTACATCAACGGTGAGTGTGTGGAGAGGGTCCACAGCTTCCGGTTCCTGGGCGTCCTCATCTCCTCTGACATCTCCTGGACGGACAACACTACGGCGATCATTAAGAAGGCACAGCAGCGACTACACCTCCTGAGGGTTCTCAAGAAACACAACTTGGACCCCACCCTGCTGACGACCTTCTATCGCTCGTCCATTGAGAGCCTGCTGACTTATTGCATCACAGTGTGGTACGGCAGCTGCACCATGGCAGACAGGAAGGGGCTTCAGAGGATTGTTAAGACAGCACAGAAAATCATCGGCTGCCCCCTCCCCTCCCTGATGGACATTTACACCTCCCGCTGCCTTAAAAGGGCAGGAAACATCATCAAGGACAACTTCCACCCTGGTTCCGACCTGTTTGTCCTGTTGCCCTCAGGAAGGCGCTACAGGTGCATCAGAACCAAAACAAACAGACTCAAAAACAGTTTCTTTCCAAAAGCCATCACCACTCTGAATTCAAACATGCACTGACATTCCAAACCTCCCCCCCCCAGACTACCTCAAAACCGTCTACTGTGCAATACGGACTATTCTAATGTGCAATATCACACTGACCATGCACTTTTATTCTTTTTAACTGTTTTAACTTATCCTTTTTTGTGATTTTTATTACATGTATCTTGCACTGATGGAGATGCTCTAAATCTCATTGTACTTGTGTATAGTGACAATAAATGGCATTCTATTGGACCAGTTCAAAGTTGCAAAAACGTGAGGGTCTGCTTTATCTGCTACCAAAAAAAGAGAATAAACCACAATCATGTAGCGCTTTTTCCCTTGTCCAGCCAATGAGAATTTGGTCTGATGAGAACATATCAACCAACCAGTTGACCTGGACACTGTAGCCCCAAAGAGAAAGGGAAACGGTTGTAAAGTTATGAAATGAAGAAGTAAAGAAATCAAGAGCAAACTAAGTAAAAGGCAAAGACTGTAGTTGTCGTTGTATGTAACGGAATCTGCAAAGTATCTGCTGTCAACAGGCTAAAAACACCTGTAAAAAAAAAAAAAACTATTCTCTGTGAAAAGTGGTGGGAGAAAAGTAATCTCCCAAAATATGACCACCTACTGTAAGTAAAGTCACTCCAACTGCACTGCATGAATGAACGGAGCTGATATTTACAGTTTATCTCACACCTGACCTGAATGCAACACCCGGCTCTGCTCTGGACTCAAGGTGAGCTTCTGCCTCCGTATCATCAAAACCATCAGCCTCAGTTTGTGCTGAGCTGCAGAGGAGCAGCTGAACAGGAAGAAACCACAGAGCTGAGAGTGTGTGAGAGGCTTTAACAGCCTGCTGAGGATGAGTTAGCTCCCTGCAGAGAGGCCTATTAGCGAGTGGAGGTCAACACCAAAACACATAACACTTCAGGGCTTCAAGCACAACCGAGACTGAGCTGCAACTGAGCTGTGGCATCTAAACTCTCAAACTCTTTTCAGCTGGTCACGGTTTACAAGTTTCAAGACAAATACGGCATGAAATTGAACAGAATTTTGAGACAATCTGCAAAAGTAAATGCAAATCAATTACCGCTTTCAAACACTTCAGCATGCTCTGTGCATATTAAGTTTGGCTTGTTAAGGTGAGCAGCTGGTGGTCCTGGTTCTCCAGTTGCCATCATTAAACCATTGCAGAAGAAGCGACGCAACAACATAATGAATAAAAGAGCTCCAGTCAAACCTTGCATGATGTTTTAAAGTTTTTACAGTTTCAGCACCACTACACCTAGAACTGAAGTTTTCATCTTCTCTCCACTGGAGTAGAAACTTAAGTTGTTTTATGTACTTTTGTTGCAGCTTTTCATAAATTGTCACCATTGTACTTGGGTTTTTTTGTGCAAAACATGTGTATAAAAACAGGCCTCTGAGTAGACACAACCACAAATATTCTCAGATTATGGCTTCTAAAAGACAAAAAATGGACAAAACAGATGGTAACTTGTAAAAGACCTGATTAAAACACAAACATTAGAGCAAGAAAGTGTTTTGTGTCTTATATTTTTGGCCCCCACAGTGTGCCCTTAAGTGGATTGTATTTTTATTTTGGCTGACTTTTTAGCTTAACTTGCATTTCTTTTGGTTTGCTTAGTGTTGCTTTTTTGGTTTTGTCGATGTTTTAGTGTTTTCATATGTTAGACCTTTTCTGCTACTTTAATTTTACACCTGAAACCAGTTTTGTCACATTCTTTCTTTCTTATCTCTATAAATTTCTATTTGCCAATTTTCGAAACACTGTTTAAAATGAATCTTACTGGACTTTGCACTTGTTGGCAAAGGATCTAGAGTCTACCCTTTCTTCACACCCTTCTGACCCTCTACTTCCCTCCTTCCTCTACATAAGTAACCTGCAATCTTGTCCCTTTTCATCAAACCCACACAGAAACTTTCCCACTCACCACGCGACTCTATTCTTAGTTTTAACTCCCTGCTGCCTGCGTTATTAAACCATGACAGGTGTGTTCAGCGGGGATGCTCAGGGATGAGGTGTTTCAGTCCATGTGAGCCTCATGTACCAAATCATGCATCACATCTACAGAACCGCAGCTCACCACTGGATACTGGAGCCTTGAAATGGAGGCTCATGCCAACACAGTGTCCTGGAACAGCAGCACTTCACCTGAACCGCTTCATGTTGTGTTGGACATTTGTACAGAGACGAGCTGTCAGTAAGAAGCACCTTAACACTGCTTATAGTGAAACCTCTGATGGTGCACAAATGCTGCTTTTGGAGCAGAACTTCACATCAAAGGGCAATGGTGAAAGAAGATGTCAATCCTTTAATTTAAGTAGCTGTAATTACTAGTGTCTCAGTAATCCTTCAATTAAAAATAATTTAAATTATTTCATTCCAGCTTCTTAAATGTGAAACTTTAAGAAGCTTTCCTCCTATGTGGCGATAAAGTGAACATTGTTGGGTTCTGGACAAAACAAGACATCTGTGTTGGGCTGTAGGAGACACGAATCAACATTTTTCACCATTTTGATGTTTATCGACCAAACGACTAGACAGTTAATCAAGAAAATAATCAACAATGACCATATTTTTTAGTTGCAGCTCCAGCTTTTAGGAAAAACATTCTTTTTAAAAGCTTCAAACAGTCTTCCACACACTGTGCAACTTGCACAATGCATTTATCGGTGCAACGCTTCGGTGCAAGGCCTTCACTTATTATTACTATTTATGAAGTCTGTTTGAATCTTTCGGATATGCTCATCCCTCTTCTATGCACCCGCCTCATGAAGCAGGTCTGCGAAAAGCTTCAAGAGTAACAAAGCTTAAAAAGCCCAATGTTCACTACCTACCAACACCATGCCAACGGAGGATTTAGCAGCAAAGAACTAGATATTTCTCCCTGGAGTTGGTGGAGACCAAAAACAGAGCTAAAATCAAAGCAAATGTTGAATGTTCATTCATTAGGATGAACACAATCTAAACTCTAATCAGAAAATTTTGCTCTGCAGCTGCTCTCAACCAACAAGTTGGTCACAGCTTAAGGCCCTTTCACATGTAACTTCTTTGGTCTGGACTTTCTGACTTTTGATCGGAACCAAAAAGACACAAAATTTCCTTCTCACAACATCTATGAATTCAGCGTTGGCTTATCACCAGAACAGTTTATGATGATAATACCAAGTTAGCTGCATGTTTAGAATCTAGAACTATGTACGAACTTTCCATGCTTTAATGCAACAATAAAGAAACAAAGTGGGTTACTTTGTGATTCATTAACTCCAACATTGAGTTTCTGATATTCAGTTTCTGTTTTTCTTTCATCTTGCATTGCTGTGTTGTTCTCTACCTTGAGATTTGTTTTTAGTTGTGCTTTATTTTAAGACCCCCTTCAAAACTTTTGAAGATTTTTCATCCTGGTCTGATAAACTGGTCTAATTGCCAGTGACGCAGAACTATAAAAGCTCTTATTTTGATGATGTAGATGAGCCAAAAAGTCCATCAGCCGGATAGTCGCTCTGCTGCAGACAGCCTGCGTGTTCGTCCTTGCAGCAATATCGAACTCTGTAAAGTCTTTTTGACAGCTCTCAGGCCGGTTTAATGGCCACGAGTCTGCCTGGCTGCCAACGTGCCATCAGAAGGAAAATCTTGTCTTGACAAGAGAAAGGCAAAAACTTCCAGCGCTTCACTTTAATGAGTTTGGTTTTACGTAACTCACAGGATTGTGGGGGAAGCAGCAACATACAGTAATTAACCCACTGGAGAAAGACGGAGAGATCCGAATCCGAGGAGGATGAGAAGAAGAAAAAAAGATGAGGAAAAGAGGAGCTTCACGTCCTTGTTCAGCCACATGATGAAAGGAAAAGAAAGAAGAAGAGAAGGGCGAGGAGGAGGAGAGACACTTCTGACAATACAGAAAAGTGGTGTTGATGCCAAGAGGTAAAACCAAACTCCCAGATCGATGACGCAACCCCCCTCCGAACTGATCACACTTAAACCTACTCGTCTTTTGTGCTTTTACTCTGAGGATGAGTCGACTTACATCTTACACTGATACGCGGAAGAGTTTCGGCTGTAAAACTGCTTTCATCTTCTCACAGTTAAAGTGGACGAAGAATAAGAATCAAAGGGAGGCTGAGCGTCTTGCTCAAGGTCCAGCTGACGAAGTGTGTTAAGATCGACACTTTCTGAAAAATTCCCAGACGGGAAGTTTAGAATCAGCAACATTTCATTGACAAGCTGGGATTTAAAATACAGGCCCTAAATAAATCCTCAGCGGTGTCTTATCAACATCTGGAAGTCATATTCACAGGAAGAAGGATAATCAATTTTACAAAAACTTGCTGATTTAACTGCAGTGTGAAATCACTTTGAAGTATTTCTTATGAGTTTTGAAAAGAAATATAACCAACAGCACACAGAGGAAACAATTAAAATTATTCACATTTTCAAAACCTTAAACTATTGCAACATATATATTTTTTAAATGAGCTAAAACATTTAAAATAAGGCATATTTTGCAGCAGTGAGGAAAAATAACACATATTATCTTCTATCCAAGACTTGAAATACTTCAACATCTTAACCTCTACAAACACAGAAAATTAAACTTTTACTATCCTAGTACCAGAAAGAACTATCAGAACCAAGAATAGAAAACATAAGCAGCAGCATCAGTCTGAGACTCAGCACAGGTTTTCTGACTGAACTTTTCACATGTTCTGAGGAAACCGTACTTGTTGAAGCTTGTTATGGCTGTCTTAAATTTAAGAAGCTGGAATGAGAGAGTTTAGACTTCTTTTTCCATTTAAAAAAACTTCTTACACAGATTGTATTGCAGCTGCAGGCCATATTGTGTTAACGTGTAAAGTATATCGGCCCACTTTAGTCCCAAGCAGAAACCTTTTCTTCCACAAACCGGTACGAAGAAGACATATTTCTGCCTCTTGCTCAGCATGTTGCCACTTTGAATTTAGCAAGACTAATGAGTTTGTGATTTCCAATTTAAATCTTTCATACCTCCCTCGGCGTCATTCATTGGTGATGCGAAACCAGCCGTTTTACCATACATTTGAATTCCTGTCTTGAAAAATCCTGTAACTATTTCTGGCAACACCAGCACCACACTGACAGTCAATTACATTTCATTCAACGCCTATGTTAATCCTGAGCTGCAATAACACCAACAATGAAATTAATTTCTGTCTTATTTTTCAATGCTCTGGATTTGTAGCTGCTTCCATAATGTGTGAGAGAAAAACAGAGATTAGTAAACAGAAAGGTTTAAAAATGAAAAACAAGGACTGAGTCTTCCCTCCTGGACCTTTAGTTATGTATAAAGTCAAATTATTCCTACCCAAGAGTGTGACTAAGAGATGTTTATGTATCAAGCTGCATAGACTGAGGGTTCTTTTATATGTAAGTCGTTTGGTCTAGTTCATACTGGTATGAAACCTCCAACAAACCACAGTCCATTGAAAATGTAAATTGTACCATGGTTCAAGTTCATTTCTAGTGCGAAAACATTTTGGATTCAATTTACAGACAATGTACAGAAAGTTACAGATTATAAACAGAATCTGAAAGGGAAAAATAAGCTGCATATTGAGCACATTGTAGAACACAGAGAGCTTTAAAATTGAAATGAGTCAGTTTTTTAATGGAATGCTTCAATGGTGAGAAGCTGACTGAAAAAAAATCATAAAAATGCTGATATTTTCCTTTTTTTTCCTGAGAAGATGAGAGAGATATGAGAGAAGAGCAGCGCCACCTGAAGATAAAGAAAATGCAGCAGCACTTTTCAGTGGTGCACAATCCTATTAGAAAATAAATGGCGCATTAACTATAGAGAAGGACAAATCCCTTTTTATGACAACGTGGACGGCATTCAGGCTACTTGTCTATAAACGAACCAGTGTCAAGTATAGAGAGACAGAGCCCATAAAGGTGATGATGCCAAGACACAAAGTTCTTGATGGAATTGAAACAACGTTTACGAAGTGGCAGAGATTTGAACCTTGGTCTGGACTTCCATATGTGAAAAGACTTTTACTTCCACCAAACAAAAGGCACAAAGTATGACGTTGCTGCTAAACAACACTAGCAACAACAGTTGTGGGTTTTGCAGAGAGGTTTCTTCTCTCTGCTGCCAGTTTCTGTCAAAACTGCATCTATGAATGAGCTGTTCATGTCATTATCCATCCATCCATTCATGTTCTTCTGTTTATCCACAGTCAGGTCTTGGTGGCAGAAGGCCAAGCAGGGCATTCCAGATTTCCCAATCAAGATCCTCCTGGGGGATCTAAAGGCGTTCCCAGGCCAGATGAGATACGTAATCCCTCCAGAGAGTTGTGTGTCTGCCCTGGGGTCTCCTTGCAGTTGGATGAGCCTGGAAAACCTCCAAAGGAATCAGATGCTCGGGGAACCTCAGCTGGCTCCTTTCAGTGTTAATTATAAATGACTCTATCCTGAGCTCCTGACCTTATCTCTAAGGCTGAACCCTGCAGCTCTACTGAGGAAATTTATCTCAGCTGTTTTCGTTTCGTCTTTTTGGTCTCTACCCAGACCTCAAGACCACAGGTGAGGATGGGAACGTAAACCGACCAGTAAATCAAGAGCTTTGCCTTTTGGCTCAGCTCCCTCTTCACCACAACAATCAGGTACCATCTGTCCATCACTCATGAACCTGTTCTCTTGGGGTAGCAACTCACCCCCAACCCAGAGGAAGCAGTCCACCATTTTGCAGCAGAGAACTCTTGCCTCAAACTTGGAAATGCCGACTTTAATCCAGGTAGATTCCACTCGGCTGCAAACTAACCCACTGAAGGTTACGGTTTGATGAAGACAATCACATGAAAAAGCAGCAGACAAGACTGAGGTTACATCATGATCCTAAGTTTTCTCTGCTTTCAGGTTGTTTCTGTCTGAATACCATTTCCTGGCAACTCCCAACAGTTTACACCACCTCAGGAGCTTAAACACCATAGATAGCAGTTATTTTCCAACTTAAAGGCAAGCCAAGGCAAGTTTATTTGTATAGCACAATTCAACACAAGATAATTCAAAGTGCTTTACATAAACATTAAAAGCAGCAAGACAGAAAAAAAAGGACGATAAAATGTCTTCAGACTACAAGTAGAACTGATATGTGTCAAACAGGTAGCTTTTACTTTCTTTTCACGAAGCTGTGAAATAAAAAAAAACTAAGTACTGTAGTTAGTGACTGAGAAGAAATAATCATGTAGCTGTAGTAGATGCTCTTCATGAAAGAAGCCGGGTTGTTTGGTGAGAATACTGAAACATTTTTTCTCGAATCAAATCAACAAAACCCACTGAAAATGACAGAAAACTCTCCATCCTGCCGTGACACCCAAACACATGACTCCTGTCATTTCAATTTCGAGTTAAATTGAGTTCTTGACCCTGCAAACATCGCCCTAGGATTTCATCTCTTTTTCTCTAAGTGTCACCGTTCAGGCTGACAAAAGAAAAACAAACTGGCAAAAATATCTGTTCTGTAAGACCACTGAAATCAAATCAGTTCTATTTTGACCCTGCAGCAATCCGTCCACCAAAAACCACCGAAATGTGGCGACAAGTTGGTGAAAAAAATCCACCGCAGATGGAGAGAAAAAGCTACTCAACGCCCCTAAAAATCAGATCAAAAGGTGTACGTAGGTTCATTTCATAACAATGCTAAACAGGACGAGTAATAACTGTACATTTGAACTTATTAGATGAGAATCCATGTGCTCAGGTTTCATGAAATATTCAGCCCTGCAGCAAAATGCTCGGTGCCTCGAGTTGGAGCTGGGTAATTAGTCTCAGACTGTGTTGTCACCTTCTCCAGAGATCCCTGCTCCCTCCTCAGCTGCGGCTTTCCTCTCTCTCCACCTCCTCCTCTGGATCTCTGGGTCTCTTTATCGTACGCAGATAACTCAACACTTCCTGCGCAAATTAATTTCCAACATGACTCCGACCTGATTGGACTCGCCTGTCAGGCCGCGGATGTTAATGAGCCCTGACGTCTTTCTCACAAAAGCACGGGAATTACTAATATAGCTACAACATGAGAGCGACCTCAACCTCCCTGAACAACACACACACACACACACACACACACACACACACACACACACACACACACACACACACACACACACACACACACACACACATGAAGACGCTGAACAGTGTGGCGGCTCTAGAGGGTCTGTTAACGATAATGGGAGTTTAGCTTGAGGCCTGCTGGAGGCTGCAGAATGCATCCAGCTTGTCGTCACTCGTTCCATCCATGTTCAGCACACAGGGAAACACTTTAATCATCACTTCCATCGCTGCCTGTATTGTCACAAATAAAGTCATATGACATTGCTGGTGTTCAGTTATTTGTTTTCCCATTACGAAGGAAATTTGGATCAAAATGCTTGAATATGTCATGAGAACAAAACTTCTTACGAGTCACGTCTGTACTTCCAGGAATAAAATCTGTTATTAGATGTCATTAAAGAGCCCATATTATGAACAGTTTTGGGAAAACAGCTTAGGATTTTTAGCAAACACAAGCAGCTGGATGATAAGACGAGTGGCGAAAAAAAGCCAATTGTTCATTCAGACACACTTTAATTGACGTAAAACTGAAAAGTAGTTACTAAAAGTTCCCTCATTGCACAAGAAAACACAACTACAGGCAGTGTGGTTGGTCAAAGATGAATCGGGAAGTCACCTACTAATCGATTAGGATAATAATTTCATAATTTGCACTGACAAGCTCATATTTTGCACATTTACAGGTGAATAATTGTATTTTGTGGGTCTACCAGGACATGTTCTATAATAATGAGAAGGAGAAGAAGAAGAATGAAGTGTTAAGAAAGTATTTTAATGTATATGTGTGGATATTTTTTAATCAATCTTTGTTTTTGATACAGATTTCTCAATAATCCTCCTAATCAGCCAGATTAAAACTAATTGGATTTTAACTTATCATCTGATTTCTTTCTGTTTTTATTTTAAACTACAGAAAAAACAAACTGAGGGTACTTGTGGTGTGTTGACTCTGTGGGAGCAGAAAGCTCTTTTTTTATGTTTCCACTGACAGATTTCTGGCCTGGAAATAAGATCTTAAACCGCTGACACCGAAACACCTCACGGTTAACGGATGATTTAGACCCCCAAAACTCTTGTCAAACATATATTTCCTCGATATATATTAATAAAAATCATAAAATAAAAACACACTCAGCAACCGCATACACAGTAAATTACATTATAAGTCCCTGGAGTAGCACATTAATCAAGCTGCAGCTCCGGCCTCCGTCTAAATGATCCATACATCACTGCAGCACATTCCCTCGCAGTGTTTGGATGTTTGACTCAATGAACAGGCTTGTGCCAGCATCTCCACAAGCAGCTCTGCAGCTCACTTAGCTGAGTTGGCATCCTGCTGTTGTGACCCAAATACAAGCCTACTGCCTGTCTGCTGCGCTCTGATTGGCTGGGGGATGACATGAGAGAGAAGGTGGAGGAGGGGATGGATGGAGGGATATATCTACTTCCATCCCGAAGAAGTAGAAAATCCACACATTTGTGTCCGGTGTATCTTCAGCTGCCTGCTGAATGACTCAAACATATGTGAAAGAAGACGCTTGTTTGTGTGTGTGTTTATTTTTAGTGCAACATCGTGTGTTTACTCCCTATAATTCCTCATTCCAGCAGAGGAGGAAGCAGCCTTTAAGGTTGAAGATGCGGCGTGAAATACAGAGACTCCTGAGCCTCTAAGTTAGCGGCAGGGCTCAGACTTTTGAATTTTGCTGCAGTGTATTAACAAAAAGTGTTTAAAATTAGAAGTCTGCCTTAACCTAAATCCACAAAAACAGCTCCACGTTGCTAAACCTCTGCTCTTCAGCTGGAAGATTCCCTACAATCAGCCGTCTGCTACAGTCCTGAAGCAGTCAGAGTTCCATTCCTACCAAAACTTATCAACTCCTGGCAGGCAGTGACGCTGCCACTGAACATCAGGAGCATCGATACATGAAATTTCACCAAAATGTCACTAAAAGGCAAGTCCAAAGAAGTCTAGACACCAAAAAACACCACAAACATCCCTACACACTCAAACACTTGCAGGTAAACATCATCCTCTACCGAGACATTTTTAAGTTTCGCCCAAAAACTACCTTTAGGACAAGTGCAAAGTCTTTCACACCTCATTTCCTGCGCATTCAGATGTTTTAATTTTCAAACAGGTGTACCAACCCGGAGGCAGGAGTGGACCATGTGTTTTATGCATTTGAGCAAGAGTCTAACAAACACACACACAAAAGACAGCTTTTAGGTGGGATTCCAACCATGTCAATGGGGAAAAGATGGAACTGCACAGTACTAGCCCAAAACCTAGATGCTAGTTTATTAAGTACAATTATTCATTCTAAAATGGGGGACAACGGGGACTCATTTATTCTAATTTACACCTCTGCTTCTCAGTCAACCAAAAAAAATCTTGGTTACGAAAAGATAAGTTTCGCTTTACTCATCCAGGAGGAAATTGTTTAATTCATGGACTTAATTGTTGACTGAAATTGGACAAACCAATTGTGAATGAATGCATCACCTCTTTTAATTTAAGGCTCAATATGCAACTTTAAAAAAAAAAAAAAAAAACAACCTTTGGCTCCCTTTCCTTCGGTGTTCTTCTGTTTTTCTTATTTATATTGTGTATGTAGACTGTATACCTCATCTCTTCAGTTTTGTTTTCTTGCTTTTCTTACTGTAACTTTGCTGCTGTGACATTGAAAATGTCCCCGTCTGGGGCTAATAAAGGATATTCTATTATATTCTAACATATTTATCATGCAGGAAATACAGGTACACAGTGTGTTATTCTTCTGGCAATGTGTTCAGCACATTTAATGTAAAATAAAATAATGGATTCTACATTACAGTGCCAAGTAGAGTCACATCAATTTAGAAAGCCCTGTTTCTAAATCTTAAACCAATGGACCGGTCACAGGGAAAAT
This sequence comes from Acanthochromis polyacanthus, assembly GCF_021347895.1. NCBI lineage: Eukaryota > Metazoa > Chordata > Actinopteri > Pomacentridae > Acanthochromis > Acanthochromis polyacanthus. The sequence continues at coordinate 38,164,260 of NC_067114.1, read as the reverse complement.
AAAATCAACAGATTATCTGTAGACTAACTAAATGAGCCCCAGTGCACTTTACCTGTTAGCCTTATTAGAATAAAAGAATCCTAATCAACATAAAGACACGATGTTGGCCATTAATTTGACCAACACTAAAGACTTCTTTGACACAGTGTCAGTCAGTTTGGACTCCAAATAAATGTACAATAAAAGTTAAATAAGTTTGACCGAGCATTAACTATTAGGTTGGACCAGCTCAAATATGCAGAAATAGTTTGTCTGTTCTTCTTGTCGCCAAAAATAATAGATTAATCCTGGAAGACTGTTGATGTCAAGCTTTTCTTCTCACTAAATTAACACTGGAGCTTGTCAGACTAATAAAGAGTTGGTTGGATTAGAGTAACCTTGCACCAGTTGACCTACAGGCCTACAAATTAGTAACATCTTACTTTCCCTTTCCCAGGAAACCAAGTTCAAAAATGTAACCTGACCTCTGATAGCAGAAAATCAGAAAGATTTCTTTATCATCTCCATCCATGAGCTGAGACAGATAACAGAAATGTGTCTTGTACTTTAAAATCATGAGTGGAAGTTGAGATCTGGGAAAAACATTGGCAAAAATATACAGTAAGTTAGTCCAAAATGGATTTTTAATAATATAATAAACTAAAATTATGTGGAATATTACAACTGCAATATAATATCTTATCTAATGTATAGTGCACTTTACCAGGCTCTCTGACAGAATATATGCAGCGGTTTATTATATTTTAGGTGTAGCAGCTTTCTTTTATGTTATTTTTACCTTAAATATATGTATTTTTATATATAGGAGGTATTTCGTTCTGATTGTGCATTTTTTTGCTATACGTCTATCCAAAATGATAGTAAGGGACGTACAGAGTGAGATGATCAACAGCTACAGCTACTCAACTGGGTCTGTTTGTGTGAAGCTTTATGTTTTGGTACCATCAACATTTCACAGCGCAGTAAATCTACTTTCACAAAGCATATAAGATTATAATGTTCAGCACATGCAGGGTCATTACAGAGGCTGTAATCTGTGGGGCTGCTGAGCGACACAAAGAGGCGCTTCTAATATTGTGTCCACCCTGTGTGTTTATACCGAGCGCTGTCGAGCTCGCGGCAGACTGTCGGCTCAGCACGGCAACACAATCGCAGACGGACACACACCTCAGAGGGCCGATGATGCACGTAGAGTCGGTGTGTGTTGATGCTCTGCAGCTCCCCAAGGCCACAGACCTGCTGAGTCCAACAGCTGCTCAGAGTCCAGCGTTCAGCCACAGTGCGTCTGTGTTTGCTGGTGTGTGTCTGCAGCCAACATGGTGTCAGTGACAATGAACTGACTATCAACACCGGCGATGCCCTCCCTCTCTATAAAACACACACTCGCAGCACGACAGCGTGTTCAGTCGAAACCCAAACATCCCAGCCGCAGAGCTTAGCAAAGAGTGTCAATCGATACGACACAGAGCTCACTTAAGCATGCATGTACACACACACACACAAACGCACACAGACATACACAGATCAGTAATGGAGCTCCAGTCTCTCTGGCCCAGCGCCGGCACAGAGGATCAGTCCTGCTCTGAGGGAGAATGAAAGGCGAGATGAGACAAGAAACCTCTCATGGGCGAACATTTGCACCCTAATTGACACCGAGTCAACTTAATGCTTCTTTATGTGATTCCTCTATTGTTAACACTGAATCAGAAAGACTGTCCCTCAGGCCTTGGTCAATTCGTTTCAGCGGAACGGCCACGGTCAGTGGATTCGCTCGTTAAAGCAAAGTAATCCCGAGTCTGGGAAATTAACTTTATAATAATGTGCAGCATCCAATACGATAACTCTTCTAAAAATTACAATATCCGCTTGTGACAACAGCACTATCCACTTATTTTCTGTTAAAACCATGCTTCTGCTTTTTTCAACATTACTTTCGATATGAACTCTGGTTGCTGGTGTTACAGTAGCATGTTTTGCAGACCCGACATCCACGCCAACCTTCTCCTGCCAACACTGACACAGTTCACAATATGAGCTTCAAATAAAAACTAAAATGGTGCCTCTGAAATAGGGCTGCAGTTGATTCAATATTGCAATTACAACTTCAGCTTTCCACAATTAAATGAACACGATAAATTCCAATATTGACATTTTAAATACTTAATAGAAGCAACCCATGCAGACAAAATGACCGTCTTTCAACTGGAGTAAATCTGACATTAGAACACCTTACTTCACTCTTTGCAAACCAGTTTTTGGTCACACAGCTGTCTGAGTTGCACAGCAGTAACTGAGTGGAGACTAGAGGCTTCTCCATGCACATCTGCCTGGCTATCATGCGAGGCATTCAGGTAACATCAGTAAATTGCCCTTAACATGGCAGCAATATGCACTGATGCACTATGCAGCTGATAGCATCATCTACTAATACAAAAACAGCCACCTAAGAGTAAAAGCAGCAAGTTTTCGAGTTATTTTAGTTTATCAGCACTCGGATCAAAGAAAAAAATTTGATATACAGAAACATGCTGAATACTGGATCCTAGAATCAGTCACCTGCTATTCCCTAAGGTCTCTGTCAGATCATTTTAAAGAAATGGGGAACATGAGTGGATCAGTTTGCTCAGAAATTTTAAGTTCAACTTTGGTGAACACATGACTTTGTGCAAGTCACCTCTTGAGAACTGGTCAGGAGGACTAATCTTTAAGGACAAAGAGAAACTAGAGAGTCCAAAAATTCACTGATAGCAACTGTAGCAGTATCTATTGTCTTTAGATTTGTGTTTAGGCACTTCTGTAAAATTCTGTAAAATTTAGGTTTATTATTAAAAAACAACTCAAAAGTGGCTTGAGACACGATATGTTTGTTTACATCTAATAAAAAAAAACACCATCAGTTCCTAACCTTGATAAAAGTGAGCTTTTTACACCCACCATCCACCCCAACCTCCTCCTGCATTAAATATGGGGGGTGCTATTTTATATAAATATGCTTTGTCAAATAAGAAACAGCTTTCTTCTTTTTTGTATCAAGTTTTCCACTTAACAAACAGTCTGGCCACAGCTAACAGAAGATCCACAAATAGGACCCCAGTGGTACTACAACTACAGTAACTACTTCTCTGTGCAATAACACAATTAGAACTCTATAATTATCTATGACCCTTATACTTACATTTGTATTTTCCTGGTACAATGTTTTACATTTACGTTTTAATTTTTTCTACTTAAGCTTACATTTTTATGACGTATTTTTGCTTATGTTTATCCTATATGTTTCCTATGGCAGTAATTTCTAAGACAAAAGCAATTTAGTACCTGGGATCAATAAAGTATCACTGATACTCTGACTGTAGATGAATTCATAGCATCTCTCCAATGGCTGTGTGTGATACAGTGAAAATGAAACACAAATCTGACGCTTTCTTTTTGTTGTTTTTCATTTAGAAACCAGCGGTACAGCAGAAGAACTCTACACTATAGCCCTGGCACACTATCAGACCCTATAATCAGCTCGCTATACTGAACCTTTTCTACCTTTCATTCAACCCGCCTCTGCTTTTTTTTAAATGTATTTCAGATTGCTGAGTGCATTAAAGAATTAACAAAGGAAAGAAAAAAGCAGCATGCACACATTCACGCACACATTAAGGCTGTATGTGAAAGCACACAATACGCATGGTTTGGCAGCACTTCCCATTCAACAGAGCGAACACATGCTCAGCGGCTTCCTGCTTCTCTGTCGGTCTTTCTGCCGGAGGCTGCAGAGGTGATTCCTCTACTCCCACCATGATGTCTTCAGAGACACTCAGCTATTTTTAGATGCCTCTTTCATACGCACTCGCCATGCTCCTGACGGATCACCCTTTCAGATGCCCAGCCAGTGCTCAGTCTTTTATACAGATCCTCTCCATCACCACATTCCTCTGCACCTCTTTTGTTTTCTTTCCTCTAGAGAGACAAAACCATTCTTTTTCCTTTTTTTTATCACAACAGTCTTGATGATTTCTTTTGCTCGGTGACATTTTGTGAAAGACTTGACGGAGTAAATTTGTCAAGGTCAACGAGAACGAATCACCTAGCAGTGGTGTGAGTGTAACAGATGGTGTGAGTGGGCATCATAGCTGGCATCAAAATGTCACTTTTAATAAGATTTATTGATGAAATAAGAAAAGAATTCAACCAAAAGATGAAAAAGATGTCAAGCACAGTGACAGGTTCTCTACAGCGGCTTCCATGTCACCTTATTACATCACTTGATCACCCCTAGAAGTAAAAATCTTCCCACATTTAGCTTCTGATATCAGTTACTTAGAGAGTTTAGGTGGACTGGGACCAATCTGTGCTGCTCTGTGGTTTTTAGGGTCATTAGTTATTTAGCTGAAGTCCCTAACTGTCAAAAGAAACTCGATGAAACTCTTGTTTTATGATGCAGCTGTTAAAAATGTCAACAGGTTTGTGTTTTAGTTAAGGCTGCACAGTTAGCCCCATAATTAAATTAAGATGATAGACTGTGAAACTGACATTTAAAATGCTCCACTCATAGAAAACAGCCCATGTAGATAAAATCATTTAGTTTTAACTTAGGCAAATCTAACATTAGAACATCTTATTCCACTATTCTGAAGTAATTTTTGGTCTCACACCTATCTGAGTTGCTACACGGCTTTAACTAAGTGGAGACTAGAAGCTTCTCTGTGCAAAGTGGCCTAGATAGCTTGTGAGGCATTTAGGGAACATCAGTGAGTTGTAGTGTTTATTAATATCCAGATGTAAAGTGGGGCATTATGGGTAAAATTTAATTCATCTCTTCCTCTAGGAAATGCTCTGAATTCAGGTGAAGATTATTTTAAATCTTATTTTGGTAGAAAGACTTGCACATTAGCAGGAATGTAGCACAACATGGTCTGTTTATTTGAATGTAAAGGGCAAGAATAATAATTTTGCCCCTACAATAAAAGAATAATCGTCATATGTTGCCAAGTACTTGCTCAAAAGGGTTATACAAAGGAAACTCCAATTGCTTTGAGATAACATTTATTGTGAAGTGCACTATATAAATAAAACTGAATTGAAACTGATAATGATATTTGATCAAAATATTCATGACTATCTTCTTCATATTAAAGTAAACAAACTATTTCCATCATATTTGGTTTGGTAGGATCTGGTCACCCCAAGAAGGTTTTAAAACGGCATTAGTGATTGAGTTTGCCGACGGATAAACAGTTTTTCTTGTGTTTCTCATCTTTCTGCTGTTGATATTCTGAAAAGACTGATGCAGTCTGCTTGAAGGTGCTTTGCCTTTGAAATACTTTTCATGTGCATCTGAACTGAAAAGAGATAGTTTGTTTTTTCAGGTTTAAATTCCTGCCAAAACGCATTTTGAATTTCAAAGTGTTCAAGGCACTATCAGCATATAGAGCAGGTAAACTAAGCTGAAGAAAAGGCATGTGTCTGAGGTGTCATAACAAATGAATACAACAGAATCTAAAGCAGTTTACAGGACTGTGGCCGTACAGCTGCTGTGGATTTAAAGTCCTGCCTCAGGAAACTTCTCACTAACAAGAGGTGCTCAGACTGGACCATCTCCAAGGTCAGCAGATTTCAATTTGTGAGGAAACAAACAAAAAAAAAAACACTGAGAGGAAAAAACAGAAAAGAAGATGATGAGAGAGAAAGGAGTTGCTGGTGAGTCGCTGTTGTCGCCATGGTTTCTGTTGGGTGTTGTGAGGAATGTGCTGTTTGACTCGGCGTGTAGGCGTCGCTGCCGCCACCGCCACCTCTGAAGAAACTGCAGCTCACAATGACACCACTGTCAGCAGGACGCAAACAAACCAGCATGGCAGACGAGCGAGCGGTTCTTTTTGCGGCGGTCAACAGCGAGTGGTGCGCAGCATGTTTTAGGCAGGCCAGAGCTGACAACCAACAGTCCGCAGTTTTCCTTCTATTTCCTCTTTGTCAAGATATTTTTTGGCTTTATTGGTAGGACAGCAGTGAGAGACAGACAGAAAAGTAGGGAGAAGAATGGGAGAAGGACCTCCAGCAAAGTGCCATGAGCTGGATTCAAGTCATGACCGCTGCGTTGGCCACATATAGTCTCTGTTTATGGGCCGCCCGCTCAACCCACTGATCCATCTGGGCACCTTCTATTTATTTTTTAAAGTAAGTCGAAGTAGATCCGGAACAAATGATTTAAAAAAGACAATAGCAAGAACACTCCAGAACCACAAAATTAACTTTATAAATCTACTGGAGCGAACCTGTCAGCTCCTGTCCATATATTTTCGTATTATTTCGGTTCACGGTTAAATCAAGGTCTTTTAATTCCAATTAAGGAGAATCATATGGTGCTCTGATGTTTCTGTATTATGTTTGATGTGGAAGAACTCGACCAACCTGCACAGATCTTTGACCTCAGCTTCATTTAGCACCTTGTTCTCTCACTTCATACAACAGCCTCCAACATGATCCCAGAGTGCACTTCAACCCTTACTGCCCTCTTGGTACAACCCACACACAGATCCACAGCTTTTTACTTCAGCCCGGTCTAAAAAAAAAAAAACACGTGGAGCAGCTAAACTGGTTCATTTCACAGAACATGCCCAAAAACTGTGGGACATTTATGTTTTTAAGGGTTACTCTTGCGGCCAGACTTGTCATCTGAGCAAAACAGAAAAAAACAGAGCTTTGTGTTTTGTTACTTTACTTTACTTTTCTCAAACTGCTTTAGATGTCAAGTCGTTTGGATGCCTGTGCTTAACCCCAAGCAATTTCACAGCGTAAACATACAGCAAACAGAAAACAGCGCCTGAAAAGCATTTGCATAGGTGTATTCTTACCCAATAATGATCTTCTCCTAAACCCAATAAGGTAGATTTGTAGCATAAACAACTGCAAAAAAAAGTGAATGAAATAGCAAGCAAAAATGTCAAATAACAGATTCCACATGACACTCAAACCCTAGTTTTGTGGGTGAATATCAGCCCTCCTGCTTACTTACAGGCAACTTTCCACTGCAGAAACAGTTCCAAACAGCCTTCCTTTGTAAGATTTGACAATTACTTTAATTCCAAGTGTACCAAAACAATGACTAATAACAGCTACTGGACATAACTACAATTCCATAAGCGTTCATTATGTTATCCTGGAGGATGCTGGAGAGGATACAACTGCTATACGAAAAACACATCAAGAGCGAAAAACATCAAATTTAACATCAATACCCAAACAGCAACTTTCCAGGGACACTCAGAAGTAGCAACGCTGGAGTAGGTACAGCTTTCTGGCCTAAAAACAGCCCTTAAACAGGTTGTACAGGGACAGTTCTTGTGTTCACAACAAGCACAAGGGTTCAGGCCAGTAAGTTACAGTAGAAAACAGCTTTTTATGTTCTTTTTTAAAGTGAAAGAAATGCACAATTCACATGTCAAGGACCAGGCCAAACGGAAAAGAACGTGAGCGTCTCACATTTCATTGCCTTTATAGTGGAGTTGATGCATCTTGTGCTGTTGACCAACACATCTGGGTGTCAAACAGCATTGTTTATTCCATTTTTAGGCCTTCCTGAACACACATAGTATCTATTATCATACAAATTGCTGCATTTCTTGTAGCCAATCCTAAACACCTTCCTCATAATGCCACAAAATGAAAGCTGGTGACTTGTGATTGGGCCCTGCAACAGAGTGGCGACCTGTCCAGGGTGTCCCCTGCCTTCGCCCGAGTGAGCTGAGATTGGCTCCAGCACCCCCCTGCAACCCTAGTGAGGATAAAGCGGTGTATAGAGAATGGATGGATGGATGGATGGACTTGTGATTGGTCTGTTATGTGTCTTTGCAAAATCCCAATTTAAAAAATCCCTTTCTAATTGCCAAATCTTACATTGAGTATCATATTAGACAAAATGTAATGTATTCTATACCTAGCATGAATCAAAAGGAAGAACCCCGAGCTTTAAACCCTTCAAAAACTATTAGCACCGATTAATGTGGCAGATTAAAGCACATTGTGAGGAATGTATGATATAATGACACGAGGCTGCAGCACTGAGCTCTTCAAGCACCAGGTGAAGACAGGGGAGGTGTTTTCATCGTGCAGGAATTCCCTCACCCCACTCACCCCACTCACCCCCTCACTGCTCAGAAACTCATAATGAGCTGAGACTATCTAAAAACACGCCATCGCTGCTGGGAAACGATGAAAGCAGCGTTTTCTCCCTGCACCATGAGAGTCGGCAATAAGGCTCCCTGTCTGCAGACCTAGGCGGTCATCACATGCACACACTGTAATTCTGACTGGAGTGGCTGTCTGATCGGCTAATTATGACTCCGAGGACTCGGCTGCTCCGTGACTAGAGGCCAGGAAGCCATGTTCTTAATTGTTCAGCTTTACGTAAGAAAGCGAGGCGAAGCTAAAGCGACTCAGGCCAAGATGAGCCAGGAAATGACTGGTATGATATAACTTCCACTATGCGAGCATTGGGAGTAAAGGAATAAAAAAAAGAGAGAGAATTAATGCACAGAATAGAGAAAGAGGACAATCGAGATGAAGACCTTTTCTCACTCGCTCATCTCTGGGAATGTCCGATCGATGGTAATCTGATCGGTGGAGCCTTTTCCCACAGCAGAGAACGAGGAGAGGAGAGGGGAACTGTCACTTTAACTCAATAACTCGACATAACGGAGACAGATAGACAAACAGAGGAGGAGGAGGGTGAACGAAACCAGAGAGGCAATGATGATTTCTTACATGGAGACTCCATCGGCTTAAAGGAGCGACTGTAGCATGTGAGTGAGTTCATTTGTGCAGCTGATTGGAGAAGTAGAACTGGGGGTGACTGAGAGGGAGGAGTTACAGCAGCTATGACTCATGCTGGGCTGCTTTTCCACCGCAAGACTGATAGAATGAGTGCAGAGAACAGAGGAGAGGAGATGTAAGGACAGGAGAGGAGCGGGAGAAGAACAAGGATTCGAGGAAACAAGTAGAAAGGCGTAGTGGGGAGAAGACGGGATGAAAGGAAAGAAGCAAAGTAAAACGAGGGAGAGCAGAAGGCATGAAACAAGGAACGGAAAAGAAAAAAGAAAAAAGGAACAGTGTTAAAAGTATATGCATTAAATGGTTGCCATCACTTCTTTTATCACAAACATTGAATGCGAGAAATGCGTCGCTCTTGGTATTTAGAACACATGACTCCAGAAAAAGAACTTTTGAAAGCTGCTTTACATAGACAAAGATGTTTCAACCATAAACTGATGCAAAGACAAACTGGTGCATGAAAGTTCACCAGAAAGCAAGACGCTGCTTAATGTTAAAGCAGAATCTACATCCGTGTCCATCATTATGCTTCATATTGGACAAACTGCACCAACTAGCAGCCCAGAAGATGCGTAATCATCCATTCTGATTACTGATTAACAGAAAGTGATGCAGATTACGTTTCAAAGCATCTTGCAGTCATGTGAAATTTGTATTTTAATTTGTACAACTGCTTTTTTAAGCATACATCTGAGAGTAGATACAGTTTAGGTAGATGAGGACTAAAGGTCTTGCCTATGGTTCCGCTCTCTGACTGAGAGATGAACCACGGATCTCCTTTGTCAAAGTCAGTGGTGTTAGTCACGGAGCTTTCCAGCTGTCCAACATCACTGCTCCACTAATGATTAGCATCTTAAGAGCTTCAGTAGAACTTCTCTGGTAGGTTTTTGAAGATGTTTCCACTAACTGAAGTCAGAACTGAAGAAGTCTCTTGGATAAGCGGTGAGACATCTTCAAAAAAGAGACGTCTGGTTGCTTTCTACTGAACCTCTTAAGACGACTATGACCCAAATAACCAGCCCGGTCTCACGGGTTTCGCTCGTGGTGAGCGGCACGAAAAACATGACGACATCGTGTTGGTGCGCACGAAACCGAAACAAAAACTGACGTGACAGTTTCACGAATCCCCGTGAGACCGTGTTGAAATAACTGAGAATCTACAAAGACTTACAGAATATCATGTCAATCAGGTAGCTTTGGTGTTCAAAGCTAAACAAATCGCAACGAAAATGGAAAAGTCTCAGAGCCAATAAAATAACGATCCCACATGGGGCATGAACCCAGTCTCCTGGGTCACAGTCCAGAAAACGCTGTCATCAGCATCACCTCCAATTAGTTTTGTTTTTTTTACTTTTTCTGTCGTATTTGTCTGATCTATCTCTCTACCATTTAATCCAAAGATAACAAGCTAGGAGGTGGAGGAAGAGCCCCGCAAGCTACTAGTACATCTGTGGAGGTGATAACAACTGAAACTGATTTAAAGAGATGATAACATCCCATTACACAGATAACATTGAAGTCCGGTATTCCTGAGTGTTGAGGAAGGATATTAGGATACTGATCAACACTAACGGCTTCTAGTAACCTTCTGAACCTCAAAATCTGCTGGCAGGTTTGAAAGGCATGCATTTTATTTATCTTATAAAAAGTACAAATCAATGAATTGTTTTTTTTTTTTTTAAAAAGCACTCTTTATGAAAGCCAAAAAATATAAAAAATTAGACAGAATTGTTGGATTATCAACTTTGAACTACTCATGCGCCCCTTTATTAAAGATCCTGATTAAATCTAAGCTTTAAATTTTGATATTTCAGCAAAATTTCTTTATTCTGCACATCTCATTTAAACATAACACACTGAACAAAATCATGATGAACATGAGCATGTTAAAAAATGTAATTAAGAACAACAACAGAGTAATAATAGTGGATTTTATACAGCCTGTTAATTTTCTTCTTGTAGCGAGACTTGACGTGTTTTAAACACTACAATTCCCATCATGCTTTGGGGGATGTGTGATATTTGTTGGCTGCTAAACTGGAGTCTTCTTTGGTAAATTTACATCATCACACTACACTGGCTGTTTGTTATTCCAGTAAAGTATCTGTACTAATGTGGTTCAGCTGAGTTAATCAACTGACTGAAACTGGTGCGTTTAATACCGATTAATCTGACTTTCTGTTTTTATGAAGACAAGATGCTTTTTTGCTGCTGCAGAAATAACAAAAAGAGCAGTTTAGTTTTATGATATGACATTAAAAACATCCGTTTCAAGGATCTATTCAAACATTTGTGATGCGACAGGATGGAGAGCAGACAGAGTTTACCTTATGTCTCCTCTGAAAACACAAAAACATGGTGCGAGAAATAAAAAAAAGGAGCTTCCCTGGTATCATCCTTCGCACTCTTTCTCACCACTGAATGCAATTTAATTACCTCACCCCCTCTCATTTCCTCCCTGCTCCCTGAGGAGGGGAGGAGAGGAAGATGAGAGCGATAGAAAAGGATAAAGACTGAAAGAGGGCTGACGACGCTGCGAAGAGGAGGATAGTCTTCTTTCTTTTTTTATTTAATCTCATACAAGTGTTCATAGTAATAAAGCCTGATGAGTCACAGGGATCATCCTGTCTGAAGATACTAAGACGCTAAAACGACAGGACAAAAGGGAAAAAAGGAGGTGAAGAGGAGGGATTCTTTTCTTCTGTTTTGGAAGAAAGCGATTGAACTTGGTGTGAAAAATGTAAATACAGAGAGAATAAGAAATGTTTGTGACGCACATCTGGATTTACTAAATACAGGCGACACCAGTTTGTCTCTGCATCGACATTTATCATAATTTTCATGAATGACTAACATGTGGAAGTGAACTAAGCCAGTGACAGGTGCAATTTAAGGTTCTGCAGGGCAATTTTATTCATTTATCTCCAAAATTATTAACACTGGAGGGTTTTAGCCACAATATTTATATTAGTTAGGTTCTGCCATTTATAATACAGTAGAGTCTAGCTTTATTATTGCATTAGTTATAGTATTCTCTATAATTAATAACACTGTAGGGTCTCAGCCTTAATATGTATTATATTTGGGTAAAGCAGTATTTTATTGAATTTCTGTGGGATTTAATCACTAATATGTAAATTATTCAGGTAAAATCACACCCGAAGCAACACTTAACTGCAATGTTTAGTCTTTTGTGGTGTATTTCATAAAGCCAACCATCGTATTTTTCAGTGGAAGGGATTTTGGTGTGGCGGCTGTTGTCTTAGATGTACTATATAACAACGTTGCACATTTATCAACTTGTTTTGTAGTTGAATTTGTTTTCATAATGAATCTAATTTGACATTTCTTGCACTGTAAAGCACTTTCTAACTTTGCTTTACAAAGGTGTTCTACAAATAAAGTCATTATTACTTACATTATTTTATTCATTTACTATGAAAATTAAGTTTCTGTCATGTTGCATTCTTGCTGAAATGACAAATTTGGAACAAAAATGCTTAAACTGAAGAATGCAAGAATCTCTCTGCAAGGATTTGTGATGTTAAAAACATCTTGACATATATGATTCGCTGACATGAAACTCTGAGAAGACATAGATTTGATGCTGCCTCGATTGGGCTTCATTTTGATCTGTAAACTCCTTTCAAAGAAACAGTCTTTATCTGTGTCACAGAGAGTTTTCCTGGTGTCCTCACACGACCTGAGGCCAGTCAGGGGACCTTTGTGTTTTTATTTTGTTAAATTCACTTTCCCGGGAGCTAAACAATGAAGTTTCACGCCTACAAATTCTGCTACTGAATTACTTGGATTTTCTTCCACGAACATTTCATCATAATTTAATAAGAAAGTGCACCGAAGCCGGAAAATCAGAAAATTAATGGGGCCTGCTCTGTGTGTAAAAGTCAGGCTTAATTGCATGTTGAGCCTAAAGGTTAGCTGTGGCAGGATTCTATATTTTCTTAATGTCAAAGGATTTCAGCAAAAAACAACAATAAGGGTATCTAATTAATAGATGTGTGTGTTTATATTATCTCTCTGAACCGTCCTGCAGCCCTAAATAATCACTAGAAGAGCAAATGTGGATAATTATGCCACTGAATATGGTCCCTGAAAAATGCAGTGCTTTCTCGTTGGAGTGGCATTTGCTAAAAACTACAGTGTCCAGCTACTTTATTAGCTTTTTTTAAAGAAAAAAAAAAAAAACATATTTAGCAGGATCGTTTCAGTAGGTACAAATAGCATCAGGGCAGGCAGGAAGTAATTCAAGACGGACCAACACATTGTCGTTGTGGCGTTTCATGAGATCTGTTGTCATTATCTGTCACAGATATCTGTCTGTCAACTTAAAAGGGAATGCAGGAGTGCTGAAAGGAGATGGAGGAAATCAAAGTTGACAGTTCACTATGAAATACTATGTCAACACCTCAAAATTTACAATAACGCAGTCAAACAAGCAAGAATCTCCCACTTCCAAAACCTAATTCATGACCATAAAAATAATCCTAAAGTTTTATTCTCCACAATCGATGTTTTAATAAACAAAAACTTTAAAAGATCCTCCAAGACACCGGATAACGCCCTTTGTGAGGATTTTGCAGACCACTTCAGAAGAAAAATCAATGACATAAGATCCAGTCTTTTATCCCAACTGCTTTTAACACCTGGATCATTGCCTGTACCTGAGGAAACCCTGGAGAGTTTTACCCTGGTTGATGCGAAGACACTTGGTCGAGTTTTCTCCCAGGTAAAGGCCACGACCTGCCTTTTAGACCCAATTCCCACACCGTTTTTTAAAACACTCTATGGATTCTTTGAGGAACAGCTGCTGTATTTGGTCAATTGCTCTCTTCAGACGGGTGTCTTCCCCACCTCCTTTAAAACGGCGGCGGTGAAGCCCCTTCTGAAGAAGAGTGATCTAGACCCTAATGTTTTAAATAACTACCGGCCTGTATCCAACCTACCATTTTTAAGTAAAATTTAAGAAAAACTTGTTCTTAATCAAATGAATGAATTTTTAAACTCGAAACATATTTTAGAGACTCATCAGTCTGGCTTTAGGAGGAACCACAGTACAGAGACAGCACTTTTAAAGATTTTAAACGACATCAGGTGTAATTTAGACAACCATAAACTCACAGTCTTGGTTCTACTAGATCTAACCGCCGCCTTTGATACAGTAGACCATCACATTTTATTAAATAGACTGAGGAACCTGGTCGGCCTCTCTGGTACTGTTTTTAACTGGTTCACGTCCTACCTCACTGACCGAAGTTTCTTTGTAAGTATGGATACATGTTCCTCAGGAACCCATAAGATAAAGTGTGGGGTTCCCCAAGGGTCAATTTTAGGTTCAACTCTTTTTAATCTTTACATGCTGCCCCTTGGGGACGTCATCAGGAGGCACGGCGTCAGCTTCCACAGTTATGCTGATGATACGCAACTGTACATCGCCGTGTCTCCTGATGACACAGTGGCTTCTTCCTCACCTCGGATTTCAGTGCCCAGCCATGTCTCCTCTGTACCTCTTACGGACAGATGGTGTATGTGGGTGTGTGTATGTTGGTATGTTTGTGTGTGTGGGTCTGTATGTCTGTTCGTATGTCTACGTATGTGTGTGAATGTATATCTGTGTGTATATTTGTGGGGGTGGGAGGTTTCGGGTTTTGGTGTTTGTGGTGTTATATTGTGGTGTTCTTGTTTTTATCCTCTGTGAGGCACTTTGTTACTGTTTTGTATGAAAAGTGCCATATAAATAAAGTTGATTTGATTTGATTTGATTAGCAATATCACCACATGTTTCTTTAGCATTCAAGATGGCTAAAATGCCAACTCTCAGGCCAAAGTGTGTGCATCGCTTCAGGAAAAGATCTAAGAATAGCAAAATTGTCCCTTCATTTGCCATCCGTGCAACAATTTTGCTTTCTGGTGTGTGCTGAGCGCTTCAGTCTCACAGCAATGCTAGAAAAACCTGTAGGTTTCTAGTCAGTTTAGTCCAAACAGCAGAGGTTTGATACCTTTAAGAGGTTTGGCGAGATGAAACTGGGCAAAAGCACAAAGAAGATCGGACTGGAAATGCAAACCACAAGCAGCCCAGCCGACTGCGGCTCTAAATGACACCCGTATTTTTCTTTAAAGTGACAATTGTGCCACCAGCAGAGAGACAAAGCATCCTGCCTGACGTCTGCAGCAGCTATGAGCTCATCCCCCCTCTCCTCCGCCTCCCTCCACCTTTATTATCTAGGCCTAAAAAAAGACACCACCCCCCCCTCCTGCACCCAACAAATATGCCCATTAACAGCTCAGGACACTGTGCACTGCCATTCAGCCTGACAGGAGGCTCACTGCTTTGAAGAGGAACAAATGATCACACTTTTTGTCTGGCGGCTGCATTTTATTGTCTGCGGCTGCTGCAGGGCCAGAGCTTGTTTGTCACAGAAAATTAGACGAGACGCATCTACGGGTAGATAATTTGTCATGTTAAAACAACATTCAATCAGAGGGATTTTTTTGTAAAACCTAAAATAACCTCAATTAAGTACTGGCTGGGGGCAATGAAATTATTGTCAGAAGAGCGAGAAGATGGAGTTGGATGATGAAATTTACAGATTCTAAATCTGAAAACTGCTCATTATAACATCAATCAATTCATTTACTTTTTGCTTGGAATGTGTTCTTTAAACCTGCAAAAAACGTTCAAAGTGCACAGATTATTTATTTACACATCCAGCAACATCTGTTTTTGGGTTTTTACCAAGTCTACAAATTGGCTCTTTAGATGCTAAATGCTCAAATAGAGCTGCTCATCTCTGAAAACAGCTTCCTGCAAAGAACTGCATTATGGTGGAGACCAAATATGGAGTTAAAACAGAGTGAAGATTCAGTAACTGCCCACAGAAAACTACATGATGGAAGACCAGAAACAAACCAAAAAAGAGACCAAAGTAGAGCTAAAAGAGCATCAATGTAGATTCAACACATGCCTCCAAAAAACTAAATTATAGTGGAGACAAAAACAGAGCTAAAATACACTGAGAAAAGAGCAACAAGAGAGAAAATATTCAGAACCGATTTCAACGCCTGCCTGCAGAAAATTTGATAAAGTGGACACCAGAAACAGAGCTAAAAGAATGCAAAAATAGAGCGAGAAGACACTAAAGAGAAAGCTAAGACCAAATATTCAGAATTCAGGTCAAGAACTGATTGAACACGAAACAAAGTGGAGGCTGAAAAAAGAGCTAAAACAGACCATGAAGATACAGAAAACAGAGATAAAAGAAAGTAAATGTTCAGACTTTGATTCAACGACTTCCTGCAGAAAACTATACTGTGGTGATGACCAACAAAAGAGCTAAAAGACATCAAAAATTTAGCTAAAGGCCCTGTCACACTCTAGCATATAGAGCCAGCGTATGAGGAACGTATCGAATATTTCGAAAAATTGTTTATACGCACAACTTTTCAGCATATGAGGTCAATTTTCGGTTAATGACCGTTAGAGTAACATGAGCCTAGCGCACCGTCAACGTATGAGTAGCGTATGTGATGTGATGTGTATTTGAGTTGGGCATATACCGACATATGAGTAACGTATATCAGCGTACCTCTGACGTATGAGAAACGTATGCAGAACGTCAGCCTAACGTATGAGGAGCGGACACAGCTGGTGATGCTGGGACCAACACTGTCCAGCAGTTCATCATACATTTCTGGAGGCATGCGTAGGAAGTTCCTGAAGGTTCTCTGATCTTCATTTCTCAATTCAACCATAAGCTGGTCATAAAGGCCAAACTGACACCGCCTTCCAATCCAAGGTTTCACCCAGATTGCACGTCTCATTCTACGCCTTCTTCTTCTGTGTCGAGCATACTCAACTGCCAACTGTAACAAATCTTGGTGATGTTGCTGCACAGCAACCTCTATCTCTGAACTGCTGGTACAAACTGATACAGATATGGAAATGTGGGACTTTATATACCCCCCATACGCTGGAAATACGCATGTAATACACATGGGATAAGTTGGCTGTACGCTCAGAACACGTTAGGCATAAGTTGAGTACGTTAGACTGTTGTTCGAACTACCATCATAACGTTAGCCATTCGTTAGACACACGTCAGACACACGTTTATTATACGCTCCTCTAACGCTAGGTTTCCTGACCCACTCAATTTCAACGTATGAGAAGCGTACTCGATGTATGTGTAATGTACCTTCAGCGCACCTCTAGCGTGTTCAGCGTATGAGGAACGTATGAGGAGCGTAAAATTCATACGTCGGCATACGCTGAAAATATTTGTGTATGTTCAAAAAAATTTTTGGCCGTCAGCGTACATCAGCGTATACCGACGTACCCCGGTGTACTAGAAACGTATTCCAGCGTACCCCTAGCGTGTTTCAGCGTATGTCAGCGTATGCCCAAAAAGTCCATACGCTCCTCATACGCTGGCTCTATACGCTAGAGTGTGACAGGGCCTTAAGAGAGCAAATAATCAGACTTGGATTCAAGAAACTGTCTGCAGAAAACAACATGGTCATGGAGATTGATAAAAGAGCTAAAAGAGACCAAGAAGAGTTGAAAATGGAGCTAAACGTAGTGAATATTTATACTTAGATTCAACAACTGAGTGTGTCGAAAAAATGTTCAGGAGGCTGTTTAACCAACAAATCAGTTTCAGAAAACCTGACTTGGAGACATTTTGCTGATGTCCAACCTGTTCAGTTTAAATATGCAGTGACAGTCATGCTGTCTTATCTCACACATCAATAAAAAGCGAGCGGAAGGAGGCACGAATGAACAAACTTCCAGTTTACCGCTGAAATGACATTTAGAGAAATGATATTAAGAGATAGGCAGCGCTACTTATTAGATTATGTGTGTGTTTGTCGACTAAAAACACTTTCTGTTCTGTCGGGAGGGAAAGCTTTCCAAAGGTCAGAGAGCTATTTTTCTTTTCTGCTAAATGTCTCAATCAAATTTAATCTCAAGATGGTACAGAGAGGCTGACATTTACAGCCCGTGTAGAACCAGCAGAACTTAAACGTGGCGGTGCTCCTCGGTATGTTCAGGGACGCTTTATTGGACACTGTGTAAGCTAATAAACAAACACAACGAGGCAATGCAGCAACACGAGGAGAGCTGCCCAGAATGCCTCGGTGAATGTGAATATTGGCTCTAAAAACAAGGGATGGCCGTGCAGGGGGATTCTGGGAGATGAAGTTTTAGTTTGCTTTGCTTACTTCACAAGGAAACAGCAGCTCAGTTCTAATCCAGGCCCAATTACAGCTTAGACTGGGAGATACAGTATGAAGGCCAGATGGGACACTGGCAGGAGAAACATCCCACCCCACCCCCTGAAAGAAACACCAGTCCAACCACACACACAGCTCACTATCGCTGCACTGATTGGCTTTCAAAGTGTTCATTCACCTCACAGGCAGCTAATGGTGCTTGCGCTGCTCCACAACATTCATCTTAACCTACTTTCCAGCAATAATCTACATAAATACTCCCCAATCTCCAAGGAGAGGGATGGCAGAAGACAAATTGCAGCCCCAAGGCTAAAGTAGAGTATGTGCATGTTTACGTGTTTGTCTCTTGGCTGATTTGGAGTCCTATGCTCCCGAGGCCCTGCAGTAGATCAAAGAAATCCTGGCAGCGCAGCTTGTTTCATGGAGCTGTTAAATGCAGATGATTCTCCTGGTCGTCATTTAGACTCGCGGCGTGCTGACACAAATCACTCCGGCCATTTCAAATTAGCAGCCGCTCCCTGGAGCTCCTTTGTCTTCCAAAAGCTGAAGGTTAGATAAGGAGTGAATGTGTTCCAGTGCTGCAGAGACTCACTGCAGTGTGCTGGTTCAGCACCGCGGACAGCTCCGTCTGCACTGCAGCCCGACCTGCAGGTACACAACAGCTAGTACTGACACTACTACATACACGGGGTACTACTATACCAAATCACACTACTACTACTGCTAATACTACATGCAGTACTACTTATACTACTACGGCTGCTGCTGAGGCCACAATAAATACTGCAATTGTTTTTAGTGTCACCACATAAACCTGCAGCAGAAGTTGGGAAATGACTGATTTCACTGCTGAGTGAATGAAGTCAGAGCAATATGCTGGCTTCCTTCACACTGTGTCAGTTTACAGATGAGAGTAGCTTTCCTATCAGCCTTTGGTCTGAAATAATATTTATAACTGACCTAAGGATCAACCAGCTGGGTATTTTAGGGCCAATTCTGAAACTGATTCTCAGTAATTAAAGAAACTGATAACAGATATTTGAAAAAGAACATTATTGGCTGTTACTCCTGACATGTAGCCAATCAGAGAGGGCTGTGGGCAGGACAAGTAGTGACTACAGATAGAGAGAGGCGGCTGCATCAGAGCCAAAATAAGCATACATTAAGGTGGAATATCCAATGACCACAGCTAAAGGGAAACTTGTTGCTTTTGTTTGTTTTACTAAGAGAAAAGTTTGGTATCATGACTACACTTGAGTTTTCTTATTAGAAAAGTATTTTGAAAGCTAAAATTGATTTGACACAAATTCTAATTTATTCAATACCAATTTCCTACCAGTTTTACTTCTTAAGGAGGGATCTTTAAAAATTTTATTTCATAGCGGCGAAGCAGAAACACATATAGTCAAGAGTTAAGGGGAAGAACACGTGACGCAAATGGCCTCCAGTTATGAAAGAAACCATGACTGGGGACTGTTCAGGGCAATTTCGCCAATGCGCAAGTCAAATAACACATTTTTCACAACTTCTTCTTGTGTGATGACAGCAACAACTTCTGCAAAGAATTTCTGCACAATTTGCAGATTTTCCAAACACCTCATTTGTCAAAGCAACATCAGGGAATGCCGGACTAACTGATGTTTGGAGGTAAATGCTAACATCTCAGTCACAAAATGTAATTGTGTTAGCATCTTAAAATCACTAAACACACAGTACAGCTACTGATAGTTAATTTGTTCAGCCAGTGTTTAGCTACTATACATAATAAGATGGAGCAGTTTGGGGGAAATGTCTATTGGTGATTTTTTTTTTTTTTTTTACAGAAGTCCTGCTTCAGTTCACAATTTACTGTTTAATAAATTCAAAACATGAGAAAGAGCTTTATCACAGGACAAACCATCACAAGTGTGACTGTCACACAAGATTAGACTTATGTCAGTCAAACTGCCTGAACTGTTCTGGATTCACTGATCAATGTGCAGCACAAACAACTCTGAGAATCGTGAATGTCTTTTCAAATTCTTGTGCTAATCCATAAAGCAGATTATGAGATATTTCAGTCTGAACCACAGCGGTGGACCGACCATCCCTCGAGCCGAAGCTGGATACCAGTGAAAGAAGTAAAGATTAAATGAATAAATCACACTGAACATCGCCTGCCCCTGGTCTCCTGGCTCTGCCTCTCCCTTTCTTATCTTTCTAAATGCTACGTAAAGCGATGCTGATCCATCTAACCAGTCTCTGTGCCTCAGTGTGTAATATGTGATGCTGCTGAGCGAGCTGAAGAGCCGAACTGTGAGTCTCTGTGGGCAGCGGCCGAGACCTCCACACGGCTCCGATCTGCAATCAAAGGCCTCCACAGGCCAACTGACTGACAGCGAGGATCCCCGCCGACCGCCAGACGCACTGCTGCCGTCCTGTCTGACTACACAAAGCAGCAGCACAGGAGTTGGGATACAGATGGGCTTCACTTAAGGTATTCTTTCCATTGACACAACTGGGTTTCTACCGACAAGCGTGATGCTCAGCGGCAAAAAAACTGGGACACAACCCCCTTCCTCTGCTAATCCCTGTTATGTTAATGCACCAAAAGTGGTGCCTTTTTATTATCATCAATATGGTTTGTGAGAAATAAAAGCCTGAAGTCTGAACCTTTGCCTTCGCCTTTAGGGAGTGAAATTGCCTGTGAGCCTTCAAAATACTTTTGTCTCTTCATCAAATTCGTCAAGTCCTGGAAGACAAATCTCTGTGTGTTTCAATATACAGCAGACAAAGGGATTCCCCAAAGTCTACGTTGTGTGAATTGATGGAAAAGTGGAGCGCGAGTTCACCCGCAGAGCGATGAGGGGGTTTATGAGGATGGGGGTTTAGGGGTTTTTTTTTTGAGCTGCTGCAGACATCTGTGAGGTGGAGGTGGTGGAGGTGGTGGAGGGGAGGTTTCGGGGTTAAACTGTCATTGCTCTACATCCCATCACCCCTGGAACAACGGGGTGGAAGGCAGAAGGAGGTGGGGGGGGGGGGAGAAGGTGAGAGGCAGCTTGATCCCACTCCAATCCGTTCTGTGCAGTGACACAAACCAAAGCAAATCCCCCAGTAAACAAAAGATCCCCGACTCTGGCCTCCATATTTACACCCCCTTCCTCCTATCACATACTGTACTAGACTCCCCCAAATATGACCCCCCCCCCCAAGTCAAAAGTGGGATCCTGCACTCAGTAATCCCAGAAAAGCCGCCTCTGGGGCAGAACGGCAGCAGAAATGAGTCTGTGGTTGATCCATCCGTCTGTCTGAGGCTGTCTGCTCCAATCTTCAGGTTTCACAGCGACATTTCAAACCAAACCGAGAAACCACGAGGAGCAGGAAGAAATCATTCTGAGCTTTTCAAGAGATAAGCCAGAGTTGAATCTTCATCTCCTGCTGCTGACTTTTTCTGCTGCGACGTACCAGCATTACATAGAACACAGTTACATGAACAGAAACTTGCAATATATGTATATACACTACTGTTCAAAAGTTTGGGGTCATTCAGACAATTTCATGAAGTCAAATGAGTCAGTCAGACCTGAAGTCTTCATTCGCCTGGTCCATAGTGGTGAAAATATGGGGATGCTCACAGGAAGTCTTTTCCTCCCTCTGCTAAAAACAACACATTAATCCTGGAGGACTGTTCATGCAGTGTTTTCCACCTTAAAAATAACACAAACGACTGAACAAAGAGAATTTGGTCGAGTAAGAGCATATTGAACAACTAATCAACCTGGAGTCTACAAGTTTAGAGGTTACTGAGCTCAGCCAGGTGGCCGAGTCAGTGACCTCAATCCAAGTGGTTGTGAGTTTCAAATCTTAAAACCAACCTAAAGGCAAAAAAAAAAATCAAAAACAAAAAGAAGTCATACTGTCTACAGTCCAGATAAAAAAAAAAACCAGCAAAGATTCAAAATGTTAGCAAACATCTATGCATCAGAAACTGCAGACATTATTGAAGAACTGGTTGAACTTCCAGGACTGTTAGGAGGTTTAACTGGGATCACTAACTGTAACCGACATCCAGCTGGTTTTTACTGATGCCTCACTGTGATAATGCTACACTAAAACATCATGTTTCCTACTGAGATACATCATATTTAGGACAGAACAGCTTCATTTATTGAGGTAAAAACCTATAGTTACTGTTCACCTGTCATAAATGTAAAGCTGACCCAGAATAAAACTGTATGTCTGTTTCATTGCAATTGTTTAATCTCAATTACTGCACAATACACACAGTAGACAAAATTACAAGACCATAATAAAACCAAGCACTGCTTATAATCAATGGGAATTTTATTATTTCTTAAAGTTATGTTTTAGTTATTTAATAGTAAAAATAAACATTCAATGACCCAATTTGACCCACTACAATCATCATCTTTAAACCGTCGACATGCTATATTAAGTGGTTCAAAATTAAAGTAGCTCTGCAATCCTGGAAAAAAAAATGGATGTTTCTATAAGAGCACTTGGGTGTACCATTTGATTTGATTTCATTCCATTAATTTCAAACATGCCACAGTATAATAAAGGCAAAACAGAAAATAAACATGAAAAATGAAAAATAAAACAAAACCCAGACCCTACAATAATGTCTGGACATGTTATATCTTTTTGCATGAAACCTCATAAATTTATGCCTCAAAGAACACATTTACTGTTACCAGATCTTATTTTTCTAGCATATTATACACAATGCTCCTAGTATAGTAGTTAGCTGATGAGCTATATTACCCAGAAGAACAACTACAAGTACTGCAGTCTCATTTTAATGGAAACCTAGAATCTGTGCCAAAACTACAAAATCTTTAGTTTCCTTTAAGAACCATAAAAAGTTGATTGACTGTGACTCCTCCTCAGTGACTGCAGTAACACTCGTACAAACCACATACTTCACAGAGACAATCATTAATGAGCCTGTATGCAGCCTGTTCTTCCTACTTCCACTCGCTCATCTCAACACTTCTCAGTACGCAGAAAAACTCACTGATGATGTCAAGACTTAACGTCAGCGTCCCGGCCCCGTCTCCACGTAGGAACCGAAGTGGAACAACAGCACCAACGGAAAAAGAAAAGATTAAAGTGCAGGGGGAGGCTGAAAAATACAGCAGTGCCGGCGTTCCTGTTTTGCTCTCTTTTAACTCTCCGGGGGGGACGATGAAGGGGTGAGAGCTAGCTGGGAGCTACACGGCCTCCTCCACACACACTGCTGCAGTCCCCCCCGCTGCTGCCAGAGCCAACCGCCTGCAACCACACTCCGAATGACGCACACCCGCAGCCAGAAAACACAGGGAGGTACGCAGCTGAGGTTGCACGAGTCAAACGGTTACACTCCAAGAGCAAACAGCCTTTAAAAACCTCTTTCCTTGTTTCCAGACTGCGTTACGTGAGTTTGCATCAGGAAACATTTGTGCAGAATCTGTGTGAAGATGGTACTCATGACTGGCTGAGTCACTGGTTTTTCATGTAAGGATTCTATCTGCACAGGCCCTCTAAATCCACCTGCAGGTACCAGATACAGCAGGGGCCGCTACAGGGGAGATGAATTAATAATAGTAGATTAATCAATAGAGTGTGTTTTGCTTGAAATTTGAATAATGCTGCTAAAAAAGTCCAATAATTATATGTATGAACATGCTCCAGTGAGCTGATGATTGATTGTATATTCATGCCTAAAGCTGGATTTATCTTCTGCATGAAGAGGCCATGCTGTACCTGCAGCAGCACCTGAAGAATCTACATCAGTCCTACGGTGTTAGCAGAGATACGAAATATAAAGCTGGTTTTCACTGCAGGAATTTAGGACAGCCCGAACTTTTATGCATTTTGACTGCAAAAAAAAAAATGTCCCTTCACAAACTCTTTCACTGCTGTTTTCAAGGGAGCAAAGAGTACCTACTTCAGGGAAAGTATTTCACCTGCAATAAAGTAAATTTGCTGTAAAGGCTAACACAACAAACCTTGATTTTCTATCTCCCACATGCTTATGCAACTGGAGCTGCATTAAGTAACTATTATTGGTTGCTGCTGTGGTGCACATGGAGTTAAAGATGGGGTCAAAGCCGTCAGATGCAAGAGTGAATGGAAACAAAGGCTGAAAGGGCCGATTAGGGGGTCACTCTTGTAAACATTTGCACCCTCCCTGAGGTCCTGTAGCACAAAACCACCTATTGTGACTACAAGGCTGCTCGCGTTTTTCTTGGCATGTTTCAGTTTGAGTTTGTTGAGATTTGCTGAGAATGAAGACAACAGTCAGAATGCTGAGAAACAAGCAGTAACCTCCTTTTCACCAGCATACATCTAATAGCATTGTCGATTGCTGGTCTGCATGAATGAATGAATGAATGAGCACAGTGATCGTCTATTATTCAGTAACAAAGCAACATTAAAAGTTACAATGTGAATCCTTCTGTGCAGCGAACAGTTGCTCCGCATCACTAATTAAAGGATGCAAACACAATTACAGTGAAACTAAAACAAAAATGAATTGAGTAGCAGTCTAATCTTAAACAATGTGTAGCAGATGAAACTTGATGCTAACAGAAGCTTCACTTTGGATGCAGAACTCCCACTAACTCCTTGAGTCATTTATAAATCCAGCTTTACTGTACGACTGTACAGAGCAGACAGTCACACAACACTACCCAGTTCTGCACAGTTACAGTTGGTTATACAGTCAGAAGATGCACAAAAAAAGCTTTCCAGTAAATGACACTATAGGAGCAGCACTACACAAGCATCACAGCATCGGGGACATACTTTGGAAAGCTGCTTAAAATTTGTCACCATAACTAACAAGCTGATTTACAGCTGTAAATGGTCTTTACAATGAATGCCACAATAATAAAAGACAGAAAAAAACACAGGATTTGTTGGGTGATTGTCTATGTTTGATGTTGTATTCCTCCACTGACAAGGCAGGTACTATTACAGAGAGGTAACTAATGAGAGTAAATGCATTTGTTGGCCACAGGAGAACAAATGGATTTTATAAATAAAATGGTTTTTGAACCTCAATCTTCACAACTTCGAAGAAATGTGATCAGAACGATAAACGCCTGTTTATATAAAAGCGGTTTATCACTGTCCAGTCAAACCATTGGAGATACTTGATGGAGAAACCAAACTCCAATGTACACCGACGTTAAAACCACCGACAGATGATTTGATTAACATTGATCATCATGTAACAGTCTGCAGTATAAAGATGGATGAACACTTCACTGGTTTCCTGAACAGCTGTTTTGAAGCTCAATGTTAGCTCTGACCATCTAGACTCCTCCTGACTCCTTCCTAATCCAAAAAATGAGGAAATACACAAATACCTTTGGGTCATATAGTGTCCTATGACAGCACCTACCTGTGTCTAAAAGCAGCATCCTCTAAATGTAAGCTTCAAAACAATTGAAACAGATGAGCTTTATAAGAATTTACCAGTTGTACGGTAGTCATGAAGGGATAAATTAGCTATAGAGACAAAAACGGTTTCTCGTACCAGGCTGTAAACACATTTATTCCTACTGTAACATTGAACATTTTAACATTGGGGTCTATGGGGATTGACTCACTTTTGGAGGCAGCCTCAAGTGGCCATTTGAGGAATTGCGACCATTGGTGATTGCTGTTTTGTCCTTATTTTGACACATATCACCTACCTAAACACTGTTCCCCAACAGCAGCGACCTTCTAACAGTGGCTCAATGTCAGGAATAGCTCAAGGAATATGCATTACCTTAACTCAAAATCTCCCCAGATCCCAGTGATTGAACACCAGAACAAGTCTGATCCACAAAGACCTGAAAATTTCCTGTGCCCATGTTCAGAGCTGGTCTTAATGTTGTGGCTAATTAGTGTAGCACGAGCTCCGAAAAAGCAGCCAAAACATGAGGTCAAATGGGGCTATAGTTCATAAAATACACACACAATTAGGATTATTTCTACACCAATGAAATATCAAACAAATATACAATACAGCTAAATATGAGGGGGAATTTTGCTCATCTGCCGCTCTCAACTGGAAACCGAAGTCATCCCCTGGAAGGAAGGAAAATTCACTCTTCCGTGCATTTTATAATCATTAAAATAACATTCAAATCCCCGTTTGGTAACTCCACTAGCAGTCCAATTTGCCCATAACGAAAGGGTCATTTACTGTTCTCATTTAAAACACAGCCATGATATCATTTTATTCACCATCTCAGGCGGAAAATCTCCTTTATTGCTGCCCGAAGCACTCGCGTCTCACCGAGCCCCAATATCAGCGAGCAAGACCACAGGCGACCGGGCCGTGACGACTATCTGCCTGCCAGTATTTGGACCAACGTGAAATACGATATCTGTGCAGTACGGGGTTTAAAGATTAAAATAACAGCAAACAGATATAAACTGGTTTTACATCAGCATCTGGGGTTTAAATCTGGAGCACATGCAGGATGTAGAAGCAGCAGCAGCAGCTCCAGGGGAAACAGCACTCACTGAGGATATGTTATCATTTATTCATTACAGATGTGTGACTGCAGGACGGCTGCTCGGCCCAGAGGGCGACTATGATAATGACAACGGCTGGAGCATTACAGTAAAACAGCAATGTGATATGAAACGAGACAAAGGGTTTTCAATGAAATACTGTGAAGGATGGAGCACAGGAACGTCTTTAAAAACATGACGATTTGATGTCTCTATTAAAATTAGATGATAGGATCGATACAAACCTAATCTCACTGCATTCTGTTTCAACGTATATGATAATATATGGCTGTGAGCATTATAAAGTACTATAAACGAATGTCAGAACCTGACTCCAGTAAGGAATAGATGAACATGTCGTGCTGCTACAGTCTGATGCTTTCAGGCTTTTCAACATGTTTAACCTGGCTGCAGGGATTTGCTCCCACTTAGCCAGAAGAGCATTAGAGACATCTGACACTGATTTTAGGTGAAAAGGCCAAACAAAAGGTGTCGAATGGGGCTGAGGTTTCAATTCTTTGCAGGTAAATCAAAGTTCTATTACACCTAAACTGGGAAAAGTATGTTCTTATGGAGCTGGCTTTGTGCAAAAGGGTACCTGGTCAACTCACTCCCCGGTTAGGGTTAGGGTTAGGGTTAGGGTATTTCAGCTTTCAGTGTAAAAGGACATCATCCATGGATTTCAGCTAGTTATAGGTAAGTAACCTAAGCATACGGGGAGTGACTTTCTGGGGAGTGAGTTGACTGGGGAGTGAGTTGACCAGTATCCTGCAAAAGAGGCCTGCAGTGAACCAAAGAAAATATAGGTGAACTGAAACTGTACCTGCTTTACAACCAATCAGAATAAATAAATGCAGTTCAGTCTACCTGCTATCCTAATTAGCTTTTTGAAATGTGTTTCTTTTATTAAGTTTACAGAGAAAAATGGACCATCTGTTCCAACAAAATGCAGCCTTGCCAACGACTTCTTTCACAAGGTGTCAGTTAGTTTGGAGCCGACTGAGTAAACATTCAGTAAATAAATTAGACTTAGAGTTAAAAGTTGTGAAAATGTGTAAATCTGTTCCTCCTGTCTGCAAAAATAATGGAATTATCCTGGAATAAGTGTTGATGTAGCACTTTTCTCCTTGTGAAAGTAACACCGTATTTGTTCGACCAACTGGAATCTGGTTGGATGTGGGCCTTTCATGATAAAATAAGAAAGTGACAAACACAAATTGATGAGACAAATGTGGAATAACAATAATGCATAAAAGAACACTGCATGGCAGAAAGAGAAACCAATGATTAGCAGCACCAGGGTACACTGAAGTATGCATACAGGGATGTCTGCACACATTTTAGCATGTTAGCACTAGCACTATAGTAGCACCATCACCTAAAATACCACTAAATGATGTTGCATTTAGATTTTCTTTCACTGGACCTGCAACAAAAATATATGGTGAAGGGTTCTAAAATTCATTTGGTCGTGTCAAGTTGCACTGCGTTGCTTGCATTCTGCGTACCCTCTACAGACTGGATGAGCCACATCATCTCCGTTACCATCTGTGCATGTATGTGGCCGACATCTGATGAAGTGTGCGTAGCAACATGTTCGGGCCTACAGTACCTATTGACATATTTACTCCGAGAGCATCCAGCTGTGAGGAGATGAAGAAGCTCACCAGGGAGGCAAACTCATCTCACCAGAAGCCTGCAGGCAGATAACTGCCTATTAGGTTGTTCCGACATCCTCTCGCTCCGTCAGCAATTTCCTGTTGGCTCCAACATCGCTGAGCGGAGCTGACCTTCAGTGCTGCACATTTACAGTCATAAATCCACCGACTGTTCACTTCTGGCAATATATATTTGGACTGAAGAGTCAAAAGATAGAACCACAATCGGACTTTCCTGTCTGGGTTTTTGGCTGCGAGGGTTTTCACACAACATATACAACTCCATTCTAGGTGATGGCATTCACCAGCTTAAGAATTCTAACCATCTGCTCTGCACAAATGCAGTAACAGATCAAATGGAGTAATATCATGCCTGTTTTAGACCAAGGCATGGGATTAAGTAGCTGGTTACTTCAGTGTATTATTAGACTTTACAAAAATATCAAATCTATGTTTTACTACAAAATGTGAATATCTAACTGGAATCTAAAGTGCAAAACCAAAAAGCAGCCATCTGAGCTTAGTGAGCTCCAGCAGCAAAAGAGAGGTAGCAATGGAGGCCTCACCAGGAATGACTTTTATCCACATAGAGAGAGTGGTCAGGTAAGACAGTGAATCCTCTGCTGCTGCAATGCCAGCAGGGTGGTAAAGGGGTTAGAACACAAGATTAGATTTGATTTATTGTGACTCTCAGGCTGCAATTATTTTCATAACCGATTCATTTGTGGGTTGTTTTGTTTTGTCTCCTTCATCTGATAACATCCAACAATTTATATGACCAGCTGTCCAAATTAGGGCTGAATCATTAATCAGTTTGAATCTGAAATCACAATCATGGTGTTGATGCTCATGGGTCAATGTATACTTTGTGGTTCAACTGACATTTGCCCCATTTCATTTGTAAATAGCCACACTTTGTACATTTTGCACCAGGGGTTAAGCTGTTCTGTAAATACTTTTAGATGGTGTCTCAAGTGGTAATGTTCCATCATGTTTTAAATCTATTACACAGTGTATATTTAAAAATGATCACAAATCCTCTTATTTGTAGGGCTGGACCCGAATATCCCGAATATCCAAATATCCTAATATTCGTTCACTACGGCGGTATCTGGATATCTTTTCCCCAAATATTCTTTCTGCACGGACATTACCGGGCGGAAAGAATATGCAGCGTTACTGTCTTCCCTCCGCCTTCGGCCCACATCGGCTCTTCTCGTCGTGTGATCACATAAACATATACACATATGTCTATGTGATCACCCCTTTCTCCCCCCAGATGAAAATATTCGGAGCTCGTTTCTTCCCGTCGCCTTCAGCCCATTTCGGGTCATCCCGTCGTGTTCGGCTCATCTCGGCTCATCCACCCGAATGGCTGCCGACTCTGACGTCACGCTTCACTTCGCACACACAAGACAAGATGCTGAAGTAACGGGGCGGAACGAATATTCGGATATTCATCTTTAATAGGGCCCGAATATTCGGAGGCCAGAAACCACTATTCAGGCCAGCCCTACTTATTTGACAAGTTGCAGTTTGGTATTTTCATTCCAAAAATGAAACAAATCCCCAAAACGTCTCTCACAGTGTGATCTAGGACCACAATTTTGGATTGACAAGCAAAGAATTTACCATGTTTCTCTCACAACTGTCAACATAAATCACAAAGTGTACAACAGCCTTAAGTTTCTAAACTCTGAACTGAACCTGAATATAAAGGTTTGACCAATATGTGAGCGTTAGCTATATCTCCTTGTTCTTTAGAGGAACTAAAGCCTATTCCGGAAACAGCTCTCCAGTCAATTACAGCGCTAATACAAAGAGACAGACAACCTTTTACACTCACATTCACACCTGCAGTCAATTTAGATTAATCAATTAACCAATTAATGCATGTCTCTGGGCTGTGGGAGAAAGCTGGAGCACTTGCAGACAACAAAGAGGTGACAGCGATAACTAGTGTAAAATCATGCTGCTTTAAGTGATATTAAAATATTATGGCATCAGCTGTTTGATAAGAACTTGGGTATTGCTCTATTAGCATCAAAAAGACGCATGTGATGTCAAAGCCCTTTAAATTAAATGTGAGTTTCCCAAAAAAGTTCAACTATAAACAGCAGATTTACTGCTCCTGTTTATTTATGGCGTATCTAATAGCTGTTAAACTGCTCACCACTGTACAATAATGTTTACTCTGTATATCAAAATCTTTCAGCTTGGTAACATCTGGTCTATGCGGCAAGTAAAAGCCTGGTGATGTGAGAGAAGATGAATTAATTCACCACCTCTAAGTGTATTTCCTGTCTTGTGTGACCTTTTTAATGGAGTTCGCTCTCAAACCGCTCAAGTAAACAATGTAGGAAGCAGCTTCTTAGATGTCCTTTTGTGTCTGCTGCCACTATAAAAATGATGATACCTTGATATTAGGGCTTTCACAGGTGTTTCCAGAGTGGCAACATGCTGAACTGGCCTCTCTGCTCGGAGACAAGAGGCGGCTGATCGATGGTTTAATGAAACTTTTATCACTCCAGTCCGGCGGATGGATTAACGCCGCTTCGCCCCTAATGGCTGCTCCTAAATCACTGCCATCAGGGGGGACTGAGCCACGGGGGACAACCGAGTTCGTACACACACATACAACATACAGCATGTACACAAGACTGACTCTGCCACAGGAAAAACAAGAAGGAAGAGTTGTGTAACTGCAAAAATGCCTGCAAGTGTTGAAAGAAAAGATGTGAGTTTGATGCCAGTTTTACACGTTTTGATGCAGGTGTGCTGTCTAATCACATCTACACTGAATGCAATTAACTTAAAATGAAGTGACAAAGATTTTGCGCTTATTGCCGGTAGTTTTTCGCAGGTGGGTTCATTAAACAACACTTTTAGAGAATATGCTACGTTATATGAGCAAAGGAATAACAAATCACCAACTGTGAGTAATCAGCAAAGGCAAGACTGTCTATATATCTTCTTAGGTTTCTTAAATCTATCTGCACAGACAAGCATTTATATAACTATATAATTCCTACTCTGATGCTTCGTTATTTTTTTTACTAATGTTTTATTCAGTTTACCGTTTTGTCTAATGTTTGGTGCATTTTAAGGCTTTGTGAAACTATAAAAATAAAGTTTATCATTATTATTAATCTATGCTACAAAACCAGCAGGACAAAATCTTGACCACCACAGAGGAGGACTGATTCCAGAAGTTTGCTGCCATTGAAATTGAAACACAAAGAAAGGGAACATGAGAACTGACCAATTCAGTGCACAAACATAACTGACTGTGTACTGCAAAACAGAAACACTCTAAAATACACAACCACAGATAAATATTTTATACATACTACAGCAATGACAGCTTTTGCAATGCTGACAACTACAAGTAGTTTGTATAAAATCTTTCAACACATGAAGTGAAAATAACCTTATAAGTGTGTATAAAGAGTGGATAAAACTTGCATAATCTCTGCCTTTTGCACGGGCAACTGACACTTTTGAAGGAAGAAATTAGGCAGGATTTTTGCCTCTGACACTCAAATCTGATGATTTATTCTCTCAGCCAAATTCCATTTTTATATCCTCAAACAAATGTTGCAGAAAAACAGTCAAATGCACAGTACTGCAGTAGTAAGTCACAAATGTAACGTTACAGTGAAGGAAACATTTAAAACAATATCTAATTTTTTTCTGCAGCACTGATATAACAACCTTGAGCATCTCTACATATGCAGCAAAGGAGAAAGCAGTTTGCTATACCTATTGGATGGGCACGTGAAAAAGAAACAGTGCTCTTTCAACTTTTTTGTTGTTGTAGGCATTAAAAATGGGATGCAACTGCACAGGTCAACTGAAAATATCACTTTCACACTCCTCATTCAGACGTGTAACACATTCTGGCAGCTCTGCATTGCTTAAAGTTAAGGTCTCCGTTTCTTTATGAAAATTGGTGCTGTCCAGTGTGACGAAGCATAGTAAGTAAAATAAGCAAAGTATAGAAAAGCTTTATCTCTCTAAATTCAAGTCATGATCCCGTAAGGTGCATAATAGCCGGTGGTAGAGCGGTAATCAATCGATTTATGTTTAGGAAGCCTTCCTGATTTGGTGTGAAAACCTGTTGATACAAATGGTTGTTGCTCCGTACGAAGCCTCAGTGGACAGGAAGTCATTACACTGTCACCCATCATCTGTAAATACAGCTTACATCTGCTGAAGAGCCATAAATCTCCCAGCATCCCGTTGATGTGACAGCTCCGAATTGCTCCGTCTATAGCACGGGATTATGAATCTGTTACACCCAAAAAAAAAAAAAGTGTAACTGTAAACAACGAGGCACATTTTCATCTGCTCAGGCTCATGTGTCAACTCGGGCTGCCACATCCACATCCTCTTACCGCGACAGAGAGTGAGCGGCAGCCGGCGGGAAGCCTGAGCACAGCTGAATGAGGCACAGAATCCTATTATACTAGTGTGTGTGTGTGTGTGTGTGTGTGTGTGTGTGTGTGTGTGTGTGTGTGTGTGTGTGTGTGTGTGTGTGTGTGTGTGTGTGTGTGTATGTGTGTGTCAGTCAGATGACCCACTGCAGCTGGACTCGTTAGCAAGTAGAACATCGCAATCACATACACAAAATAAAGTCAAATCTAAATGTGTTGGCGGCTCTGCACCGACTCCCAAATCATGTTCCATTATGAGCACAGACTGACAACAACAATAACAACACTAGAGACTGAGAGGAAGGTAATAACCAGATGTCCAGGAGAGACATTGCTCTTCCTCTCAGCTTTGAGTGTGTCTAAGTTCCAATAATAGAAAAGAGGCGGCCTTCTGTTGGTCCACTTTCTGTGATTTTGTGAATCTAAAATCTCAATCTCTGAGCTTTGGAGTTGAGTTTTACTGCTCGTACTTTCACACACCAGTCTGATGTAGTTGTTTACTGACTGCTTTGCAAGGCAACACCGTATGTTTCCCATATGGTGAGAAATATCTGTACCATGGAGCTGCCGTGTAGGGTTAAAACTCATCATCTAATGCAGAGAAATTCACATTACGTAGCGATATTTCAGACATTAACTGCAATTTTGTCATTATCTTGTGTTTGATCCAGTCTTGTTTCTACATGACCAGACACAAAGACACAAAGCAAAGAGCCAGAAACCAGACAGAAACCAGTCTGTAACATCCAGAAACCAGTAAAAATCCAATGTATAACCTTTCACAAACCAGTATGTAACTATTCCGAAACCAATGTAGACCCTTCCAGAAACCAGTATACAACCAATCAAAAACCAGTTTAACTAGTCAGGGATTAGTACAAAATTGGCCAGAAACCAGTCCGTAACCAGTCGGTAAATAGTTTGTAACCAGTCTATACCCAGTTTAGCCAGTAAGAAACCAGTTTACAATCTTCCAGAAACCAGTCTGTCATCTGTCAGAAACCAGTTTAACTAGTCAGGAATCAGTAACCGGTCAAACAGTCACCCAGTAACCCAGTCAAACCAGTCAGAAAACAGTGCATAATCTGTCATAAACCAGTCTGTAACCAGTTGGTAAACAGTCTGTAACCAGACTACATCCAGTCTAGTCAGTCAGAAACCAGTGTATAAACCACCAGAAACCAGCCTGTAACCAGTTGGTAAACAGTCTAAACTCAGTCTAACCAGCGACAAACAGTCTGACTGGTCTGTCAACATCCTGTAACCAGTCAGAAACCAGTTAAACCAGTCTGTAATCACATTTTTTTGGCAAACTTTCAACTTGTGAGATGTCAGTAGAAATGATCTCTTTATTATTGCAGCTGAGAGTTTTTGTTTTTTCTCTTTAGGTTACTGTCAACAGATGTTATCATCTGTCATGAGAGGTAGTGAATGAAAACGGAGAAACATGGTAAAGTCCTTGCAACAATTTGTTTTCCTGATGCCTGCAAGCCTCCAATCTTCTGAAATATCAGAAGAGCAGGCCGACATGAGAGCTGCAACAAATGATCAAACCGGATCAAAACAAGTCCAATAAGCAGCCATCCTGATCTAATCCTATTTTAAAGAGCTTCAGGCCGCTCTGAGCAGAGGCAGTGCAGGTTAGTTACTTCCCAAATGGCCCTCTTGTACTTAATATTTCCACCGTCTTGACACATCTATGGCTTGTGATGGTCTTTCCTATTGGTTGGGGAACAGTCCTCAGTCTGCTGGAGGCTGAGCTGGACTGAATCTTTCATCAGGTAGACCGATGACGAGTCCAGCAGCTCTCATCGCTCAGACGCAGCCGGCATTTCATCCTCGCATCCATCGCCCTCCTGTCCCCGACAAATATATAAACTCAGGCGAATTCCTCCATCTTTAACCCGCCGTCTCTCTCCATCAAACTGCAATCCTCGCCGTCTGCACATCTCCCATCGATCTCCTTCACATCCATCCGTCTCTCTCGTGCTGCATCTTCATTCGGCACAAAGTCGTGCAGGGCTGCTAACATGAAGAGGCTGTGGGTGAGCGTGACTGCCCACAAGAAACCGCTGAATCTTATCTCGAAGCCCAGTGGCTCCTTTTGAAGATTTTCCAATTCAGAAAGGTAAAATAACCTGCATTGTTCACGCAAAACAATCAACAATAACATGAAAAATAGGTTAGAAATTTGAATAATATGTCACATCCAATTACCTCCCATCTAAATGTCTAAAATTTATAAGTAAAATTAAATTTATTGCATGAGTAAATGATCAAACCTGAAGGCCTGTACGGTCCTGCAGTGGAAAACAACTTATTGAAGCACGACCTGTACAAATCTAATGCACTCTGTTCACTCATGTACTGCTACATACTGAGTATATCAATAAAAATGCATGGCTGCTGAGTATCTGCATCTTTAATATATATTGTTGTTGGGGTTTTTTTCACGCCAACTGTTTTTAGATGTGTTTTGAAGAGAATGTGGAGCTCTTGGATTTTGAGCTGGTAATTTTATTCAATGGTTCTCAGAGGATTTGTTTGAAAATCTTCCTCAAAGCTTAGTAATGTCTAATTTGGCATTTGTCGAGCACCACTTTCAGCAAAATTCACTTTTGGGGTTCTAATGAGTATTTCCAGCAGGTTCAGTGCTCATTATGTCTGATTGTGGAGAGTAGAAACGTGATACATTTATATTCTTCTATGACCTTCAAAATTTAAGCTGCATTCAATCCAAAATGTAACAAATTTTAGCTTTAGATGACATGATTTTGGATGCGATATTGTTTGCTTTAATGAATTCAAACACTTGTGACAACCTGGATTTTTTCCACACTATTAACATTACAGATTGTTGTACTGTAACAAAAAACAGAACTTGATATCTTCACACTATTTTGCAGCTCTGGTTGGCCATGACTGTCCTGAGACTTGCAAGACAACATAGTTTTCATTTCACTGATAATCATATATTTGTGTCTCTGTATGAGTGGTTAGTACCCAAGGGTACTTGATGTCAGTATAAAGAGCTCAAACGCACAGTATTAAAGGCTGATGTGAGTGTTTTCTTAGCTTAATATCGTGTGGTTTCTCCTCTCCTGCTCGCTGCTGCTGACTCAGATGGGACAGAATATCATCAGAGTAAACAAAAGGGCTCTGAATTAAGGCCACTTGAAGCCATTGAGTGTTCTGGAGAGTCTCCCATTGTGTAGATAAAAACCAAACTGCCACAACTTAATCACAGCCTTCACGTTCAAAGGCCGTTATTGTGGGACGGATAGGACTCCGGCCAATTAGGCCTGACCTCGCATCAAGGAGCATCAATGGGCCACAAGGAGCCGTCTCTTCTGGCTGCGAGTGATTGTGGCTGGACTGAAAGCAGACAGCAGCTGGCAGCGAGAGACCAAGTCTGAGGACAGATGGGCAGCACCCAGACCAATAAACAGTCCTTCAGGAGTGGCACCACGGTGGTCTATTTACTTTTACTCAATTGCAGCTGAAAAAAAAACAATGACCAACATTAACAGGAGCTAAAACAGCAGTTCTGGAAGTCTTATGGCAGTTAACAAAGGTGTAACAGCGCTGAACAAGTTCACACACACAAGAATTAGCTCAAAGTTCAGCTAACACATATTAAAATAAGAAAAGCACTCAGAGAGCACAGGACTCCGCCAAGGCTGCTCAGTCGTTGAATCATTTCTGATGGATAAGTCCCAATAAGTCCACAACAGTGGATTTGTAGTAGGATCGCAAGCATGTGTGACGTAGTGTTCACTTGTTGTCATAGATACAGTGACGCCGTGGATTCAGACTATAAGCCGCATCACTGTCAAAATCTAATCGGATGGTGCTTGTCTCATTTCTGACCTTCCCTGAAAATTTCATCCAAATCCGTTATTCCATTTTTGAGTAATGTTGCGCACAGATGGAGTAACAGACGCAAGGACAAACGTACGCCGATCATCACATAACTTTGCTGCGTTCCAGGGCAGAATAATGAAGTAGACCATGTTCTTTCTTTGTTTTTCAAAAGAAGCTGCTCTGACCTATTCTATTTCAGAAGAACCTCCTCCAATCAATCTCCACTGACTCCACTAACTTCTTTCTTTGGTTAACAAACTTTTCTCATTTCTATGCTTGCAAAGTCAGTGTATACTTAAAAAGCTCATGGATAACAAAGGACAAAAGTGCTAAGATTCCAGAAATGAAGTGTTGCTAACTAGCCACTAACTAGCTTGTAATGTCCAGACAAGCAGCGATGTACCATGTTTGTGACCGGAACACAACATCTGGATAACTGCTATACTGAAACTTGAGTAGGGATGGGTATGTAGAGCTGATGGGACATTCAGTGATGGTGGAAACTGGTGGGTTATGCTCTTTTCGTGTTGCCTTTTGCACTTCATGAAACCTAAACTCAGCTGATGTTTTATTTGGTTGCTTATCTCTCGCTGTCTATGCTTTCATACGCTGCATTTGAATACATCTGAATTCACAATAAAGCTGTTCTTATTCACAATTTTTTTCAGTTTCCGTTGTAAGAGTGTGAAATAGTGACTCAAAAGCAGACTACATGTTAACCAGCAGACACTTCAGAGTCATTTACAAGCTGGTGCTCCGCAGATTAAATACTGATTTAACAACGTCGTCTGACAAATTCATCATACGCTTGAGTTAAAAACAATTACTTTGATGTGAATTCAGTGGTATTTCCAATGATCAGAAGCAATAGAAAGTTCTGGTCATACTCATTCACGTCTGTCGGCTGCTATGTTTTTCTCTACACTGTCAGTCATAGACGCAGAGAGAGTCTTCTTCCTGAAGGGGGGGGGTATTTAAAGTTACAGACACTAAAAAGCGTATTTAGAATAAGGCTGAAAGTCATTGTAAGAATAACCATTTTTGCAGTACTTTTGAAAATGCAGATATGTTAAGGGGGCTTTTATTAATCTGCTGAAAAAGGGGCACGATAGAAAATCTTGCAGAAAAAATTTTAATGCAGGACTTTTTAATTGACACTCTTTTTTACAGTGCAGTATCAATGTTTTCACTTAAGACGAGTTCTTCCATCACCAACACGCACATAGACAAAGCTGAAAATAAAGAAAGACAAAGTTTGCCTGCAGGCCTCATATCACTGAATCCCTCTGCTCTGAGTGCAACAACAGTTCACACGATGCTCTGAACATTTCACACTGAATTTGTGAATGCAGCCATGTCTAAACAATCGGCTGGCTAATGGTATCTTTAAGTGATCAGCTCGTGTCTGTATAATTAAATTAACTCGTATACGCTGTGAAGAGACCAGCTATCACATCTCCAACGCTGTTGCTTCAAGTGCAGGACTAACAGTAAGTTCTGGTTGTCTAAGATAGGAAATACTCCTCTTATGATGTCACATTTTTGCTGCAGCAGTAGAATGCATGCTGGAAAGCTGGAATTAGCCTCATGTGATTGACCAGTGATGTGCGTGTAATGCTTTTACATTTCCAGCTGTGGCCTCTGCAGCTGTAAATAGCAGGTTTTCTCTGCAGAGACAGACCA
This sequence comes from Acanthochromis polyacanthus, assembly GCF_021347895.1. Lineage (NCBI taxonomy): Eukaryota > Metazoa > Chordata > Actinopteri > Pomacentridae > Acanthochromis > Acanthochromis polyacanthus. Next base: position 38,126,054 of record NC_067114.1, on the reverse strand, counting down.
CGTAAGACACGCAGCTCGGTCCTATTGTCACATCCTCGTGTCTAATTGGCTGTGCCATAATGCCAATCAGGCTCTAATGAGCAATTGGGACCAATTACAAACGATTACATCATCGACTGGATTGCCTTTCGGACTTGGACGGCAGCCAAGGTATCATCACAGCTCATCACCAAGTCTTTCCTTCTTCTCTTCCTCCAGTTCGCCCTCTGTTTTCACGTCCTGTTGTTTAGCTTTTAGTTATCAACTTATTCGCATGCGTTCTTGCTTTCCCCCCCTTTATTCATTTTTCTGCAAGCTCTGTGTTTTATACACCCCCTCTTCCCTGCTCTTTTCTTCCATCCCCTCCCCCCTTTGGCTTTTATTCATCCTCCTTCATGCTCGCCTCTCCCCCTCTCACTCTCCCTTTCACTCCATCCTCTCCTCTGCCCCGCCCACCTGCCTCTCCGGTTCCAGCTTTGCTCGCAGCGTTGTCTTTGTCTCTGTCCCGTTTAGGTTTTTGCGTGTGTGTTTGTGTGTTTGATGAGATCTGCTGGCAGGCGTCCAGAGCTCAAAAAGGCTCTATGACTCTCTGAGATGCTGCTTTTTTAAAATGTATTTTTAGCTGAGGCTCAGGCTCTCCAGCTTCCTCCTCAGAGAGTCCAGAGGAGCTGACCTGCTGCTGCTAACCTCCCCCACAAACCCCCAAACCCTCCCCCGGCAGCACAGCCATCCGTCTAAATACAAGCACCATTGGACAGTGGTGACTCTGTTCAATTTATTTCCCCTGAAACAAGAAGAGGAAGTCTTTCTGACTCTCGCCCACAGTGCTGCAAAGCTTAACATTAATGAAGTTAATTTGGATTTTTTTCAACTCATGACTGTTCTAATTCTATAATATATACAAAATCTTAACAATTATTACTGCTAGCATGTGTCAGAGAAGCACAGGATTAGAAAACAGCAGTTGGCATCGAAATACCATTAAGACTTACATTTTTTATTCTTAATCAGATTTCAAACTAAAATTGCAGAAAGATCACAGTTATTGTTAAATGAAGAAGGTGTTTTGTAGAATTTCTTGAAATAAAATACCGAAAGAGACAAATATTGCTTTCACATAACTACTGCAATTCAGTACAACAAACACACTGGCTGTAGACACTCAGATCTAATGACAGAGGCATTTCCTTTTGTTATTCTTACACTATTGGACACTAAAAACACACAAGTCAAATGACAACAAAGATGCGGTACTTACATCTATTTCACATTTGTGTTGGCTTTTTTTTTGTCAAACTGCAAAAAAATGCCCCATTGCATGTCATTACAGGGCTCAAAAACCATCATTACTCAGGTTTCATTTAAGAGCTGTCTTTGATTGTATAAATTTGCCATAAATCCGGCATGTCATCATTATTTTTTATTCTTAAACTGCATTAGTATAGATAATTAGTTCAACTCTGCTGCTCCACCAAAACTGTACACACGGGATTTTTTGGCACCAAATTGTGGAGTTATTCGAGTCATGAATACATATTTTAGAAAACTACTACAGCAAAAGCACATAAAAACCAAGATCCCCATTGTTTCACCATTTCTTGGTATATACTAGGGCTGTAGTGTCCACTTTGAAAGATCATTACGCTCTCATCCATACATATTCTCATTGTTTGGACCATCACTGGTGTTATTCTCATAGGAACAACAGCTCTACATCAACAGCCTTCCAGAATAATTCGTTATTTTTGGCAGTATGAGGAACAGACTACCTATTTTTTAATCAGACCCAACTTAACGGAGGCTGCCAACTCTTAACTTATTTAATTTTTACTGGAACATTTAGTTAAACTAAGCGACGACATGGCAAAGAAGTCATCGATGTGGCTGTATTTTGTTCAAAAATTCGAGTTTAAACAGCAGTTTGCATATACCAGCTTCCCAACCAACACGGTATGTTGTTATCATTTCAGAGTAAAAGAATCATGTCAAAAATGATGTAATAATAATGTGGATAATGTATTTTGTGGGGTTGAATACAGCCCTAGTACATAAATCGTACATAGGTAGGCTGATATGAGGATTTAAACATCAAAATCTCTCTCTTTTCCGGCAAAACACCACAATATTTTTCAGTGACGCATGCCACAGTAGGAGGCCTGTACACAGATCCATCAAAACTAATGGGATTTTGGCTTTAGTTGATAGCGGAGCAACATCATCATCTTGGTTTGTATTTCAAAAACAGCACAATGGAGGTCAACTGTGTCTCTTTGTTCTTAGTGTGACGCAGATTAACAGTCTTCTACAGCTCTGTACTGCTTGCAATTAAATAAAATCAACAATTTGTCAAAATCCTTTCACTTGCATGTTCCGTTTCAGTGAGAAATACGTGAAATTACAGAAGCTATAGACATAATATATGACTTCTGAACTAAGATTTCTGTTTCCATAGTAACAGCTGTCTGCCAGTCTCAAACTGCTGACACATGGAAGGCAGCGTTTTATGTTTGTTTGTCACCACTGGACTGTGCTTTGAGTTGTGTTCACGCGGTGAAGCCAGCAGACCTGCAGCACTGCAGTCACCGCCACTGTGAACACCAGCGGCTTTGAGGACTTGTTTTTGGGAGTCTGTGGGGGTTTTTAGCCTGAAGGACGAAGGCTGCATCAGCAGGGTCAAGCAAGGGGACTTGACTTGGTTTACCCCCACCCCACCAACACCACCCCGCCGCCTGTGTTACTGTGCCTGCGGACAGGGAGGCTTGAAAGGGAGAGGAGGCTGGGCAGTGAGGCAGAAAGGAGGTTGATGAGCTCAGGAGTTTGGGGATAAAAGTGTGTGTAGATACAGTATGTATGTGTGCGTTTGTGTCCAGAGGTAAAGCAAGGACATTTCTATTAAATATTTAAGTCGAGAGCTGGTCGAAACAGAGCAGAGGGCCTACGATGACAGCAAGAACAGAGTGAATAGAGCAAAAGCAGTGCATTACACTGCTTCAACACAGCTGTAAGACATTCATCAGTGCTTGACAAAAACTTAATCAAGAGATTTTCTTACTAACTGGACAAACTGTGATTCAGCCTGCAGCACTCATCTCGACTGCTGATGAACACTCCGAACCCCAAGCAGTTTCTGGGCATTTTTTGCTCCCGTCATATTTTTCCTCACACTGTGGGCTCATTTTTCACTGTAATATAAAGTCCCAAACCTCTCTGGAAACAGCACAACCATGGCTAGGAGTAAAGAGAACTCAAAAATGTGCAGTATGACAGGTACAATGTCATAAATTGTAAAGAAAAAAGAGAGAGAGAGAGAGAGAGAGAGAAAAGAAAAGTGTCCACAAGAATTACAAACACTGTAAGAGTATGGTTGTAAATATTATAGTTAAACTATTTACAAGTTTACAACCTCTACAAACACAGTTTTTCACATTACTCTGCACATCATCTCTTTCACCATGCTGAATGTATCTTTCAAGTACGTGCTGACAATTTTCTCTACTGTATATCATTTTGTGACTCATTCTGCACTTGCTTTATTTCCCAAGTATGTTTTGTTTCCCTAACAATCTCTCCAATTTGGTTCCATACTTGTCTCCTTGCATTTCAGCCAAATCGAGTCAAATAGTCTCAGCTGAGTCACTAAAGACTTTTTGATTTGCGCTGAGGAACGCAGAATTTGTTTTTATTGTTACAGAATCTGGTACAAATTGTTAATCTTATCCAATTTGTAAAAAAGACATGTAGAATAATAGCCTAGCCATGCTACACCCATGTTTCTGACGGCACAAGGGTCTAGGGAAGCTCGACAGGGAGGGAGGCGGGCTAAAAGGTTGTCTATCAAATCCCTCTGCAGCAGTTGGGTAGGTATACAACCAATCAACGCAACGAATAGGCTGACGTAGTTCCGAGAGCACCGGCGGATTGTGGCTAAGTCCCATTAGCTTCCCAACCAGCGGAGCCAACTGGTATATTAAGGATTTGCCATATCCCGTCGGCATAAGTCCAAATACGTCTTTCTTCTCAATGAAACACTTCAGTGCCGTCCTTTGTTTATCTTTCAAGTTGAATTTTAGCTTCAAATCTTTAAGGGCTGTGGCCAAAGCCGAGTCGAAAGATAACTGTTTATTGTGCGCCGGTTGTTTCTGTCAGAATCGTCGCACCTCTGTTGTCACTTCGTTACGCCCGCCTTCTGACTCTACACTTCATGGTGATTGGTCCGGCCAGTTTAAGGAGAATCCAGCCTCGAGCCTTATGGAGGGTAACTAGACCCACCCTGGCAGAGAATTAAATTTGTTGCCGTGGGTTGTCTAGCGCGGCTAGGCTAGTAGAATAAAGCAATTTTGATAAAATATCACAATTTTAAGTTTAACTTTAGGTGTCTTTCCTGACAGAATTGCACACCACACACCATGCAGTGAAGCTCATTCTGTTTTACAGTTTCTTGCTCTGATAAATTTTGCAATTTTGGCATTCTTTTTAAAGAAAATGTGCTTTTTAAACCCACTAGTGGGTTGTGGGGTTCAGAGAGTTAAACTACAAACAGCTGTTTAAACTGATTTACTGCTTTTAGCTCTTTTAGTTTTTAGTAAGAAAGCAATGAAAAATGTCCAACACATTTTCTGCTTCTTAAAATTGTTTCTGACATATTTGCTTGTTCTAACCAACTGTCAATAATGGAAAGCAGGATAAAAACCAGTAAAACCGAACATTTGAAAAAACCTTTTGAACCATTTGAAAAATATGCGATAAGATACAAAATGAATCAAAATTCTCAACAGGTTAAAAACTGTGAAATATAGCGCGACATACAAACAACAGGCATAAAAATATTCTCACTAACCAATCAATATTTAGTAATGAGCCCAAAAAAATGAAACCTCCCCCTAAACCCTTTGTGTCCTTTCTCTTTCTGTCATAGCGGCTTCACTGTGTCATCACCTAGTTTGTACTCATGTGAGTGTCGGCGATCATCCACGCTAACACACACACACACACACACACATACACACACACTCAGCGTGGTGTTCGACCATCTGGCAGGTGGTGTAATGAGGGTCATGACCTCCTGTCGCCCCCCTCCCCCTCCATTACCAGCTAACATTTTCACAACAGCGGTGATGTGGGTTTCTTCTGACAATGGAAAATTCAGCTCTGCATGAAAACACAGTTATGGATTTTACCAGCACTTGACAAATGAAGGGAGAAGCTTAACAAAAATACGGCTCATTTCCACTGTGTGATGTTCAAAACACACAAACACACGCCTAAAGGCTAATTTTTGACGCCACAATTGGAATGTTTTGGAAGTCTTTATTCTTCCCAGTAAACAGCTCTGTTTGCTGAAAAACCAGCCGAGCCTCCCTGCACGATGGTTGGTCGGATTAGCGGCAGATTAAGGCCACTCCAATAGGGGTGGTGATGGTGGTTCTGGGGCGCGACCATCACCCACCACCCACACTCCTTTTGTCTGTTCGTGCAGGGCAGAGACCGAGAAAGAGGATCCACCGGGATGCTGCAGGGCAACACAGCTGAAGTCATTGTGGATGCCGATTTATCCTCTCAGAGAGCTTTGACCACCTCTGATGTGTCGTAACAAAAAAACAAAAAAATCTAATCCACAAGTATCACATTTTTGCTATATATTGTAACAAGTGTGATTTTAGTCACCTTGATTTACTTTCATCTTGTAGCGATTTGTTTTGGCATTTTTCAGCCTCAGATTGTGCAAAATAGCTCTCAGTACTTGTAGAGTAAATCCAAAGTTCTTTAAATCAATCCACTGGACTTCCTTAAAAAAGTTTCACCTCTCATCCAAGAGGCTTCTTCAGTTCTGGTGGTGGTTGGTGTTGCCTCAGCTTTTAAACCTCTGTGGGGTGTGTTCAGGGCTATTACTCCAACGACCAATACCAAGACTCGTCTGACTACTCAACGATGGTCGTTGTGAGAATTGTTGGGGGTTGTTGAAATGCACAGATGTCACTGAGCCCTCGTGTGCTAATGGTGGTCATTAGCATGAGTCTGCCGAGTAGTTCTTTTGGGGAGTTTTGAAAGGACCTGATTGTAGAACTTTGGATAACCATGACCTGGATGAATGAGAACCTACACAGACATCTTGCTAAACACTTTGGGAGAAACACCTTCAGTGTGGTGTGGGAGTATGAAAAGACAGCAAGGAAGATCGCAGAACCCACTTACGATCAACTTTGGATAACCATGACCTGGATGAATGAGAACCTACACAGACATCTTGTAGAGCAAACTAAGTGATTTCAATGTGAGAAACTACAAGGTGGTAACAAAGCAAGTTAAAGAGTATACTACAACTTTATTCTGGTTGCAGAGAGCTTGGCAACCCAACAGTGCAAGAAACACCAGTGCTTTGATGCTCAGACAGGTTGTAAACAAGCCAACAGTTTAGAAAGAGCCACTTTATTTGGAGGTAAAACTGAACTGCACTGATGAAAAAAGTGTCATTGCACAAGAAAACACAGCTACATTTAGCAAAGTTGATCGCAGTAGAAGTAGCATGGCATTTTGAAATTTGTTAAGATATGAATTCTACAGTTTGGCTTCATTTTCTTTTACAAATACCTTTGGTTTCAGCCAGTTTGACGGTCTGAATGGTAATATTTCTGACCTGTCACTGTTCCCAGGTCAGCACAATGAACACTGTGCTGCTAGTATTAATCATTATGAATGATGAAAGTACAGAACATTTAAGCACCCTGATTGTTCGATGGTTGGTTCAATGGTTTATAGACAATCAGCCATGTTGGTTGTTGAACTGTAATATAGAAATTGCAGTTTTCAAAGTTTACAATCAACTACTTTCAGTAAATATTATAGACCTAGCAGCAGTTGCATCAGGCTGAACCAGTTAAATGCTATGAAAACATGGGGGTGTTAACAGATAGTCTGTTTCCCCTGCTGCTAAAAATAAATTATTAATTCTGGAAGGCTGTTAATGTAGCTCTTTTCTCCTTATGAAAGCAGCACCAGCAACTGTCCGACCAATGGGAATTCAGTTGGATTAAAGCATATCGACCAACCAGTCGACCTGCAGACTACGGCCTTAATCCAATTAAAGCAAGGAGGTCAAATAAGCTGCTTCTCTTCTTCAACACACCCAGACTCATTAGCATGGCATACAATAGACTAGTACCATCACAGACTGCATCAACTTTCTCGGGGATTACCTTGTTATTCTAAAAACACAAGCTGAATTTAAAAGAATCAGAAAACTAAAAACATCATATAGTGCCTTTAATGTGTAAATATCATTTGCGTCCACAGAGTAGTAGAGCTGCAGTCAGTTAATCAGTGGGCTGATCAGTTATGAACTACCAAATTAATCGCCAACATTTAGATATTTGTTTGAGTGTACATTTTCTGATTTTGGTTTCTTTTCTCCTATATGACAGTTAACTGAATACCATTGACACGTCCTCTTTGAGAAGCACTGGCCAACCTTTTCCAACATATTATGGATCAAACAAAGAATTGATTAATCGAGAAAACATTCAACAAACAAGGGCTAGCTGCAGCCCTGCAGAATAGACTCTGACATTTTTTGTGTGTGAGCTTGACCCGTTAGTATCACGAGTAGAAAAGTCAGAGAGGCTTTCAAAAGTTTAATGGTCTGCAGTTCGTCTTTGCAGACTGTCAACATCATGCAGTCTCAGCTAGTCACTAAAAGCAATAAATATCACAATACAACAACTAATTTAGTATGATATGATTAATTATGATAGTAATTAATGTACACCTGTAATATCTGTGTATTTCTCCCTAACATGCATGCACACACATGGTTGCATACTGTTGTAATGATAGCCACACACCGTAATGCACAGAGTTTCACAAACAATGCTAAGGCCCCTTTGCAACCTCCAACAACCCCAGTAAGACAGAAGTGTGTGTGTGTGTGTGTTTACTGCAGAGAGGCTGCAGCCAGTCTCTGCTGTAATGCAGCACTCGCACCACACTGCAGGTTACAGAGTCACAGCGCTGCCTGAAAATACTGCAACACAGCATACACACTACTACTGAATCACGTGATGGTGTAATACATGTGTACTCAGGATTGCTATGAAGATGTATTGAGTCATTTACGAGACGTACACACACAAGCCTGGGAGCAGAGGTATCTACCAGCGCTACCAGTAAAGTGAGTATAGTGGCGTTTCTCACGCCCCCCCCCCCCCCCCCCCCCCCCAACCAACCACCACCACCACCTTAATCTGATTATGCCACATGATTGGATGTTTCACTGTGGCTTCAGGCGATGCAGCTCATCTGCACGTGCTGCCACTGACGGGCCATCTGGGCCGCCTGGACGCCCATTCTGAGGCAGGAAGGGGGTTCTTCCAGAGCCTGGACCATCTGTGTGGACCACCAATTGAGCGGCAAAAGGTGAGAAAAAGTGCCGTGCCGCAGCCTGTCCCCGGTGCTCACGGGTAATGCTAATGAGAAATTTGCAAAAAAAAAACCTCATTAATGCCTAACTGGACTTTCCATCCATGACCGTGTCCTCCTCGCCGTGAAATCGCTTGGTACCAGCCACACTCGGTCATCACATCATGCACCAGTCAGGGGTTTTAAAGGGCGAAGGGAGGCGAGTTTATTTATCTAATATGAGATACTGGAAACTCCATATTGCTACGAAATGAAGTGAGGGTCGAGCGTGGGCACAAGGCCGGATCAGAGAGAGGGAAGTAAAGCAGCTCTTCAAATGGTAATTTCGCTTGCTTCACTCCTGGACGCTCTAAGTGCTGACTCAGGGGGAAAGTCCAGATTGCTTTTGGAAAAGGATGAAAGAGAGTTTTAGGGAGAGAGAGAAGAGGGATTTATGCTCGATTTCATTAAGTTTTTGGCCGAGGGAAGAGGGCTGCGGGACCATAAGGGGCTTATCTGGAGCCATAACCCATTCCCGTTTGATTACCAGCTATTGATTGAGGCTTTAAATTGGTCTCTGTTGAATATGGCAGCATGTGAAGTCGGGCTATCAGACGTGACAGGAAGTGGGACTGGATGAAAGGGGAGATGGCAGATATGCAGCAGAGCAGATCCCGGTGGCCACCTTCAGCCACAGTGACTGAGCAGCACTGTGTGCAGAACTAAAAACCGGCAAGCATTGAAAGGCCTACATCGAGTTGGGTTTCAATAGCCGGTTTCATTTTGGGTGCACCTCCTGGCAGGAAATATACTCAACTTTGATAAAATCAGACACTAACAAATTTCTTATCAAGCCTTTTATGTGTCCTCATTGTTTCATATTAGCAAAGACCAGTGTCGAAAACATGCCGTTACAGTTAGCAGGCTCTCTTTTATAGGTGACTGTTGCTTTGACGGCTCCTGTGGTAAATTCAGTAATCATATTCATCACTCTGCTGCTCTCAGTCTCTAGCTAGCAACTGGCCATTATGACAAAGACTTCTGTGGTGATTAATGCCTTCTGACCAGAGCTCACATGTTCAAGACAAGCCAGAGTTTGCGTTCCATTAGCAGTCTGACTAATGTAATTTAGTTGTTTTAGCGGCGAGTGTCATGTCTCAGTAAAAAAAATAGCAATGTTAGCATACTGAACAAGTATTTCATTTGTTTTAATGATTTCTGGTTTATTGAATGATAATGCTGCTATTTATGGCAGAACCACTACTTTAAATCACCAATTAATTCCCCTTCCACTTTTCCTATTTTTCTGTATTCATACTGAACTGAAACCGTCAAAGAAACCACCACCTCCTCTGCATTCTTCATATGAAGGAGAATCTGCTTTATTTCAGCCCACCTATTTCCCATTAATGCGGCTACTGTTTCCTAAATGCTATGCTAACTCTGCATTCTTCGCCTCCTCATTTTTAACACTGTTTTTCAGTCTGACTGTACAGAAACAGAAATTATCTGCCTGAAAAGGACATTTTGCTTACTGTATTGGGGATCTCCATTCTGAGACACTTTCTATCTCCCCAGTAGCTGACATATATATCTGATAATTTGTTTTCATGTGTGAGTTTGACTTTCACTGTGAGGACTGAGGCAGAAAGATGACACGATGTCCTAAAAGACTGGTGGGGTTTGACTGGAGAAATCTTCATGGACTCGTAGTTGTGGAGCAACAACTAATGAAACTGCATCTTTGATAAAGATCCTGGAGATGGTGCTTCACCTATCCAACATCAACTGGAAGAACAGACCCAGAGAGAAAGGACCGAAAGCTAAAACAGTTAGCTAAATGTCTGTTCCTGATGGCTAATTACTGTGTTCACTTTCAATCAGACTGAGAAAAAACATTTAAAATGATGAATGTAAAAACCTGCTTTGTTTGGAGAGCTGCAGTGAGCTCATTCTAGGATGTCAAATTACTACAGCAGCTAAAATAAATTGGAATTATTATTTTAAGGAAAAGTAAGGACACAGTGCACCTGAGTTTACATTGAATTTATCAAGAGAACAAGAAAACGTGGAGGACTCTTTTACCTTATGATAGAAAATAGTGTAGAAACTTAAGAGGCTTGATGAATGTTTGGATTTCTTGCTTGATTGGATGTGAAATAATCTATTAACATATTAATCTTCATAAAAAAGTAAAGTGCTACCTGAGTGTTTCTGATGCTTTCAGGCCAAACCTGACTTCTTTCCCAATCTGTGCTGATGATGTCAATAAAGACCTAACAGCACCTCTGCTGCACCACTTTCCTGTCTGCAGGGTGAGCGCCTTCGTCTAAATCTTAACAGGTGTTGCAATCATGCTGAAGTGTCGATGATTGGCACTGATAGAGCCCGTTGGCACTTCTGCTGCCCAGCAGGATCTCCAAACCTCATTTCCCTCCGGCTGATCCATTCAAACGTCATCAACGCTGCATCGCACATGCTCAACAGTCTACGGTGGAGCAGGTTGAGGCCATTGCGGCAGGTGGTAACGTGGTCCAACATGAGCACATGAACATATCGACTTCTCTGGTGCGCAAATGTGCTACATACTTACCGCTAACAACAAAACAATCAGCAGCACTTACATGACAATTATCTAGCTGAGCATGTACGCAGCAGGAGTTGATTAAAACTCTGCGTAACACATAATAAACATAACAGACTGGGGACGAATTCAGGACACGAGCCTGTACGTACAGCAGAGGTAATGGAGCTGGGAGAGCAGAGCTGGAGTCCCCAGGGACAAGACAAATCACTTCTCTATCTACAGACATAAAGAGACGGAGACGCTGCCAGCAGCAGGCAGACAGGACAGATGGAGAAAGACAAGAGCGGGAGGTGAAAACTGGTAACATATAAACGAGCCTGCAACAGTCCAGCAGCGTGTGTTCAAGGACCGAAACCTCAGCCTGCGCTTTGGTTCACAGCAGCTTTAATCTCGTTATCAAAAATGTGTTTATGCCTCCAGGAAAACTGTGAAGAGAGCCAGACAGATGAATGACGGATGCAAAAGTTTAAAGGAATATTTAATATGAATTTAACGTGAATTATTGGACATCAGGCGGTCAAGAAAACATGTTTGTCAGCATCCAACATTGCTTCAGTCAGTGTAGGTATTACAAAGGTAGTAAAGGTTTCACATTGCATCTACTCTGCTGATTTATCTCAGGTGTAGTCCACCTATAAGGAGTTCTGATGGGTGAAAGCTAGGAACAATTGAGCAACAGCTGATGTCAGTAACAACGTTTTGTTGTTTGTTGCTTATTCATTCCTCCTTATGTGCCAAGAAAACAAAGAACTCCATAAAAAAAATTAATGAAACGTTTTAAAGTCTTTCAGCCCTTCATTACACTATCGTTGACTGAGGACAAATTCAATAACGTAAATCCATAAAATAACCTTTATTATAACCTTCTTTCATGTGATAAAGATTCTTTGTCGAAAAAGCTGTTTCAAAAACATGTTAACTTGCTATGCAAATGCGCAAATACCAGCACAACATTCAGTAAGTGCAAAATGATGAAAGACAACAAGGAAATGTCAGTCTTCACCATCGGAGTGAACAGATTTTCTCTGTTTTGTAAAATTACTGACAATATTTTGAAAAAAATCACAGAAAATCATGTAAATTTGCATTTAGGTTGTAAAAAGAATTAAAAAACAGGTCCAAACTGTCCACACCAAATCCACAACCTGTATTTTTACAAATAGTAATTTGTTTACAACATGTTATTCTAAAATATTTTAATCAGCTAAAATACATGTTTATTTTTACTAAGTATAAATCATAATTTTATTCATTTTAACAGTTCTTTTTATGTTACAGCATTTCATAGATTTTTTTTTTAAATTTCTGACACTGACTTTTTAAATGTTTTTTTAGAGTGTAGCACCTGCAGGAAGCTAACATGTTAGTCCATCAAATATAGATGAAGAGGTGAAATTAGGTTCTATAAACTGCCCATAAAAATGACAGCCAACAAGGCAAATCCAATTAAAGATTACTGATATTAATGACTACAATTACTGACTTGCTAATTGTAATTCTTTATGCTATTTGTTACTGAAATAACTAATGCAAAGTTAAACAAACATGCAGGCCAATATTTCCCCTGCGCCTATAAAACAGTGGAAACACTGGGTATTTCACATGACTCAGGATCACACAAGAAAAATAGCTGACATTAATGCGACTTAATACTAAGTGCAACATCAGGACGTAAGTGATGTGGAGGAGGGAAGAAACACACACACACACACACACACACACATGTTTGTACTTCTATCTTAGTGAGGACATCCATAGGCGTAATGCATTTCCTAGAGCCTTACCCTAACCTTAACCATCACAACTGATTGCCTAAACTTAATCCTTACCCTAACCCTAACCAAACCTCAATTCATACCTGTTCTCTAAAAACAAGTCTTCACCCTCAAACATGGCTGTTTCAAAGTGAGGACCGGCCAAAATGTCCTCACTTTGTAAAAATGTCCTCACTTTGATAGTTAAATGCAGAAAATGGTACTCACCATGTAGCAAGTACAAGTACACACACACACACACACACACACACACACACACACACACACACACACACACACACACACACACACACACACACACACACACACACACACACACACACACACACACACACACACACACACACACACACACACACACACCCGGAGCTCCATCCACCTGAATATTTCAACAGCAGCAGTCGGCTAAGTTGCACTGAGAGACCTGTTAATGACTGACAGCCAGCAGCCAACATGACAGCAACCTCAACTAATTCCAGACCAGGTATCTGCGAGCTCAAGGCAGCCCGGGAACAAACGAGGACTGCATCCCAATGTGTGTGTGAGAGACAGGCATGCTTCCAGCTAATTGAATCACACCAACAACATCTCAGACACGATAAACAGACTTTGTTCTTCCTGTTTCCCACGCTATCAAAGATTCTATTTTTTTCTGAACTGAAAATTGTTTTCTTCCCCCCTTTCTTTTTCTTGCATCATTAATTCACTTAGTGCCTCTAAAAAAGTGCTGTCCGTGTGCTTTTATCCTCGCTCTTAACAGTGTGGAAACAAACATTCACTCCCCACAGAAAGACAACACTGACTCAAGGCAGCTTTATTTCCTCAAAAATGAAACGACATGATTCCCTCCAACACAACTTGACACTACTGTCAAAGCTCTGTTTACAGTCTGCCTATGTTTTGCGTCTGTTTTCCTCTAAATTGCGCGGCATCTGCTTAAATGAGAGGGGAGCATTTGATTGAACGGATCCTGCGAGATGAAGCTGCGGATAATCTGTCGGACGGAGAGGCATCAGTCGGGCTCGGAGAGATGAAAATCGCGCTGCCTCCCAATAATGACTCATTGGAGCGGCAGGAATTGAGAGACAGTCTTGAGCTTTGGCCTGACAAACCTCACAGAGAGAGAGAGAGAGAGAGAGAGAGAGAGAGAGAGAGAGAGAGAGAAAGAGAGAGAGGAGGGGGGGTGGAGTGAGCGACGTCAGGAAGTAGCGATGGAGACTCAGAGATGTGGAGAGCAAAAGAGAGAGAGAGATGGGGGGTAGTTTCTCAGTCATTGTTTAATGGTTGAGGCGAAACACCCCCCCCCCTCAGGGCTGAGCAGAGGGGCCACGGCGGAGATGCAGAGCGAGGATACCTCCAACCCACCAACCAACCAACCAGCCAGCGAAGCAGCCACAGAGGAGCGCATTCCTCTGGTTGCCATGGTAACCCGAGCTCTCAGCTGGGGAGAGCCAAAGGGATGTACTGTAAAGAAAAAGGGGGGGAAACCGAGATGGAGGAAGAGGAGGAGGGGTGTTTGACACTAGCCATAATTTTGATTATCCCCTCCTCTTATTCCCTGCAGTGAAAACCTCCTGGCTGATTTCTTTTTTTTTTTTTTGTCCACCAGCAGCGTTCCTTCCTCCCCACCTCCTCCTCCTCTTTTTCTATTTCGGGGCTCTGCAACTACTTAGTTTTTGGAGCACTGCTTGACAAGACTCGGAAAAAGAAGGAGAGAATGGAAAAGATAACGTAATGTTCTTCCCAAAACCACTCACTGAAGGGCAAAAGACAGCAAAACGGACACAAAACAGAAGCTACAGCTGGAAGAGGGTGATATTCTCTCAGTTATTGTAAGGATTTTGGAAAAGTCGATGAGAAATTATTAATTACTAATTATTAGCTGTCAAGTGTCTCCCAGTTTGAATTGACACAATGTGTTTGCCAATCAACAAATCCTTAATTTAAAAACAAAAAACACACAATCTGTTCATTTGTACTGTCTGTGGCTAAAATGTAAAATATGGAACTAATTTTCAAAAGTTTTTTCTACAGCAGAGCCAAAAGAGAACCAAACTCTGCCAAGCATTAACCATCTACCAGCAACTGACTCACTTTTACAGTGACAGAAACTGGAAATATCTACATTTTTGCACCTTCTATTTATACGCTGAACCTGTACATTTATGTTAACTGCACCTGTCAGGGACTTTTTGTTCAATCATGTGCAATATCTAGAAGTTACTTATGGTTCATAATACAGCAGATATAACATTTTATATGTAAACATTTCTTACTGTACTTTTATTGTGTGAATGACAGGATTGCAGCTTAGTTTTGTTGCACAGTGCACTGACAATAAGGGAATTACATTGTATTGTATTGAATTCTATTGTATTGTTTGTGTGTTTTAAAAGTAAAATGTTGAACACAATGATAACCTGAAGCCTACTTTGCTTCAATAGCTACTTTTACTATCAGAAATAT
Source organism: Acanthochromis polyacanthus (assembly GCF_021347895.1). Lineage (NCBI taxonomy): Eukaryota > Metazoa > Chordata > Actinopteri > Pomacentridae > Acanthochromis > Acanthochromis polyacanthus. The sequence goes on along the minus strand of NC_067114.1, from coordinate 38,110,856 downwards.
TCAGAATGTTGCAGCACAGTTGTCATTTATTCTGTTTATTGTAACATAACAATAAACACATTGAATGAGGCTGATCATATGAATGATGTGCTGAGCTTTAATTTACTTGAGTCACAATAACATTCAATAACGCAGATCTAATTGAATCTGAGCGGGTTTCTGCTCCCTCCTCCTCCATCATTTTCCTGACTTGTTTGGAGTCATGTTCACCTGTCTGCTTGGATTGTAGAGCATTAAACTAATCATTTTTACTGCTGAGCTGACTAGCAAACATTATGATTTTTATAAGAGAGAACTGATAAGGACTTTAGAAGAGAATTATTAAATATATATGTTCATTTTAAGCATTGACAATCAAAGCTGACAACGTCTTTGACATTTCTGCACTGAATCGAGCAGGTGAATGGGTAAGAAAATGGTCAAACCTGCAGGATGACTCCGGAATATAAACTCCAAGGTGAGCAAAAACTTTAAGTTTGTCAATCTATCGGCATACTGTCATGGCAAAATGGATCACCTTTACAGTGTTGTGAGGTGAAAAACAGAAAGATGGACTGTGGGGGCATGTGAGACTGAAAGAGGGCATAATACAGGATTTTCAAATGAATATATTTTTTGTCTGTGTGACAACATTAGAATAGAGACACTGCGATTCAGTTCTGCACAAAAGCCATTTAATAAACTGTCTGTTTATTAAATATTTCTTAGGTGAGACTGCTGTGATTTTTATTTTTTTGGTGATATATGGTGTTGGATTAAATCATACTGGAAAGGGTTTTTTTTTAATGTTTTCTCTTCCTCTGTGTGCAAATGAGATAGCATAAATTTTTTCTTGTGTTACTTTGCTTGAAATGTAGCATAATGAAGAATAATATAACACAAAGAAGCACACACACACACATATGGGTGGATGCATATGCATACATACGCAGTGAGAGTGATGGGAGTGTTACCACCTGCAACCTGCTGATAATGAAGCTGTATTTCAGCCACCTAAAGGCAGCCATCTGTGCTGGGCTCTCCCTGCTGCCTGCACTACCCCCACCGCACTCCCACTGTTCTGCTGGGGCCCTGAGACCACCGTCTTTAGGATGTTCCCCGTCAATAACATGACACTTTCATTAGAACACAACTGCGACACACACACACGCACACATTCCCATTACAGGTTATAGACCTATAAAAATGAACGCTGTCACGGCTTTCCTGGTGCAGCTACCCGCAGAGTCACGTGACACATATGGATTTTATGGACACAGACGCCTTTGACTGATCCATATGTTTGGGGTATCAGCACATCCAGGTGCCCTCTGTTTACAGCAGATGTAGCTAAAAGAGGAGAACCATCACTCATTATGTTTCTTTTAGCGAACCACGTTTACACAGTATATGTCCAGGCAGCGAGCTGCCATGTGAGATGAAGTCAAAGATTAACCCTCCTGTCGTCCTGTGGGTCAAATTGACCCATTTTAAAGTTTTAAAAATGTGGAAAAAATATCTGTATTTTCACAGTGAAAACTTTCACATTTCCAAAATTTTTTGAGGAAATTTTTGAACATTTTTTTGGTGGAAAAAAACAACTAAAAAAAATATTAAAGAACATTCAGAAAAAATCTACCAAAATCCAGTGAATTTCGCTGTCAAATTTGGGGATTTTTTATTTAAAAAATAAAACTTTTGAGGGAAACTTTTCCAGAATTTTCTTCCTGAAGATTTTGCAAATTTTTTTTACAAATTTGGGGAATTTTTTCTGAATTTTTGGACTTTTTTCAGAAAAGGCAACAACATTTTTTTGGTAAGGACAACATGAGGGTTAAACAGCCAAGGTTACACACAGCATAAGGTGGTAGAGCTCCTTCTAATCACCAATATCCTCCCTGTTTCAACACAAATGTAAATCTAGCCAAGCCAGCTAGCCTAAAAGTAAGAAAACACGAACAATAGTTAGCAGTTAGCATCAGTAGCCTCCTTTCCTTGCAGGTCAGCATCCTCATGCCTGTGCAGAATGCGGTTACACATTGCCCCAGTTGAGTCGTTATATGCCGGTTTTCTCTGACACAGCCTACATACAGTCTGATATCATCTGTCCCACTTCCCACCTTGCTGGTTTAAAACATCTGTAAAATCCCTCACAGATTCACATTCAACTCAGATGCAGATACCCAGCGATGCACATCTATAAAATAATGAAAATGAGTTTAAATAGTTCAACTAGTGCTGTCTAGCAACTTTTAGTCAGTTAATCGTGCACATCCCTTAAAAGTGGTGCCGGCCACTTGAAGCAAAACTACAGTTTATTAGAAATGTGGCGTTATTTTTGTAACATTCCATTCACTGATAAAACCCCTAAAAGTGTGTATCAAAAGTTTTTTTCAAGAAAATAAACCCATCCTACCTAAGTTTTTCCATCTAAAAGCACTGACAAGTTTATCTTTCAACTGGAAAATACCCCACTATGTATGAATTCTGCTAATAAGAAAAAAATAGAGTAATGTAACTAAATAAAAAATGCAAAATCTTGGTTCTATCATGTGTTTTTTTTAATTAAACTTTGTAGTACTGGATTCTTACACTTCAAATGTCTATCAGGTCTCTATTTCACTTAAAAATCCAGTATTGATCAGGCTATACAGCATTTTTATCATCATTTCCACTCTGTTAGCAGGCACCCAACTTTCAAGTTCAAGTGTATTCATGTTGGTTTGAATGGCTTTTAAGAGACAATTCCCGATTCTTCTTAAGGAATTTAAGGAATCTAATATGTTAATTTATGCAGAAATTGAAAAAAAACACAAATTATCATTATCCAAACACTGGTCTTAGCCTCAAAACTCAAATATCAGTCATGCAGTTCAACACACACACTTGACTTGACAGTAGAAAAGCAATTTAAAATTCTTTTAGCCCGTTGGTTCCACACAAAGGGCGTAAAGTTGGTCAAAAAGCAGATCAGAGAGGCTCAGACGTGAGAACAGAAAGAGGAAAAGATTGGCGGCTTGCAGTCTTGCAGCGAGCACCAAGATGGAAAAGAGCGGCCATTGTCGCTGGAGGAGAGATGAAACCATGACAACCGTCCCAACTGTTGGACAACACTTAGAAAATGATCACTGCGTGGAGCCTGGGAAAGCAGCGGAAAAAGACGAGTACTTTAGCCCTCACACACACTCACACACTCATGAAAACAGACTGACTAATTGTTCAGAGTCAGCGCAGCCTCTCGCCATTCACACACAACCACGAAGGCATTGTTCCAACTGCAGGCTCATCACTGGGGGCACACAACAACAGCATTCATCAGAATTTTAAAAAGTGAGAGAAGAGTCTATGTTCAAACGAGCCTCTGTGGTCACACAAGCTGAAAGAGAGAAACACAATTGCAACCACTTTGCATCACTTCAAGACACCTTTGTTTTTTACCGTTTGGTTGAAAACATAGTTTATGAAAAGCCAAGTAAAGGCTGCTCTATTTATGCATCACATTTCACATACAAAGGGAAGTCAAAAGGCTTCACATGAGCGAGGACAAACAAGACCAAAACTAACCTCTTCATGACTACTTTTTTAATAAACTGATTGTTTAGACTGAAAAATGGCAGAACAAGTAAAGGTTCCCAGAAAATAAAAGCTGACTGTGATCAAACTTCAGATTTTACTGATTAAAAAAAGATAAGAAGCAGCAAGTCTTAATCTTAAAATTGGTGAATCAGTGGAGCTTTGCTATTTCTGCTTGACAAACAACTTAATTACAGCTGTTTCTAATTAACTTTCACTTTGACAATAAAGCTGACTTTATTTGTATTTTTTTTTTTTCAGGTAACATAATGTTCGTGTCCATAGTAGGGAGTAATGGAAATTGTAATCACCAGTTAAGACTGTATATTAATAAGATCAAGGCAACATCTTACAACTTTGGCCTTTTTCTCTGAAAGGTATGTACAAAACAATATTCTTGTTTTGGTATTGGCACTGAAATGTGAAGATTTGCTGTATTTGATCATATTAATAATTATTGTATTTTATTTGTAGTCAAGATTTGCAGGTTTTATCAAGTCATGTGCTTTTTGTTGGTCCTAACCAAAGTGTGTCCATAGCACAGATTGTAGAAAATAGTCTGATAACTTAACAATAAATAAACTTTTTTGCTGTTGTTTGCGTTTTTACAGGTGTAGACTGCATTTGCATTTTAATGAGATAAAGACGACATTTCACAACTTTAGCTGTTTTTTCATTTGAAAATAAACTGATTTTTTTTTAGAAAATGATGTTTATGTTTCCCAAGATGTACAGAAAAAAGTTTTGTTCTGATGTTGATGCTGAAACTTACATATACCACATAGAGTGCTAATAATATCTGGTAAAAGAATAACTTGAATGTTGTTGTTTTTCTCACAGATGCAGCGATTTAAACAATACTCAAGCATACTTTATACTGAGAACAGACACCGACCGTGATTTATTCCTTGGAAAGAATTTGGTCTTGTGCTACGACTGTTTGCCTCCTTTGCAATTAATTAGCTAACGAAATCACATCACAAATCTGGTGCATGTCAAACATTATGCAAATATACGATTAGTGCACTCCCTCAGAGATAGCCTGTGCTTCCCACTAACACACAAACACACACACACAGTAACAAGAAGCTTGGCCTGCACTTGTGTAGGAGGATTAATGATATACGGACTTCCCTGTCTGCCAGCTCAGCAGCACAGCTCTGGATTCATACGAGCCCTCGACAAGCAGGCTATCATCCTTCTGCAGCGAGCGCTACAGCTGCTTCACCACACACAGACACGTACACGTCTCTGCAGATCATTTCTACATGCATATGCACTTAAATACCAGTATTATAGGTTATGAGATACTGTGGTTGCTGTCAGTCAGAGAGGAAGACGCTGCAGGAGTAGATGATTATGTCCAAGTGTAACGCTGCACTTCATTCAAGTGGAAAAACCCAGACAGCGAAGCAAGAAACACGATGAGTTTCAATCTATTGCTGCATAAAGAATATGTACATAATTTCAACTGGCGCGCAAGCTGAGATAAGAGTTTCTAGAAGCAGTCTGTCATGCCAGTTGAAGGAGTATGTAGATTTGAGAGCTGCTGATTCTGTAAATCAACGTACAGCAACCTGCACAGCTGCCTCAATGACATTTCAGTCAATTTAAAATACTCTAATTATCCCCCAAGAGGCAATTTGCACTCGAGATGGTGCAAGAAGACGACAGTCCCCGTTCTTTATCCTGAGCAGGGAATTTGCTCGGCCCAAACACCACACCTGTTTGACATGCAGAGAAAAAACACGGACGTCTGGAGCTGAACCACGCTTGGAAAACAACTGTTCAGGTGAATTTAAACTAACCTCGTTCCAGACCTCTAAATCACTGCCCACGTTTACAATTTGCTCAACAACTCTAAAACCATTAGGCACGGATGCCTTTTTCAGATTGAAAAACACCAAAAACTGTTCGGAAAAAATGAAAGTATCCAGAAATGCAGACTGAAGCACACTGAAGTCACCTTTGTGAATTTAAGGTTTCAATAATGCCCATTCTGAGTCAATAAGCTTCTGAGTGCAAAATGAAACTTACTGCAGATCATCACAACAATCTAGGGCCACAATTAACAATTATTTTAATTGTAAATTGATAATTTTCGATCAAGTGATTAGTTGTTTGGACTGGAAAATGCCAGAAAACAGGGAAAAATGTCAGTCATTGTTTTCCAAAGGTCAAGACGACAGACATCTTGTTTAATCAAACACCCAAAAATATTCAGTTTACTGTCGTATCAGAGGAAAGAAACCAGAAAATACTCACATTTTGGAAGCTAGAATCGGGAAATATATCCTTTTTTTCTTGAAAAGTGACTCAAACCAATTTAATTTAAAAGCTGACAACTGAATCGATTAATCGTCACAGCTCTACAACAACCCCCCTCTCAACATTTACAGTAGATGAAGAACATCTTCTATCAGAGAAAAGCATTTATAATTAACACGACTGTCCAGTGCTTGTAAAGACTTCAAGATCTGCAGACATTGTGGTCGTAATGAAAGAATCATAATGAAAGAATCACCTGTTGTACAGCAAATGTGTAAATAAATACGTAAAGTAATGGATCTTACACTGGAAGGAAACTACAAGCAGATTGAACCTTTCTTCAAGTTCGCAGCTGAAGAATTGCCTCTTTGTGTAAGTTAAATGAACACCACTGCAGTTTTATTCCATCTGCTAAATAGAAAAAAAAAAGTGTGATTAATACAGCAACAACAACACAGGCTGTTACAATCCAACTCCAGCAACCAGCTAATTGGCTGGTTATGAATTATTCACCCACCGAGGGAACTGAGCAGCGTGTCGCGTCTACCTGCTGAAACTGGGGGGAGAAACCTTGATCACTGCTGGCTGCATGTGATCACAGATGGTGGGGCATCCGAAGCAGAGAACCTGGCCTGAGAGATCCATGCAGTCAACCACAGAGCTGCTCCAACTACAGAAACACCACAGGTACACAGTGAGGTAAGAGGCGTTTTGGTTCTTTATTCTACTTTTACTGGTGGGAATAAAGCTAAATCTTGATTAAATGCTTGATGTTGGAAGATTTGAAATGTAAAAACCCACAGAGACACTTTTTTATTTGAGCAAAAAGCTGTTAAAATAGCCAGAAATGTTAGATTTTCTCCTTTCTGACAGTCCATGAACTAATCACAAGTAATGTGCGGCTGCATCTGGGAAAGTCACAAAAAATAAACTTTAAATCGTGAGTTTTCATCACAGACACGAAGACATCGCACTCATTGGCACATCTGAGACGACATAACTGACTTATCTGTCACGTGACAAAGTCTGAGCATTTCCAGCTGAACTGTAGGCACTGTTTAAATAGGGCAAAGAGAAGAGAGACTGGCAGGAAAATAAAAACATACGATAACATAAATGCATAATGGCTCAAAGATTTATACAGGGAAGTAGTTTATCAGCAAATTGTTGAAGGACACATTCAGCATGGTGAAACATCTTTCTAGGTCTGTAGAGAGTAAAAATATATGCTAAGGCTCCATTTTTCCCAGTATTGCTGACACTTGTGAGCTCTTGGATAAATATGTTGATTCCACTTTTTTCCAATTTATGCAGAGAAATGCAACTCCTGGCCTTTTTTAATATGATTTATGCCCTACACGTTTTGGAGTTCTCACTCCTTCCAGCCATGGTCGTGCTCTTTCCACAGAGGTGCAGGACAGAGGAGCAAAAATGTGACAGAAACCAGCAAAAAACACCCAGAAACTACTTGCAGTTCAGACGTTTAACTAAAACATGTGCAGTCAATGACTTCTACCATGTAAAAACCATGAACTACTTGAGGTTGCAGGGTAAAATTCTCCACTAGACTGCTTGTTAACATGCACCTGGACAGTCTCAGAGGGCTTTGTATACCTGAACTGATGCAGTACAGTTAGCAGACTGAAGCCTGTTTCAACATTTACAGCCTAATGTCAGAAAATTTGACATGAAAACGAGCTACAGATTCAAAATAGACTGAGGCGACACCTCTGGAACAGTCCCAGTCCACCGAAAAATGACTCATTCGGCTCTCGATGCAGCTGAAAATCACACTCTGGGTTTGACAAGCAGTGAGTGATGAATGCCAACCTGCTGTCTGGACGTACAGTGCAGCAGCAGCCGGGCCTGCATCAGAAAATATGAGGCACAGAGGGCCCCCCCCCCCCAAAAAAAGAGCACTGCAGCATTTAAAGTAATGCAGAAATGTGTGATGTTGCAGCTGCAGTACAGTGTGTGTGTGTGTGTGTGTGTGTGTGTGTGTGTGTGTGTGTGTGTGTGTATATATATGTGTGTGTATGTGTGCGTGTGTGTGTGTGTGTGTGTGTTAACCTATGAGCTGAATGTGTGTGTTTGCAGGGACCGGACAGTGCAGCAGCATCACAGCTTCTGCAGAGCGGGCCCATGTGACAGATGGATGCTATAACAGAATTAGAGACATGAAAAATCACAAGGGCCCATTATCACCAAGCCCTCTCTGCCTGACAACAAGGATTAAAGGCGCACTACCACCATACCACCATCATCATCATCATCATCATCATGAGTGCAGCCTCTCTCCCTGCATTCAGCACAGCCGCATCCACCAGAAAACACCCGCAATTATCACACATTTCTACCCGCCTCCCGTTTCCCTGCATTCAGAACACGCAAACGCAAAAAAACAGGGAAAAAAAATGCACCCCGGCGTGATGTCAGGGAGGCAGGTGCGGTGACGAGCCCCTGCCGCACCACGCGTTTCATGACGGGGCTGCTTCCACTAACCTGTCTGTCCTTTGCCCAGCGTCTTCTCCAGGCGGTACGGTCCCACATAGTTGGCGTAATGCCCGCTGTTGGCGTCCTTGCCCGTTGACGACATGTTTCGGGATGAAATGACTCGCCGGGAGTAATTTCTCTTGCGGGTGTCCGAGCGGGACGCGTCTCTGGAGCGAAAAGCGCAATTCCGCGGCGCAGTGGAGTTCGCCTCGCTCCGCGTTTCCGTCTATCAGGCTGCTGGTCGCTGCGATATTCGCGTGCGTGTGCGTGCGTGAGTGAGTGTGTGTGCGTATGTGTCCACGGCCGGTGCTTCAGGGTTCCTCCGCAGCTTTGGTCCTCGGTGCGGCTCAGACTGCGGTTTTGAACCTGGGTGTCATGATGTTGGTGCCGGAGGAGCAGTGCGCTGCAGCCCCGTTGGGTGTGATCTGATGATGGGACAGCATCTACTGCTGCTGCCGCTCCAGCAGCCTGCGTTAAACCACAGGCAGTGTTAGAGGACACTTCCGGGAGTCTCTTTAAAATTAAATGCACATCAACTCGCTGACGAACTCTAACGTTTATTGATTACAGCACCAGTAGAACAGGGTTTCTGCAGAAATCAGCCAGTCAAATTTAATGCTTTTTAATGCCATTGTAATGCTATACTGTAAAAATTTTAATGCCGTGACCGTGAACTCAACGAATTACATTGGTTCGTTTTTTGTGAAAGATGATTTTTATATGAAAACTTTCCCCTCTTTTCACTCTCTGAATCCAAAAAGCACCCCTGACCACCCATGAGCTGCAGTCATTCTTTGAATTCCACGTTTTCTTGTCATTTTGCTGGAATTTGCATTTTCCCATTTCCCAGTTCTCCTCCACTTTCTAAACATGCAATTTTTGGCAATTGTACCCGACCGGCCAGCGCAATTACTGCAGATGCATATATCTGACGAACCGCAATCTACAAGTATGTATTATTATTATTATTATTATTATTATCAAATATTTTTCTTGAAAATGGCAGAAAATTTTTTTAATGCCACTGAGAATCAAATTTAATGATTTTTAATGCCATTTAAGGTCTTAACTTTTGCAAAAAAAAATCAATTTAATGATTTTAATGCCCTGCAGAAAACCTGTAGAAATAAAAAACAGGATACATTTGTGAAAACAGACATTTTGTCCTGAACTCTGGCAAGTTATGTGATGATCAGTGTATGTTTGTCTGTCTGTTAGCAGCATTACTCAAAAACAGAATAATGGATTTGGATGAAATTTTCAGGGAATAACAGAAATGACACAAAGAGCACCTCATTAGATTTTGGCAGTGATGTGACTTATAGTCTGGATCCACAGATTTGTTGACAATTTCTGTATGAACACATTTTGAATGATACATGAGCTTGATTTTATAATACTATATTGTGAGACACTATACTTTATAAAAAAAGATGCAGCTCTTGTTATTCTGATATTGCACTTGGCCATATTACAAATTTGACCACCGCTTGCTTTATTATTCAGCTGATGATCACACAAGAAAAGAGAGGAAAACGGTTTTCAAATGTGATAAGTTCTAAAGTTAAATGATTAATTTGAATGTTAATATTTCAAGTTAATTTCTGATGTGTTAGCCATAGAAACTCACAGATTTTCACTTCCTTGCTGTAGATTACAATTTTATCTGAACAACACTGTATTAACTAATCTAGTTCATTTCGTATCTTAATACAAAAAAAATCAGTCCACAAGAGGAAAAATGTAGGTGAACTTAGATGCAGATTTTTTGAGTAATACTTTGAAGCAACTCGAAATATACAAAGTAAATCATTGACTTTTATCAAGAATCAAAATATAAAACTGAAAGACAGTCATTATTATATTCCAATCATTATCAATCAATCAATCATAGCTTTTTCATAATTTGTGGCTATTGCTGTGATTTGAAGTTCAAAACTTTTCTCTAGAATATGGTTTATTTTATTTTGAAGGGCAATCCTCTTAGCTTCCGCTGCTATCTCGTCTTGACGCACTACTTTAATCGGGGACTACGCATGCGCACATATTTCGCATGGCAGGGGTTTTTTGATTGAATTGGGATCGAGATGACAGTGGGAGATGAAAGGCTGCCAGTGTTCAGAACTTCTCTTTTTTTAAAATAAAAAAATAAAACAAATATGGTGCAAAATGAAAACAAAATAAAGTCACAAACATCCAGAAGTTTCCCAAAAAGCCTGTGCACTTCCTCATCACTGTTACTGGCAGATAAAAATGTCCTGTCCTCATGCACACATCTGATCACTTGATTTATAAATTACTAATTTTATCCATTTAGCCCAACTCTCAGTTATTAGATGAAGGTGAGGAATCATTATTCGTCACTGTGGGTGGTTTGTGTGTCTCTGTGTGTTGGTGTGTGTCTCTGTGTATTAGTGTGTGTGTGGTGGTGGAGTTGGCGGGGGGACTGAACATGTTACACGCTGGGACACTTTCACTTGATTAAACCAGCGGTTGGTGACAACGACCATCTATCTGTCTCATCACTCCTTCACAACAAAAGCCTTTTGACCCAGCACGCTCAGTGGCAGATGGGCCTCCCCACCTCCACCTCCCTACCTCCCACTCCTCCTTCTGCCTCCCTCTAACCTCCCCCACCATCAAATCCATGTCCCTAACAAAGATGAGGGGATGGGGTGGGGGGGCTCTGTTTTACCAGACCTGCTCGCCACAGGACAGCTTTCCCCCAAATTACTTCCTGTTAATTAATGTAAAACCACCCCACTCCCCCACATCCCCCATACCTTCCATGACAGCAGGAGGCTGAGACCTCGGCCCACAGATCAATCAGGAGTCTTCTTGTGGACTCGTGCCACCGTGCGAGCTCTCCAGCAGCCTGATCTCTGGCGTCTGATCCCCGGTGGCTGTTTGACAGCTGCAGACGTCGCCGTGGCTGTAAAGCTGCACCGTCCTAATCACCTCCATGTGAAATAATCTGCCATAATCAGCCAGGCCTCTGTGGAGAGACACACGACTAATGACGGTGTCAAAATGTCTCTTTCACAACAGTGTTTTACGATGTAGAAGACACTACAGCTGGCTGTTTAGTGAGGATAAAAGTCACAGTGCATCTGAAGTCAGATCAACATGACCTTCCCATCAAACATTTTCTTTCCTTCTGAATTTGGCAAATTTTGTATACGCAGGGACTTCAATAGGTTCTCGGTCTCAGTTGTGATGCGTGTGAATCTTCTTTCATACAAAATGACACAAATGTGTGATGCTACTTGAGTCAACTGAATGTTTAAATGGGAACAATGAATCTAAAAACTTAAAAAAAAAAAAAAAAAAAAAAAACCTTAAAGCACCGCTGCTAGAAATGATGCAAAAAATGATATAAAATGCATAAATGCATAGAGCAATTTTAGGAAATTATTTGGTTAAACCGAGATGACTGCTCTAGCTGATTAAATTTAAAAAATCTGAGCATTACCTGCTCTGGACCAGGTTAGCTCCACAGCCTAAGGTATCATAGTAATCTAGCAGGGGCTTTTTTGGTTAGATTTTTTTTTGGCCTTCTGTTGGTTTTATTAGATAGAGTAGAAGAGAAGCAAACAAGAAAGTATGGAGAAGAATGGTGGAAAGACCTGCTTTAAAGGGCGATGAGCTAGAATCAAACCCAGGCCACTGCATCAGGGATTACAGTCCCTGTTTCTGGGTCACCCGCTCAACTAGTGCCTGGCAGGTTTAAACAGCCACCTTTGTGAACTGTAAACTCAAGCTTTAGGCTCAACATGCCTCATTATTTGATTGCTTCAAACGTTTGAAGCAATCAATAATAAAGGACAGGGATGCTGTAAACTGGCTGCTGCTGTTCCAAGATCATGTGTCCATCCCACAGCACAGGTGGCAGAAGCAGCCAAATGTGGCTTTAACCTGCTTTCCAATGCTTTGCTCACTCAACTTGTACCATCCAACTTCTGTGCCCAAACTGAGATCACATTTGTGTGGTTGCCATTTTCAGTGTTTTCAAAGTCATTAATTAATGACTTCATGCCACTGAGGTGTATCTGGAGGCTAGAGATGTGACTTTCTTCCACAAAGGAATAGTGAAGCTTGAATTGGATTTGATGTTTCTGCTAAGGCCACAAAGGTTTTGAGGTATTCTCCTATGTATACTATATGAAGTTACTTTCTGAGGATGATCTTTGAGTTTGACAGCATTATTTCTTCGTTCTAGGTATACATTCTGTAGTACAGCCCTCAGACAACCTGTTTAATTTTCAACTGTTCAGTGGTCATTTCAGCACAAAATGTCCCTGGTGGGCTCAAAGCACCAACCTTTCAGTTAACAGCCAAATGCGCTGACCAGTTGCACCACAGAGACAACGATATAGCCAAAGCCTGCAAGAAGACAAATCTATACACTGATCTGTTACTACGAAATGAATGCAACAAGTTATCTCTTTATGCTGATGACATCTCATTTCATATCACAAAGACTTATATCTGTACCACGGACATCCTCGACAAGAGGGATGTTTCCAGGGATGTTTGGTCTTTAAATGGCTACCTAACATCATGAAAATGACTATGACTGATCACTTAATATGTCTTGTAATTAGAGAAACCTGCAAAAAACAATGAGACTGCAGGAATGATCTCAAGACCTGTAACCTGATAGTCAATGCTGTAGACCTCCTCCTTTGATTGAAGATGGATTTTTAAGTTTAATACAGATGGTTTCTCCATTGCTCTCTCAAACCATCTCTCCTCTTTGTTCAGAATAGGAAGTACTTGTACGCATCTTTGTAGCAAGATCATTTATGGATGTATAACTTGTTGCCTCTAGTACCTTGTACTAATGTCTGTCCAGCCGCCTCTAATCTGTCTTCTTACTGTCGCAGTTGAGCTTTCTTCCCCGGTTCTGGTGGGTGTATCCACGTCTTCATGCTTTGAGGCTCTGTTTGGAATCAACAGAATTAGATAAACATGCAAAAACTGTCTGAGTGAAGGAGACTTGTCATTATGATAATTCATTTTGACATTACAAAAAGAAATGGACGAAACAAGTCGATTCTTTGTGCTGTGGGCAGTTAAACACCAACCACCAACCTGTTGCTGAATAGCCAAATGCGCTGATTATCGTACCACAAGGACACTTGTATCTCAGTGGAGGTGCATTTGCTCTCAGTTTTCAATCCGCACCTACCCACAAAAAATGGAAACCCTGGTTTATTCGTGTAGAAATAAGAGTCAAAAATATGAGTCAAGTAACTGTTACAATTGTAGTCTGACTTAAACGTTCAGTAATTTAGGAAAATTCTCATGCTGACATGTCTTAATTATTCTGTGGCACTGCAGTCTGACTGTTGTTCCAGGTTTCGCGCATCCTTTATGCTCGTCATCATCGTGCTCTGTTTAGAATCAACATTCATATTGAATTTTAGCCCCAATCATTGATCGATGAATGATCTCGTCTCCAAATGCAGCTCCCAGATGTCTCTGTGGTGCAATCGGTCAGTGCATTCGGCTGTTAACTGAAAGGTTGGTGGTTCGAGCCCACCCAGGGATGTTTTCTGCTTATGCAAAACTGTCTGAGTGCACTAGATGTGTCATTATGATATTTCATACCATGGTGATGTTGGCTGGTGTAAAGAGAGCCACCTTTGTGACTCCAGATTTAGGTTCAGCGTAGCTTGCTTCCCCACTAATTTTTGCTTCATAGTTCAGCTCTCAGGACATAATGATGAGTCTCATCACACTCAGGCTGTTTTTGCAGGTTTCCTTATTTCTCTACCACGTTAACTGGTCATTTAAAGAAGACTATGCTGAAAAACAATGCAAGAACAACCTCTTTCCTGTGATGCTTCTAGAGAGACCACAGAGATTCTGAGGTATTCTCTTACATACTCGATATGGAGTTATTTCAAGCATGATCTTTTGAATTGGACAGCATTATTTCAGGTACAGATTCTGCAGTACAGCCCATTTTTGCAGATTGATTTTCAGCTGTGCTAAGCAGTCATTTAAGCACAAGACGTCTCTGGGTGGGCTCAAACCACCAACCTTTCAGTTAACAGCTGAATGCACTGACCAAATGCTCCACAGAGATAACTGCAGCGCCAAGGCGTGGCTGGAAAACAAATCTATACACTAATCTGTTACTACAGAATGGATGCAACAAGTTATCTCTTTATGCTGATGACATCTCTGGTGGGACTGCTTTGAATCAACAGACTGGAATGTGCTCCTGGAAACAGATGAGGACAGTATGAACATTGACAGACAGGTTGATTGTTTTACTGAATACATCAACTTCTGTAGAGACACAGTCATACCTTCAAAGACTGTTCGCTGTTTCCCCAATAACAAACCATGGATCACAAGCGACATAAAGGCAATCCTCAACCAGAAAAAACAAGCTTTTAGAGATGGTGACAAAGAACGGCTCAAAGAAGTGCAACATGAGTTGAAAGGAGACTGAAAGTGGCAAAGATGGAATACAAAAAGAAGATAGAGAAGAATTTTCAACACAGTAACATCTGTGATGTGTGGAGAGGAATCAATACCATCTCTGGACACGAATATTCGGATACCAAATTAATATCCGGATAGTGCCGTAGCGAACGAATATTCCGATATTCGGGATTTCCGGATCCAGCCCTAGTGAGAATCATGTTCTTCGATTTTTCAAACGCACTCAACTCCATCCAACCCACCATCCTCAAAGACAAGCTCACAGAGATGGGAGTGGATCCTTCCTGTGTTTCATGGATCACAGATTACCTGACAGGAAGGCCGCAGTTTGTCAGGCTGGGGAACTGTGTTTCTTTGTAGCAAGATCATTTATGGATGTATAACTTGTTGCCTCTAGTACTTTGTACTAATGTCTGTCCAGCCGCCTCCAATCTGTCTTCTTACTGTCGCAGTTGAGCTTTCTTCCCCGGTTCTGGTGGGTGTATCCACGTCTTCATGCTTTGAGGCTCTGTTTGGAATCAACATTCCTAATGAATTTCAGCCCAATCATTGATGGATGAGTGATCTCGTCTCCACATGCATCTCCCAGACGTCTCTGTGGCGCAATCGGTCAGCGCATTCGGCTGTTAACTGAAAGGTTGGTGGTTCGAGCCCACCCAGGGACGTTTTCTGCTTATATGACTTAATAGCATAGATGAGAATTAGATAAACATGAAAAAACTGTCTGAGTGCAGCGTTGCAGAGTGAATGAGACTTGTCATTATGATATTTCATTCTGACATTACTAAAAGAAATGGATGAAACAAGTTGATGCTGTGCGCAGTTAAACACCAATCTGTTGCTGAATAGCCAAATGCGCTGATTATCGTACCACAAGGACACTTGTGTCTCAGTGGAGGTGCATTTGCTCTCAGTTTTCAATCCGCACCTACCCACAAAAAATGGAAACCCTGGTTTATTGGTGTAGAAAGCATGAGTCAAGTAACTGTTACAATTATAGTCTGACTTAGACGTTCAGTAACTTAGGAAATAGTTCTCATGCTGACATGTCTTAATTATTCTGTGGCACTGCAGTCTGACTGTTACTCCAGGTTTCCCGCATCCTTTATGCTCGTCATCATTTCCACAATGTCATCTGGTCATTTAAGCACAAAACGTCCCTGGGTGGGCTCGAACCACCAACCTTTCAGTTAACAGCCGAACGCGCTGACCGATTGCGCCACAGAGACAACTGTGCCTTTGAAATGGTGGTGAGATCAGACATCCTTAAACGGTCTTACTACAGAAACAACAACAACGAATTCACATTCTGCACAGAGGAGACAGATACTTAAGAGAGAAGTGACAGAAGCCATTGATGCTTAACTGGAAAAGCTTTCTCTGAATGGAGGAGGGGGTACGTAACACCAAATATCAGGTTCTTACAACAGTGTGTTGAGACCATTCCCTGAGAATTTTCACGACCATTGACTCATTGACACAACTTTCACCTGGCAATTCAGCCTTGGGTCATTAACAGGCCATTAACCATGTTTTTTGAGGGAAGAATACATTCTTGGGACTCACAGCTAGTCAGTTAGAACTGTGAAACTCTGTTTAATAATGGAACTGAGGCAAGATGGCGGGAATGGAAGTGAGGCAAGATGGCGCCGCTGTGTTTGGCCTGCCACTTCCTCCTATGTGCCCTGCTGTCTTATGGATTTATAGTCGTGTCATCGGCTATTGCATATGACCAGCAATGCTTCTGGAATTGCGTTTTCCGTTTAATCATCTTATTAATGGACAATTCTACAAACCTCCACCACCACTGCTGTCATCAATTCCTGCCTTCCTTAGCCCCCCTGTCTGCCAGATCGATCAACAAGATGTGACTTTTAAAAAATAGTCTAGTAATCTATAAAAAAGCTCTTCGTAATGCCAGGACAACTTATTATTCATCTTTAATAGAGGAGAACAAGAACAACCTAGGTTTCTCTTTAGCACTGTAGCCAGGCTGACAAAGAATCAGAGCTCTGTTGAACCTTGTATTCCTTTAGCTTTAACCAGTAATGACTTCATGAGCTTCTTACACATAAAATAGTTATGATTAGAGATAAAATTAATCTGGCCCTTCCTACAAATGTCACAGATGCTTTTGAATTGGCTGTTAGACCTGATGAATATTTAGAATTCTTCACTCCTATATGTCTCTCTGAACTAATTTCAACAGTTTCTACATCCAAACCATCAACATGTCTTTTAGATCCTGTCCCAACGAGACTCTTCAAGGAGATTTTACCTTTAATTAATTCTTCAATGTTAGATCTGATTAATCTCGCTCTAGTAACAGGCTATGTACCACAGGCTTTTAAGGTTGCTGTCATCAAACCTTTGCTTAAAAAGCCCACTTTAGATCCAGATGTGTTAGCTAACTATAGACCAATATCCAACCTACCATTTCTCTCTAAAATTCTGGAAAGAATAGTTGCAAATCAATTATGTGAACACTTACAAAGGAATAATTTGTTTGAAATGTTTCAGTCAGGCTTCAGAGTGCATCATAGCACAGAAACAGCTCTAGTGAAAGTTACTAATGACCTTCTCATAGCATCAGATAATTGACTAGTCTCTATACTTGTTTTGTTAGATCTTAGTGCAGCGTTTGACACAATCGACCACAAAATTTTATTACAGCGTCTAGAACATTCAATTGGCATTAAAGGGACAGCACTGGACTGGTTTAAATCCTACTTATCAGATAGGTTCCAGTTTGTGCATGTCAATAACTCTTCTGAGCTTACTAAAGTTAATCATGGAGTTCCTCAGGGTTCTGTTTTAGGACCGATACTTTTCACATTACAGGGCTGTACGCTTAGCTTTTTCACTAGGAGCACAGGTGCTCCTAAATGAAAAATTTAGGAGCACAGAAAAACATTTAGGAGCACTATGAATTTTCATGATGAATCGCACAATTTTATTATTAACATTCACACAACAAGCCAAGCAGTAGGCTCAGTTATTTAACACAGAGAACATCCCTGTCCCACATCTTTTTGGCTTCCTTTCATTTGGAGTGTGATTGGTCTACTGACTTCTTTCTTTTGTCATATTTTCCATTATCACTCAGATGGCATTGTGTTACATTTTTTCCAATTTTCAAGCAGAAAAATTCGGTGGAAGCTACCATGTACACAAGACCTTATACAACAGCAGCAGAGGTACAGATGTTGTAGCTGAGAAAGTTTGGAGGTTGTCACTTCTTTGCCAAAACAATAAGGGGAGTCATATTTTGTTAAGTGGCCCAACAAAATCTGACTGCAGATTTTATTTCATATCATACAATCTGCACAGTTAACTCAACCTGCATATTTCTGTTAAAGTCCTAGTTTTGAAATAGTCTCTCTGTTCTTAATCTGCCATACTGTGATCTGTTCTTACAGACTGTAATTTACTAGGATTTAAAAAAAAAAAAAACTTGTTGTAATTTGGTGTTTTAGCTGTTGTAGCAAATAATTTCCCAGGTGTGGGATAAAGAATTTCAATTCTATTATATCGTTAACTGGCCCAATAAAAATAACAACAATTACAAATAACTTTATACTTAAGAACTATACTTATATTAAAGACTTTATACATAAATACCAGACATATTTTGATGCCATATCTTGCATTCGTAGGGGAGTCTGATTATAGGTGCAGAATGCTTAGATTGTGTTAACTGATGACAATTTTAGTTCAGTTATTACTTTATAGTATTTAAACTGTTTTACATGCTTAATTTGGTGTCATTTGCATTATTATAATTTAGACAGACACAGTATTTGGTTATTTCAAGTTAATGTGTTCATAAAAGCCAAAGACAAAAATAGGAGCCTGTCGCTTTAAGAAAGTGCGACGATCTGTGTGATGCTCGGTACTGTGTGGGGGAGATGGCCTGAGAGTCGAGAGGAGCTCACGGGTTTTCTGACCATGTCGTGTTGTAGCTTGCCGATGTGGAAAAAAAAGTTGTTGAAGAAGAAGGTGTAGGCTATGACTTTTAGTTTGATTCACTTTGTGTGGATTTATTTTAGGAGCAAATGCGAATGATAGGGTTGACATCTGTACTCGCATGCGTGCTCCCTTTTTATTTTTTCTACTCGCACCGATCTATTTTTAGGCGCATATGCGAGTGAAACACTCGCACTGTACAGCCCTGCATTATACATGCTTCCTTTTGGCAATATTATTAGGAAGCATTGTATTAACTTCCATTGCTATGCAGATGACATACAATTGTATTTATCTATGAAGCCAGATGAAACTGATCAGTTAGCTAGACTGCAAGATTGTCTTAAGGACATTAAAACCTGGATGACTTTTAACTTCCTACTGCTAAATTCAGGCAGAGGTTTCTTGCTCGAGGTTTCTTCCCTGTTAAAAGGGTGTTTTCCTTGCCACTGTCGCCTTTGGGTTTGCTCTGGGGGTCAGGCATATGGGTTCTGTAAAGCGTCTTGAGACAATTTGACTGTAATTGACGCTATATAAATAAAATTGAATTGAATTGAAAACGTTTGTCTTTAACGATATCATCTCCTCCCGCAATATGGATTTCCTCTTCCTCGTGCCACCAGGTGATGCCAGTCTGTTGGAGCTCATTCCCTCCGGCTACCGGTTCCTAAACTCCCCGAGGCAAATGGGGAGGGCTGGGGGGATAAATGGTAAATGGTTGGCTTACATAGCGCTTTTATCCAAAGCGCTTTACATGATACGTCACATTCACACACTGATGGCAGAAGCTGCCATGCAAGGCGCTAACCACGACCCACCAAGAGCAATTAGGGGTTCTGTGTATTGCTCAGGGACACCTCGACATGAGCTCAACGGGCCAGGGGATCAAACCGCAACCCTCTGGTTGTGAGACGGCCACTCTACCCACTGAGCTATGCCTCCCACATACAAGCAGTCCTTGAAGTACCACCACCTGTCCACCAGGGGGTACTACAGTTTTGAGCTCCAAGTATTTGTACTGACTCTGCCCTGTCCCATTCTGTGTGCTGTCATCTATTGGTCGCCTAAACTGATAAAGGATTTCCTGAGTGAGTTTTCCGAGTTTCTAGCGGAGTTTATGCCAAAATTTGATAACATTCTAATCTGTGGGGACTTTAACATCCACGTTTGCTGCCCCTCAGATGAGCTGGCCAATAACTTTAAATCTCTCTTAGACTCTCTGGATCTCACACAGTGTGTCTCTGGTCCCACTCATAGGTTATGTCATACATTAGACCTGATCATTTCTCGGGGATCACGGTGTCAATCTGTGAGTTGTCAGCTCTTCCCATCACTGATCACTCTCTTATACAGTTTGGCATCTGCGCTGTTCCACCTGCGCCCACGCCTACTGCCCCCCAACGTTGTTGCATCTTTATCTCATCTGTAGTAAAGGACTTTTCGGCTGCCTTTTCTGCATCTGACCTTTGCTCTGCTCCTGAACTGACATCTCCTTTGTGTCCAGACCGTTTCCTTTCCGCATTCCACTCCACCTGCTCCCAGATCCTGGAGTCTGTAGCACCTTTTAAGGCTGTGTCTACTAGAACTACTTCTGTCCCATGGCTCAATGACACAACTCGAGCACTGAAGCGTCAGTGTAGACAAGCGGAGCGTAAATGGAAGAAGGACAGGTTACAGGTGTCACTGGACATTTTTAGAGACAGCCTCGCCACTTTTCAGAGAACACGAGGGGATGCTAAAGGGTAGTAGCTTTCGAATCTCATCAGTAACAATAGCCACCACCCTGGAGTACTGTTCAAAACCATTAACTCTGTAATTAATCCCGTGTCTGTTGTTTTGAATGATGTTTCTGTACAAACCTGCAATGCCTTTAAACAATACTTTTTGGACAAAGTTTTGTCTATTAGGCAAGCTATCACACGTGTTCCTACAGCTTTTACATCCACTCCTGCTGCAAGAGTTAAGCCATTCCTGTCCCAGGCAGATTTGGAAAAGGCTGCTCATGCTTTCATCAGCTCAAGGCTTGACTATTGTAATGCCCTTTACGCTGGACTTAATCACTCACTCCTCCATAAACTTCAGTTGGTTCAAAATGCAACAGCACATCTCATCTCCAACTCCTCAAAAATACTCACACATCACGGTCCTTCAAGCACTCCACTGGCTTCCGGTGCGCTTTCGAGTCCAGTAGAAGGTCCTGTTGTTCGTGTTTATGGCCATAAATGGGTGTGCCCCCCTGTAGGATCGACCAGGCATCATCAACAGTGGAACATGACAAGAACAGATTTAACACCTTCACAACCACAGTGGAGATGAGGCTCCCCTTTTGATCAGCGAAGCAAGAGGGACACCAGGACACCACGCCAGATGTGGGACATGTTTGGCATGGGGGCGCGATGCATCAAGTCAGCAGGAAGCGAGGCCGAGAGCTGACTTTAAAGGATTCCCCCCAATACAGACCTCCAGGATGTGTATTGGACCTGTCTTAGCAAGAGACTGGCTCAAAACACCCAAGTACCACTAAGCCTTCAAAGGAACCAAATTGAGAGCAATAAAATTCTGACTGATTCCTGAATCACAGAAGAGGGGAAGCTCAGAAACCTGGAGAAACACTTCAAAGACATTCCATTCACAAACAAAGGAACCCTGGACTCATCTCAAAGCTAACAAAGACAATCATCTCCCAATTCTGGACAAAACTCCCTTTATGTACATCCATTTCACCAAACAAGCGAACTTTTCAATGACTTTGTGATTAATCTACCTCTTGTCTTACCTTTAATATTTTATTCCTCCTGATTAGTATCAATGTAATAATTTTTAACATGTCTGCCGATCACATATGAGCATGTTTGGTATCATTTTAATCAGCTATCTATCAGTAATGCTCCTAGATAAACCATGTTCAACAAATTTTAATATTTTGGAAAGTTACAGAAATTTCCTGAAAATGTAACTCTGTGGGACATCTGGACCTCAGCCTTCCCTGACAGGGGATGTACCAGACCCCTGCTGAGTTAATGATATGCAAAGGCACCCCTTTAAAAGACCACATCTGAAACCACCATTTTGAGTCCTCCATCACTCTGAGAGTTCTTTTGAGTTCTCTTGATAGCACCACTTTCAGTCCTTGAATTTTGTGAGTCCTCCTGAACCTTTTGAGTTCTCCTGAATTTTGAAGTCAACTTGCTTATCCATCACTCTGAGGCTCCACTCTGTCCACCGTTGTTCCGACCCACATCAACCAAGGCCGACCGGACCATCCACCAAGGCAGCATCATCATCATCATCATCATGGCACGCAAGTACCTTTCAGTCACTGGAACTTGGTGCAACTTTCTCAAATTATCTTTTCAAAGATAATATTTACAGGCTAACAAATGAGCCTACTATCAAATTGACGGCTGCTTTCAGGTGTGGTCTATTTATCCCTTTTCCCTCAGAACATCATATTTTAAGTGTAATATTAATCCCAGTGTTACATTGAAATATTGTGTTCTCTTCCTTCCTTTTTCCCATCATTCACATCTCACCATCTTATTCGTTTTGTGTTGTTGTTGTTGTTCGTCTTAATGTGTGTTATTGTTGTTGTTATTGTTTAGCTTAGTGTAATAAATGTACATAAATACAAGTTCAGTGCCTCAATTGTTTTGTTGTTCACATCTTGGTCCCTAACTTGTATAGATTCCAGCTACCTCAATTTTATACATAACCTTTCAAGCTAAATAATTCCCCTTATGATTCCTGAAGCTCTTCTTGACAGCGCAACAAGAAGTGTTTCATAGGCTAATTATTATATTTGACTAATCTAAATACTTTGCTGGTCAAATATCAGGTAGACTATATAATAATTCTGTATGAAACTCAACCCCATTTGAGCAAACATTATCCCTACATTAATATTGGTGGAGAAACATTATTATAATCTTACGGTTATAATTGGTGGAGAAAACCCTTACAAACAATTTAAACACATATATCAACATATATCAGAAATCCTATACCCCATACATCTCAAAGCTGTTGGCAATTTACCAACCTGCCAGGACACTACGCTCGTCTAGCCACACCTCCTTGGTTGTCCCCAGGGCAAGATATAGAAAGTTTGGTTACCAGACATATCTTCTTGAAGTTCATAACAATCACAGGTAGTTGTGGACTGAAACACAAGTACATATCCATCTATTTCAGAATGTAATTATTATTTGACACATTTAGCTGTTAAAAATTGGTTAGAGCATACAACTGTGGATACAAAGGTTGGTGATTTGAGCCCACCCAGTGATGTCTGGAGAACAGCAGGGATATTAATATCAGGCTAGGTGATATTAAGCAAGATGTCATCAGCATAAAGAGATAACTTGTTGAGTCTGTCTTGGACCAACGTCATTTATAGATTTGTAATGTAGCCACCCATTCATTTCTCCAGATGTCTCTGTGGTGCAATTGGTCAGCGCATTTGGCTGTTAACTGAAAGGTTGGTGGTTCAAGCCCATCCAGGGATGTTTTGTCTTTAAATGGCCACTTAACATCATACACTCAACAAAAATATAAATGCAACACTTCTGTTTTTGTTCCCATTTTTTATGAGATGAACTCAAAGATTTAAAACTTTTTCCACATACACAATTTCTCTCAAATATTGTTCACAAATCTGTCTAAATCTGTGATAGTGAGCACTTCTCCTTTGCTGAGATAATCCATCCTGCCTCACAGGTGTGCCATATCAAGATGCTGATTAGACACCATGATTAGTGCACAGGTGTGCCTTAGACTGCCCACAATAAAAGGCCACTCTGAAAGGTGCAGTTTTATCACACAGCACAATGCCACAGATGTGGCAAGATTTCAGGGAGCATGCAACTAGCATGCTGACAGCAGGAATGTCAGCCAGAGCTGTTGCTCATGCATTGAATGTTCATTTCTCTACCATAAGTCGTCTCCAAAGGCGTTTCAGAGAATCTGGCAGTACATCCAACCAGCCTCATAACCAAAAGCAAAAACAAAAGTGTTGTGTTTATATTTTTGTTGAGTGTAGAAAAGGTGACTATGACTGACCACTTACTATGTCTGATAATTAGAGAAACCTGCAAAAACAATCTGACTGCAATATCACAGAGTGATTAATACTCATAATTACATCTGAGGGCAGTATCACAAGTGGATTAGTGAGGTACATCGAGCCTCAAGTCAGAGTTTCCAGTATAACAAAGGTGACCCTCCTTAAACAGGGCGAGATCACCATGGTAACTTTAACTGTGGAGCGCACCTGGTCCGGAGCAGGTTTTGTTCACAGTTTCAGATATAAATGGTTTGATAATGACCCAAATCTGACATGCCTTAAGCAAAGGATGTGTCAAGGAGTCAATAGTGGCGAAATTTTTAAGGGAATGATCTCAAGACCTTTTTATAATTACCTGATAACCAGTGCTGTAGACCTCCTCCTTTATTTGAAGATGGATTTTCCAGTTTAATACAGATGGTTTCCTCCATTGCTCTCTCAAACCATCTGTCTTCTCTGTCAAGAATAGGAAGTACTTGTATACAGCTTTGTAGCAAGATCATATATGGATGTATGATCTCGCCACCTTACAACCTCTATATCTGTCTCTGTGGCGCAATTGGTCAGCGCGTTCGGCTGTTAACTGAAAGGTTGGTGGTTCAAAACAAGTAGCTATCCATCTGTTTAAGAACAGAATTGTTTGATGCATTTAGCTGATAACAATTAGTTAGTGCATACAGCTGTGTATTTCAAGGTTGGTGATTTGAGCCCACCCAGTGATGCCTGGAGAACAGCAGAGATATTAACAACAGGCTAGGTGACATGAAGCAAGATGTCATCACCATAAAGAGATAACTTGTTGTGTCTACCTTGTACTAATGTATGTCCAGCCGCCTCTAATCTGTCTTCTTACTGTTGCTGTTGAGCTTTCTTCCCCGGTTCTGGTAAGTGTATCCATGTCTTCATGCTCTGAGGCTCTGTTTAGAATCAACATTCATACTGAATTTTAGCCCAATCATTGATGTACAATTGAATTTCCCTTCGGGGATGAATAAAGTGATTCTATTCAACTTGATAAGTCACACATGTCTCTGTCAGTCAGTGCATTCGGCTGTTAACTGAAAGGTTGGTGGTTCGAGCCCACCCAGGGATGTTTTGTGCTTATATGACCTGATAACATGGACGAGAATTAGATGAACATGGAGAAACTGTCTGGGTGCAGTGTCAGAGTGAAGGAGACTTGTCATTATGATGTTTCCTTATGGTATTACTGAAAGAAATGGATGAAACAAGTTGGTTTTTGTGCCATTGACAGTTAAACACCAACCACTAACTCCGACCACCAACCTGTTGCTCAGTAGTCAAGTACGCTGATTATTTTACCACAAGGACACTTGTGTCTCAGTGGAGGTGCATTTGCTCTCAGTTTTCAATCCGCACCTACCCACAAAAAATGGAAACCCTGGTTTATTCATGTAGAAAGCAACTGTTACAATTGTAGTCTGACTTTGATGTTCAGTAATTAATTTTCGTGATGACATGTCTTAATTATTCTGTGGGCTGACTGTTGTTTCAGGTTTCTCACCTCCTTTCCACAATGTCATCTGGTCATTTAAGCATAGAACATCCCTGGGTGGGCTCGAACCACCAACCTTTCAGTTAACAGCCGAACATGCTGACCGATTGCGCCACAGAGACAACTGTGCCTTTTAAATGGTGGGGAGATGAGAAATCCTTAAACAGTCTTACTACAGAAACAAACAACAACGACTTCAACACCAAATATCAGGTTCTTGTAACAGATACTTGACATCATTCCCTCAGAATTTTCACTACCATTGACTCATTGACACATCTCTCACCTGGCAGTTCAAGTCTTGGTTCATTAACAGGCCATTAACCATGTTTCCTGAGGGAAGAATAAATTATTGGGACTCACAACTAGTCAGAACTGTGAAACTCTGTCTGATAAGTGACAAAACAAGACAAATGTCAATCCTCTGCAAAATTTCAGTTAACTTAACAGTAAATCTTGCGACTTCAGCTGGTTCCAAACGCAGCCTGAGTTTCTCATGATCTGTTCCAGACACCAGAGGGCTGTACTATAAATCAAGTTTGCCATAGCTGGACTGTTCTTATTTAAATCTGTCTGACCAAAACTAAAACCCCAGTCAGTGTTAACAGGTATCAAGAATGTGGCTATCAACTTTCTTTGATAACTCTTTCATACTTCATACTGTGTATTCACATGAAAAGAAGGTTTTACACATCATGTGACTCTTCTTCCATGCAAAAAAGTATTACAGAATCCTGAATTTTAGACAGAGCCTGCACTGGACCAGGCAGGCTCCACAGCATAAGTTACCGTGGTGATGTAGGCTGGTTTAAAGAGAGCCACCTTTGTGACACTGAAGATTCTGGATTTAGGCTCAACATAGCTTGCTTACCCACTAATTTTGTCAGGGGGAGGAGTTAAATCCGCTTATTTCGTCATAAGCGGAACCAAATCAAAATCGGACGGTTGAGCAGGCATTTTCACAAAATGTGGTGGAGCAAGGCAGGGAGGAAACAGACAGTTTTCAAATTTGAACCTCATAATGAGGCTACTGCAACACAAACTACTATAAGAACACTTTCACAAAGTGAGGTTTGCATAATATTTCCCCTTTAAGTGGTCATTCAAGCACCATACATCCCTGGATGGGTTTGAACCACCAATCTTTCAGTTAACAGCTGAATGCAATGACTGACTGCACTACAGAGACAACTGTGGTGTCAATGTGTGGCTAGAAGACAAATCTATAATCTATTACTACAAAATAGACGCAACAAGTTGTCTCTTTATGCCGATGACATCTCGCTTCATATCAAAGCCTTATGTCAGTCCCAAAACTCTGAACATAACCTGTTCTGAACCAAATTAGCTCCACAGCATAAGTTACCATGAGGATCAAGCAGGTTAAAAAAGGGCCACCTTCATAACACTGAAGCAAGTCTGACTTTAAGCTCAACATATCTCTCTTTTCTGCTAATTTTTTTTTCATAGGACAGCCATCAGCTCTCTCAGTGAATGAACACTGAAAGAAAAACCAAGGCACAGTCCCAAAATCTTTTCGACTGCACCTCGTAAGCCAAATTAGTCAGATGATTTTCTGTGTCTCATTTTATTTCCATCCTTTTTCTTTCACCTCCCTCCTCACCAAAATAACGAGCTGTATGAAAAGAGCAAAATTAACACCAATAGACTGCATCCTTGTTTTACCCTCATAAACAAGATGTTGACACACAGGGAACCCACACTCACATGCATTAAACTCAGTATTTAGAATGAGCTTTTTATCACGCACTATAGCAGCACTGACACTATGATGTGGATGTGAATGCTTCGTGTGAGTAGGTGTGCGTTTGTGCGTACTTGACACTGGTGACGCACTTTTCTATAGCACCGGATGAAGGGAGAGATAAAAATATTGTGGGAACAGGCCACAGAATGCACCCTTCACTTTTCAAGACATTTGTGGAAAAAAGAAGCTTAGCCTGCAGTCTATTTCTGCATTAGTCAGCTCTATTGTGGCCGCCTTGCCATCGGAGCAGGATAATGCACACACTCTCACACACATCGACTCACATACGCATTTGCTACTTCAAGTCAAAAAGAAGCCAAATGAGAGAACATCTCTTCTGACAGCACACTGATAAAGAGTGAATCACTGAGCTGAGACGAGGACAGAAGATTTGTCCCAAACTTTATATGAGAAAATCAGTTTTTTAAAGAAACATCACAGTGGAGCTCGTAGTGTCTCAGAGGAGCACATTCATCAGAGAAAGGCACAGAGTTGATTTGAATATATTTTCCATCAACAGAAAACTGATGAGGCTCGATATTTCAGCTCAAACTCTCATCAGTGAAAAAAAATGAAGTCTGAATCTTTCCTCGCTTTGTTTTTGCGTTCAGAGGTGTTTCTAATTAATTAAACACTGAATGGCTCATTTTCAACAAATTGCATCCTGTTTGGAATAGTGTTTTCACAAATTTAATTTCAGTGCTGGTTCACTACGCAGCAAAAATAGAGAACGACATTCAGAGCAGAGTTGAAAGACAGCCACATCAAGACATTACAGATGCATACTGTACATTTACAGATTTTAAAAATCACCAAATTTAACGTCAGTTTTAACTCGACATTCTTCCCTTTTTTGAATGTAAATGAGCTTTTTTATCTTGTGCAGATTTCTGTAGACTGCTTTGTTGGAAAATACGAATCTTGACTGGGAAAATTAGAAGGAACAGATTTTTTATTCTGACAGAATATTCAGATAGATCTGATCTGTTGTTTACTCAAGGATAAAAGCATGTAATTTAGTTTTTTGTAAGATAAATCCGTATAACATGTAATAACACTTTTTGCTGAACTACTGTTACATAAGAAGAAAATTTCTAAATTAGCATCATGCTGGTCATCCATCTAATCCGTTAGAAGGGTTTAACTTGTACTTTTTTATTCTTTGTGACACTGTCTAGTCGCAAACCCATCAAGCATCTAATAAGATAAGATAAAACAGAATTTTATTAATGCCGAGGAAATTATTGAAGACAACTAGGATGGGCAATTGCCAGTGTGATTGCAGAAAGCTGCTGCAGCTTATGGCTGCTAAAGTTTGTACAGTTCAACACATTCACAGGAGGAAGCTGGTGTCAAACCTGTAGATTAACGGTTTGAATACAACCCAACTGAGTCACCGCCTCTACACAATGCAGAGAAGCAGCACAACCCTTTGTATCTAAAATCACCCCTGTGGACACGCACCATCAGCATTCACTTTACTCTCACATTTTAGATCAAATTAACAATCGGCTGGTGGAACAGGCTGAGAATTTGCTCCTGATGGTGTGCCATGCATGGTAGCTCACTGCTATCAGCATGTTGTGTGACCAATTACGACAATTATATACTGTTTTACACAAACGACCTTTGCAACACGTGGCACACACACAAAAACATCTTTTTGCTGCTGCTATGAAGTAAAGTACAATGGCAAAATGCTAAAAAAAAATTAGACCAGCTGCCCTTCAGTCAAAAGAAAACTTCATAACCTTGCACCTCCTCTGTACGTCCTCCCTCATACAGTTTCTTAAGGTCGTTTCCTTGATATGAGAACTTGTGACCATGTGACCAGAGTTCCATAATGCAGAAATCCTAACTTACCACTGTGTCATTAGGCATTGCTTTAAGTTACTGTTGTTTGCTGCACGGCTGAATGCCCAGAAAGAGCAACTGAAATGAATGGAAAACACAGTCTATTGTTCTAATTACTTCTTCCTAGACTGCAACTTAACAATAGCTCTTCTGGAGACAAATTGTTAGTAATTAAGTGGGGGTGCAGTGATATGCGTGCAGTTCAGTGGTAATTATAAAACTGCTAATTTAGAGCGTTGCTCTGTAAGCCCATTTAGATTACAGCGCTGCAATTAAATTGGCAAAAGACTATAATTACTAACAACACTCACAATATGCAGTCTTATATTCTATCTAGCTTTCCGATTTATCTGACAGAGACAGTTTGTCCTGCTTCTCATTATACTCAGACCTTGGAGATATTACCATCGCTGCAACATAGTTTTCATTTTTTAAATACGCAATACAAAGATTGAGGAATGGTTTTAATTTTGTAGACCTCTGGACATACTTATTAAATGTAGACCTGCTCCTTAAATTGTACAAATCACTCATAATATAGATGGAGTTCAATTGTCCAAAAAATATTTCTACTACTACTGACTCTGCCTCCCTAAAGACGCAGACTGAATACATAAAAACAGCCTCCTGGCATCTGCAAGAATAGTCAAGTGAAAGAAAAGTACATTCATTGCTGGAATTTGTTGTTGTTTTTCACTTATTTGGACAATTTCATATACAATACTTCAACACAATAAGAAAATAATGCTCTTTCAATTAATTATTGAAGAACAATATCAATGCTTGTAATATTCATAAGTGGGAAAAGTAAGTAGACCCTTGACCTTAGAAGCTTGTGTGTTTCCTTTTTGCAGAAACAACAGAACAGCTCCGTCTGTCCAGAGCATAGACTGTATACATACAGATATATACAGTCTAAGGTCCAGAGCAGATTACTCCAAAAGGTCTGGGGTTTCATTTTAAAAATGTCTGTAAGCTAATATTTGAATTTATTCTTAAGATCAGTCTCAAGGGTGTGCTTACATTCAAATCCATTTAGATAAAGAGCATTAAAAAAACCTTGCTGTTGTAGGTTTTGAGGAAAAGGTTAGTAAACTACATGGTTGCGTGTCCATATATCTCAACTGAATCAACAGCACTTGCCTAATCATTTTCCCTTTAACAGCCATGGACCAAAGAACAGAGAAGCCATGATTTTAAAAAATGAGCTCCTGGCCGTGGCAGAGGAGTTTCCAGTCAGGCAACATGTATGATTTGTTGGATTAAATGAAGTGACTAACAAAGCTGAACGCACAGCTTGGGAGTGTGTCGCTGCTGCAGGTGTGAGAGAAAGACCAAATTTTGGCTGATGTTAAAAAGAAATCGTCTGAACTTGAACTACAACACAAAAACAGAACAGCCATAGTCAGTTCTGTCTAAATCGCCACAGTAATCGTAAAACACTGCATCCTGTTTTTAATTGAAAACCCTACAGCTGTAACTGATCATGTTACATTGTTCATAAACCTCATGCAAAATGAACCACAGACATGACGCACTAATGCAAACATCTAACAATAAACTCTTCTATTTAAAATCAGAACACAGTGACCCAAAGAGACACAGACAACAGGCAGAGTTACCACATACATCACAGCTGTCTTAGAAGAACACTAAACATTTTTGTGTATTTACATTTTTTGCATACATTCTGCTATATCCAACACTCCTTTTTTTTTTTTACTATTCTGCACATAAATTTGCCTCAAAACGACAGCAAAGTCAATGGTTTTTAAATCAGAGATAGACATATTAATGCTGTAATGTTGTGCACCTCTTATGTCAAATAATATTAAATAAACACAAATCAACAAATTGAAGCAATTCAGCATTTCACCTCACTAAAAGTATTCTGGCCACATGAAAAAAAACATTTGCTGCATGTTTAAAGAAGTCAGAAATTGTTTAGAACAATTTTCAATTTAGACTAACAGAAAAAAAATATAAAGAAAAACACCGTGTTTAGTTTTGTTTTTGTAACTTGAGGTGTAATCAGGAGGAGAAAAAAAAATAGCACTAACTGTTCAAACTGAAACAGCCTTTGGTGAACAGTTCAGTACATTCATGGACAGAATAAATAGTAAGATGCTGCCATTCAGTGGTTGAACTGTGGAACAGCATTCATCCTGGAATTTCATTTTCATATCATATTTGACGCACTTTATATTGGAGACATGCTGAATCTTTTTCTAGCATTCTATATAGTAGATATTATGGTTATTGAAAAAAACCCACAGTGTTTATGTCTACTTTTATTGACTTTGAATGTTTGGAGGACATATTAAGCAGGGGGCTGTGTGCCACAACTCAGTGCATTCAGGCATGCAGACATGGTCAAGACAACTTACTGCAGTCCAAACAGAGCATCAGAATGAGGAAGAAAGGGGATGTAGGTGGCTTTGAACGTGGCATGGTTGTTGCTTCCAGACGGGCTGGTCTGAATATTTCAGAAACTGCTGATCTATTAGGATTTTCATGCACAACCATCTCTAGGTTCACAGAGAATGGTCCGAAAAAGAGAAAATATCCAGTGAGCGGCAGTTGTGTAGATGAAATTGTCTTGCTGATGTGAGAGTACAGAGGAAAATGGACAAAAGCTTGGAGATGATAGTAAGACAACAGTAAGACAAATAACCACTTGTTACAACCAAGAAATGCAGAATAATATCTCTGAACTAACAACATGTCCTGTCAGCTAAGAACAAGAAACTGAAGCTACAATTGGTACAGGCTCGCAAAAATTGGACAAAAGAAGACTGGAAAAATGTTGCCTAGTCTAATAAGTATGGATTTCAGCTGCAACATTCAGATGGTCTGAATTTGGTGTAAACAACATGAAAGCATGGATCCATCCTGCCTTGTATCAACGGTTGCTGGTGGTGTAATGGTGTGGGGGATATTTTCTTGGCACACTTAGTACAAACTGAGTATGGTTTAAATGCCGTGGCGTACTTGAGTGTTGTTGCTAACCATGTCCATTCTGTTATGACCACGGTCTTCTGATAGATACGTCCAGCACGATAATACACCATGTCACAAAGCTCAAATCAACTCAAACTGGTTTCTTTAACATGATAGTGAGTTCACTGAACTCCACCGGCCTCAACAGTCACCAGATCTCAGTCCAAAAGAACCTTTGGGATGTGGTGGAGCAGGAGATTGGCATCATGGATGTTCAGCTGACAAATCTGCAGCAACTGTGTGTTTCTATCATGTCAAAATGGAACAAAATCTCTGAGGAATGATTCCAGCACCTTGTTGAAAGTATGCCACTAAGAATTAAGGCAGTTCTAAAGGCAAAAAGGGTCCAACCTTTTGCTAGCACGGTGTACCTCATAAAGTGGCCAGGAAGTGTACATTGCTGAATTATGGTGACAATTTGCATTTCTTGCACCAATTTCTTGCTTTTCTGCATCCGTTTATGGTTGAGATGTCACAGGAAAAAAAAAATTAAGGTACTATGTGACAAATCAAATGTGATGGAATATTAAACTAACATTATCTCAGTATAATGTGTAAGTACCAATGGGTTAGAGTAAGTCCCAGGGAAACAAGTGAAACAAAAGTCCAGTTTGAGAATGTTTGAGACAAACAATTGTTCTGTTGTCACTTACAAAGAAGCAGATGCATTCTTCAGAAGTCATGAGAGTCAACTCTTCATGTGATCATTAAAATCACATACTGCAATTTAAAATAATAGAGCAAATACATCCTCAATCAAACAGAAAATCAACCATGCTTCTCAGCATAAATCACCACATCATTCAGATCTGAGAAGAAATATTTTAGGAAGTTTCATATCTGACATGTCATCACCCCATTGTAACAGCTACAGCTTTTATCTGCATTCCTCCTTCCAATTCTCATCAACAATTCAGATTAAAAAAACAAATGAAAAACAAAGCAGAAAAAAAACCCACAGTATATGTAATGCACCCTCTGTATCTGTAATACACAATTAACCTTAAAATACAAACATAGAAACAGAAAACTCTGCACTATTATAAATTTATACAAGAAAATTGATTGTTGTGGGGCCATTAGTAACAGTATCCTCACTGCACAGATGCTCCTTAAATACTTTTCTGGTATATTCATGTAAATAATACTGTACAGTTATGAGTTTTTACAATTTATTCATTGTAAATTATGCTCAGGTTTCTCACTATGTTACATGCCCTATCTTACATTCAAAGTAGACAAACGCTTGTGCTACGAACTTCTTCAATGTTACCAGATTATCTGATATTAACTACCACAGAAAGCACAATGACTGAACAGATTTCTAAACACGTGTCTGTTTGCAAAATAAAGTTTGCTGTAGTTAAAGACAGTGCTATGTCAGGATGATGTCGAAAGAGAAACTCTAATAGGAACAATCACAAAAACACACATAAAACCAGATGCACCTGTCCTCCAAAAGTGTGATGAGAGGGTTCCTGTCAGTTACAAAGAAGTGAAGAAGGAAGGTGTGTTGATCATTTCTGAGAAAAGACGCTGGCAGTGATCCACGTCGGTGTTTAAACCTGCTGGAACTCATTCTGGTGATTCCAGAAACTGATGCTGGTTTTACTCTTTACCCAAGAAGGGTGTGGGGATTCACATTTTACTCACAGAAATACATGCACACATGTTACAAGTTTACACATGTATAGTCAACATCTTTAATAAGTTCATCAATAAACCCACCCAGAAAATCACTGGAAATAGACACAGATGGTGGAAAACTATAAGTTCAGGTTAAATATAAATGAACTCCAATAATCCTGGCCGTCTTAAACACAATAAATTGCTAACAATGGACATAAACAGCATGCTACTGGAAGAATTCATGATGTCATGGCATACTTTCATTGTGACCACAACTGACATCACATTGAGAAAATGTAATGACATTTGGTAATTAATTAGTGATTTAGGCTTTGTTTGTCTTACAGTGCTGTGTCATTGTTATGAAATGTGTCTTTCTCAGCAGGTAGTTTTTATATAGGGGACTGAGACCATTTTAACATCTCAGTCCAGAAACCAAAGATGAAGCAATTTATATTCACATGAATATAAATAAATCTTTTCAATAGTTTACATAAACAGTAGTAAATAAAGATTATAATAGCAACACTGTAGGAAAAAAACTACATTACTGGTGAAAAAAAAGCACCACAATCATCATCAGTCTACTGTAAAAAAAAAACTGCTGTAAGTCACAAAGCAGAAAGTTGTAAAAATCTACATCACGTAACAGTTTTTTTCCGTTTTGTAGCTCTTTCAGTGTCACTACATTTTTAACACTATTTATTTTCCTGCTGCACCAAAGACTTTTTGACTTTGTGGCCTCCTCTCCCAAATTTACATTCATATACAACAAGACTGTATTCTCAATTACGCTTTGATTAAAAAATATTTTTTTCTTGATCAGGTTTCTGATCAAGATATCTTGTCTCCCTCCAAACTCTGTCTACAAAGAAGAAACCTGTTGTTCCGGTGTTCTAAATACTTTCACTTTTGATACTGTCAGTATAAATACCAGAGCTGATGTATCCAGCCACAGACTCTCCTGCTGCCTGATGTCGGGTAAGTTTCACTGAAGCATTTATGTGGGCTGAAGACTCCATTTGGAAATTGCATGCAATTATATCCAGTTTATCCAGCAACGAACTGGGATACTTTATTGTACTGTGTTTTAATTGAGCTGATTTGATTGTTTGCAACTAATCCACAAGTAATCACCCCAGCGTTTTGGTTCTGTGAAAAATTAAAAAAAAGATTAAAAGATTATTTCTTCTCTTTTTCCTCTAGGGGTTTGAAGCACTGAGGAGTTGAAGAAAGAGTCATGTCATGTCTACACTAAACACAGAAGGACAAGAGCAGGTACAGTCACACTAAGCATACTAATATACAAACAAATAAATGTAATTTGAATTTAGGTGTAATTTTATTTATGAGAAGAAATGAAAATGTTGGAGACGAGTTAAATCACGCTTAAAAATAACATTTGATCACTATATTTTGTTGTGCAAATATTTTTCAGTGATTGAATTTGGTGCTTTTCAGCATCCATCCAACAAAGTAAAAAATGCTTTCAGATTTTTTTCTCAATTACTTTAATGAACAAAAAGTGAAATCTCTCATTTACAAAAGTTTTCAGGATTATTAATCTGGGACTCTTTAAAAGCCTCTTTGGCAGCAGCTACAGCTCCCATCTTCTTGGCAAAGTCTGCAGGTTTAGCACACCTGGATTTGGACAGTTTATCTCATTTGTCCCAACAAACCTCTCAGGGTCTGTCAGGTTTGTTGGAAAGCGCCTGTCCATTGCCATTTCTAAACCTTTCCACAGATGTTCTGTGGAGTGTCAGTCTGAGTTTTTATTGGGCCACTCCTATGTTGTCGATATGTCACCATATGACATGATGCCAGCAGAATGGTTCACTGTAGGAATGATGTTGGCAGGTGATGCATAGTGGTGGTGCCAAACAGTGTTTCTGCCCAGATAGTTCAGCTTTAATTAATCAGATCAGAGAATCTATTTCCTCGTGCTCTTCAGAGTCCTATGAATGGAATTTGGCAAAGTTTCCATCTTATGACTTGTGTCTTCCATCTTACCGCTGTACCCTAAGGTCCTAATTGACTGAGAGCTGCTGAAATGGTGATGCTTCCTGCAGGTTCTCTATTTCTGCAGAGGACCTCTAAAGCTCCCTTAGGGGGACTGTTGGGTTCTTGGTCTCCTTCCTTTGATTGTTACTTTGTTTGAGCAGCCAACTCTATGAAGAGTCTTGGTGGTTAAAAACTTGATTAATTTCACGGCTGTTGATGCTATTGTGGGCTGCTCAGTGGCCTAGTGGTTAGCACTTTCGCCTTGCAGCAAGAAGATCCCGGGGTGGGCCTGGGATCTTTCTGCATGGAGTTTGCATGTTCTCCCTGAGCATGCGTGGGTTTTCTCCGGGGACTCCGGCTTCCTCCCACAGTCCAAAAATATGCTGAGGTTAATTGCCCGTAGGTGTGATTGTTTGTCTGTATATGTAGCCCTGCGACAGACTGGTGACCTGTCCAGGGTGTCCCCTGCCTTCGCCCGAGTCAGCTGGGATAGGCTCCTGCGACCCTAGTGAGGATAAAGCGGTATATAGAGAATGGATGGATGGATGATGCTATTGTGAACCTGGGAACATTCAAAGGGTTTCAGTTCTTGCCCTGACCTATTCCTCATTACAATTTTATGGTGAAAGTCCAGAGAGATTTCTACAACTTTGTGACTTGGGTTTTGTCCTGATATGCAGTATGAACTGTGGGACCTTCTATAACCTTTGCAGAGTTTGATTTCATTGAAAGTCATTGAGATATGTCTCAAGCATTATGGAAACAAACACAATGCACCTGACCACCATTTAGAGGCATAACAAAGTCTCTTTTGTAAATGAGAGATTTAGAATTTAAATACATTTGCAATAAAGATCGAGAAATACTTTTACTTTGTAATTCAATGATAAGAGTGAAGATTTATTTTAAAAAATCATTTTGTTAATACACAATAAAGAGTTCAAAACGTGAAGGGGTCTTAATAGTGACTAGCTGAACACACCAGGCAAGTTTAAATTTTCGAACAGGTGCTCAAATATATTTGATTTGGCACAGTGCTCTTCAATACCAAAAAAAAATCATTGCTGCAAAAATTAGGCTTTTGTCCAGTGATTGTTTTATTCTTGCATGAAAAAATATTTCTTACATTAAAAATTATGGGAAAATTACTACTGTAAATAAGAGACTGTTGCTTTGGATTTTGAAGTAGCTCACAAAAAGTTTCTTACATGTTTCCACTTTGTCATTATGACTAACTGCGTGAGTAGATTGGTGCGGAAAATTTGTTTTTCATCCACTTTAAAATTATATACATAATACAAACCTGCAAGTAAAAATACACTCGTACATTAAATCAGCAAGCATATTACAAATATATAAAGAATATCTAAATATACAAATATATGTGTGCATAAAGTGAAAGGATCTGAATAATTTCTTCATTGAATATTGCTGTAGAAGCCAGCCTCTTTTAATTTTCACTTTCTTGACTCACCGCATTTCATTTCCATCCATAATCTGCTGATACAAAGTCAAATTCCATCTTTTCCATTTTTTTGTGATGTACAACATACGATTCACTTTTTGTTGTTGTTGTTGTTGTTGATTTACCCATTAAAACACATGTACTACAGTTAATTACCTACAAGGAGTTTTTATATGCTTTACACTGACATTCTAGATACTATTAAGAGCAACTGTGAAAGTAAGAAATATTTATCTTTGACTTTAGGTCTTCAAGTTAAGGGAAAAGTGGGATGGCCTCTGCAATGAACACAGACGAACAAGGGCTTGCAGGTACACTAACAAAGACCAGCCATGATATTTTTTTCTTTTACACTTTATTATGAGAAAATTACTGGACAGCATTACAGGTATAAAATTTTGGGCCTCTAATATTAGCATGAGGCAACGTGTCAGCATATACACTGCACTACAAAAGCACTGGAACAGTGAGGCCAGTTCCTTTTATTTTTGCTGTCGACTGAAAATATTTGGGTTTGACGTCAAACAATGAATATGAGGCAAGAGATCAACATTTCAGCTATTATTACCAGAGACTTACATCTGGATCTGATACATAACTTTGAAAATTGCATTATTTGTAACAGAACAGCAAATCTTTAGGTGAGCAAAAGTATTGGAACAGATGGACTTAAAATAGATTCAAGTGAATAAGACAATATTTAGTTACAAATCATTTCCATACAATAACTGCATCAAGTGACTGTGACCCTTATTGTGCTGCTTTTCCAGGCTTTCACCACAGCCTCTTTCAGATGTTGTTTGTTTTGGAGGGTTATTCCCTTTAGATTCCTCTGTAGCAGGTAAAATGCATCTCCATAAGGCTTAAATCTGGAGATTGACTTGGGCAGTCTAAAACCTTCCCCTTCTTGTCCCTGATGAACTCCTTTGTTAGTAGTAAATAAAGATTACAATAGCAACACCGTAGGAAAAAAACTACGTTAGTGGAGAAAAGCACACAATCATCATCAGTCTACTGTAAAATATTCAGGGGTGAAAGTAAGCCGGAACGGTCTGGAACTGCGTATCGGCAAAAGATCTGGTGGCGGAACGCAGTTCCGGGAAAAGATGTGGTGGCAGTACACCGCTCTTCCACCCATAGATATATACAAACACGAGATGGCTCATGAGCGCTGTCAGCCTATGGGGAGCAACGTTGCCACATGGCGGCCATCTTGGGACAGGGCTGCTCGATCACTCATAACATTAAAGTCAATGGAGCATGGATTTTAAAATCACTGTAGATTGCTCAATTTTCAACCGATTTTACAACAGCTTGGTTTGTTATAAACGTCAGAGATGTACTTGTTTTACTGCTTACATAAGAATAATTAAAACCATTGAATTCATATAATAATGAACACAGATATCAGCTTTTTTCAGCATAAATGGATGTAAATGTAATTTTAATATTTAGCATTGCACTTTTTATTACTATCAGCTTTCTAATGCACAGATAAAAACAAAGCTCAACCAAAATCAATGCACAACAAAAAGAGATGATGTCTTTTCTTTTCATGAACCTGGTGCCTACATTACCCACAATGCATTTCGACTGCAGGCTAACTAATCCAGGCATAGATGTATACAAACAATAAGTCTAAGGTCTCAATCAAAGTCTCTTAACAAGCAAATAAATACAACCACAACCACAAAGAATGTAATTTCGCCTAAAGATTAGGTTCTCAAAAAACGTTGGTCTCAGGAAAACCTAATAATTGAAAATCAGATTGTGAGTAACACCACCTTCAATGTGAGTAGCCAGGCAGAAAAGACACACAACTACACACGTGGACAAAATTGTTGGTACCCCTCAGTTAAAGAAGGAAAAACCCACAATTCTCACTGAAATCACTTGAAACTCACAAAAGTAACAATAAATAAAAATTTATTGAAAATTAAATAATCAAAATCAGCCATCACTTTTGAATTGTTGATTAACATAATTATTTAAAAAAACAAACTAATGAAATAGGGCTGGACAAAAATGATGGTACCCATAACTTAATATTTTGTTGCACAACCTTTTGAGGCAATCACTGCAATTAAACGATTTCTGTATTTGTCAATGAGCGTTCTGCAGCTGTCAACAGGTATTTTGGCCCACTCCTCATGAGCAAACAGCTCCAGTTGTCTCAGGTTTGATGGGTGTCTTCTCCAAATGGCATGTTTCAGCTCCTTCCACATATGTTCAATGGGATTCAGATCTGGGCTCATAGAAGGCCACTTTAGAATAGTCCGCTTTTCTCTCAGCCATTCTTGGGTGTTTTTGGCTGTGTGTTTTGGATGGTTGTCCTGTTGGAAGACCCATGACCTGCGACTGAGACCAAGCTTTCTGACACTAGGCAGCACATTTCTCTCCAGAATGCCTTGATAGTCTTCAGATTTCATCGTACCTTGCACACTTTCAAGACACCCTGTGCCAGATGCAGCAAAGCAGCCCCAAAACATTACTGAGCCTCCTCCATGTTTCACCGTAGGGACAGTGTTCTTTTCTTCGTATGCTTGGTTTTTGAGTCTATGAACATAGAGTTGATGTGCCTTACCAAAAAGCTCCAGTTTGGTCTCATCTGTCCAAAGGACATTCTCCCAGAAGCTTTGTGGCTTGTCAACATGCATTTTTGCAAATTCCAGTCTGGCTTTTTTATGAGTTTTTTTCAGCAGTGGTGTCCTCCTTGGTCGTCTCCCATGAAGTCCACTTTGGCTCAAACAACGACGAATGGTGCGATCTGACACTGATGTACCTTGGCCTTGGAGTTCACCTTTAATTTCTTTGGAGGTTGCTCTGGGCTCTTTGGATACAATTCCAACGATCCGTCTCTTCAATTTGTCATCAATTTTCCTCTTGCGGCCACGTCCAGGGAGGTTGGCTACTGTCCCGTGGGTCTTGAACTTCTGAATAATATGAGCCACTGTTGTCACAGGAACTTCAAGCTGTTTAGAGATGGTCTTATAGCCTTTACCTTTAAGATGTTTGTCTATCATTTTTTTTCGGATGTCCTGGGACAATTCTCTCCTTCGCTTTCTGTTGTCCATGTTCAGTGTGGTACACACCTTTTCACCAAACAGCAGGGTGACTACTTGTCTCCCTTTAAATAGGCAGACTGACTGATTATGAGTTTGGAAACACCTGTGATGTCAATTAAATGACACACCTGAGTTAATCATGTCACTCTGGTCAAATAGTTTTCAATCTTTTATAGAGGTACCATCATTTTTGTCCAGGCCTGTTTCATTAGTTTGTTTTTTTAAATAATTATGTTAATCAACAATTCAAAAGTGATGGCTGTTTTTGATTATTTAATGTTCAATAAATTTTTATTTATTGTTACTTTTGTGAGTTTCAAGTGATTTCAGTGAGAATTGTGGGTTTTTCCTTCTTTAACTGAGGGGTACCAACAATTTTGTCCACGTGTGTATGCCGCATTTTTCAAAACGAAAAGCTGCGATTTCAGAATTGAGCCTGAATCATAGCCACGTTAATAAGGTTTGTAATAAACTAAACCGTTTGTAAATCAATCAAGAATTGAGCGAGTTATGAGTGTTAAAGTGAGGAAATCATCCACCTTACCATTGACTACAGTACAGTGCGCCAGAGCAGTCCCCTGTCCTAAGATGGCCGCCAAGTGACGATGCCGCCGACTCCGTCTCGAGACATCTAGCGTTTGTATATATCTATGCTTCCACCGGTATCTATGGGTACGCCCATAGATATACACCGCCCGGCTGCCTGCTATCGACCGGAGTTCACATATGGGAGTTCACTCAGCAGTACATGAGTGCGCATGCGTGTCTACTTCCTAACACAGCGATTGTTACGGTCAGTAGCAGCCAATAGCAAATAGGTGCGCTTGATTTATTGCACTGGGACATTTTCCACAACCAGTCAATAGACGTCAATAAGCGCCGCTTGCGCCGGGACGGGGCGAGCAATAAATTACA
This sequence comes from Acanthochromis polyacanthus, assembly GCF_021347895.1. Taxonomy (NCBI): domain Eukaryota; kingdom Metazoa; phylum Chordata; class Actinopteri; family Pomacentridae; genus Acanthochromis; species Acanthochromis polyacanthus. Next base: position 38,069,843 of record NC_067114.1, on the reverse strand, counting down.
CCTGAAATTCCACACGTTCTTGTGATTGGCTGAAAAACTTTCAACAAGATTTACAATGCTTAGCATCGACGGACATTCAGGGGTGAAAGCAAGCCGGAACGGTCCAGAGCTATTACTAATAGTTCCAGCAAGAATTTAAAACTACTTTCACCCCTGAAAATATTGCAATACATTTGTCAGTAATAAAGTATAAAGTTGTAAAAATCTACATCATGTAACATTTTTTTTCCGTTTTGTAGCTCTTTCAGTGTAACTACATTTTTAACACTGTTTATTTTCCTGCTGCACCAAAGACTTTTTGATTTTGTGCCCTCCTCTCCCAAATTTACATTCATATACAACAAGACTGTATTCTCAATTATGCTTTGATGAAAAAATATTTTTTTCTTGATCAGGTTTCTGATCAAGATATCTTGTCTCCCTCCAAACTCTGTCTACAAAGAAGAAACCTGTTGTTGCAGTGTTCTAAATACTTTCACTATTGATGAACTACTTTGTTATTATCACAGTGTGTTTTGGGTCAATATCTTGCTGCAGGAGAATGATATTCCAATCGGTTTGGCTGCATCTTTCTTTAAATTGGCAGACAAAATGTTTCTGTATACTTATGAGTTCATTTTGCTGCTGCCATCATGTGTTATATCATCAGTGTAGATTAATGAGCCCATCCCAGAAGAAGCTATCCAAGCCCAAGCCATGACATGACCTCCTTACACCTCAACTATAGATGCAGTCTGTACAGGCCAAACTCAAATCTGAAATTGAACGTAGGCATTGAGCACTCTTTATTTTCTGAATAATCAATATAATAGGACACGCCAGGGGAACAAAACTGTCACGCCCCTCTGGCTGCAGCGAGCCGGCTCATCAGTTTGATGATGAACGGCTGTGTGGAGAAGCGCAGCCGGGTGAGATTAATAATCAGCACCACATAAAGCCTGGCGCTCTTCACCACTCCGACGCTGCATCATTAAACGAACCTCTCCGCTACACCACTCACCAATCTACTCGCCGTTTCACCGCCGTCTGTACCTTACTCCCTGGACTCTATTTCCCCCCCCCCCCGGATAATCTTCGCCCCGTCCCATTCCTCGGACCCCGTTGCCACTCCTGGAGAATCGTGCCAGTTTCCAGCCATCGTCACATTCCCCGCCGGCTCTGCCAGCTCTGCCCTTTCCCGTCGTCCATAACCCGGACAATCTGTAAGCCACCTTCCCCTCACTCTAGTTAGTTTTTGTTTTTGTTTTACCTCGGCCTTCGGGTCCGTCCTTTGTTTAGTTTAGTTCTGTTTTATTTAATAATTTTTACCTTGGTCGTTTGGTCCTCCCTTAGTTGGTTAATTCAGTTTAGTTCTTCCTCCTGCTCTCTCCCCTCCTGCTTTAGTTATGATGAGTTTCTGTTTTGTCTACCTTCTTTTATTTAATTAAAACATTATTAATTCATCCATCTGTTTGCGCCTGCTGCTCGGGTTCTCCTGTCTGGTTTTCGTGACACAAAACACACCCGTCAGTCACATGTTTCAATATTTTTGTCCATATGAAAAGTAAGTGTGTTCGAACAAAAGATGCCATCTTCGAAGATGTGTATCAGATTCAGATGTCAATACCTGGAAATAAGAGCTGAAAAAATAATCTCTTATCTCATATTCATCATTTGATGTCAAACCCAAATGTTTTCAGTCGACAGCAAAAATAAAGGAATTGGCCTCACTGATCCAGTACTTTTGGAGGGGAGTGTATGTGGAGTCAGTTTTGTTTGCATTTTGCATAAGTTTGATTGTGACTCATTCAATCCACTATCCAGGCACAGATTTCCCTTTATTACTGTCACACACCATTGGTTGTGGTAATGTGTCAAGAAATGTGTTAACATAAATAAAGAAAAAGAAAGACTGCCATGTCTTCAGAAAACATCTTTGACCGCAATCTAAACGCAATGTAATGTAATAACACTAACTATTTTCACATTTTAAATTTGTAGCTACAGCAAAAACACGTCTTACATAAAGGTTAAGATTGCCCAGTTTTACATGAACTTGCACAAATATCGATTACCATCTGTAAAACTCATCTGTAAAGGTTGTGTGGTCTCTAAATGTGATCTTTATTTGCTCTCTGACAGCCCTGTTGAATTTTCTCTCGAAAACGGGACTGGAGGAATTCTATCCCAACAAACTCACTCTTCAATCTCTTTTGGAGATCAACAAAAACAGTGTATATGAAAAAGCTGTTTCATCGTTGAAAGATCTACCTTGGTGTTTTCTCAGAAATCTTGTTAAAATCAATGCTGAATGTAGGAACTGTACACAAATATCAGCCAATCATGGGGAAGACACTGAAGATCTTGACTTTGACCTTTATACTGCAGATGACTCTGACAATAAGGTCAATGTTCATGATCTCATTGTGGCACTCTTTCATTGTGCTGACAGCTTCTTGCAACAGGAAATGTCCCTGAAGATGTCCATGTGCCAATTTTCTGTCCCACTGCTGTTGCCCTATGGAAATAAGAGTCAGTGCAGCCTGATGCTTTGGGCTCTGAGAGATATCGTAAAAGAGTGGCGTCCACACGATCTGTCTGAATCAAGAGGTTTTGTTGAAGAAAACATTGTCCAAGCAAATATACCATTCTATTCATTTGTGAGGCTGAAAAACTGCAGCTTATCAAAATCTCAGATTTTGAATCAGGTTCTCAGTCGTGGGCAGCAGAACCACAATATCTTCATACACAGAGATATGGAAGGAGGAACACTTCAGAGAGAAATAGCCAATGGATTGGTAGAAGTTTGCTGGTACCTTCCCTGTGGGAGAGAAAATCTTGATATATTTCCAGAGCCGGTCGCCTTCGCCAATTTGCGAGGAGACGTTTGTGAGTCACTCACACAATTCAACTTTCTTTTCCAAGTGTCAACTGCTACCTTTGTGTTTCTGGACAAAATTGAAGAAAACGAGCAGGAGGTTCTTGCCTCTCTGCAAAATGTGAAATCAAAACTCGTCTTGATCATTAATCGCAGAGAGAAAGGTGCCACAGAGGACATGATGTCTGTCAAGAAAACAATGGAAAAATTAGACTTGCCAAAGAGTAGTGCAAAAACCAAAGACCCAAGGGTTAATGGAGCAGAGTTTTCAAAGAAACTTTGTGCTGCCATCAAGGCATCTCTCTTAGAAGTCAAAACTACAATAAGCATTGTAAATATGCTTGACAAAGCTTCTGAACTCGGTCTGTCAGTGGACGAAAGCAAAACTGACAAACAAAGAAAAACAGCTGATGGGCTCAAAGATGGCATTGGAGTCCGAAATGTCCCTCAGTACAAGAATCAGCAACTTCCTCTGCAAGGTGATAATTGGAAAAGGTTATCACAATTAGAGAAGGAGGTGTGTAGATTGAAGAAACCTGGTGAGGATTTTAAATCTCAGCTTGAGGAAGAAATAAAAGATATCAAGAAGAAACAAAGACAATACAAAATGTCCAAAGCAATGAAGACTTTCATTGAGAATTTATCTACAAGAGACAAAGAAAACAGAAATGTATTTCTTAAGTGGATGAAATTAAACCTTGACACATATTCAAGGAACAAACTGTGTAGACTGCGCAACGAATTCAAGGAGAGGTGCAAGAAAAAAGAAGTAAAACTCATTGCAGAGTTAGATCAAGCTTTGCTGGAGAGCTCGTTGGGAATAGAGCATTACATGAGAGAGATGGGACTGATCTATGAGGTTTACTGGCAGTCACAAGAAGTTGTTGGTGAAATGTCTCATCTGGCAGGTTTGGCTGCTGAAATGCTGTTGGATGGATATCCTTTAGAGCTCTTGGATGGAGATGCTTCCAATATCCCACAGAGATGGGTCACAGATGTGCTGATGGAGCTCCACAAGAAGGTTGAAGAGAGGAGCAGATTGTTGGTACTGACTGTGTTGGGGGTTCAAAGTTCAGGGAAGTCAACGCTCCTCAACACCATGTTTGGTGTGCAGTTTCCTATCAGCAGTGGCAGATGCACAAGAGGAGCTTATATGGTCTTCCTTCCAGTGGGACAAGATTTGAAACAAGAACTCAATTATGACTTTGTAGTTCTCATTGACACAGAGGGTTTAAAATCTCCTGATCTGGCACAACTAGAGGACAGTTATGAACATGACAACCAGTTGGCAACCTTTGTCATTGGCTTGAGTGATGTCACCATCATCAACATTGCAATGGAGAATGCAAATGAAATGAAGGATGTCTTGCAAATCACAGCTCATGCATTCTTGAGAATGAAGCAAATTGGGAAAAAGCCAGTTTGTCATTTTGTCCACCAAAATGTTGCAGGAGTCTCAGCTCATTCCAAGTGCATGACAGAAAGACAACATCTCTTGGACCAACTCAATGAAATGACTCAAATTGCAGCTGAAATGGATAGACACCCTTCGATAAAAGCATTCACAGACGTGCTGGACTATGACATAGAAAAAAACAACTGGAACATCCCAGGACTCTGGCATGGAACCCCTCCGATGGCACCGGTGAACACAGGTTACAGTGAAGCTGTGGCAGATTTCAAGAAAAATCTTTTGGAGTCAATGAAAAGTGACGGAGGCAATGACCCTGCACAGATCCCAGAGTTTCTAGAGTGGGTGAAAAGTCTCTGGAAGGCAGTGAAGTACGAGAACTTCATCTTTAGTTTCAGAAATGTTCTTGTGGCTCGAACATATGACAACCTTTGCAAAGACTTCACTCAGTGGGAATGGGAGTTCAGAAAAGAGATTCTCTCCTGGCAGACAGACGCAGAGATAGAAATCAAAAATGCTGACAATGAAGCTGAAGAGGAAACTTGGAAAGGACTGGTTGCATCGAAAAAAATTGAAGTGTTCCAAAAAATCACAGATCAGCGAACACTAATGAAGGACAAACTTCAGCAATACTACAAAAGGAAAGACAAACACATAAATCTGATAGAGAAATACAAAGCTGACTTTTATAACAGTATCAGTGGTCTTGCAACTGAAATCGAACAATCTGTGACTACTAAGCTAGACTGCATCCTTAAACTTAAAATAACTACCAAGAAAGCTCAGGACATACAAAAGAAATGTAGAGGTGACATTGAGGAAAAGGTCATGAAGCTCTTGAGTGACTGTAAAAACTCCAAACTGTCTGATGAACAGCTAGCGTGTGAGTTTGAAAAGATGTGGGCTAAAGCAACTGCAGAGTTGCCAATTTCTGGCCTGAAAGAGCAAGACATTGCTGGAAGTGTCCTGAAGCAATTGAGAAAAAATTTCTCAAACCAGAATGTCAATGAGGAATTACACAGCATTGACTTAAAGGAAACTGGGAGGGTTCCATTTAAAGTCAGTGGGGACCATATGGACTCATGGTTTAAAAAGTATATGTTCAAAGGAGCTTTGCAGAGCTTTACAGATCATGTCATTGAGTCTTGCACACAGTTTGTATTTGATAAAGTCAAGACAACTGGAGATTACCATGACTCTTTCACAAGAGATCTTCTAGAGAAAATTGATGAATTCCTGAAAGACAATTACAAGCAACACAAAACAAACACTAAGTATGAGATTGACCTCAAACTTCATATATGCGGGATTGCCACAAGGGAGTTCCTGAACATGCACAGAAAATATCTGTCAGAAAACGATCCCAAAACTCAGTTGAAGAAGTACAAGACTCAGTACTTGTCAGACTTCCTCGATTTGTACAAACAGAGAGATGACTGTCAGCGCAAAGCAACAGATTTTGCCAGATTTTGCATCAAACCTGCTATGGAAGACTACATCAACAGATCTCTGGGAATAGACATTGTGGAAGAAATTTTGACAAGCAGCCATTCAGCACAGTACAGCTCCCGCTCCTTCTTCCAATACAACATTCAGCAAGAGTTACTGCATAATGAAGACTTTGACAAGTTTGACAAGTACATCGGTAACTATGAAAAATATGTGAAGGACTGGATATATCAGCACATTCTACAAGAAATGTCTGAAAATGAGAGTTGGTGCAAATTGAAGAACAAGAATCTGCAGATCATAGTGAACAAAATTACAGAAGCAATAGAACAAGCCTCTAAAGGAGAGAATGGGGTTCTGCTGCCAGATGACACAGAGAGCATCACAGAGCTCATCAGCAACATGCGCAAATATCTGATTAAAGACGTCTCACTTTCAGTGGAGGATGAGAAATCCACCCTTTTTCAAATCCAAAGCTCATGCCATCCATTTATTGACAGCCTCAAGGACACAATAGAGGACTTAAGTGGACAGCTTCAGGAGGAATTCTCAAACCCTGGTGATGTCATCAAGACTCTTGCCAAACTTCCAATCAAACCACAGGATGAGCTCTTTAACCGAGTGTTTGGTTGTGGACAACTATGTCCATTTTGTAAAGTTCCCTGTGAGGCTGGAGGCAAAGAACACAAGAAGCATCACGCAGCTTTACATCGACCACAAGGTCTGGGGGGATACTCCGATCTTGACAGTAGTAAACTGGTTGATGCACTGTGCACCACTGATGTGCACAGTGAAAAGACTTTCAGAAATACAGTCACTAAATCTCAATGGCATCCTTACAAAGAGTACACCACATACTATCCAGATTGGCACATTCCTCCAGATCCCACCATAGAAGCATCTGACTACTGGAAGTATGTCCTGGTAAAGTATAATGACAGATTTGCTGAAAAATATAAAGTAAAGCCAGCTGATGTTCCAAATGCCTGGAGGAGGATCACAAAGGAACAAGCTCTGAAAGGTCTTAGAGAAGCGTTCAACATAAAGTAAATAAACTGGAACAAATATTTTCAAGTAAAATGGTGTTTAAACATGCAAGATTTTTACCCACAATTTTTCAGCTAAAAGCTGGGAATAGTTGTATCTCAAATTTGAGATTTTCTTGTCATTTGTCTGATGTAGAAAGTTGTTGTTTTTTTGGGCACAGCGACATACATAAACCCTAGTGATAAAGACAGTGATGCCAATGATGATGATGTTGACATACAGGCCATGTGAAACTTTCTAAAAATTCATTTTTTATTATTCTTTTTATCATTTTATTTCGAACATGTACATGCAAAATATATTACTGTGTACTGATCAAAGTCAGTCAAAAAGAAATATTTATCCTGATGTAACAGGCTTTGTTTCTCATTGTCTTCTGTTTATATGTGATTTAAAACTGCCAACAGCAAGAAAAACTGTGGCATCTGAATTTTTCAGACAAAAACTGACAAGAAAATGGAAATCTGTCAATTATGTCATTTTCTTTACTTTTATGGATTTCTCGTTTTACCATATTTCAAATTGATATGTATGTGCACAGGCCATGTGAGATGAACATTTTCTAATGTCACTATTTATTTTTATTTTTCTATTTTTTGCTCAGAGTTAAAAAAAAGAAAAAGTAAGAAATGTGTATGTTGACAACAAGCTTTGTTGCTTATGTTGAATGAGCACCATCTCAACAAGCAAAAATCAAGGTATATGTTAGCATTTGATTTATGATTTATTATTATTACCTATGTAATTACAATAAATTAATGATTACAATTTCATTTCCTTTTTATAAGTTGATATACATACATACACCGTCCATTTGAGACATTTTCTGGTATATCACTTCTTTAAGTACATTCAAAATATTTTTTTGTTATGATGTATATATCACAAAAGTCAGTAAATTGGAAATGTGTATGCTGATGGAACAGACTTTGTTCCACATGTTATGTGTTGTCTAAATAAGCCAAAAGCAAGAAAAATAGTGGCATCTGAATTTTTCAGACAATAACTGACAAGACAATAGACATCTGGTAATTGTGTAATTTATTTTACTTTCATGGATTTCTCTTTTGAAAGTTGATATACATTTGCACATGATAGACATTTTCCAATGTCACTATTTCTTTCCAGTATCTCTTTTCTTGTTTTTTGTTAAGAGTTTTGAAAAACTAGTAAGAAATGTGCATGTTGATATAACAGGCTTTGTTGCTTACGTTGAATAACTATTATTTCAATAAGCCAAAAGCAAATTTGACTTATCATATATTTACTATTTACTATGTAACTTTTAAAAAATTATTACAATTTAATTTTCTTGTTTTCTTAAACTTGATATACATGTAGACACATTTAGTTGGAGAGTTACATTTTCTGATATATCATTTTTCAGTACATGCAAAATGTTTTTCAATTGTGATGCATATTTGACAAGAGTCAGTAAATAAGAAACATGTATGTTGATGTAACAGACTTTGGTCCACCGGTTTTGCGTTGTCTAAACTGTTGGGATTGGTGGTGGTGGAGAACCCAGGCGCAGACATCACTGACAATACGGTAGGCATATTTAAAGGATTTATTAACAAAATCAAAAATCATTAACAACTGGAAGCTAGTCGAGGTGGACAAAACTAAAAGGAGAACAGAAGAACTCAGGAGGGAACTCAGGAGGGAACTCAGGAGGGAACTCAGGAGGGAACTCAAGAGGGAACTCAAGAGGGAGCACAGGAGGGATAAATTAACTAAACAAACAAACCAAAAGCCAGAAAAACTTTGGCATCGAATATTTTATAGTTTGACAACCTATGAAAAAGTTCTGTTCTTGATATCTGTTGATGTTTGTTTTTCCTTTTCAAAATGTACAGTACAGCTGTGTGCATATTTTTTTTGCATTGATGCTGAATGTACAATGATCATGTGAAAAAATAATTCTAATAAATATAATGTATGAGAAATCAATGTTTAAAATGCCTTTAATCATTTTTTATAACAACATATGAAATGAAAATGTGTGTTTTCTGTAGCAATAACCAGATGGAGACAGTTTGCAAACAATATACAGCATTTAGCAGTTAAAGAGATGGATATTTGGTAAAAACAGGTAAATGTCATGAATACATTCATCAGGCAAACAGGAACACAACTCCAGATTAAAGTTAATGTTGCTCTGCGACTGCTGGATGTGGAAATAAACAACAGTTTGGTAACAGATTTGCCAAACTGACTAAAAAGGTGAAAGTACGTCAGAGGTTGGTTTGTTTCTGCTGCCCCCAGATGGCCCAAATAGTTAATGCAGCTATACTGTGAAGCTGCTCCACGGAGAATTTAAAAATTCTGACACTGCAGTCTGACATCACATGCAAACCTTACATTCACAGAAATCAAATTTGGCAAGTCCTGGGGGAAAAAATATATACATTTCCACAATGCAATGTTTTCCATTTTTCAATCAAAACCATTTCAATACTGTCAAAAATGTTGTCACTTTTTTTTTTTTTTACAGCTGTCTGTTCTTTTATTTCGCCTGAGAATTACATGATGAGTTAACAGCTTCTATCAACACAAGTCTGCATTGTTAAAACACTACAGAGTCACACAGTTCAATGTGAGCACGTACCCATTTCAGACATCCTCTTCAACAATCAAAGTTCTAAAGTAACTACACCTAACATTCTTGTTCACTCCTGCAGTTGAAAAACACAACTTCACTGCTGTCATTGACAATGTACACTCAAGTCCATCCAGCGAAAAACTCACTGAAGTTCCAACGCACCTGAATTAAGTTCTACATAGTTATAATGTTCAGTTTCTATTAAAACGGACTGCAAAACGTGTTTAGATATCCAAATAATACTATGGAGGAAACCCCACTCTGGATCACAGAATACAATTCAACAGCACCACAAGCTCTAAACAACAGAAGTTGAATGTGGAGTTTGGTTTGTTTGGATGGAAGGGAACAAACGTTGCATGTACATACTGTATGTACTGCAAGATGCTGCCATCCAGTGGTTCCACAGCACAACAGCATTCATGTCAAATGTACCCTGATTCTAAATGACAGTTTTTGCCTTTCAGTTGCAGCTGCCCTTACAAAGCACGTACTAATGCACACTGAATGATACAACTGGGACATATTACTTGGTCTTAATATTGCTTAAGCTTTGACCGTTGAGCTCATAAATCAGTTAGTCTGCAGTGTGAAATGTGCTGTCTGTGCACTTTCAAAATTGTTTAATGAGTAAGAAACTTTAGCATATGTGATGTACCTTCCACTGTGCAGAGGACTGTGGATCAGAACTGTCAGAGAAGCAAGCTGGAGTGATTACTGCAAAATGAGACAAGATATAATAGGCATATCACCTTTTCACACACTTTATATTGTGAACATGCTAAATCTTTTTCTGCTGGACTATACAGTAGGATATTATGGTTACTGAAAAAGAACCACAGTGTGTATGTGTACTTTTACTGAATTTGAACATTTGGAGGACACATTAAGCAGGGGACTGTGTGCCCTCCCCCAACACATTTTTAACATTAAACACCTATATTGTTGTATTCTGGTGACAATTTGTGACTCATGCACCAATTTATTGCTTTTCTGAATCTGTTTATGGCTGAGATGGCAAAGGAAAACACATAATTAAGGCACTATGCAACAAATACTATCGCTGTTTAAGGTGACCACTGAATTATAAAGGAACATAAAAGTCCAGTTGTTTGACACAAACAATTAAGCTCTGTTGTCACTTACAAATCAGCAGAAGCATTCTTCAGAAGTCATGAGCGTCTACTCTTCATGTGATCATTAAAATCACATACTGGGATCTAAAACAACTGAGCAAATACATCCTCACTCAAACAGAAAAAAAATCAATCATGTTTCTCAGCATAAATCACCACATCATTCAGATCTGAGAAGAAATATTTTATGACATTTCATATCTGACATGTCATCATCCCATTGTCCACCTACAGCTCCAGCTTTTATCTGCATTCCTCCTTCAAATTCTCATCAAAAATACAGATTAAAAAAAAACTAACCAACAAAAAGCAGAAGAAATCACAGCATATGTATTGTGCCCTGCAATAAATAATTTACTATAAAATACCAAAATTGAAACAGAAAATATACCAACACATATTCTTACAATAAACTTGAAAAACTCTCCCTCTTACATAACTAAAAACATACAGTACATAATACCCCACAAACATGTCCTCCATAAGTGTAGTTGTTATGGCCCCTTGTGGCTAGATGACTTGTGGTGGATCCTGTGCGGCCTCTTTGTGTGGAGGTAGTTTGCATGGACTTTACTACAGATGGCTGAAGACCAAGCTCCACACCTCACCTGTCTGCTATCAGGAATGATTGCACCTGAGCTTCTGACCTGCTCTGCAACCCTCGCCCTTCTCTCCACCCATCAACTGACTGATTGGTCCACAATCTAGTTTCCACATCAAATAGGACTGCAGCCCTTACCACACCCGTCTAAAAATTTAACCGACCTCACAGTCAAGGTGGCCGTGATTTCACGTGAATAGCCTGCCTTGGTGTTTCTCAGTGTCTTGTGCTCCATGTTAAGTGAGTAACTTCTGTTAGCAGCTGCATAACTTGATTAGGAGTTACCTGTGTCCTGTGTTTTCTGTTGCCACTGAGAAGTGGTTACTCGTAGCCATGAGATAATGTCTATTTTGAGGCATTTGTTTGTTTTGTTATTTCTGTGCACTCTGCCCTCGTTTGGTACTTATTTTTATTAGTTGTGGGTGTTGTTTAAGTTTGGCCAGGGAGTTCAGTTTTGTTATTTACTTTTAGCTAGTTTCACAACTCTGTTAGCCTTTAAACAAAGTTTGGTTACTTGTTAGATTCATCACCTTTCGTTGTCTAATTAATTGCTCTACATAACCAATAACCTCTGTTGTTTTGTTGCTCCTAGCTGACTCTAGATAGCTAGGTTGTAACAGTTGTGTACAAACATTTTGTTGTCTTTATAAAAATGACTCCTCTCAGTTTTAAGGTAATGAAGAGGGAACATAGCAACAAGTTAGAAGTACTTTCTGAGATAAGACACTGGCAGTGATACACATGGGTGTTTAAGCCTGCTACAAGTTGGCACATGTATAGTCAACATCTTCAATATGCTGACACCTAAAACCCACCAGAAAATCACTGGAGATAAATTGAGACAACACTATAATGCACTCAGGGAAAATGTAGATCAACTTTAATGATGCTGTTGTTCCTCAATACAGTAAATTACAAATAACAATGGACATTACCAGCATGCTACTGGTAGAATTGATGGTGGCATGTTGTGTTCAGATTTTGACCAAACTTACATAATTTTGAGCAAATTATTTATATCTGGTTTGTAATGTAACTGTAAAAGTGCAAGATGCCAGCAGTGCAAAACATTGCTGTGCAGATTTTATCATGGTTTAAGATGATATGGTACAGTCCAGTTTATATCAGTCAGTGGTGATGACACTGATAGTGATCCACATGGGTGTTTAAACCTTCTAGTGATTCTAGACACTGCTGGTTTTGCTCTTTACCAAGAAGGGTGCTGGAATTCACATTTTACTCACAGAAACGAATGCCTGCATGCACTAACTGGAGTACAGTTTAACCCACCAGAAAATCAATGGAAATAAATTGAGACAGCACTGTAGTACATTCAGGGAAAATGTAAATGAACTCAATGACACTGTTGTTCATCAATACAGTAAATTACAAACAAGAATGGACATTACCAGCATGCTACTGAAAGAATTGATGTTGGCATGTCGTGTTCTGATATTGACCAAAAGTTACATAATTTTGAGCAAATTTATTTACATCTGGTCCCTAATTAGTCACTCGGGTGTTATTTGTGTTGATGCCATAGAATACTGTATCATTTTTGTCAAATTGCATTGTTAATCTAGGGCTTATTCTATGATTTCTCTGTGCTGGTTGACTCTTTCACAGCATGTACTTTTTATATATAGACTGTCCAAACACCGAAGATGCAGCAAGTGTCTGAATTTTAAAGCGCGAATTGTTGATATACATAAATCTTCTGAGTACTTTACTGTAATACAATGTTCATTCTTAACACTGTTTGCTATAGTCAACAGCCATTGTTAGCCAAAGCTATCGTTTCAGTTTTTTTTTTTTTAATGCATTGCAAAATTGCTTTTGTATTCATTTGCTCTATTTCCAACAACATCTTGACTTTCAATTCTGTCTTATTTCATTGATATCCAATCTACAGTCTCCGTGACAAACTGGGTTACTTTACTGGACTGTATTTTCATTTTTCTAATTTGACTGGTTGCAACTAATGCACAAAAAACCACTACAGTATTTTGGTTTGGTGAAAGTAATGTGAGTTTTTTTTTTTTTTGCCCTCTAGGTTTTTGAAGCTCTGGGTAACTGAAGGAAGGTCATGCCATGTCTACACTAAACACAGAAGGACAAGAGCAGGTACAGTCACACTTTCCATACAAATATGCAATAAAAAAAACAATTTTATTTGTTGTAAGAAGATTTTTGTAGTTTTATTTTTAAATAAATTAAATTGGCTGCTTTTACTAACAACTGATATCTCTAATAAACTCAAAACATGTTTCAGAAATCTTTGCAAACTTCTTTAAAAAAAACTGAAATCTCTCATTTACAAAAGGTTTCAGGATTATTAATTTGGGACTCTTTAAAAGCCTCTTTGGCAGCAGCTACAGCTCCCAGTTTCTTGGCAAAGTCTCTGCAGCTTTAGCACACCTGGATTTGGACAGTTTATCTCATTTGTCCCAACAAACCTCTCGGGGTCTGTCAGGTTTGTTGGAAAGCGCCTGTGCATTGTCATCTTTAAATCTTTCAACAGATGTCCTGTGGGGTGCAAGTCTGAGCTTTTATTGGGTTTTCTTAAAGGAACATCTGTGTATTTGGCTGCAACTATTATGTTTTTGATTCTGACCAGTTTTTCTGCCGAGGCTTTTGAAACACACCTATGTCACCATATGGCATGATGCCAGAACCATGCTTCATTGTAGGAGGGATGTTTGCAGGTGATGCATAGTGGTGGTACCAAACCATGTTTCTGCCCAGATAGTTCAGTTTTTAACTAATCGGATCAGAGAATCTAATTCCTTGTGCTTTTCAGAGTCCTTTGAATGGATTTGACAGAGATTTCTAGGACTTTGTTACTTTGTTGTTTTCCTGACACACCACCTGTTGGACCTTATATAACCTTTGCACAGGACACACCTGACTAGAATTTTGAGCCACAGCAAAATCTGCTTTTGTAAATGAGAGATTAAGATTTTTAATAGATTTGCAAGAAAAAATGAAAAATTAAACATGTCTTTCCTTTGCCATTCAATGATTAAAAAAAGATTGATGCGGCATGTCAATTTTACACATTTAATTCAAATCTTCAACAAAAGAATTAAGCTTTTGTCCACTAAATAATACTAATATTTTTAAATTATTTTATTAAAAAGAAAAACTAACATGGAAAATGATCCAATGCTACTGTAAATGAGATGTTCTAGTTATGGATTTTTAACTAATTCATAAAAAGTTTCTTCCATGTTTCCACTTTGTCACTGTGGATGATTGACTGCACAGATTCATGGGAAAATGTTGATTTAATCCATTTTTAAATAAAATGCACAAGACTGTAACATGTGCATGGAGTAAGGATCTAAATATTTTCTGTAGCAGCTGTAAATGGTACAGAAACCAATATCATTGATATAGTTGTCAGCCTCTGTTCAGTTTTACTTACTTGACTCGCTGTATCACATTTGCGTTCAGACTTTGCTGATATTCAGTGAAATTCTATATTTTCCTCTACATGTGTGATGTTTTCTGTAATTGTGCATGTGCCACCAATTAGTTTTATTTTACTGTTGATTGTTGAAGTTCATGAATTCCAAAGTAATGGTGCATTAACGTTTCATTACTACAGTTACTGACAAAGAGTTTGCTTATTCGTGCTTTACACTGAAATTCAAGATACAGTGGTTCATGACACTAAGATATATTTATTATTGTCTTTAGGTTTTCAAGTTAAGCGAAAAGTTGGACTGCCTCCACAATGAGCACAGGCGAACAAGCGGGAGCAGGTACATTCCAACATAGACTGGTAATATAAGATCAGCCATGATCCTATATTACTAGCCTGTTATTAGTACATTACTTTACTACACTCATTCATAGCATTAAAGGTATCCTCTGGAGGATTTGACTGCTAGTGTCACCAAGAGACAATGTGCCAGTACATGTGTAGGGCCGGTTGTGTTTGCATTCTGCATGGCTGTGAATGTGCCATTCAATACAAAGTCCAGCCACAGATTTAACTTTACGTATTACTGTCAGTCAAAGTTGATGCTGGTAATGTGTTACAAAGCATAGGAATTCACACAAGTCTAACTGGTCCTCCCTCTGAGCGTTATTTTTATTTTCTTTGTGGCTCCTCCTGTTCCCAGGATCGTCCGCCTTCTTTCTTTTTGAAATTCTATACTTGGGCTGGAATTAAGGGTGTCAACTTTGAGGTTATCTCTGCCCTCAGCTGGGACATGTTTTGGCAAATTCTAATGGAGTCATAACTCGGCTTATTTTCTGGGTTTTTTTTTGTTTGTTTTGTTTTTTGTAAGTCTTCTTTTGTCCTTTACACCAAATTCTATGAAATGGAACATTACTACTACACTGAGCAGCATTACTACACAGATCCTTCCACTGCCTCGACAAAACTCATAAAAAAATCATTAAAGTGATTATTATAAATTGCATTTCATATCTTAAAACATTCTTAAAAGGTTCAGAAATGACCTCGTAAATACAGTTGTTTAGCTTGATGATATGTTGATGTGCTGGTTCCAACACAGTCACCTAAAACTAATTTCCTATAAAGCTAAAATGTAATAATACTGGACCAGTGGTTTCAAGTTTCAGCTTCTCCAAGACTGAGCTCCATGTAATCCCAGCCAGTCCCTCTATACAACAAGAAATCAACATCCAGCTTGAATCAACCCAACTTAAATGCAAAATAGCTCCCTCCTACCTGAAGTCTCTCATTCAGGTATACACTCTCTCCCCCTCACTACACTCGACCAACAAAAGACACTTAATACAACCACCACAACAGGGCAGATCGTTAGCTAGACTGTTCTCCCGTGTGGTTCGCTGGTGGTGGAACGAGTTTCCAAACTCTAATCAATCTGTCATCGTTCAGTCTTTAAGAAAAGACTAAAAACCCAGGTCTTCACTGAACACCTTTGCCCTTGACAAACTACAAAAAATGAAAAATCCTCTGCACTGCCTGTAGACGTCATGGTCCGATTACTTAGACTTGAATTTGGGTTTTTTTCTCCTGGAACTTATTCAGGTGGTTTTCTCCTGACAAGATCCTTGCTTGTGTTGTATCTACTCTCAGATGTATGTCGCTCTGGATAAAAGCGTCTGTCACATGAAATTGTAGAACTTTTATTTTTGCTTTCAAATAACTACAATTTTAGTCAATGCAAATTTCACACGAAGTGAATAATGCAAACTGAGACTTGTATTTTACTTTTGCACTTGTAAATGTTCTCAACCCTAAAACTAGGCCTTTCTTTTCTGTGAAGATTTATTCGTCAATTGTTGAGTCCTTTCAGTGTATACTGAAAGGTAAATTGTGGAAAATGATGTAAATCAATGAGAGCAAAGTCTGATCATGCAGTAACAGCATCCCAAAATCCATAGACTTGATACTGTATTTTTTTTTTTTAAGAAAGACATTGTGAACAGAAACCTGAAGTTGCTTCCAAATGTTTAGTCTGTATTGGCATTGCTTCCAAACTTTTGGCCTGCAGTGGATGACATGAAAAATGCACTAAAAGCCATTGGAAACTGAAAGTTCTTTCTTATTTACCTTTGTCTCCTTTAGACCTGTTGAAGCTTCTCTCAAAACTTGGATTGGAGAAATTTTACCCCAACAAGCTCAGTCTACAGCAGCTCTTGGAGATAAACCAAGGCAGCACATCTGATGAAACTGTCAAATCAGTAGAGGAAATACCATGGTGCTTTCTCAGAAGACTACTTAAAATCAATGCTGAATGCAGAAATGCTACACAATTGCCAAAAACCAATGATGACAAGGACGAAAATGATGATCTATTTGAATTTGACCTGTATACTGCAGAAAAATCTGAATCCAATGGAGTTAACCCTCTTGACCTCATTGTGGTGCTTTTCCTTTGTGCTGACAGCTTCTTGCAACAGGAAATGGCCCTCAAGATGTCCATGTGCCAATTCTCTGTCCCACTGCTGTTGCCCTATGGAAATAAGAGTCAGTGCAGCCTGATGCTTTGGGCTCTGAGAGATATTGTAAAAGAGTGGCGTCCACATGATCTGTCTGAATCAAGAGGTTTTGTGGAAGAAAATACTGTCCAAGCACAAATGCCATTTTATTCCTTTGTGAGACTGAAAAACTGCAGCTTATCAAAGTCCCAGATTTTGAATCAGATTCTCAGCCGTGGACAGCAGAACCACAATATCTTCATACACAGAGATATGGAAGGAGGAGCAAATGAGAGAGAAATAGCCAATGGATTGGTGGAAGTTTGCTGGTACCTTCCCTGTGGGAGAGAAAATCTTGACATATTCCCACAACCAGTTGCCTTTGCAAATTTACGAGGAGACATTTGTGAGTCTCTGGCAGAATTCAACTTTATTTTCCAAGTGTCAACTGCTACTTTTGTGTTTCTGGACAAAATTGAAGAAAATGAGCAGAAGATTTTGACTTCTCTTCCAGATGTGAAATCAAAACTCTTCTTCGTAGTTAATCTCAGAGAGGAAGGTGCCACAGAGGACATGATGTCTGTCCAGAAAACAGCGGAAAAATTAAACTTGCCAAAAAGCAATGTGAAAGCAAAAACCATAAGGGTAAACACTGGTGTATTTTTAAAGAAACTTCATGAAGCCATCAAAACCTCATCAGTGTCTTCAACAACCATTGACAGAATGTCTGACAAAGCAGCTGAATTTGGCCTTTCTGTAGATGAATGCAGGTGTGATGACCAAAAGAAGGCAGCTGAAAAGATTGTAAATGATATTCAAGAGCAAAGTGACTACAAGAAACAACAACTTCCTTTGCAAGGAGACAACTGGAAAAAGCTATCACAATTACAAAAGGAAGAATGTAGATTGAAGAATTGTGGTGACTTAGGAGTGGAAGAGTATAAATGTCAGCTGCAGGAGAAGGAAAAGCAAATCAAACAGGAGCAACGGAAATGCAAACTGTCTGAAGGAATGAAGACTTTTATTGAGAATTTATCAACAAATGACAAAGAAAAAAGAGATTTTTTTTCCTGAAGTGGATGAAACTCAAGCTTGATACAAAATCACGCAGCAAACTGTCTGTACTGCACAACAGTTTCAAACAGGCAAGCAAAAAGAGAGATGCAAAACAAATTGCAGAGTTGAATGAAATGATGTTGAATAGTTCTTTAGGAACAGAGCATTACATGAGAGAGATGGGACTGATCTACGAGTTTTCCTTTGACTCACAAGAAAGGACTGCTAGCACGTCTCATCTGCCAGGTTTGGCTGCTGAAATGCTGTTGGATGGATATCCTTTAGAGCTCTTGGATGGAGCTGCTTCCAATATCCCACAGAGATGGGTCACAGATGTGCTGATGGAGCTCTACAAGAAGGTTGGAGAGAGGAGCAGATTGTTGGTACTGACTGTGTTGGGGGTTCAAAGTTCAGGGAAGTCAACGCTCCTCAACACCATGTTTGGTGTGCAGTTTCCTGTCAGCAGTGGCAGATGCACAAGAGGAGCTTATATGGTCTTCCTTCCAGTGGGACAAGATTTGAAACAAGAACTCAATTATGACTTTGTAGTTCTCATTGACACAGAAGGTCTAAAATCTCCTGACCTGGCACAACTAGAAGACCGTTATGAACATGACAACCAGCTGGCAACCTTTGTCATTGGCTTGAGTGATGTCACCATCATCAACATTGCAATGGAGAATGCAACTGAAATGAAGGATGTCTTGCAAATCACAGCTCATGCATTCTTGAGAATGAAGCAAATTGGGGAAAAAGCCAGTTTGTCATTTTGTCCACCAAAATGTTGCAGGAGTCTCAGCTCATTCCAAGTGCATGACAGAAAGACAACATCTCTTGGACCAACTCAATGAAATGACTCAAATTGCAGCTGAAATGGAAAGACAGTCCTCTATCAAAGCATTCACAGATGTGCTGGACTATGACATAGAAAAAAACAACTGGAACATCCCAGGACTCTGGCATGGAACCCCTCCGATGGCACCGGTGAACACAGGTTACAGTGAAGCTGTGGCAGATTTCAAGAAAAATCTTTTGGAGTCAATGAAAAGTGACGGAGGCAATGACCCTGCACAGATCCCACAGTTTCTAGAGGGGGTGAAAAGTCTCTGGAAGGCAGTGAAGTACGAGAACTTCATCTTCAGTTTCAGAAACACTCTTGTGGCTCATGCATATAACAACCTTTGCAAAGACTTCACTCAGTGGGAATGGGAGTTCAGAAAAGAGATTCTCTCCTGGCAGACGGAAGCAGAGCATTTAAATCAAAAATGCTGACAATGAAGGTGAAGAGGAAACTTGGTCTGAACTAGTGGAAACAAAAAAATCTGAAGAGTCTACCAAAATTCAAGATGGACAAACAGTGACAAAGAAACTCTATGACTACTACAAACGGAAAGACAAACACATCAGTCTTATTGAAAAATACAAAACTGACTTATCAAGAGTATCGGACGTCTTGCAAATGAAATCGAACAATCTGTAGCAGCAAAACTAGATTCAGTTCTTGAGCTGAAAAGGAGTTCAAAAAAAGCTCAGGACTTGCAGAGAGAATACAGACATGTCATTGAAAAGAAGGTCATAAAGCTTCTGAGTGACTGCAAAGAGGACACACTGTCTGATGAACAGCTAACAGATGAGTTTGAAAAGATGTGGGCTGAAGCCACTGCAAAGGTCTCTGGACAGAAAGAGCGAAATATCGCCAAGTTTGTACTGATAGAGTTGAGAAACAGTTTCTCAAACCGGAATGTCAATGAGAAATTACAGAACACTGATTTAAAGGAAGCTGGGAGGGTTCCATTTAAAGTCAGTCGGGACCATATAGATTCATGGTGTAGAAAGTATCTGACCAAAAGAGCTCTGGAGAGCTTTACAGATCATGTAATTGAGTCTTGCACACAGTTTATACTTGATAAAGTAAAGACAAATGAAGATTACCATGACTCTTTCACAAAGGATCTCTTGGAAGAAATTAATAAATGCCTTCAAGAGAGTGAGAAACATCACAAAACAAACACAAAGTATGAGACTGACCTCAAACTTCATATTTGCGGCATTGCCACAAGGGAGTTCCTCAAAATGCACAGAAAATATCTGTCAGAAAACGATCCCAAAACTTGGTTGGAGAAGTACAAGACTCAGTACTTGTCAGACTTCCTCGATTTGTACAAACAGAGAGATGACTGTCAGCGCAAAGCAACACATTTTGCCAGATTTTGCATCAAACCTGCTGTGAAAGACTACATCAACAGATCTCTGGGAATAGACATTGTGGAAGAAATTTTGACAAGCAGTCATTCAGCACAGTACAGCTCCCGTTCCTTCTTCCAGTACAACATTCAGCAAGAGTTACTGCATCAGGAAGACTTTCACAAGTTTGTCAAGTACATCTGTCACTATGAAAAATATGTGAAGGACTGGATATATCGGCGCATTCTGCACAAAATGTCTGAAGACAAGAGTTGGTGCAAACTGAAGAACAAGAATCTGCAGATCATAGTGAACAAAATAGCAGAAGCAATAGAACAAGCCTCCAAAGGAGAGAATGGGGTTCTGTTGCTTGATAATACAGAGAGCATCACAGAGCTCATCAGCAACATGCGCAAATATCTGATTAAAGACATCTCACTTTCAGTGGAGAATGAGAAATTCGCCCTTTTTCAAATCCAAAGCTCATGCCATCCATTTATTGACAGCCTCAAGGATGCAATAGAGGACTTAAGTGTACAGCTTCAGGAGGAATTCTCAAACCCTGGTGATGTCATCAAGACTCTTGCCAAACTTCCAATCAAACCACAGGATGAGCTTTTTAAGCGAGTGTTTGGTTGTGGACAACAATGTCCATTTTGTAAAGTTCCCTGTGAGGCTGGAGGCAAAGAACACAAGAAGCATCACGCAGCTTTGCATCGACCACAAGGTCTGGGTAGATACCGCTATGATGACAGTGGCAAACTGGTTAAAACACTGTGTACCACTAATGTGCACAGTGAAACTAAATTCACCAATGCAGACACTAACTCTCAATGGCATCCTTTCAAAGAGTACACCACATACTATCCAGATTGGCACATTCCCCCAGATCCCACCATAGAAGCATCTGACTACTGGAAGTATGTCCTGGTAAAGTATAATGACAGATTTGCTGAAAAATATCAAGCAAAGCCAGCTGATGTTCCAAATGCCTGGAAGAGGATCACAAAGGAACAAGCTCTGAAAGGTCTTAGAGAAGCGTTCAACATAAAGTAGATGAACTGGAACAAAATAAGTGTGTATGTTGACGTAACAGGCTTTGTTGCTTATGTTGAATTAATATTATCTAAACAAGCCAAAGCAAGACATGTGTTGACATTTGATGGATGATTGTGATATATTATGTAACTTTAAAAAATGTAATAATTGCAGTTTCACTTTCTTTTATTTCTTGAAGTTGATATACATACATAGGCCATTTGAAACTGACATTTTCTGATAGATCACTTTTTTTAAGTACATGAAAAATATTTTGCAATTCTGATGTACCGGGCTTTGCAAAAGTTCTGTTACACTCGGTTTCATGATCTTTAGAGACGTTTACATGTCCGAGTGAAAAATTCCATTAAAAAAACTAAAAGTTCTACCTTATAGGAAAGTGTCCTTAATACAATTTTTTTTTTTCTCCGGTGAAGTTGTATCAAGATGGAAGTCAAGAGTTGAGATATCTGCTCTCCTTCGTGCTGAACATCAGCCGGATGACCGTCCACAGAGTTGCAGAGAGGCTAAAGAATGGTGAAGATCTTTCAGGTCTTCACCATTCTTGAAAGATCATCTGAAAGATCTTCACCATTCTTTAGCCTCTCTGCGACTCTGTGGACAGTCATCTGGCTGATGTTCAGCTGCTTGGCTATGTCAGACTTGCTGTGGCCAGCATGAAGGAGAGCAGATATCTCAACTCTTTTGACTTCCATCTTGATACAACTTCACCAGAGAACAAATTTGTGTTAATGACACCTGCCTATAAGGTAGAACTTTCAGTTTGTTTAATGGAATTTTTCACTCCGACATGTAAACGTCTCTAAAGATCATGAAACCGTGTTACAGAACTTTTGCAAAGCCCGGTATATTTGACAAGTCACTAAATAAGAACTGTGCGTGTTGGCGTAATAGACTTTGCTTCACGTGTTGTGTTGTCCAAATAAGCCAAAAGCAAGAAAAACTGTGCCATCAGATTTTTTTTTTTTTTTTTTTTTTTTTTTGGACAACCTACAAGAAAGTCCTGTTCTTGATTATATCTTTTTTCAAGATGTATAGTACAGCTGCGTGCATGTTTTTTGATACTGACACTGGATGTACAATGATCGTGTGGAAAAAATATTTTGAATAAATATAATGTATGAGAAATCAATGCTTAAAGTGTCTTTAATCAGTATTTTATATTAATATATCAAATGACAATACGTGTTTCCTGTGGCAATCACCAGATTGAGACGGTTTGTAAACAACGGGCAGCACTTAACGGAAAAAGAGATGGATATTTGATTAAAAACAGGTAAATGTTATGCTTGCATTCATTTGGCTCCAGATAAAAGTTAATGTTGGATGTGTACACAAACAACAATTTGGTAACAGATTTGCCATACTGACTTTAAAAGGTGAAGGCATGTCAGTGGTTAGTTTTTGCTGCCCCCAGATGGCCCAAATAGTTAATGCAGGAATACTGTGAAGCTACTATATGGACAATTTAAAAATTCTGACACTGCATTCTTAACCTTGCCAGCAAGTTGATTTCTCGCGATATTTGTGAGTTCACAAATCTCTCAAGAAACCATCTTGCTCCGCTCCCGCTTTCACTGTTCGGACAGAACCAAGTTGGCACGGGCCAATCACGCAGCAGTATTCGTGTGTAGGGCGGGATATCCGGGTGTGAAGACGACACAAAGCGCCAGTAGATCAAAACAAACATGGCAACGGAGGACAACGATCGTGTAGATGCTGCTATTAAGTCAGCTTTAGCTGAATCTCCTATCGCTTCTTTGAAGGAAGAACAACGAGAGGCGCTTTGCGCATTTCTGGATGGTAAAGATGTTTGTGCTTTTTTATCTACGGGTTTTGGTAAGAGTTTAATCTACCAATTGGCTCCGCTCGTTGTGAAGATCCCGCGATTGGCTAAAAACAAACCTGTCAGAGGCGGGACATACTGTTGCATTGTCCAATCCGTGCCTCTTTCCTCCGAACGGATTTACATGGAGCGGTCCCAGATTGATATTGTGGAGTACTATCAAGTACTACACAATTATTAATCTGGCTATTGCCAGGTTACTGCATTCTGACATCACATGCAAACTTTAAAAGACGATTGGCAATTACAGATTTGACAAGTACAGGGCAAAAAGGCCTTTTCCTACAAATTATTTTACATTTTTCCCAATCTCACCAAAACCTTTTCAATACTGTCAACAGTGTTGTCACTGCTTCATAGCTGTTCCACTGTGCCCTGTGTTATGAGGCAACAGTGTCTATAAACACAAGTATTCATTGTTAGAACAGTATTGAGTAGCACATATTTAAATAATACTGTTTACAAATTACCCAAAGTTCAAAAAAGCAGATCACAAGAAAACATAGCTTAATGACAATTCCTTTTGTTGTGTTCAGAGTGGAGAAATGAAAAAAAGAAATGAAACAGTTTCATGTCTTTCCAGAAACAATGTCTCCAGTTTGTTGACAATCCACAGAAACCACTGTCACTTGGAACTTTTTTCTTTGTGGAATAATCACAGAAACAGACAGGCTGCTGTGAGCTTCTAAAATGCTATTTTAAACACTGTGAACAACAACAAAAAAAATTGTACCAGTAATTGCACTCAATTCCTCTGAATTGGCTGGCAAAAGAAACTTTGGAGTTGGATGTCATTATTATCATAATCATATTACTCCATTTCATTTTTTTTTTTTTTTAGCTATTTTATTACTTTAAGTGCATTTTATTTAAGGTACCTTTTTATTTTACCATTTGGCTGCTGTAGCACAAGAATTTAGGATTTTGAGACAAGTCAAGTTTACCTCAAAAACATGGCCAAACAAAACAACTACTTGCATGTCACATTTCACAAAATGTTATAAGGGAAATTTTTTACACTCATCTCTTTGCTGCAATTTGAGGTCAACCACTTCTTGAACAAATCCTGCTACTGCACACCAACAAATTCTGTTAATTTAGCACAAAAGTTTAAAGGCTGTACTGCTTTATTAGCCTAGTCGCCCATGTTTCTGAAGGCACAAGGGTCTAGGGCCGCTCGACAGGGAGGGAGGCGGGCTAAAAGGTTGTCTTTCAAATCACTCTGCAGCAGTTGGGTAGGTATACAACCAATCAGCGCAACGAATAGGCTGACGGAGTTCCGAGAGCGCCGGCGGATTGTGGCTAAGTCCCATTAGCTTCCCAACCAGCGGAGCCAACTGGTATACTAAGGATTTGCCATATCCCGTCGGTATAAGTCCAAATACGTCTTTCTTCTCAATGAAACACTTCAGTGCCGTCCTTTGTTTATCTTTCAAGTTGAATTTTAGCTTCAAATCTTTAAGGGCTGTGGCCAAAGCCGAGTCGAAAGATAACTGTTTATTGTGCGCCGGTTGTTTCTGTCACAATCGTCGCGCCTCTGTCGTCACTTGGTTACGCCCGCCTTCTGACTCTACACTTCATGGTGATTGGTCTGGCCAGTTTTAGGAGCATCCAGCCTCGAGCCTTATGGAGGGTAACTAGACCCACCCTGGCAGAGAATTAAATTCGTTGCCGTGGGTTGTCTAGCGCGGCTAGGCTACTGCTTTATTGCTTTGAAGGGCGAATCATGGAAGAAAAGAAGTAAAATTATATGCAGTTCAGGCTTCAACCACTTGAGGGAGGTGTTTCATTAATAACTCAATGTGGCATCACCTGGTTAACTGAGTGCATGAAGCTGCAAAGGGCTCAAAGTGGTATAAACTGGACTGGGATAGCACTTTGCAACATCCCTTTATCTTTATGACACCGAAAAATGTTACGTGGTATTGCAGGTTAATATGGGCCACCATTGGAAAACATGATTCTACAAACAGTGGGTAAATCCCTCAGACACAGTCAGCAGAAATGTGGAAATGTGTGCATGTTCAAAATATCTATAATATCTATGCACTTCCTGACACAACTGTATGGTTTGGCAGCTCTATGTCCTCATGGACAATAGGCCTAAATCCCTTTTTGAACTTATGGTATGTAACATTGCTGCTTCATCAGTGTGTTGAAGTGACAACATTCAGACATTTGTCACTTTTAGGTTAGTTTCTCACAGCTGCATACCCATGAAAGTGACAAAGTGCCACGGTATGACGTCTATCATGCAAGTTGGATCGGACAAAACATCAAGTGAACAATGCACCAATAAACAGACTGAATCTTAACTAATATCAATATCAAAAATACAATTTCTGTCCATGTGTGATGTAAATCAACCTACCACTTTACCACAATTAAAATAAAAATATCCTAATTGCTGTGATGGAGTTCCATCCATTACAATGATTCATCTACGGCTGATAAACTGTGATTCTGTGTGACAGCTCACCAGTCTGATGTGAAGGAAAGTTAATATTGTGGCTTATTGTTACATCCTGATCCACCCTGTCTCAATGTCAGGGGATAATTTAGAATTATAAGGAAATAATGAAGTTGCTGCTGTTGTTTCACATGTGTAAATGTACACGACTCTTTCTCTTTTGATGGATCCTGCTGCTGTCTGATGCTGCAGGTATTTAATAAATTCAGAGGAAAAACTCCCACAAACACCTGGAGGCAACAAACTAAACTTCATCTTCAGTTAGTGTCAAAACTGGGATTACAAATCATTATTGGTGACTCTCATTAACCTGTTACATTCTCTGTAGTGTCATATTTATTTCTCTTTGTAATAGCTATGAAATTGAAGCGCAAAGTGACTGAGATTTAATAATTTTGGCAGCAACCTGTGTCTATTGCTGTCTGTGATATTTATGGATTAATACTGGTGCTAAAATGTGGAGAAAAAAAGCCTTTGATGAAGCACTTCACACAAACCTAAGTGCATTGTTTCTGCATGCCTGTCTGTTTATGCGACTACATGCAGGTCAACCTTGTCGTGCTGAAAGTTTTACTGGTAAGTTAGTACTGACAAGAAAGATTGTCGTCACAAATTTAACAGAAAATGTCTGAAAGAGGCTCACGTGTAGAAAGCCTCCACACTCCCAATTTAACTGTGCTTATCTTTACAGAACTTGAAAATATCCTATAAATGAGTTTTATTTAGGGTCATTTTGTTTCTAGTAAGTCCATATGTCATAGTAACTACAATAAAAGATACAGTTCTGGGACAAAAACAAATTATTTCTATAGCCACTCCATATTCACACACACATCATTCAAACATGTC
This sequence comes from Acanthochromis polyacanthus, assembly GCF_021347895.1. Lineage (NCBI taxonomy): Eukaryota > Metazoa > Chordata > Actinopteri > Pomacentridae > Acanthochromis > Acanthochromis polyacanthus. The sequence goes on along the minus strand of NC_067114.1, from coordinate 38,043,351 downwards.
TGCCGTTGACCATCTTTGGTACTTTCTGTGCATGTGTCTGCTTGTCTTTGTTTGCTGTTGTAATTAAAGTGGACTGAGGAAAACCAGCTGAGCAAAGCTGTCGACCCACATCACAAATGCACACACACACACACACTCTTTGCAGCATGGAATGCTGCCACTCCTCTTTGTTTTTATCTCTTATGCAAAGTGGGAGGGGCCTGGTTTCAGCGTCACAATGACATCACCGTTTAGAAACACAAGCAGGAGTAGTGGAAATTCTCAAAGGTTTTAGAAATGTGAAAATAGCAGAAACACTGTAAAAATTCACTTTGAAAAGTAAAAATGAAAAGTGTTAATTGTAGAATTATCAAGGGCACAACTAATACTGATGAAGAGTAGATTTAGTTTGTCAGGTGAGAATATCATTGCAAATTTAGTTTTGGGTATTTCCATTAAGGCATGAAGGGAAAATAGAGAGATGTGAGAAATTAAACCTCTGAAACCCTAAAGTGAGATGCAGAGAGTTTGAAAGGCATGTTATCTTTTAAAAGAATCCACAAAATGACACCGTTTATCAGAGCTGGAAACTAAAAACGGAAAGAATCATTGGATGTTCAACTCGCTGACAGTTGTTGAACTAACCATGGGTGATGCACGATTCTGTCAAGATTATTCAAATCTAAGCTTAAAATCATCATATTTGATCAAAATTGCTTAATTCTATGTCTCCATTTAAAAAAAAAAAAACTCCAAATCAAATTGTTTGCAAGAGATCCTGTAAATTTAAAAAAATCATATAAAAAAAGCAAGTGACAGAAATTCAAAGACTGTAAGTTGAGTTGACACAGAAAAGACAGCAGATGACACAGGAGACTGAGCAGAAAAAAACCATAATTGAGCAATAAAATAAATGAATGGCTCAAAAGTTATACAGAAAAACAAGCTGTCGATCAGTTTTAAGAGGATACATTCAGCATGGTGAAATACGTATCTTTCTAGAGTTGATGTGCAGAGCAGCGTGAAAAACATTGAGTTTGTAGAGGATGTAAAAAGGTAATAGTTCAATGTGTACAGAGTCATCAAGATTGGGAAGCCTGAAAATGTTGTACATGTTGATTTAACGGTTTTCAAAATTTTATACAACAAATTTAATTTTAATTTGTTTATTTTTTGCATGATCTAAAGACAAAGACATTTTTGGGCTCTTTCTACTTTTAGACATGACTGTGCTGTTTCCATAGAGATGGAAGACTTGGAAAAAGTGAAAAATTAGCAAACAGTGAGGAAAAAATGTGACCGGAGCAAAGAAACGCCCAGAAACTGCTTGGGTCTCACAGGGTTAAACAAAATGATCCTATTTCACAATAAATGTAAAATCAAAATGTGCAAAAGAAATTCTGCACCAAAGATAAATGCAGAGTCAAGCAGAGTAAAATATTTTCCTTTAAGATTTAAATGAGTGTTATCGCGTTAGGAGTGAATTACCTCTCATTGCTGTCAAAGTGACGTCACTCTGAATGCAGCACTCCCAGAAAGGCTGCATTCCACAGTTTCACTCCTCCTTCCCGGCTGAAGCGTGTCTGTAGGTGACTGTTTTACTCTCAGCTGCTCCGCTGCCCATCAGCCTGAACACACAGCAGTGAGAAACAAGAAGGACTGTCAATGAAACAGGGGAGCTTCAACTAAAAGGTGAGTGTGTTAAAATTCCTCTCTGAGCTGTAATAACCTTATAACCTGAGTAAAAGGATGGTAACTATTTTGTTTTTTAAAAAATAGAAACGGTCCAGTTTGTTGTTTTGGAGTCTGTCAAGTTAAATAGTTTAAATTGAACACAGAACGGCATTCATTTTTCCATTTATTGTAAATTATTTTTTCTGAATGTCTTCTTAATATCTAATATGTATTTTAGACACTGATCTCACAAGTTGTTATTGTTTAATGTTTAGATAAAATTTGTACCTGTCTTATAACCTGTAAAGCACTTTGGTCAACTCTGGTACTTTTAATCAGCTTGATTTCAGTTACATTATGTTACTTGAATTTATGGACACTCAACTTCCACAGGGTAGCCTCAGAACAGATAAAATAGTTGAAATATTTGCAATCAGTTTACCTGAAGTCACATGGAAACGGGTGCAGATAAAATCAAGTTTACATAACGTGATGAAAATAAGCAATTTCATTTTGCATAAAAACAATCCTATCAATCAGTCTTAGTTTAGGAGTCCTGAAGAAATTAAATCTAATATTATAATCGGGTGAATTTCAGTTGCAGAGCTCAGAATACAATTCATTTATTGAACAGGCAATACGCTCAAAAATATTGACAGTTCTGAGTTACATTTTTATCATTTCTCATTTAAGAAGTATTTTATTCATGCAAGCAAAAAAAAAAGTTTTGGTTTGAAAGCTTGCTTCGTAAGGAAATTAACTATTTTCTATCTAGAAATGAAGTGTACTATCACCACTTTTAAATCTTATATATTTAAGATGAGTCAAATTCAGGATTATCCACATAAAGAAAATCCTTTAGTCCATTTCTAAGGCTTTGAGGACCTAAAATACGAATGAATTATCTTCTGAATGATACTGAAACCGATGCTGAGCAGAGGAATCTAGTAAACAGAGAGTGGAGGTATTTGTGGGTGGAGTCTGAGTCTTCCAGGAATGTCAGCATGTTCTGCCACATTCCTGCACTCAGCAAACCTGTGTGTCTTCCTCTCCTGCAAATGTGTGCCAAGCACTCAGACACACACCTTCACACACTTCGGACACCTGTTCTAAAATTATAAATGTACCTGGTGTGGTAAACTCAGCACTTAAAGGGTTCCTCTAATGTCTGAAAAAAATACAATCGGCTTCAGAAAGTATTCAGACCCCTTCACTTTTTGCACATTTGCCATTTATCCCATCATTCTACATTCAGCATACAGTAATAACTCCTTGCTGTGGTTCCAAACTGTGTTTAGATGCATCTTATATACTTTAATAATTTTTGAGATTTGTCTACTGGAGTCCATCGGAGGTAATCTCATTTGCCTGTACAGTTAAGTCTAGAAAGCCTCCCACCTGTGAATATAAGGTCCCATATCTGCATGTCAAGACAAAGACTGCCTGCATGAATTTTGAGAAACTGCATTTTAAAGACACTGAGAGAACAAGGAAATAAGACTGACAGATCTGATAAGTTTGAAACTGGAACTCTTTGGGCATAACTCCAGCCAGTATGTCTGCTGATCAGTAGGCACTGCTCATCACCCGATAACGCGCTCCTTACACTGAAGCATGGTGGTGGCAGTATCATGTTCTTGGTCTGGAAAAGCAAGATTGGTCAGAACAGATGCAAATTTTGGATAGCTGTAGCACCACAATGATTTGAAGCAGTCAAGACAAGATCCAAGTGGCTTTAAGATGAGTCTCTGACTGTCCTCTGGTGATGCAGCTAAAGTCCAGACCTAAACCCCACAGAAAACCCTTAGACAGACCTGAGGATAGACATATATATGTTTCCCATCCAATTTTATCAGGCTTGAGAGGATCTGCAGGTAGAATAAGATTAACTGTCCAAATCCAGATGTGCAAAGCCCACAGAAACTTACCTAAGGGGACCGCAAACTACAAAGTGCTGAATAAGGCGTCAACTGCTTCTGTAAATGACAGACTTCAGTTTTTGGTTGGAGTGTAGATTGGTGGGGGGAAAAAACAACAATTTCATAAATTTAAAATAAAATAACAATATAAGAAAGGAATATTAGAAAGGAAAATAAATAATAGCCTCATAACAATGACTCAGAGAAACTGATGTTATTGGACGTATTCCAAATTCTCAACAGCAACTCCACCAAAATTGAAGTCACAGAAATGAAGCACAACAGTTCTGCATTTTAGTCATCAGCACATTCAGCAGCCTTCGAAAAATAGCACTGGTTGAGTAATTATAACAGATAAGGTCTGGTTCTGATACAGGGACCTCCAGGGTTGGTTAATAATTAGTTTGGTTTAACAGTACTGCACAGTGTATCTACTGTGTGCTGTTTTTTAGTTTAAGGTGAATGATCTCCATTCCCGCAGGTTAATATGGATGTCATATGAAAACAAAAATGAAAATATTTCAGTTTAACTCAGTGTGAGTAAATGCATTTAGTTACTCTCCACTAACCTTGCCAGCAAGTTGATTTCTCGCGATATTTGTGAGTTCACAAATCTCTCAAGAAAGCATCTTGCACCGCTCCCGCTTTCACTGTTCGGACAGAGCCAAGTTGGCACGGGCCAATCACGCAGCAGTATTCGTGTGTGGGGCGGGATATCCGGGTGTGAAGACGACAGCACTCTAGACGACACCAAGCGCCAGTAGATCAAAACAAACATGGCAACGGAGGACAACGATCGTGTAGATGCTGCTATTAAGTCAGTTTTAGCCGAATCTCCTATCGCTTCTTTGAAGGAAGAACAACGAGAGGCGCTTTGCGCATTTCTTGATGGTAAAGATGTTTGTGCTTTTTTACCGACGGGTTTTGGCAAGAGTTTAATCTACCAATTGGCTCGCCTCGTTGTGAAGATCCCGCGATTGGCTAAAAACAAACCTGTCAGAGGCGGGACATACTGTTGCATTGTCCAATCCGTGCCTCTTTCCTCCGAACGGATTTACATGGAGCGGTCCCAGATTGATATTGTGGAGTACTATCAAGTACTACACAATTATTAATCTGGCTATTGCCAGGTTAACTCTCCACCAATGTCTTTAGGAATAAAGTTAAAGTCTGAACACAGTTTGAAGGAACAACTGGTCTTGTCTGCTTGTGAATGTAAACGGAAGCAGGAAAGACAACAGTGAAAGTAAAGAAGTATCTGTAAAATATCTGCTGATGTGCCAACTTCCTTCAAACAGGCTGCTGTTTGTTATACAGTTTCCAAGTAGATTCATGGTGTAAAAAATTCCAGAGTGTATGAGAAAATTCCCTAACATGACTTCTCCGTGTCAGTTCACCCTACGGCATCATGACAGCATGAGAGAGTGACATCTTATACTTGTTTTCACCTTTAGGTTACTACAAGTTTCATGCGTCATCCAGGAGATACGTTACATTTTTGTACAGAAATAGCACCTTGAGAAAGTTGCTATGTTGTAATAATATATGTTTTCAGGTAAATGTAATGTTGGCTGAATTTGAACTTTTTAAATCAAATTAAATGCTCACTATGCTTCCTACTAATGCTTCTCGTTTAATCATTGAATCAAAGGCAACTAAAATGCAGTTCAAGTGCCAGTTTAACCAAATTTACCAAAACATTCCCCTGTGTATTTTTGGGGTATCTAACGGCAGAGTATTTGAGCTCCTGTAAGAGAAAAATAACCGAAAATGTCAAGAAAGATGACAGAGTAAGAAAATCATAAGCCTCTTTCCGATATACATGCCCTTCTTTTAATCTCACTGCACTGAATATGTCGGCTTCATGTCTGAATGATCATCCTGCTCACTCTACTGTAAACATTATGACAACAGTCTAACTAGGTTTGACCTACTAACATTTGTGCGTCACTTTCACTACACACCGGTTTGAACTGCATACCACTGTATTAATGGATAGTCAAGTCACCATTATTTATAGAGCGCATTTAAAATAATTTTAAAAACTAGACATAGTTACTGAAACCAGTGGTTTACAACCTTTTGAGGTGCCGACAAAAAGTAGTGTCAACATAAGCATTTCAGATGTCTATGAATAGTTACCAGCTAATGCTGAAAATTTGGAGAAAATATATAATTAAAATTTTTCTGACATAAATTGTGATTGCACTTGCAGTACAATTTTGAAAGTCTTGCCTCAGGTCAATGTTCACTCAGTCATAGATTTAAAACATATTGGAGCATTTTCACATGAGAAATCATTGAAGGTGCTATTGTTAAACAAGGAGGATGGCTTGAATTTGTAAAACCATTGACATGATAATTGGATAACTGAGTCCCTGGGTCAGACAGAGTGCATATTTTATATTACACCCATTTCAGTTTACTAATTGCAAGATTTTGTTTTCTAATCAGTTAATAGCTCAGCCCTATCAGGGGTTCAAACTTGCTCCAACTACTGCAGCAACAACAGCAACATGCTGCTGACACATTGAGGTTTACCATAACTAATATCATTATATCATCCATCACTCAAAGAGACCAAAACTAAATTTTAACTTGAATACTTTAATTATGCACCTTTATGTTGTTTTATGGAGGATTTTTCATGCAGGACTTTTGCTAAAGGACCTGAATACATCACCTTTTTTCACAACTAACACTTAATGTATAATAAGCACAGGAATTAGAGTATGTGTCTCGGTAAACTGGTCCAGTGAGTCCTACGTGGAATGTGGCCATCAGACATGTAAAAACACTGTTTTGTGCTATGACATTTCTGCTGTAAAAAAAAAAGGTACAAACCAGGATATTATCTCTCCTCGACAGAGAACAGTTGATTACATCTGTGTAAACTGTCACCTGTCAGTGTTTGCTGAAGTGAACACTGTCACATTTAAACTGCGTCACGCCCCTCTATTAACCGCACAATTCTAGCTAGGCAGAATTTCTAACATTCCTATGGCTATCACCTGGAGGCTACCTTCTCAATTCCTCTTAGCTAAAACAAAATCCCCAAACTGTAAGTCACCGTCTTGGTTTAGTCGCTGACAAATTAGGATAACATGGTTGTGGCTTGAAAAACTCAATTATTAACACAGCTATGTTGGCCATTTTAGTTAGCTAGTCAGGCTAGCTAAGAAATAAATAACTCACCGAGACCTTTGTCAAAACCAAAACATACAACAGCAGAGACAGGAAGTAAGCTGGAAAAACTCTAGCTAACTAGCACTAGCTGTAAATAAAAAAACAATATTTATCAAAACTTTTTTTTTCTGCTTAATTAGCTAGTTAGTTTCTCTTCTCTCACGCATGGCTCCAACAGGCGGCGCTGCAATCTGATTGGCTGTTGCCCATAGCACTCTTAAAGTGACAGTACATGGAATAAACTGTCCTTAATAACCACTGTAAACAACAGCAGGCAATGAACAGAAGTGGCTGATACAAGTAAAAAAGCGTAGCAAAATCTATTATGTTCTATTATAGTATAAATATACACGATTCTGTCTATTAATATAGTACATTTTTTCAGAAATTAAATTGTTAATTAGGATACAATTTGATAAGATGAGCCTTCATTCATCCCACAGAGGGGAAATTTGCAGTGTTACAGCAGCAAATCAACATCATTAGATGAACGAAAAACTAGATATTATTTCTTTTTCTTCCATATTGCACAAATTCCTTTGGCTGTGAAAAAATAAAATAACACTGGTCAACAACAAATTTATTGGTTTTTGAGCTGATTTAGGATAATTTTGGTGTGCTGAATCCAAAAATCACATTGGTTTTGCTCAATCAGGTCAACTTTCTGAACTGGGATGCAGTCAGTTCTGGAATATACAGTGTAAATGGATGTCATTAAACAACCAAGCACGTAATAGACTGAAAATGACAATGGGCACATCGAAGGTGGAGTCACAGACCAGAAACCACAAGTCAGTAATGAGTTTGTATTGCATAGTGACTCACATATGCAACCTGTCAATGCAGTTTATGGTCCTGAAGGCTTGTTGAAGTTTGTGGACGTACTGTAAGACAGGATCACATGCACAATCTATAATTGCTGTTTAATATCCTTCTCCATTGATTTGCAACAAGAGCCAATACAACCGGATATTTAAAAAACTGGAATACCACAATATATGTCTGTGATTCAACTTGCAGTATAGTATCGACCAACTCTTGCAGTGATGGATTTGTTCGTTTTAAATGGTGTACAGTGACGTTTTTTGACTCAGTTACTGATGTGCATCTCCCTGCAGGTCACAGGTGGTGCTGAGAGCGAGTGATGGAGCTGAAGGTGTGGGTGGAGGGTGTGGTCAGAGTGGTCTCTGGCCTGTCACTGAACACTTCATGTCAGGATGTCGTCATCGCACTCGCACAAGCAATCGGTAAGTTTTTCACTCCTACCGCCCTTCAACACACGCTCAGTCACATGTCATAATAAACACATTTCATCTTTTAAAAAAGAGTCTGACCTAAAAATTTTAGTTTTTCTTTTAAATCTTTCTGATATTACCACCCCTTTTACAAAATTTACAGTTTTATTTTCATTGTCTCTGCTTTGATTGCAGCATTTATGGTGCAACTTCTTTGTAAACACTGCAAACTCTGGTGGAGATCATATAAGACTTTTAGCATTTTAGCCTTTCTTTCTTTTATTGAATTTCCTTTCGGGGATAAATAAAGTTCTTGTATTGTACTGTATTCTGACGTATCGGCACACAAGTATACAGCTAAAACACAATTAAAACACAATTCAAAACGGTTAAAAACAGTTTACAACTGAAACAGTTACAAATATTTAAATACAGAAACAAAACAAGTAAAATATGTTCAAAAGTAATTTAGAACAGGTAAAAATGGTCAAAATAGACAAAAACACTAAAAGAAAACCTCCTTAAAACAGCTGAAACAGAAAAAGCGAAAACACTAATAAAAACAGAAAACATAAACTTAACTTTGAAACTGAAAATCAGCTAAAACACAATTAAAACAATGAAGTCTATTGATAATGCTTTAAATCAGCTGAAATACACTTTAAAACAAAAAAATGGCTGTAACCGTTTTAAGAACACCAAAACCTGTTGAAACTGTTTAAAAAACACTAAAACAGATAACGTTTAAACACTAATAAAACACTCCAAAACACAAACGAAGAATGCTAAAAACTGTTAAAATCAGCTAAAACTCAATTCGAAACAACTAAGATCATTAAGAATAGTTAAAGCAGCTAAAATACATTTAAAATGATTCAGACAGAACAGTTGCATTCAATTCTAAAGTGTTGAACATGCTTTTCCTTTTTCTACAGCAAGATGTTTGATTTTTTTTTTTTGGGGGGGAGTGTAATTTAAAATGAACACAATAAAATGGGGAAAAAAATGGTCTCAAATATGTAGATTTATTTTCAAAATTCCTCAATAATTTGTTAAAATGGTTGCAGTTTGCTGCACTGTTTGGTTCGAACAGGAGGAAATAATGTTTTTTTTCACATGTTGTACTGCTGTTTTTGCATCTCTTTGAGCCTGTTATAGAACATTATGTAGCAGTCAACAGATGTTTTCTCCAATAGCCTCTTGAAAGTAAATTCACATTGGTTTGTGTAAACCCCTTAGCTTTACATTCAGCCGTTTGTCAGTTGTAATGTATTGTGTTGTTACATAGTCCTTTGTGTGTGTGTTTTGTACAGGTCAGACAGGCCGGTACGTTCTTATCTTGAAGCTGCGAGGGAACGAGAGACATTTGGTGGCTGAAGACTGTCCTCTGCAGCAGCTGACTCAGCTGAGACAGCAGGCTGCAGAGGTCCAGTTCATCCTGCGGAGGACCGGTCCCAGCCTCAGTGAGGGTCCAGACACTCCCTCCACAGTGAGATGCCTCCCCCTGCCCAGACCATCAGAACCAGAACCCCTCAAGCACCACAAAGAGCCTCAAAAGGCTTTCACCTTCAATCTGGGACCCTCGACGTATCCCAAAAGGACTAAACCAAACAGAGGCTGGTCTCCGTCGCCCAGAGCCTCGCCTGAACCCCGGGCCTCTCCTGTTTCTTTCTTAGACCCTCCCAACTCTGTGAATGCCTCCAAAGAGGAGGTGTTCAGGCAGATTCTGCAGCAGCAGAGGAGGCTGCAGGACCTGGATATTCAGCTTCAAGCTCTGGAGAGGGAGACGGAGCAGTGGGAGAGGTCCTCTGCTGCAGCTCCTAGTCTGATTCCAGGCCTTGCAGAGGAACTGGAGGAACTTGAGCTGCAGCTGAGGCAGAAGGAGGCAGAGCTGATGCATGGAGAGCACTGGGAGGCTCAGCTACAGGAGGAGATGGAGCGAGAACAAGGTAAATCTGTTTACATTCTACACATGTTCCAGCCATGCTTTCTTTCTTTGGTGTTACTGCAATAAGAAACTTTCATCAACAGATATGCACAGGCGTCTGCACCAGATCCACTCATCCGTAGACGATCAGAGTTACAAGATCAGGGAGCTCCAAAGCCGCTCTGCACATCTAGAACAGGACCTGCAGCTCACAGGCCAGAACCAGAACTCTCGGGCGGGAACGCCGCAGCCAGACGAGGCCCTGAGGCCCCTGAAGCAGGAGCTCCACAACCGGCTGCAGCTGGGAGAAGAACTGGATGCAACACTGTCAGAGACGCAGAGGGAGCTCCAAACTGCAGAGGAAAGGGTAAAGGTATAACTCCATCCTCTAAGATTCTCTCTTAGGGCTCAGTCACACCGCAGTTTATAAGAGAAGCATGCCAGACACAAATTGTCCCTCAGAACACCAAAACCTGCTGGTGAGGTTGAAAGGAGGGTTATGTTGAAACAATTCACCAAAACGACACCATTCAATAGAGCCAGAAACTGTTAAAACTGAAAGAATTTTCAGTTTACAAATTTCTCATTGGACTTGAATAAATCATGTGTGAAGTTTGGATGTGTCAGGAAAATCAACCAAATCTAAGCTTATAATCACAGTGTCAAAATCATTTTCTTCTACAAGTTTAATTGAAACATTTCACCACAAATAAATCATTCCCTGTAACCTGTTGCTTTCAACAAGCATGGAGTTGAAAGACCTAATATTGCAATTAAAAGCAAGCCCACAGTCAGTGGAATATGGCTGGGGGGAAAAAAAAAAAAAAAAGACCAAACACCCAAACTATTTGAGATACAGAGAGTAAATAAGTTCAGTAGCTTTACTGCAATCTGTGAATTTCCTCAAGACAAAGTAAAACTCACTTCACAAACTTTGGAGACACAGGATTTATCGTATTAGCTTTACCACAAGAACAAGTGCTGGAAAATCTACTCACTGCAAACAGGGTCTGAGCATTTTGTGTCAGCAGTGAACAGTTATGGAGAAAGTATTCATACCCTTTACTTAAAAGTGCCAATGTAGCAAAGCAAAAAATTCTACATTAAGTGAAGGTACTGCAAAAAATTTACTTAAGTAAAATACACTGCACCAAAATGTAGCGGTATTATAATATACAGGGACAGCAGATAAATCTGATTAATCTGAGGATCATCCCACACAATCCACAATTGGTGCTAAAGTGAGCATTTCCTGCCAAAGGAGGACATTTGTGAGATTGAATCAGGATGAATGACTTTGTGCTTTTGTACTATTTAAAGAACATGAGAACCAGTGCAACAATATGGCTGTTTTAATGGTTTTTAAGCTACTCAGAAGAATAATATATATCAGTTCTTGATTTCAACACAGTACCCTCTGATAATACAATATCCTTTGTGTTCTCCAGGACAGATGGGAGACGATCGAGGAGCTGGATAAGGAGCTGAGACAGTGTAAACTGCAGCAGTTCATCCAACAGACTGGTGTAACGGCACACACTGACCAGACAAACTCCCTGACTGACAACGAAGTTTACCTCAGTAACGCTGGTATTATGGAGTAGAAGACTGTCGTCATATCTCGGCAGGTTGTTCACAGTAATTCTCACCTACAGTTTGGCTTTACTGAGGAAAATAAAACAAAAAGTGAAGAATGTACATCTTTCGTGGGGATTTCTATCCTCTCAGATGAAATAAAGAAGGAAATGCAGCAAAAAATGCAGAGAAAAAGGAAAAAATAATAATAAAACTAAGTCAATCTCATGAAGTGAAACACAATATTTTCTTCAGAAATATGATAGAAAAAAAATTAAATTATGAAATTAATTTGAATATGAATAACTAAAGAGTATTTTCTCTGTTTTTGCTGCAGGACTGAAAGAAAAACTTGTTCTCAGAAACTTTTAAGACACTACTGTGTGTGTGTGCGTGCGTGCGTGCGTGCGTGTGATAAGTCAATCACTGCCAGTGTCTTAAAAAGGAAAATATGACATTTTAAATATCTTTCACATGACATAAATGTTGCCACTTGTTTTTTGCTTGTTAATATTTTATATTTGTCACATTAAGTCTGTATTGTAATTAATAGTTCACACAACTTTAATACTATAACAATGTTATTTTTGTATTTTTATAGAATGAATGTACAGTAAACCCTTTCCGAATTAAAGCTCACCTGATGTAGCAGTTTATCTTCTTATCTTTGCTCCACCAGAGGTCGCCAAAGCCTCATCTATGAAGTGATGCAGCTTTACCTGCGCATATTGTTAGGGCTTCCTGCAGCAACAGTATTCACTTGGGGCCTATTTCACGAAGCAGGTTTTACAAACTCTGAGTTTCTTCCACAACTCTGAGTTGATCTACTCGGAGATAGAAAACTCTGAGTTTCCCTCATTTCAGGGTTAACAAACTCAGAGTTTTCCCTAAACCTGCTTCGTGAAATAGGCCCTTGTAATACAGACACACAACTACAACTACAAAACATCAGAAAATAAAGAAAAAATATATTTTTAATACCCAGATTGCTTCTTTAAGGTCTCATTTTTCAGTGCAATCATCATGACCAACACAATATTCAATGGAAAATATAAATATGAGAACAAGATGGTATTATTCCTTAAAAGTATACTTAGATTAAAATCGTTGCCTGTCTGTAAATCAGATCCAGTTTATTTATATGGCATGTTTTAATTAAAGGTGACCAAGCAAGCAACACCAAGAATATGTGCAATAAAGCAAGGCTAAGACAAGAACTCTCTGACTCATAAATCAAAATAAACATAACAAGAAAAAACAGGCTAACTTCAGTTTCTAAAATACATTTTTACCAAAATGTTAAGGCCAACAGATTTTTGTTAAACACGTCTAGGAGAATTTATGTGGCCTGAAGGTAGAGTTGGAGCAGAGAAGTTAACCATGTGAATGCAATTGCAGGGCATTAAAAGCAAATAAAAGAACCTTAAAATCCATTCTTTGTTTACTTTGTTGCTAGTGCAGAGATGCTAGTAAAGGTGTGATGCTTTCCATTTTTCTTACAGCATAAAGGCTGGTTATTTTCCTACTTGCAGACATGTTCTGATGCCACGTCTATGAAACAGAAATTCAAAATGCATACTGCAAGTTGTGACCTTGATGTGAACCAAACAGTCAGCACCAAAGAACTTTTCTGGGCAGGTACAGTCTTCATTCCTGTCCAGATGTGGATTCACAGTCAATAAGAAATGTAGCTTATGAACATCATACAGTAGCTCTAAATATCAACGAAAATGAGGCTCATCAATAAACACAAAGTTGGAAGCCATGCAAAGGAATGATCAACAATATCAAATAATGATGAAAACTATGAACATCTATATATATTTGAACATGGCATTTTTAACAACAACAACAAAAAATAGTTTAGAAAATATTGATTTGTCAATTCTATATGTCATTTCCAGTCATAGGAAATCTGTTGATCAAATCAAAAAAAAAAATCTAAACCTGGGATCCACATGAATGTAGGGCTTGGCTACACATAGACTTCTCATATGCTTGTTTCTGTGCTCTCTGCAGAACACAGAATCACAGAGGAACCAGCCCGGAGCCTACAACCAGATGTAGACGAACATCTGAACCCAAATCCAAACGCTGGATAGAGAGGTTCAGTGAATGTGCAGTAAAAGGTGTGGAGGGGGATCAGCGTGTCACAGCAGACTCTGTAGAAGGTCAGGGTACCGGCCGGACAGTCCAGATAGACTGCTACTCTGTGAAAGACGGACGAGGAGCAGAAAGGGAGTTTGATTTGTCTGCCATTGTGATAAACGAAGCAGCCATTGACAGAGCAGCTCAGGCTCCAGGACTGATCATTCCATCCAAACCTACACTCATCCCCATATCCTTTCCTTCTCATTCCTCTGGAGGTCACTGCAACACAAACATCTCCTTCCCACTCAGCTTCCCAGTAGGAGCGACCGGTCAAGCCATCTCTACACAGAACCTGAGTCCAAAAGTCGAATCTGTCAGGGTGATCAGGACACAGCTGCTCCTCTCTAAATACCACCCTTTTGTTGTTGCCGTCGATCAGCTTCAGGTTTTTGTGTGCTGTGATTGAGTCCAGTGTGAGTTCACACGCATCTGAAATTCCAGATTGACAATATATTTTTTTAACGTAAATTTATTTCACAACTGTGAATTACAGTGCTAAAGTCAGGGCTTATCCTTAAACTACATGTAAAGTGAAGCATATACAGTACAGTATAATGTTGGACAGAGTAATCACTGAATAGTTTTTCAGAGAGATTAAATTTGAGGATAGATCTGTGTAGATGACTGTGAAAAATGCAAAACAGAATCCCAACTGTTTCAGTAAAAAGCAATTTGACTCTTTTTTTAGCTCTTGAAGACATTTTACCTCTGATAAAAGAGACTTTCTCAGTTCTAACTGAAAAGTTCAGAGTATTAAATACTTACTCTCCCCCTAAAACACATGGCTAATTGCCCATAATGGCACCACAGTTACATGCCTTGAGCTGTGAATAGTTGTGAAACTGCCTGGAGAGAAATGACTCAAGGTGTTAATGATAACAAAACTGTGTGTGAAAGGAATCTCAAGATTGTCTGCATATTCCCAGTCACCCAGGTCATAGCAATCCAAAGAGCTTCAGCAAAAAACAAGTGGAGAATTGAAAAGGCCTCTTCAAAGAGATGTGAAAAATTCACATTCCTTTTACTGAAGCACTTCGGATCTCAAGACTGCATTATAAGCACCTGACAAGACAAGTCAAGTCATTTATATAGCACATTTGAAAGACTGTCCCCTATCTTTTAGATCCAGGTAAACTACTATATCTTGTCCTCAAGACTGAGGAATACCTGACTATGAGAGGTGAAACATCTTCAGGAACCTAAAAACAAGTCCCGTTACTCTCCACTGAAGCATTTATAACTACCATGAACAGGATTACGAAGAATCTACACAGACTTATGTGAAGTAAAGAGGTATTCAAATTCCTAACTGTACTTCAGCCAAAAAACTGCAAGAATAAAGTATAGTAATAGTCAATGTGTATGGTGATGTTCTCATGAAGTAATGTTTAACACTCACACTTTCTGACACCACGTGCCAGCCTCTTCTCTCCACCGTTGTCCATCCTGGAGAAACACACAAAGTTAGAGTCATAATCATATCCTTTCCATTGTTTTCTCAGCCAGTAAATATGCTACTGATATCTATCATATCCTCAGACCATGTCAGGTCACACTCCCTCTGTTTAGTTCTTAGCTGACGCTTCTATGAATTGACATGGAAACTACCAGTGTCTAAACCATGTAGCCTCAGCTCCACAAAGTTTGGTTCTAGGCCAAAGGATCCTGAATTCTATCATGAACTCTCTTACAGTTTCCAAGGTGACAACATCAATCTGTTCTGGTCATAGCAAGTATAAGCCTGCCATTGGCTGCTGATCGGAAATACAAACAAGCCAGAGTCTTTTCTTCACCTATAGCAGACTAATACTGTAGTACAGCCAGACTATTATGTACTACAGAATAGGCAGGCTAAGCAAGACTTAATGGGAAATGAAGGGCAAAGCTCTTTCCAACCCCAGGTTATGAACAAACTGTACATTCTTGTGTGGCTATCGTTCTCTCTTGGATAACTGTCACTTCAAGGAATTTGTGGTTGGAACAAGGTCTCATGAAAACCTCACATTCCATTATAGTGCCTACTAACATCTCACGTCCTCTACTTACTGTGGATTTTACCATGCCCTAAGCCATTTCTTTGGGAGGGATACTCTGGTGATCTTTGATAATTTCTTTCTTTTGTCCTTTCTGAGATCAAATAAACCCAAAAGTGCCACACTACCTGAGAGTCTCAAGTGCCCATTGATCATCCTTCAGTCCAGCAGAGAGCTGCTGTATTCCTGAGTCTCCTGGATGGTTGTAGCTCAGGTCCAACACTCTCAGATGGGAGGGGTTCTCACTCAGGGCTGAGGTCAAAGATGTACAGCCTTCCTTTGTGATCAGACACCCTGACAGGCTGGAAACACATAAAACACAGAGACTTGGTTGCATTGAATAAGAAACACTGTTGAACCTTTAGTGGAGTGAAAGTGCTGCAGAATGTATTTTCAGCTTTGGTATAGGTTCTGGCAACTTCCTTTTCCAACAATGATTCCAGTCTGGGTCAGCAGTTTTCCCTTCCCTGCTGTACACAGTCTGGCTAAGACCTGCCTTCTTAACCATGAGGCACTGGACAGCTTGCCAGAGGCCCACCAAATGTTTCTCTCCAGAACCTCTCAGAACACCACCCACACCCAAGTTCATGCTTCCACAACTAACTACAGCAGCAGCCCTTTTGGCCAGCTTTTGGCCTCCTTCACAGCTAGCATCTGCTAGCACATTTTCAGGTTGCTGCCAAGACAGGCACCACAACCATCTGGCCACAGCTCCTATAGTTGCTTGTGCAATGGAGGTTTTGAACATGGCCCACTCAGATTCTATGTCCCCAATGTCCCCCGGGGTGCAAGAGAAACTCTATCAGAGCTGGGAATTGGTCACATGGACAGAGGCCTAGACCAGACATTCCCAGTTCACCATCACTACAAGTTTAGGTTTACCAGGTCTGTCCAATACTCTTCCCTGCCTCTGGATCCAACTCACCTCCAGGTAGTGATCAGTCAACAACTCTGCTCTTCTCTTCGCCCAAGTGTCCAAGACATTTGGCAGCCAGTCTGATGGCACACCCACCAAGTCAATCATCAGCTTTTGGCCTAAGGTGCTCTGGTATCAGGTACACTTATGACCCAATTTATGCAATGCATGAAGAGCACAAAAGTCCAATAACAGAACACTACTCCATTTCAAATCAGGCAGGCCTAACCTCCCAGTCAGACAGACAGCAAAGACACGAGACATGAACTATGGACACTTAAGTAAGCTGATAACCACCGATTATCTTTGGGTGTACCGAGGGCTTTGTTGAGTCAATAAAGCTTGGCTATGTCTTACTTGCTTTGTAGTACACCACTCTGATCCATTACACAACACCGAGGATGACCTCCATTGGCTGCATTCCCTTCAGCACATTCATTCTGACACATTTACTGAGGGAACAAAAACACTAAGTAACAACGGTTATGTCAAACACACAAATCAGAATCCTAACCTGAGAGTTTCCAGGGCACAATATGGACTCCTCAGACCATCACAGAGTAGCTTCACGCCAGAATCTTGAAGGTCATTGTTGTTTAGGTCCAGATGTTTCACACTCGAGGACGGGGAGCTGAGAACTGTGGCCAGAACTTCACAGCTTCTCTCAGACAGGTTACACCCTGTCAGCCTAAAGAGAATAGACTTAGTCAGTAAATTCACACACTGAACATTTCAAATAATTAGTAGTTTTCAGTTCATCTTTTCTTCTAACTACATCCTGACCTGAGAGTTTCCAGGGCACACTCTGGACTCTTCAGACCATCACAGAGTTGCTCCATGCCTGAATCCGGAAGGTCATTGTTACTCAGGTCCAGCTCTCTCATATTCGAGGACCGAGATCTCAGAATTGGAGCCAGAGCTTCACAGCTTCTCCATGAGAGTTTACAGCCACTCAACCTGAGTGAGGAAAGAGGAATGCAAAAGAAAATGCTTGCAATCATTTGCTTTTTCCTTGACTACAGAGGCTACATTTAATTTGATGAGGCATGTGTTTGCTTACAGAGCTTTATTGGAGGCTTTCACCACTGGCAGTAGCCACAAAAGTGCTTCTTCTGAAGCCGAGTATTTTTTTAGGTTGAACACATCCAGGTCTTTCTCTGATGACAATAAAATGAAGACCAGAGCTGACCAGTGATCGGGAGAGACGTTGTTTGAGAAGAGACTCCCTGAACTCAGGTACTGCTGAATCTCCTCCACTAGAGAACTGTCCCTCAGCTCACTCAGGCAGTGAAACAAGTTAATGCTTTTCTCTGGACTGTAATTTTCCCTGATTTTCTTCTTGATGTACCCAACTGTTTCTGCCTGTGAGCGACTTCCTGTCTGTGTTAACAGGCCTTGTAGGAGAGTCTGATTTGTCTGCAGTGAAAGGCCCAGGAGAAAGCGGAGGAACAAGTCCAGGTGTCCATTTGGACTTTGTAAGGCCTCATCGACAGCACTTTGATATACCTGTGTCGTTGGGTCTTCTGAGAGTAGATTTTTTCCAGAGTTGATGAATGTCAGATGAACATGAAGAGCAGCTAGAAACTCCTGAACGCTCAGGTGGACGAAGCAGAACACCTTGTCCTGGTACAGCCCTCGCTCCTCTTTAAAGATCTGTGTGAACACTCCTGAGTACACCGAGGCTCTTTTGATATCAATGCCACACTCTATCAGGTCGGATTCGTAGAAGATCAGGTTTCCTTTCTGCAGCTGCTCAAAAGCCAGTTTTCCCAGAGACTCAATCATCCTCCTGCTGTCTGGACTCCAGTGTGGATCTGTCTCAGCTCCTCCATCATACCTGACCTTCTTGACTTTGGCCTGAACCACCAGGAAGTGGATGTACATCTCAGTCAGGGTTATTGGCAGCTCTCCACTCTCTCCGATTCCCAGCAGCTCCTCCAGAACTGTAGCAGTAATCCAACAGAACACTGGGATGTGGCACATGATGAGGAGGCTCCGTAATGTCTTAATGTGGGAGATGATCCTGTCGGCCTGCTGCTCATCCTTGGATCTCTTCCTGAAGTACTCCTCCTTCTGTGGGTCATTGAACCCTCTGACCTCTGTCACCATGTCGACACAGTCAGGAGGGATCTGATTGGCGGCTGCACGTCGTGTGGTTATCCAGAGGCGAGCAGAGGGAAGCAGCTTCCCTCTGATCAGGTTTGTCAGCAGCACATCCACTGAGGTGGACTCTGTAACATCAGCCAAGATCTTATTGTTGTGGAAGTCCAGAGGAAGGCGACACTCATCCAGACCATCAAAGATAAACACAACCTGGAAGTCCTCGAAGCTGCAGATTCTTGATTCTTTGGTTTCAGGGAAAAAGTAATGAACAAGTTCCACCAGACTGAAGGTTTTCTCTTTCAGCACATTCAGCTCTCGGAAGGTGAATGGAAAAATAAAGAGTACATCCTGGTTGGTTTTGTCTTCGGCCCAGTCCAGAGTGAACTTCTGTGTTAACACTGTTTTCCCGATGCCAGCCACTCCCTTTGTCATCACTGTTCTAATGGGTTGATCTTCTCCAATTGAGGATTGGAAAATGTCTTCACATTTGATGGTTGTTTCTGGCTTTTTTGATTTCCTGAATTCATTTTCAATTTGTCTGATCTCATGTTCATTATTGACCTGTCCAGCATCTCCCTTTGTGATGTAGAGTTCTGTGTAGATTTCATTCAGGAGTGCTCGTTGTCCTGGTTTGGCAATCCCCTCAAACACACATTGAAACCTCCTCTTTAGATTAGACTTGAGTTTACGCCGACACTCTGCATTCTGAGCTCCTGACACAAACAATAAATTAAATTAGGAACACATACAAGACAAAATCTGACAAATTCTAAAGAATCATACTGTCAATTTCAAATACAATGAATGCCTCCCCCTAACAGTCTGTCCATCCATAGTAACCTATAATATGAATCAACACAACATACACACGTGGACAAAATTGTTGGTACCCCTCAGTTAAAGAAGGAAAAACCCACAATTCTCACTGAAATCACTTGAAACTCACAAAAGTAACAATAAATAAAAATTGATTGAAAATTAAATAATCAAAAACAGCCATTACTTTTGAATTGTTGATTAACATAATTATTTAAAAAAACAAACTAATGAAACAGGCCTGGACAAAAATGATGGTACCTCTATAAAAGATTGAAAACTATTTGACCAGAGTGACATGATTAACTCAGGTGTGTCATTTAATTGACATCACAGGTGTTTCCAAACTCATAATCAGTCAGTCTGCCTATTTAAAGGGAGACAAGTAGTCACCCTGCTGTTTGGTGAAAAGGTGTGTACCACACTGAACATGGACAACAGAAAGCGAAGGAGAGAATTGTTCCAGGACATCCGAAAAAAAATTATAGACAAACATCTTAAAGGTAAAGGCTATAAGACCATCTCTAAACAGCTTGAAGTTCCTGTGACAACAGTGGCTCATATTATTCAGAAGTTCAAGACCCACGGGACAGTAGCCAACCTCCCTGGACGTGGCCGCAAGAGGAAAATTGATGACAAATTGAAGAGACGGATCGTTGGAATTGTATCCAAAGAGCCCAGAGCAACCTCCAAAGAAATTAAAGGTGAACACCAAGGCCAAGGTACATCAGTGTCAGATCGCACCATTCGTCGTTGTTTGAGCCAAAGTGGACTTCATGGGAGACCACCAAGGAGGACACCACTGCTGAAAAAAACTCATAAAAAAGCCAGACTGGAATTTGCAAAAATGCATGTTGACAAGCCACAAAGCTTCTGGGAGAATGTCCTTTGGACAGATGAGACCAAACTGGAGCTTTTTGGTAAGGCACATCAACTCTATGTTCATAGACTCAAAAACCAAGCATACGAAGAAAAGAACACTGTCCCTACGGTGAAACATGGAGGAGGCTCAGTAATGTTTTGGGGCTGCTTTGCTGCATCTGGCACAGGGTGTCTTGAAAGTGTGCAAGGTACGATGAAATCTGAAGACTATCAAGGCATTCTGGAGAGAAATGTGCTGCCTAGTGTCAGAAAGCTTGGTCTCAGTCGCAGGTCATGGGTCTTCCAACAGGACAACGATCCAAAACACACAGCCAAAAACACCCAAGAATGGCTGAGAGAAAAGCGTTGGACTATTCTAAAGTGGCCTTCTATGAGCCCAGATCTGAATCCCATTGAACATATGTGGAAGGAGCTGAAACATGCCATTTGGAGAAGACACCCATCAAACCTGAGACAACTGGAGCTGTTTGCTCATGAGGAGTGGGCCAAAATACCTGTTGACAGCTGCAGAACGCTCATTGACAAATACAGAAATCGTTTAATTGCAGTGATTGCCTCAAAAGGTTGTGCAACAAAATATTAAGTTATGGGTACCATCATTTTTGTCCAGCCCTATTTCATTAGTTTGTTTTTTTAAATAATTATGTTAATCAACAATTCAAAAGTGATGGCTGATTTTGATTATTTAATTTTCAATAAATTTTTATTTATTGTTACTTTTGTGAGTTTCAAGTGATTTCAGTGAGAATTGTGGGTTTTTCCTTCTTTAACTGAGGGGTACCAACAATTTGGTCCACGTGTGTACACACATGGACAAAATTGTATATAGTAAACACACTGTGTTTGTCTCAGAGGCTCATGCAATCATTAATCAAATATGCATTTAGAACACAAAACGAGTAATTTTGGTAATAAAAGTCAGTTTGAAGTGCTGCATGCAGTGAAAAAAAAAAAAGCAACACCCACCCTGGGTTGCCTACAAACCAACAGCTTAACAATTTTACTTGCTTAACAAGATGTGTTTAGTATATTACTTTGGTGTTACATCACATAGGATTTTATTTCTTTTGTCCAAAGCCATTCACAATAAATGCATGCAAGTCTTTTCCTATGACCGCAGGATTCCAGTTACCCAAACTTTCAAAGTCACCATGGGGGATTATATCTACAGTGCAAAATATAAAAGTCTTTTTAAAGTCCCTGTCAAAACACAAGCATCTTTGTTCCAAAAAAGCCATAGATTTATTATAGGTCTGCTGGGTCAAAACTATAATGATGCTAATATTTGATTAAAAGTCCCTCCACAGTTTCTGGGTGCACCTTTGACCTCTTCTCTCCACAGAATTGGTGCAGTTTAGCAAAATTTGTTGGCTTTCTGACACAGATTTGTTTTTTTCTGCACAGTCCACGGGTTTTTGATAGGGTTTAGGTCAGGACTTTGCAAAGTCCAGCCTAAAACCTTAATTCTAGCCCGATTTAGCCAACGTCTGGTGTATTATGAAATGTAAAATACAACAAAAGAGCAGCCGAAATGTTGAGCACCTTCTCCTGTCCTAATTTTTTCTTTTAACAAGTTTACAGGCATCAAATTCAAAATATGCATCTGTTTTTTCAAATTTCTCTATTCAAATGTTTGCTGCATTGTCTTTGCACTGTTTTGGATTAAATAGATGCTTTAAATGAGTTGTAAATCTTGGTATGACATTTTTATTTTCATTGTAAATGTGTTGTACAAAGACTGAGAAAGGACTTTCAGTGATTTAAGAGAAAAATGAAAAATATTCCGATCACAGACAAGGCTTAGAGGATATTTAAATAATTTCCAACTTGGTAGTTATATTTTTTAAATGGAAACATCAATAAAATCAGACAAAATATATTCAAAATGTGTCAGGAAAAGTTCCTTACTGTTCTGTAGGGTATTAGCCAGCTCTTCCTCTGACATTTCCCTAAGAAAGTGCTGTATCACCTTCATGAGTGCGTCTCTGCAACCCTTCATCTGCACCTCCATCTCACCAGGCATCAGCTCTTCATCATCCATCTGCTTCTCCAAGCATTCTGGGTAATCTTTTCTCAGCACCCTCTGGCAATTCTTCAGCTCACTTTCCACAAAAGAATTAATCTTCTTCTTAAGCACCTGGAAAATAACAACAAACTAAATGCAGTAGAATGTAGCATGTAATTAATCTGTCTGTCTGGAGGTTAGGAGGGTTGAACTGAGCGGTCTAAATACGGTGAAGTCCACAATGATAGTTGATCATTTCATTTGATTTCGCTAATAGTTAAAGGAGATGTACTCACTGTAAATTTGGCACTCAAGTTTTCTTCATATTGCCGGGTGGACTGACCACTGGGCACATTTGAGGTCTGTTGAACTCTGTGAAGAACACATCATGTGTTTATATGACACCATACCTGGAGTAACTATATGCCTTGAACTTATTTAGTACAATTCATCTTGACTTTTAAGACACAGAGACTAATTTTATGCCTTTATCCCATTACTACTGGATTACTGCAACAGTCTTTTAACAAGTCCTCAAACAAAAAACGACCACATAGGTCATCTGTACACGCCTGTATTACGACCCAGTGTTACGTTTTGACTTATGCGACCTCTGGCGGTTGAGTAAATATCGACACTCCGGAGTCGCAGGTGAAACGTCACCATGAACAAACTTTTATCTAACACTATCCCTATCCCTATCCCTAACCCTAACCTTAACCATAACCCTAAACCCGTGTTGGGAAAGTGAGGAAAAAGCCGTTTTGCGACGGAAAATCCGTTTCATGAATTAAATCCCGTAATGCGTTCCTTTTCCCCGTAGGGGTGCTAACGTAAATACACTCTCACGGGTCGTATTCCGGTGCACGGTGCATACGACCGACTCAGTCGTATGAATTTGAGGACTTGTTACAGCCTGTCTTTTAGCTGTCTGAACCAAAAATCTATTCATAGTGATTGAAGATGGATTTCAAGATTAAGAGTCAATAACCTCTTTCATTCCCTTCTAAAAACATGTATTTATCAGAAAGTTTTCCTTAATTTAACTGAGTTTCAATTTTGTTTGGCTGTCTTTAATTTGGGGTGTACAGTGGCACAGTTAGGACTTTCGCCTTGCAGCTAGAAGATCCCCGGTTCACGTCCTGGCCTTCCCGGGATCTTTCTGCATAGAGTTTACATGCTCTCCCTGTGCTCTCCCTCCTCCCACAGTCCAACAATATACTGAGGTTAACTGATTATTCTAAATTGCCCATAAGTGTGAATCTGAGTGTGATTGTTTGTCTCTATATATAGCCCTGTGACAGACGCATGACATGTCCAAGGTGTCTCCTGCCTCCGCCCATAGTCAGCTGGGATAGACTCCAGCTCCCCTGTGACCCTTGTGAGGATTAAGCAGTATAGCAAATTGATGGATGGATGGATATCTTTAATTTCTTTTCAATGTTATGTTGTGTCATACATTGGTTTTTATACACTGAGTTATGTTTTTATGTCTTCTGAAGCACTTTGTAATTTGGGTTTTGAGAAGTTCTCTATAAATAATGATTATCCTCATTATTATTATCCACATTAGCCAACAACCTTTTAATTCCTGGTTTTCCATCATCGGATTGGTCAGCTTTGAAGTCATAAAGGTTACCCTTCGACCGGTCGCTCTTCATGGACACACAGCTGGCTTCGGGACTTTCTGGTCTCTGCTGCTGATGTTTCAGGCTTCAACACAACACAAAAACCAACATACTGTTTGAAATGTTTCACTGTTAAAGTCTAAATAATGAAAATGACCTTAAAGCAACATTAAAACCACCATCCACCAATACTGTAATAAAAAACCCCATCTGTGGTGAAAGTTATATATTTAATCGTTTTTGCCATGAAAATGCTCCTTTACTGTCTGAAATGATTTAGATGCTCTTCACCATTGCCTTCTCTACAATGTTCGTGTTTATGATGCCTCTCCACCTACACCTTTCACATTTCCTGCAGCACAAGCACACCAGTTCACCTACAGTTCTGCTCAAACATTGTAAAAGTATACTCCACACAATGACAAGTTGTAATACTGGACAATTTAGTCACACACATTGGAACTGATTTTGAAGGAGAAGAATGATGCAGAAAGTTCCACCCTACAAGCTGAAAGGAGTGGTTCCTTAGACGTGTTACGTAGGAAATCCTCAATAATAGTGCTGACTGCTCATTTCATTCATGACATCTTCTAGCATATAAAAACACAATATGGATGTTTAATAAGACAAAGCAAAACTTGATTTTCACCAGAGGGAGGTGTTAATTTCTGGTTTTCCATCATCAGATTGGGCTGCTTTGAAGTCATAAGGTCTACCCTTCGACTGGTCGCTCTTCATGGACACACAGCTGGCTTCATGACAGTCTGGTCTCTGCGGCTGATGTTTCGGACTTCAACACAACACAAACAGAGCTCTGAGAATGAATTTGAGTCCTGGGAGGATTTGGGTCATGAGCAAAGAGCATCAACTCACCTCTGAGCTTTTGTCTCACTGTCATGTTTCAAGCACTCGGTGGTTTTGGAGGCAGTGTCGGCCTCATTTTTCTTCTCACACTGATTCATTGCACATCCAGCACCTTTAAACAAACAAGACATCAGAACTGCTTAATTACTTCTGAAGCCATATCCATTCACAGAGCCTCTCTGCCATCACCTGTAGAGAAAAGAAAGAAAAGAATAGAGTTTAAATGCTTTACAAAACTCAGAATAATTTAGATATTACAATAAAATAATACAGAAATAACACATGCCATTTGAACAAAGCAAATGGCATGTCTTGACTGATTTTGTCTATTGGGGTCACATGAGCTGCAAACTGCAGGCAGGCTGCCAGCTTTGAAAAGGAAACCATGTTGTTTTGAACTGATAGACCAAGGAAGCAGCACACAGCTGGTGAAGGTGTTTATGCTGACAACGGGAAAATATATGACCAAAAGAAACTGGCCAAAGGTCCTTTTTTCATCTGTTACTTGAAGTGATTTTTAAGGGAAGTGTTATTAAGGGGAAAAGTCATGGTTTTAAAGCTCTGTAGATGATACTGCAGCACGTCTACTTGAAAACTGCAGGTTCAGCATGTAATGTGAGGTAGCTGACTGTCTTGTAAATATGAAATATCAGCATTTTAAATAGCTTACCACACAAAAGTGAAAATATTCTGTTAGCGGACTAAAGATTTCCAGCTTAACAAGGCCATGCTTTGTACTTCAGGGAGTTTCCAAAAAATTTTCAAAAAATTCCATGTCTTTCTTTCTATTGTCAGCATTATCGCTCTCACGAATTATTTTTGATGATAAAACCAAAAATGAAATGAAATAGCAAGTCATGTTGAACAAATACACCCTTAGACACAACATTAAATCAACTGACAGCTGAGAGTGTAGAACACTGATTATCTTTTTGCAATCCATTGTTCTGCAGGTAAACCTTAGGTCCTGAAATTCATGTTTGGTCTCTCAAAAATGATGCTGCTACACAACTAAACTGCACTCTCAATCACATTTTGAGGGAAATAAATTTTCTACTAGATTACATTTGTGATGTATCAAATATGTTTCTAATCAACAAATCAATACAAGTAGTTTTGCTGCTTTACTTTTGGTGCTTTTAAGCTGACCAATCCTATATTTGATGGGTGTAACTCATCTTCTGGATAACCTGAAGACTGAGGAGAAGTGCTGTTAAAAAAGGGTTGTGATATTTTTCTAAACCTACGCACAATATTTTGGTACCTTCAACCAGGGGTGAAAGTAAGATAAGATTCTTGCAGGAACTGTGCAACTCAAAAAAAATTTTTAGTTTGTGCGCAAAGCGTGCGAGCATCATACAAGACAGATGTTGATAAATTCTGCTCTTTTCTGACTCCTGTCCCCATCCTTGAGTGCATAATGTAAGATGTTAGACACATAATTTAATATATGGCAAAACATTTATTTTCTTTAGGGGAAGTCGGGGAGATAACATTAGAACAACAATAACATTATTAGTAGTGCAGTAGCACTACTCTGTGACACCAGCAGGTGATAGTGCTAACCAATGTTTTCCCTGGCCTTTATCTGTTATTTGCACACAAAATAACAGATTGTTGCATTTACGGCACTGTGCCTAATAAATGATAACATGGGAAATGGAATTACAGCGATTTCCACATTTTCCACAGAGGGCTGTAGTAGTTGTCTTCCTTTTCTTTATAGTGGCAAGCCATGCCTGGAGTTGAGATGGCTGCTTTCCTTCCCTTGGCCAGCCATGGCTTCACATAAGGCATCGGACCCCAATGTCAGAGTTATTAGCCTGCTAAAATTAGACTTCTGGCCTATTTAACACATTTATACAAAAAAAGCAGAAAAATTGTTTTATGTAAAATTTTAACAGCAGTGTTTGTTAGTGGCTTTTTTGGCCTTAATTGTATGAAAGGGAGAAAAAGATAAAATCTGATGATACACAAAAACTAACAATGCATCAAAGTCAGTTTTGTTACAAATCTTTGTTATATCCAGCACTGTGATAACAGGTAAAAAAAATCTCCAGCCTCCAATAATTTTTTATATTGAAAATCAGTCATTTTGTGTGTTTTTCCCAAAATCAGTGACACCACTTATAAAATTGGCATTTAAAATATTTAAATAAAAAAAATACAATTAATGTTTAGTTTGATCAGAACTGCAGTAAATTAACACATTTACACAAAACAGAGAAAAAAAAATATTTATCTTACAGCAGTTTTTGTCAGTGGCTGTTTCTGGCCCTAAAGCAGGGGTGTCAAGATCCGTTCCTGGAGGGCCACTATCCTGCATGTTTTAGATGTTTCCCTCTTCCAACACACCTGATTCAAATGATCAGGCTCGTTATCAGGCTTCTGCAGAGCTTGATAATAAGCTGATTATTTGAATCAGGTGTATTGGAAGAGGGAAACATCTAAAACATGCAGGATAGTGGCCCTCCAGGAACTGAGTTTGACACCCCTGCCCTAAAGAAAGGATGGGAATTGGAACAGTACTCAAGGGTTAATTCAGTGTTACAAAAAAATGTAGGCTATCTCATGCTGCAGCAGGTTAGCTGAGAGCTGCACAGCTGGCTTACAGCCTAGGCCCACAGTAAATGTAGGCTACACAAAAAAAAAATCTTACAGCCTACTTTTGTGTTCTACTCTAGTAACATTGTCAGCCATTTTTGACAGAATGATAGATTTCATGGTCCTCTCTGGTCTACTGCATAGCCTACCTGCTCCATGTGCTTCCTCTGCACTTTCCGCTCTCTTTTCCTCAACCTGCCTGTCATCCCTCTTCCTCTTGAAAATATTGTCAATTTTTCTTTGCATTTTTGACCTGTCCTGGTTGTCTCGGGAGGCGGGGACGGGGGGAAGGGGTACTTACATCACCTAGGCAACCAGCCATCCAATGAAAAGAACGCATTGAGTTTACCTCACTTCCACGTGTGCTTGTTTGCGGAAGGAGTGATGCTGCTCGCATGACAGAGAGACGGAGAGTATTTCACGACGCATGAAGCTTCACAATTTATTACTTGTGGATTTATGTTCTGTTTATTTTGCAAAAATGACTACCCTGTTGTCTGCAAAAAAACACACAACAGTGGACATTGGATTAACGTTACACTACAGCGAGTGACTGCCTACTACAAGCTGCAACCTATCACGGTAAGCGAGTACTGTATCGTACATATGACAGCCTAGTGCTCGTCAGGCGCATCAACCTTGTTCAACACGTCACAGAAGATGTAGTCTGGAGATGAGTTTTATGTATTCATCAATTTTACACTTATTTCGGTAAAATGTTGCTTGAAAAAAGAAAGGGCTCACACACGGGCGTAACCACCATCTCAGAAGTGAGGGGGACAAATTTTTCAGAGCAATTTATCATTCTCTTAGATTTAATTGCACCGTCCTTAGTGGCTAAAGAACCACATAATCCCTAACAGCCACAGTACAATACCAGGGGACCAACTAGGCTAGTTCTTTAAACTATAAAGTATAAAACTTTAAACTATAAAATCTGATGTTTTAGTGGCCAAACTCTAGTTGAGTTGACAACAATGTCCCTTGAACATCTACTGGACGAGTAGCCAAAGGTGCCAAACGCTGAACATGAAATGATCAGTACTGCCTGGTTTCTCCCGCAATAGATATCTTATTTTCAGGAAGTTATAATCTCTCCTTACCTGTAAAGACCCTACATCCTTGTCCCTGCTGCTGGCCTCTGATCCATCTCCTCCCTGACTCTGCTCTTTCTGTTATGGCAATAAACATTAAAAAATGTGGTAAGAAAAATTCTGAAATAGCATTAGGAAGAGTAAAAATTGCAGTAGAATTTAACCTCAAAATCACTTTAACCCATAGATACATATTTTTTTCACCTCTGCAGACCCTGCATGGTCAACATTACTGCTGGCCGCTGCCTCTGGTCCATCTCCTGCCTGACTCTATTATGGAAATAATCATTAAAAAAAATCTGAAAATCAAAATTCTGAGATAGAATTTGAAAGAGAAGCAGTAAAAATAGTTGTAAATTTAACCACTTTTATACCACAGATAGCCTATTCTTTTCTCTCCTCCCTGACTCTCCTGTTTTAGGACCAAAAGACTTAAATACATGGAGAGCAATTGTGAGCACATCTTCTGCCCAGAAATGAAAGAGGACTGGGTTTATTCCAAGAATAAACTAATTAGCAGTAATGTAACAGAGGCAACAACATTTAAAATATTGTTAATTAGCTTAACATATTGATATATTGCCACGTTTTACCTTGTCATCATTTAGCTAACAAGTCTAACATTGTTTGCATCTAACAAGGTCACACAACTTACACGGTTTGTTTGGAAAAACTGTGTAAAGTTTTTTGCTTCTTGCTGGCTCTGGCTGGTTTGCTAAACATTACTACAGATGCACGTTCAGCACTGCTCAGCACAGCAGCACGTCTCCTCTGGGACACCTGCGTTAGCATGCGCTCATGGTGCATTCAAAGACGGCTCGGGAAAACACGTTACTAGACGCTAATAACGGGTTCAGCTGTTGTAACGGCTGAAAAAAGTGCGGGGGGACAGAGGGGACAGATGTGGAAAGTGCGGGGGACATGTCCCACCCCGCGTCCGTTACGCCCATGGGCTCACATTGTATGCATGAGTGAAAGTTGCTTTTCAGAGGCGTTCCGGTAGAAGAGGCCAGTATATTTCTTACCGGCACGGCGTTCCGGTGCGTTCCGGCTTACTTTCACCTATGCCTTCAACTCAACGAAGTTTCTAACAGGAGTCATCGTTATGAAACTGTCAACCAAAGCGGGATTTTTTTCCTGGAACTAACCCCTTACCGTGGGTTTAAACGTAACCACAAGGTCAGTGAAAATCAGTGAGTGAAATGAAACTTTAAAGTACGTCAAGTTAGACATTTTAAAAAATTATTTCAATTTCCAAAGCAAATCACTGAATTGAAAAAGTTAGGGAAGTCACTTGGTGGCATTTTAAAGATTCTTCAGCTCACAAAATCGTCTGTGCAAACAATTGTAAGTATAAAGTTCATTGTATAGCTATGTTACTGCCATGAAGAAACCACAAACTACCACCTGCTACTGTGAGATAACTGGTCAGGAGGGTCAAGAGTCAACTAAGAATCACCAAAAAGTAGATTTGCAATGGATTAAAAGCTGCTGTCAGTGTCCACAGCATTTTACATCAACATGAGCAGAGAGGCTGTCAGAACAGAAAAAACTTTTCTTCAAGAAGCAGAACCTTAAAGCTCCACTGAAGCTTGCTGTTGATGGATAAAGAAAAGACCATCTGGAGAAAAGTTCTGTTGTTGGATGAAACAATAACTGAGCTATTTGGCCACAGTGATCAGAAATATGTTTAGAGGAGAGAAGATGAGGCCTTTAACTCCAAGAACAACAAACCTACCATCAAGCATGGTGGTGGCAGTATCATGCTCTGGGCTGTTCTGCTGGAACTAGAGCTGTACACAAAGTAAAATAAATAATTAAAAAGGAGGATTTCCTCCACATTCTTTAGGAAAGCCTAGAATCATCAGCTATCAGCCGGACACAGTTTTTTTGTTTTGTTTGTTTTTTTGTTTTGCTTTTTTGGTTTTGGGTTTTTTTTCTTGCTTTCTTGGGGTATAAGTGCAACAGTCTATACACTCAGCAGTCATTAATCCTCACCTGGCAAACACATTAACAAATACTTTCTCATCTAGTATCAGTAAAACAATATTACCATTTATCTGGAGCTGTGTCAGGAGACGTGATGAATAAAAGTCTCATACTTTTTAATTCTGTTTTGGTTAACGCAACTTCAAAAGAAAATATCTGACTCCTTATCTGTTAAATGCATCACTTTCTTCACTGGGTTTCCACTATCCTTGTGTGGTTGGTGGATTTATCAGAGCTACAGCTGCCTGTTGCTGCTGGTTGATTCTGAAGTACTGACATAGAACCAAAACAGTAAGTTGTGGAATGAAAAAAAAGACAACAGAATGCTCAAACCGGATGGAGAGCTGCAAAGTCAGTGAAAGCTCTCTGTGGGTTTGCCATTGTGAACACTATTTTAAATCACAAAAGGTGCAATAATACATGGGAATAGGTAACAATTCTGCATTCAGCATCATAACAGGGGAAATAGCAGCAATTAAGCAATATTTTCATGACTCATTATTATTCATTAGCATGTAAGCAGCTTTAAAATGTTGTATCAGCTGTCAGATAAACATAGTATTATTAAAAATCAAATTCCCTTTTAAGTATGGTTGAAAGCAAGTAAAGACAAATGGAAATACTCAAAATAAAAGCGCTTCATAAGGGCACGTTACAACAGCACCAAAAACCTCTTTCACTATTTCAGTGCTCAGCTTTCCTGTACTAGTAAAAGAATTAGATTACTGCATTTTATAGCCAAACTGAATAAAAGATAATAAATACATTTGAACAACACTGACAACTCTTACCGTACCTCTCAGTGTAGAAACTCATCTGAGTCACATATGGAAGTGAAACCAAAAGCCAACAGCTTTATGTGGGGGGCTGAGAGACAAAAACAGGAAGCAGTTTTCTCAGCTGGTATAAAACATGCATGAAAATTTAAAAAAATCAACCTGATATGAGTCCCAGCCAGCAGTGAATGTTCTCACATCACTGGCTACTTACAATTACTTACAATTTGATTTTACTGTAATAATGTTCTAAGGACACTGATTTAATGTAAGCTGCAAGGATATTTACTATTTTGAAGAACATTCTTATGAAGTTAGAAGTTAAGTAAGACATTTTAACTGCAACATTCAGAGGACATTGTGTTTTCAGGATGATACTGAGACCTCACATGATGTATTATTAAAGGTAGAACTTTCCCCTGCAATAGTCTGAGGATGTTTTGTGGATTATTCTGTAATCTTCTACAAAAAAAATTCCCATAATGTTGCACAATGTTATATAATTTAAAAGGAAGGGTATTCTCAAAGCAACAGAAAACAATTTAAGCAAGTTAGAGTATAACAGTCTAACAAAGTTCCCACCAAACATATTCAGGATAAGATAAAGTACAAGGAAATAAATATGTTCATCTTTTATTAATATTCCAAGGTTTGAACACTAATAAAATTCCCCAAAATTCTGCTGAAATATTTTACAGAACTAGGTCTTGTCACAGTCTCGGAGAAGAACCTAAACAGAGAGCACATGGTCGAGGCCGAGGAAGGTTGTGGAGGACTTTATTAAGGGAAGGGGTGAGGGAGTGCAAGGGAGGTCGGGGGG
Organism: Acanthochromis polyacanthus; assembly: GCF_021347895.1. Taxonomy (NCBI): domain Eukaryota; kingdom Metazoa; phylum Chordata; class Actinopteri; family Pomacentridae; genus Acanthochromis; species Acanthochromis polyacanthus. The sequence goes on along the minus strand of NC_067114.1, from coordinate 38,011,175 downwards.
GGGTTCTTGGAGGGTGAGGAGAGGTGGAGATCAGGGAAGGGGTGACGGAGCTGGGGACAGGTGAGCAGAGGGGGGTCCGGTCGGAGAGGTCTGGGCGGGGAAGTTCGGTCGGGGCGGTCCGGAGGTCCAGTTGGGGGGATCTGGAGGTCCGGTCAGGAGGGGCCAGTCAGGGAGGCCCGAAGGTCCGGTCAGGGAGACTCGCAGGTCTGGCCAAGGGGGTCCAGAGGTACGACAAAGGGGAATCCGGAGGTCCAGCCAGGGAGGTCCAGTCAGGGAAGACTGGTCAGGGAGGCCCAGACAGGGGGAAGCCAAAGGGGAAGCATGAAGCAGGAGGGAGCCGAGGTGGGGAACCAGAGTGGGTCGCAGTTTGAGTGGCAGGGCAGGAGGGGATCCGGGCAGCTGGATCCTCTAGGCGAAGAGAAAGGAGAAAAACATTAGCTTTGGTCCCTTAAAACACGCAGGGGGAAAACAGCACGGCTAGAGAGCAAACTGACGTGGTAGTCAGGTTTGACAATCTGGCAGGGTGTGGAAGGATGAGCCGGTCTTTATTGCAGAGGTGGTAATCAACGAGATGTCTTCCAGCTGCCCGGGACCCGTGGATGTGGTTGATTACCTGAGTGGAGTCAGCTGAGAAACCGAACTCCACTCAGGTGCCATACTACAGGGGAAGACAGAGGTAGAGGAGCGGATGGGAGACCGAAGGGGAGACACAGAGACAGAGGAACAGAGAGGCAGAGAGAAAGGTAGGGAAAAGGGTTTTTTGGGATGTCAGGTGGGGATGGGATGAGGAGAGGACCCTGACAGGTCTTGCATCCCAAATGATAAACAAGTAAACTCTGGTCAAAATCTGAATCTGTGGAGCAACACATTTCCCAACACATGAATGTTTTCCATACTGGAGAAAAATTTTGTGACAACTAGAGTTCACACAGTTCCTTCTATTTGTAGAGAAATATTAATATTGTACCAGTTCTTCTCTATGCAAAAATATTCTTTGTTTCAGAATGTTTTTAGTGTACATTATCCTCACTTTACAAAGATTTTCTGGGAACTAAATAAGCCTTCCCACTGCAAATATGGCCAGAACTTTGCAGAACAAGGGCTTAGTTTATGTAGAACTCCTTATGTTGACAGATAGAGCAGTTTTCACACAGTTGGGCTATTTTTTTCTCTAGTAAAATTAGATTCAGACAGGGTTTTTTGCACCCTTCAAATGCAAAAAGGATTGTAAAAGTTGTCATAAATAAAAGTTAAAGATTCTGCCAATAACAATGAATAATGTGAGTAAATAAAAAATGACATGCACATTTGGCATATAGTCTTCAAAATGCCCCTGAGCCGTAGGTTTCAGGTGCATAAACTGTGTAGGAGATTTCTAGGTAAAATAATGGCAAATAAAAATAAAATACAACATTAGCATTGATAGCTTCATGGGTTTTTTTTTCGCTCTGGATTCCTCCTGTCAGGCTGCTCAGACCCTACGACAGCAGTTAAAGCACTGAAAACTGCATTTTTTCCTGTCTGTGGTAATTGTCAGATTTTAAATGAATCTGCAAACCTACAGATAATCACACGGAACAAACAAGTACAGTCCGACATGTCTCACAATTTTAAATCCATGAAAGGCGAGGTGAGGCCTTTAGAAATAAAGGTTGTGGATGTCTATGAGTTAAAAAAGATCCCAAAATGGTTTTAAATAAATCATTCTACTGCAATGAAAATCATCTCACCAGGGCCAGCAATAAAACGTCACAAAATTCTATCAATGAGAAAGAGATTGGACGATATATTTTCATTCCAGTTGCATTAATTCAAGGTTTGTTTTGGTGATTATCTCAATTTTCTTTTTATTATTATTATTATTTTTTCCCTTGTGCCAGTCGGAGTTGTGTTCAGTAACAAAGTGGTGGGAACCTATAGTGTGTGTGGGTTCAAGATTACATCTGTGTCTCAAAATTCAGGTCATCAGGCCTATGAGGCAGAATCTAGTCCATCACTTACCACCATCTTCTGAATGTACTGCCTTCACTGATGGTGTTGTTCTCAGATGATTCAGTCAATCGACCTCAACGCTCTCAGATCCGCCTAAAAACTGAAACAAAAGTTACTTTTTGCTACTTTTTTGCCCCAAAACATCATCCCAACATTAAGCACAGTTTTCAGAAGGAAAACAACCTAAATGTGTTTATTTTTCCCATGTTGTCTTTTATGAGGTGTATAGCTGTGCAGTCTTTGGCCTTTGGTGATCCATGGTGCTGTAATCTGCCTGTTACCTGATCTAATCCAATCCAATCAAATTGGCTCTAATCAGTGTAACACCTTTAGAAAGCACAGCCAGCAGATCAGCTTTTTCTTAATTGCATTGCTCCCAAAACAAAGAAGCAACGTTTCAATCTAATAATTGACAGGTCGAAGCTTTTCTATCTCGTATCTCATTACATTTTTCTTGTTGACAGACTATAGAATCTGTAAAATGACAATAAATGAGGAATGTTCTTAGTGCTTCAGTTCACATCAAAACAGTCTGACAGTGTTTTCACCAAACATGTTCACATCGTGTTCAGTTATCCTGGGAAGAGCATACTGGGGAACTAAAAGAAAACATTAGTAAAAAGTTGCAGAACTTTCTCAGACCATTTATGACACCAAAAATAGTAATGATTCTAGTTGGGTGCAAAACACACACAATGACTAGCAGGCAAATGAAAAAGTGCACTGGCTGGGCTGTGGTCCAATCAGAACCAAAGGTGGGCGGGGAGAGGAAGGAGAACTGCAGCTCCAGACCAATCAGCTGGGAGCACAGGCAGGATGAGGAACCAATCCTGGTCAAGATAACAAAGCGTACTTGAAACATGGTCAGGAAGGGTCACAATGAGGGAAGGTATAAGACCACCAAGGGGCATAACACTGTCTGCTCAATCTGACTCCTGTTTACTGTGTTAAATTTCTGCTTCAAACAGGCCTTTTCTATTAACTGGTACCATTTCTTGATGTCAGTCACCCCTTTAGCTTCATATTTATGACTTTAACCTTCAAATTTGTTCTTCAAAGACAAGAAACTACTGTTATACTTGTTCCTTTCATTGCCAGTAAGTTGTTAAAATGACTTCCTCCCACCGTGGACCAATCCCTGCCACAGAGATGTTTAGGTTCTCATCCATCAGAAAACACCTTTAAGGAGGAATCTGATCATCATGCAGCAGAAAAGCAAACCCAGACATCCAGCTAGAGACATAAGCAGCGGTCTTCAAGAACAACAGAAACAAAGAATCCTGCAGCAGATGGTTCCAAACAGAGTCCTGATCTCATGGAATCAGTCTGGATTACATGAAGAGACTGAAGAATTGTTTGTTTTGGTCAACATCCCTGCTAAGGTAGCATTTATAGAGGAGAACTGGAGCTGTTTGTTTTTTTCTTCCAGACATCGAAGCCAGTCGATTAAATTGATCCAACCTGTTTTACAATTAAGTAGACACCTCAGTGATCTCCATTTTGGCCCTCGGTTGGTAGAGTTTTGCCAAATTCTCAAATGTGCTCACTGACTAAAGATCAAGTGATTAACTGGTTAATAAGATTAGCTGAAGCTATCAGTAACCTGCTGTGCTCTGCAGAGAGAGGGAGGCTGGACATCGGTGCAAAGCTCTTTAGTGTGACTGAACAATGAGAGCAGATGCGCTTGAGGACAGGCGCAAGAAACCTTCAATTAAAACATCGCAGCAGGAATTCCTTGATTGGACGCCATGGGGCAAGAAGAAAGCCACAACGAGGAGATAGATCTGGCCCAGGTTCAGGAGCTGTGCATCATTTTTATGAAGGAGTGTCCGAGCAGTGCGCAGCACTTACACAAGTTGCAGATGATCTTTGGGGTCCCAAGCAGCTCTGAGGAGGAGTCGCTCTACATCGAGACCATATTCTACTCCTTCGACACCAATAAAGTAGAAAGAATTTCCATTGGGAGTAATAACGTCTTGTATCTTCTCTCTTAAAATTCACAACAGCTTCTTGTAATAAAGTTAGATTTAAAGTGTTACTGTGAGTGTAACTCTGGTTTCTTTACTGGCAGGATAACGCTCTGGATTTCCTCGAATATGTGGTTGCACCTCACTTGATTTTGCGCGGGAATCTTGAAGATCGACTCAAGTGGTCCTTCAAGATGTACGACAAGGACGGAAACGACAGGTTGGACCGAAATGAGGTGCAGCGTATCACAAGGGTGAGAAAAACCTCTTTCGACAGCAACTATTCATGGAAAAACTTTACTTTTGTGATTTGTTTATGCAGTTCATGCAGTAAAATGTTTGGAAATGAGCACCAAAGTGCAGTGGGAGAAAGTCAGGTAATATCACAGTCTCAAAAAAAATTTCTTGGTTTCATAACACAAATCTTCTCAAGACAGATTAATATAGTGCCCGAATGACTGGGATTAGCACCAGGGTTCATGTACTGGAGCTTCACAGGGTGCAGGGTCTCTAGTCAAGCTATTCCTGAAGTGAACATCTCCACTGGAAGCCACTTCTAAATTCGGACATGTGTAAAATTAGCTCGCTGTCATCATGGGCTATTTGCTTGACAGGAATTAGGTAATATTTTTCTCAGGGACCCTAGAGAAACACATTTAATCCCCTTGTTGTTTCAGATAGTGCTATATTATTACTACTTTGTCACATATTAGAGCCAATCAAAAATACTACACTTTCTTCTTCTAATTTCTCCTTCAAGTTAAAATAGTTGTCATATCAACTCTCAAACGTGTCTATGAATAGCAGCCTTTTTTTCAGACGTGTCATTTGCAGCATTACTGGATTTCTAAATATATTAAAGTGACAAAATAGTGTCATTTAGACAACTTATAATGTTCGTCGCTTCTTTCAGACACCACAGTGACATACACGAGATACTGGACACTGCATCAAGGTTTACATGATACATAATTATGTACTAATAAATCAGAAAACTAAATATGAAGCCTAGCTGGTGCTGAAATGTAGAAAAAGTGTTCCCCAAGCAGTTAGATGTCATCAGATCAACAGACAGGACTGCATGTCTGAAACACTGTCTGTGGTGCAGAACTGAATGTTTTAGTAAATAAACTTCAAGTGATAGTTGCTGTTTTTGATCACAGAAAAATTCCATGTATTTCATGCAGATTATTTACAAAATCAAGCTTCAGAAGACTGACATCAGTTTGACCCCAAGCGAAATCTGCGACCGAATCTTTGAGCTGGTCGACCAGAATCATGACGGTGAGTAATAACGCGGTGTGTTTGACAAAACCAGAGAAAAATGTGATTGTGTTTGCATTAGAATGTACCAGGATCTGTTGTAAAAACACAACTGGGCCATTTTCCAAAGACTGTAAAGAGTGGCTACAGTATTTGTTCATTTACATTGCATCAAAAACATCAGGGTGACTGACTCATTGGGACGGTCATTTACGATAATTTAAACAGGAATTAATAGATTTGCAGATCTGGAGACACCAACACTTACCATTGCTAATTAACCAAGCTTCTCTGATCCAGAGTTTACGATTTCAAGGGTTCAGAATCAGAATCAGAAAAGACTTTCTGCTTCGCATTTTTAGCTTTAGGTAAATCATTGACATTTTTGCCACAGAAACATATATGGATAAATAAAATATATATATGTGGATAAAAAAAGATATTCAGATTGATTTGATTCCACTGTTGCTCTCTCTTTCCTCTTTTTTTTTTTTTTTTTGCCAAGTTCTCATTGTTGCCTTTGCTTCCCTGCAGGCCAGATCACATTATTTGAGTTCATGGAGGGAGCTCAGAAGGACGAGTGGGTCATGAACATGCTGAAGCTGGATGTCAACGCTACCGGCTGGGTCATCCAGAACTGCGGGAAGCTGCCCTGATCTCTCGCCGAGTGGGTTCACCACCCACACGGTTTTGCTTCCAGGCTGACAGAGGTGCTGTCTTCTCACTGTAACTTTAAAAGGTTCACCTGTGTCTCCATGTTGAGCCTCCTGTGGTTTGAAGCTGGAGGATGCTGTTCACTTTTTTCTTGGCTGCAGTTGCTGCCAGGATTTTGACAGCTGGTCTGAATCCTTGCTGTGCTGGAAGCCCCGTGGTCTGTGGAAACCCCATATTTACAGAAAATTGTAAATGCAGTACAGTCTGTTGTTGTGTGTTTGGATTCTTGTATTTCTTGATGGCCATGTTCAATGTACAAAAAAACAAAAAAATAAAATCCTTCCAAAAAATAGATAAAAACCAAATCATTCCATATTTATGTGATATAATCAGTTATTTCAATTAAGCTCTTTATTTCTAATTTAAATGTTTGAACATTTTGTCTTGTACAATAAGTTATGACACTATTGATAGTATGCTGTGGGTACCTATGCTAGTCTGCTAACAATATATCCCATTTCATTTTTCTGTCTCTGCTGTTATGGTGGTTTAAAGCATTGGACTTTACTTAACTGAGCAAGTTTTAGTTGATTTTTTTTTTGTGGCTACTTTGGGGCTGCAAAAACAGCTAAAAACTATAGATTGTATATAAAAAATAGACTAAGCTACTAAGATGTCTATTGGTTTGCAGACTATTGTTTTGAAACCTCAAATCTGGAATTTGAGGTTTCAAAATGCTTGACACTAAGTTGCCAACACTAAAATAAACCCAACTTTATCATATATTTTCTTCAGAATAGGATGTTGATTTTCTAAATTAACACCATTCAGTATTGAAGGAGGCTTTAAATTAGCAATCAAAACCAAAAACTCAAGAGGAGACTATTTACTGAGGCAACAGGTCAAGTGAGAAGTAGATTCATTTTCTCTTAGACTTCTCTACAATCTGACTTACTGAGTCACCCCCTGCTGGATGCTAGAAAGAATACAGGTTTATTTGAACTGGCTTCACTTTTCAGATCCAAAAGCTTTGTCCATCTTTTATATACAGTCTGTGGCAAAAACTCAGAATAGTATATTCTTTATTTGTTTATCTAAAGGCTCCCTAATAGACCCTTTAATGACCCACGTCACGAATGACGTCACAGCTTTAGCTGGAGGCAAAAGAGGAAGCCCGCGGCCGTGACCGAAAGGCGAAAGACTGAGGGACTAGGCTCTATCAACTTTTCTAAAATGTCGTCCTGCTGTGTTTTTGGATGCCAGAATAGGAGGAATGACATTGGCGAACGCAAATTAAAGTTTTATAGGATTCCACCGAACACTCGTGCTCAGAGGGAACGAAGACAGTTGAGGTTAAATGCACTGAGGCGAAAAGACTGGACAGAGAGATCACCTGCAGTCAATTCCAGCCATTTTCACTACAAAAAATCGCTAATATTCTATTTGTAAATAAAAAATATTCAATTCAATTCAGTTCAGCTTTATTCCAAACTCTGGGTCCAAATACACACACCATAAGAACAAGGACACAACAAGACACAGAAAAAATACAATCAAAAACAATAACCCGTTAAATATGACGAGAAATACAGGGAATATTGGACGGGCATCGCGAGGTGCATTTCCTTGAAAACGACCGATTCGAGGATTATATACCGACTTCAAGACATGTTTTGGACAAAATAGTTTACTGGCTTGTGTCGTCTGGATGTAAAAGGTTGGATTATGGCCGTTTTTGTGGAATATTTTCATCTGTGTGTAATAATGAACCCGGAAATGTGAGTCACGCTGTGTACGTTAAAGCCGTGTACAGAGAAAGGATGGATGGATATTCGTTGTATGTCGGACAAATGTGTTTATATTACCCGCTGTGGTTATCACATCTGAAAGTGGTTTATACCGGCGGATTCATGAGAATCTAAGCTTTCCATCGGCGTATAATGTTTATATAATCGCGTTTGCAGCCGTCGGGCATTCTTGAAATTCCTATGCAAATTAGTGTACCACCGGCAGTACACTGAAGTTTAACAGGTTAAAAATGCTCGAGTTTGCAGCGCAAACTCCCAGCGCAAACTATATACTCCCAGTCCTGCTTTACTTCTCGCTCCGCTTTTGCATCCAGCATAAGCCCCGCCCACAAAAAACGTCACAATGTTTGTAAACAAATAAAGGGTCTATACTCTGTTAAATATATCAGAACATATAAGAATACGCACACAACTATGACATATGTGCAAGCGAAAAAAATTTTTAAAAAAAAACAACAACAACAAAGAACACCAAGATGTGATACACTTCATCTATATACACAAAACACTTAAACTATAATCTGGGATACGAAAATTCTGGAATTCAACTATGTAAGTACATTTACCTAGACACTGTACTTGAGTGCAAATTTGAGTTTTACTTTCCTTCGTATTTTCTTTTCATACTACTTTCTACATTTCATACATAGACCATATGATGAACTTGTACGATTTATTGTTGTAAATCAAACCATCGGACAGTTTATACAGTAAACCAGAAACTAAAAAAAAAAAACTAAACCGTTACCCAGCTGTTTTGATAATTTAGTGAGTAATTAAAGGCATGCTGATTTTTACAAACCAAAGAATCAAATAATGGAGGAAATTATCTGTGGATTAAAAATAATCTTTATTGTACACTAATACAGCACTGGAATGCTGTAATAAATATCATAATACATTATACAGCGGTGTGCCAACTAAGGCAGGGAAGAGTGATAGTGAATAAATGTGAATGTAAATGATGATGCATTTGAACATCAGCTTTGAAAGAGATTAATGAGGAAGGAAAAGCATTCAGCATATTAGACCTCAAAGATGTGCAAGACAGGAAGTGAACTTAAACAAAACTTGTGTTAAACTCAGACAAAACATTTGACAAGAATTAAATTGAATTTGTTGTCCCCATATGTAAGGCAGAAGATAAGCATTAGCATTGGATTAAAGTTGTAATTCTGATTTCCTAATTAATAGTAAAGGTAAAAAAGCTCAACACCCAGTCTTCTTTTAGCTCCACTTTGGTCCCCACCAGCTCCTCATGGAATTATCCGGTTCATTAGCTGCTAAATGTTCCACCATGTTTAGCTGCTAGTTGTCCATCTGCTATTTTATTGCTTGGAAGTTCACATAAAGGGTTTGATCGGTTAGAAACTGGGCAGATGAGCTTTAAGATTGAACCAAAACAGTAAAATTGTGTATTGAAAACCAAAACAATGAGCTGAAAGACACCAACATGCTCCACAGAGTTAAGGGGAGCTTCAAACTCTATAATAAATCTCTGTAGGATTGTTGTTACTCTGCTCAAATAAAAAGACACTGATAGATTATTTGGTAAATCCAAACTGACAACATACACTCTCACAACATATTTAGACTGTTGAAATTATTCAATAAACCCAGAGATTTCTGTAATATTCCACTTTCCAGTTTGCTTCTCTGCTAAGAAACCTAAAACAACATATTAAACAGCGTGTTTTTTATTTGTGTATTTTTGTATAAATCTGGGAAAAGGTGTAAGATCGAAAGTGAAAATGTATTTGTCTCATATAACCATTTATTTGTAAATAAATAATATTTTTTTATATACTTCATGTTGCATTGTCCTCTGTTGTCATCAAGCACAGTGTGTTTGTTTGATTGATTCTGCCACCAGGAGGCACCAAAGTTAGGAATCTGAACATCTGAGGGACCAAATCCAAGTTAAATCTGTGGCTCCTAAAGAGTTTGTGTGTTTCAGGTGATGATGCAAAGAGTGTGTGTGCAGAAGACAGCTTCATTTACGTCACAAAACGTGATCAAAGAGTTTGATGAAGTGGTTATTGAATGCTCAAGTGGAGTTTCTGTGATTGCAGCAAAAGTCGAACATCCACACGGCCAGTGGACAAATTACTGAGCGGGTTTTATCAGTTGTTTATACTAAAAATCCGAGAAATAAACAGAAAACAAGCAAAGTCAGACCCAAAATTGAGGCAAAAAAGGAGAGAGGTAACACGGAGAGATATGAAACAGCCATATGATACAGAACCGCTACAAAGAGATACAAAAAAATTGACCAAAATGGACACTAAATAGCCATAAAGAGACTAAAATGACCACAAAGACACTGAGAAAGAGATGCGAAATTGACACAAAAAGACCCAAACCTAAATTTTTCAAATTCAGTCGCATGGGAAAGATACAAAAAGCAGATCTACTATTAGTAAACTCTTCATTTCTACACTATTAAATGAATCTTTATCTTTCTATTTAAAAAAAAACTTCACTGTTATTTCAAAGATTTACAGTTTTGTAAAATTACACATACTAACTAGTAAAATGACAGGGGAAAAAAATCACGTTAACCATAAAAAAACAGGCTAAAAATGTAAATAAAACTAAAATATCTGTTATCTGAACAATATAATTACAATTATGTTTTAGTGATGGCTATATGAAATGTTAATTTAACCAAAAAACAATAAAGATACATCTACAGACAAGAACTTGACTGTTCTTGTGTAAACTAGCAAACGATCCCTTAAAATTCAAGGCTACATTTAGATTTTCTAATGGAATCATACATTCTGCTTTTAATAAACTTACAGAATAAAAAAATTCCAGTATTAATAATAATGTAGTCTTTACATCTCCGTCTGTTGTTCACTAACTGATTTTATTGTTTCAGAAATGCTCTCTTGTGAAGTAAATGTTTTTGCTCCGGTGATTTTCACATTTAGATGAGGTTTAGTTGTGGGTGGGGATTGTGAGTGTTTTCCAACAGCATTAATTAGATTAAAGTCTAATTTCGCCAGCAGCTCAGACAGGAAAAGTTCCTGGACAGCATCAGTGGATAAACTCTGTCACCAAAACCACAGCAATGCTCTTCTTCAGCAGACTTGTCTCTTAATAATGCTCATTAATGAGTTAGAAAGTAATTTCCTTCATCATGATGTAAAGCTGGTTTGTTAGAGTTTTGTAGACAAAACTGTTTAAGGCGTAGTTGGGGTGGATTTGGAGTAATTCGCAGTCTATCGGATTTAACCAGCAGGTTGTCCTGAAATGACCCACAAAGACTGTTTTGCTGGCGGCACGAGTCATGAGTTCACGGTCAGTGTGCAGTGATGAACCCATGGGACAACTCCCATTTGGATTTTTCACGGTTTGAGCAAATTTCTTCAGCTTTTTCGGGTGATTATGGGTCAAACACATGGAACCGCGGACAAGGAGGTGACGCTTAAAAACATCCAGAAGCTCTACCGCAAGTTTACCTTTGAGTGTCCCAGTGGAAATCTGCACTTACACGAGTTCAAGAGGATCTTTGGAGTCAACAGCAGTTCAACAGAGGAAGAATCTGCATATATGGACAATTTATTCCGGTCCTTCGACACAAATAAGGTGACATGTCTTTGGAACCACATTAAACTAGGGTCTGGGCTTCCTCCTCAAGGAACTGTTGTGTCAAACGCTGTATTTTCCTACATTCTGGTGAATTTTCATGCATCGATTTTTGCTTTTTTTTTCTGTATTGTATTTTTCAGTATGAAATACGTCATTTCCTGCACTGTAGTGAATTTTATTGGATTTTCACTTATAGTAGTTTCAAGTTATAGTAGTTTATCTAAAATAAACTCTTTTGTCTCAGTCATATTTTCATATCAAATGGAACAAATGCATTTGATGTAAACATTGTTGGGGACATGTTTCTTGTTTTCTCCCCAAAAATCTACTTTTGTGGTGTATTTTACAGTTACATTTAGAGATAAAAATAGAAACAGCAGAGGAAAAAATGGAACTAAAAGGGAAAATGTATTCATTTCTGTATCATTTGATAAATCAGCCACTGAATGGTCAGTATTTTCCTCAAACTTGCATCATGTCAGACCTTTCTGAAAGTCAGCAGAAGTGACTAATCCATCCATCCTTCTGTTTCCCTTACAGGACGGTAAAATTGACTTCATGGAGTACGTCGCCGGCGTTCATATGATTCTTCGAGGAAAACTGGAAGACAAACTGAGATGGTCTTTTAAAATCTATGACGGTGACGGAAACGGCTGTCTGGAGAGGGAAGAAGTAAAAAACATCCTCCAAGTAAGTATTCACGATAATCACAATCTCGTTTTTACTTCATAATACTTTATTTGAGATAAAAATGCTTACTGTAAGGTTTTCTAGGATGGTAACATCTGAACTACACGTTTCCCCTAATTTGGCTGCAGCTATTTAAACCTACTTCTAAGAATAGATGCTGTAAATCTGTTTGTGGAGATTTGAGATGAGCTCAAGACTTTCCATTGTTTCAGGGAAACCTGGACTTTTAAAGTGACAGGCTCCAAATGTGGCGTTGATGTAACTGTTTTTTTTTTGCAATCTCAGAAATCTTCCAATGGGCCATGAGTGAACTTTTTTGTTTGCTTTTGATGAATTTTATTGAATAAAATTACACACAATGAAAAGAAGGTTGGACAAAGTGAAAAGTTGCACTTTCCTCCAATACAACCGTTACTCATTTAGGTGTTCGTAGATATTTTGTAATTATTTCAGGGAACGTGTGAAAAATTTGTATTCATGAAATAATATGTGGTTGTCTTCCACTGTGGGAACCTGTTTTAGGGTAACATCAACCTTTTGACAGCAAGAATCACCCTCGCAGAAGCTCTTTCAGGCCTGTTTTCAGACATTTTATATTATCAAAGAACTGGAGTAACGCCTACTATTTGCTATTGTTTCGAGTCACCCTGAGTTAACGTGGGTTAAATGTGTCAAAATGGAAGTTGAAATGGTTAATCAGAGGGCTGTTTCTGTAAACATTTGGCCACCTTGCACCTGCCTTGTCAATTTCTTTCACAGTACACAAAAAAGAATAATTTGGTTTGTATAAAAATGAGCCATAAGACACGAGACATGTGAGTCCACTGTGTTCTCAATTCTAGTTTACTGTCATTCAGTTGCTGTTTACTTCAATTCAGTTGCTGTTTCAGTAGCTGCTTTTTGTCCTTTTCATTAGTTATTTTCAGTTGTTTTCATTTACTGTTTTCATGTTTTTCAGTCACTGCTGTCAGTCATTTTCAGTTGCTGTTTCTGACACTTTAAGTCAGTGTTTTCAGTTGCTGTTTACTTCCATTCAGTTGCTATTTTCAGTCATTTTTAGTTGCTGTTTCTAGTAGTTTTCCGTTGCTTTCTCTGCCTGGTTTCACTATTTTCAATTACTATCAATTGTAGGTGCTATTTTTGACACTATTTCTGCAGATTTTTTAAGTCACTGTTTTTAGTTACTATTTTCCAGTTTGCTTAGTTTACTGTTTTCTCATGTTTAGTTGGTGATTTCAGTTGCTGTTTACCTCCATTCAGTAGCTGTTTTCAATAGTTTTATGTTGATGCATCCAGTCTTTTTCACTCGCTGTTTTCATTCATGGTTTTCAATTGCTTTCAGTCACTTTCAGTTTCTGTTTTTGATGCTTTTTCAGACCTTTTTTTTTTTAAAATTGTGTCAAGTTACTCTCAGTTGCTGTTTTCCACTTGCTTCAGTTCACTGTTTTCTCATGTTTACAGCCAGTGTTTTCAGTCACTGTTTATCCATTCAGTTGCTGTGTTCAGTAGCTGTTTTTTTTTCTTTTTCACTCGCTGTTTTCAGTTGGTTTCACTTCATGTTTTGATGTTTTATTAATTGTTATTTTTGGTTGCTGTTTATGATGCATTTTTCAGACATTTTTTTCAGACATTACTGTTCACTGACTGTCACTGTTTTCAGTCGCTGCTCACTTTCATTGCTAGTTGCTGATTCCAGTCTTTCTCATTTGCTGTTTTCAGTGATTTTCAGTCACTGCTTTCAGATACTGTTTTCTGATGCTTTTTCATCACTATTTTCTGTCTCTGTTTTCAGTCATTTCTTTCTCTCTTTACTTTCATTGACAGTCACACAGTTTTGAGTGGCTGTTTGCTGTAGTTGTCTGTTACTGCTTTGACTCATTTTCAGTGGCTGTTTTTAGCTGTTTACATTTGCAATTTTTAGTCATTTTCAATTTCTGTTTTCAGTCATTTCTAGTTGCTGTTTGCTTTTGTGTAGCCCTGCGACAGACTGGCGACCTGTCCAGTGGGTTACAGTGTACTAGCAAGAATATTATCATAATGTTCTTATCATAATGTTTTGCATATTCAGTGAGATGTTTTCTGTCTTTTTCCTTCTGTTCAGATCATCTACACAATAAAGAGCCACAGTGATGAGGACGCCACTGAGACTGTTGACGACATCTGCAACAGAATATTTCAACTGCTGGACAAAAACGACGACTGTGAGTTGACTAATACAAAGAACAGTAAACAACAAAGTGACCTTTGTTGATTAGAAGATTACCTGATTGTTCAGCTGACAGAGAATTAATTGGCAATTAATTTTTAATATAATTATTTAACTTTTTTTGAAAAGATGCCAAACATCTTATGATTCCATCAGGTTAAATGTGATGATCTGTTGCTATTTCTTCTTCATGAGCTGAATAATTTCTATGCATTTCTCAAAATTTCTGGAAAGTCTGGAATGTATTTGTGGTTTTCTTAAATTTTGGGAGAGGACAGAAATTAAAGCCAGTAAAAGTCTAGTAAGTTTCTAAATAAACCAGGTAACTGGGGCATTTGCTTTGGACATTATTGAGGAGCATTTTATTTTTCAATTATAGGCCTATAATAAGACAACTAATTAAAAAATGGAATGATGAAAATATTCAACAGTTACCAATATTAAACCACTGTACAAAGTGAAACGATCTGCATCTAAAGAAAAAAATTAGGACGAGTGTAGTGGAGTATACACACGTGGACAAAATTGTTGGTACCCCTCAGTTAAAGAAGGAAAAACCCACAATTCTCACTGAAATCACTTGAAACTCACAAAAGTAACAATAAATAAAAATTTATTGAAAATTAAATAATCAAAAACAGCCATTACTTTTGAATTGTTGATTAACAAAATTATTTAAAAAAAACAAACTAATGAAACAGGCCTGGACAAAAATGATGGTACCTCTATAAAAGATTGAAAACTATTTGACCAGAGTGACATGATTAACTCAGGTGTGTCATTTAATTGACATCACAGGTGTTTCCAAACTCATAATCAGTCAGTCTGCCTATTTAAAGGGAGACAAGTAGTCACCCTGCTGTTTGGTGAAAAGGTGTGTACCACACTGAACATGGACAACAGAAAGCGAAGGAGAGAATTGTCCCAGGACATCCGAAAAAAAATTATAGACAAACATCTTAAAGGTAAAGGCTATAAGACCATCTCTAAACAGCTTGAAGTTCCTGTGACAACAGTGGCTCATATTATTCAGAAGTTCAAGACCCACGGGACAGTAGCCAACCTCCCTGGACGTGGCCGCAAGAGGAAAATTGATGACAAATTGAAGAGACGGATCGTTCAAATTGTATCCAAAGAGCCCAGAGCAACCTCCAAAGAAATTAAAGGTGAACTCCAAGGCCAAGGTACATCAGTGTCAGATCGCACCATTCGTTGTTGTTTGAGCCAAAGTGGACTTCATGGGAGACGACCAAGGAGGACACCACTGCTGAAAAAAACTCATAAAAAAGCCAGACTGGAATTTGCAAAAATGCATGTTGACAAGCCACAAAGCTTCTGGGAGAATGTCCTTTGGACAGATGAGACCAAACTGGAGCTTTTTGGTAAGGCACATCAACTCTATGTTCATAGACTCAAAAACCAAGCATACGAAGAAAAGAACACTGTCCCTACGGTGAAACATGGAGGAGGCTCAGTAATGTTTTGGGGCTGCTTTGCTGCATCTGGCACAGGGTGTCTTGAAAGTGTGCAAGGTACGATGAAATCTGAAGACTATCAAGGCATTCTGGAGAGAAATGTGCTGCCTCGTGTCAGAAAGCTTGGTCTCAGTCGCAGGTCATGGGTCTTCCAACAGGACAACGATCCAAAACACACAGACAAAAACACCCAAGAATGGCTGAGAGAAAAGCGTTGGACTATTCTAAAGTGGCCTTCTATGAGCCCAGATCTGAATCCCATTGAACATATGTGGAAGGAGCTGAAACATGCCATTTGGAGAAGACACCCATCAAACCTGAGACAACTGGAGCTGTTTGCTCATGAGGAGTGGGCCAAAATACCTGTTGACAGCTGCAGAACGCTCATTGACAAATACAGAAATCGTTTAATTGCAGTGATTGCCTCAAAAGGTTGTGCAACAAAATATTAAGTTATGGGTACCATCATTTTTGTCCAGCCCTATTTCATTAGTTTTTTTAAAATAATTATGTTAATCAACAATTCAAAAGTGATGGCTGATTTTGATTTTCAATACATTTTTATTTATTGTTACTTTTGTGAGTTTCAAGTGATTTCAGTGAGAATTGTGGGTTTTTCCTTCTTTAACTGAGGGGTACCAACAATTTTGTCCACGTGTGTAAAACACAATATTTCCTCTGAACTGTAGTAGAGTGGAAATATAGAATAGCAGAAGATTGAAATACTGAAGTAAAGCACAAGTAACTCACTGTAAGTACAGTACTTGAGTGTACATAGTTACTTTCCACCGTGTTTTTCACCCTCATGATTGTGTTCTCTGTGTGAATCGTCCAGGTGAGATTTCTCTGGAGGAGTTTATTGAAGGAGCTGAGAAGGATCCCTGGTTGATGGATCAGCTCCAGCTGGACATCCGGCCTCGAGACTGGTTCATTGAAAAGCAGGAGAAGATGACCTGAGTCCTGATAAACGATTGGACGCCGAGTTGTGATAATAATCTGCCAAAATAACCCAAACTGTGCTATTTGATCTGCGAGGAGCAGAACGAAACCCTGAGGTCTTTGGAACTGAGGATTGGAGATATCTAATCACACACTTGACTTTCCATCCTTCATTTGGTTGTTGTGAACGATTAGCAAACCGAGAAGGATACTAAATCCTTGATTATACTTCATCATACACAGACAGATTCAGACACCCAGTGATGCTTAGTTGTTGTCATTATACTACGTCTCTAGTCTGCAGGAGTCCACTTGCAAGATTGCGTTACGTTTATATGTAGTAGCACAAACACACACACACACTACTGCCTTTATAGTGTAGTTGCTGTGCTGACACACATTTTGGACCACACACAAACAGGGTCCATTTATACCCTTGTGGGCTTTAGTTCCAAGATGACGATGCCAGGATTCATGGGGCTCACATTGTGAATGAGTGGATCAGGGAGCATAAGACGTCATTTTCATACATGGATTGGCCTCCACAGAGTCCAGACCTCAGCACCAATGAGAATCTTTGGAATGTGCTGGAGAACACGCTGTGCAGCAGTCTGACTCTCCCATCATCAATATAAGATCTTGGCGGAAAATTAATGCAACTCTGGACAAAAACAAATGCTGTGACATTACAGAAGCTTATTGAAATGATGCCACAGTGAATGTGTGCCATACTCAGAGCTAAAGGCAGTCCAATGAAATACAAGAGTGTGCAACTTTTTTTTGGACAGGCAGTATGTATATGTTTAACCAGTGAGGAAAAACACAATTTGACTCACCCTGCAATGGATTGGCATTGGCCAGCTGCACAGGTGTTTGCACTGGTCTTCATATCAAACATAGAAAAACACCCTGAGGTGTTTCTGAAAGGCTGTGACTTTGCATTTTTTACTGGATAAAAATGCTGGGTACAGACTTGACTGTAGCTTCAATTATTCCTAAGATGTGTCCCGCATTGTTGGGGCACAGGATATCTGGATGTTAAAGAATGTCCGACTGTGTTACGGGACCAACACTGGAAAACATTCAGGAATCAAAACACCTCTAAAGTCCCGCTTCAATTACAGCTCTATCAATGAGGACATTAAAAAGCAAAGACGACTGAGAATCTTACAAGCACATTTTGTTTTAAGTATTGCAACGTACACTACCGGTCAAAAGTTTGGGGTCACTTTGAAATGTCCTTATTTTTGAAAGAAAAGCAGTTTTTTTTCAATGAAGATAACATTACATGAATCAAAAAATATTGTTTAATATTGTTAATGGGGTAAATGACTTTTTTAGCTGGAAACAGCTGATTTTTAATGGAATATCTACAGACGGGGTACAGAGGAACATTTCCAGCAACCATCACTCCTACGTATCTTCTAATGGTACATTGTGTTAGCTAATGGTGTTGAAAGGTTAATTGATGATTAGAAAACCATTGTGCAGTTATGTTAGCACATTAATTAAAGTGTGAGTTTTCATGGAAAACATGAAACTGTCTGGGTGACACCAAACATTTGAATGGAAGTTTATCTGCATCATCATGCTTTTATTGAAGGTCTGAAGTTTAGGAGACACTCCGTAAATGGTGGAAAAAAATCCTGGCAGCATAGTTTGCTTTTTCAGGATGTTGTATATTTGATTCAGCCCCAGATGTCACGCTTTTGCAGATTCGCCTGCAGAAATAATCATAACTGAAATCGCAGTATGGTTTGTCTCATCAAGCAAACGAGATTAGATGATTAAAATCCTTTGGAAAAACATGAAAAAAAGAAATTACATTTTGACTTCTTTGTTTCATGTGATTTAGGACAAATCTTTGTCAACTGATGTCAACTATATCTGTTTTTCATCTCAAAATTCTCATTGAGGGGGAGATTTTGAATTGAAAACTGCTGCTGTATCATGAAAAGTCTTTTGTACTACATGTTCACTGCTGTTTGTAAATGTCTTATCACTGTGTGCCTGGTTTAAAGCCTGGAGTGCATGTTTCTTCTTGTATATGTGCTTTAAAAACTGATCTGAACCGTTTAATCTGTTTATAAAAGCTTAAGACGGGGGAATTAACTTCAGCCATAGGATCCCAACTGCAGGAGAGGATGATGGGAGTGTATCAGTTGGATAAGTCTCATGTTAAAAATATGACAAATCAATGAGCCACATTTTTCTTTCTACTGTCTGATTGGCTCAACTGCTGATGTGGTGTAAATATTACAAAGTTCTCAATGCCCCTGTTGAACTGAAAATAAAGAGATATTTAAGCAAACATTCGTGTTTTCGAGGGTTAATTTTTTCCTTGCAGCTATAATGTTTGATATATTACCTTGAAAAGCTGCATACAGACCTAGAATTCACTGGAGAAATGTCTCATCTGGCCTGGAAATACGTCAGGATGCCCCAGGAGGAACTACCTTCACCACATCCAAGAATACAGTCAGATGTGCTCTATAATTCAGTGTCAACACACTGCTCTAGTCACATTGTTTAGACCTGGTGGGGGCATTTACTGCACAGATTTAGCCTGACTTACTATTCTTAGCCTTTAAGACTGTTTACTGACTGGTATAATACACTCACGGAGACACTACAGACGTGCACCGCTTTTAGCATCCAGTTTAAATAACCAACATAGTAACTAACTGTACTTTTGTTAAACTGATTTTGAATTTGTACACACAGATATACATTTTTAAAAAGTCTAACGTGTGTTAACGGCTGGGTGTTTGTGAGGCCAATGGAAATTACTGTTATGCAAAGAGTTTTTAAGGCTAAGGATATTAAGAGAGGTCAAAGGTCAAAGGTTCTCGAGGTAGAACAGCTCAGATCCCTGTACTGAACTAAAAATATCAACGCAACATGTAAAAAAAACTGGTCAAAACAAGACAACGGGCAGAAAAACTGCATGTGGAAAATGTTCTGCTGCCCCACTGATAAATAAACTAACAGCTATTATGTCACTATTAATCCAAACCAGGAGAACAGGATTGACAGTGCATGAATGTCAAGGTTAGGCTGCTTGACCTGTCAATCATTCCAGACCAGGCTGTCAATCAAGTAGCCCTGCCCCTTGGTGGGACTAAAACTTTGACATTTTATACAAAATTCAATATTGATTTATTTTCAGATCAGCCACCTGATCTCTGGTTTTCACCATGAAAACTAACAAAGTAATTTTGAGCTGTAGAGAAGCAGTCTTCCATGTTTTAGTTTTTGCCTTGTAGAATTGGAGTCTATGCAGCTTTTTGGAGCCAGTACCTGGAGGACGGTGTGATACTGGAAGTTTTTCACACTTCCGGGTTGGCTTCATTTTTGGAGCCAGTTGGTTGCTTCATCCAGCGTTAGTCTATGGGTTTGTCATTGAATCACTTGGCATGATTGAGTGTGCTCCAGGATTTAGTGTCGTTCACTGAATTTTTTTTTCGTAGAATAGAATGCGAGAGTGGAATAAAAGAAGAAGTTGTATCTGAGAAAAGTTCTCAGAAAAAATTTGGTCAAGGTACATATGTACATTTGCACAGTTCATACCTAACAGGAAGGCACGACCCATCTCCAAAAATCTACTTCAGTCTCATATTTTCTACTTTAGTACTATGCTGGAATGCAACTTTTTCCTTCCATTGTTGCCTAGCAATTACTTGTTTTTGTTTTGCCAAATATATTTAAATTAAAGTTAGGTAAATTATTAGTCCACCACTGAAGCTACTGTTTTAAACATTTAGTTCCCAGTCTGTTCAAAGTTATTCACCATGTCTAATGCCAAGTATCCTACAGAAAGCATCTACAATCTTCTTCCAAAGAAGGAAAGTGGCGCTAAAGTCAAGCCAAGGCAAGCTAAGTTTTCTTTGCTAAGCTAGCTCAGCTAAGCTGATTCAGCAAAGCCTAGTCAGTCTGTTATTTGCTAGTTAACAGATAAGACAAAAACCGAGCTCTTTTGTTATTTCAATCCCAAATTTGATATCCCAAACCAGATAAGTCATTATTCGAGAAAGTATTAGAAAGTATTAGACATATCTTTCCAGTAATTTAGTTAAAAAAAACCCTCTGATTCATCCCATCCATCCATTCTCTATACTCCGCTTTATCCTCACTAGGGTCGCGGGGGGTGCTGGAGCCTATCCCAGCTGACTCGGGCGAAGGCAGGGGACACCCTGGACAGGTCGCCAGTCTGTCGCAGGGCTACATATAACAATCACACTCACATTCACACCTATGGACAATTTAGAGTAATCAATTAACCTCAGCATATTTTTGGACTGTGGGAGAAAGCCGGAGTGCCCGGAGAAAACCCACACATGCACAGGGAGAACATGCAAACTCCATGCAGAAAGATCTCAGGCCCAGGCCGGGATTTGAACTGGGGATCTTCTTGCTGCAAGGCGAAAGTGCTAAACACTATGTCACTGTGCAGCCCACCTCTGATTCAGAAACAACTAATAAGTAGCTTTACAGTCATCTTATTTAATGTAATAATTTTATCTTATTTTTGTTTTATTTTATTCATAAACATGAAATGAATTGATTGTGTGCTGTTTTTAAAGGTATGTGTCCAAGTTCAGACCAACTGTTGTTCAGGAGAGCAAGTTAACCAAGGATGCAATGAGAACAATGGGACCAGCAAAAGTAGAACTGCCATCTCCAGATAAATACCTGAAGAAACATTCAAAAGAGTCCAAACCTCTTGAAGGTGAGTTCATCTGTTAGGTTATTTCATTAGTGTCTGGGTTCATCAGACGTTTAAAAGTTTATTGCCTTCTTATGTTGTTGCATTCTTTCAGTGACGGGGTGCTCCAAAGACACTCACAGAACCTGCACCTATACCAAGAAGAAACCACCAATTCCTTCAAGGACTGAAAACCCACTCATTCACACCAAGAGGGATTTTATAAAGACAGCTACTGCAAAGTCAAAGAAGCCACAACCTGTGTGTGTGGACACCAACACAGGACACAAGCAGCCCCTTGAAAACTCAGGACTTGTCCCCAAGTACATAAAGAAAGAGGTATTTTCCAACAATACTGCTTAAATGTTGTTGTTGTTTTTTTAAAAATCTGCTACAATTGTTACATGTTGTAAAAAATGTCAGATATTGCTATGGTAGGTCCTTGATGACAATACAAAAATCCAAAATACATTCATATCTTTGCATTTATGGATTTAAAGATCCATTTTGAGGCCTGATTTCAAATTTAAACCAACAAGCCCTCAAACTCATACGACCACACAGGTCGTATGTACGTGCCCCTAAATACGACCCATGAGAGCGTATTTAGGTTAGCGCCCCTACGAGGGACAGGAAGGCATTACGGGATTTAATTTGCGAAATGGCTTTTCCCTCACTTTCGCAAGACGGGTTTAGAGTTATGGTTATGATTATGGTTAGGTGGAGGGTTAGGGTTAGGGTTAGGTCAAAGTTTGTTCATGGTGACGTTTCAGCTGAGACACCGGAGTGTTGATATTTACTCAGCCGCTAGAGGTCGCTTAACTTCAAAACGTAACACTTGGTCATAGTAAGGGCGTGTACAGACGACCTATGTGGTCGTTTTTTCAAGGAGGACAGTCTCATTTAAACAGGTCCATGTTAAACATAGGCTTCTCTGTTCCTGCCGGCAGGATTATGGTAAAGTACCTACATACCTGCAGCAACGCAATGAGGAAAAGCTGAGGGCTGAAGAGGAGTACAACAAATTTGTACAAGAACAGAGGGAACAGAGAGCTCCAAGACGTCTGCCGGACGAGGAGCGACTCGCTGTCCTGGAGGTACTCAAAGAAAATGCTGCACAAATTAACTTTGAACAGCACTGGATCTTGCAGATACTGTAGATTAAATGACTGTGGCAGCACATAAAATGAATTAGATTTTTTCACGTTTTTAGGAAAATACTTTTCTCAGTCCTAATAGGTTAGGATAATGGCTAATGAAATTGTACATTTTTTTTTTTTAAAAGAGACTTGGAGAGGATGCCAAGAAAATTAGAGGTATCAGATTGTCTCACTGCAAAAACTCAAAATCTTACAAAGTCTGTTTGTCTTATTTTTTAGTCAAAATGTCTCATCCAGCTTGATGATAAATTCACTTAGCAAGTCACATTTCAGTGAGATGGAGGGACTTGTTTTAAAACAATGCATCTTAAACATCTTGTTAAGTTAAACAATCTTGAAATTATCTTGTTTTAACCCTCTTGTTGTCCTTCTGGTCAAATTGACTCGTTTTATAGTTTAAAAATTTTGGGAAAAAATATATAATTTCACAGTGAAAACTTCCACATTTTCAAAAGTTTTTGGTAAATTTTTGAAAAATATTTTGATGGAAAAAGAAATGTTAAAAAAGTGTTTAAGAACATTGAGAAAAAAATCTACCAGAATCCAGTAAAATTTGCTGGATTCTGGTTGAATTTTTCCTGAATATTCTTAAAGAAAATATTAGAATTTATACTGATACATATGGAATCACTTTAGATATTTTTAGGATTTTTTAGAAGTTTTTTATTCATTTTTGAAAATATTTACAATTTTTTAGATTTTTTTATGTATTAAATTTTTATTTCTTGCCAAATTTGGAGATTTTTTTAAAAATAAAACTTTTAAGGGAAATTTTTAAAGGAATTTTCTTCCTGAGGATTTTCCAAATTTTTAGAAATTGGGGGAATTTTTTGCTGAATTTTTGGATTTTTTTTCAGACAAGACAACAATATTTTTTGTGCCATAAAAGAAGACAACAAGAGGTTTAAGACACCTAAGATTGACAATCCTGGTAAAATAGAGTTTAAAATAAGTTTTCCCAGCTAATTTAAGATCTCAATATTCTAAATATCACATCTTATTTCAAGAAATCTTACCAAACCATTTTTCACTTGTTCTATTGGCAGATTTTTTTTCATTTATTTCAAAGTTAAAGTTCTTTGAAATGTTTTTTTTTCTTGTTTCGAGAAGGGCGTTTTTTTCCAGTGCTCTTAGTGTGGACTGCACACATTTTACATTATATCAGTGCGTATGCAGAAACATGTATCCAATCAGTACTTAAAAATTCTAATATTTCTCGCTGGCATTAGAGAATTTGTCTGATGTCTGTTTAGTCTATCAAAGCCTTAAGTCTTGACAATTATCTAATTTCATAAACAGTCTTGTGACATTGATGATGTTCCCTCTAGAATCTGAAGAAAGACTGGGATAACGTGCATCGTGAATATCAGAGCCTCCCCTTCATCATCAACACCATGTCACAGAAAGCCTACAAGGTCCAGCTTGAAGAGGAAATGAAGTGCCGGGAGAAGAACATTAGCCTCTTTGAGAGCTTCACAACTCTCTACATATCCAAAGATTAGAGCATTAAATTCTCATAAGTGATAATTTTTTTTTGAAACATTCAAATTCTAACATTTTTTCCAGTCCTGCCTGACATGTGAATTTTTTTTGTTGCAAAAAAAAAAAGACACTGCAGCCATTAAAGAGTATCATAGCAATTGTAAACTGAGTATTTGTTGCTAATTTTTACATTCCACTACAGTGGCGTGTGATGCAGCCACAAGTCAGCATAGCATCACATGAACCTGATTATCCACGTAAATCTCTGCAACCAAAACAACTGAAGCGTGATTCCACAGCATGTGTGGCTGGGCATGTCTCCGGATATCCTTCATGTCTTTTCTCCATCTTGGTTTTGTTAGTGGGAGCTGAAACAAAGGCAACCGAACAGAATGGGATGTTTTAGGATTTACAGATTAGAAATGTTGTTCAGTGGATTACTGTAGTTCACATGCACAGAGAGAAGGTAACTTTAGTTTAACATAACGTTGCTATGGCGCTGTGCAGAGCAGCTATAAAATATAGCAGCGACCATACACTTCACAACCACCACCACCAGCCTCCACACGTACTTATTTCTTTTTCTATTATGAATAAGGAATGACTTATGACGTTTTTGGTGATGATGATCATCAAACTTTTTCACCTGTGAAGCCTTTTGGACCAAGATGCAAACACAGCACTCCTGCTACTGTATTTGTGGAAGTGAACCGGTACCTGGCTGATCCTGGAAAGAACTGCAGAGCTGCTCACATACTGGGCCACTAACAAAGTCATCAGTGGGTGTCAAGTCATCAGCCAATCAAACACACGTTTGATTAGACCGGCACATTCAGCAAGTGAAAAGGGGTAAATGTAAGTCTGAACCTGGTCTGAACATAATGAAAATAATTCACTTAATAATGGTAGGGTCAATTCTATCCTTACAACATATGGGAAGACAATCAACATTACCTATATAACTGAACTCATTATATAATGCAAATAAGGTTGCTTAAAAGTTGGTGGGGACAATTTGACCCTCTTGAAAAGTTGGTAGTGTTATGTCCCTACCGTCCCTATGCAAACCTACGCCCTTGCCCCAGCCTCATCTGTGTCATATGAAGGCTTTTTTCCAAGGCTGGGGAAATAGTCTCTAAAAGAAGAAACCGCTTGAGTGTGGAAACTGTGGATGAAATGCTATTTCTTAATAAAAACTCATAACTCACTGCCTTGTTTTTCGAGCAGACCCTCTTTACCCTCGCACCCATGAACTTCTTTACCAACAAACCCTAAAACATACTTTGCCCATATCATATTATAATCTGTATGTGCAGCAGCCCCATTTGAAAATGACATCAGTCTGTATTTGTAGAGCACATGTCATGAATGTAGCCGCACCATTTAAATGTTTCATAACAAGTAAAGAATATATAAAGTTAGACATGCCAAATGAGAAACATGAATAGCTATTGTCGTTATTATCACTACTAATATTATTATCGTTATTGTATCCACTACAAACCTTGCAGTTATCGAGTGAAGTCGAACTGGAATGTGCACTGTCAATCAAATCCAAAACAATCCATGAATCAATCAATAACACATCTCAATTGTACTTCATTATGTTGGCCACCAGAGGTCCTACATGAGCACTGTGTGTCATTGAAGCTTTTAGCAACAAACCATGTTTTTAATAAATTGTCAAAGCTTTAACAGTGTCAGCCATCAGTTGTAAATACAGCCCTTACCTTCTGCCACTGAAAGACCCATAGTTAAAGCTGCAGATTCTGCAAATGCAACACATTCAATGATTCTGTAATATACAAAAATTGCTAAGTTTGTTTTCGACTAGAATTTAGTGTGTAAAACGTTCTAACAATATGAAACTGAGTCCAAAAAAATCTACTTCCCGCTATGGTATACATTTATGTGTCAATGTTAATCACTACAGTACAAGAGTATTTAGTCCAACTGGACCACCAGCTGGTACTAAAATAATACTCAGAAACATGACATTCAATAGCCTGCTATATGCATAAACAGACATGTGGTTCGAACAAATCAGCCAGATGCAACTTCTGTGTTAAAGTGTTGTGTCTGTAACTTGTTGCATTGTCCTAAGAACCTCAACACAAGGTTAGCACAGAGCTGTACAACATGAAAACTGGACTTTGGCACACCACAGTGGTAGTATTTTTTATTTTTTTAAACGCATTGAGGCAGCAGTGCACTCATTCAAATCCGAGAGAATTTCATTTATTGCTTTGCAAATTTACAGTTACATCAATTAAGTTTTCCTTGGACAAATTGCCACAAGACTGTTGACGATTTACATTTCTGTGTGATTTGATTTGTTTTAATATTTACTGCAGGTGCGAAGGAGGGGTCTTTCAAATGCATAGTTTTATTGAACATGAAACATTTAGTAACACTGTGTGATAAATTAGAATCAAAGCGAGTGTTACTTGATAAATTGGACAAATCAGATCTTGATTGCTGTTTAAAGGAGAGCAGAAACGATGGGACCATTACTCTGCATTTATTTCGTCTTTGATTCGCATTTAACGATACAACAGCTTATTTTGAGAAAAAAAACGAAAAAATGAGCGAATAGAGAACTTTAGTTTCACATTGTATCCTTTTGATTTTAACCATATCCTCGACTTTCATACACATAACTGTGTTTTTTAACAGATCTTATTCATACAAGCTGCGTTGGTACTTCCTCCAGCCTGTCAACTCAACAGAAGTGCGCAGGCGCAAGTTCCTCCCAGTTGTCTGTTGACAAACGTGACCAAATGCATATCACTGTCCCGTCTGCAATTCCGTCTCCAAGTGGAATAAAATGTAATTTCACGGGGGTTTGTCGACACGGCGCTGCTTCGGGTGGACTCTTCATGAAGTTGTGAATCCGGTAAGCACTTAGAAGCGACGTAAGTTGCATGACAGAGCGGATTTATCCAGTGCAATTCGATGCTAGCAAAGTTAGCATGTAGCTGGCGAGATAAAGTTAGCTAGCTGGATTAGCTAGCATGTTAGCTATAAATGGTGTTTGTTTAAGTAACCGGCTGAGTTGCCCACTGCAGACCCCTGAGGCCTTTTTCTGAAAGGTGTGTGGAGCCTTTGCGGTTCAAGTGAGGTACCAAATTATTAGTTAGTATAACAACCTTCAGAGGTCGACTAACCTCGGACAACTTTTAATGAAGCTAGTGAATTGTGATTATATGGGAATTCACTCCAGATTAGTCAGCAGTGTCTGACTTAAGCTTTCTTGAAAGCTACGATTGTATTCAGCAGACTGATGTGTATGGATGCATGTCTGTTTCAGCATCTGCAGCGTCTTTAATTGTGTTAATCTGCCCATCTCCGTGAATTACTGAGAACATTTATTCTTGAGCCATTTAGCTTGAGTAATACCACAGCACCGTCACAACCCAGCAGGTGTCCTGCCAAAAAGCCCTGTCCATTCATGCATCCATTCATTTGTTTTCTACTTATCTGGAATTGGATCAGCAGACGAAGCAGGGTATTCTAGACTTTCCTCTCCCCAGCAACGTTTATCAGCTCCTCCTCGGCATGTCAAGGCAGGTGAGATGTGTAGCCCCCCTGCAGGTTCTGGGTTCACCCCCAAGATCTCCTTCCAGTTGGGCGTGCCTGGAAAATGCCTGCATCCTAATCAGACACTTGAACCACCACAGCTGACTCTTTTCACTATCAAGGATTAGCGACTCGACTCCTCAAGTGTCCAAACGCCTCATCCTATCCCTAAGGCAAGCATTCTTCAGAGAAAACTCGTTTCAGCCACTTCTCCGGTCTCATTCCTTTGGTCGTTATCCAGAGCTCATGACCATAAGATGAGGGCTAGAATGTAGGTCGAAATGTAGACCTCTTCGCCTTTATAGTTCAGCACAACACCCGCATTACTGCTGAAGCTGCACAAAACTGTTTATCTCACGTTCCATTTCTTTGTCACTGTTGAACAAGATACAAGATACACCTTTGCTTCAGGCAGCGACCCAACCTACAGGAAGCAATTGACAGAGAATCATGGCCTTAAAGTTAGAGGTGTTGACTCTCATTCCAGCTGCTTCACATTTATCAACAAACCCAGTCCAAAAAGTAAAGATGTGAATTTTAGACTTTCCAAGCAGACGTCCTCCTCCGCCTATTGCACCTTGTGATCCTGTCAGTGAACATGCCAAACGGGATCGGAGACTAAAAACTTGTGACTTCCAGTTCATATACCTCCTCAACTGCTTTTCTCTAAGTCAAACAATCGTAAAGAAATAATCCCAATTATCCTTATGTCTCTGCTTTACTTCACCTGTTTTGTGCCCTAGATTATAATCAACACAGTTAGCTTTAAAGGACCAATTTAACTCATATATTGCAGTTTTCCACTTGCCAAAAAGAGGTGTCCATAGACTGTGACTGAAATGTTCCGAATTCATCAAAAACACTCATTGTTATATTTTAAAGAATACAACACATAGGACAATTGCAAAACAAATATATATATTTTGTATTTTACACATAAAATCATTTTACACATAAAATCGACCTGTAAATGATCCTAATTAGGGTGTAGCGTACAAATAGAAATAAAGATGTTAAGCGTACCAGACATATCCTAGACATTAGAAACAATCTGTATCACCTGTAACCATCATAAATGTTAAAAAACATTTAACATCTCTTGGCCAAAATTATATAATTATGAGAAACGTTTAAACTGTGCAAAGGCAGATCCTTAATATCTCCACAGACAATGTTCTGTATATTTGCATGTTATGATTGTTTGACCAGATAAATGCAGCTGTAGGCCGATGTAAACTGGGAAATCAGTTTTAAGCACAACATCGGGAATGCTCCTATACTTGTTCTTTGGTCTGATGCTCATCAGAAAGGAATGAATAAGCAGAATGCTTGATTCCTGACTCCTGACATGCAGGAAGGCCATCAGATAGCCACTGTGTTCAGACTGCATTTCCTGCTGTGGTATGCCTGAGAGGACCAGTCTGACCTGATTTTTCTCCTGTGTCACATGTGCTGTACCGTTCAGGCTGAATGAATGCGGCTGATCGTGCAGCCTGACGCTGTGTTCGACCAGGCCTCAAGTTGTGACCAGTTCAGTCTTGTCGCTGTTTGGGTACTTGCTACAAGAGCCACACCTGTCATTTGATTTTACACGGGGTTGTGTCTTTCAGCTGCTGAATTGAAGCTTTCAAACTATGATTGGGAATTCTCTGCTTGGCCCACCTCCCAACAGTCACCTGACTTGCTTGGCTTACATACCTTTGACTCGCTTGCATGATGAAACGAGTTGAAAGCCTGTACTCCTCAGTCAATTATCTGATGCTCTGAGATGCCCATAAATATTTTAAAATGGCATCTCAGTGAGCGTAGACTTGTATTGCCTGAAATGGCAGGAGCACCGACCTGCTGATTCATTTACACACGTGGACAAAATTGTTGGTACCCCTCAGTTAAAGAAGGAAAAACCCACAATTCTCACTGAAATCACTTGAAACTCACAAAAGTAACAAATAAAAATTTATTGAAAATTAAATCATCAAAAACAGCCATTACTTTTGAATTGTTGATTAACATAATTATTTAAAAAAACAAACTAATGAAACAGGCCTGGACAAAAATGATGGTACCTCTATAAAAGATTGAAAACTATTTGACCAGAGTGACATGATTAACTCAGGTGTGTCATTTAATTGACATCACAGGTGTTTCCAAACTCATAATCAGTCAGTCTGCCTATTTAAAGGGAGACAAGTAGTCACCCTGCTGTTTGGTGAAAAGGTGTGTACCACACTGAACATGGACAACAGAAAGCGAAGGAGAGAATTGTCCCAGGACATCCGAAAAAAATTTATAGACAAACATCTTAAAGGTAAAGGCTATAAGACCATCTCTAAACAGCTTGAAGTTCCTGTGACAACAGTGGCTCATATTATTCAGAAGTTCAAGACCCACGGGACAGTAGCCAACCTCCCTGGACGTGGCCGCAAGAGGAAAATTGATGACAAATTGAAGAGACGGATCGTTGGAATTGTATCCAAAGAGCCCAGAGCAACCTCCAAAGAAATTAAAGGTGAACTCCAAGGCCAAGGTACATCAGTGTCAGATCGCACCATTCGTCGTTGTTTGAGCCAAAGTGGACTTCATGGGAGACGACCAAGGAGGACACCACTGCTGAAAAAAACTCATAAAAAAGCCAGACTGGAATTTGCAAAACTCAAAAACCAAGCATATGAAGAAAAGAACACTGTCCCTACGGTGAAACATGGAGGAGGCTCAGTAATGTTTTGGGGCTGCTTTGCTGCATCTGGCACAGGGTGTCTTGAAAGTGTGCAAGGTACGATGAAATCTGAAGACTATCAAGGCATTCTGGAGAGAAATGTGCTGCCTAGTGTCAGAAAGCTTGGTCTCAGTCGCAGGTCATGGGTCTTCCAACAGGACAACGATCCAAAACACACAGCCAAAAACACCCAAGAATGGCTGAGAGAAAAGCGTTGGACTATTCTAAAGTGGCCTTCTATGAGCCCAGATCTGAATCCCATTGAACATATGTGGAAGGAGCTGAAACATGCCATTTGGAGAAGACACCCATCAAACCTGAGACAACTGGAGCTGTTTGCTCATGAGGAGTGGGCCAAAATACCTGTTGACAGCTGCAGAACGCTCATTGACAAATACAGAAATCGTTTAATTGCAGCGATTGCCTCAAAAGGTTGTGCAACAAAATATTAAGTTATGGGTACCATCATTTTTGTCCAGCCCTATTTCATTAGTTTGTTTTTTTAAATAATTATGTTAATCAACAATTCAAAAGTGATGGCTGATTTTGATTATTTAATTTTCAATAAATTTTTATTTATTGTTACTTTTGTGAGTTTCAAGTGATTTCAGTGAGAATTGTGGGTTTTTCCTTCTTTAACTGAGGGGTACCAACAATTTTGTCCACGTGTGTAAATTCTTTAGTTGTCCTACTCTTTTGACGTTCAACCATTCCTTGTTTAATTTTGTGAAACATAAAACAGTTTGTGCAAAAGTAGAAAGGCACTCTAAAGCTGTTAAAGTCACAATGAAACAGCATTTTAAGACATCCTGCCTACATTTGTTTTTAAGTTTAAAAAGGGTGACAAATTCATTCAAAACTTAAAATTAATGGAGCACTGATAATTTTTTTTTAAATGCAAGTATTTTTCTAAGAACTGTGGCTTTGCTATTGCCATAGAGGGGCTTGAAACAAAGACATAAGTCACCCTGGTGATGAATAATGAATGGTAATTTTATTCCCTCAAACCATGAAAGCAGTAAAACTACAGCTTTCGCACCTTTAGATTCTGAATGGTTTCTTTACCGTGGTTTGTGTTTTTCAGGGTAAAACGAAGCCATGCTGAAATGGTTTTCTGGCGATGAGGGAGAGCAGGGCCCCGGAGTAAGTACACATGTGCTCTTATTTCTTTGCTTGTCATCCCTATAAACAGATATCTGAATATGAATCTGCTGGTCTGGGAAAACATTTGGGTATTGGAAGTTACTTTCTGGTTTTCATTTGTGCTATTGACCAATCACGTTTGAGCAGGCTTTGGTTGCATGCAGATAAACAATCCGCATAAAGAGCAAAATGGGCCGAACACATTGGCTTAAATGCAATATGTGCAACAATTTGGCTTTTGATTAGGTGTTGGTATTACATATACAACATCATTAAAATGTGTGAAACACATTCCGTAACACACAGACTGCCAAACTCCAAAGAAAAATCCAATAATTTGATATGATTTTCAAATGAACACACCGGCAGATGATTCACATTAATGTATTTTTTTCAGGTTGGACTTTCTAAACGTTGAAATTCTGTTCTCAGTGTTATAAAATCTGTTTTTACACTACATCACTTAGAGGCTGGACATGAAAGAAACTTTAAATCGCCTATTTTGGGATTGTAATTTGGTGTAAACAGGGAAAAAACATGCCCACAAGACTGCATTCATGTGCAAATTACTCTTCATAGAGATGAGAGATAAGGCTTCAGATAATAGCTGATGGGTTCCCAGATTGACTAAACAATGACTGACACACGGAACATGAAGTATTGGCCCAGATTTCTGTTATTCGGACATCAGCTGGCTGCACCAGAAGCCCAGAAACATTGGGCACTGACCTCAATGGCTAAGTCCTCAGGCGATAGGTTCTCAGATTGTATAAATTTAAGTCATCAGTGTCTGGTGTGTGGTGTTGTGGCACTTTTACCAGCAGCAACTTAACACAAATAATACTAAAATGCACAACTGCTCACTTCTCACACTTCTCTCATTCCTATAAAAAAATGCTATCTGTAATAATTCCAGACCTGTTAAATATTTCTTGCACTGAAACTAAAACAGCTAAACAACACTGGGTCTTATCAGTCACTGTGTGTTCCTCTATGATTCATCAAACTCCTGTCATGTGACCCCTTTCTGCTGGAAAACAAAGACATTGGCCTTGAGTACCAGTGGTTAATGCAACTTAATCAGCTATTTAAGGCGTTGCTGGCCTTGTTGTCCAGGCATAGACAGAGCTGGTGTTTTCCTCCATAGTATTTTGTACAGCAAAGCAACCACCCTCCTGCTTCATGTTTACACCGATTAGTTCACATCAGGTGATATGCACTTGAAGATGCGTGACTAAAGGCAGAGATTACTTCTGAAGGTGTGCTAAAACTTACTCTCAGTACTCTTCTGTACTGAGATTTTGTTCATTTTTAAATGAAAATGTATTGCTGTGAATATATCCTAAATGTTTAATATTCATACATTTCTTGTAATGTTTAAATTTTATCTGCGTCACTTTATTACAGCCTGAAATGATTGGCTAAAAGTATGTACATGACTTGAATCATTTCATGTTGCTAGCAAGTTTAGTTCAAAGGAAACCCAGTGAAGGCTTTGCAGTGTGTCATGTCCAGATAAACTGGAATTAGTTAGACTGCTGAGTACAGAGCTTTGACTCAGTTGCTTCCTGTTAGAGGGGACCCCTGCTTCAGCATAAATCCCCCAGCATCCCCCATCCCCTCTATTCTATCTGCTTT
Source organism: Acanthochromis polyacanthus (assembly GCF_021347895.1). Lineage (NCBI taxonomy): Eukaryota > Metazoa > Chordata > Actinopteri > Pomacentridae > Acanthochromis > Acanthochromis polyacanthus. Next base: position 37,978,161 of record NC_067114.1, on the reverse strand, counting down.
AGTTCTCACTAAGAATGTATTGATTAACAACATTGTTAAAGAAAAGATTCAGTTTAGGTTTCATCCGTACAGATTTCGTCTGAGGTGGTACAAGAACAGTTTTTTCTTGTCAGGTATCTGCTGCATCTGGTAGACTTTAGTCATGATATTTTGATTTCCTGTCCGTCCTTCAGATTTCTTGTTTCACTGGACTGGTGTTGCATCCTTTGCTGACTGCATTCGATAAATTGTCTGTCAGCCACACGAATGATCCACATTATAGTGAATCAGCTAATTACATTACAAGTATCTTATGTCCACAGTGGTAGCACTTTACCTCAAGACTCTAGCTGGGCTTGATCTTACAAAGATTGCATCCGTATAGAGTCAGACTCAAACATTTTTATCAGGCTGTTTCAGAAAGTACTATCAGTTATGGAATGACTGCATGGTTCGGAAACCTTCCTGTATCATCAAAGTTAACCCATTTTTTCAGACTGCAACTAAAAAGCTGAATTTACAATTTAATTTTACAGTTCAGTCTCTTTTACACCAGTGCATACCTATTCTGTACAACTGTCAGTATAAGCTGTTACTGTCAGAAGATGCAGAGTTTAGTGGTGTAACATAAATCAGGTAATGATTCTCCTTTGTCCCTGTATAACTCTATAATATATAGAAATTTAAACAGCAGCCTAAAATATACAGAGGTTACCGTGAACCAACAAGACTGATGCCTGAGATTGAGTATTAATTTATTTTTGTTCTGCTACTTGTAGTTATATGCACTTTAAGCATTTGTACTCTTTACTGTCTCCTGTCTGCTGGTGTTCTGTGCTGATATGGATGATGAGTTATCAGAATTTTCTGTCTGTTAAAAACAGCATTTTTGCATTTGTCACTTAAAACCTTGTGCAAAACACTGTTTAAAAAATCATTTAATTTCGACAAGCTCCTGCAGAATGTCTTCACTTAGTTAAGAAGCGATGTTTGGCGACAGCTTCAGGTTATCTTTTACATAGAAAACCAGTTTGACATGGTGATCTGCACAAAGTTTAGACTGAAGAAGAAAACATCAGTATTTTGCACTGGAAATGAGTATTTAGTTACCAAAAGGGTATTGGAATCAGTGGGATCAATGCAGTGTAGATTTCCCATTCAGCCTTCAAATATCAAAATCAATCTATGTTTTATGTATGTTCTTTAGTAATATTATGCTCCTAAATCTCTCTTGTCTCATGTACACATAATCTACAGCTATCAGTATCCAGCAGATGAAATAGCCTTTTTGCTCTCTAAAACACTGCTACCGAATGACAGTAGCATAATCATCCCAACACCAGTTGTTTTAATTTGCTGTTTAACCTGACTGTGTATTAGACGCCCTCAAGGTTTCCCCTGTTACTCCTCAGGGCCCAGGCTCTCCCCACAGTGCTGCTGCAGGTGGAGAGGTTGCGGTAGAAGAAATGGCAGAAAGGCTGGCCCAAACTGAGCAGCTCGTCTCTCAGCTGAAGGAGATGATTCGAGAAAAAGATACTGCACTTCGCTCCAAAGACGACCAGCTCAAGGTGAGACGTTAAATAATTACAGGTAATCGATCACTTGCTGTTAATAATTCAACCGATTAAAAAATATGCTGACCTGTAAGACAGAAGAGGAAGGATATACATGCTAGAAAATATATTGTAGATTAGCTATTTTACTGGGTGACACCATCAGGTGGAGCCTCTGTTTAACACTCTAGTGACCCAAGTAGGCAGTTATTCGTGTTGGCAAGAAATAGCTACATCATGACATGGAATAACTTTTATGTTATCAGTTAATTGAGTATTATTTAACACTGATTGACGATCGAGAAAATAGTTCAGAATTTGCTTCCTTAGTGAGGAAAGCTTCCCCTTTGGCTTTCCTCTCGTAAACTCTCGTGATTAACGGGAGGTCAGTGTTTGAAAGTACAACATTGTAGCACCATTGTTATACATTATACATGCTCTTTATGCTCATACAGGCAGATGACCCGTATATGGTACAAATATGGGTCATGTTTCGCTTCTGTTTTTACCTGAACGAAGAAGCAAAATGTGGCTGCTTTTGATTTCAATGTATGTCTGTGTCTGTCGTTGTTGTTGCATATTATCTCTTTGTGAACAAAACTATCATAGTATTTGCATAAAACCTGAACTTGCTCCATACTATGGCAGCAACTAATGCTTCATTCCATTGTCAATTAATTTGCTGTTTTCCAAAACTAATGATGTCAGATATTCAGTTTACTGTCACAGAGGAAAAAGAAACCAGAAGATATGCACATTTAGGAAAATGGATTCAGAAAATTTAGACATCGTTTCCTTAAAAATGACCCAAACCAAAGAACCTAATATTAAAATAGTTGGCATTTCATTTAACAGGTGATAACTAATTGATTAATCGTTTTAGCTCCTCTCTACTCTCAAGCCAAGCTCACTGGTCTCAGTGAAGAGATTTTTCCTTAGTTTTGGTTGGGAGCCTCTATTTGCTTTAGTAACTGCATTTATATCCTAAACCTCCATTGTAATGGCATGGTGTGGATAATTTAACCTAATTTTCCAACAGTTGCACACAGTTTGCATGTTCTGGAGCTTGTCTCACTGAGATTTATGTCTGACTAAGCCAGGCATTGCTGGTCACATGAGTTACTCTGAATCAGTGTGTTATTCTGCTCCTGGTAGACCCTGACTGGGATTATTGAGTAGAAAACCCAGATCTTGTCAACTACTAAACCCTCGAGTCAAAGTCTACTATACAACAATAAAGTCAGGAATGTTAGATAAGAGCTCAGCCATTACTAGTGAGTGCAGAGAGGAACGTGTGCTGCACTTCATGGCATCCTCTTCTTACATGTTACAGCATTTGCTGAATCTGCTTGAGATGCTGCAGCTCAGAGTGTAAATCAGCGCTTAACTGATGTTATATCAGACCTGAGGTGAAGAATGAATTGTTTGTGACTCAGGTGGAGAAGGAGGCCTGTGAGGCCAAACTGTCAAAGCTGCGTCTGCAGAATAAAGCCAAGGTGACCTCCCTCACAACACAGCTGGAGGAGCTGAAGAAACAACAGGGAAGCCCTGGCACGCCAACGCACAGCAAGAAGGTATATACAAGCACACATGGATAGACATGTGAATATTGATGATGAATACATGAATCTCCTAAGCTTTAGCCATGTATTTAGTGCTGGTTCTTAATGTGATTTACATAAATTGGAGTTTCACCACACATCCACTGCCACACATGTACCACTGGCCTATGAAGTTGTCTTGGGATTATATAAGGAAACAGATGGCTGCTTGTTTCCTTAACGACCGCTGGGAAAAATTTTTGGATCAAAGTTGCTTTTTTTTAAAAAAAAAACAAACATTGTATTAAACATTAAAAAAGTAACTTTGTACAAAAAAATCTATGTAAAAATGCACCTGAAAAGAGCAATTCTTATTTCAGTGACAGAAGTATTGCACATACACTGACCAAACTGTCAACAGTGAATGCTGTTTAAGGAGGTTGTCTCTCACATTGTGATTTCATTGCCAAGTTTGGGCTCCAGACCTACATTGGTTACAATGGTACACCCAGTTTTTTTTTTTTTTTCTCATTTCGGTGCACCAGCAGATAATTGAAGCACAACATAAATGTTCCAGCATGCTTTTTTGCCTAGAATTAATTAAAACATTTATTTTCTCAACACACTATTTGTATGATACATGTGCAGATAAATGTTTTGTTACTTTTCATTAGGATGGTCTGGGTCTTAAAGTCAGTAAAAAGTTGCTCTTTTTTGCTATAAGTTGTAAATTTGGTTATCATTTTTGAGGGATGCCACTGTGTCTGCCAAGCACCTGTCGTAGCATAGGACACGTTTCTTGGAGACATTGTGGTATTTTTAAAAATTTGCATGTGCTAATAAAAAGGTTTGGAGCCCTCGTAGTCAAACACTTGCTTTTTGTTTTTTAAATGTTTTTATGGTTTCTTTTTAGGGTTCATCAGAAGGAGACCAAGCCAGCCGGGGCAAGATTGTCTTGCTAAAGAAGAAGGTTGAGGAACTGGAACAGCAGCTTGCACAAAGAAATGAAGAACTGGAAAACAGGGTAAATATCTAGCATGTACATCAGGAGAGAAGCAAGTTGAAACAAGGGCCAACACTGGCTCAGTTTAGGTTGCGATGAAGCACAGAAGGCAGCATGAAAACACAATGCTGATAAAGCCATATCATTCTGAAGAGCTGCTGCTTCAAACTGGGGCTGCAGCCAACAGCTCTAATTGATGAGGCTGGGGACCACCATAGTCTTCCAGCATGTTAATGTCCAATTTTTGTGTTGCTCTCCATATTTTTGTAGCGTTAAAATGCCACTTAACAAGCTGCCTCACTCATCTACTCTCAGCCCTTTCAGCACTTGTTAGCGTTTTTCAAAATTATGCATTTCGGTCGAAGTTTGAATTAAAGTGGTGAAGCCAACAACATGAATGCTATTACAATTAATGAATATAGAAGAGAATGGCATTGTCTCTGCATGGAATGACAATAATAAACAAATATGCTGCCTGTAGAAGAAGCAAATGATGTCTTGGACTGTTCACTGCACGGCTCAACACAAATGTTTATCCATTTTACAACATTAGCGCAGTGAAACTAAGAACACCGTGAATGCATTCTGCTTGTTTGCATTTATATACTCAATAGTGTCCTGGAAAGTTCAAGCCCTAAACATTTTGTACCTTGACAGGCTGCCATGAGCTGTTGTGTCATTTTTATAAACTTACGTCCAGAGTTGACCAGCTCTGATTTTTCCATGGATGCACTTGCAAAGTGAGAAGCAGATCTGACATGAAATCTTATTCATTTTTCTCACTAAAAGCATTTCTAAATCCCTGCAGAGGAGGGAGCTGGAGTCACAGAGGCAGCGAGGCGAGGAAATCGACGCAATGCTGACAGAGAAGGACAGAAAGCTGGCAGAAAAAGAGGCCTACATTGTCCACCTGCAAACAGCTTTGGCAGGAGATCAACCCATCACCCCTGCACCACAGCTAAAGGTCATAGACCTCTCAGCACACACACTTTTCTCTATGGTTCTACGCTGAAACACTTTCATGTTTTAAGATCAGCACAACTACAACAAAAGAAACACAACATTCATGTCCACTCACAAAGCGGTAATTACTGCGCTCACTGATGCTCGGCTGTGCTATATCTCCTCAGGTGGTGGAGGACAGTGGAGCAATGCAGGAGCTGCAGCTGCTGGTACAAAGTCTGACCAAGAAAGTGGGCGAAGCGGAGGAACGCTACAGTTTGCTGCAGGAGCAGACGGACAGCTTCAAAGAGCTGCTGTCCACAGAGAAGGAACAGTACAACCAGAAGGAGAACATGTACAAGCAGAACGTAGGTTTCCAAAGCAGTCAGCTGTTACAAATGCCAGGAGTGGTGCTTGTATTGTGTATTTGATAGAGATATATAGCTGATTTATGCCTAATGATGGCTCATGTGTGTGTTTTTAGATCCAGACATTCAAAGACATCATCATTCAGAAAGATAACCAGCTGATGGAGATTAACCAGATGCATGAACAGGAGCTATTCAAGCTGGCAGCAAAGTCAGATGCCAGTGCAGACCTGGAGCAGGTAATGATAAAGAACAACCAACCAAAGAAAGTATTCACAGGAAATTGAAAAATGCCTTCAGTCAAGCAAAATGCTTTACATTAACCATCTGTACGCCAAGTAGTTTCTAAGTAATTTTGTCAAACTTTTCCTCACTGTGGGTTGATTTTTTTTTTTTTTTTTTTTTTACGGTCCTGCACATCTGTACTATGAAAGAGCAGCACTACAGCTAGAAACAGAGAGAACTCATTTTTTTCCTGTGCAGTATGGCACAGTTAAAATGCAGTTAAATTTATCGATATTGAATTTCTGTGATTATTTTGCCATAAATTTTAAAACTTGAAATCAGTATGTAAAACCCTTTTCCAAATGCCCCAGATGTTACCGATAGTGGAAAGATTGTGGTTCCACATTTGCAATAAGTATTAACATTTTATAAGTCCTGCAAACTTTTCACACTACACTGCACATCAGCTCTGTTTCACCATGCTGAATGTGTCTTTCAACAACTTCTCCCTCAATACCATTTTTGAACCATGAAGCGTTTATTTTATTCATCCTGTATGTTTCACCTTCCTGTTGGTCTCTCTCATTGCCTCCTCTCTGCTCAAATTAAACACAATCTGCAGTTCACGTGGCAGTTGAGTCAGTGGTGGCTTTTCAGTTCCACTGAGAATTGCCGAATTTTTGTCTTCCATAGAATCGGCTACAAATACTTTATTTCTGGTGAATTTTAAAATGAGACATGTACAATAGAGTTATTTCCATGAAATATCACAGTGTGAAGGTCAGAAATTAGCTGTTTTCATGACAAAACTGCGTTTCACACATGATTAGTTCATGGACTGTTGGAAAGTTTAAAATTCAGTAATGCGTTTTATTTTTGTGGTTTTTGGCTGTAATAAATGGTGTAATTTTGACTTTTTTTTTCTTTTATAGATAGCCTGCAGCAGGTTTTGGGCTTTCAGCCATTAAATGTTTGACACGGGGGAAAAGTAGTGGAAAAACACTGAAATAAAATGACTAAAATGGAAGAATCAAAATAAAAATAAGTTTGCTGTGGTCCTATGATTCCATTCAACTGAACAAATTTGTGTTTGATTTAATAATATTAGTGAAGTTGTGTTGAGCATTAGGCGGCAGGCCATGAGTTTTACAGAAAGTTACCTTATTGTTTATCTAACGTTCCTTTTTTCCTCCTCTTCAGCTTTTGAAGGCTCTGAAACAGAAGCTTCATGAGAAGGAGGAGGTGCTGCTGGGTAAGACCCAGGTCATCGATGTTCTCCAGGGAGAGGTGGATGGCAGGGACCAGCAGATAAAGGTCAGCAGAGACCTCCTGTCACCCTTCTCAGCGCTTTGACCTTTAATGAAACCTACATAAAATATTCTCCACCTACAGAAGCCAGTTTTTAACCTCTTCAAATAAATTGTCCAGTGACACTTCTCTTTTCACTTTCTCTCCACAGGAGCTCACAGAGCGTCTGCGACGGCTACAAGTAGAGCGAGAGAGTCTTGAATCCAAGATGGAGGCAGAGAAACACGTAATGCGAGCACAGCTTCGCGACCTGATGGAGAAGCAACAGGCGGAGGTGAAGCGAATCACTGAGCAGCATCAAGTACAGATGGGCCAAACCCAGCAGGACCTCCTGAGGCAGCTGGAGGAGCTGAGGAGAGCCTCGGTGGCAGCACCGCCCGCCAGTCAGGAGGCCTCAGGAAGTGAAAACGTGCCCGCTGATTCAGCCTCCATCCAGAGGATAGCAGAGCTGGAAGGTTGTTTGTCTGTTTGATTATTTATCTAGCGAGGAGAAGTAGGCAGCAATCGCGTTTACTTTACTCTGCCAGCATGACTTTTTTGAGCCTGTAAAATGCAAAATTTCAAATTTGAACACAGTCTTCCAAATTGATTTTTTTCTCTGATTTTATTCCCTAAAGCATCCAAACATTTAGTTTTATTTGTGTTTAACTTCCAAAATACACTTTTCACCCACACATTCCCTGAATTCAATAATGATTTTTGCCACAGCAAGACTCAGTCTGTCTGCAGAAATTGTGCTTATCGACCCACAGCCTTGAACAACGCTATTTTATTCAGCTCATCAGACTTTGTCTCGCTTTGTCTTTTTTGCAGCTCAAGTGAAGCAAAAAACAGACGAAGCCAGCAGATCAGAAGCCAAGTTCCTAAAAATGAAAGCTTGGTCTAAATCTCGAATCCGACAGCTGGAGGAGGAGTTTAAGAAAAGCCAGGTGAGATGTCCAAATTGGTAGTCATTGCCTGTCTTTCTCGACATATTGAGCTGCTTTTTCTGTCTTGACACTGAAAATCACCAGTATCCAGTGTCAGATGTAAAACTAATGTGGCATGAGTCACTTGTGGCATCATTTAGTTTTTATTTTTTTATACAAGGATGAGGTAATTGTAACTGTAGATTTACTGTAGCATCCAATTCTCAGTTTATTATTCACTATTAAACAGTTTTCTTCAACCAGGCTGCTTGGTTACAAAAGATTGCCGTTTAAAAGACATTTTTGCCTTGTTTTCTTTAGGCTGGAGGCGCCCCACCAGACCTGACTGCTCTGCGGAGTCACATCACTGCACTGGAGGAGGAGAGGGAGGAAAACCTCTGGAAGGTGGAACAATATGAGGAGCTTAAAGCAAAGAATGGTACTAAAATCTCATTTTAAATGGAGCATAAACACCAACAAATCACCTTTTCTTAGTAGCTTTTACTCACCTGCTGTAGGTCAAATTCATGAAAAATTACAGTTAAATCTTGGTAGCTATGATGCCTAAATGAATATTACGTGTTCGCGCTGCCAGAAATGCTGGAGGCTAAGCTGGTGGTGTACGAGGAGCAACAGAGGACACTTCAAGCAGACCTGGAGCAGTTCACCAAGAGGGCAGCTTCCCAGGTTAGAGGTCCATTCTCATTCCTAAAACCTCCTTTCCGTGTGCGTTTGACAGAACGTGCTCACTGTCGGTGCCTTTGTGCTCCTTCTGACCGCAGGCCAGTGAGTCGGGCAGCGCCGACGACACCCAGAGCCAGGTGCTGGAATGGCAGGAGATGGTGGCCGAGGCGGTCAGCGCCAGAGACCGAGCCAGGGAGGAGAAGGCTGCCATGGCGCTCCGCATTAGCCACATGGAGGAGGAAAGAGAGGGTAAGATCACTGCTGGAGGGTGAGACACACTCATGTAGATGGGAAATGGAGGGAATGAAGCTGGAGCCAAAATGTTAATCAGTGGATCACAGTCAGAATTCAGTGAAAAGCTGAGTAGGGTTCAACTAGTGACTGATAATATGTTCACACAGATGTCCGACACTGTTAGACAAAGCTTTTAAAGTGGCCCATCAGTGTTTCCTGTTTATGTGTTGCGGCTCACCAGAATATCAACATTGACTGCTGCACATTGGTTGTCTATTTTTTTTACTATTTAAAATGTCTAAAATCTTCTATTGCCGTCTGTTTTTATATTGTCGTAGACTCACACCCCATTCTCTCTCTCTGTATTAAAATATGCACAGGATATTGGCTTTTTTCCGCAGAACACATCTACAGCTATGCATCTTTTGAGGAGAAGGCTGCATTTTCTGCTGTCACACATGTGTGAAGCCTTTCCACAAAATACTAAAGCATAACAAAACCCTGGCATCACTCCTTCTTTTTTTATGACCTTTCCCCATATTTAATTACAAGCTCATAAATCTAAGATTGCTTTAAAAAACTTTCTACCATTAATATGTTGTGCTTATGTCAAGAAACACAGAGTTGCCAATTTATTATGTGCATCTAGCAGAAACAATGCAACAAATCAGGCCTTCTTGAAGGATGTAATATTCATTTCTTATTGAAGCAGTTTTAGACCTCAAGATTCAGCTTTTTGAGCATCGATAGCCTGTCGTTTTTGCTGCTGTTGCAGATACAGAGGTATTTCTAATCTTTACCCCATGAGCTGATAACTAAATGTAAATTTCAGTTCCTTTTGTGACCATTTATGTTTTTTTTGTACCAACTTCCCACCATTGGCTGCAGCACTGTCAAACTCTTTAGCAGAGAGAGATTCACAGTTTGTGTTTTACTGTTTGCCACATGTCCTCTGTTGTCTGACTGAACATTGCTTTCTTTATTTTTCCCCTGTCCTCACCGTTGTCATTGGGGAGATTTGGTTTACTCTGTGCTGCCTCCCATCTCGTGGACCTCCGTTACCCCCTACTCTCCCTCTCCAGCCCCTGCTCCAGGGATGGGAGCAGCCACACAGAACAGTTTCCCATCAGTTTTGTGCATGCAGGCTCCTCCAAATCTCCAGTGCAGCTCCTGCTCGCTGTACTGCCAGCAGTTCCCCTGAACTTTTGCCTTTTCGCTGGGGTGAGCTGCCGGCAGTACAGTAGCAGGATGCACTATAGAGTCTGCCATTTTGTTTCTCCGTTCTTCCCCTCTCCTGTGTTGGTCTCCTTTTCCATTCCTTTACCCCTTTTCTTTTCCTTTCTCCTCCTGTTTCTTCTTTCTGTCCTTTGATTTCAGGTGTGGCCATGCTGAAATAATTTAGAACACACCACCAACAATAATATCCTGGTATCAAATATAATCAAACACTGCTGTCTTTGTTTTGTTGTGGGATAATTCTGGGAAAAGGACTAATGTGCATAACTCTTCAAAGGTTTTAGACAGGATTTCTTCATGTGGCATCGACTGCTACACACCTATCTTTGTTTATGGACTAATGGTCAGAGAGGGTGCATGAAAGGTAATTCACAAAACAATCTTTTATAATTAAATAGGGATGGTTTTGTTAGTAGAGAAGCCAATTTACTGATGCCATACCAGAAAAAAAAATAGAGTGCTGTCATGTTAAACATGTTGTTTTTCACATTATTACAACATACAAACTTTTAACAATTTTCTTGTTATAATAGCATAGTATTTATTATATTCATGTTATACTGTGATTACTTACATCGTGTTAATGCTTAGAATAGATACATTAAGCAAAATAAAACATTTACATGACTGTTACATCAAGGATTTCAACATGGCCAGATTCTTTAGGTTTTCCACTGCAGGAACTTGGAGGTGAATTTAGGTTGGTCTGAGCCTTTCTTCCTATTTGAACAGAAAGAACTGCCCCTCCAGAACCTCTTTTAGGGCTGTTTTCAGGGGAGGATTAAGTAGCTACTTTAGGGTACGTGCATCTGAGCAGCCGTGAAAAGCTGCTGTGCCGTCGAAGCTTTTGAATCATTCAAGGCAACGCAAACAGAAAGGTTAAAAGGGCTTATTTCAGGGGTTGCTCCTGTAAAATTCATACCACCTCGAGTGAAGTTTCTGTAGTGAAAAGCTGATTAGCTAACATGATGGATGACACTGTGATGAATCGTGCATTCAGTGCATCTCCAGCTGATCAGTTAGCAGTGATGCTAGACAATCTTTAAGAGACTTCTTCCTTCTTTTTACAGCCCTATGCAGTTTTACACCTTTTTTTGTATATACATACCACATCCACCGTGTTCAGTAACATCAGAATCTCACCATTTCTCAACCCAAGCATGATGTAGAACTTAATCAAATTGTGCAAATGAGGCACATTATTCAATTTATCGTTTCTATGCACCGTTTCTTCATTCACACCTGAATTTTATCTTATAACAGTGTAAGTTATTACATTATTGTTAAAGTTTGCATTGCTATAAGAAGAAAAATTTCTTATGACGTGATAAGTTTGTATGTCTTCATAAAGTGAAAATGTCCTCTTAAAATGTGAAAAAAAATATCATGTTATGCAGTTTCTTTTTCTGGTGTGGTAGCAACATGTTTCCAAGCATTACTTGAGCTAGGTATGTTTTTGAAAAGTTGTATGCACATGTTGTAGGTTATGACTTAAGGATCAGGATTTAAAAGGAAAGATAAAGTTTGTTTTTTGAGATTCATGTGAGAGCTTGGTGCCAGTATATGCACCATGTGTGTATCTATTTAATCCTTGATTGCCCTGTTAAATTATAATCATTACTCTGGGCATCTTGTTATTTTATAAAGCAAACTAATGCACAAAATATATTCCTCATTAATTCAAGTTAAGTAAAGCCAAAGTCATGTTCAAAGTGAGATGGCTCATGGCCCCTCTTACATTAATTTTGCCTGTTGGTTTTGATTATCAGTGTGTGCCACTGGCTGTTAAATTACTGAATCAGTGAAGTGGAGTTGACATTAATGAACTTCATGTGAATAATGAGTTTCTAAAGCTTCACGAATCGGCTCAAAAACCTCATAGTAATTAGCACATTTTATGAAAGGCGACTGCGGTTAATTTCTCGCCACAGTTTTATCGAGCATTGTGTCTCACTTCGCTACGTTTTCTTCTGGTGGTGACGGAAGTCTTTTTTTTTTTTTTTTACTTTTTTGTACTAATCCCTCATTCCCACCGGTGTAATTTTGGTAATTTCTACAGGACAAATATAGTCTAACTTTCTTTTGCTGTTAATGCTGTCTTTCTATAACATATTGTCTTGTATGATATACATGTTGCTGTGATGTTGCTTTTAGGGGACAGAAGCATGAACACTGTTTTATGGTGTCCAAATTAGAGCCGATCAGTTCGCCAACATTAAAGCTTCTTTGTCTTTGCTGCTACTGCCCTAAACCTCAGACAAGGGCTTCAAGAACTCATCTCTGTTACAGTGTCCATTATATTTGGGGCTGTAGTGAACAAAGCAAAATCTTTGTTGACTGAAACCATACTGTGACTGAAAGGAAGGAAAGTGCACACATTATCTGTAGATAAACTAAACTGCCAACAGTATACCGAGTCCACTCCAACTACTGATCCTCAAAGAAAGAGTCGTTGAACCTGTGTTTTTACAATGAAATGATATTATACAGACTTGGAGCAGATCAATGTGAACCTGCCCACATTCATTTGGTTTCTGATAATAGAACTGTATCAACTGGTGATTCCAGCACAAGAACTATTGGGAAAAATCATGTAGACTAGATAGTTGCTGTTCTTAGATGTTGTGTTATGCTGATGTTGAGCTCTGATGTACAAATTGCAGTTGTCAGACCTTTTTTGCCATTTGTTTCAACAAATTGCAGCCACAAAACTGACTTTTTGATATGATATGACGAGCCGAATGTTAGGATCGGTTCATATCGGGACGTCGGACAAACTGACAAGACACGAATAGCGATCGTCCGACAGGGTCGATGGGAGTGGAGTCCAAATATTTGGATCTCAAAATAAATATTCAGATACCACCATCACGACCGAATATTCAGACACTCGGATATTCGGGTCTAGCCCTAATGATAACATTACCAACCAACAAATGGACCACTTGACTTGGACACTGCAGCCCTAAATATAATACAGAGAACCATAGCCATTTCACAGAAGGACAGATAGATCGAAGAGCAACAATATTAGTTTTTGACTTTGAAGTTTAATTTGATTTACATTACTAATTTTGGGGAAAATCCATGTTGAAAATATGATTTTACTTAATGAAAATATGATTAAGCTGTTTGGTTTAAAGGATCGAATATTAAACGCTTCTGCTTCATTGATTTTTTTTGTCCATACACATTAAGAAAACCAGCAAGTTTTACTAATTACAGCTGAAGACTAACTGTTTGGCTTCACCAATAATATGCATGTGTCTCCTATTCCTATATCCTCCATATATAACTTCTGCTGCTGTAGTCAGTGTCAGTGAAATAAACAGAATTGGGCCGACTGTAGAATCAGCATGTTGGTGTAGATGGTTGCAGACAGTCCTGATTTATATTCTACATGATATGCATTATAGTCCTTCTTTGCTTCACCCTGCTTCATACACCTGCTACACCCACGCTGACCACTGCTTAAGCACTCCTTTTCTTTTTCTGCCCCACCCTTTGCTTCAAGCTGCCCCTTCCTCCCTCCTCCCTCCCCTACACGCCAAAAATCAGCCTGTCGGTCACAAAACAGATGGGAACATGTTTTGTTCTAATCAGTTTGACATTGCCCTGCTTGCATCCTGTGCTTCTAAATCATAAAACGATCCAAGCAAAAACACGGAGAATCCCCGTGAGATCTGCACCTGTCTGGTGTTCCTCGAAGCGTCTGTCTGAAGACGCGGCGATAAAACATTGGCTTTAAATGTGACTCATGAAAAATGGGCTCTCTCCTTCCTCCCACAGCCACTTTCACTTGCTGTCTCCCACATGTTTGAATGCTATTTTCCTTTGCAATGCAAATTAGGTGTGCATGGCTCTGACCAGAATGTTGCTTTAAAGTGTCTCTCAGGTCCACGTATCTTTATGCAAATACACAAAAACATACAGAACCTGGAGTTTGAGTAACGCTCTGTTTCTCCGTCCTTGATTCTCTTAGTCTCCACACTTCTCTTGAGTCTCACTTCTCTCTTGTTGCCTGCACTGTTGGATTAAACTGTTTTCTATGTATAAAAGCATATATTTATGGTGTAAAAAAGTGCCTCTTCATCTCCACCAGCACCATTTGTGCCATCATGCTTCTTATCTCCTCTCCATCTCTGTCATCCTGTCTTCAAAAAATATCTTCTGCTACTCTGCCATAAATCTGTCCAATCCACTTCATGCCCACCTCCCATCCATAAATACATCCTCAATCCTTCCCAATTCCCTGTGGCACAAAACTGATTGAGGATGACTGGTTCTTTCCTGGCTGCTCCGATCCAGCACTGGCCACTCGGCAGCAGGAGTTGGAGGAGGAGTTGGCTCAATCTCGGGGGCTCGGCCATCACAGGGCCAAGAAGCTGGCAGCTCCGGCCCAGCGGAGCCTGCAGGTAGGTGGACATCACTGTGGCTGAGCCGTGGTTATACCAGCATGCCTCCAGACTTTTGTGATGTGTTGTTATTTTTATAAAACCAGTTTAGGCAAAAGAAGACTGCAGAACTTCACTTTAACCAAACAGATAGTGTTTGCAACATTTTGGTCCATGAAGAACTCCAGTTCAATTCAAATCATGTATCAAACTTGTGTCAAATTAAGTTTACCGTCACCTAAACAAAACAACCTAATAAGAACTTAACAGTCAGGTGTTCCTATCACTGGATTTTGTATCATTGACAAGCTCCTCCAGTTGTCATATACTATATGCAATAATTTCAACATAAAAACTGTGAAACTGAAAAGTTTTTGGCAACAAAAAGCAACCAGGCTTCTCTTTTAGGTTCTTATCCCTTTAAAGGTTACTCATTGAAATACTTTTAAATTAAAAATTTCAACCCTAGAGTGTTATTGGAGAGCATAAGACTTTTTTTGCTTTTGTGATGTTTTTCAAAAGTTTAAATTTTCATGTGAAAAATCAAGGTCAGTGAAGTGACCATATATGGTTTGTTGCCCGTTAGCGGTTAAAAAAAACATTCCAAGAACTGTATATATCATCCCTGGTACAACCACTCAACTGTAAAATGTGTGAATTTCGTCAACTAATCATGGTTATTTTTGACATTTTGACCACAAATATGGTAAGACTGAGCTGCAAGTCCGTCTTTTCCCAACTTCGTAGAAAAGAGAAAGTTTGATACATTCACTGATTGGCTGGGTGAAAACCACATGCTTTTCGACCTCTCTGAGAGGTAGGAGCAAAAACATAATTAACATGTGCCGTTACCGATATGATCACTTGCCTGTTGAAGGTTTAAAGATGTTTCACTAAGAGATTTCTTCAGTTCTCAGCCTCTTGGATGAGATGTGAAACATCTATAGAGAACTCCAATTGCTTTTCTTCTGAAGTGTCTGCAATTAGTATGACCTGCACGAAATACAATCTACACAGACTTTTTGGATACTGTTCCACAGCCAGGTTGAACACAACTTGATAAAACCTAATGATTGATTGAATTAATTTGTGTCCTTCTGCATAGACTTACAGTACAGCTACCAACTATTACAAGAATTCGAAGATGCGTATCGAAAATAGTACTTTCAAAGCTTTTCATTCCTTCTCTTGGGGAAGGAATAAACCCTTACTCCAATAACTGCTGATATTTTCCACCTAAATACAAATGTTAAAAGTGAAAGATCAAATGGAATTTAAGCCTTTTAGAAGGAGGACTCAGAAAGTTTATTTAATCGTGACAAAGCTCTACAAGCTACTTCTGAGAGGGGACACTTACTGAAGAAATACTTGAGTATTTTGCAGAATATACCGGGCTTTGCAAAAGTTCTGTTACACTTGTTGAGACATTCACGAAAATAAACACAAAGATTTTTTGGTGCAATAAGATAAAACTTTTGGGTGGCCAAATTTCTGATTACTATTATCATTAACACATATATTGAAATATTTGGAAAATAAAAAATTATCTTATTGCACCAAAAATTCTTTGTGTTCAGTTTGCTTGCATTTTGCAACTGTAACAGAACTTTTTCAAAGCCCGGTATTTACTTGTTGCCTTTATGAAAGCTGAGAAGATGGATACCTCTTTCATATTAATAATTAAACTTTATTTGGCTGCTGAGAAAATCACAATCAAGGCTTCTTAAGCTTTGATTATCTTCACTTGTGGACAGCTACACCACAGCCACTTAGTTTTAGATATTTTATTACTTTCTAGTCTGTGGCAGTAGCTTGTATGTAAATATTTTACACATCCACACTGCTACCTAGCATGCACACTATTGGTCTTTTGGGCTGATTGCAGATGTGTGCAGAGAGGTCTGAAGTTATCCTGTTGTTTTTGATGATCTGCCTTGTTAGATGTTGAGCTGTGACATACAAGCTGCTGTTTGCAAAGTTCACACTCTACTTTTCGTCCGTCTATCTGAACAAAAAGCAGAAACGATGACTTGTTTGACTTGGAGTCGGTTAGTTTGCTGACTCAAGATAAATATTAGTTGGACCCAGCAGTTAGCATTAGGTTGGGAATGCAGAGGTGTTCACAGATGGTTTCATTTTACTCCCATATGTGTAGAGTGTTTTTTCTTTTTTTAAGAGAATGAATACTTTAGATTTAGATTTTTTGTTATTGCATATTTCAAAGACCCAACTAGGAATAAGAGTTGAAAATTAGCAGTTGCTGTAAACTCTCCATGCAGTACGTCAGCTTCAGAATCCTGTATTGAAGATATACTAACTTGCAGATACGCTGTTTAATGAAACGAATTGAAATTCAATCCTGGAAAGCTGTTGAGTATGAACATGCTGAACGCATATCAACCAACTAATTGAGCAGCTGACCTGAATAATACACAGCCAGGGCTTGAGCTGGAAGCTTGAGTAGAAACAGGTAAAACATGCTGACCTGGCTTTGTTCAAAGAGAAACCCTCTGCCTACCGGAACAGACATGTGCAATGCAAGAGGCGGTGCTTTAAATGTTAAATGATGCCTCTCAAAAGGTTATATTTCCCTACTATGACAAAATTTCTCCCACTTGCAGGAGGACTTTGAGTTTGACGGCCAGGCCTCATTCCAGGACCCTCGGAGCACCTCGGAGAGCACGACCCCGATGGAGGGCGAGAACATGGGAGGTTGGTGGCCCGAGTACAGTACTCCTGATACAGGTGTGAGACCCGCTGGACAGTTTACACTGGCATGCACACAGTCATCTGCACACTACTTTGGGAAACTTGAGCTTTCTTTGGGTTATTTTGTCGTTTTCACCATAACACTCCAAACTTATTTTTATTGAGTGTTGGATTGTGGCTGTTGGTTGGTTTTGTCTTATTTTGGTTTCATCTAACCTGCCAGTATTCTGGATGTCAGACCTGGGTTATCTATATTCTGTTATTTATGTACTATAAGGATTAGCTTGGTTCAGCTTGCTGTCATTATAACGTGGGTTGAAATGTTGCAAGCTAAATTTAAGCTCATCCCCAATGTATTTAAAACAACTCTGGGACAATTGACACAATCCTAAGAGCTATACGTTCATATTTTGCTCATCACATTCATCAGTTTACAGTGTTTCTTTTGGACATGTGCATGCTGGTTGAGCTGGCTAGTGTTTGTTGGGATTCGTCCCCTGAATGCACTGAACTCTTGTGAGATCATATAAACGTAGGTGGCAAGATGCTGTCCATCCGTGGTAAGTTTTGTTTTATTTTTATTTTTCATTTTTTTGCATGCTCTGCTCCGTTTTCTTCTTTTCCTCTCACCCTCACTTGAAAAACCATAAAGTACACCGGAAATGATCTTGAAATAAAGCACAAAAAATACACAAAAATAGGAATTATAATAATGGAGTGTGTTTTTAAAGGTAAACTGGTGTAATTTTTGGTTGTTTGTGACTAAACTTTGAACCTTTTGAATTTTATTTTAAACCTTGTCTTTCAATTAGTTTGTCTGCCTTTTAATTAGTTCATGCTCATAAGAGATTTCAGACTTTACTTTGTGTGACTGTGGCCTTCCACTGATTCAACTTCGATTTTAGTGGTAATATGTTTTAAAGCAATTTGTTAAAATTTCAGATAAACAGCTGCAAACCTACAATTACCTTATTCATTAGCCTATAATATAAAGATTCTCAAATTACCTTTAAACTTTTGGAAGGCCTTGGATTTTTAAACATCTGTTCAGGAATTGATTTCATGGTAAACTTAACTGGCAGAATTAAATACAAAAACAGCAGAGCTGTGACCTGTTGTGGTTAATTGCTCCTCTCCTTAGTGGCCTTTTTATGACTAATGTTTGTTTGTTCATGTCATGTGATATCCCCAGTGCTTATTCTCTTTCCTGATTGTTCCAGATGGTTTGCGTTCTGTTGTGGAGGAGCTGGAGCTGGAGCGAAACCAACTGCAGGAGCAGATACTGAGTCTGGAAGAGCGCTGCCAAGACCTGGAGGATCGTCTGCAGCTGCAAGCACGCATAGAGACGTTACAGGTAATGTACAAAACTACAGTATGCAGTAGCTCCAGGGTAAACTCAAATCAGCATTTATCTTCCTAAATATAGTCGTACACAAATGTAACTTACCTACTGATGAGTAAACGATGAGTGAATTGCATGTTTTCCCCCCGAAGGACTGGGATTTTGTAACAAACCCTTCTAACACAGGTGACGTTTGATGTAGATGAAGATGAGCAGCCATGTTGGGTCCCTCAGGTGTGTTGGGTCGCTCATGTATGTGTGCGCTGGAGGGCACCTCTGGCGGTGACGGCTAATGGTGTGGTGTGCTCGTTTAACCTCAAACAAAAAGCAGTGTTGTCGCAGACTCACTGGGTGTCCTAAATCACTGATGATCTTTCTAACTGTTAAAAATGGTGAATATTAAAGTTCACTTTTCTCTCATTGCTGGTAAAAATACACAACAGTGATAACTCGTCTCCTTTGATGCCGTTCTCCAGCGGGTCTGCTGTCATCCACGTCTGTGTGCGGTGCAAATGCTTTGATCAAACCATTTTAAGGTTTTAATCTTAGCATATTGATGTTTCTTTTTCTGCCACTACAGAACGAGTCAGAGAAACTGCAAAGCCAACTCGCTAGTGCCAGAAGTCAACAGAGCAGAGAGGCAGAGAAGCATCAGCTGCTGGTTAGCAGCCTGAACGAGCAGCTAAAAGGGTGAGTGACTAATTCACAGTCAATTCCTTTATTTTTCTGCATGAAACGGCACCAAAACTCTGCCTCAACATCTGCGAATTGCAAAATAATTTAAAACCCGCTTTCTGTGAAGGTTCATGTTCTGGTTTGTAGAATGTATGTGGAATGTATCTAGAAATGGAAAAATCACGATGTAATGCTTTAACTCCTGATTGCGATGTGCGATCTAAAAGTTCAGAGTCTGCATCTTTAATAAGCAAAAATCACACCTGATTTGAATTGGCTGCTGGCCCCTTCAAAGTATTCTCCTTGTGCATTGACACACTGCTCCAAGTGCTCTTGCAGCCCTTGTGATGCTCACTGGAAGTCCCTTCCTGGCCACTTGCAAGTGTGCATTTTACCGTGGACCTCAGACATCATACTCTGTGTCAAACTGACCCTAACATTCTGTGGAAGATCATCACTGCTGCAGGTTTTGACCCATAGATCAAACCATAGACCAACAGTGAAATAGCTGCAGTATCCAAAGTGGCATTGGGTTAGGAGCACCATGAACATGCTCATTATTTTTGTCAACATTCACATGCTTGTGCTCCGTGAATTCGTCCCCAAGAGTCCAACTGTTCACACCAAATTCTACTGTAACATCCAGCATTTAGCACAAATGACCTGAACTGTGGCACGTACCTTCATGCCAACAGGTCCACTCACAGTGCTTTAAAAATACACACATTTTTGGTTGCTCCTTGTGAGTGAAAAAAGTCAAACTCTCAAAATGAGGATCTTGAAGTCAGCATGTCTTTATTCAGGCAGTGCACAGAATCTCACACAACAGCAGGTCACGGGAGAGGAGCTCCCTGAACAAGAGGAATGACAGTATTTATAAGCTTGTTCTGACATGGGAAGATGGCTCTAAACTCTGTCTTATCTGGTGTAGAGATGTAACTCTCTCTTCAAGGCCACATGCACACATTCCTTTTAGGTAATACAATTGATAATATTTTTCCTTCATCCCTTCATGATCTTCCCCAAAGTTAAATTTAAGTTGAAAGTTGCTGTTTTGACACAGCTTGAAAACGTCCCTGACGGTCTTTGAAGAGCTTATAGAGTCGGTAGAATAGGATATGTGACTGCACAAAGAGACTCATTTGGAGGAGATGCTGGCCAAATTTAAATCTGGTGTAGTTTATGGTGCTTTTTAACTTTATAGTTGCTACCTTGTTGATTTACAGGGTGGGCCATAAGTTTCTATAAATTGGAAAAATAAACATTTTATGTTGGACAATCATTTTTATTTATATAACGTGCTCTATATGATTACCATTGTTTTGAAAACACATATTAATACGTGTTTTCCACTGTTGATGAACTTGCATCAGCACAGTTTAAGTTCTGCTTGTAATGGCATTGGTGATACGTTCCTAGAGATGATTTATGTCTCATGTCCTCACCTGATACACCATGACCTTCAAGTGCCCCCAAAGATGGCGTCAAACGCATCTTCTAGGGTATCTGAAACATAATATATGATATACATTATACATTTTCTTTTGTATGGAAACTCATGGCCCACCCTGTAGATGTGTCGCAAGTATAGAAATCAGACTGGGGATGGTGAAGAGACAAAAGAAACAAGGACAGGGAAAGAAAGAAGGATGTGAGGTGCAACAAAGACTGAGATCAACACAGGACACAATTACGCAATGTGGAATGCGCTTCAGTTTTGAGACCGCCAAAAACACTGAACAAACGATGGCAATGACTTGCATGAGAAGACGCAAAAACCTAACATGACGCGTGTCTGATCACTGCTCTGCTACAGCAATACCAAAATTTCTTGGCCGTCCTCAGTATTTCTTTACGCAGATCTTCGCCAGTTCTTGAAATGTCACCATCAAAACAATCTGTACCGTCATTTTCAGCCAATAAATATCAAAACCACCAAATTCTGTTTGATCAGAAAACTGGTGCATGTGAAAGGAGGCATATTTGGGTTATTTTTATTACTGGTATGTGAGTTGATTTTAATGTGCCAAACCATTAGACCACCACGAAATGAAATGTTGGGTCAGATGTTGTTCAGTCACATTTTATTTTGCAAACACAGTATCACAATGGCAGCATTTATTACTGGAATGATTCAAGTTTTTAGCAAAGCCCTGTTCAGGAGCTCAGTTTGAGTCTGTCCAATTTATCTAAATTTGAGTCAGAAATACGGTGTTTTAATAAATGATAGATAAAAAGACATATTTCACTTTCATGGGTTGAGGCCTATAGAATATCGGACCTGTTATGCTGTGATCACAGGTTCTACACCATAAGTAAGGGGAAAATGTTAATTGATTATTTATAATCATACAGTAACTCGCACAACTCGTGTCTATCTTCATGTCATGACTGCAAATAACTTGAATGGGATAAAAATCGCTCTGAGAACAAACTAACATGATGTAAACTGATGTTTTTTTAACTTTAATTTCAAAATGTCAGATTAATTTGCTATAAGTGATTGTATTTTTTTCCCCCTTCAGGCTGAGTGACACGCAGGAGTGCCTGGAGAGCTCCCTCATTGAGAAGGAGAACACGTTGGCCAAGACATCAGAGAAGCTCGAACTTATCAGCAGCCTTCGAGAGTCACTGAGTGAAAAAGAGACGCAGTACAGAGAGCTTTCTGAGAAGCTCCTTCAAACTGAGCACAATGTAAGAGCTGTGGCTCCTTTTTTTGTTTTGAAAAGATTTTTCATTATGCAATAATGCAGTCGTGGGTCATTTTGTTGTTTGTTTTTCTTACTTTCAGCTCGAGAACACTTCCAAAAAGTGCAACAGCTCGGAGAAACAGTGCTCTGAGTTGAAAACAGAAGTCGGCGACCTCACACAGAAGCTGAGTGTGCTGAAGGAGAAGGTGGGCTTTCGCAGAATTAAACTAGATTGCGTGGAATAGTTTGCACAATTCACATATTTAGTAAAGCAGAAATTGCCATTTCAGCATTGTTCATTATTCATTCATTTGGTCAAAACATGTAACCACTGTTGAACATATGGAACATAAGCACTGTTCATAATCAAATCTGAATTTGAAGCAGTTTCTGGGCCTTTTTGTAGACTTTCAAAGCTACGTTTAGCACGGTGAGATAACTTGAGTGGTATACAGAGGTGTGTAAAAAATGTAGAGTTCATGGAGGTTGAAAAAATGTTAATAGCAAAAATATTTATGGCATGAGGAGCCCCATTTTTTTTCAATATTGATAGCACTTCCAGGCTCGAAAAATATGTTCTACTTTATTTTTAAAACAAATAATCAAAGAAATTCAACTTTGTTTTTGCCTTTTTAAGATACATGTCATATTCACACTATTGTTTGTGATTCTGTTCAGAAGACATTTTTGAGTTCTCTACTTCTAGCCATGATAGTGGTGTTTAACCCCTTAAGCTTCAGTGTACCGCCGGTGGTACACTTACTAATTTGCATAGGAATTTCAAGAATGTCCGACGGCTGCAAACACGATTATACAAACACTATACGCCAATGGAAAGCTTAGATTCTCATGAATCCGCCGGTATAAACCACTTTCAGATGCGATTACTACAGCGGGTGAGAAAAACACATTTGTCCGACAAAAACGAATATTCATCCATCCGTTCTCTATACACGGCTTCAACGCACACAGCGCGACTCACATTTCCGGGTTTATTATTACACACAAAAAAAGATTCCACAAAAAACGGCCATAATCCAACCTTTTACATCCAGATGACACAAGCCAGTAAACTATTTTGTCCAAAACATGTCCTGAAGTCGGTATAAAATCCCCGAATCGGTCGTTATCAAGGAAATGCACCTCCCGATGCGCGTCCAATATTCCCCGTATTTTTCGTAATTTCTTTCATTTAAAAATAGAATATTAGCGATTTTTTTGTACTGAAAACGGCTGGAATTGACTGAAGCTTAAAGGGTTAAATAGCTGTATGGACCTTTAAATTGCAGTGAAAAATGAGCACACAATGAGTAAAAATGTGACCAAAGCAAAAAAAAAGAAAAAAGATTGAAGCAAAAACTACTTGGAGTTTATAGAATTAAACAGAATAGTGGGATGATAAAAGAAACTAAGAGCTACAAAACCATAAGTTATTTAACATTATCTTTTGAGAAACTAGACGAGCCCTCAGTAGAGGGCAGAACCATGCCCATGCATGATACTCTGTATCAATTTTGACCATCCTACGTATATCCCTTCCTACTTGATCTGCTGACCTCTGAATCCACAACTGAGCAGGGGACCTTAGACCGATCTTCAGTGCCAAGTTTGATTATCCTGACTTCAGCACTTGCAGAGATATCTGACCGGACATACCCACATACATACTTACCCAGCCAGATACCGAAGCGAATGCAGTAACCCCGCTGATGTACGTCAGGCGTGGTTAACTATCATTAAAACACATATGAAAGCCTCCAAACAGTCTTGCAGATGACAGCGCTCTTCCTGAAGAAGCATATTGGCGATAATTTCATCCAGATTTGAGCAGATTTCTATCAAACAGAGAAAAAAATTGCCCAGAAACTACTTGGGGTTCTGATAGTAAACATCTGTCTTTACAATTTCAGTCATTTTATGGTAATGCCATCATTCAATGTAGTTTTTATTTAGTTTTTAATAAATAGACAATAGATAATACTCTGATTTTTCCTTGTTGAGAACTGGATGTTTAATTGTGTTTTTTTTATCTCATAATTTTTAGACACAAAAACAAGAAGTCACAATTGAAACGTTGCAAACTGAGCTGGATCAGACTAACGAGGAGCTGGACAAACTGAACAGTGCCCACTTGGAAGAACGAGCTCAGCTCATCCACGACCTTCAGAGCTGCGAGCGGGAAATTGATAGTCTTAAAGATGTTCTGGCAGAAAAGGACAAGGAGATATCTGTCCTGGCTGGGAACATGGCTGAGTATGCAGAACAGGTCACCGTGCTAAAGCAGGAGATCAAAGTCAAAGAAGAGAGTCTGGTCCAGGTAGAAAACGCTCTGAGTAAAGCAGAGCGGGAGGCCATGATTATCAGAGACTCACAGAATTCAGACCAGCAGGCCCTGAACTCTAAGATCACAGAGCTGGTCGGGAAGCTCAAGGACACTGAGATGGAGTTAGCGAAGGCCACAGAAGAAAGAGAGTCTAAAGGGACTGAGGTGGAACATCTGATAAAGCAGACCGAGGAGGATATGAAAACTGTTCAGGAGCTGCGAGGGGAGATTCAGAAACAGACTGTGAGCCATCGTAATCATCTTTCTGAATGTGAAACACACATCACTTCACTGAAAGAACAGCTGACGTTATCTGCACAAAAGCTCCAGGAGTCGGAGGCACTGGTTTCACAGCTCAAGGACAAAAATACCAGCAACGAGAAACTGCAGCAGGAGCTTAATGATAAAGAAGAAACTTATGAAAAAGAGCTGAAATCCTTCAAGGAGGAACAAAACAAGCTTTTAGCACAAGTGGAAAAATCTAATAGTGAAGTCCAAACACTGTCTAAACAATTAGAGGAGCAAGCAGAGAATGAGGAACATGTCAAAAAGACAATGCAGGAGAAACTGGAAACCATAGCGTCACTGGAAAATACGCTAAAGGACGAGAGGCAGAAATTCAACACAGAACTGCAAGACCGGGATGCAGAAAACAAGAAATTGGGTAACGAACTACAAAGCAAATCTGAAAATATCTCCAAACTCAAGAACCTCTTAAAAAACACAAAGGCTGAGAAACAGCAGCTACAAGAAAAGCTTAAAGGGCTAAATGAGGAGTTTGACCTGCAGAAGCAGAATGTAACTGAGCTTAGTGCAAAAGTTTCATCTGCTCTTGAACTCAACAGCAGTCTGGAGAATCAAGTGCATTGCCTTACAAAAGAGAAACAGGGACTGGAAGTGGAAATAACTGAGCGCATGAAAAACATTTCAGAGGTTACGTCAGAGATGGAGTCGCTGCGAGAAAAAATATCTACGTTGGAGACGCAGCATTCAGAAAATAACAAAATCATTCAAGGGCTACAAAAAGATAAAGACGACCTGACTGCTCGAACTGCTGAGTTAAATCGAGTTCTTGAGCAAAGCACACACTCCAACTCGGAGGTCTTGCTCACAAAAACAAATGAATGTAGTAATCTTAATCAGCTGCTCAGGGAGAAGGAGGAAAAGGTGACGCAGCTGCAGGAACAAGTGCAGGGTTTGACTTCTAAGGTAGAGCAGCTGCAGCATGATGTGGCAGAAAAAGAGCAGATCGCTGCTGATCTTCAGACACAAAAAGAAGCCCAACAAAATCAGCAAACGCAACTTCAGGAAACATTGGATCTGCTTCGGGAACAAGAACGCAGTCTGAAGTCTGGGTTGCTGGAAAATGATGCCAAGCTGAAACAGAAGCAGGAGGAGAATCACAGTTTGCAGAGTGAACTGACAAAGCTACAAGCTGAGGCTGCATCACTCAATGAAGAAAACTCACAACTCAGGCGGCAGCTTGTAGAGAGAGAAGAAATGCTGAAAAATACAACAGAGCAGTGTCAAAAACACAAAGATGAGCTGAATGATGCAAACACGACTGTAAAGTCTCTGAGTGACCAAATTAGTGTCATGGAAGAAAACGCCAGAAAGCTTGACAGTGAAGCTGAGCGGCAGCAAACAGAGCTGGCTAGCTTAAACAGCCACGTCCAGGCTCTCGTTGAGGAAAACCGCCAACTTCATGCCGCCTGTGAGTCCAGAGAAAAGGAGCTCTCTCAGCAAACACGGGCTGTATCTGAGCTCGAAGGTCAGCTGAAAGCAATCCACGAACAGAACTCTAGTTTTAGCGTGAAGATAAGCAGCCTGGCAGAAGATAATCAAAGACTACAGGAGGAGTTAGCAACAAGCATTAAATCAGTTTCTGAACTAACCGCTGAGAGAAATCTCCTGCAGGATAAAAATTCAGGCTTTGAAATTCAAATCTCAGAAAGTCAGAAAATAATCAATGGCCTGTTGAAGGAAAAGGAGGATCTAACTGTCGCAGCCGACGAGTTAAGTAAATCCAGCTCTGCAGGTCTGTTAGAGAAAACGAACGAATGTGCTAATTTGTCAAAAACGCTACAAGCGAGAGATGAACAACTTCACAGTTTACAAGAGCAAGTTGAAAGCTTCAAAATGCAAGTTTGTCATCTTAGCACATCCTTGAGTGACAAAGAGCAAACTGTGTCAGAGCAGAGTTCACAGCTATTGCAGCTTCAGGATACAATATTGATGCTACAGGAGCAGGGATCGATTCTGAAGTCAGGGCTAATGGAGAAAGACACCATGTTCCAGCAGAAAGCAGAGGAGTGTAGCGTTTATCAGAATGAAGTCACACTACAAAAAGACCTCGTGTCACAGATGCAGGGTGAGGTAGAGTCACTCCGGCTAGAGTGCTCCAAGGCAAAACGGCAGATGGAGCAAAAAGAGCAGGCATTAAAAGAAGTAACAAGTGACTTTCAGAGCCACAAAGATGAGCTGAATAAACGAAATGAGTCAGTGATTTCACTCAGCAGCCAGCTCGGGGCCATGAATGAGAATGCTGCAGAAATGGAGGCTGAAATTGCCAACCTAAAAGCTTCTGTGCAGAAAGTCACTGCAGAAAATCAGCATCTGGTGCAGGAGGATGACCAGAGGAAGGCTGAAATAGTCGATTTTAAAGACAGCATTCAAGCGCTGAATGAGCAGAATACAAAGCTGAAATCTGAGCTGCAAAAAATTGTAACGGAGCTGTCTAAAGCACAGGAACAGGTGTGTGACAGAGAAAACCAACTCAAAATGGCATTTTCAGAAAAGGAGACTCTTAACACAGACATGCAAGGAAAAGAAAATACTCTGAAGCAGCAGGAAAGTTTGATCCAGCAGCTCAACAGTACGATTTCAGATCAGGAGGAGCAGCTGAAGCAAAAAGAAAACGACAATGTGAGTTTACAAAAACAAGTTGTAGAGCTTGAAGATTCTGTCTGTAAACTCAGAGGTCAGGTTGAGAGTCTTACTTCAGAGTCGTACACGCTGAAAAATAGTTTGGATAAAAACGAGCAGTCAAGTCTTGAATATCAAAGTCATTCTTCTGCCGCTGTTGAAAAGTTAAATTCACATCTACAAGCCAAAGAGGGAGAATGTGAGCGCATGAAAGAACAGATTTCACACCTTGAAGAATCTGTCGCAAAGCTCAACAGCAGCCTCCAAGTGCAGATTTCTGAAGTGGAAAATCTCAAAAAGGCCTTGGAAGAAAAAGAAGCGGCGCTTTTGGAGCAGTCAAAGTCTCTTCAGGATGTTCAGAGAAGAGCAGACGAGGCTTCGCTCTTCAAAAGTCAGTTCATGGAAAGCACAGAGCTCGTGTCGCAACTGCAGAATCAAATTCAGTCACTGTCCTCTGGGTCTGAAAATCTCAAAAAGTCTGCAGGTGAAACGCAAAGTGCCTTCAACAACCTTCAAGAGAAGTTCGCCTTCAACTTAGAGGAGCTACAAGATGTGAGAAAGCAGCTCTCCCAAAGGACAGATGAGGTGTCCAGTCTTCGAATGTCATTGGAAGTTTTAAATAGAGAACATGAGACAGCAAAGACCACCATAGAAACACTGAAAAATGAGTTATCTGTGATCCACGACAAACTAGAGAAAACCGAAGTTTTGAACTCCAGTCTGTCGAAGGAAAAAGACGAGGCCTTCGCTTCCCATCAAGCTAGCGTGTCGCTGCTGACCGTCGAAATAGAAAGGCTCAAATCTCAACACCTCCAGGTTGTCGCACAAATGAACGCACTGACAGAAAACCTCGAGCAGAGAGAAATGGCCCTCCATGCAATAAATAGCCAGTACACAGCTCAGGCCAAACACGCTTCGCAGCTCGTTTCAGAAATACAGAAACTAGAAGAGCAGAACAAGAGGCTAAATGAGGAGATTAGTTTGACAAAGGAAGAGCACCAGAAGCTTCTGTCTGCTGTCAGTAGTGAAAAGACGCATCTGCAAGAAGAAGTTAGGAAGCTTCTTGCAGAAAAGGAGGAGCTTCATCTGAGGTGGGCGTCGCAGGGGGAGCTGCAGGTTCAGATGGAGCAGCAGTCCAGCAGCATGAAGGAAATAATGGAGAAAATGGCATCCGAGAAGCAGAGCCTTCAAGCAAAGGTTAGTGCCAAAGACGAAGAACTTTCTCAGTTAAAAGAAAGCGTTCAAATGATAGAGCAAATTCTGCAGGATTCTGAGAGAGAGTGGCTGTTGGTTCTGGACAGGGAAAAGCAGGATAAGAATCTACTTGCAGAACAGTTGAGAAGTGTGGAGTACAAAATGGAATCTAAAGATGTTAAAGTTAATGCTTTGAAAGAGGACTTGGACATTTTGCAGGAGAAATTAGCCGAGGCTTCCTCTGCAATTAGACAGGGCTCTGATCAGCTGAGTGCTAAAGAGTTGGAGGCATCGGCGTCCAGAATTCAATTGGAGACGATGTTAGCTTCTATCCAGGAAAAGGATAATGAGAACCATAATTTGAAGGAAGCTCTGAAAGGTGTGGAAGATGAGTTGCAGAAACTTTTAGCTGACAAAGATTCCTCTGTCGTGCAACAGTCCACATTTGAGGGATCTGCTGCCTTAAATGGAGAAAAATCCTCCTTGCAGGAAAAGATAAAACAGTTACAAGAAAGGCACCAGTCTGAGGTAGATGCTTTGAAAAACAACTTGCAAAAAACACAGAATGTACTTAACGAAGGAGATCGCAGTAATGATGAGAAGATTCAACAAATTTCTCTTTTGCAAGAGACAGTTGAGCATTTACAGACTCAGCTTAGTACAGAATTGGAGAAAATGAAAGAAGCTGCTGCCAAACAATCTTCTTTGCATTTTGAATTGCAAGCAAAAGATGAACAGATCAGCTGTATGAGCCTTCAGATAAGTCAGCAGAAGGAGTTACTTGCTGGACTCAGTCAGCAGTTAAAAGATAAAGATGCATCCATCGCTCAAGTCATAGAGTCTGCCTCCAATGAGAGAATGAAACTCGGTGAGGAGAACAGTTTTCTATTAGCAGAATTAGAGAGCATGAAAAGCTCAGTGAAGAAGCTTGAGGAAGATATTTCAGGCTGTCAAAGTGAAATCGAGACCAAGAATACAGAGAAGCTGAAGCTGATTAAAGAAAAGGATGATCTAAAGAGTGAGTTCGCCAAGGTTTCTAAAGACAAAGATGCCATGAAGAAGAAGCTCCAAGCTGCCCTGGTTGTGAGAAAAGATCTGCTGAAAAGAATAGAAGAATATGAAAACCAAAAAGAAGAAAGTATAAACGACAAAAGTGAGATTTCACTTTTGGCGGATAAGTTAAATGAAGTAACAAATCATGCTCAAGCTGCAGAAAAAGTGTTTGAAGAAAATGTTTCTCTTCTTGAAAAGAAAATTCTAGAGAAAGATGAAGAGATTCTCGAACACAAAACAGAAAAAGAAAGACTTGTAGAGCAACTACAGTCAGATAAGCTAAGACTGGAAGCCACACTAAACGAGAAAGAAGCACATTTGTCTGAAACATTGCAAACACTTGGTGAGAAAGACTCTCTCATTGAGCAGCTGCAGTCCAGTGCTGCTGGGAATGAGGAAGCTTTTGAGCGAGAACGAAACAGTTTGATGCAGAAATTAGAAGAGCTTCAAAATGAAATGAAGACGTGTAAAGATGAGTTAAAAGACAAATCCTCCTCCAGTGCCAGCGCTGTCGATTTGGAAAACGAACTCGCACAGATGAAGCTTGAAAAAGCAACGCTGCAGAAAAAAGCTCAGGCTGCTTTGTTGGCACGCAAAGAAACAATGAAGAAAGCTCAAGAAAACGAGAAAAAATTAGGCCAAGAACTGGCCGAGCTGAAAGACGACTACAAGGCTCTTCTGGAACAGCACTGCCAGCAGACGAACGAGCTCAACGCCGTCCAGTTGAACTTTGATGAGAAGATCAGGGAGCTAGAAGACCTGCATAAAACCTCTTTGTCTTATCTGGACGAACTGGACACTTTGAGGCAGCTCGTTGAAGAGAGGGATAAGACTCTACAAGATCTGAAGATGTCTTTGGCTGAGAAGGAGAGCCAGTGTCATTCTCTTTCCAGCTTGCAAACAGAGCTGGAAACTGTTCAATCCAGATTTGAGAGCGTTTCTCTTGAGATGACAACTAAAGATGAGGCTCTTGTAGTCATGGAGCAAAGAGAAGAAGCTTTGAAATCCAAGCTACAAATGATGGAAAACGTCTTGGAGAAAGCTCAGGCTGAAGTAAAGGAGAAAAAAGAAGAAGTTGAGAGATATCAGGAACAGGCCCAACAAGAGAATCAAGAATTATTGAATAAAATCATCGCTTTGGAAACTCAGGTAAACATCTCCGAGGAACTTAAGCAAGCCAATGAAGAAAAGTATCAGATCCTAATGAAAGAAAAGGAAACCCTTCTGGAGCATAATAATCACATAAAAATGGAACTTGAGGCAGCAGCTGCTTTAGTTTTGCAGAAATCTTCCGAGGTTTCAACCATTCAGAAGACATTAGCAGAAGCACAGCAGCAGCTCCGTGAGGACAAAGATATTCTGACTCAGGAGCTTGAAAGTGCCCAGCTGCACTTCACTGAAACAC
Source organism: Acanthochromis polyacanthus (assembly GCF_021347895.1). Classification (NCBI taxonomy): domain Eukaryota; kingdom Metazoa; phylum Chordata; class Actinopteri; family Pomacentridae; genus Acanthochromis; species Acanthochromis polyacanthus. Next base: position 37,947,470 of record NC_067114.1, on the reverse strand, counting down.
AAAGGAGTTTGGATTCATTGAAGCAGGAAAAGGAAAGCGCCTTCAAACTGATCAATGAACTGAGAGACGAGGTAACAACGCTGAGCAAGCAGCTGAAGGAGAAAGTAAACGAGCAGCTGCACGAGAAGAAACCTGAGATAATCCTCAAGCAGGAGGAAGGCGTCTGTTTTTCTTGCAAATGTGCCGAAAACTTTGAAGCGAAAATGAAGGAGAGAGACGACGCCTTGTTGGTTTCTCAGGCTCAAGTTTCAGAAAAGGAAGAGCTAATTGCTGCACTTGAGCTGCAATTACAGCAGCAAAGTAAAATGCATGAAATTACTGTTGAAAAGATGAAAACAGACGCTAATGAGCTTCAGAAATCTCGAGACGATGTCACCAGAGTGAACGACCAGGATCACCAGAGTAAAATCGCCCTTCTGACTAGGAAACTTCAAGCAGCTTTAGTTTCTAGGAAAGAACTCCTGAAGGAAAATGCTGCCCTCAAAGATGAAGCAGAAAAGCAATCGGCAAGATGTGAAGTGAAAGAAACCGAGTATTTGGCTCTGGAATCATCGGTGTTGAAACTGAAACAACAGAATATGGACTTGGAAAGCTCTGTGTCATCTGTCACCAAAGAGAAAGACAAACTCAGCACTGAGGTGGATCGCGTCCTTAATGATAATCGCAGTCTGTCTGCCGCCTGTGAAAGTTTGAAACTCACCATAGAAAACATCACTCAGCAGAAAAAAGCGTTTTCCTGTCAGCTCGAATCACTTAAAGACTCTCAAACGGACGAGCTGTCCAAGTGGAAGTCGAAGCATGCAGAGCTGAAACAGGAATACGAGTCTCTCTTACAAGCTTATGAAAATGTCAGCAGTGAAATGGACAAGATGAGGCAGCTTTTGGAGGGAGCTAAAAGAGAGAGACAGGAGGCGATTCGGAAAATCCACAAACATGAGACTGAGATGGAGAATCTGGAGAAACAAGCCCGAGAGATGGAGGAAGAAAATGGCAAAATTAAAGAGAGGATGCAGAAATATTCCAAAGAGAAACGCCGGAAGATTGAGGAGCTCGAGGAGGAGCATCAGAAAATTAAACAAGAGCTAACTGAGCTGGATGGAAACCACAAAAAGGCAATGTGTGAGCTCGGTGACAAAAACCAGAGACTAGAGGCTGAGATTTGCCAACTGAACGAGTCTTTAGAGGATCTCGAAGTGAAACTTACTGAGATGCAGGCTGAAAATAGCCAACTGGCAGCAAAGCTTGAAGAGGCTAATAGTTCACTGGAAAAGAGGAGCTTGGAATCAAATACATACACAAACAACATGCAGCTCAAACTTGATGAAGCACTCAGGTTGAATAATTCCCTCACCGCCCAGATCGAGGCACAGAAAACAGAGCTTGGTGCTCAATTAGAAATCAACAAGTTGTTACAAAAGGAGAAGCAAAGTCTGTCTGAGAGAACTGAGAAGATACAGAATGATCATGAATTGCATTTGGGAAAGAAAGATGACGCCATTAAAGAGCTCAATGACATTATTAACAGGAACAGCCAGGACACTATCAGCCTGAATGAGAAGGTGAGAATCTTGGAGGACGACAAATCTCTACTGCAAGAGGAGCTGGAAAATGTTCAAGAGATCTCAGACAAAGTGAAAAATGAAAATGAATATTTGGAAACTGTGATCCTCAAGAACTCTGAAAGAATTGATGAACTGACTGAGTCTATCAACAGTTTGCAAACCCAGAACGCTCAGCTGTCCTCTCAGCTCGCTGCTAGCAAAGAGATGAGTGATCGAGTTCGCCAACAAAAAGAACAGGAACAGCTAAAGTTGGTCAGAGAGTTGGAGGATAAACTGAAGACGGTTCAGAGAGGCAACGAAGGCTCCAAGAATGTGAGGAAAGAGCTGCAGGAGCTGCTCAAGGAAAAGCACCAGGAGATAAATCAGCTGCAGCAAAACTGCATCAGATACCAGGAGCTGATTTTAGATTTGGAGAGCTCTTTGAAGAGTTCGCAGTCAGCCTGCGCACACTTGGAGGTAGATCTGAAGAAAAGTGCTGAGAAAACATCAGCTTTAGAGGGGAGGCGTAAACAAATTGAAGCTGAGCTCATTACGCAGAAGAGTCTCCTACAGGAGGCTGAAGAAAAGATACAAAGTGTTCAATCTGAAAGAGACCAGCTGGCTTTTCAAATATCACAGCAAAATAAACAGTCCACAAAGAAAACAGTACAAAACGTAGAGGAAACACAAAGAAACTCCTACATGGAGAGTCGGTTTGTGTTGCAGCAACAGATCGATGACCTCAAGGACCTAAAAGATCAAGAAACGCAACGAGTTGATGAACTGAGGCAGCAGCTGGACTCTCAGGATTTGCAGATAAATACTCTGAAGAGAGCAGCCGAGACTAATGAAGCAAAGCTGTCTGCTCTGTGTACGACTCCACAAGGGGCCGACGCCACCAGACTGTGGAACGATTTGTACCAAAAGACCTTAAATGAGAAGGATAACCAGCTCCTAGAACAAGGCTTCATGATTAAAAGATTCCTGGAAGATATGAGAGTGAAAGATAAAGAGGTGAATGAACTACGAGTGACCAAATCAAGGCTGGAACGGACGCTGAATGAATACTCTGTTGCTGCTGCGGCTCAACAAAGACAGCTGTTTGTTATGAGTGCAAGCAATGCCGAGCTCAGCGAGACTGCAGAGCTCATGACAGTTCAGGTGAAAGAACTCGGCGCTCAAGTGGAGAGAATAGAACAAGATAAAAACGCGCTGAACCGACAGCTCGCCGACAAAGAAGACACGATCTCCCAAATGCAGCTTCATCTTCAGCAAATGGAGAAGATCAACGCTGACACGGACGCTCAGCTTCTCCTTCTGCAGTCTCAGAATGACAAAACTCGGGCCGACTTTGAGAAGCAGGAGGGAATTTCTCTGCAGCTCAAAACTCTCTTGCAGAGCAAAGACGCTGAGATCTCCTCTCTGCTGTCCTGCAAGGACGGACAGATGTCAGGATATCTGGAGCAGCTCCAGGCCAACTACCGCTCACAGGTGTCAGTTTACGAAGACCGGCTAACTTCTTTACGCTACCAAAGGGAAACGGCCGACAAAGAGCTGAGAGTGCTTGAGGCCAAAGTTAAAAGTCTGCAAATTAAAGCAAACAGATCCATCCAGGAAAAAGAGCAGATGGCAGCTAAGATAGAGTCATTTAAGAACTCGATGGTGTCTTTACAGAGCGAACGGGAGCGATTGATGTCAGAATACAGAATACTGGAAGCAAAGAGCCAGTTGGGGTTAAAGGGAAAAGAGGGCTCCGCTGATGGGGAAGGAGGTGCAGCCAGAGGCCTTAAACATGAAATAAGGAAGCTGTTACATCAGATGGATGATCTCAACTCAGAGAACGCCATGCTCAGGGCTCAGCTGGTCCGCTACAGAGAGGATTTAAATCAGGTTTTATCCCTCAAGGACAACCAGCTGAAGGTGCTGCTGAAGAAGCAGCAGGATGTCATTAAAAACCTGGAAACCCAAAAGGCTGCAGCCGAGAAGCAGCACAGAGAGGCTCGGCTGGAGCTGCAAAAGGAAGAAGAGGGCAGCAGCACATTAAAGACTGAGAACTCTAAACTTAAAACTCAGGTGTCGCAACTGGAAGCTGAAATATCGACTCATAAGAAGGAAAGGGCTTCAACAAATGAGGGCAGAGTGATCACAGACTTGCAGGAAGCCGTGGCAGCCAAAGCAGCCGAATGTAATGACCTCCAGCAGAAGCTTCTTTCTCTGAAAATGTCGTCCGATGAGCTAAAGGACAAAATGCAGCAGCTGGAAAATGAAACTGACAAAAAGCTAGCAGAGGCCGAGGACAAATACAACGGCGAGCTGGACGCCTTCGAACGCGAGGTGCAGCTAATGAGGAACGAGCGAGAGACGGCAGATCAGAGGGTGGCGGGGCTCGCAAAGGAAATACTGGAGATGGAGCAACAGTTATCACAGGCTAAATCACAAAACAAAGACACGAAGGCTCAGAATGAATCCCTGTGCAAAGCCATGGCCGCTCTTCAGAACGACCGAGACCAGCTTATCGAGGACTTCAAGATCCTCAGGAACAGATATGACGAAGAGCTCCGAGAGACTCAGGCAGCCTTGAACAAGATGGAGCGAAGTCTGCAGGATGCCACCTCGGACTTGGCCATGTTGGTCAAAGAGAGGGACATCTTGGTTCATAAACTGAAAGCTGTAGAGAGCAAAGATGTCAACATGGAGCTGAACAAGCTGCTGGACGAGCTGTCGAAGGCTTTGTCAGAAAAGGAGAAAGAACTGAAACAGGTCAGTCTGGAGAATGCCACGTACAGCAGGCAACTGTCAGCGTTCTCCAGATCCATGGCCAGCCTGCAAAACGATCGCGACAGGCTGATGGATGAGCTGGCCGGAGCCAAAAGAGTGTTTGAGTCCAGGCAGGGGTCTGGCCCGGAGACTGCCGATGGCCCAAATGTGGAAAACTCAAAAGGAAGTGGCGTCCAGAATGAGAAGGACGGGCTGGTAAGTCAAGTCATCAGCTGTGATTTGAGTTTGGCTGTTGCTTGCACTCATTTCTCTGCTGTGGTTCTTGTTGCAAACAGCATGCAGGGTCGACGTAGATGGTTTTCATTTTGGTTTTGCATACCATGGCTTCGACTTGCATGGTATTTTTCTGTTGTTGGGCTGCTCTTATGTCTGTGAAATTCTATCATCAATTCTAATTACAGAATTTTCTTGACGAGGACTTTTATTATTTCAGTGATTGATGGCTTTTTTCTTTTTTTTTTGATGTCGTTGCAGGAGATGGATGAAGTACAGCAAACGGTTCACAAAGAAGAAGCAATACATCTGAGGTAAAAGCTTTAACCTTGTTACTCTGGTGTGCTTGTGCATAGTGTTTCCTGTATTCAACTAAACATCTAAGCAGCCACCAGGTTGCTTAACTTTCTGAACACCAAAACACACTGGCAGGTTTGAAACACGTTTTTACAAAAACCCTGAAACCACAACATTTATCACCCAGAAACTGTAAAAACTGAAAAAAACATGTCTGATTTTAAACTGTTCCAACATAGTTAACTGTGTGTGATGTGCAGTTCTGTCAGGAAAATTAACCAAATCTATGTTTAAAAATAGGATGTCATCAAAATGACTTTGTTCCACCTGTTTCATTTTAAAATTTGCAAAAATTAAACCAGTTGTGCTTATGTGAAAAACAAAAGTTCTGCATTTCTCAGCATAACTGGAAAACCATGACTTACTCAGCTGTGACCAACAGTTGTGACAAAAAATCATAGTTTTCAGTTGAACTGCAGGCAGTGAGGGAGGGAGAAGATGGCCAGAGAGACTGAGAAGAAAATTAAACATTAATCACTAAAATAAATGCAGAATGGCTGAATAACAGGAAATAGCAAGTTGTTGGAAGATGCATTCAGCAAGGTGAAATATCTGAAAGTGATGTGCAGAATGGAAACACTGAATATGTAGGTAATGTAAGAATATAAGATATACGTAGTTTGTAGAGCCCCTCTTCTTTTCCCAGTTTGGCAACACCTGGAAGAATGCTCTACATTCTAATTCCATTAATAAAGAATCAAAGAAATGAATCTTTTGCTTTTGTCGTTTGGATGATTCATGACATAACTGTATAAAAGTGCATAGATGACATTTTTAGGTTCTCACTACTTATTTCCATGCAGGTGCATGGTTTTATATTAAAGTACAAAATGAGCCCACAGTGAGTGAAAATCTAACTCGAGCAAAAATGTTTATATTTGACACTAAAGTTTTTCTCTTATGTAGGTCTGAAACTGAGAAGAAGGAGCCTCTACCAGTCAAGGTATGTTCAACTTGGGAAGTGACTTTGTCAGAAGACTGTATGGGATGTTTGGTGGTCATATCTTTGAGAGCTGAAGCTCTACTTTAGAACTAGAAAAACTCAAAAGCCCACTGTTGTGATGCTTAAACTACTCTCAGATGTACATCACTGGATAAAAGCATCTGCTGAATGAAACTGTAGAACTGTAAAAGGACAGTGTGACTTTGTTCTGTTGACTCTTGTCTTATGAAGGCATGACTTCCGTATGTTCATGCAGAAATGATTGTGATGAACTCCTGCTCTTAATGAATTTACTGTTTGTAGATATTCTGCAAACTATAGGTGCTGTCTCTAAACTTTCTGATTTTGTACAAATATCTCCTTGAAGCAGAACCTTTCTCAACAAGTTGTCAGTAGAGTATATTAGAATGTCATGTTTTGGTTTTCTTTACCAGCCTTCAGTGTTTGTTTTTTTAAGATTGTTTCAAATTAGTTTAGATTTCTCACCTAACTGTTTGTGTGTCCAAAAACAATAAGCAATTTTTGATTTTTAATTTTAGCTAGAATCCCAGGTATAGTAAGTCAACAGTTGGGGTTCCTTAATTCCTTTGTTTTGCCTTGTTTTTCCTTCCATGCAGCAGGAAACTGTTGCTCTGGCGGATCAGGCTGGACTGGAGGACATGGTGGGTCGACTGGAGGCCGAGAGGCTGCAGCTTCACAGGAATCTGCAGCGCTGCATGTATGAGATCCAACAGCGAGACCAGTACTTCCAGCAACTAAACGCCAAGGTATGAACCAGCTGAAACAATTCATCTCAGTGTGCAGCTAAACTGAGGAAAGTCCTGGAAAGTTGTTTATATCACTGTAGCTGTTGTGTTCTCAAGTCTTGGGTAAAATAGGACATGATAATGAGTAATAATAGATATTTCTCTCCATAAACAAGTGGTGTAAAATCTAAAAAATATACTCTCCCTGCTCTCTGAAACATTAAGTAAGGATTAGTCCTTCATTTAGTAATGTCAGATCAGCTTGTGTGATGTAGGCAGCTGTTTGGTTAAACAACACAGCTGTAAAGTTAAAGCATTCAATGTTTTTTTACTACTTCAGCCTCTGAAAAATAAGAATGAAAGTGTTTCTTTGAGATGCTGAATCAACATGAATACTTAAATGTGCAAAAAGTCCATTCTGTCCGCTCTAACCGGATGTCTTCCTTCTTCAAACCCCACAGCTGCAGCAGTTGGTGGAGGAGAAAAGTGCTGTGTCAGCTCAGCTGAGGGCCGTCTCCCAAACGCTGAGGGACACTCAGAACCGCTGCCACTGGCTGGAAACACAAGTCCAAAGCCAGGCACAGGTACCACATCGAAGCATGCTGCTCTTCTAGACTGTAGCTGTGTCTGTTCCATTTTTTAATGTTTGTTTCATGTCTGTGCTGCTGCTGAATTCTGTAAAAAACCTTATAGAAGCTGCTTGTGCGTCTTTTCTGTCATTCTTTCTTCTATTTTTGTTGTTTTGGACAGAAAGAAATATAAATGACTTCAAAAAGTTCTCGACCTTATCGGGAAACGAGGGTGTAACACCCAATTAGAGGCTTCACTGTGCACCATAAAACCTGATATGACTGTAAAGAAAAACTTAAATATCTGAAGCAATCAAAGGAAAAATGAGAGGACAGCTTGGAGTTAGCGTGTTGTTGCTTCAGGACACGGGGCAGCAGTTTAAAGATGAATTGTCCTGGAGCAACAGCAGCTCAAAGCCTTTCTCCCCTTTGTTTTATTTGATTGCTTCAGATGTTTGAGTTTTTGTGGATGATGATATAAGAATTTATATTATAGTTACACCCCTTGTTTCCCAGTGAGGGCAAGAATTTTGCAAGTTTTCCTCCTTTGTTTGATTAGTTACACCTCCCAGCATTTCTCCATTCAGATTCATGTGTTTCTGTTCTGTTCTGCTGTTACCTGAGTCCACATAAACTGCATAAAATGTGAATATGTGCTTACCTGTGATGCTGTGTCTCCACCAGCAGGGTTTGGTGTACGCTGAAGTTGCTCCAGGAGCCCCTCAGGAGAAGACCAACGACTCCATGATCGCTGAAACTGCTGAAGCCACTCAGCTCAGAGAAAGGTGAAGACAGCAGCCCTCTGTGGAGTTTTTCACAGGTCTTATACACGCTACCATGTCTGTGTTTTTGTGTGTTCAGGCTGCTAGAGGTGGAGCTCAGTCTGGCTGATGAGAGGTCCAGGAGGGAGGCGGCTGAGGAGGCTCTACGTCTCGCTGAGGACAGAGCGAAGAGGTGACAGTCAAATGTAGTCACTTAACTATAATCTCCCTCTTTCAAACAAACTGCAGAAAGTTTGAAGAGTTCTTCTCTGTTAGCAGTGTTGCCTCCAGTCTGTCCAGAGACGCTCAGAGAGATTTCAGCATCGAGATGGAAACAGAGGAGGAGTGGGAAGCTCTGAGTCTCAACCCAAATCAGCCTCTGATAACACGAAAGGTACACTAATTTAGCACTTAATCACACAGCATGATTGGTTCACATCACCGCTGATTGTAGAATTCTGAGTTTTTCTGACTTTAGCATTGCTCAGCAAGCATTTCCAATATGTTTATCATGAGGCTTTCAGAGTTACGCTTCAGTGCAGAAGTTTCTGAATGATCACATTTTACGACCATTGAGGAGTTCACAATGTGTCTCCTGATGTCTTTACTGCAGGAGCAAAGCACGAGTTTCAAACAGTCATTTAATAGAGCTGAACCCGAATATCTGAATATTCGGTGGTTGTGGTGGTATCCGAATAATAATTTGAGATCACAAGACTCGGATTTTGGTCCTTTTGTTCAATGTATGGCGCTTATACAGGTGTGAGAGAAAAGTCTTTTTTGGTTTCTCTGATGTGTTTCTGGATGTATGGAGACATTGACAATAAAAATCTTCTATTCTGTTCTAAAGTTTTGGAGATTATATCCATGAAGCATTACTGCCACTAAAACAGGACCAATAATAGATGGAGAATAAGTGAGGAGGTTGTGCTGCCACATGTGAAGTCAGTTTACTGACAGATTTTGTCATACAGTGCCGTTCAAACGTTTGGCATCACTTAGAAATGTCTTTATTTTTGAAAGAAAAGCATTTTTTTCAATGACGATAACATTAAATTAATGAGAAAGTCTAGACATTGTTAATGTGGTAAATGACTATTCTAGCTGGAAACAGCTGATTTTTAATGGAATATCTCCATAGGGGCACAGAGGAACATTTCCAGCAACCATCACTCCTGTGTTCTAATGCTACATTGTGTTAGCTAATGGTGTTGAAAGGCTAATTGATGATTAGAAAACCCTTGTGCAGTTATGTTAACACATGAATAAAACTGAGTTTTCATGAAAAGCATGAAACCGTCTGAGTGACCCCAAACTTCTGAGGGTATGAAACCACTACAGCATGTTTTTTCTCTGTATGCTAAAGAGCTAGCATGTGTTAAACTAGCTAAATGAAATTCTTCTGTAATCAGACATTGACACAGTTTGTCTATCACTGTAGTCAAACAACTGAATATCATATCAAATGGTTTATTATTCTACAAATACTAGCTTTTTATGTTGATTTTTACTCATTTATGCTAGTAAGGCCTGCAGGTAGAGAGCTCTCAGTGCCCTGTGGCCTATTTAGCGACCAGTTCACTGGTTAAACGATTTCATGTGACTAAGATTTTCTTTCTTTGCTTTTTAATTGTAAATGTAATTGATGTGTTTGTTCTTTGCAGGTGAAAGGTGGGATGGTGGCGTGTCGGCGGTGGCTCAGAGGCAGAAGCCTTTACTTTTCCAGGCTGCTGACGAGTCGCGCTCGCTCTCGATATTTCTTCTTAGCGTATCTGCTCACGATTCACGTCGTCGTCCTCATGTGCCTCACTGGTGCCCTGTAGCACTCTGGGAAACAACACGAACAGGCCGAAGATTAAGACTGAAGGCTGGAAGAAAATGTTTCTATCAGCTAATTCAGATTATTTAAATGCTAGTATGCATGGTAAAACACTACAACCGACACATTTACGGTAATTTGAGATGCTCGTTGAGTCTTAGCTGTCCCGGTTAATCTTGCCGGTAAATCAATAGTATTTTCACCTTAAAGTTACCTGCACACGTTCTGCAAAGCGAGATAATATAACATTTATATTCCTGTTGTTAATGACGACATGGAAAGTTAAAGATGTCAGCTTTTAGAAGACACTTCTGTTAAACGGCTTTAATTTGATTTGAGATTCTGATTTTGTTTGGTGAGCAGAAAATGCATTTTTTTGTTGTTGTTGTTGTTTCTAGGTAAATCAAGCCTTAAAGTGTGATTCTGCCTTTTCTTTAAGGTGGATTCCTTGATTTCTTCAGTTATTTGTTTTAGGATTCACATTAGAAAGGAGAAAAGAAAGTCGACTGAGGATTGATCACGGCTTAAATGTAAAAAAAGAAAGCGCAGAAGGCCATATCCACTCAGTTAACATTACCGTCTGAGTTTAGTTTTAAACCTCCTCTCCATGTCGGGGACGCACCAGAAACCCAAACGTCGACACCAGCTGCTGCTTCTCTGCCTGCCTGAGTTCATACGTTGCACATAATCGTAATGCTGAGTTTAAACTATGCACTGACACTCCAAATGTGTACATACTCATCTCGAAGCACTACACCACTCCCTCCCCGTTCCCTTTAAAGCCAAAGGTGTCTGTATTTTGGCAGTTTGAGAGAGTCGCTCATCCCCCTTAGAGTTACTGGGAGACAGTGGGTTATAAAGCATCCTTAATTTAACTTCGGTATCATGGCGTGCCATTGAAAATGTACTGCGGTTAAAGCAGCGGATACGAAGTACATGCTGTTTGTATTTAAGATTTTCCTGTATTTATGTGCATCCACAGAAGGTACGCTGTACAGTATCTGTTATGTATGTATATATGCGTTTCTATCCCCTCTGCCTGACTGTACATTTGTTCTTGATTGTGTTGAAAATGGGGGTTGATAGGATGAAATACGATGGACTAACAAGCAGAAATGATGGTGAAAGAATCCTCCTGGCTTGTTCATTGATTGCTGTAATGATCTGTACATAAAGTGTGATTCATGGACGGAACAATGAACCGAATCTATTTATGAGAAGAAGAAAAAACAAAGGTTAACTACTGAAAATGTTCAGATGGCATATTTTCTCTACTGCCTCTATTTTTAAGAGTTAGCGATGCAGTCGGCCTTTTGACGGCACGAGGCTGAACTCTGTGCAATACTGTCAGAGGTGAACTTTTTCTGCTCACCCTTCACCATCTCGAACGAAGTTTAATAAAGCTTCTTGAAGTTTTCTTTCACTCTGCTCATACGATGTGTCTTTTACAGTCTGTGGTGCTATTTTTTTTATTAATCACAGCTACCAGATAGTTGCTTTGAATTAACTTTGGCTGAAGATTTTTCCGAAGTCCAAACAGATTCATATCAATAACAAATTTTTATTTATAGTTCATTTTAATTTGACTGTTTTTTTTTTTTTTTTTCTTTACTGAAAACAGCACAAGTGACTACAGATGTTAAGACATTTAGTTGTAGATGCAAATGATGAATTTGAACTTTTCTGGTAGAATTTTTTCTTATGTTTTTACTAAAAGTGCCATATTCAAAATTATCCTACAGCTGAGGACAAAGTGATTCATAATGAAGTCAAATTTAGGTTTCTGTTGGTTTTTATTCAATTACTAGGTTTCTTCTGAGTGAAAATAACACAGACAAGTGACAAAAGATGGTAAGACATTTTGTTACAGATATAAATGATGAATTTTTCAGTATTTCTTTTTTTCTTACATTTTTAGTAAAAAATACTATGTACAGTTGAGCTTAAAATTAATCACACTGATGACAAATTTAGATTTTTAGTGAGTTTTGTTAGGTTGAACCAGTAAGTTTCTTCTGACTGGAAATAATGTAAAGAAGTAACAAACCATTAAGACATTTTGTTCTAAATGTTATTGATGAAATTTCACCATTTCTCTGTTTTTTTCAGACATTTTACTACAAAATGCAGCGTCCAAAATGATTTTTGCATACATTACTGTATTCTGTCGCTTGCTTATGATGGGGCCATATGCAGTTGAGCCAAAAATTATCTGAATTAATTGCAATTTTCTTTTTATAGTGAATTTTAATTCAATCAGTAGTTTTTTTTTCTCACTGAAAATAACATAAACAAGCGACAAAAGATTGTTAGACATTTTGTTATAGATATTAATTTTTTTTTTTAAGTATTTCTATGGGGTTTTTGGTTACATTTTTATTGAAATACTATATCTGACATTATTCATACCCCGCTTTCATCTTCTGTCACTTGCTTCTGATGAAGCCACATACAGTGAAGCCCAAAAATCATTCATGGTGAAGCCAAATTTAGATTTTAGGTGATTTTTTTAATGGTTTTTTATTATTATTATTTCTGGCTGGAAATAACATAAACAAGTGACAAAAGATGGTAAGACATTTTTTTAGAGATATAAATGATGAATTTTCACAATTTGTTTTTTTACTTACATTTTTCCCTAAAAAAAAAATACCGTTTCCAACATTATTCACACCCCGATGCTGTATTTTGTCACTTGTTTATGATGAGGCCATATACTCTTGAGCTTAAAACTTATCATACTGATGCCAAACTTTGATTTTTCTTCATTTTTATTTCCCTAATATGTTTCTTCTGACTGGCAATATGACAAACAAGTGGCAAAAGATGGTAAGACATTTTGTTACAGATGTAGATGATGAATGTTCAGTATTTCTCTGGGTTTATTCTCACACTTTTTCTGAAAATTCCATATCCAAAATGATAATTCGTACACTGTTATCACGTTCTGTCATTTGTTTATGAGGAGACCATATACTGTTGAGCTTACAGTTAGTCACACTGATTCCAAATTTAGATTCTTAGTGACTTTTTTTGTTGAACCAGTAGGTTTCTTCTGACTGGAAATGATGTAAACATGTTACAAGATTGTTAGACGTTTTGTTCAAAAGATAGTTCTGATTTTTTTCTTACATTTTTTACTGCTCTATCCAAAATTATTCATACCATCTTCTATCACTTATGATGAAACCATAGAGAAAGTCCAAAATGATTCATAGTTATGCTAAATTTAGATTTTAGGTGATTTTTTTTTAATTCAATCAATCGATTTTTTTTCTGGCTGGAAATGACAAACAAGTGATGTGAAGATGGTAAGACATTTTGTTACAGATGTTTATGATGAAATTGGATTATTTCTGTGTGTTTTTTTTCCTTTGGTTTACATTATTGCAAAAAAAAGCTATTTCCAAAATTACTCATACCCATTGCCATCTTTTGTCACTTATGTCATTTCCAACCAGAACGAACCTATCGATCCACTAAAAAAATTCATTAAAAGCATGAATAATTTTAGGCTTGACGATACCGTACCTTGATGTACACTATCACCAAACGCTGTAATGCAGAGATTACAATACTATCAATGGAATAATTCCTGACTTCTCTCAGATGAGACTGAAGCTGATGATTTCAGAACCCCACCTCCCGACAGCGAGGCACGACGGTGGCAGCATCATGGCTGCTTCCCAGCAGGAGATGGATCAAAGCTGAGGAGGATGAGTGCAGCTAAATGTGATAATAATCAGAACTGAAAACCTGCTGCAGAGAACATGAGCTCACAGTGGGGTGGAGGTTGTCCCTTTCTTCTACGTATTTGCATCTTGTATTGTGTGCTTAATTGTACTTTTTGTAAACATGGCAGCTGTAGTAGTATTTAATAGCAGGAAAACCATTTCTTAGAGTCTATTTTCTGCAGACCCACATTTTGCAGCAACTCTCAGTCGTCATGCTGGGACATGAAGACTGATTCCTCCAGAGACTGCAGCCTGAGAACAGAGGACATTTAGCTTTGAAGTAACAGTTTGGGTTTGATGGTCTGAGCTCAGGCTCTGCACTGTCACATTACAGTCTTCTACAATTTGTAGTGAATATTATCATTTAAAAAAAAACAAAACAAGCTGAAGATAAATCATCTTCTAATAGCCAAAAAAAGAGAAGGAAAAATACAGCAAAATACGCTGTCCAAAAGAAGCACCACCTGGATTTAACTAAGCAAATGGTTAAGAGCCTTTCATTGGATAATTACTGCAGTGATTAATACGTTTCAGCTGCAACAACTTATTTAACCTTAGCTGATGCAGTGAGGAGCTTCTCATTTCTTAGACAACCATGTTGGAAGACATATGCTGTGGTCATGGAAAGCAGAAGCAGCACATTCTGTATCAGAAGAGTCAAATTATTGGCCTGCATCAAATAAGAAAACATCTAAGGAGATTTCTGAAACTACTAAAATCAGGTTATACAAAGGGAACTCCAGGGATTGGGACCAAACAGCTATGTAGCTCTAAGAAAACCGTTGATCAGTGAGGCTAATCAGATGAAAGAGGTTTCAATTTGCTGTGAAGCATAGAGATTGGATTCTGGAGCAATGGAAGAAGATCAAATAATATGAGGAGTCCAGATTTACCCGTTCTAAAGTAATGGGCACATCAGGGTAAGAAGAGAGGCAGATGAAGTGATGCACTCATCATGGCTAGTGCCTACCAGCCTGTGGGGGTTAGGGTTATGATCTGGGGTTGGTCAGGTTCAGCAGCGTTCTGTTCCCAAAGAATGAGGTCAGCTGATACCTGAATATACTGAATGACCAGGTCTTTCCATCAATGGAGTTTTTCTTCCTTCACGACATATTCCTAGATAATGATGCCAGGATTCATGAGGCTCACATCATGAATGAGTGGATCAGGGAGCGTGAGACATCATTTTCACACATGGATTGGCCTCCACAGAGTCCAGACCTCAGCCCCACTGAGAATCTTGTGCAGCGGTCCAACTCTCCCATCATCAGTATAAGATCTTGGCAGAAAATTGATGCAACTCTGGACAAAAATAAATGCTGCGACATTACAGAAGCTTATTGAAACGAGGCCACGACGAACATGTGTCGTTCTCAGAACTAAAGGCGATCCAACAAAATATTAGAGTGTGTGACTTTGTTTTTTGGACGGGCCATGTCTAGTAATGTCAGTGATGTGCTGCAGGTAAAGTCTAGTGTATTTCTGTGTAGTGAAAACACAAACATTTCATTTCTTTCTTTTATTGCTTTCTCACATGCAGCAAATGAGTCAGTCTGCTCACATTAAAATGGGTTTTTCATCCTAATGGAAGAGATTAGAAAGGAAAAAATTTAATGAAACCTGCTGAGAACGGGGGTTAAACTTGTGAGGAGGGGAGCCCTTGTCTAGCGACGTCTGGGCTCACAAATCAGACTGCAGACAGTAGAAACAGAAGAAACAGGGACTATTTCTTCAGTAGAAAATAGTTCTCATTAGAACTATACATATTGTGTTCTGTGGAGGTTTCTGGAAAGACATTTTGCAGCAGAATTATGTTGTACCACAAAGTAAATTCAATTTATCTGCACTGTTTTTGTGGCATTTCCAGAATATTCTATTTTTTTTAACTTTATTTCATTTGTGTACATTCTATATGTTTTGGCAACATGGATGAAACAACATGTTTAATATATCTGAAAAATAAATGTTTACGTAACACTTTGCCATGTGCCAAAGACAGTATTACATGACCCCAAAATACAGTGAGGATGCAGATCATTTTATTTTTCAAATCTGCATTTAATTTAACAATCCTGCCAGACATAAGTAAGTGTGTCTTTGCACTGACCCAAATAAATTATCTACAGCAATTTTTACACACAAGACAACAAACAATTTTCTGCTTACCTACTTTTTTTTATTACCTTAAGTATGTAGAACAGTTCTTGCCCGCAGTCAACACTGTAAATAATAAAAAAGGATATTGCTCAGTTTTATTTGTCTGCAGCTGCTTTAATCTGGTCTAACACATGCAAATACACAGTACTTTATATGTGTGGTAATAGCAGAGGTATGTCTTTGTGAAATTTATTGTGTGACCAAAGAAATGTTTGCAGTTTGTCGCATAATCAGGCCTGACATTTACAATTCTCTCTCCTTTTTATGCTGTTTATACATGATATAGCCAATATCCTTGTTTATATCTGAAGACTAGACCGCAGTTAACATAAATTACAGATCAGTTTTATACATAGAATCTAGAAACAGTCTCTTTTTCAACTATCCTACAGGGTATAGTCTTGAAAATATGAAGCTGCTTTGATGCATTAGTGTTATTTCAGTCGCAGTGCAGGACCTGCAGTCGGTTTTGGGCAAGTAGAAAGCTGCATTGTATGAGTTGTATTGGCTCTTCAAATCTGTTTTAATTGGTGAAAGCAAACGAATTAGCCATAGTGCTGAGAACAGAGCAGGTAGCATCATGCACAGACAAGAAAAAATACATAAATGATCCAACAACAAAAAACTCCGCTATGGATGTATAGAAACAGGGTGACAGACATTTGTTCCGTTTATCTCCTGATTTTGAATACAATAAAAACAGGAAATTTTTATAAAATTCAAATATGTACATATTAATTAATTTAATTGTATTTATACAGTGACAATAAAGATATATTGAGTTTTGGTAGTTCTACAAATGACCTCTAGAGGGAGCTATATGACAGCGTTGCACTAATTGTTGCTATAACGCCAGTGAAGGAGAAAAGTTCTATTAGCTTAGTGTCAGATGTGTATAATGAGGAGACGCTGGTTTAGACATTATTATTTTTTATCGTTATTTGTTTTTCTATTTGGAATTCTGATGAATGTTTTTGTTATTTACATCAATTAATTTACCTTTTGGGATTTAAGCTGCAAATCTCTGGTAAGTCAATTTAGCATAGCAAGCTAGCTATTAGCTGCACGGAAACTCTATTCTGTGCTTCTTTTCTAAACTATCGTGTTATTTGTTTAAATTTCTTTGCCTTGGAAATTTTGTTAATTGGTCGGAGAAATGGTATAAGAGTGCAAGTATGATTTTCAGGATTTTTTTATTTTTTGCTGCATGACTAAAGGATGCTAAACATGGGCAGTCTTTGCTAGTAGCACTGGAAACTACGTTTTGTTTTCACCCTCACACCCCTGATAAATTTGATTTATATTGAGTTTTTCCTTGACTGGTAGGTTTCTTCTGGCTGGAAATGACACAAACAAATGACAAATCAAAGTAAGACGTTGTGTTAGAGATGTTAATGATACATTTTAGCTATTTCTATGGTTTTTACCACTTTTCATTATTACTGCCATTTCCTAAATGATTAACATCTCTTGACTTTATCACAAAGTTTTGAAAAAAATAAAGCCTCTATACTATTCCTAATGGTAATCGTAATTTGTACCATATTCTACATAGTTTTTTTAAATACACAATACAGTGAGAACAGCCAGTGCAGAAAGTCTCTGACCAGTTATCATTCAGTTGTAAGTCATAGAATACAATATGGGACTATAAAGCCATATCCAAGTGGTCTCAAGTATGAGTGGTCACAGTGCAAAGTGGACATCAAAAAGTACAAGGAGTTCCACACTGACAAATCTTCAAAGGTGTGATATGAAACTAAAAGTGAAACCTGCACTGGCAAGAAGAATCTAAGGATCATCGCCAATGTCATCCTGAAAAATCTGAGCTATCTTAGCAACATGTCAGTGAGATGCTGAACAAGGCAGGTCTCCAGACACTGATGAAAGAGGACAGCATTCCTCAAAGACAGGCATTCAAAAGCTCTCCAAGCTTTTACACAAGCTCATCTGTACCAAAATGGAAGCTTCAGTTCTGTTCCCAGATGAGACGAAAATTGACTGAGAAAAGGAGAACCGTTTCACCTCAAGAAAACCATACATGTGGTGGCGGCAAGTTAACGTGATGCTTTGCGGGTATTTTTCAGTCGACAGGTCTGGTCATCTTGTGGACAAAAACTTGTCCATGTGCAACATTGGAGCTTCGAACTAGACAATGATTTGATCTAACATTCACAGGCAGCAATATGAACATTTTGGAGTCCAAACCTGAGGAAGTGAGGACCAGAGTGATGGAAAAGAAGGCTTCAAACCTCAAAGACCTGAAGATCATCACAAGTGAGGAGAGGAACAAAATCCCAGAGGAAACATGCAGAAAGCGAGTTAGCATTTCTAAGAAATGTTTGACTGATGTGGAGGCAAAAAAAAGGCTTTGACACTTCAATTAGTTTGATTTTAAGGAAAGGTATGAAAAGTTTGTCCATGGTGCTTTTAGTAAAAACCTAAAACAACATAGAAATAGTTAAAATTTAGCATTTGCATCTCTAACTTACTGTCTTTTGTCACTTACTTGTATCATTTCCATCCAGAAGAAACCTATTAATTTAATAGAAATTTTCTCTGAATGCAAATTTGCCTCTCCATGAGAAGTTTTGGGCAAAACTGTATCTAAATGATGTAATGTGCATGTGAATCCACTAGGTGTCGCAGTCTGTTAATGTGTAGAACAAATCTTTTCTCTAATTGGGTGGTTTGTTGATATGAATGGGAAAACGGAAGAGGTGGCTTCTGTATCTTGTCCTTGTATTGTTCGTGGATTTGGCCCATTTTCTCATTTTTCACGAATTATTTCAGCTGCTGGATACAACAGCTGATTTAAATCCTCTACGGCCGGGCTTCCAGCTCATAAATATGAATGAGGAAATTCTCCTTTTTTTCTCTTTTCTGACAGAATCTCATCTCATCCGGTCCTGTTCAAGACACAGCAGCAGGTTTTCTCAGAGCGACTTCAATATTATGTTCTGTCAAGCTGCTGTTTTGAGGTGAATTACATTTCTTTGCCTTTTGCGTTGATTTTTCATTAATGCATCGTCACATTTAAATCTCCTGCTTATTACCATAACAATCAGTTTTGTCCAAGATTAGACTTTTCTTCTTTTTGTTGCTGACAAGGATGAATCACCCGTTTCCACATTTATACGCTGTGCAATTTTCACGCTTCACACTGACGTGAAGTCAGTTTGGATCTCATGCAGGAAACCACTCAGACTGGGCTCTAATGAAAGAAGGAAAAATCTCTGCATCTCGGCTCGCTCCTGCAGCCTTCACACTCTTTCTATCTATCTCTTTCCCAGGCAGAGTAAAAGCAGCAGCAGCAGTCCTCCAGTTTGCCGTTGACCCAGTTGCCTCCAGCACCAGAGGAAGAGAACCGGAGGAGTAGGAGAAAAGGGGCGGGGAGGAGGTAGAGGTGAAAACATGTGGGAGACTGCTATGATTAATGTGCTTTCAGAGATGGAGTGAGCGTTAGAAATGGAGAGCGGCGAACAAGGGCACCTGCCATGTGTGCTGGTGGGGGAGAGAGTGCAAGTAGGCTAGGTAGTAAGGTATAGCTCAACAAACACACGACCCCATCTACATCTTGATGCATCTGCAAGAAAAACACTGAAAATCTGCAGCAATTAACGCAACAAAGGTAGTTTAACATGAGATAGGCTGAAGCGACCTCTGTCTGCCGTCCCAGCACGTTGTTTAATCATCATTACGAAACTAAACCGAGTCCCTCCACTGAAGCCTTCGATGATTTCTGTTCTGTCTCTGGGGAAGGACTCTTTTCAGATAAATCAGAGGAGATGTCATCATCAGGCGTCCCGCTTTGATCCTCCTGATACCAGCAGGATCGATGACAGCAGTGGTGACCTCCTCCTCGACACCACGGAGGGAAGGTGTTCAATCCTGATCCTCCCAAATGTTAGCGGAGCCTTCGACTCTCGGTGATGCTTTGCTTCATCGCAGGCTTGAAGCTCGGGATTGATTAGCCTTTTTTTTTTTTTTTTTAAATTAGAGCCTGATGGTGTTCCACAAGGTTCTGCTTCCTAATATTCTCAAAATATTCATCTTATTCCACCTCTGCTGACACAATCTTGTTAGTTCAGCTTGTGCTCAGTAGGAATGTTTGTGAAATCTTATAGAGTTTTAACCTTAGTGTTTAAATTAGTCATGTAAATTTGTCATGTAGAGATCAGGATACATGATTTATCGTTTCAACTTCGATGCTGGATTGTATGCATAGTCACATTGCAGGAAGTGTGAAAGGAAATGAGCTAAATTAAGCCAAACAAGTAATTCTGCAACTTTTTTTGTTGCTAAATACAAAAAGAAAACTCACACACAGTTCTTATTCTTCTTGACTAATCTACAAGGTAAGTTTGGCTGATATGTTCTTTACTCTGATTTCATCGTTCTTGGAGTTTGCTTAGGAGTTTTTCTTTAACTATTTAAAAGACGTGATGTATGTTGTCATGCAGGCTGTAAATACGCACTATAAAAAGAAAGATTTGGTTGCAAAAAGGAACACAGGCCAGTGAATGGAAATATTTTGGCCACAGAAACGATGACACAGACACTTTGTCAGTAGTGTCCCTCTGCACGAGGCAACAGTTTGTTTGTTTGACCATTTAAATCAGCACCTCTGTGTGCTTCAAAGCTCTTTAAGCTCTGTGTGATGAATGTGATGAATGCAAAGCCAGATCTGAATGCCCATCCAAAGCGAAAACACATTTTGAAAGCATTTACCAGTGTTGCACCAGATAAAAAAAAAGGCTCAAACAGCAGAGACAATCTCTGTTGTGATAACGTCATGAAAGACATGATACCAGTTCACACAGTTACCAAAGAGGGTTTTAAAAACTTGATCCGGTCACTCGATAAGCAGCATGTAACGCCATCATGCACCTATTTGTCTCGAGTATCTATCCAAGAGCTGTATGAAAAATGTAGAGCACAAGTTTAAACAGAGCTGTCATAAATGGAATGTTATGCAGCTACAAGAGAGTTGTGGTTCAGTCAAATAACAGTGTCCTACATAAGTCTGACCGCTATATTAACGAGCACAAACAACTAAAGCGTCATTGCTTGCAAACTGCATTTTTCCCAAATGATTAAGTGTGAGCATTGTAACATTCACCTGCCCGGTCCTGTCGTGGGTTGCCTGGTGACAGACACTGCTACAGACGCTGCTGCAGCCGTGCGTTTAAAAATGCCTCCAGCCAAAACTCCAACACGTCCAAAGAAGCAAAAACATTTGCGAAAGTACAGACGTGAGTGGGAAGAGTCGAACTCCTGGCTTGACAGCGTTAATGGCAATAGGTACAGGGCAAACTGTGTTTTCTGTTGCTCATAGACAAGCTGAAGTAAGGCAGCATCAGGAGACCAACATGTAAGAAACATGAGAACAGAGAGAACAACCAGCAGGTCACAGTTTATCATCCCCAATCATCTCCTGAGGTCCATATGGTGACACCATGATGAGATAAGCTAGATTTCCTACAGTATCTGGTTGTGAATTTACCAGATTATGCTTATAATCATGCTGATGTGGTCATATACTCTACAATATTTTAGTGACTCAGTAAATGCCGAAGTTGTTTATATATATTTTTTAATGCTTTTAAGTTTTTAATAGACATTTATTGAATTGCCTATATGTAATCAATAAATGGACTTTGCCCATCTCAAGAAATACTCACTCAGAACTCTGATATGTTCAGAGTACTAAAGAAATAAATATATGCATACACACATAAATGGGTTGATACATTAATTGTGTTAAGATAAGATTTGTATTTAGAAATAAATGTTTTTTTTTTAGAATTTATTTGTACAGTAATCTGCATTGAAATGCTTTTTTAAAAATACAATCTACCACTCCTTGGGTGGTAGTGGCCCTGAGGAGCCGTGGTGGGCACCCTTTATTGTCATTTCTGAAAGGTAGCAGTCCTAGATTTTGCAAATGTGAGATACAGGCTCACCATGCAGTTTTAGCATTCAATACAACATGGTGGCACGGAAAAGCACAAAAAAAAACCCTCTGAAACCTTCTCAGCCACGAGGCTTACAGATGCTGGCTCCACCACTTCAAAACAAAACCTCACAAGACAAACAAATGAGCTAAAGATCGCCACATACACAGCCTGTCACACACATCCATCAGTGCTGTGGATCATCTTGGCGAATTAATTGGATCTACCTCGACTGACAAAGAAGTCATAATACACTTTTATTTTAATCAGAGCTTTAGAATCTAAGTTTCTTTTCATCAGAGTTTAAAAATTTAAGTTATTAAAGGTTATATTGACAATTTACTGTCAATTTAGTGCATCCAAAAACAAATACATATTTTTACTGTTATCAAGAGGCGTCTCATTGACATGATGTGGCAGTTCAGCTGTTGGGCTTGTTTTGGGCTTGTTTCCATAGAGCTGGCTGCTTGTTTCTATCGCGAGATCTGGCAACACTGCTGAAGGGGCTGCTCTTAGACCTCACTCATGTGGACGACAGTTGGGCTTCAGCGTGGCCAGCAAAATGTGACAGTAGGACACCAGTTAGGATGGGTTAGACCACACGGTAATATAACTGTGCTCAATGCATTAAACGCTTAGCCTAGCCACGCTAGACCCAGCTCTTAAGACACAAGGGTCTAGGAACGCTGGACAGGGAGGGAGGCGGGCTAAAAGGTTGTCTTTCAAATCACTCTGCAGCAATTGAGTAGGTATACAGCCAATCAGCGCAACGAATAGGCTGACGTAGTTCCTAGAGCGCCGGCGGATTGTGGCTAAGTCCCATTAGCTTCCCAACCAGCGGAGCCAACTGGTATATTAAGGATTTGCCATATCCCGTCGGCATAAGTCCAAATACGTCTTTCTTCTCAATGAAACACTTCAGTGCCGTCCTTTGTTTATCTTTCAAGTTGAATTTTAGCTTCAAATCTTTAAGGGCTGTGGCCAAAGCCGAGTCGAAAGATAACTCTTTATTGTGCGCCGGTTGTTTCTGTCAGAATCGTCGCGCCTCTGTCGTCACTTGGTTACGCCCGCCTTCTGACTCTACACTTCATGGTGATTGGTCCGGCCAGTTTAAGGAGAATCCAGCCTCGAGCCTTATGGAGGGTAACTAGACCCACCCTGGCAGCGAATTAAATTCGTTGCTGTGGGTTGTCGGCTAGGCTATTAAACGCTAATACTGTTTAAGTTCACATGAAGTGTTTGTTTGCGAGACTAGCCACGGTTTCCAGTGAGCCTGGGCCTTGCTAATTTTCACTTATGTAGCAAGCTAACTTTAGAGGCAGAGGGAGAGGGAGGATCCTCTGTGAAGGGTTTTTTTTGTGTGTGTGTGCTTTTTGGTAATTACAACCTGTGGTTCTGACAACAGACTAAGTCAAAAGAAATCACACATTGACTCAGACTTTACATGACATTAAAGTGCAACTAAACCCCCAGTCACAGCAGGTTTCCATGCACTGTTTGAAAACTACATTCTGCTTGCTTAATCCTGTTTTTTTAGAAATTTGGTGCCAAGGTCATAACACCAACACTGATGTGTTTCATCATAGTATGGTCATATCGTTTAGTTTACAGCTCTAAAAACGTTTACATGTTAAGAACGTCTTTAAACTTTAAGTTGTCCACATCAGATGGTATCATAGCTAACAATGAAGATTATCAAAGGAAAAATAGAGTTTAGTCAGTGTGAATCTTGTAGAAGACATTAAAGAATGAAGAGGAAGGGAAAAACCACCAGCTTTTCCCAGCCTAAAAGAAGAGAGGAGGAAGAACATCCCAGAGAGGAGATGGAGGAAGAGTTCAGAGAGAGAGAAATGAAGGCATGCAGAGCTCAGACAGAGAAGGGTAAATCAGAGACTATCTCTGGTCCACATGGTATGAATATTGCTTTAGTATTATATATCTGAGTGAGACATAACCTGTGGCAATAATGACCTTTTTGGACAAAATGTTATCTGATGTAGTTCATCTTTTAAATTTAAGATGAGAAGTAGATCCTTAATTCTTAAGAATATCCAAATATTGGATTATAGAATTATTGTAAGAAATGTCCCAAATAAAGAGCATCAAAAAATAAAACCACAAATCTAAGACAATGAATAAAATTATCTGGACTCTGACTGATGAGTTGATAATGCAATCATTGTAACAGGCCTACCATAAGCATAGATCACATAAATGCATATTTCCCATTGTCTAGTCTTAGTGTCAGCCGGCTGCAAATACAAATGATATTTACTTATTTAACATACTTAATTTGACAATGCCTGCTGGCTGCCAGTCTATACACACACAGCCTGAAACATAGATACACACACACACACACACACACACACACACACACACACACACACACACACACACACACACACACACACACACACACACACACACATATATATATACACATAACTCCTCATAGCTCCCCTACTCTCAACTCGGTTGCCCTTTTTATGTTTTATGTTTTTACATGTGACAATGTTTTTTGTGTTTTGTTAAGTGTTTTATGTGAGCTGCTGGATACAATTATTTCCCTATGGGGATAAATTATCTATCTATCTATCTATCTATCTATCTATCTATCTATCTATCTATCTATCTATCTATCTATCTATCTATCTATCTATCTATCTATCTGTGTGTGTGTGTGTGTGTGTGTGTGTGTGTGTGTGTGTGTGTGTGTGTGTGTGTGTGTGTGTGTGTATACACACATGTATGCCACCCCTAAAATGTGTCTGCCACCTCTTTGCCACCCTATTAATTTTTTTCTCGATCTGCCCCTGTGCAGCACTAATATTAGATTTTAAGATTCTTTACCTTAGACTTCTAAAATTGTAATGTTAGTCTTACCTCTTTGTTGGAAAGCACTTTGCATCAGCATGCTGTTGTTGTAAATGAGCTTTATAAATAACAGTGACTTAAGTTAACATATGACGAAGGCAGTTATCAGTTTCACACAACCAACAGACACCAAGCAACATTAGGATTTATTTACAGGTGAGTTTCTCCATTTGATGACTACAAGTCCAACATTCACTTCAGGAAATGGAAATCTTTGGGCTTTTTGTATCAAAATTCCCCATGGCTTCAGTGATCTACAGAGCTCATATGCTGAAACAAGTCACCTGCTGCTGGAAACGTCAAGACTGAACTACACTGATCAGCCCCGACATTAAAACCACTGACAGGCAAAGTGAATAATGATGAATGTATCATTCACATGACACCTGTCAACAGGTGAGATACATTAGGCAGCAAGTGAACACTGAGTTCTTTAAAGTGATGTGCAGCAGAAATAGACAGTGTGAGGATCTGAGAGTCTTTGACAAACTGTAATGGCAAGACAACTCAGTCAGCATCTCTAAAACAACAGGTTTAGTGGGATGGTTCCAGTATGCAGTGGTTACCTAAAATGCCACAAGGAAGCACAACTGGTGAACTATGGAGAATGAAGACTGGTCAATGTAATCTGATCTCACAGAAGATCTATTGATCTGCCTAACCATAACCATAACCCTAACACGATCTGCTGAAAACCTTCAAGCTGCTTTGATTGAAAGATGTCACCTACAACAGACATTTGAGCATCAGAACTGGACCATGGAGGAATGGAAGACCATGACCTGATCTGATGAATTTTCTTCTCCATCATGTGGTGGAGAGGAGATGGCAGCAGGATGCATTATGGGAAAGGTGAGCCAGTGTGCAGTGAGTCATTTTCTGCTGGGAAACTATTAGCCTTGCACTGGTGTGGACGTTATCTTGACACCTAGCTAAACATTACTGCAGACCATCTTCACCCTTTCAATGGGTTTCCCTGATGACCTCTTTCAGCAGAATAATGCTTCCTGTTGTGCAGCACACATTGTCCAGGAGGGTTTGAGGAGCATGACCAAGAGTTCAACTTGTTGACTCTACAGTTCTACAGTTTCATTTAGCAGATGTTTTTTTTATCCAAAGTGACAGACAACTGAGAGCAGATGCAACGCAAGTATGGATCTAGTCAGGAGAAAACAACCTGGATAAGAGCCATAAAACAAGTGTGATAATAGGACCTTGGTTCATACAAGCAAGGCAGGAGGTAATAGGATTTTTTTCTTTATTTTTCTTTTAGCACTCTGTCAAGTGCAAATGTGTTCAGTGAAGAGCTGAGGTCTTTAGTCTTTCCTTAAAGACTGAGAGAAATTCAGATCAAAGACACATTGGTAACTTGTTCCACCACCGGAGAACCATGGAGGAGAAGAGTCTAGCTATCGACTGGTCCTGTTGTGGTGGTTATATCAGAAACCTTTTGTTGGTCAAATGAGAAATTTCAGGTAGGAGGGAGCTGTTGTCATTGTAGTTTTGTAGGCAAGTGTCAGCATTTTGAATTTTATTTGGGTAGCAATTGGAAGCCAGTAAAGCGATCTAAACAGTGGGGTGAACTTAGGGTCCAAATTTCCCAAATCTTAACTTGTGGAATGTTCTTAAGGATATAAAGTCCAATACATGAAGATCACATCTTGCAACTTTCAGGACTTAAAGGACTTGTTGCTAATGTCCTGGTACTTGATACCACCGTACACTATCAGAGATCTGAGAGTCCAGGCCTACATGGGACAGAGCTGTTTCAGTGCAACAAATGGAACTGGCACAATATTAGCTTATTTGTTATTTGTACATTTTTGCAAGGACAGCACACAATTAAGAGTTCTGTTGAGGGAACAACCACAGAGCAACGAATGCATTAAACAATGCATAACTTCAAAGTCAGTGTGAGCTGATAAATTAAATCAGTAAACACAACAAATAATCATTAGTGGTGACAATTTTGCATTGACTTAAGCCACATCTTGAGGCTGGTTTTAAATAATACAAAGCTTCCTTAATCTCTGATGTTTGTTTCAATGTGATTCCACTTCTTCACTGCTTTAATTGACAAAGCGGACTGAACAAATAGTCTTTCTGAATAGTCCATCCATCCATCCTCTATACACCGCTTTATCCTCATTAGGGTCGCGGGGGGTGCTGGAGCCTATCCCAGCTGACTTGGGCGAAGGCAGGGGACATCCTGGACAGGTCGCCAGTCTGTCGCAGGCTTTCTGAATAGTGATACCCAATAACCTCCAGTAGAAAGGTGGTTTGAATGTCATAGTGTGTACAGTAAATTTGCCTTAAGTCTAATTTAATTCTCTTCTCTTAAGTGGACTTTTCCATCTGCGTAAACAATTAGTTTTTGAAGATCAGTGGAAATGACCAACAACGCTGGGAAAACTCATCCCTACATGATCTAGTGGTTCAAGGTGAAACTTCCACTGCAGGCCACCTGATGTGTTTATCCACCAACACGACTCATTTACAAAACTGCTCCTCTTACTAATTTCATCCAGTCTTCTTAGATTTGCTCCAGACGAGATGACCTACCAGGAAGATTGGTCTAAATTGAGCCAGGATGAATAAACAGCTGGTTCACTGTGAGTTAATTGGTTTGTGGTAACTGCATTGTGAATTTGTTAGAAAATATGTAACAGTAAAGCAGCAACACTGAAAGACCCTGGGGTTGAGGAGCCTGTTGCACAAAACACCTCAAGTCAGGAGTTAAAGCTTCAGTTGCTTAAAGTTTTCTCCTTGTTTACCTAAATTTAAAGTTTTTTTTAATTATTATTTTGTTTGACTTGGTCTTTAGGGTTTACTTCAAACTGAACTATTTCACAAAGATCTTGTCAACCAAAGTATGAAAAATGAATTTACGTTACCTCTGGTGCTATTTTAAATCTGTCATGTTTGAGGTTATTAAATGAAGAACAGAAATAGCTTGAGACTTTTCTTTTTGCTGTTAATTGCAGATCAAATTCACTTTTTAGAATGCTCTATTTTAGATCTTTTCCTCCTCTGATCAGTTTGATTTTCTCATCTTGTCTCCTGCTGTTTTCATTTTTTTATTACAAAAATCTATTAGTGTAATCCAACTTTTAAGACAAATGAGATAGCGATCAAACAGCCTTCATGTCAGCTGCTCAATTATACAGCTGCAAAATCTTTAAATGCAGTAAATGCATTGAAGCTTAATATAACCAAAGAAGCAGTTTCATGGTTTCATTATTTCAAGAAAGATTTTAGGGGGAAAAAACATCTGTGGTTAATTCCAAGTGTTGCATTTGGTAGCTGTTAATGGGAACTCTCAATATGTGATCCAAATATGAGAACCTCAGTAATCCTACTAATGTCAATGACTGCCAGAATGATGGAGGTTCTCATTAAAATCTCTGAGAGCATTTAAAAGACTGCAGAAATATCAAACTACACAGCAAAAACTGAAGCATAACTTTTGATTTTAGTCTGATTTTGGTCAAACATGTTAGGAAGCTTGTGCATTATTGACGTTTTTAAGTCTAAGGAAGTATCTCTAACATCAAACATATGATATATTTAGAATTTGTTGCAAAACTAATTCATGCTTTTGTGACTCTATATCTTTATAATTGTATAAAATCGAATTATACCTTTGTCTACAAGGACATATTTACTTATTACTTTAAAGTTTACACACTTGAAGAGCATCTCATTTCAAAAAATCAGCCCCAATTCTAAAGAATAGGCACAACTTCTTTAGAATTTAGTCTATTTGTACTGTAACGTTGCATAATTACAATCCTTGTTAGAGTTCATATGTCATAGACAATGTTCTTCTCCAAGGTCTTTGAGAAAAACTCCAAACACTGTACCTAAATACCAGCAATTCACAGTAATTCATTTTCAAAACTTTCTATTCTGTTTTATTATTTAATATACAGGTTCCATTTGTTCATTAGAGGAGTTGGCTGTGTTGTTACTCCTGCTGTTGTTTTGAACTTGATAGGTGGTTGATTGCTTTGATTGTCTTCCTGCAAATCAAGTTTCCCCTCAGGCACAATAACGCTGGAATTACATTGATGAGTGCAATTTCAGAAGGAAACTTTGGGTAATTAATGTGATGAATCCGATGCATTTGCGTACTACATCGTAATAAAAGGGGATTTGTAGCTGCACATTGACCGCTCCATGCACCACCTGCAGGCCTTTAAACACAGAGGTACTGGATGCATTAAAGCTCACATCAGCTGCGCTTGTGTGTTGTTTGGAAACTGCAGGACTTCACTGCATCACTACTCTCACTCACCTCCTATTCTCTTTTTAGCCCTCCATGTTTTTCCGTGTGCCCTATATAATGCCCCACTTTGCAATTAGGTCTGCTGCTGGTGTGAGCAGCAGACGCAGGTTCCTCCTGCGCTGCAGACTGGTGTGTGTGACTGCGAGGAGCGACTTTGCGCATGCACGATTCATCTGCCGCCTGGACGCGAGTGATGTGGGTCTCTCATAGATACAGTGCCTTGTGAAAGTATTCGGCCCCCTTGAACTTTTCAACCTTTCGCCACATTTCAGGCTTCAAAAATAAAGATATAAAATTTTAATTTTTTGTCAAGAATCAATAACAAGTGGGACACAATCGTGAAGTGGAACGAAATTTATTGGATATTTTATACTTTTTTAACAAATAAAAACCTGAAAAGTGGGGCGTGCAATATTATTCGGCCCCCTTGCATTAATACTTTGTAGCGCCACCTTTTGCTGCAATTACAGCTGCAAGTCGCTTAGGGTATGTCTCTATCAGTTTTGCACATCGAGAGACTGAAATTCTTGCCCATTCTTCCTTGCAAAACAGCTCGAGCTCAGTGAGGTTGGATGGAGAGCGTTTGTGAACAGCAGTCTTCAGCTCTGCCCACAGATTCTGGATTGGATTCAGGTCTGGACTTTGACTTGGCCGTTCTAACACCTGGATACGTTTATTTGTGAACCATTCCATTGTAGATTTGGCTTTATGTTTTGGATCATTGTCCTGTTGGAAGATAAATCTCCGTCCCAGTCTCAGGTCTTTTGCAGACTCCAACAGGTTTTCTTCCAGAATGGTCCTGTATTTGGCTCAAAACCATGAGGCTGCCACCACCATGTTTGACAGTGGGGATGGTGTGTTCAGGGTGATGAGCTGTGTTGCTTTTACGCCAAACATATTTTGCATTGTGGCCAAAAAGTTGGATTTTGGTTTCATCTGACCAGAGCACCTTCTTCCACATGTTTGGTGTGTCTCCCAGGTGGCTTGTGGTAAACTTCAAACCAGACTTTTTATGGATATCTTTGAGAAATGGCTTTCTTCTTGCCACTCTTCCATAAAGGCCAGATTTGTGCAGTGTACGACTGATTGTTGTCCTATGGACAGACTCTCCCACCTCAGCTGTAGATCTCTGCAGTTCATCCAGAGTGATCATGGGCCTCTTGGCTGCATCTCTGATCAGTCTTCTCCTTGTTGGAGGTGAAAGTTTAGAGGGACGGTCGGGTCTTGGTAGATTTGCAGTGGTCTGATACTCTTTTCATTTCAATATGATTGCTTGCACAGTGCTCCTTGAGATGTTTAAAGCTTGGGAAATCTTTTTGTATCCAAATCCGGCTTTAAACTTCTCCACAACAGTATCTGGGACCTGCCTGGTGTGTTCCTTGGTCTTCATGATGCTCTCTGCACTTTAAACAGAACCCTGAGACTATCACAGAGCAGGTGCATTTATACGGAGACTTGATTACACACAGGTGGATTCTATTTATCATCATCAGTCATTTAGGACAACATTGGATCATTCAGAGATCCTCACTGAACTTCTGGAGTGAGTTTACTGCACTGAAAGTAAAGGGGCCAAATAATATTGCACACCCCACTTTTCAGTTTTTATTTGTTAAAAAAGTATAAAATATTCAATAAATTTCATTCCACTTCACGATTGTGTCCCAATTGTTGTTGATTCTTGACAGAAAATTAAAAATTTATATCTTTATGTTTGAAGCCTGAAATGTGGCGAAAGGTTGAAAAGTTCAAGGGGGCCAAATACTTTCGCAAGGCACTGTATGTACAGGCCTGGGGTGGCTAATCGGGAGGACCAGGACAATTCCCAGTGTGCCGCGAGGGCCGGTGTTCAGTCACTGGGTTGATCATTCTGCTGCTACCGCTGTTCCTGTTCCTGTTTTTTTATTTTTTTATTTTTTTTGCAGACGCACCGTGACGTAACATGTCCGTGCACACTGTCAAAGGAAAACAGGAAGAGCAAGGGTTGTGCAGAGAAGGTAAGAATTAAAAAGGGGAAAGCTCTGGAAACAGACGCAGCCGAATGTGCAGAAATTGGAATCTTTTTCACTGAAGTTCGTGGTTTGAAACGACAAATAAGGCCGAGGAAACGAATACGGACTTTGTTGAACTTTGCAAACCACTGTTCAAGTTAATTGTCAAATCAATTAATTGAGTGTCATTGTGGTGTAAAACATAACGTTATATAATTTAAATAATAGTATGATGCAACCACATAACTGGGAAACATTGTCCTGCAGCCCCTCAGAGTCAGAAGAAAGATCCAGCACCAAGCAGCAGCCAAGAGCCACAAGTCCAGAGTGGGAGGTAGGATTGTTCATTGAGTCACCCGAATCTTGATCACCATCCAGCAAAACGACGCGCCAATGGCGCCGTGGCGATCGGCTAGCGCAAGCCCAGTGACCCATTTTATTTTTTATTATTTAAAGGTAATAAATACACAAAGCCCACAATTGAAAGGGAATAGGATGAGATAAAAACATTGACTTTCATTACTGATGTTGTCCAGTTTTAATAAAGCTCATGCTACTTTTATAAAATGATTTAAGTGAATAAATTGTATTTCTGTGATCTGTGTTTGATTTCTGTCTTTTCTCCTGTCATCCAGATGTTCAGAGAGAGCTGGTGCCACATCTGGTCCAGCCGATGGAAGGTCTTGAAGTTCTCTGACTGGCCTTGACTGAAGATGGTCCTCTCACTGGATTTAAGGTTCAGACGTTCAGGAACAAACTCCACCAATGAGCCATCAGGTAAGCTTTAGGTTTATTAAATATTGCTATGAAGCATGAAGATTAAACTCTCCACAAGGATCCAAAATTAGTTGGACTTCTACATGAGAGCTTTAGTTATTCCTCATCTACTTCCTGAAAAGTTTGGTCAATAAAAAGACAAAAACCTATATTTTCAGCTGAACTAAAGACAGACTTTGATTTTTCTGCTCACATGTTGTGTTGTTGTAAACTTACTCTTTCAAATAAATCACTGCCTAACCCCCTGGAAACCAGTGTTTGTCATGTTTTTGTGTTGCTCCTCGACGATCCTAGACAGCTGTGTTGTAATGTTTTTTGAGCAACACACCATACTATGACGTTTTTACAGTGAAGGTTCTACTATGAAACCAGTTTGACATGTTCAGGTGTTCTTTATATGAAAACTCAGAGATTTCAGGTATCAGAAGGTGGTTTTCAACTTTCTCTGTTAACTTTCTGCTTCAACTTCAAACTAAATTTACTTCACTAAGCCAGCCCTCTGGACTTCCAGTAAGCTGTGTTCCTATTGGCTGTCCAGGTGGCTGCTTGGTGTTATCAGGAACACCTGAGCAGCTCAGTGTCTGCCTGTTTTATATCTGCAGTCAAACATTTCCTCTGCTTCTCTTCACTAAACTAAGGCCCCATCCACACGAAGACAAAACGCTTAACAGTTTCAAAAACGATCGCCATAAAGACGAAGGCGTCTCAGAAAATGTGTGCGTCTACATGAATGCACTCGATACGCATGGAAATGCTGTAAAACACATGTCAGACCTCTAGGGGCGCTTTAACGACATGACGGAAACACAAACAGAAGAAAAAACAGTGGGCATGCGCACTTGCGGCAAAAGTTGTAAACAGACACCAAGCCGGGAAGCATGAGTGGGCCGTAATGTGTCCTCGATAATTGTTTGTTCAACTTGGTGGTGATTGAGAAGAAGGAGATTTTGTTGCAACAGGGATAGTAGGGTCACTAGCTTCATCAGCACATTTGCTACACTGTACGCCGCCATTGTTGTTGTTGTTGCTGCGTGTGGCGCATGTGTGTCAATGAAGTTATGAAACTGCATGCGTGTCAATGAAGATACGAAACTGACGCAAGCGTATCTGAAAAGTAGCAGAGAGCCAGTAAACATGGAGCTGCGTATACGGCATTTCAAAATCTTTCCACTCTGGAACCTGGTTTCAAAAATGATCGTTTACAGACCCCTAAAACGCTGTCTTCGTGTGGATAGTATGCAGATTCGGCAAGAAACTTATGCGTCTAGACCTTGGTTTGTCTTCGTGTGGATGGGGCCTGAGTTTGGTTCCGTTGCTTTAGTTTGTTCTTTAGGCGTTGGCTTGCAGTTTCCAGCAGTACAGTTATCTTTAATGCATTTCTTGGTGTGTTTTAGGGCTTTGTACTGGATAGTTTTCTTGGTAAATGTGGTTCTTTAGCCACAGTTAGCACATGATGCTAATGTGTGCAGTGATTAGTGGATTTGGTACAGCTGAGTTGTCTTTATCTTGGCTGTAGTGAGTCTTTAGAGGTTTTTGGTCAGACACATTCTGTATTCTTGTTTATGAACCAAAGTTGGTTGTCCAGAAGGTAAGAGTTCCTGTCCTGACTCTGTTTAAAGAGCTTCTCTGGTAGGTTGCAAGAGACTTTAACGTTTGAGTTGTGCCAGTTTGGTTTTTGTACAGTTTCATTTGGACGACTATCTTGAGGCCCGTCCATGTGGTTTAGTGAGATTTTCTGTAACAGTTCTACAAAGCAACCTGCAGCAGAAGAGACTTTGAGAGTTTTCAGAAAGTTCTGGAGACCAGACTTTAGAGCAGCAGAAATATTTGTCAGCAGTTTGAGCAGAAGGTGAGCTTCAGAGTAGAAATGAGAAGGAAACCTTCTTGACCCATGTGGTGAGGTCCTGTACCAAGAGTTTGAGCAGGTTGTGAAGAGTCTGTAGTTCTTTGGTCTGAAAGCACCAGAAGAGTCGACTCATTCAAGGAGAAAACAGGAGATATTGTTGGTTCTTCTGTCACTGTGCAGTTTCCAGTTTCCTTAGGCTGAATATCAAGTTTCTATTTTAAATGATTTACTGTGTGAGCCCAAGAAGACTTCAATAAACTCCCTCCATAAAACAATTAAAAAATTAAATGTTTTATCAGAAAATTAAATCTTGAAGACAAAACTTTAAAACGGAATTAAACAGACAAAAAAAGTGAAACATTTAAAAGAAAATTAAACATTAATAGGTGGTAAAGCATTTAAAAAGAAAAACCTTAAAGATTTATTTAAAAAAACAAACACTGGGAAAGGAAAGGAAATTTTCAAACAAGCTGATAAAACATTTAAAAAAACAACAATTAAACATTAAGAAGACAAAACTTTTCAAAATCAAATCAGGCATTAGAAAAGAATAAAAGGCGAGAAAAGAGAAAAACTAAACATTTAAGAAGAATCAAACTAAAGACAAAACATTTGAAAAGACACCTAAACTTTAGAAGATCAAATTAAACAGAAGAGACAATAAAATGATCAAAAACAGATAAAGGTCTTAAAGCGTTTTCTAGTCTGAAATGAAAACATCAAGTTGTTTCTTCAAACATTTCCTCTTTCTGTGTTCTTGGTTTGATTGTGGACAGACTTACTAAGAACTCATTTCAGAAAACTGCTTTCCAGATAAAGTCTACAAGTATCTGAAGGCATCGATCAAACTAATGTTACCTTCTGATCTCCACAAACTTTACTGTTCAGTGAAGAGAATCAAAGTTTGTGCAAGATTTCTAAGAAACTCACAGGTGAAGGTCTGAGAAGAACTCAGATCAGCGGTCCAAATGTGAAATCAAGACTCATGGTCACAGGTTTTAAGGCTTCTGTTAACCACAAAGTTCAAACTAACAGCCATCTACTCAGGAACTTCTTAAATTTGAGCCCTCAGACAGTCTAAAGGTTCACCCTAACAGTGAACTACTGTGGGACTTAGAGAATTTCAGCCTTCAGGTTGTGTGAAAGCTCAGGGGCCTCATTTATAAAGCTTGCGTACGCACAAAACAAGGCTAAAAAAGTGGCGTACGCCACTTTCTACGCAAAGGTTGTGATTTATTAAAACATTGGCATGAGAATGTGCACACTTTGAAGCTTGCTTAGGCACATTTTGGAGACAGAGGGAACGGCAGTGCCGGAGGGTGAAGTGGTGAATTGAAACCAGATTGATCTCAAACCTTTATTGTCATCACATACTAGACTTGTAGAGCCAGATAATCATAAACCCTCATTGTTGTAGATGTTCCTATAGTGCGCCATTCGGCCTATGACTGTATTTGCAGAACTATGTTCATATATCAAACTTCCATCTTCAAATGATATAGAGCTGTGGATGGCACTGATTGATTACTAATCGGGACAAGGCATGTGACAATCAGTCCAATCGCTGACAAACCGGATAAATAGCGGGTGACAGCCGTGCGTAATGTGGCACAATGGATGCGCTGGCATTGCTGGAAGATCCCGTTAATGGTAGGCTCAGAATGGAGAGAGTTTTTAGGGACCACAGAGATTTACTGGCCCATGATGATGACTGGTTAATAAGCCAATTCAGATTCCCTAGAGCAGTGCTCTTGGATCTATGTGCTGAACTGGGCCGTCTTAGACAGACCCACCTGCTGAAACCACGCCATCCCGGTACAGACACAGGAGCTGACGACTCGAGGGTTTCTGGCGACACCGGCTCCTTCCAGCGGGAATTGGCCGACAGGTGTATGTTTTATATGAAGAATATATTAGATTACATTTTTTCCCCCCTTTTTTTGTCTAAATCCTATCTGGGTCTGATATACAGTTAAATGATGCCCTTTAGGTCTGGGATATCACAACCATCCCTCAGCGCAATAATGCCAGCTGTTTTGGATGGCATTATAAACATGACCAGTCGATAAATCAGGTTTCCTTACACTGTGGGTGAACAGGCCAACATTAAACGGCAATTTGCAGCAATGTCCGGTTTCCCTAATGTAATCGGCGCAATTGACTGCACTCATGTTGATATAAGGTAGGGATGTCCAAACTACGGCCCGCGGGCCAACTGCGGGCCGCAGTCTATTTTTAATTGGCCCGCAAGAAATTTTATAAATAGAATAGACTGTGGCCCGCACTTCAACTTTTGCCTGAGTGTATTGCACTTCTTAGTTTTAATACCAGGGGGAGCTACCGTTGATCAAGGCAGTTGCTCCACCAAAAAGGACAATCACAGAAGAAATTTACACCAAGTTACTAAACATGGCAGAACCAAAGAAGCGAAAAGTAGAAAGTGAGTGCAGAAAATTTCAGACACGATGGGAGAGTTAATATTTCTTCAAAGAATTCAAGGGGAAGTGTGTCTATTTGATCTGCACTGAAACTGTGGCAGTTATGAAAGAGTATAATGTACGACGTCATTATGAAACCAAACATCAGGCCTATGCATCCTACACTGGTGCTGAGCGAGAGCATAAAGTAAAGCAAAAAGTCCAGGAAAAGGCTACAATAGCCAGCTACGAGGTCGCCCAACTCATCGCAAGACATGGCAAGCCTTTTTCAGATGGAGACCTTATAAAACACTGCCTCGTTAAAGTCGCCGAAATAATGTGCCTGGAGAAAGTGCAGGACTTCAACAACGTCAGCATGTCCAGAAATACAGTTGTGCGACGCATTGAAAAGTTGTTAGCCAACATTAAACTGTCTGATAAAGCTTGTGCTTTTGATTTTTACTCCATCACATGCGATGAGAGCACAGATACCACAGACACCGCACAGCTGCTAATTTTTTTGCGGGGAGTGGATGAGAACTTTGGAGTTACAGAGGAGCTGCTCGATCTTAAGAGTCTGAAAAGCACAACAACGGGTATGGATATTTTTGAAGCAGTGTCTGACTCAATTGACAAAATGGGACTTAAATGGAATAAGCTGTGTGGAGTTACAACAGACGGAATAAGCATGCATGTACAGGTACACATGCGACAAAGCATCAATTCTGTCACTACCCTGCTTTTACACACCACTTTCTTATATGCGTTTTTCTTGTTAACACACAGAGTGCACACCGCTGTGCACAGCGCACACACTGCACACGCAAAGTCAGCTGATCTCATCTGATGCAGATTTGCTCCTTGATCAAGTGACATTTGTCTGGATTTTTGGCACGAGTGGCGTCGGATCAGCACTGCAGCTGGATGGCCCGATTTACATACCCAGCGCAGCTGATACTCACAAGAACAATTTACTAAAATTATATGCACTCCTGTCATTAAGTCCAGTTCAGTCTGTTAATACCCGGGGGGTGGGTGTGTGGGGGGGTTTAAAGATAATATTTAACATTATAAAAGCAACTGTACAAAAAATATCTTAAAAATCGACTACTGAAAAAGTTAGTCTGGTGTACACCAGGCTATATATACACATAGGCTAGGGTGTATATATACACATAGGCTAGGTATATATATACACATAGGCTAGGGTGTATATATACACATAGGCTAGCCTATGTGTATATATAGCCCTCCTTTTGTGTCATTCACTCGGTCAGGTTTGTTCAGTTCACACTTATGTTGATATTCTTGTTTTGTTGACCTCAGTTTATTTAAAGGGCCCAGAATTAGGATTTCTGTTGATACTTTTCCTTTGATGTGTTTTAATCCTTTTTGTGATCTTAAGTACTCTATGGACAGCTACCTTTGGCATAATAAAGCCTTAAAAAGTTTGAAAGTTCCTCTTATGTCCCTGCCTAGCTGCTTGGTCCCTAACAATAACGCTGAAAGATGTGGACATTTAGTGGGAAAACAGAGAAGATCAGCAGACGGAGACACACAGATCAATCTCAAATCAATGAATTGATCAGTGAACAGGAGAACACCACTTCCTGTTATGTTCTGATATCATTTTTCCTATTGCTGGGAGCTGCCTTATTAATGAAGAAGCCGAGTTATGAATGACAGGACCCCTTCTATCAAATGCTGTTAAAACATTTAATGTACATCACTTCAAAATATCAGTTGTTGATCTTTCCTGGTGACCAATAATCGGCATCAATATCAGCCTCGAATAACCCATATCAGTCAATCTCTGTTTCTTGTGGTTTCTTCATCTTCACGTCCTCCTTGTTGATGAAAGCCACTGTTTCCGTCATGTACTCAGACCCAGGGCCCGACTGGGAAAGAAATTCAGGCCGGGAGATTTCCAATCAGTCAGGCCACTTCCGCCACCGCAAGGGTTGTGTCACGTGGGATAATGCACCAAAATTTTATTTTCCTTCCAAAAATATGCCTTTTACAGTTATGTTATAGCAATTACAACACTACTAAACAGACAAAGTCTATATACCAATCATTTTTTTTTAATATTTTGGCCTTTGAATTCTGATGATGCATTTGTGAGAAGAACCGACCGTTTGTAAACTTAAGGGTGCTCCATAATCTTCGCTCCTTCCACTCTCTGGCCTCACTCTCATATCACCGCTCTGCAGTGCATGCTTCCCCGTTCTCGCTATGAAGGGGCGGGCCATAAAGCAACTAACCAATCATGGCACGTTTCTTCTAAAAAAATGTCACTTTGACCAATCCCTATCCTTCTTATTTAGAGCTCAGAGCACGTGCTTTGTGTGAGTGACAGGAGGGTGGGCGTGTACTCTGTAAGGCTTCTAGCGCTGCTGTCTCTGGCCTGTCTGCCAAAAAGCCAATCAACTTTTTTTCATTGGTCTGCCAGTCCGTGGCTGGCCTGTCCAGGCAGGCCAATAAGGAGGCAGGCCACCGGGAAAAGTCCCGCCTCTCCCGATTGC
This sequence comes from Acanthochromis polyacanthus, assembly GCF_021347895.1. NCBI lineage: Eukaryota > Metazoa > Chordata > Actinopteri > Pomacentridae > Acanthochromis > Acanthochromis polyacanthus. The sequence continues at coordinate 37,909,174 of NC_067114.1, read as the reverse complement.
CAGTCCGGGCCTGCTCAGACCCTTAAAATCTAAACATCATTTCATTCTTTTGCAGTATTTCCTTGCATCAATCTTTTTCTTGTGGTGGATAAAAAGCCTTGTTTCTTCTCTGCTTCTCTTATTGTGAACCCTCGCTGAAATGGCCCACGTCAGCATCTTTCTTAGAGACACATGCGTGACCCTCCTCCCAGTTTGGTTCATTAGTTACTATAGCAACAAAGTCTTCCCTGGCTCCCAGCTCGAGACCCCCCGACTCCTTCAACCGTGCATGATACAGCATGTCCAGATGACTCCCCTCTCCGTCCTCTCTGTACTGAAGATGTTTATACACCAAGGAATACGGAGCTGAAAATGTGCTGACAGCAGTGACTTTTGGGAGGGAGAGGTTTTTTGGAAACACAGTGTAAAGAGTGATACTTACTGCACAGAGTGTTTTAATCTGTGCTGTAGCACTGGAGCGAAGGATCCTAAACCTGCGATCAATGTATCTGAAGTTAACAGTGAATGAACCATTCTGTGTAATGTGACAGAGTCAAAAAGGCTCTTTCATGGTTATTTGAATATTTTGTTTGAATTTCCCGATGTTTGGAAACAGATTCAGTTGACCGAGTCATAAAGAAAGACTTGAAAGTGTTTTCAAAGGCATTTAGAGATATTATAGAGGAAATGCCACAGTTCAAGTGGACACAAATGCAGACAAGTGAAAGATTACACAAAAACCGCTACATTGAGGGACTCTGGTGGCTCTGTAATGCTGTGGTGGTGTTTTGCTGTTATGGTTTTATGGGAAGGGTCACTGCAAATCAATTCAAAGTTGCTCCAAACGATCACCCTTATCCTGAGATGGAACATTTCTGTCTTAACGAACGTTGGTCTGGAGGACAACGCTCCCATCCACAGGGCATGATGAGTCACTGAATGATTTGAAGAGGATGAAAATGATGTGAGTCATCTGCTACAGTCGCCTGATCTCAGCCCATTTAAACACCTATTCCAGATCTTGGACAGACAGTGAACTCAGTGAAGAATGGTGTTTCATCTTTCAAGTAGACTTCAGAGAGTTTAGAATGAAGGAAGTGTGGTGTTCATGACCCATAGTGGCTCAAAAATGTAAAAAAAATACACGTAATGTTGGTTTTTCCTGTAACTTGTTGCCTGTCTGTTCATGCCTGCTAGTTTTAGGTTTGGGAAAAATATTCAGATCAGATCACAGTATGATTTGAAAATGTTTAAATCCATGCTTATTCCAGAGCTTTCAATTAGACAACATGGAAACTGAAGGATAAAAAAAGTAAGGATAAGGGGGAGACGATCATTGTTTTGGGGAAAGACTCAGAATTTTCATGATCCTAGTGACAAATTTGCAAAACTTACAAATTTTTGAGAAAAACATTAATCTTCTCTGAGATTATAGTCAGAATTTATGAGAAAGAAACTGTAAGTGGCAGGTTTACAAAAGAAAAAAACACTGTATTAAAGATGCATGTATTCACTCGTTGGTTTGTGAGCTTGTGTTTTGAAGTCTTGAGTTTGAATTTGGCTGTCATTTTTTTTTTTTTTTTAAACTAGACATGATGAGCAATGACTGGATTTAACTGAGAACTTTGCCAAATCACACTTCCATACAGTAGAAAACATGAAGTGTTTTGGCACTTTTTCTGGAGTTTTCAGTTATGTCAGATGATCTTCTTCAGCAGATGGAGGTTGCTCCTTGAAACTTCAGTTTAATCTGAAGCCAAAATAAACAAATTCTGTGCAATTTCACTGGGCAAACTACTCCTAGACCATAGACAAAGGTGGATGTCGTCCCTGGTTTGTGAAGAAATGGTTTAAAACCTGAGTTTGGAATTTGTGCATCCTCTTTTTGTTTTTTTAAAACAAGTGAGGTCTGAATCTGGCAGAAGGTTGCTCAATCCTAAAACATACCCTTCTTTATCGTCTGTTTTCCTCTAAACGTGGCTAAAATTCATTAAATTAACATCATGCTGTGGGAAAGGAGACTTGAAACTATCAATAGAGACCATAAAGCCATGAGGAAAATATTTACTGATGTAACAGATCAAGTGAGAATTTAGGTGATGCTTTCATAGACTCCAAAAGAATCAGACTTGTTTTTGCAACCAGAGGAGTTGTCCCCTGCTGGCTGTTAGAAACAAATACAGGTTTCCATCTCATACAGTCTGTGGACTAAATGTTCAAATCTAAAAAACAACAACATAGCTTTACTTTGCAAGGTTGGATCAAATGTGGAACATTTTTTGAATGACTTTAAAAGCCATTAAAAGGCTTTTTGGCCCCCTAATGATAGAAAAATAAATTTTTATACAGTAAAATTAAAGATTACATGTCATCCTTGTGAGGATTTTGTGCTCAAATATACCGGGATTTGTCGAAATAGTTGTTTTATAATGTGCAAATAGTGCAATAAATGCACTTTAGTCACAGTCTAGTAAAGAGAATACATTTGATGACTAAATCCTCCCTTCGAGTGCTTTCAATAAAAATCCAGCCAGCGAGTGAAATGATCAACACTGCAGTGTTTGTGCAGTTTTTACCATGGAGTACCTGGCTGCTAATTTAAACCCTTCAGCGGTATCTAAGAGTCATTCAAAGAGGGCACACATGCTGCATGCATCCACAACGCAATGAAAAAATACACCGAAAAACAGGCTCTGGCAGCACTTAATGTGACCCTGCAGACTCCAGGATTCCCATTAGTTGCAGTAAACTGGGTTGACTGGATGGATTTCAAGAAGCTGGAGAGCCAATCAGGACCAGTTCCAGTCTTGATGTATTTACAGAGACCTAGACTGGGCAGAAAGGAGATTTGGAAAGGCGTAATAAACTACAGATTGTGAAAACTGGAACCGGTGTGCATTTAATGAAGCGATGTAAATGTAAAGAGAAGGAAAACTGAGCTCCTCCAGCACAGGAGCTCCGCTGATACATGCAGTCTGTGATTTCTCCTGACAAACCTCAGCAGATTTATCTCTGCACGATACCATCTAACACAATATTGAGACAGAGGATGATGTTTGAGGAGACTTTATACTGTCACATTATCCTGGAACATTTTCACTCTCATTTAATTCTACACTCAACGGACCACTAACCTCATCCTTAATGTTCCCCACCGGTCTCGTATAAGATTGTAGCACAGAGGAGGCACCAAAAAGACTGAATTCACTTCCACTATTATAGCCTTTTTGTCTGTAACCGGCCACATTTTCATTGTAAGTTCCTTATGAATGAATTATGATCAGTATCATGATTACTGACAATGATTCTGAGCCACTTTCTAAAGGAATATTTCATGATAAAGGCAGGAAACATGGTTTAGAAAGAGGTATAAGTTGCACCTGCAGCTCCAGCAGCTATAATCTGATTGGATAAACAGCAATTCGATAAATCAGTCTGTCCAAAGACTAGAGATCTATTGTTCTGGATAAGAAATATGAATGTTAGCAGCAGGAGAAGGTTAAAAGGTTAATGTTGTACATGTTGTGTGTGATGAAGAGCAGTAAACAAATGACCAAACAGCTTCAGGAATTTACAGTATTTGCATTTGTTGACATGATTTCTTGCTGTGTCGGGTCATTATTGTGCCTGCTGTGAATCCAAATGAAGTACAGCTGATGTTCTCTGTGAAATAACAATGAGCTGCGAACATTCAAGAGCCAGCAGTAGAATTTGATGCTCAAATTCTTGTCACATAGAGCAGTAATTTGTCTACAAGGAATCTTTATTTTCAGCGTTTATCCTTACCCTCTCTCTCTTCGTGTTCTAACAAGGTTACAGCATGAGGAATCTAGCTTTCGACCGATAACCCACTCAGAGTCCTGTCTGCCGCTGCTGCAGTTTTCATGAGGCCTCAGCAGAGTTTGAAGTAATGGCTCCACGCACTTTAAGAAAGACATTAAATCCACAGACTTTGAAGAAAGCAAAAATTATGTTAAGTGAGAAGTGAACTCGCTTAAACTCGACAATAAACCCTTTCTGTCCCGTTCTTCAGCTTCCTCTGCGTCTCTAAGTCACTGCTCTATCTCCATCTGCTGCACTCAAACTGTTCTGATACTGTTGGTAATTAATATGCTTTGGATGTGTCTGGATAATTATCCATGTCTGATCCTTTAACCCTCTGGGCTCCAAGCAGTTTTGGGAGTTTCTTTGCTCCTGTCACATTGTTAACTCACTTTGGGTTTATTTTTCACTGCAATATAAAGTCCTGCACCTCTGTGGAAACAAACAACCATGACTAGAAGCAGAAAGAACTCACAAATGTGCAGTATGACACAGCGCTAATGCCATAAATCCTTGAATAAAAGAAAAAACAAAAGTTACACAAAACCAGAATCAATATTTACAACATTTTTCCAAGTGCCCATTGGTGTTACCAATACTGGAAAAGACCAAAAATATTATAACCCACAAATACTCACTTAAGCGTGAGATTAAAACACAAGCAAATCTAAAAATATAGAAGAGCAGATGTACAAAGCTGCATCTCAGCTGTGACAGCATTTTTGGCTTTATTTAAAAATGGGTATTGCAGTGAGTTTTTCCACGTTCTCTTTTTGTCCAGAGGTGCTGTGAAGCGGCAGCCTGATGGGAGCAGCTATAAGGAGTGGCCAAGGGTGCTGTGAAGGGTCCTCATGGAGTCGCCCTTTCTTTTCCCCATGCAGTTTGAGTGGTGCCTGTGATTTGGCTTGAACGCGAGGACTGATTTGATGAGTGACTGTTAAAATATCCTGCCTGACATCGAAACCTTTCAGCCTCCTCAGAAGGAGCCTGTGCTGTTGGGTCTTTTTGAAGAGATTATCTGCCTGCTTTGTGATGAACAGGTGGTGGTTGATCTCATTGTCCAGGTACTTAACCATCTGAGCCCCACAATCCATTGGCAGGTTTGAAGGACATGATTTCTTTTTTTAAAAAAAGGACCAATAATATATCATTTATCTGTCAGAAACCTGAAAACCAGAAAGAATTTTACAAGTGTCCAACAGTCCATGAATGTGTGACATGCAGCGCCCTCTATAGAATTAACCAAATGTAAGCCCAAAAGTGCGGTATGTCATCTCAATACTTTAATTCTACATTCAAAATTTTGCAAAAAAGGAATCTTTTGCACAAGATACCATAAAAGAAATACAGAATTCTGCACTCCTCAGCAAATTGGGAAGCCAAAACTGACTAAATTCTCAGCACACAGAGAAGGAAGTTGTTGGAAAATACATTCAGCACAGTGAAACATCTTTCTAGAGTTGATGTACAGAGGAAAGGGAAAAAGTTGAGTTTGTAAAGGCTGAAAAAATGGAAATATTCAAAGATCTGTTGCACTCTAGCCCTTTTTTTTCCAGTGTTGCTGACATGTTGATTCCAGTTTTGATTAATTTGTGTTAAATATTTAGTCTGACTTCAGTTTTTTCTTCATAAATTATGACATAACTGTGTCATACTGCAAAGAAGACATTTCTGACTTCTAGCTTCCTTTGGCTATAGTTGTTCTGTTTGCATAGAGATGCAGAATTTCATATTGCAGTGGAAAAACGAGCCCACTGTGAGTTAAAATGGGACAGCAGCAAACCACTGTTTGAGGTTTGGAGGATTTAATGCAATGGCAAGATATCCATGTGGAAAAAATGTCTATTCTAACGTCAACAAGAGTTTTACATGCTTGCTTTGCGTCTGTGTTCATGTTATGTAATGTTTGACACCATAAATATTTAAAAATTTGGTCCAAGATCGCCTGTGCTGTAAATATGATTTTGATGCCATAAAAAAGTCATGAATCTGTAAACTGTTCTTGGCAGTTCATAAAACTCGTATTTAGCTTGTGTCACATATTGAATTTCATCCAGAAATCAGCCATTTAAAACCACAAACAGATGGACATGTAGAAAAACATAAACTGCAGCGCACACACCATCAGCAGTGTCTCATGACAGACCTGATAATGGTTGTGTGTAGCGAGCGATCAGGCCAGAAAAAGGCTGATAAAAGGGAAAAAGATATGAAGAGCAATAACCGAGAGAAGAGTGCAAGGTTGTAGTAGTACGACTAGTACACCAGCGCAAGAAAGCTTCCCTCATCTTGCATTCCAGATCTTAATTGTTTATTTACATAGCTGTGAAGGCACCCAGAAAAACTCTATTTATCAGCTGGTTCAAAGACAGAATGCAGGGCAGAGCCTGGCTGGGTGGAGATCCGACTGTTAATTGCCATGTTTCTCAGATTAAGTCAGTTTCACTTATTTACTGGCCTGCAGGAATTTCTCCATAAAAAGAAGAAGATGCAGTCATGTTGCACAAAAAAAAGCAACAACAGAAAAGGATCTTTCATTTCCACCCTTGCCTTTAAGAATAATGAGCGCTGAATACATTTTAAACACAAAAGCAGCTACTGAAGCTGAGAACCCTTCAAACGGGGTGCTGTGGCGAGAGGGGATTTTATGTCACTTCTGCAGTTGAAGTTTTTGTTCTGCTCCAAGCCTTTAACATTCTGTACTAGTAACTGTTGTTTATTCATGCAAAAGTGAGTGGAGTACTATTGTGCGTTGAGAAGAATGCTCAGGTCTGTTTTGAAAGGTTTTTCTTCAGAAACAAATCCTCACCTATAGTACCGATTTAGTCTTTGTCTGCTCTTCAAAGGCCGTGACCTTTTTCATAAGAGCAAAGCTGTCTCTCTGCACTACGAGGATGCATTTTGCTGTGCATACACTGTATCCTATTCTAGTGTTATTTCAGATTGAAATGATAAGGGCACCACAATCAGAGCACATTTTTGGAGAAGTTGTGACCCTGCAGCAAGATATCAGCAGAATCTGTTAGTTTACAGCACTGGAAGATGTTATCTGTCATGATGTATGTTGGCATCCAAAGATTCCAGAACTATGGGCATTAATCTGCTGCTGTACAGCCTTTCCAGCAGATTTTGGAGTCTGGCTGCAGGGATTTGCTTCCATTCAGCCACAAGAGTAATAATGAGGACCAACACTGATGTAGGGCAATAAGGCCCGGCTTACAGAGGTTGAGGTCAGGGCACAGTGTAGTCAATTTTATCTACACCAAATTTGGAAAACCATCTTTTTTTGCACTGGGGCATGTTGAAACAGGAACAGAACTCTAACAACCACCTGCCACAAAGTGAACAAGAAAAGCACTCAGAGAGAGCAGTACTCCGCCAAAGCTGCTAAGTAGTTGTTTAATTTCCGACAGATAAGTCCTGATCGAGCCGGAGCATTAGATTTGTAGTAGGATAGCAATCATGTAATCGTCAGCACTCAGCTGACTTATGGTCATAGTTTCAGGGATGCTGTGCCGCTGTCTCGCAATGATACAGAAATTTTTAACAAATCCGTGGATCCAGACTACAAGCCACACCACTGCCAAAATCTAATCAGGTGGTCCTTATGTCATTTCTGGCCTTCTCTGAAAATTTCATTCAAATCCATAAGTCCATTTTTGAGTAATGTTGTGCACATGCAGAAAGACAAACAGACAAATGTACGCCGATCATAACTCCGCTGCATTCCTTTGCAGAGTAAAACTATAGCAAAAATATAAGTATTCCCTTTATTGCAACAAAGGGGCCAAGTTGTAAAATAATTTATAAACTATTATTAAATAGTTTGTTTTTTCTTACAATATTAAGGTACATTAAAATTTTTTATAAAAATCTGAAAGTATCTCCTTTCAAATTGGTCAAAATCCCCATTGAAGTACTGTCTTGTGCAGTAACACCCTGCTCCCACTGCTCCTGCAACACTTGTAATGCTCCATTGAAGTTCCACAATGTCAACATGTCAAGAACTTTACTTAGCTATGTTAAAACAGCAACGCTTTAACTTGAATTTCACTTTGGGGAAAAGGAAAAAGTCACAGGCTAGCAAATCTGGCATGTAGGGTGAATGGGGACTGCTGACTATGTTGCTGTAGTCAAAAAAACTTATGTGTAATCACCGAAATGCAACCTGATACACAGCACATTGGAGCCATCAAACCACAGCTCAAACTTTCGTCCTAAAAAGGTCTGCCTTTGCCTTGACAGTCCGACTCTAGGGACTGAAACTATGGTTCACAACCACTGAAAAACTGAAGAAAACAACAAGTGAGTTCCTGGTGCTTGGACTCTTGTCTTTTCCACTGTGAAAACTACTGTTTGGTCTCTGGGCTGGGAATAGAAAGCCACCTCTCAACTCCAGTGATGATCCTCATGAAAGTTGGATCACTGCGACTTCTGACTGGTACAAAATGTAGTGTTTGCTCTGCTCTCCATTGTAAAATCATAAGAGCGCTCCAAACTACAAACAGTCCCGGAACATCTTAATCTTATCTTGTGGCTACAAAGCAACTAATTAACGGCTGTTGATTTTTATCGTTAGAGCCAGCTGATAGAAGAAGAATTTCACTGTGGGGAAATGAGTTGTGCCATAAAAATAAACCATGTATGTCGTGGAGAGGTGCACTTATTTTGACTCAGTAACCACAGAATGTCGAACTGTCTCTTACAACATTTGTATTGAGGCTGCTGCTATTGGAAATACTGTCTGTAGTTGGAAAGCTTGGATTATTGTGCAGGTGGCAAGGGAACTCTCAGGAAAGTCCTACAACTGTCAACATAGAGGGAAGTACTCTGTATACACCAATTCGCCACAGCATTAAGTCTACGGACAGGTGAGGTAAATAACACAGATGCAATGTTCCCCTGGGAAACTGTGGGTCCTGGCATTCATGTGGATGCTACTTTGACATGTGGCACAAACCTAAATGCTGTTACAGAGGACCTACACTCTGCCATGGCAGCACCATTTCCAGACAATATAGGACAATGCACTACTGCTTTACTACAAAAGCCACTCAGGAACAACTTGAGGAACACGACCAAGAGCCCCAGGTGCTACCAGGTTTCCAATCTACACCCACTGTAAAACCCACAGAACCAACACAATTTCCTACCAATGTCCCAGTGCCAGACTCCACAGGAAACCTCCAGAGGTCATATGTCCATGGTACAATGGGTCAAAACTGTTGTTGGTGGCACGAGAGGGACCTAAACAATATTTAGTCAGGTGGTCTTAATGCAGTGAGCTTCCCATTTCTTGAAATAGAAAGCCTGTTGAAAATTGGTGTCGGTGATGTTGCTTTTGAAGTTAGGGAAAGAAAATGACAAAGCAGAAGCGACATGAAGGATAGGACTAGAAGATTTAACTTTAGCCAGATTTATAGGTCGAAGTCAATTCATTAGTTCAAACAACTTTTTCAAGTGTGATCATAACGGATAAGTTGGGACTGATCCCTAAACCTACGTGATCTAGAAGCATGTAGAAAACAGACAAAAAAAGAAGTTCAGAAATCTTCAAATGCAGCTTTTACAGTTACAGTCTCTCATAAATGTTGCACTACTTCAGCATGGTTTATTTAAAATATGCTAGAGCACAGCCAAAAGTGATGTTAATGGAAAGTAAATGTATAAAAACAAAACAAACACTGACTCTGAACTCTAAATTTAATCCGTCCTGCAAACAGCTGGGATGCCCAGCAAACATCACAGCATGATCCAACCAACATAATGCATTTTAATTAAAAGATGAGTAAACCAACCCTGTGAAAACCTCACAACAGAAACATGTGACCGGCAAACCTTTCACATCTGATTTTCACTTGTATTTTGCACTTACGAAATGAGAGGATTGGCCAACATCTAACAGACAGTTAAGGAATTATGAAAGTCAGAGTATGAGATGTTTAAAGGCTTTCAAAGAAAAGACCTTAAAGCCCAGATGAGTTTCATTTCAGCAGCATCCCTAAAGTGTCTGACAGCTTGCAGCCGTCAGAAGATGTGTCATGCAAGCGACTGCAGGGTTTCACTGGCAGCGCTCCACTTGGCCGTGCTGCTGTGCTGCATGCATAAATGACAGGGAAAGCCGCTTATATGGGCGGAAAGTTGCAGACCCGATGCTGCTGAAGATGTGAGGAGTAATGTTGGTGAAATAAACAGGAAACGGAACACATGTAATAGTAATTAATACCCACCTTTTTGAGGACTGGGGGGGAAGGACTAGTAGAGATTTGGTCTTCTAAAAACAAAAATATATGTTTTACACTTAAAAACTACATCTCAACAAGTCAAATTTGATTTACAGATACCTTTAATTTCATTATAGACATAAGTAAATTCTTTTTCACTTTCAAGATTCTAGATATCTACTGTTTAATTTCCACAGGATGAAAAAAAGATTGTGACTCGTGGAAATGTGGTTTTCCATTTCACTTATCAAAAATTGCACTTTCCAGAATGTCAGACGTATCAACAAACTATTTCAGATACGTCACCTGAATTAGTGTGGACATCTTTGAATTCTAGGAGATCAAAAAGCAGTTATCGGAAGCTACAATTTCTCTTTAGTAAATGTATAAAAGGTTCCCCATTGTCTGAGTGTTTGATAGCATTTTATTACTAATAATAATTACAATAATAATAAGAATGAACTTTACATATCAACCCTTTGAATGCTAAAACCCTTCATCGGGTCTGAAAAGCATATTTTATATTAAACTGCATCATTTAGCAGACCCAGAAACCGTATAAACAGAAGCACCAGATTTTCAACTGTTGGCTTGTTACAATAGCAGGTTTGACAGGTGGTTCTGTCAGGAAAAATTGCCCAAAATAATCCAAAAAATGTGTGATATTTCATCAACATCACCATATTCTACATGTCTCATTTAAAAATTCACCAAAATTAAACCCAAAAATCTGCGATCATCAGCACAACTGAAAACCCATGATCTATTATCAATAAAATAAATGCAGCATGGCTCAGAATGGTATACAGAGGAACAGGTTGTCAGCAAATTGTTGGAAGATACATTCAGCATGGTGAAACATCTTTTTAGAGCTGATGTGCAGAGTAGTTTCAAAAAGTTTGTCAAGGCTAGGCTGCGGTAAACAGGCGATGTTTAGTATGTGAATGTTCTCCGTTCTTTCCAATGCTCCCGTGATTTGTGTCTGCTTCAGTGTTCTCAGATCAGCTGTGATAGTATTCTGTTTTGCTAGAACTTTATTGTTACAGAAGACATGTTTGAGCTCCCTCTATGTCTCGTTGTGCTTGTGCTGTTTCCATAGATGTACGGGACTTTATTTTGCAGTGAAAAATGAGCCCACTTTGAGTAAAATGTTATTGAAGCAAAAATGGCCAGAAACTACTTGGGGTTCAGAGGGTTAAGCTGTCTACACAGGAAAAATACACTGGATGAAATCATTTTTAGTGACTGAACGTCTCTGAACAGTCGTCATTTGACCACAGCATGCCTTCATTTTGTAACTGAAGTACAGTAGTAGCGTAGCCTAGCCACGCTAGACCCATGTTCTGAAGGCACAAGGGTCTAGGACCGCTTGACAGGGAGGGAGGCGGGCTAAAAGGTTGTCTTTTAAATCACTCTGCAGCAGTTGGGTAGGTACACAACCAATCAGCGCAACGAATAGGCTGACATAGTTCCTAGACCGCCAGCGGATTGTGGCTAAGTCCCATTAGCTTCCCAACCAGCGGAGCCAACTGGTATATTAAGGATTTGCCATATCCCGTTGGCATAAGTCCAAATACGTCTTTCTTCTCAATTAAACACTTAAGTGCCGTCCTTTGTTTATCTTTCAAGTTGAATTTTAGCTTCAAATCTTTAAGGGCTGTGACCAAAGCCGAGTCGAAAGATAACTGTTTATTGTGCGCCGGTTGTTTCTGTCAGAATCGTCACGCCTCTGTCGTCACTTGGTTACGCCCGCCTTCTGACTCTACACTTCATGGTGATTCGTCCGGCCAGTTTTAGGAGCATCCAGCCTCGAGCATTATGGAGGGTAACTAGACCCACCCTGGCAGAGAATTAAATTTGTTGCTGTGGGTTGTCTAGCGCGGCTAGGCTAATAGTAGCACAAAATTTGATGAAATTATTTACTTTCTGGCTGCTGTAATGTGAATTTTCCTGGGTGAGGGATCAATAAACTTTTTTATTTTCAAAGTTAGTTTTAAAAAGATGTATATTTTGTATAAATTCTGTACATGTTATTTGAGAAACCTGTGCATGCTGCCATATTCTCATGCAATAGACTGTTCTATTCATAACACACATTCAGCAGTAAAATGGAACCAAGTGCATCAACTCAATTACAATTTTGATGCAGTATTTCTACATTAAGCTACTTTAACCTCATTATATTTTTGAAGTAAATATATAATTAAAAGCTGCAATTATGTTGCAGATTCCGATTATTATAATATTGTAGTTTACATTACGCAGCAGTATATAAAGTAGTCAAAATTATCTCCAGCTACAACAGTAAAGTGACGTATACATGGAGGAATCTACATTCTTTATGACTCTGAAATGGGACATACTGCATAATGGGTACTTTTACTCAGTAACTTGAAATATGTTTTTAATGCCACACATTTTTGTACTTTCAAGAAAGACAGAATACATGGCTTTTAATTGGAGAAGAGTAATTTTGTGCAGTAGTATTGCTACTTACATAAGCACAACATCAATTCCTCTTCCAGCACCGCATCCTTCGATCCTCAGCTCATTAACGGTCAGCCACGGCTGGTTTGGTTTGATGCAGATCAGCTGTGTGTAGTTGGTGCAGCTCTCCATTTCCCAGTCGCACAGAATGCGTAATTATCAGGTAGGACTGCATTGTAAAACTGCTGTCTTGTCGAGTGTAGATGTAATTTATGCAGCTTTTAATGCTGTGTGCAGCTATTAAGTGAAAACTCCACCAATTCCAAGTGGTGAAGTTTTGGAATGCTCCCAACCAGCACACCTGTAATCCCAGAGTGGGAAATGACATGTGATTGTGAGGCTGGTTTGGAGGACAACTTTGGGTTTGTAGCCCAGTGTTTTGCAATGATAGGATGCAAATGAAGATGCAATCCAGATCTTGGCTCAGTATGAAGCGATTCTGTATGTGTGGGCAGCCAACGATACAAAACGGTGCAGTTCCTATAACAATCAGCACCTGTAGGGCTGTAAAGCAAGAAAAGAAACAAAATTTGCAGCCCAATAATGGTCAGAAACAGATAAACATCGCAAGGATTACCTTATCAACTAGTAGCTATATACCTGATTTTATTTTTCAACAGACATAACACTATTTAACAGATTCTAGATTGAAAGGGGTTTCTGTTCATTGTTCCCGAGTGCTTGAGATGTGGCATTTTAAAGATCTGTATTTTATTGTGCAAATTAATTAGAATAACTTCTTCAAAATGAGACAGTTTTGTGCCTGTGGAGTCTGCCACTCCTCTGATTAGAGCTGCTATCTCTAATTATTTTCACAGCTTACTGTCACAAACACCATCAACACTTCTGAGGAAATAGAAATCAGCTCCTCGGAGAAATTCTAGCTGTAAGTTTGTGCTGAGATAATGGCAAAATGACAAGAACCCAACGCATTTATATAAAGACATTCATAGTTAAGAGGCTGCCAGCTGTACAGAGAGGAATTTATCTCCTGATATTTCTTAATGTGTTGAAATCAGAACGATTAACTCATCACCTACTACTCTTAAGAGCGTTTTGGTGGCTGAAATCTCTGCCTTTTATTGTTGACTCTGCAAGCCGAGGTCGTGTTTTCGGTCATGTGTGTGTTTGTCAGTCAGCAGCATGTTCCAGAACTTGTTTACAGTTTTCAGTTAAATTTGGAGTGTTGGCAAATTGGCTGAGGAATGAGTGATTAGTTTTTGGTACGGATCCAGGAATGTTTCAAAGGATTCCTGTGCGAGAGGCAGTTTTGAATATTTTCACAAAGTACTTGAGTTAAAAATATCTGGCACATGTGTCCCATGATTCAGCGAGCAGAGCTGGGTCGACATGCAGATTATGACTGATTCTGAGCAGTTTTGGTGGAGGTGTTCGTCCTCTGAGCGCTTCCTGGTTGCTGTTTTTGTTTCGGTGGAGAAACATTGCATGAGTACATAAAATCCCTGTTCATTTCATTGGCAGCTTTTCCGGCCTGATAGCATCACAAATCTGTGTTTTTCAGGTCTCTGATGTTTTAAGCTGCTCCTACTTCCCTAACCACGCTGGACCTGCTGCTGGAAAACTGAAATAATGAAGGTAACTGTTTTATATAACTGTTCATTTTGCTTTAAAGGAGCAGTTTGACATTCTTGGAAACATTCCTGCTTTCTTGTGAGAGAAGTCATGCCACTCTCACGCCTGAATGTTCGATTTTTTTTCACCCTTTACTTAGATTTGGGATATACTGAGATATGGAGGCCTCATTTGCGATGCAGCCGGGAAAGAAAGTAAAAGGTGCTCACAGGCAAATAAGAAACTTGGATGAGAATGGCAACAAAATTTAAAAGGGAACATTGGAACAATAAAAGCAAAAATTAGAGCATTTAAAAGAATCAACTAAAACAAGAACATTTGGAGGTTAAATGAGACAATATCAGGTTTAATATTAGACAAAATGAGTGAAGCGTTGGCTTGTTCAGCAGGTTTTTACAGATTGTAGCTGCACAGTGAGTAAAACAGATTTTTCCAAGCTGTATATATAATAAGGGCCTGTTCATATAAAGATATTTATAAAGACAGCATTGTCAATTAAATCATTTTTAAGAGCATTTCTCTTTGACCATCTCTGATTTTCCAGAATTTCTTATAGCACCAAATATGGATATTTGTCAAGATCTTTGTGATATTTCATCTTGATGTATCAAATACTTTCTGAGATTAAACTTTATTTTAAAAAATTACTTGTTAAACTATTCTTTCATCATGGTTTTTTTCAACATAATTTAAAAATGACAATATCTCAGGAACTAATAAAGATAAAAGCCTGGAATTTTCACATTTTTTTTTCTTATTATGTTATTGATTTGGAATCTGCAATATTGATCTGGGTCTGAAAATAAAAAAATGTATATTCTCAGTTATATTTGGAGAATCACTTTGAAACTGCAGAGATGTGTGCTACTTAGATTAGGCTGTCTGCAAACAAACTATTTCATATTAAAAGCTCTAAAACGTGTTTTGTATTACTGTGATACGCAGCAACATATGCTTCTAAAAATCACTTCTTGACTTCTGCATTAGCAATATATTCTATTAATGTCACATCAAAGATGAGACTTTTCATGAGGGCTTCTCTTTGTCTTTTTCATATTTCAATTCACTCATAATCAGTGATTATTTGATCTGCTTGTCCAACCACTGCGGACTGAATCGTTGATGTGATAAAAATATATTTCAAGCTTTCATCCTTTAGAAGTGTCTGAGATATTGTTGTTCAAACAGAGCCTCAAATTTTAATGTGGGGAAAAAAATGTACAAAATATCTCCAAGCACTGGGTATATCAGTCTAAATTTCACAGATACCATTTAATTTTTTATAGTTTCTGATAAAAAAAAGTTTCAGACAAATCAAATGGTCGAGCAGAAATCTTCTGATGACTTGACATGAAACAAACAAGCAATAAATTAATAAATTGTGTTCAATGCAGGGCGAAGAAGAGGGTTTTAACCTAGAATAAACAGTGGAAATAGAGAAAAATGGCAAATGTGCCTCTGTCAAAAACTCAGGTTCACAAATCTTTGTTTTTAATCTGTAAACAAACAGAAATGTAATCAGACTAAATGCTATAAAGTGTTTGCTACACAGGGGACTCACCAGGAGGTAATGGCAGACAGACGACTGCTGTGCGGTATGTTTTGTTGATATTTTCCTAGAATTCAAAGCTACTAACAGAATCAGAGAACAGTTACACAATGAAGAGAAATGGAGTTGCTTTAGCTGCTTTGCATTTGTAACATATCCACCTATTAGTGATGCACTCTGTGTAAGATACTTCAAGGGTTTTTTTTCATAGAAACTTGGATTTCTTTTGTAGTTGGCTGCTGATTTCAATAGGGTCTCTTGTTAAATATAGGGTGATATCAGGTAAATTGGGCCATCAGGTAAAATGGGCCATTTAAGCTTTGGATGTCCTAGCCCCTCTGACTTTTAGAGCCAATGACAGCAAATGGTCTCAAATGTTTGCCACAACTGTACTTAACATGAAACAACAGATTTTATTGGTCTGTGGTTGTTTTTGTGAGCGGAGATAAGATTCAAATCCACACTGCATCGGAAAACTACATGGTGAGTGGACTGGCATACGAATTTCTGATAAAAATTATAAGGATGATAAGTCAATTAAAGAAACGTGTATATATAAAAAATTTTATGTATAATATCTGTCTTGATGACACCTATCAGAAATAATGCTTAAAGTTTGGTATTTGGACATTATTTTTCAAAGATTGACGTTTTTGTTAGTGGCCCAATTTAGCTGAACCTATTCAGGTAAGTTGGGCCCCCTGGTTTCAGCTAAAATGGGCCACCCTTTTTGTCAGTCACACATGCACACATGTACACATTTGAAGGGAACGGAGTAGGCATTTATGTGAAAAGGATGCATCTGCCTAAAAATAATGATGATCAGTGTTTTCAGTGACAATCCACTGACTTTATCTGCAGTTAGTATGGCAAACAAGAAGCAAGTGAGAGGAAAAGAGAGAGGGACTGAGAGATGGAGGAAGAAAGGAGACAAGCAGAGGAGACAGAAAGTGAGAGAACAGTTGAGGACAGATGAAGAGAGGAGGAACAAGGACCAGAGAGGAAAAGAGACAACCCAAAGGCAACAGAGGAATGGATCAAGTGTCTAGTGTTCAATCTGGTGCCATGAGAGCTGTGGCAAAAAGAACGACATCTATGATGATGACGGCTTCACCTGTCAGGACTGTATTTAAATTTGTGGTTCAAGTAGCCTCGGCCATGACATATGTACCTACCCAAGCACACACACATTTTAAAATTTTGACTATTTAGATATTATTGAGGTTCAGTGTATCCATTCATCCCATTTGTAGGCCTAGTAGGTTGCAGTTGTTTTTTTTATCATTATTTATGTGTTTTATACCCAAGTTCACAGTGCCATGTGGATTCAATACATTTGCCATGAGCAGATCAGTTAATCATTTACAATGTAATGAATTGTCCTGATATTATTAAACTGTTCTTACACAGTATGTTGCCATATTGACAGTTTTTATTACAATAAAAATTGATGACTATCCCTTTGCAGTTGGACTGGCCCAACTTACCTGATAAGCGTCCCATTTTACCTGATCAGCTGGCCCATTTTACCTGAACTTTGCTTGTGTAAAAAATTGGCACCGCTGACGTATCAAGACCTGTAGGAACTAAACAATCCTATTTACTAGATAATTTCAAAACAAAATTAAAAGAAAACATCCATTACTAGCCATAAAACCACATTTTAATAGAATACATTGTTTTTTGTTAGTGCTACAAGCGATTTACCAAAAAGTGGCCCATTTTAGCTGATATCACCCTATTTTTATCATGGTGGACTTTCCATTTCAACCCTTTTGCACTTATGGAATCCTTTGTTCACATTTTACATCCTACTGTGCTGCTTTGTACAGTGACATATCAGAAATGCAAAAATGAGATGAAAGCTGCTTTTCTGCTAGAAAGAATAAAATAGTCGATACATTAATTGTTAGAAAAATAGTCGTTGGTACTCTAATTATTTTCTTTCTGCTTTCAACTCCAAATTGTTAAAAATAAATGGGATCGACGTCTTGTTTCAGGCTTTAGTCAGCAGTTCTTTGTGAAAAACATGATTTTCAGGAGGAGTGGGAGGGTGAAAAGGTGGTTTGGGAAAACAACAAAATACATAGATCTGATCCCAACAAAGCCCTTTGTTGCTGAAGTTTGAATTTTTGTTGTGGAGAAAAAATGTCAGAGCTCACACTTTGATTCCTGTGATGCTTTCATATTGAGTGGCTGCCACCATATTTGCACTGGAAGTAAAGTCAATGTGTACACACACACACACACACTGGTATCAAACCCTGGAGTCCTCACATTGGCTCGCCCCTGGGGTAGAGCCGGGCTGTCGGTCTGGCTTCCTGCCACTGTTGCCATGATCAACATCGTCCTGCTGCTGCTCGCACCGCCGTTGTCATGGTAATGACCATTTATTTGCAGGGGGCACTCTTGTCTCCGATGTTTCCGGGACACACACAGACAGCGAGAGGAAGTGGAGGTGAGGGAGAGGGAGGACGGGAGATTCCAGACAGACAATCTGCTCAAAGGGCAGGTGGATGAGTCAGTATCTCATATTCCATCTGCGGTCCAGCTGAAACCGAACCAACCACAAATATCAATCCTAAATATCAATCCTAATATCATCACCATTGACTCATTTGGTAATAACATTCAGACATAAATTAGCTTGGGATAGAAAGCTTTTGCTGTTTTTCTTCTTCAAAGTCCTCAGACATCTATAAGCTGCAAAACTGTGATGAAAGGATAGGTATTCACATGTTGTTACAAGGCAACATACCAACTATCATTCATCTTTTTGGACAACACAGATTATTTTCCTTAATTTTTAAGTACATAAATATCACTGAAATTCCAAGAATAGTTGGGAAGATAACACTGAAAACATGTGAATCACATTTTTGACAAAAAAAACTATTGTAATTTCTTAAATATTTCATTTTTATTGAATAAATGAAACTAAATTCATGATTAATACTATAAATATTTAGAAAATTATATATATATATATATATATACATATGCTATATTAATCACACACACACACACACACACACACACACACACACACACACACACACACACACACACACACACACACACACACACACACATATATATGTATGTATTCCTATCAACTGCCAAATATTTAGTCTCATTCTGATAGTGTGTGAGACAGTTTACGCTTTTTATTCTTCAGGCTGCAACCCTGTGTTGAAGTGTCTTGGAAGAAAGTAAAGAACAAATATGAAAACACCATTCGACCAATAAATAGGATTACTGCAAATCTTAAAAGGTCAACAAGTACAAGGATTTACTGCTTTAATCTGTTTCTGTTTGAGGATTTCATTGCAGTTCAAAAGCCAGTAGAACAATAGCGTGGCTGTCAAATTGCTTGCAGCTCAAAAAACCCTCACTATCCGTACATTGAGCTCCACGGCATCTTCTGCGAATGGTGACGCCATTTACAAAGAGAATTAAATGATCAGTAGGCAGTGTTTTCAGATTGTTGGTTTGTTAACTCGGACATCACCAGCTCTAGAGCAAGTTTGATGTTCAGCAAAAGGTACCATGATGATGTATCCTGCCGAGAAAAAACGCTGCTGTAACTCTGAAAATCAAGCATTAAACTTTGCTAAGCCCAAATCCTGCTACATAGCACAGACCTTTGGATGTAAACAAGATGGCAAACCTCGACTAGAGGCGCCTTTATAGTTGACAGGAAATCTATATCTGTATTCCATCTATATTTCATGTGTGTGTTGTACACTTGGGGCGGAAAGGGCAGTACAACTTTAAAGCACTCCGATGCAGATTAAGGATCTTTTTAAAAAGTTCTTTGGCTGTTTGAGATTAAATTTATTGTTGCCAATCAAACTTCAATATCTGTAAGAATCTGGTCAACATAACTTTTTAGTCTAACTGAAATGAAAGATGAAAGTGAGTTTAAAATAGATACTGTACTGCTGACTACAGACATTTTAGAATCTTTACCAACTGTTAATTCAAGTTAAAATGTTGTATAAAGACTTCTAGAGAGTCAGTTGCCTTGAAAAATATATTTCTTCTAGTACTACAGACTAACGATTGTTTTCATTGGTAATTAATGTGTCTTGATTATTGTCTTGATTGATCGATTAGATGTAATTTTGACCTGTAAAATGTTAGAGGATGGTGAAAATGTTGATCAGAAGTTGACATCCTTGAATGTCTTGTTTTGTCCACAACCAAAGGCTGTTTAGTTTACTGCCAATGGGAAGGAACAAAACCAGGGAATATTCAGTCACCCACCATTTTAAGACTATTTTTTAGGTTGCTAGCCGAATCTTTTGGTTGCTAGCAGGGATACAAACTGAAAAAAATAATGCTGATATTTTCCCTGTAAAACCAGTTTTGAGTTTTTACATGCACAGTTTAAGATTTTGAGTGTTTTTTCACAATTGAACTGACTGAGTTGCTGTCACCTTTATTTGCCCTCTTGTCCATTGTGGAAGTTTCTGGAACTTTCTCTGCTGGTCAGAGATTTTTACAACACAAACTGAGTAGGATTTTAATATATGTTGCAAAGAATATTGCTGTTTTTAGTAATAACAGAATGCTCTCAAGGTCTAAATGGAGTCTGGAATCATGGTGAGTGGTTTTTATTCTGACAGAAGCTAGTTGGCTAACTAGCTACCAAATTTGTGTTGCATGTAAGTTCTTGCTTGTTAACTTTGTTAGCTGATATACACGCTGCAGTTATTTTAAAATTAAATGTGAAGCAGTCTCCTGACTTTAATATTAACTTGACTTTTCCTGTCCCACTGCACATTTTAATTTTCAGTTTTTTAGCCAATGTTGGACAACTAACATGCTTTGCCTAAAAGGGTTTAGCTTCTATTGCCTTACAATTGATTTTTATTCAAGTTAAGTTTATTGTTATAGCACATTTAAAACAAACATCTGGTCAGCCAAAGTGCTTTCCAACAGAAAACTAAGACTGATGTTGTGACTTTAACATGTTTTAAGACGCTACGGTATTATTTAGAATCAAAAATTAACCATAACTGACTTAACTATTAAGGCTAATCCCCTAAAATATAATGACTTGTGCTAATTCACCCAAATATTGCAGTTAAGACACTATTTATTCTGCATGATAGAATTAGCCAAGCTAACCTAAATATTAGGGTTAAGAGCCTACAATAATATATAGCTCTATATATTGTATTCTAATACAACTTTGCTCGACTAGCAAAAAAAATAAGTTTGAGACCCTTCAGTAACATAATGTTAGAAAAGAATCTATCTTGAATATTAAGATTTAAATTCCACTGTATTTTAATGATACAAATTAATGTTTTGCACCTCATGATTTATTTGTGCCAATTTACCTGAGTAAAAACCAAAGTTTAACCTCTACATTGTCACCATTATGCAGATTTACCTACATTACACAATTAAGACACTTTATATAATATTTTAATTGAGAAACTTCACATCAGGGTTAAGAGCTTATATTATGTAAATATACTGGACAAAATTCGACAAAAGCCCTAAAAAACATCAGTATATCCGTAGTACAAACCTCCTAGACTAACTGAAATGTTAAGATTAAGAACCTGTCATAATATCAAACTTAGGGTTAAAACCCAACATAACTATTCATGGCCTCGCACTACATCCGCCTTTTACCAGACTCTATCTGGAAATGAAGATGTTTTATCAAACTGCAGCAGGCTTCACTGTATTTCTGCTATTTATAACCTCCTCTGCTCGTAATGAATAGCTGCGTGTGAGCTGGAAATTTGGATTCCGTTTTTACTGTATGTGCACTTGCAGCAAGACTTTGGCTCGAGGTGACAGATATGACAAAGCCGTCCACCGGCTCTCGTGCACCTGTCTTGTCGGGAGGCGCTTGGCCGGTGTCCTTATAGTAACCGCTCCCCCTCCCTCCCTCCCTCCCTCCCTCCCTCTCTCTCTGCCTCCCTCTCCGGCTGCCCATCGCCTCCCAGCTCGCTTGCTCGGTGCCGGTGTGCGGGGAGCTGAGCTGCTCGGAGCCGCGCTGAGTGGCTGTCGCCTCATATTGAATTTCAGCGCGGCAGCAGTCGGGTTTCTTCCCGGGAGATCAGGTTTAAAGCCCGCCGCCTCTCGCTCCTCTCTCCGTCCTCCTCACCCTCCTCTCCCACCCTCCCTCGCCGCTGTCCTGCTCCTCCTGCCCGTCCATCACTGCCCCCTTTCATTTTCCTCCCGTCCGCAGATCCGTCCACCGCACTTTGACTGCCCCGCACTTTGACTGGAAGTTTTCCCCCCGCCGGCAGAGCTGCTCCACCGGCCACCGTGCGCCAGGAGAGTCGGAGCCATGGAGCGACATTAGGAGGAATTAGGGAAACAAGAAGAGGACGAAGAGGCGAAGGGAATAAAAATTCAGACTGAGCAAGAACCAGGGACGACGTCCAAGGTAAACACTAACCTTTTGTTACTTTTTACACCACCCGCACACACAAAATACTGTAGTAGCCTCTAATAGTATTGCGTGGACTCGTGCGTGGGTCTTGAAAGTGAGTTTGTGGAGCATCTCACAGTACTTTTATGTGTTGCAACCCTGCAGGGATGGCTTGCTGTTATTTCTGTTTAAAGTTAGTTTTCCCTGCAGCTGAAATGTTCTCTATCATGTTGGGGGAAATCTAACCCAATTTCCAGTGAAATTTCTGCACCACTTTCTAATAAGGCATCTTTCTCATAAAGGCTTATGTGATGGCTAATAAACAGTTTTCCTTACAGATTACATTTAAACCATTAATAAGCAGCTTTTGGTGGTTATAAACACATTAATGCTGACTAATCTTATATTACAGTCTCACTATAATAGTGGTTTACGAACATGACCAGGGAAGAAAGTGTAGAGTGGAAGTAAAGCTGGATAGATGTTTTTCCACAGCAAACATTTTGACCTGTCAAGCTCATGTGTATCTAATAACAATATTAATTGTTGCACTACAGTGTAGTCATTTGCTGGAACAAAGCCTCTGTTAATGTGTGGCTGTTTGCTCCACCTGAGTGCAATTAGGGCACAAATTGTCTAATGTAGTAAGTTCCTGCATGTTCATGTTCTTGAACGTTGTGCCAATAAAATTCTTCAGGGAGTTTTATGGCCAGCTCCTGCAATGTTGTTGCCTATTGATTGAACACTTTTTGTCCCCACATAAGGGATGCAAATTGTGAAACATTTCAAGCCCCAAAAGGGGACATGGCAGAGAAAGTTTGGAAACTTCTTTAATAAACCATTCATTTTGTGTTCAGTCATTAACAAGAGTCACAGCTTTCTCACCTTGTGATTAAACCAACAGCTCCAACTAATAATCTGTAATCACCACCCCGAATAAATTATGAATTAAAGGAGCTTTACAGAATGGCATGAAGTCTGCAGTGGTTAATATGTACTAATAAAACAGAGATTTAGGATCAGAAACTCATAGTAGTGCTGATTAGTCAATTAGTTGATGGATATAAAATGAATCCTCTGATAAAGAATGAATTTTTATCTTGTTTTTTTTTTTTTTTTTAAAGTCACGGTTTCCTCTATCTAACTATGAACATTTGCTTGTTTTCTTAGTCTTCAATGATAGCGAGATTCATTTCTTTGGGTTTTGAAGTTTTTTTCTGGACAAGACAGATGTTTTGAGATGGATCAATAAAATAATCTATATATTTATTGATACTGAAAAGAATCCATGGCTGCAGACCAGCTTTACTGTGCTCTTATCTCAGGCAAATGGTCAGCTGGTAAATTGATAAACTAGTGAGCTAATGGCAAATAGAGCTGCAACTAATAAATACTTTCATCGTTGATTAATCTGTTGTTTCCTCAATTAATCGATTAGTTGTTTGATCTCAGAAAATGGTGAAAAATATTGATCAGCCCAAATCCTCCCATGTGTTGTGTCCACAACACAAAGATATTCAGTTTGCTGTCACAAAGGAGCATAGAAACCAGTAAATATTGAAATTTAAGAAGACAGAATCTAAATTGGAACATTTTTTCATAAAGGAATATCAGAATTGATTCATTATCAGAAATAGTTGGTGAATAAATTAATAGCTGACAACTAATCGATAAATGGTTGCAGCGAGTGTCTTGCTGGGGGAGGATAAACACGCACAACCTGGCAACCAAAATGGCTTATACTGTAACTGATCTATAAAGCCCCAGTAAATGATTTAGTAACCATTAATGAGTTTGTCTCCCAGAGGACTCATAACACTGCTGTCTACTCCCTTTAAAATTTCTCTTTATTACACAGTCCCAAAGAACTAAGACTGTTTCCTCTGTGACTCATAGCTGAGCTTTGATTCCTCTGTTCCTGATTAAGAGCCAATTTCAGCTTGAAACATTGATTTTTTTTTTTTGCAATATAGAATACATTTCAAAGGGAGCAGATGCTTTTTGGCTTGATTGTGCTTACGATGATTTAGAATTAATTAAGTCAACTTTTAAATGTTGTTTTTTTGGGACGTAATCCTAAAAGTTGTAAAATGCAGTTTGGCAAACAGTTTTATATTTCACTTTGTCACATTTCTCATCTTTTTAAAAAAATTTCTTTTGTATTCCAGCTGATTTTCTGTTTGCATAAAGCATCTGCCGATGACACGCTAATGACTCGCACTAGTCTGCTATGAACAAGTTAATCAGCCACAACTAAAGCTGACACCAGTTGGCAAACTACAATATTGGTAAATGGTTGGCAATTCTATAGCGCCTTTTAGCCTCAGCTAGGTTCTACAAAGTGCTCTTTTAGAATCAAAGCAGGGATATCTGGTCCTAACAGCATTACATTATAGTATGTAGTGACAGTTACATACAGTTATGCATGCATGTACACGGTGCTATTTGTGTGAGTGAGTGTTTTGCCTGGAAATTAAATGAATGGAGATAAAATGATGACCTAATACAGGATTAGGAAATTTGCCTGGCCTGGCAAACATGAAATATATATATCATTTACACTACCAGTCAAAAGTTTGGACACACTTTCTCATTCAAATGAGTGAGAAAGTGTGTCCAAACCTGTGACTGGTAGTGTAGATCTAACACATCTTTTGAAATCTTGGGGCAGTTTTGGCCCCTCAATAACAGCTTCTAGACACATTCCTAGATTTCTTGGGCATTTTTGCACTTTGCCCCTGTTGATTTTCAGTGCCAATATCATCACATTTAAAACCAAATTTGGTGCGAATATTTGCATCCATCTATGAGATAATCAGCGGTTCATGATGATCATTAATTTTTCCTGTATCAGAGCAGCCCCAGAAGACTGCTTTGCTCAAGTGCAAGAACTATATAGTCTGTGAAATCATAACTTAATGACTTTATAGGATAATTATTCCTTAAAAGAAGGAAAATCGGATACCACAATCTCAAACACGTCTAAGCCAGACGAGTTAGCTTTCAGCAGGGCTTTGTGTTACTCTTCTGCGTTATGAAGTTTAATTCCTGGGAGGTGACTTTTCTGAGATGTTGAGGCATCACAGTTTATGAAAATGACAGGAATTATTTTGGGAAAAATCCGTAAATTAGCTTTAGCAGTTCCTACAAATGATACAAAGGCAGTTTTTTTTAAAAATTCCACCGTCTGATTAATAAATAACCAAATGTAAAACTAACAAAGTGACTGTGACAGTCAGTATACAGTCGATAGAGTTGAGGAAAGCCAAGCAAATGATCAGATGAAAGACAAAATGTAAATAGCAGTAAGATGCTGCTGATCAGCTTTGTCTCTGCATCTCTTGCTGTGTTGTGAAGTTCAAAAGTGTAAAAAAGTGGTGTTGCTTTGGGATTGATAGTGAAGAACTTCTGTTGTTACTTAGTGAGAAAATGTAAAAGTGAGACTGATTTAGTAGCTTTAGCTCATCTCCAGGCTGAGAAAACTATTTCCATACACTGTTGTGAGGAGAGGTGAGGAAAAATCTATGTTGTGTTCTATTCTTCAGTTGTTCTAGCGCTAGGATCACCAGTTCATATAGGTCTACTCTCAGAATTCATACGCTTGTACATGGTTGCACCCTGATCTGCTCTGAATCTGTTATCATCATTTCAGTATAAAATAATGAATATGCAGCAAATATCTTTTTGTGGCTTTTTTAGAATTTCTTTGCACTAATACGGCTAGCATGTACAATCTGTGGCCAGTTTAGTTCATCTATATAATGTGCGAATTATTTTCCCATGTGACTAATTGATTGAAGATGAGGTTTCATTTCAGAAGATTCTCTTTGGTTCATTACAGATCTCTTCATCAGACTTCAAAGTATCACCAGATAGACGTGAAAAATAAACGTCTGTATCTACTCTCAGATATACGTCACTTTGCATGAAAGTGTCTGCGAAATGAAATTGTAGAACTATAAAAATTGCATTTGTTTTCTTTCATCCCTAACAGTCAATTCTGATCATTTCTCTGAGGAATTTTTAGAATGCTAGTGTGACTGAGCAGGAAAACACCTTCTGACATACACACCGCTCTAAAAACAAACACGCACATGCATTTCACAGCTGCACAATGCCATCATTTTGTTTTTCTCCTTGCAAAACTCTCCCTCCTTTCTCTCACTCACACCCTGTGAAGATTCACCTTATGTCTCTCCATTCATTCATAAAAACATCTTGTGTGACCATCTCAAACTGCGATCTTATTTACAGATGCTGCCACTTTGTCCTGAGATAAGACTTACAGCACAGGTGTGTGTTTAAGATGACTCACGGTATTTTTTTGAGAGGGTCTGTGCGGGGAACATAAATTAATTTGAGTCACGCTAAGAGCTCAGCACCTGTTCCATTCTAGGTCTCGACTTGTTGAGTCAGTTGGCTTTGTGTGAGACTGCGAACATCATTTGGTAGGTGGTTGAATAGCTTTATTTGTGATGATATTTGGAGATTTTGATCAGACCAGTTTATACAATAACACATTTCCTGGAGCAACTGAGCATACAGAGAATTGTTGTACTGAGAAAGTAGGATTACTCTTTGGGGACTTTCTTTGGTTGTCTTGAGTTGTCAGGGTTTTTCGCAGCTAAGGTGATTCCTCCGCCAAGGAGGCAGAGCCGCACCGGATTTATAAGACAATTGTTGGTTTATTTGTTTACCTGTCTGTTTGTTTGTTAGCAACATTACTCAAAAATGGACTAATGGATTTAGTTGAAATTTTGCAGGGAAAGTCAGAAACGACACAAAAACCAAGTGATTAGATTTTGGCAGTGATGTGGCTTACAGTCTGGATCCATAGATTTGTTAAAGACTTCTGTATCATTGCGAGAGCAGCACAGCATCACTGTAACAATGGCAAGTGAACACTACATCAGTTTCCTGCTGCCGATCACATGATTGCAATCGTACTACAAATCGAGCACTGCAGACTTATCGGGACTTATCCGTCGGAAATGATACAAGAAAGAACTGATTTAATTGTGGGGGTGTTTCTGAGTCCCATCAATTCCCGCCACCCGCTACATATTAGGTCACGCAATTTGGTATCATGCATAACACACGCCTGTGCTGGACGCAAGGTCATTTTCTTTGTGGGTGCATCTATATTAAATGGCCACATTCTATAGTGCCATGATTTCTGCCACGACGTTTTTCAAGATTTCATGCATCAGAAATGATACGATGACTGAGCAGCCTTGGTGGAGTACTGCGCTCTCCGAGTGCTTTTCTTGTTTATAGCTGTATTGATGCTGGTGATAAACTCTCCTGAGCTACTGCTAGTGATATTTTTGGGCAATTTTCAATGAATCCTTCAATTACTTTTTGAATTTGTCATCTTATAGTCCAAAAAAAAGTCAAAACATAGCGGAAAAATAACGTTTTAAGCTCCCTGATTCCCAAGTCGCTTCTTTAAAATGTCAATACTTCAAACCCCCAAGTAGGACTGCACAATTGATTGAATATTATTCATGTTTTTGGCTTTCAACAAAATAAATGAGGTTGATCAACTGTGAAAATGGCATTTAAAATGCCCCGCTTTTAGAAAACTGAACGTAGAAAACAGCCCATGTAGACCAAATTGCTTTGTGTCAGCTTGAGTAAAGATTAGAGATTAGAACACCCTATTTCACTCTTTTCAAAGTAATTTTTGGTCCCACACCTGCACGTAAGGCATTTATGGAACATCAGTAAATAGCAGAGTTTATTAATGTACAGCACGGGTACAGAATATGAGGTGTTTGGGTACAATTTTATTTCTATTTTGCCTCAGGGAGATGCTCCGAATTCAGGTGAAGATTATAGTAAGTCTTGTTTTGATGCAAGGATTTGTACATTAGCAGCAACGGAGTTGAAAGCAAGACCCTGTTTATTTTATTGTGATGGTGCGACGACGGCTTCTTGTCTTCGGAATCAATTAATAGTTGTGATAACGAATCAAGATCTCACTAATTGCGATTTATTGTTTTGGCTTTAGCCAAAAGTTTGCCACAAGTGCAGTAAATCCTTACATTGTGGAGTCTAAATCAACCAAATGTTTATTTTTTGCTTATTAAATGACATAAGTAATTAATGAGCCTTCATAATTGTTGCTCCATTGTTCGGCCATTGACAGAATCATTAATCAGTTCAATGTTTCAACTTACTTCACCATAGACTTCTTACACGAAACAGGAAAACAGACAGAATGAGCAGATATGTGCTCAGAGTTTGCTGCCCGTCACATTCAGAACGCTTTTTTTATTGATTCCTCCATCTTTGAATTTGAATTAAGGCATCAGCTGCTAATATGTGAAGCTGAGAATGACAAACAAATCCGCATAAGTCAGGCAGATGTGATTCTTTTCAGAATTTACCATTTACTTCTGTTGACACTTGGATTTCATGAAACCGTGCAAATTTCAGCCACCGCATCCCTCATCCTTGACATCCAGTCTGAGTGACTGAGAACTGGCATTTACTCTTGGCTAATTTACCTAAATGTCAGGTGTAAGCATATAGGTGGGCGGACTCTCTCATTTACCTAGAGATGTTTAATTAATGCTTGACGGCTTTACAGCTTGCACCTGCTGCCTTCTTTCTGTGTTACAGTGTGCGTGTCGTGCATCACTCCATGTTTTTTTTTTTTTACAAGATTTTCCAGGAATATTAATTTAGATAGCAGTCCATTTCCTCTCCACCTTCTTTTTGTTTAGTAATCACAGCAGAAGCTGATTGATTCTCGACTGCACTGTGCGGTTCAGCGATGCGGAAAGGTTCTTCTGTACTGATGCTAATCTGAATGAGGTCAGGGGTCGGGGGAGCCATTCCTCAGCTGTTTCTCTTCTTCTCTTCTGGTTTGTTACTTTTCCGAAAGCAGCGGTCTGTTTCTGAGAGGCAGTGACCTGGATGCTGCTACTGTATGAATGATCTGTAAATGTCAAGCTTGTTTTAAGTGCAGTGAAATTTTTCAGGAAGTGATGCCTGTGATGTGAACTCTTCCTCTGCATGTGAAATTAGTCAGTTCAGTTAAGTGGGAGTTTACCAGTGTCTTTGTCAAAAATCATGAACTTGCTGAAATACATATTTTAGGAGTAGGTGAGGTAAATGGTACAGGATGTAGTGCTGCTTAAATAAATAATGGCAGCGTGAGAGTTAATTTAAAAAGTCAGAATATTGTTTGACTCGAGTGCCGTCAAGCTACATTCGAACTGACATTATCATCAACAATACAAGCTTCTTAACATGGGTCAGATGTTATCAGCCAGTCAGATATTTGCAAGTGTAAATTACTTTATGAATTATGTAAGTCTCCTGTTTACCTGTGATCATGCAGGATAAAATGATTATCGCATCTCTGTGCAGTGATTTTCATTCTAAGCCTTTAACATCGTGAGCTTTTATATGCCGTTTATTCAGAATTCAATGGCTCTTCACCAAAGTGGTTGGACACTGTAAAGTAAATAAATAAACAAACTTGTAAGAATCTGACAGCAAGGGTGCCAGACATAATCTGTTTTTTAAAAAATGGCAGAATGCTGTTGCATTTTTAGCTGATCTTAATACAGTAAAATATACGGTCATTCTATTGTCACACATTATATTTGAACAAATGGGTGTCTTTAAAAAACACATTTTTACATTTTTTTTTTAAACCGCAAGCATTCAGATGAATCCTTGTTTTGTGATTGTCCTAGAGTCTGTAATGCTACAAAACAGGAATATGAAAATGTTTACTATTTTTCTGTCCCTAATATAGATTATTTTTAGAATGACAAATATCTGTAAAATAACAATGTTGTGTAAAACCATTCAAAACATTATTTTTTTTTAGTGTGGAGATGGTGTCTTTTGCTCCTGTTGCTTACTGACTGAACGTCGATGCTGCGTTGACAGCAAAACCATTCACACTGTGAGAAGGACTTTTGGTCTACCTGGGCTGCTTGTGCATTCTCATACAGGTTATTGACAATCAGAGTCAAACTATTCACTAAATGCGTTTTGTAGGAAAGCTATCTCACTTGCTTTTAATTTTCTCAGTATAATCAATTTAACATCCACACAGTAGCTACCTCTGAGAACACTGGCATCAAGTTACCAGCATCTGGGAATTTGATGAGTTTAACAACCTCTGGGTCTGTTTGTGTGGAAATACACATGAATACCTTTGGCTATTTAAAAGCTTACAGTTTGGATCATCGTACTGGGACATAAAAATGACATGAAATACAACTCATCAGATAAGAAGAGTAGAAAAACATGACAAACTTTTAATGTTGGTTAAAGAACAAAGGGGTCGAGTTGCAGTTGGACCCTTTGAACTCGTGACCTTAGTATACCTTAAATCCTGCCTAGAATGTTGTCCTGATTCTTTTAAGGCAGCTCAAGGGACTTGTTTAAGGACTTGTGTGGTTTTGGGTAAATCATGTGATGAAAACTGCTGACTGTTACAATGTTCAACCAAAACTACCGGCTTTCCCATACAATTAACAAGTGCTTGAAAAGCCTAAGTCTTATCCTGTCTGTTGTATGTGTGCTACATTTAAAACCATGCATGTAGTGCTGTTGTCGTTCCCCAAATTGACACTGCACTGCCTTTTTTTAAATCCAAATGGGGAAGTAGAATTTCTCAATTTATTATCTGGTTAAAATCCACACACGTTTTTAAGCAGTTCAAGATCCAACCATCATTAAAACATATTCTTAACAAGAGAGCCAATAACATTTATTGGAATGGTCAAATATATATAGTAACATGGAATGGGTAAATATATGTTGTAACATTTAAGGTGTTTAACTGATTCACAATGCACATGCAAGAAATCATTCCACCTTAAAAGTTGCTTGTAGCCTCTCAGCGACAGAGGGAATTCAATATTTTATTTTTCCACTGAGATCGCATTTAGTAGTAAATATGAAAAGGAAGTTAAACATCCATTCATTTATCATTCACTGCTCTGAGTGTTTCTTTATTTGTGATACATTTGCATACAAGTCTTACAAAGGCAGCCTGTTAAGTTGGACAGCTTGTGCTGCATCCACAGAGCCCGCAGGAAATGAAAGCTTGCTGCGCTGCTTTTTCATCACTCAGCTTATTAATTGAACTTCACCTCCACCTGCACTGAAACCTTCCCACAGATGGATGTTTTGAATGCAGCTTTATTAGCAGACACGAGTTAGTAAATGGAATCATTCAAAAGTGAAACTCCTGCTTGTGTTCATTCATCTGTATTGCTTAATATTGTACAAATTACAGCTTAATATGTTTATTACATAATCAATATTACTTAACTAGATGTTTGGCTGATATAATTCTCAACAGGATGAAACTATTCATAAAATGACGGATTTTTCTTTCTCATAATAAGCTTTTGGTGGATGACTACACATGACAGTAATGAAAATGGCAGATGTCTATGCCTTGTCAGGACATTTCTGACCATTTGATGAACAAAAAATATTTTATGTTTGAGTAAATGAAACCCCTGTAAACAAAACTCCTCAATTCTAACATATTTTACTGATGTTGCTTTTTCTTTGGTGCTGACTTTAACCTCTTTGGAGGATATCAAAAATGTTTCTCCACAGGTAAAACCCTGGGTGAGAGTAACATTAACGGTGCGTTTGCTCACATGCATCATAGGTATGAACAATTAATTGATGTCATATCGAAATTGCAGTTTAAGATCTACATTATGCAGCATTTCTGACCTAGTTTTTAAACTGTTGTGGCAACGGTTTTACAAATTTATGCTCCCATCCTTGTGGGACCGTCAAACTTTTGCTGGTATCTTATTTAGTTGTGCTCTTTTATAAATATTTAAAATCTCTTACTTAATGACTGAACTTAAGGTTGACTTAAAAGATATGTTGCAAATGAAGTTGCTATATTTGTCATAGAAAGTAAATGTATATTTAAAGAGATATTTTCCCAAAATTATTTAGCTTTAATCATAGCTGTGCACCTCTAATTAACAATCTGAACCCCAAAATTACCGTCAATTATGTCATGTTGCACATCCAAAAAATGTTAATACGCAGTAAATATTCATATTTTCAACCCTTTGATCTGATCTAAACATGTCATCTGTGATGGGCGATTCTGTCTAAAGCTTAACAAAATCAAAGCGTATTAAAATCGATTTATTCTACATGCCTTCTTGACAAATTTGACAAAAATAAAACTGATAGCACCATATTTTACAAAATACTGAATTTTTCTATGCCCCTCTGCGCAAACATGAAATCATTAGTGACTCAGCTGCAGTCGTAAGACTGAAATGCTGGGGCATTTAGGCAGAACAAGGATAAACTGCAGACTGTGTTTACACAGAGCAGAGAGGAGATAAGAATGGAAACAAGTAAAAATGTAAATCTATAGCATGTTGAGACCTCAGTTTTTTACAGTATTGAGAACACACACAAATTTGTAGTAAACTTAATGGACACTCGGAGTGTAGAGATCTCCACTGAGACCAATGCTTCTCACAGCTGTATGAAAAATTATCCAAATCTGCACAAAAATGATCCTTTTTCCATGGTCCGCCAAATTTCATGGAATTTGTCTTGGTAGTTTTTGTGTAATCTCGCAGAAATGAAATTGTGCTTCCTTGGCAGAAATAAAAATGTAATTTATACACTATTGCATGGACAAATCTGTAGTGGTAAAAGAGCTACTATCTTTCTTACTCGTTGCTTGCTTTTATTTTAACGGGTAAACAGACCAGGCTCATGGGCCTTTTCTCCTTGATTGAAATAAAAGCATGTGAGATGATGTCTCCTCTGGTGTTAGGGTTGTTGAGTCACTTTGGAAAATGTAGGAAGTCAGAACTCCACCGGCACCTTACCATAATAAAGATAAATGTACTAGTAACAGACAGAACAGCAAATGGAAGACCTGAGCTCTGCCGACGCCTCGACCAGTAGAAATATACTCTTGAGTCTCCAGAGAGCTTGGCCCATTTCCTGCTCATTTATCTCAGCTCTGACACGAGACCCAGGGAGGGGCCAGCAGGAAGTGTGAGCGTATTTGAGAGGGAGGGAGGGGGATGCAGCTTTAGATTTTTTCATCAGCAATGATCAAAGTCAAACTTGGGGACATCTGAGGCCAATCCCTCGATCAGCCCTGAAGGATTTACACAGGGAGAGGAAGAGAGCACAAATGAGGAGGGTAGGAAAACTATGAAAGTGAGTACATAGACAAACAGAAGATGGGAGGGAGGAGGTGGATGACAATCTGTTATGCATCCAAACTTTCTCATCTCTCTCCCACTCCCTTCCTCTTTTTGTTTTACCTCTCCTCTCTGCTCGCCCACCCAGCCTTTTTGTGGCCTTCTCCTGCTGTGACTCGCATCTGCTGGGAGAAAGAAGCTGATCTTTAGTCTTGGCAGGGAATCCCCAGCATGCCCACTGGCTTCTCAGACAGGGATTTGTGACGTAGTGCATTGCGACAGAGGACTGATACTAGTTCTATGCATTAAGCTTATTACCTGTAGCCTTTTTTTTTGTTTTTTTATAAAGAAAAGTGAAAGTTCAGAAAATGAGGGACAAATATACAGTCATCGAAAATTTTTTAGACCACCCTTGTTTTCTTCAATTTCTTGTTCATTCTAATGCCTGGTACTACTAAAGGTATATTACCTGAAAAATACAATGAACATGACAAAAATTTCACCTGATTCCATATTACTTTGTGTCCTGTTTGACATGCTTACGCTTAATTGCTTTCCCAGGGTGTATAAGGGGATGTTTCATGTCATACGTGGCACTCTCCATACAAAGGCATACAGTGGTTTCCTGCTTACACATAATGCTCTCACATAATGCCTAAAACATTAAGAATTATGTGAAACTACAAAGGCAGCCATCTTGACACTGCTGGAGTGAGAGACGGGTAGTGAAAAACTAAAGATCTCAAGACAGCCATTCATTACACCAAGAAAAAACAAGTCCAACATGGTTCTACCAAATTGCTTGCTGGTCGCAGCAGGAAACATCTTTCTACCCCATGAAATGACTGACACTCATCCGTTCCTGTGTCAGGAATCGTCATCAGACCTTCGGGGACCTTAAAAATGAGTAGGCACTGTCAAGAAATGTGACTTGTTCAGCAAGAACAGTTTGAAACTGACTTCTTGAAGCTGATCAGAAGTCACACAGGGCGCAGAAGAAGCCCTTCATCGACGAAAGACAGAGGAAAGAGCGTTACTCTTTGCTAGGGATCACAAGGAGTGGACTTGATGATTGGGATAAGGTTCTCTTCAGTGATGAATCCAATTTTCAGTTGATGTTCACTCAAGCCAACTTACTGGTTAGGAGGAAGCCTGGAGAAACCTACAGACCAAACTGTCTTGCCCCTACAGTAAAACATGGGGGTGGATCAGTGGCGATCTGGGGTTGTCTCAGTATGGGCAGAACAGGGCAAATGCAATTGTGTGAAGGGCGAATGAACCAGGTCATGTACAGGGCTGGTCTTGAAAACAGTCTTCTTCCATCAGCTGGAAAACTCTTTCCTGCCTCGAACGACTGGATTTTCCATCAAGACAATGCCCCTTGCCACACGGAAAGGTCAGTTTAAAGCCTGGATGGAGAACCAGAACCTTGAAACCATGCCTTGACCTGCTCAATCACCAGATCTAAATCCAACTGAAAACCTGTAGAAAATCATCAAACGCAAAATGGAGAACTGCAAGCCCCAGAACAAAGCAAATTAGTTTGAATTTGTGCAAAAGGAATGGGATGCTGTGACACCAGAACAATGTCAGGAGCTGATGGAGAGCATGCCAAGATGCATGGCTGCAGTCTTCAAAAACAATGGTTATACAGTCAAGTACTAACTCATGTGTGGATCATGTGACAAAAACAGACAAAGAAAACATGGAATACCTAAAAGCTGTTTTTGGCAGCATGATGTCAAAGCTATTGATGTAAGAACTGAAGTGATTTTGGTTATCAAGAAAACCATGGAAAATGGCCAGATATCAGCTCTTAAATGAAACTCTTATGAGCTGTTTCTGTTGTTATTTGTCCAAACAAATATACCTTCAGTTGTACCAGGAATTAAAATGAACAAGAAATTGAAGAAAATACGATCGGTCTAATAATTCTTTCCATGACCATGCATGGATAAGATTCAGTTAGGCTTTGTCGTGTGTTCTTGGAAAAACTTGTAATCATTTTTGTCTTCGTACTAGTGGTGAAGTGATTCCATTAAAACATGTCAACATATCTTAACTAATCTGTATTTGTATATGAATAGCTAATGTCAAAGTACCAACTTTTTGTTCCGGTATTTGAAGATTTGTTCGTTGCATAGTTAACAAAGCTGCAGTAGAAGGTGTGATCAAAGACTGTGGCTACAAAAACCAAACGCAATACCTGATTTAAATTTGCCCGTCATCCCTGTCGAAATAGTCTCCTTGTGCAGCGATACAGAGCTCCTAGCACTGCTGCAACGCTTTGAACAGCTGCTGGAAGTCCTGTTATGAAAACATGTCAAGCATCATGGGTATGGATCGCATCTACTGTGTCAAAATGGTGACATAAATGTTATTTTGGTTAAGAGGAAGAAGTCACAAGGAGCCAAATCTAGCAAGTAGGGCAGGTGGAGATGTTTTATGTGTTGCTGTGGCCCCAAACTTGTGCATAATCAAAGCACCGCCTTGCCAGTCCAACCCTGGGGGACCAATTCATGGTGCACAACTATGTGAATATTGAAGAAAACAATGACCATGCTTCTTTTGGTCCTGGTTTGATGCCGCTTTTCCAATTTTGAAGACTGCGGTTCTTCCCATGTGAAAACTGCTGTTTCTTGATGGTAGCCGCAGACCCACAATGTCACCAGGAATGATTCTCCACATGATCATGCAGGAATTTGCAAATGTACACCTACTAGTGGTCACAAAAAATTGTGCAACACCGATCCTGAATTTGATAGCACGGTAACGTGGTCTCCTGATGCTCGGTTGATGTGCAATAGTTTTGCAACTGTGTGATTGAACCACATACTCTGTTCACTATTCTGTCCACTAATCAACACAATCATGATGTAAAGAACAAGTTGTACTAATAGGCTTGTTTCAGAAAGGCTTGATTGCTCTTGGAGGAGGAGTTTACTGTTATTTTTTACTACAGTAATTGTAGTATAAAAATTAATGCTAGCACACATCCAACTCTGCAACTTGCCTTAAATCTCTCGAGTATTATTATTGTTATTATTTTTTGTCTCTTGTAGCTGATAGTTTTGGTTTTACACAACATTTATGATGGTTATGTGTCACCTCTTATCAGTCTTATCTCCAGTGACTGCAGGCAGCTGTTTTTAGCAAACAAACGGTGGTAATCTCACTCGGCACATGCCTGCACAATATGAGGAAAATCTTAGATATGAGATAACGATGTTCAATATTGCAAATGATGATATGACTCTTGATAAATAAATATTAGAATAAATATTAGAATTGATACACGCTACAATTCCTCTTTCTTAGGTTACACTGTAAAGATAAACAAGAGAACATTAAGCAGCCCATGCCCACAAAAAGAAATTAAATAATTCATCTCAAACATGCTTATGGTAAACAAAGAGAGAGCATTACCTTAAAGAGACATACCTTTAAGAAGCTGAAGTTTAATTTCTGTTTCTTTTTGTTCAGATGAGGCTGGGACAAATGGTGTGAATGCATGCCACTTGTAACTGTAAATATTTTTTCTTATTCATTGCATTTCTCTTGATTGGGCATGTGATGATGCTAATATAATTTGCTGCTCAGCACCAGACACCAACGGTTTAACACTGAATGCAAATTTGGTTGTGGTTGTTGGTTGTCTTCTGCTGATGTTCTTAATTTTGAAATAATGGCAATACATACATTTTTCAGATTCCCTGTGAAAAATTTCAGTTTATTTTGAGGCATAACTGCAGCTTTTCTGCATGTGCAACATCAAGATGAATATTTCATTCATTTTTTGAGTGGAGTTATGCAACAAGGGGGATATTATTGTGCGGCGTGTTCGACCAACAGTGCTTTAACCCCTTTTCCTGCTATAAATGTAACTGTTTACTATAATTTGTTCATGTAAAGCAGTGTATTTGCTTTGTTTTCCTGCTGCTTTCAGTGCACCCTGCTAGCTGGTCATATGCATTTCACTTGGTCCTGTCTCTAGATGCATTCCCCATGTGCTTTATTTTCTCCTCCAGATTGACCAATCGCAGAGCTTCAGGCTGCCACACAGGACAGCGAGGTCACAAAACCATGAAATCCTAGTTTGATTATAAATACGTCCCCACGCAAAATGCTCTGAAGCAGTGCAATGGGTATGCAGTCGCCATGGTTACCTACTATATCATGAGCTCTGTTACTGGGAAGCCCATTTGGTGCCCTCCTGAGGAGCTGGTGATTCAGTAGTAAGACTGAGCAGCTTCAAGATGATGCTTTTGTTTTGCAGTTGTCTGCAATCTACATTTTACATTAACTTCAGATTTAGTGATAAGGAAATTACTGCTGTGGTGTTTCTGCAGTAGATAACAGATCGACTTTTAATTAAGCCGCCGGGTTTTGCTGGTTTTTGCGTCGCTTGTGTTTTCAAAAATCGAGATACAGCAGAGATTTGCAAGTAGATGGAACTCTTTGGTTTCCCAGACATTTTGGCTGCTTTAAAGCCAACTGTCTTAAGTGCCTCTGGAAAAGTTTCATCAAGTCTGAGAACATATTGCATACTTTAAATGGAAACTCTGCATTCAGGAGATTTTGTGGATGTGAATGTAGATACGCCTATCAAGTCCAAAGGGTTTGTTAGTATTGGAGAAGAATGTTTTGAACAACTTGTTGTCAGACCACTTGAGAAATCAAATGTGTTTATGCCTAATCCGAACACTAACACTCAAAGAACGCAGTAAAAAGGCTGCTATCATCGAGAGGGGGGAAACGTGATATGGTTTACATTTGGAGATAATAGTGTGTATTTTCAGATGGTGTCTTCTGAAAGTCATTCATTGTGTTTTCGCATAGAGAAAGTTAAGAAAGGAGCGAGTTAGAAAAGTTTGAATCCACTAGAAGGATGTCACAGCCTCCTATTCCAAAGTTTTCAGGGTTCCAGAACAACTTTTTCAGTGCTACAAATTTTCTCAGCTGGTGGCACCGCAACTCAGGCAGATATGCAACCAAAAATGACTTTGAGCCTAGTGACTTTATCTACATGAGAGAAGCATTTTGAATGTTCAGTATTGCAGTTGACCATGATTGTTTAATTGTGGGAAGCAAAAATCATGATTGCGTTTAATGTCTATTAAATTCTGTAGACCTAGAACTACATTAGCTGCTGTGATTGAGCATTGTACTTCTTTTTTCTTCAGCTGGTATCTATCTACCGGGACCTGCACTCTCATTAGGTATGTTTATCATCAGGACCACTCCCTCTTCACCAGTCCTCTCCTCTTTCCTTTTGTTTTTTTAATTTCATTAAAATTAGCGATAGACTCCCTCATGTTTGGAACAGGGTAACAGCTAAATGCATAGTTTTGTGCACCGAAAAAGGGGAAACTGTGTGAGTCAGTGAAGAAGAAAAGTACTGTTTTCGAACACGATGGCTAGTACATTAGTGACCCATACTGGTCGGAGGGGCACTGAAAAGAAAAGGTCACATATGGAACAATTTTAGTCTTTCTGTTTACTTACTACAGTTAAACTTTATGCTAGTCTACAGCACAGTGTATATAATGCAGTCTCACACCGTTATGTGTAATAACTACTCTGGTCCAATGCAGAAAACATTTTAAAATCAGTAAAATTGTGAGATGTCTACGTTTATGGACCTGTTCTTGTCTATTGGCCTGTGTTAATGACATGTGAACTGCAACTTTATTTTGTTTTGCACTTTGAAACAGAAGCAAACTCTGCATTAGGAGGTTGGATGAGTGATGGTGGAAAACAGAGCTTTCAATCGGGAGACTGGAGTTTGAGCCCGTTCTTTTTCTCACATCGGTTTTTCACATTATCAGTTCATTTGCTGGTTGCCTTTGTTTATGCTACAAAAGTAGTGGGCTATAGCTTTAGATTGACATGTACTCATGCAGATGCCAACGCCAAAACTCTGGTTGTTTTCTCGGTCGGAGGGGTGACGAGTGCCATCGCAGCAATAGACCCTAAAAAAACATTAAGCATCACACAGCTTTATAACCTTTTTTTGTGAAAATAATACATTAACTGTGGACTGTGACAGCACTGGTGTAAAACACAAAATTGCAGGAGCTTCCCTTTACAAAAATTAGTACTTCTTTGAATATTGGTGGTTAGTACTTTTATTATTTGGTTTATTAATCCATATAAACACTTTTGTTCACAGGATGGCACATCACAGTAATAACACTAATTTCATACATTGTCAAGATGTTTACCTAAACATATGTAACTTAAACGTGAACAATATAACCATAAAACTTAAACTGCGTAAACTAAACCAATAATGAGCTCTAACCCTAACCTGTAAATGCCCCTTTTGCAAAACTTTACCTAAAGTAAAAGCTAAACTGATTGTAAAAATAACTAAATATGTCTTGGATATATACAGTTAATAAAAAACTTGGTTCAAGAAACACAAAGACTGAAGAAGTCCAGCAGTCTGTCTGAGAGTCTGAATCAAATTTAACTTTAAAGGGGGTTCTCTGTGCTCATGTTTATTTTTCATTTCCCTGAAGAGAAAGGAGGGAAGCCGTCCTCTCTGGGTTTTACACCGACAGCGTTCAGACGGTAAACAACAACTTCTCAGGGCCACTTGGGATGCCTTCACTGCTCGTTTTCTGTTCAGTTCATGAGGTTATTGCATGTGTTCTGCTCATCACAACTTTACTTGTTTTCAGTTTAAGCTACCATGGCATCACTTTTCCATTCTCTCTCATTTGCATTATTTAAAAAGACAAGAGGTTTTAACAGCAATTAGTAAAAAAATGCATGCAGTTTGATGAGGTGCTACTTTGTTGGTCAAAGCCTCACAGCACAGAGGTGTGGAAATTGAACAATTAACATATATTTAAATACAGTTAACATTTAATCCTGTTTGAGGTGTTTTATGTATGCATGACTATCAAACTGAAGTTATCTGTTGTCTGATCAGATCTGTAAAAATGTGGGTGTGCTGGTTATATGATGAATAATTTTTAAATTCTACTTGAGTTGAACAGGCTTAATTGTGATCAGCAATAATCAGCTTGTTGCTTGGTCAGTATATCTTTTAACCACTTGGTTTTTCATGTATTTTTTCCCATAAATTAAATAAAATTAAAAAAATTAAACAAATAAAAACAAATTTCTCTCCTGTACAAGAGTCTTTGCTATGATTGGAGTTCACTGGTCTCACTACTGAAATGTAAGAAGATTAGATTCTTCATAGAATCTTCCTGAGACCAAGATTACGATTTGTGATTTAACTAAACAGGTGAATTCTGTAAAATTAAAGGTTAAAAATTATTTACATTTTTTAGTCATTTAAAAAAAAAAAGACTGTTAATAGATAATTATTTTACAGTCAAATGTATTAATAGAATAAATTAAAATAGAGATAATAGATGAGGATATTATTTTGATTTTTTTCATGTGATTTTATTCTTTGAGAATCTGAAATTTAACAAAGGAAACATCTGTAAAGTAACAGTAAATTACAAAAAAAATAGTTCTAAGTTTAATTTTTGCAATGTAAACTGACAGGAATAAGGCAAGCTGGAACTTCTACCGATGGAATTTCGACCCAGTATCCAAAGTCAAGGCTTTGACTATTTTTATAAATTACAGAATTGATTTCTTGGTTTTTAATAAACATGCTAATAAAGTTCTAAAAACATGCCAATATGGACGATTAAGTGTAAATTGGGGAGAGTGGCCTTGTCCCCATTTCACAATAAATCTACAGACAAATTGTTAAAAAATATTAAAAAAGTGAATAATGTGAGTTCAGTCTAAATATTACACTGCGCATCTGTGTGCTCATGCAGCTTGGAAACCTCTGCTTTGCTCTTTAGCCTTTCAGTCATTATTTCCTCTATGTTCCACAGACACACTGTGTTGAAGTGCCTGCAGATATGACGGATGATGTTTGACTGTGGAAAGAACAGAACTACTGATTTTTATTCTCTCTTTGATCTTCAGCTGCTTACTTGTTTGTTTTACCCCCTCCTCGTCCACTTCCCTCCCATCCTGAGAGATTTGACTGTGCGCGCAGGCAGTTGCATCAACAGCAAGATCTCTGTAATCAGCTTCTATTGAGCATAAATCTTGAATGCAGTTATTGTACAGGAGGCTCATTTATTATGTATCAGCTGTAATTCTAGGTCAGCACCTCGGTGTGTTAACAGACAGACAACGGAAATAATTGCGCTTCAGGTTGTGTCTGAAAACTGTATTTTCCCAAGTGTAATTTTGGAAGCTTAGAAACTGCATTATTAGATGGATCTGACATAGACTGTTTTGTCATTTCAGTTAAGATGGCACTTCATGAAACGAGCAGAATTTCTCGTAATATTGGGAGTTTCCTCGCACAGCAGG
This sequence comes from Acanthochromis polyacanthus, assembly GCF_021347895.1. Taxonomy (NCBI): domain Eukaryota; kingdom Metazoa; phylum Chordata; class Actinopteri; family Pomacentridae; genus Acanthochromis; species Acanthochromis polyacanthus. The sequence goes on along the minus strand of NC_067114.1, from coordinate 37,867,567 downwards.
AAGCATTACAGAGTACATAAAATAAACAAAGCAGTGGCAGAAATTTAGAAAAGATAACCCCTCCTCCACTCAGCGTTTTTCTCTTCAGGGACAGAAGTGGGGAGAAAAACTGTTGTAGGTGGACGGACTGATGTGATTAATGCTGATGCTTTGTGTTTCACATGTTGCATAATCATAAATGGGATTTGCATGTAACAAACACTCCCTATTACTCAGTTTAGAAATCTTAGAAGGGACAAACAATTTCCATGTACGTAACAGTATCCTGACATGTTACAGCATGGAGCAACACATGCAGATTGCAGCACAACTACATGGGATGTTTTTGTAGCTCTGTACCTGTCACTGTAAATATGAAATATTAAAGCTCATAGTATTCAACATAGAAGTTTGTAGAAAGCTCTAGTGATTTGTTTTCCTGTAGACATCTCTCCCCTCTCTTCTTTCCTCCCCACTCAGGGAGCCTCGGTGCATCTGTGGAACCTCCTCCTTGAGAGAGCTTTTCTCCTCTGGATGTTATGGCTGAAATGGTACGTAGGCTCGGCCAAAGGCTTAGACTGTAGTTTGAATTAAGGCAATGAATAACAAATAGGAAGAGAGAAGAATGCTTGGGAATGCATGCCACTTTTTTTAATCTATCACTTCAAGCTGGGATGGGAGAACACGGAGCTGAAAAGAGATGTGTGTTTTTATGAAGATGACATCTGCTTGGGAAAAATACCTCCCTTTACATGGAAATACTTTGATCATGTGTGAGTCAAGGGTCACTTAGGGATTGGTGATGTGCATAACATTTTTGATTGTGGAATATTTTCTGGAAACTCTCTTCTCTGGAAAATCATCAAAAGATAAAATACCCCAAAGAAATAAGTAGTTAAAACAGCTAAAAGTAATGGCTAATTTTGTCTGAGTCTGATAAAATATTATCTTAAAAATGCAGCTAGTTGTAAAAATCGTATATCATATTCATTGATCTGTGACAGTTAGGATTTTGTTCTAAAAGTTCATTTAGTCATACTTCTATCACCAAGATATTTATAAAAGAAGGTCTAAGTTTCTGGGTTCATTCAGTGAGTTACTTGTGGTTTGTTTTTCAGCTGATGAATCCAGCATGTAGAGTAGAAAATCCTGCAGCAAAATAAGAGAAACCAATTCAGCGTTCACTGAATCAGATGAACCATTTTTTAAAAGTTATTTTTTGGCTTTATCGACAGGCTTCAACAAGCTTGGATTCAAACCCATGGCCAGTGCTATTGCCCCTATTTACAGGCTGCCCGCTTAACCTGATGAGCTACCAGGGCACCCATCAGATGAGCAACCAAATTTCTTTTTTTTGGAACTTAATTTTTTATTGAACACATATTTATATATAAAAATATATTAAAAAAAAAACAACATTTAGGAGATGCTTTCGTACTTCACAATAATAATACAGACTACACTTGACAGTCTTTACATTTTCCATGGCATTCTTCCTTATTTCAGTTTTTTATAAGTCCGTCTTATAGTTCTCAATTCGCCCTGCTTATAGGTCGTTTCATTTGCCCCTGTGCATAACAAAAAACATTAATTCCATCAATTGTAGAAAGATACTTAACTGAACATGTTAACATCATCACAGTACCCATATTATGATTGTTGTCAGGGTTATATATTTCCAAAGAAGTATCAACATCTATGTAACTTCACCTATATAATGGACCTCCGTGGTCATCCTGATCTAAACAAGTGTATTTAAAACTAATACCAATAAGTAAGAAAAAAAGATAAATAAATAAAAATAAATAAATATAGAGGTACCTAGAGTCCATGATAGTTTGAATTACTGATTATTTGTCATAAAATCTTTCAGTTTTCCCCTGTAACCTTGCTGTAATTTTCTCCATAATCAAAACATTCCTTAGTCTTTCTCTCCATTCCGTTATGCTAGGAGGCTGTGGCTTCAGCCAGGATGCTGTTATTGTTTTTTTGCAATTAAAAGCAAAATTCTCAACAAGTAAATTAAGTCTTTGTTGATACATTCTTCAGGTGCTATACCTAGTATAAAAAGTGAAGGATCCAAATTAAAATTAATGCCCAAAATTATATTAATTTCATTTTGAGCCAGTTAATTTAAAGCCCTTTCAAAAACAATTTTGGCTTTTCTGGAGCTGCATGAATGCAAATTTAACAATTCAATCCCAAATTTGTCCACATGGGGACCATATAGGAACCATATTGGCTCCTACAGTAATGTAGTAATGTACCCAACAATAATCCTACTAAACCCTGTCATAAGGACAAGGAAAGTATCACGTACGTAAAATCACAGTCACATTGAAATGTGCATTCTCTCTGTGTCTCTGCTGGTATGTTGTTCTTTGTAATGTACTTACTTTAATCCAGTAATGGGTTATTGGAGGGGAGAAACATATCTGACATTTAGCTTGGTCACTAATGGGTGTTGGTGTAACTGCCTGTACTTGATCCATGATCTGTAGGAATTGCCACACAGAGCTTGAAACACATGTACATTGCAGATTGAGTGCACAGTTTAACCATCATAGTGTGAAGTACAGTTTGGCTCCTACTGTTGCTTCTTAAAGTGACTATAAGAGCACTTGGTGAGCACAAACCTCCACCAAGGCCAATGTCTTGTCTTGTCTTAGTGATTGAAAGAAAGTGGTATGGATCCACATTAAAATGCTCCAATTTTTTACCCAGACAAACAAATGGAAGGTGTGGAATAATATAATAATGATAATAAATGTTCAATATTTCTATAGCACTTCTCAGAAACAAAGTTGCAAAGTAGTTTACAATAAAACAAATGTCAACTTAGACAAACGATTAAAACATTTTTAAACAAATACAATCCTAATTATGCACCATAACTGGATAAAACTGTCAAGTCATTTTTTAAATATTGAACATTTAAGACCAAACCATTGCATCAAAACCGCTTCTCATAAAAAGGTTATGATTGGCATTTTGAAAGTAACCTAACAAGTGTAAATATTGGGGTTATTTATGGTGGGATTTAACTTGAATAGTTCATATGTTGGCATTAACCTTACAAAAATGAAAAAAAGCTACTTTAATTGTCTATAATACATATTAAAGGAATGACTCTATAGTGTCACTAAATATGGAGAATAACATAACTAATGTAATAATATAGCTACGACAATAACATATTATAAATTGGGGAACCTGATCATATCTAACGTCAGTATTAATGCTAGAACCTACATTTGAAATAAAAATATGAGCTTTAAACACACACATTCTCGTAATTCCCAAAATCTGAAGTTGCAGTGATCCGCTCCAAAGCTGTTGTGTATTCACATGAATGAGGAAAGTTGTTTAAAGCACTTGACAGTGACAAACATGGCTGTGTTTGTCCGTCCCCCCCTTGATATGAACAAAACCATGAGTTTTGGGATGTGTTGCTGCTATTAAAATTAAAAGGCCATTATGTTCACACAGTTTCTGGAAAGTGGGGCGCTGTGTGCAAGCCACAGTAACACCTGTATCTTGTGTCTCAATGGGAAGAATTCCCAGCAGCCGTCCTTCAGGTCTGCAGGGAACAAAGTGTGAGATTAAGTGACTGACTCATCCAGGCAGCAAGATTCAGTTGTCCTGCTGCGTTGTCCCTGAAGTCGGCAAAGTCCTACATTGTTCATCTGGTACGAACGATAACCCTGAAGCAACAAGTTAGCACTCATTGTTCCGCTGTCCAGACACTTTCTCGCAGCATTGCCCTTGAGTCTGAACAGGTCATACATTAATCACAGATATTTCTTCCAGAAGACGTAGCTGTTATTTCACTGTGTGAAAACACTGATGTGCTCTGGGTTGTTTAAGTGCAGTACTCACAGATATTCCAGATATTAAAGGGAGTAATGCTGAATACCTGCTAGAAATGAAGCGACACGACAATGGAAATGCTGATATTTTATTTCCTTTGTACTGTTACCAGAGGAGAGTTCTTTTTGTTACTGTACCATGTTTTCATGGTCATTATGCCACATTATCCAACCACACACCAGCCTTGTGAGTGCTGCTGCATGATGTGCGTGTTTTTATTCACTAGGTTTGTCTCGCAGTCTTTAAATCTGTGTCATTTCTCCCATGCAGCTCCATTGATTGCCCCCCCCATCACTCTGCATGGCAGTGATTGGACACTTTTTCCTTCACTTGTCTCGTCTCCCCACTGTTCCCAGCAGTAGCTGAAAGACACCGCTTTAACATAATTGTCTGTGCTGCTGCCAGCCACATCCTCCATTTTCCCTCCACATTTTAGTTTAATAGTATGTTTTATTTTTCTCACGATGTTCTCTCAAAACGTTGCAACGGGATGTGTGATAAGAGCGCTTTCCTATTGTAGCAGTTTCATTGTGAATGTGATGAGTTGTTTTTCTTTTTTAAATTGGACTAATTCAGTCTGGACCCAGATGGCTGCTTAACACGCGGGACACAAGCATGCAAAGTCTGCTAGGCAGATGACAATATGACTGCTTTGAGATAAAAAGTGGGACATGAAAAAAACACTGGAGGTCTGAGTGTGTATGTGGGTGGTGGGGTCCAAGTTTTTTTAGTGTGCAAATAATTTACCAGCCAAGTGAGCAAATCTGGCAAAGAAAACTGAGAATGAGGGCTCAAGTTTCAGGCAGAGCAGAGAATAAATCAAAGAGGGATGAAGACAGAAACTGAGGGTTCTGGTTCTGAGTCATGGTCCTTTGGGCCTAAAGTACCGCTGGTTTTCAAATTGCAGCAGTTGCAGTCCCTGATTAGATGGCAAAAATGAAAGCAGCAGGACTCTGGGCCAAGCTGAGGACAACCTTGAAGTAAGGCGATAACCTCATAAGAGAGAGTCAACGCTATCCGTAAAGCCGAGGCAATTCCATCCAAATTTGAACTTTCTTGAAATTGGAGCTTTGACTTCCAAACTCAGCTGTGTTCCCTGAGGTGATTTTGATAATAGATTAAAAGTTTGAGGAACTTTTTAAAGAAAGAAATTCAAAATTGTTTGATTCTACTTTCTTAAATTTAAATGTGTTCAGCTTTCTTTGCTCCTCTGTGACAGTAAACTTAATATCTGAGTTGTGGACAAAACAGGATATTTGATATCATTCTTGGTTTGGGAAACACAGATCAATATTTTTCACCATTTTTGACTTGTCATAAAAAATGAACCTATCAATTAATCAAGAAAGAAAGCCCTAATAACAGTACATTTTTGCTAAATGATTCAGAACTGTATGTGGGGCTCAAAATTGTTTTCTCTTCATGATCATTTTCTACTGTACACTGTATCTCGGATGCTGTGTGTGGAAGCAGTATGCATTTCACATCAGTGTAAACTGACCCACTTTGGTGGGTGTGGTTGGCCTTTAGTTTACCCAAGAAAAAGGTCAATGAGCAAGACGAGTCACAAATTCAAAGGGAGTCCAGTGGTGTTTAAACCTGTGCTGCTGTTGTGTTCGTTTATGCAGTTAAAGTTGCACGGTGTTGTACTTGTTCAAGTGGGGCATTGGTGTAGTTCAGAGGTGAAGTGGTGGATATATTCTTGGAAGAGAAATAGGAATGTACCTTAAGATTTAAGTTCTGCTTAATTGTTGTGACACCTGGGGTTTTAAATACTGAATATTTTCAAATAAAAACCAGGAGTCTGTTAAATCTTAACTCTCCGATATGGCTGCAGACATGATCAACCTGAATAAATACTGGCTAATCAAAAATACAATCATGTAAGACAAGATAAATCCTTTATTTCTCCACACACCAGGGGAAATTCATATTGTTACAGCAGCTTACGTAGCAATAAACGTAGTAATAGAAATAAAATAATAATAAGAATAGTAGTAATAACAATAACATTTACAATATGTACAGGGATGAGAACTGAGGATGAAATAGTACAGTATTTAGCTGTAAGGGATTCACAATAAAAACCCTGTTAAGAAATAAAGCAGCTACTAGGACTATTCACCTCTGAAAAGCTAAGATGTCAAATTTAAAGCAGTTTCATCCCAAAGTGGATGTATCAATGAAGTTCTTTCGTACTCAGTTCAGTGTTTCCCCTAGGATTGGTGCCTTGGTGTAATGTATGTATTTTTGTTGTTTTCGCGTCGGTCGTTGTCGCCGTCGTACAAAAACTCGAAATAAGAACAGATGTGGGAACAGGATCTTCAAATCAATATTTCGGAATCTTATTGGGAAGATATTTTGAAAAAAATTCACTCATCGTCAATATGTGCAAGACACTGTCTGATTCAATTTAAAATAATACATAAAGTGCACTTAAGCAAATCCAAATTGTCGAAGATTTACCCGTCAGTAGACCCCATCTGTGATCGTTGTAAATTAGCGGAGGCTACTTTGATTCACATGTTTTGGTTCTGTTCCCAAATACAACAGTTTTGGGGAGGTGTATGCGAGGCCTTTTCAGCTGTATTTGGAATTACTGTGGTTCCTCACCCATTTTTACTTCTTTTTGGGGTTAAAGTGGAGGGTTTGATTTTGCCCCTTGGTGGTCAACAGATTGTTGCCTTTTCAACCCTCTTGGCAAGACGCTTGATACTTTTGAAGTGGAGGGATGCTGCCCCACCCACAGTGTCACACTGGATCAAGGATGTTTTATTTCACCTTAAGCTTGAGAAAACTAGATGTGTTCTTAAGGGCTCTGAAAGGAAATTCTATAAGATCTGGAAGCCTTTTTTGCTTTATTTTGATCAAGCATCGACTCAGGTGCAAGAATGACTTTGATTTATAAATTACGCTGGCTAAACTGACTCCCCCTTTTTTTTTTATCTTATTTTTTTTCTAACTAATTGTGTGTGCACTTTATTTTTATTGTTTATTTATTTCAAAGTTTTTTTTTGTTTCTAAGTGTTTTCATAACTGAGTGACTGTAAACGCATGTTTTTAGTGGGTGGGTTTTTATTTTTATTTTATGTTATATATATATATTTTTTTTTCTCATGTTAAAATCATAATAAAAATATTAAACACTAAAAACTCGAAATAAGGAATTTGAGTCATAATATGTTTTAATTACAATATAACATATATACATAATACTGAAAAAAACTGTAACAAAATAAATTATAATAAATAAATGACATTTGGATCAAAAAATGAACAAATCTGAAAGAAACAATAAGGGTGTTTTCAGGACTATTGTCCACAAAGTGTGCAGCTTTTGTCACTGCAGTGAATCTTCCTGGGCTTCTGGAAGAACATCTCCAGTGCCTCTTGATATGGGAAGTCCGAAACTTCTGGCCCATTTATCGAGATCCGCAGACATGCTGCTAGATGGTCCCCTTGCAGCCTGTTGCGGATGTTTGTCTTGACCTGCAAAGACATTAACGGTTAGGCTTTAAAAGTGATAGCTGATTGCTTAAAATAGTGATAACTAAGCTGCAAATCCTATTGTGAAAAGTATTTTATTACCCTGTTCAGGGTTGAGAAGTCCCTCTCACAGTTTACACTGCTGACCGGCACTGTCAGGGCAATGGAGGCCAGCAGGCTCATCGTTGGGTACAGTACTCCAAACTCCTCATATTTTGAGGACAGTTCAGACAGTATGGCCAACTGTGTCTTGCTCTGAAAATGTTATCAACATGATATCAGTAACACACTAAAGTGTTCTTGATAATGTCATGTGAAAACACATTTTTAAGTTACCTTAAGTGGACCAGAGACCACTTGCTCCTTGAAGGATTCCCATTCTTCAAGGACAGTGTCAAAATCAACACGGGGACAAAACTTCTCCTTCAGTATCCTTAGTTCAGTGTGTGCAGTGTCATCAGGGAGTGTAGCTGCTTGTGGACCGAGTACCCCAAATGCAGCCATGACTCCAACTTCACAGAACCGCCTTTCAAGATGGCCAATGAGGCCATCCAAATATGGATCCATCACCTGATCAAACAAATGAAAAATGAAAGTATTAGTATAAATAAAACTGTGCAACATCTAAATTGAACTTATATCTATAATGTCAGCCAAAAGCCACATAATCATACCTGTGATTGAAATCGTTGCCAGTACTGCTGTCGGTCTCCTGCAACATCCCCTCTTCTTCCTCTTTCTTGTTCCGCAGTGATGTAGAATGCTCCCAGTCCAGAAGGGTCATCCAAATTTTGGGTGAGCTTGCTCAAGTGGGAGCCAAGCTGATGCCCACCAGAATCTTTTATGCCCTTTATTAAGGCCAGGGTGACAGGGACCTGGGAAAATAAGCACATTGACTCATGTGAAAAGATTAATTGTGGTACCCTATGTTTTTGCCAAATAAACATGAAGATAAAACATAGCAGCTGAGCTGAGTTATTTAAGTTACCTGCTCTTTGACTGCCAAGAACATGACATCCTCCTTTTGGAAGAGTTTCGAGAGGCGTGCCAGGTGGGGGAGCACATCAGCTTGCAGGAGAAGGGCAGCAATGAAGCGATAGGTGGCAAGGAATGAATAGAGTCCCTTAGCAGTAGGACATTTGCGGGTCTCTACTTCGTCTGCTAAGGCACCCAGAACAGCAGTTATATTTTTTATGAGGTTTTTTACTGCTTCATGTTGGGAGAGCCATCGTGTGTCCTTTACTTGCTAGTCAATGACAGAAAAAAGAGCTGGTAAAAAATTAATATAAATGCAAATAAAGTATTCACATATGTCAATTTAGAAATAACTTACCTTCACTTTCAGCTCACACACACCAAGAACCTCTGCAGCGACTTTCAGAGAAGAAGAGCGATTAGCACTGTTTCTGAAGTACAAGTGCAGCTGTTCCAAGTGGTCTCTAAATGTAGCCATGTAAGGCACCGATTCAGATGCATCCTTACAGGCTAGAGCTAGCCTACGAACAGCACAGTGGACACTTAAGAGCCATGGCCATTCATCTGATAGCTGCTTTGCAACTCCATTTTGTCTTCCTATTAAATACATTTGTTTATTATAATTTAACAAGAAACCAAAAATTCAAAACAGTTTAATTATGTTCAGAACAAGATAGAATAAGATTTGGCACCTGTCATTACAGCAGCACCATCGGTTCCAAGGCCAAAGATGCAGTGTGTGGGGATGCCCTTCATCTGAACGATGTTTCTTATTGCTGCCACTATGGAGTCTGCTTTCCCGTCAGTCAGGCAAATCAGATCCAGGAATTGGCAGAAGACCTTCCCCTTGTTGTCCAAGTATCTACAGTAATAATGTCCATATGATACATTTAATACATTTCAATTATCTGTATATTGGTCAATTAAATGTTACACTTTGAGTAGCCTACCTGACATGGATGTCTAATTGTCTGCACACTGAGACATCTGTGGTCTCATCAATCTCTAAGCCTATGGCACGTGACTGAGAAATATCTCTCAATATTGGCTTCTCGATGACCGCGGCAAGAATTTCCAGCATTTCGTCAATTATTCTGTGTGACCTATAGTTAGTGCTTTTTCCAATCTAAAAAAAATGTTGGAAAGGTTAACATTCAAAAACGTTTGACAATTAAATGCAGTATTAATGAAGATTTATGCAAGATTTATGCAAGAAAAATTCAATTCATTGTCAATATAGGGATCACATAAGACATAAGAAAACAAAAAATATGCTAACATGTACAAAAGAAACTTATGTTGAGCTTGTCAAAATAAGTGCAGCCCAAAATATTAGCCAGTTGCAGTAAGGCTGGGTAGTTTGTGTGGTGGGCTATTTCATGTTTTATGAGCCAGTACAGGCACTTGAATGCCCCCACCACAGCCTCATGCTCCAGGACAACTGTGGGCTCAAATGCAGCAAGGACAGTGTTGCCTGAAATGACATGCATCATCAGCATTGAAGAGCCACACATATTGATCAAATAATAAAATAAACAATTTTACCTGCTATCAAACTTGAGTGGCGCTGACAGGCTAGTTTGTGATGGTCAGACGCCATGTGTTTATCAAGTTTATCCTTTCTGTAAGACTGGCAGGGAGACTCAATAAATGGGCGGGTCTGGTTTCCCCTCACAACTGCCGTTTTGTGCTGTCGACATATTCGACAGAACATTCCTACCAAAACCCAAAAAAGAAAATTGAAACAATCTCGTATTCATTATCTATGCACTGTATTCTATCTATTTACTTAATAATTAATTGATTTACCTTATCTTAAATATAATTCTATGAATGTAATTATCTATCTATCTATCTATCTATCTATCTATCTATCTATCTATCTATCTATCTATCTATCTATCTATCTATCTATCTATCTATCTATCTACCTACATTTATGTAATGTATGTATTTTTATTAATTACTTGCTTATGCCTAGAGCTAACAACACGATATCAGGCCGATTTTGGCTAGGTTTTTTGTCGGAGCTTGTCTGCTCTTGTCTCACCCGACACTAAAATAAAATTGGCCTGATATCGCAATAGTGTGCTCTAAGCATTAATTACTTACCAATATCAGTTTTGTACAGCCAGGGGGAATATTTCCCCTCTGACAACCAAGCTGGGTCAAAGCCCGACATGCGGTGGTGAGATGATGACTTTTGCTGCGGGGCAGGTGGGGGGGCTTGCCGTGCAGAACTTTGGCTGCTGTCACTTGGCCCGGGAGAGGCAGAGCTGCTCTGGGTGCTACTCCTTGAAGAGCCAGAGGGGCGGCTGGTGTTGCCATTATCACCACTGTTGCCAACTCCTCAGTAAGGAAAGTTGCTGTTGGCTGTCCTAAAAGTCGCTAGAAGTCGCTAAATGACGTCATCGTCAATTTGCATATTTCCCAGTTTGCATGTAATTGTAATCAACGTTGTAGGAGAGAGGAATAACGTTGTGGAATAGACCAAAAAGTGAGCATAAAACAATCAAAATATGTTTTTGTACTAGAGGCTAAATGCTGTGGTTTATTTTAGCATGACAGTGAAGAAACATTTTCGTTTATATGGCTCCTTAAGTCTGGATGGGATCTGTAGGGACTGTGTGACTGTTTACAAGACGGGGGAGGGGGGAGTAGACACACTGGAGTGCTGCAGCGAGTGCTGTAAGGACAGCATGTGGAGCGGCCTTTATGCAGGAAAACTAAAGTTTGCGTGTAAAAAAGTAACAATTATTTTAATTTAACTTGACCTTCTGGGGGGGTGGGGGGTGCCGTTGGGGGGGCGGGGCGCCCCCCTAATATAATGGTAGGGGAAACACTGCAGTTGTTCTCTGCTTGTTCTGTTCTGAATTTTTGATCACCACCCCTGAGTCAGCAAAGAGATTTGTAGTCAACGTAATGATCTGTTTGTTGTAAAACTTATGTTGTGCTGTGAAAGTTAAACTATGTTCCTGGTTTCTCTAAAGTCTGATTAACGTTGCCAGCAAGTTGATTTCTCGCGATATTTGTGAGTTCACAAATCTCTCAAGAAACCATCTTGCTCCGCTCCCGCATTCACTTTTCGTACAGCACCAAGTTGGTTCGTGGCCAATCACGCAGCAGTATTCGTGTGTGGGGCGGGATAATGGGCGGGATATCCGGGTGTGACGACAACACCAAGCGCCAGTAGATCAAAACAAACATGGCAACGGAGGACAACGATCGTGTAGATGCTGCTATTAAGTCAGTTTTAGCTGAATCTCCTATCACTTCTTTGAAGGAAGAACAACGAGAGGCGCTTTGCGCATTTCTGGATGGTAAAGATGTTTGTGCTTTTTTACCTACGGGTTTTGTTAAGAGTTTAATCTACCAATTGGCTCCGCTCGTTGTGAAGAAACTTCAAAGGGTCGCCGCGATTGGCTAAAAACAAACCTGTCAGAGGCGGGCCATACTGTTGCATTGTCCAATCCGTGCCTCTTTCCTCCGAACGGATTTACATGGAGCGGTCCCAGATTGATATTGTGGAGTACTATCAAGTACTACACAATTATTAATCTGGCTATTGCCAGGTTAAAGTCTGATTCTTTCCTTAAAACATTATTCAAAATCTAACGGAATAACTTACATGAAGAAAAAAGAAGCTGTTTTATGCAAGTTTTAATACTGAAATATTACATTAAATAGAAGGATTTAAAATTAAGTTATGAAGGAAAGGCTTCCCTCTAATAGAAGCTATATCATGTTACCCTCTGCAGTTAAGGTTAAAGACTCTGGTCACTATTTAAGGGATAACTTTCGGACATTGTTTTGTTGCAGCTGACCAATAGCTTCAAACATGAGCTGCTACTCTTGTCAGAAACTGGAAACAAGCAACTGGTGGGTGTGCTGACGGTGCAGCAGCTCACATTGGGTTAAGTAGGTTCATGTTCCCATGTTTTATGATGCTGAAGAAAGTCCATATTTATGTTGTGAATTCACTGGAGCTGTTGATTATTCCAATCCAAAAAAAATCAATCACTAACAGAACAATCTGTTTTTGTGGACCTCAGTTACAATACAGTGTTTTGCCATGATGCACCATATTGAATTTGCAGATATTTGATATGCCAGTATTTTTTAAACTCATTTTGTCTAGCTGTCAATGTCAAACACTGATTGGCCACAACATTATAAGCACTGATAGGTGGAGTGAACAACACTGATTATATTGTGGCTCCTGTCAGTGGTGGGATCTATTAGGCAGCAAGTGAGCAGTCAGTTCTTCAAGTTGATGTTTAGGAAGCAGGAAAAATGGGAAATGTGAGCGTCTGAGAGACAAACTGTGATGTTAAGATGACCGAGTCAGAGTATCTTTAAAACGGCAGGACTTGTGATTTGTTCTCGGTATACAGTGGATCTCAAAATTTGTCCAAGGAAGGACAGCTAGTGAACTGGAGACTGGGTCATGGTTACCCAAGACTCACTGATGCACATGTGGAGTGAAGGCTGGCTGATCCTACAGAAGAGCTGCTGTAGCACAAATTGCTGTAAACCTGTAATGTTGCTTTGATAGAAAGCACTAAAGCTTGCTGTGTAAGTGACTGTGTAGCTGCAGACCATTCAGAGCATCATTCCTGAAATTTGTCCACCAGCGACAGATTCTGCAATGATTACATGAGCATCAGAACTGGACCATGGAAGATGGCCCGCTCTGATAAATCACATTGTTTTGCATCATGTGGAGGGCTCTGTCTGGCATTTACCAGGGGAAGAGATGGCAGCAGAATGCACTATGCGTAGAAGGTGAACCAACAGAGGCAGTGTGATTCTCTGGGTAATGCTCTGCTGGGAAACCTCAGGGTGTGTGGATGTTAATGTGGATGCTACTTTGACATGTACCACCTACCTAAACGTCGTTGCGTAGCACTTAAAGCCGTTCAGGGCAGCAGTAGTCCCTGATGGCGGTGGCCTCTTTCAGCAGAATAATGCTCTCTGCCACACATTAGGAAAATGAAATAGAGTTTACGGTGTTGACGAGGCCTCCAGATTCCCCAGGTCTAAGTCCATTTGAGCATCTGTGGGATATGCTGGAAAAACAAGTCAGATCCATAGAGGCCCACCCTTGCAACTTCCAGATCTGCTGCTGACGTCTTGGTGCCTGAAACCACAGGACGTCTTCAGAGTCCAGGCCCCGATGAATCAGAGCAGTTGAGGCACCAGAACTGCTCCGTGAATCAGAGCTGTTCTGATGCCTCAAGGGAGACCTACACAATATTAGGTAAGTGGTTCTAATGTTGTGACTGATCAGCATGTGCACATGTTTTCCCACCAGTTTGCAGAGAGGATCTCCTTCAGTGGAATTATCATACACCCACTCTTACCCACTGGCAGGTGCAAGCATGAAGCACAATGCTTTTCAAATGTGTACATTTACTGGACCAAATCAGAAAACTACTATTTCAACTTGAATGTAAAACAGACCATATTTATGCTTATGTAATATTTTCTAACTAAACTGTGTGGAACTGTAAACCAGTGGTGTGTCGATATAATTTAGCATCTCTAATATGCTGAATAGCCCGTGGCTTCCTCTCCCTTGTTTTTCATGATCAGTAAACATGAAGGCTTCAGCCAGAAAAGACAGAGCGTGTGATATTTCATGTAAATCCCTCATGCACATGTGTGTAGGTTCATTGAATCCCACGTGGGAAAGGCAGAATCGACCGGTAGCAATAAAAACGAAGAGGTAATATCTCAAATTTAGAAACACCAAATCATGAAAACAAAAAATGTGCTATAACGGCAACACAGCTGCGGAGCAAAACTGCTGAAACACATGAATTCATAGAAGTAAAATTCACATGAAAGTCACAGAGCACGAGAAATGTCAGAGCTTAATCATAACCCTGAGACATGGGGCATACATCCCACATTCCCATGATGGCCAAGCAGACACTGCAAGAGCTCAGGCTTCTGAAAGTGTCCAGTTAATGAGCTGGAGATCCTTAAAGAAGCCAATTAGCCCTAATAAGCTGCAGTTTCCAACAACCCAAGGGTGAGGATGGAGCTCATACTGTACTGTATACAACACACATGCACACTCCTCCTACTTCTTTCTGCATCCTATTTCTTTTCACTCCCTCTTAATTTGTGTAGCGCAAACACACACATACATGCATGCACAAGTACACACGGTGCCTTTTTGTGCCAGATGTCTGCCCCTGGGAAATAGCTGCTTGGTCCCCGGTGTCTGTGGTGACAGTTATTGATCAGGCCACTATGGATGCTCCAGTTTGATCGCTCAGTCAGGAGGGCTCATTACTCTACTGCTGCTCTTATTCAAGTTAATAAATGCAGGGAAAGCATGGAGGAGAGGATAGCGGTGGAGTGGGAGGGGAGGCAAAATTAATTTCCACACATGCTCCACGCCTCAGTCAGCCCCAACTTTGTGTTTATGAGGGTGGCTGTTGAATTTTGGTGCCTCTTTGGTCCTTCACTATCACAGGAGTCCAGCGATAATCACCTGTAAGGTACATTACATCAGTAAGTGCTAATGGCTAATTCTGCTACTTTAAACACGTGCTACAAACTGGGCTCAGAGGGATTAGCACCTATAGCCGGCATCACAAGCTGACGGTATGTAGCTTTTCATTGCAAATTTCCTTCATATTTCTTCCTTAAATATGCTGATATGTTAGTGTTAGCATGTTTATGTGTGTAAACAAGAATGGAGATGTAGATAAATGTTTTGCTCTTTTTCTTAAGTTGGGATGTAAAGTTAGTAAAAGGTAGCTTTTTGTTTGCTGTATTATAGGGAGTGTTAATTTTTATTATCATTTCTGCTTTCTCAGGGCTTTCGTTTGCTGCACAGGACTAGTTTTGTGCTCTTTTAACATTTCAGAATGTCGATGCTGACAGCAAATAATTTGTTCCCAAACACGCTTTGGTCCAACTCTTTGCAATAAATGCAGAACGGTGTTTCCCACATGCTGAGAAGTTACTTTTGGAGGTGGGTGTTGCAGTGTGAGTGACATACAGAGATTCCTGTAGTTTGTAGCAGATGAGTGTAACCCAGGCTGCTTTCTGAAACTACAAATTACAGATGTTCCCTAAATGCCTTACATGCATTAATAGACACTAGCTTGGGCAGCTGTGCACAGAGAAGTCTCGAGTCTCCACACAGTCACTGTAATGCAGCAACTCAGGCAGGTGTGAGACTGTAAATTTATTTGTAAAGAATAAACAATGCATTTTAATGTCTCATTTACCTCAGATGAAACTAAGTGATTTTGCCAGGAAAACACACAGGTAGACCTAAATATTTGTTAGTACATGTGACCATTCTGTTTGCCTTCTGTAGCTCTGTGCTGCAGAATGGAGGAAGATTTTCCTGTAGAAAAGGCAATTTTGAAGTAAAAGTATGTACAAGGACTCTGCTCAGGCTAGAAATTATATGTCAAGAAATCAAAACTAGCTCCTTTTCAGCATATGTGAGTCATTTTTAAAAACTGAAAGATGACTCATTGATGAGTGGTAAGTCACCTTACCTCCCCCTGGAGAAATAAATCCCGTCTGAACTGATGTGAAGCTTTTCACCATCCACACCAAGCTGCCAAATTGCTGAAAACACAACCAGGGTGAATAAAATCTGAAAAAAACAGCCATAATTTCAGAGTGGATGGGAAACTTTTAAACAGTGATGCTTGTTTTTCAAACACCACAAAGTTGAGATTATTGATTGTTTTTTTGCAGTTTCAGTGTGGCTGCACGTCTATGGAATAGCAAACTCTTGACAGTGTTTTTAGACTAATGCCATAAAACAACCTCAAAGACGCTATAAGTTTCGGACACAGGATAATTAAATGAGCAATTTCAAGCTTGTTCAAAATACACATTTTTAAAAATGGTCTGCCTGTTTAAAACAAATCTGCAGTCTTCATTGCTTTAGACTTGAGGCTGATTAGTAGTGAATTTTTAAGTAAGTATTGTAGCACTAATAAAACAGGGAGAGCATGCTTTCGTAGATTATAGTTATCTTCAGTGTAGTGCGTCCGTGTACAGCCAACAACTTTATCATGCTCAGAATTTATGTGTAAAGCTGCCTCATACAAATTTTTCTTCATCTACATATAAATTGTCTCAGGTACACAATTATGTTACCTTTGTGTGCAGATCCTCAATGCAAAATGGTGATGTGTGTCCCCATGTGCTGCAAGTCCACTGATAGTTTGTAAAACGCCCGCCCCACCCATTATGTTGTTGTTATGATAATCTCCCCTCTTCTCGGGCTTTATCGAGATTCACCAAACCAGGTGATTTGTGATCAGTGAAGTGGTTCCACTGCTCTAAAAGCAGCATATCCTTCATGTTTACAGCCCTGTCCTGATCATGCCTGGTGGAGAATACACCATTCTTCCTATGTGCATCACCATAACACAGTTAATCAACTAATTTCATGAAAATACCCAAAGCAGCAGTGAAGGTTTCCCTTTTAGGAGTGCTAAGCGAGTATCAAAGCTTGATGTATTCTACTCCTTTGTGCCATCAAGCTCCATTGTTGTCAGAAACTATTGAAAGCATATAAATCAGCCACACTGCTGCACCAGAAGACATGTTCCTTTATTACCATGTGCACACTGTTTATTTTCACTGAATCACACATATACCAACCTGAATACTCGGACAGCTGTTTAAAATAGTCCCTAACAAATGTATCATTTCCTCGTGTTTGAGAAATATTTCTAAAAAGCTATAGTTACCTAAACTAGTCAGCATATTTTCGTCAGAAGGAAACGGTGGCCTCGGGGCTGACAGCCACGAACAGTGAAGGCAGGTCTGAGCGTACAGAGACAGACTGAATCATTGTTACTTTTGGTCTTTTCATGGGATTTGTTGACAATAACAAAAATAATGCCAACTTAGGCATTACTGTCTGGCAATTATTAGAATTCATGTTTCATTTTGATGCACAGAACTTTGGCTTGTTTGCTTTTTACCTGTACAGCAACAACTTTATCCCTAAACCAGAGTTGAAGGAAAAGTCCACATGGTAAATATCACTGAACAAAATAAAGGCCACTGGTGACGTGGATCACATGGCCAAACATGATGTACGTAAGTAATGTCATCAACTAAAGCACCAAGTCATGTAGTACAACAACAGAGGGTATTAAAGGAGAATTCTGGTTTATTTGACTTGCTTTATTTCCCAAATAAGATGTCTTGTGTGTCTCTTGGAGTCATGCTAACTTTTCACTTATTGGCTCCCGTGTAGTGATTCAGGGAAATAGTGATTGATGGGGGGCAATTAGCATGAGCTCCCTGCAGCTTTCCAAAGAAACACATTTTTTCATGACTCATTATAAAGAATCATTTTTATTATTAAGTTTACTGAAAGGAAACCTAGACATTTTGCTACCTGCATTGGCTTTTCCTGCAGATCTGAGTGTTTGATCCATCCGCTCTTGGTCTTTTCTCCTTCTAGTTGATGTTGGGGAGTTCAAATATCATCTCAATGATGTTTATCAAAGCTGCAGATTCATTAGTTGCTGCTCCACACTTGGGATTGCCTTCTGAGATGTTCCCAGTTTGCCATCAACGGGTTCCACTCTTTACAGCAACAGTTTTCCTCCTCAGTCAGCAGCAGAAAACCAGAATTTTCCACACGTATGCTGTCTTGTAGGACGTCCTGTTTTCTTTCTGCCTCCATTCTCGCAGTGAAAATCAACTTCACACATGGAAATGACAGATAAAAATGCAGGTGATTCTTTTAGCCAGCAAGCATCCCAAGTTGGAGAAATCCAATGCAGTTGCAACAAAATGCCCCTTCAGACGACTGATTTGTTTTTCTTTTCAGTCAGACTGAAAACAAACGTTTAAAACAATTAATGTTTAGAAAGCTGCAAAAAGTTCATGCTAATGCACAAGCTGTTTTATACAGCTCCTCGTTTCCACAAATCTTTATAACATGGATGGAGAGTGTAAACTTAACATGACCTGTAGAGATACAATTGATACATTCATGGGAAACACAGCAAGTTTAAATCAACCAGAGTTCACTTTAAGCAACTGAACTTGCTGCTTCTGTTTGCTGTTGAAGGACTATTGATAAAACCCAACACTTCTTGCAGATGTTTTCAATTAAAATAAAGCTAGGAAAAAGAAGTAACACTGAATGACAGGAAAATAACTGCAAACTAAACACGTTAAATTTAACGCCACTCTGTGTTTATCTGTGCAAATTAAATGGTTGCACTCCATATGTCTGTGCTGACATCTACTTTGACTGTCAGATAAGCACAATTTAATTAGTGTTTGCCTTAATCACATACATTCCTTTAATGGCAGCCTGCGTTGTGAGATGCATGTAAGTGTGGTGTCAAAGTCGCACACTGATAAAACTCTTTGATTTGAAGGGTAAAAACAGCGTTGAGTTGTTGGTGTGCTGATGTTCAACAATGCGGCTAAAGCTGATTGCTCACTGTATGATGGCCGAACTGTAGATTACACTTTTGAATGCATTCGATAAACATGTCGATTACAACATTCTTCCTCGTGTGTTTCAATCAGAATGGCACAGGAAGAGATTTTATGCATCCACACCTGCATTGTCTGGCATGATGAAATCATTTTTCCAAATCCATTCTGCGCTTTAAAGCAAAAACTGGTTTGAATCCAACGCACAGTAATTTCTCTCGATCCGAGTGAGTTTTTATTTTCTCCGCCCATCGTGCAACAAATTCAAAATGTTATCAGCCATTCTGATCTCTCTGTTCATTGGCACTACATTCACATTTTTTTTTTATGTTTCTCCCTGTTTACTGCCTGTTGCTAGAATCTAATTGGCCTGGCCCGTTAATAGATTTGCAGGCAGCAATTGTACGTACAAAAGAGCCAGTGAGATAAAGCCAGTGATTGCTTTCATTTAAAGGACTGCCACCCCTCTCTGCCATTTAACTCACAGAATGGGATTGTGCCTCCTCTCCATTCAAGATTCTCGCAGCCGTTCGGAGCAGAAAATAAAAAACAATTTCACACTAAAATATTCACAGGAGCAGGAAAAAGGATGGGAACTAGCAGCGGAAGAGTTGATGCACAAAAAGCACATTCTCCCCTGTTTCATCCAACCTCTGCTCTAAAATTGATCAGATAAACAGCAGAGTGTGCTTCGGCTTGGATATCCCAGAAGTTTGCAGAGGGATGAGGTGTGACATTTGTGTAATGGAGACCAAGTGTTGCCATCAATGCCATTGTGGTGTGCGATACAAGACGCAGATTCTCTCTCTTATCTGCTGAATGGAGGCTCAGAGGAGGTCTCAGGCTCACGCACAAAAGGAGAAAGGTTTTATCACTCTGACCATTATTGAAGCCTCTTTCATTTATTTGCTCGGTGCCGCAGCTTCGTGAATACAGGGAGGAGGGTAGAGCTGGCTGTTTTCTGCCTCTGGAGGTGCCAATAACAATTATTGTGTATCTTATGACTGCTTCACACCGAGAGGCTTCTGCCTAATGGTTAGAAAACTGCCTAATGACTGGAGGGTCAATGGCTCAAGAATCTCATTAAACTGATGTCTCCAAAGGCGGTAAACATCCTGCGGAGACTTGTCCACACGCTCAGCTAAAATTCTGCATTTTTGCTTTTGACCAACTGCATCCACAATTAAGAAACACTTTTTGTATCCCAAAACAGAAGTTTTATTTTTTCCCTGTACCCCCAAGAGTTTTGGGCTGTTTTTACCTCCGTCATGTTTTTACTCGTTTTTCACTGCTATATAAAGTCCTGCATTTCTATGGAAACAGTACAGCCTTGACGGCAAGTGTCTTTTGTGTAGTATTTTTATTCCATAAAAAGTAGTTTTTTTATTCCATAAATCACAAAGAAGGTAGTTTAATTATTTTTGGATTATTTACTTCACAAAAAATGAAAAAAATTAATCAAATTAATATGCTACATTTGTCCAAGAGCACACAGTTGTGCTATAAATATTTAAATATTCACTATTCTGCAATCTTTTCAAACAAGGTGTCTTTCACTCTGCATGTCAATTTTTAAAAAAATATTTCACCATGCAGAATGTATCTTCTAAAAACTTGCTCCTCTGTACACTATTTTTGAGCCATGCTACATTTATTTTATGTATTAAATATGCCTTTTTTTTCCCTTCGTCTCTCTAATTTGTTTCCATAGTTGTCTCATCTTGTTTACTTTTGACGATTAAAAAAAAAATTAGACCAGTAGAATAAAGTGATTTTGGTGTAATATGACAATTCTAAGCATGAAGTACATTATTTTTACTACAGACATATAGTTCAATCAAGGGCTGCCTGGAAGTTCTAAAACTGACAATTCATTCTGATACAATTGTTCCCGTTCATAAATTATTTAAATTTGGTGGGTTATTTTTGTAAGAAGGCATGCCTTTCAAATCTGCTGGAAGGAAGTTAAAATCCACATTACTATTTAATGAACTGATGTGAACAAGGAAGTGTAGTATTTAGTAAAGTCTCATTTTGAATTGTCAGAATGTTACTTGCATGTATGTGTCTTTATTAACCTGTGTTTATGCCGATAAACTTTGCAGGCATAAAATGATTGTTTCACTGCAGCCAGTTAGAAATTACTGTTTTTGCAATAGTTGAAATGCTTTCATTCACTTGTGATACACTAAAATGACAGTTTTAACAACATTGCTCAATCCGAATTCATTTTTTTCAAAATGTCTGTGGTTCTTCCTTTAGGGCGCTCAGATTTTAGTGCTGTGGGAAAGCTTGATCTCACTCCCTGCCCATCACATACTGTCCTTGGCGTTGTATCTGAAGTCACAAGGCATTATCTTTGGGCGTTATATTTCAACATGCAGGTTTATTTCAGTGTCATTTGAAATTGTGTTAACGTCATAAATAGACTTTAAGAATAAATGTACTGTCCCAAACTCTGTATTTTTAGTAGCTAAACGTAACCAAACAGCGAGTAAAATGATACTTTGTGCTCAAAATAAAACAAAACAAGGTGGAAAAAGACTGATCTGACATGCGACGTGAACACTAATCTGCCTAGTGAATGTTTTGTGATTTATGCTATGTATCTTTGAGGCTTTTTTAAATGGGAAAAACTCCTGTACGTCTGTCTGAATGCTGACATGGGCAGCAGTGACCCCAAAAAGACACCTTGTGCTTATCAGAAACACCACTGGCTTTGACAAAATGGCAGTATTTGACACACTGGGAATGACAATGGGTTGGTGGGAAGGCAATTTTCCAAAACTATGGAGTGCATGGAGGTTTCAGTGTGGCTTGCTAGGGTCTTCCATTTTGTGTTAATGAAGGAATGATACCTGGTTCACTGAGCGCAGCAGGGCATGCAAGGGTCAGATGGACAGCGCATCTTATAACCTCCAAGAAAATGATGCTTTAAGGTTTATCTGGTTTAGTGTGGATGTTCTCTAGATTTTAGGAGTTAGAGGTGATTGTAAGGCCTTCAAATTATCTTGTTTATACAATGTGCTGTTTGACTGTGTCTAATGGATGTTCAGTGCGGTCAAACTATCTCGTCTGCCCTGTAAAGTTTAGACGTGATGCGCAATACGAATGGGTTCAAGGGCCACGCTTTCAGATATTCTCGCCTCGAAAGCAATTTGGTGCTGCACTGAACTGTACATGAAAAAAGAGAATGAAGCTCAAATTCATAGAAAACGACTCACTTACTCGACTAATAAAGCCCAGACTAACAAGCACTTTGCTGAAGCATGATGTGCTGTGTTGAAGGACCTGCTTTTCCAGTTATCTGCCACCAGAAAAGGTCAGACATATGCTGTAGAATAGGAGTGAATGCTTTCTTGTTATTTCAGCCAATGTTCTTAGATGAAATTAGATGCATATGTGCTTTACTGTGCAACCAGTTATTTGGTGACAGATTGAGGGAGAGGCAGGAGCTGCTGGTTATCTGCTGGTTGGCACAAGGTTTTCTACTGTGTCTTGATTGGCACCATAAGTGGACTTTTCTGATTTGGTATGTGGGAAATGCTCCTGTTGGATTTAGCTGTTACTTTTCAGACAATTTCACACCTTTTTTCTGCAAAACAAGTTCACCTGCATAACAAACACTAAATGCGGGGAAAAATTGCTTTGATAAATTGTCTGCAGAAAACTCAGCGCTGTTGGTTACCTTTGTTACAGGGAAGCTGCGGGGTCAGTGCGAGGAACATAAAAATACTTCTCTACTTTTCTGTTCAGCACAGCATTTTCACTGTAGTCTGGAGTAGGGATTTAAAAGCTGTCCTGCAGGGTGCTGTTGTGCCTTTCAAGCGAATCATCTCATACATTTCTGTCACGCGCTTTGCATTCAGTAGTAAATTCTGTCACCAAAACGAAACCAGTTAATAGTGTTTAGAGACTTTGTCGACCAAGCAGAAGCTGTGACAGTGAGGGGTTGAGTAGGTAACCTAACAGCAGGACACCTCTGAGTGAAGTGTAGATCTGTGGCGGTACCATTTAGAATAATATTGTGTAATAATGGATACAGATGGACACTCCAGACTGATCTGTGCACTTTGGCTGAGCCTTGTGGTTACAGTATGTACTGTGTAGTAAACATGATGGAACTGCAACTAAAGATTGTTTTATGTTCAAGGCAACTTTGGCTTTAGGGTTGTTGGTCGAAATGAGGAAAATGCAAAGATATTCAATTTACAATAAAGAGAAAAGCAGAAAATCCTCAAGATTGAGTTGATGACATCATTGAGGTATTGTTGCCTGAAGTAAACCTTGTTCACTGTGCAGGAAGACTGGATTTGTTTTTGTTCAGCGCACACTTGAACTGCAACAATTAACTGATTAGCTTGTAACTATTAATATATTACTCAATACTAAAGTAGTTGCAGACTATTTTGATAACTGATTAATTGATTGAATATATTTTTTAAACTGTTGGACTTTTCAGATTTCAGCTGCTTAAATTGAAAATTTTCTGTTTTAGTTCCTCCTGTATGACAGTAAACTTTGGGTTGTGGACAAAGCAAGACATTTGTCATCTTGGGCTTTGGTAAACACTGAGCAAGATTTTCACTATTTCTGACATTTTATGTACCAAGTAACTAATTAATTAATTGAGAAAAGAACTGACACACATGTAACCGGTAGACCATTAGGAAAGCATATTGGACAAGAATCACATACTTCACCTTTAAAGGATTCATCATTGATCAAACTTATTGCCTGTTTTTGTCTGCCAGCTTACACTATAGTGCTGTGCAGTACAGTGTTTAGATAATGCAGTCAAGCACAGAAAAGACTAAAAGGACTTTCAGTTGATTTATTTACTTCAGTTAGATTCCATTTTTGTTGTAATCGTTTGTCCCTAGTCCACCAAGGTAGTCTAATGGCTGATTTGGAGCCAGTGCCTCTCAATCCAGTTCTTCTCATTTCAACAACCAAAGAAATGGATGTTGACTTGAAAATTTGGTTTTGCAGTGGCACCAACGCTTTGCTAATCTAGAACCAGAGACCATTTACGTTAGGGACTGGTCGACACGATTATTGCAACCAACAAGACCAAATACAACTTTGTGACACTTTTCTTTTCAAAGAAGAGGAAAAACCAGAGCTTCATTGTGGTCATGAAATTGAAGTAGACGAGTGTGGAAAGCTGAGGATGTCTAATTTTTATTTCAATTTGATGTTTTAACTAGGGCTGCAACTAACGACACGTTGACTAATCGTCTGAGCACGATACATCATCAAAAGCGGAAGTGAGCGCGCAATGCAACAGAAATCAGCGTCCGACCGGAGCGCGGAACACGGACGGACGTCGGCGCTGCATCGTGCATATATTATGTATGCACGATGCAGCGCGGATGTCCGCGTTTAGATACAGCTGTACAGTAAACGCTGAAAGCCGTGTTTACGATAGATCGCGGATGTCCGCGCTGTGTCGTGCAAACATAATACATGCACGATGCAACGCCAATGTCCGTCCGTGTTCCGCGCTCCGGTCGGACGCTGATTTCTGTTGCATTGCACGCTCACTTCCGCTTTTGATGAGGTATCGTGCTCAGACGATTAGTCGATGCGTCGTTAGTTGCAGCCCTAGTTTTAACATTGCCATCTAGTGTATTTAAATGCTGTTGTATTCACCCGCGCATACAGTTGGGTTTACAGACACCAAGTGCCATTTGTGGTAACTTTTCTAACGGGATTGTCAATTTTTAAACGTATAACAGCAGGGAAAATTAGAGAAATAATGACCTGATTGGCTTTCCAGCAGTGGTGTGTGGGAGAGACAAACTGTCTCCTTGCATTGTGATCCTTGACAGAAGTTCTGAATAAACTAAAAGGAGTCAAACCAGTATTCAAACAGACATATATGGTATTATGTTGTAGCAAAAATTGATTCTTAGAGGTTGAAGCAACTCTGCACTAGCACTAAAGGGGGAACCGGATATAGTACCTTGTTCTGCATCGTAGTTCAAAGTCCCAATAAGATCCTCCTTGAGTGGGTAATAATCTCCAGTGCTGAGGACAGAAGAATACTGTGTTTGTTGAAGGAAAGAACAAGTGTCAGCTCAGTAAATATCACACCATCCTCCCTCCTCGCTCTCTTACTTTATCTAACTATGCCTCATCTTTTCTTTATGGAAACACCAGCTTGCCTTAAACAACTTGTCAGTGCCACTGGCGATGCTTTAACTCTGCTACCTTGCTGTCATCACAGAAAGCTCCCGGCTATCTTCTCTGCCCGTCTCTCTAGGTCTAATGTGCATTAGTGTAGTCGTATGTGAAATTCCATCTGGCATTTTACATGCGTATACTCAGGTCAAAGTCTCTCGTGTGACTGAGACACATCAACACACCATGTAAAACTCTGCACACAAGCAGCATGTGTTGTTTTATGGACCCTCTCAACACACAGAGTCTGAGGGGGAATAAGTAATGTGAACCCACCGTGGCTTAATTAATTAATTGTCATGCGTGTTCAGTCAGTCGCCAAGAAACAAGGATTACCAAGGGAGAGGCTGTGAAGAGAGTGACGGAGCAGATAAAAAGAGGAGAGCAGGAAAGGAGGATGGCCTATTACGCTCCATTTAGACTCTTCTCAATTTGGAGGAGCTCCGCTGTGTGTTGGCCTCTTTACACCGTCTCATCTGCAGAGACATGAGCAATGTGTGAAGACGGGAGGGAGGGATGACACTGTTCATCCTGATGAGTCAGGGAAGCAGGGAGGGGAAATCTGTGAGGAGGAGGCCCGTTTGGGTGGAGTCTGTCAATGTGGGTAATAGAACTGTAAACACAATGAAAACACAATGACAGTTTGTGCTGGGAAGTGTTGTGGTTTGAACTGGATCAATCATGTTGTTTTGTCCTGTTTTCGTTGTGTTATCAGGTCCATTGAGTCTCTGTGTTGGTGAACACTTGAGTTTGTCTCCTTTGCTATGTGATTCGACTTCCTGGAAACTCCTTCTGGATGCAGATTTTCAGAAACTCTGGCTCTGTTCCAAATCGTGCACTGTTTTATTTTTACTTCAAGTACGTGTCCCCTCAAAGTATGAACTGTTTCATGCAGGATGCGTACATCTTGGGTCATACTTCCACATAACAAGAGTGCTTCAAAAAGTTCTTAGCCTCTCCATAAAACAAAGGATGTAATTCCCCATTTTGGAGTATAACTATACTATAAAGTCTTCTGTCACTCTCCACAAATACTCATGTTTGTCATCATTTCTTTGCAAAGAGAGCAACTAAACTTTTCTCTTCTTTTTTCTTTGATTGCCTCAAACATTTGAGTTTTTGTGGACAGTGATATCAGTCTTTATATTACACAGTTATGCCCCAAACAATGAGCTATGCCCATTGTTTTTGGATGAGGCCACAACAATTAGCGCAAAAGAAACTATCATCTTCTTGTGCACTGTCAGAAGGTCAAGCCTGTTTATACTCGTACACGATACCATAATGTATGTAGCAGGCACCAGTTGACCACAACATTTTGACCACTGACAGGTAAACTGAGTGTCATCGATCATCTTGTTATAATGCAATGTTCTGTTGGGAAGCCTTGAGTCCTGACATTCATGTGGATGTTTGACATGTACCACCCACTAAAACATTACAGGTCAAACAATCCCCCAAACCCCCAGCCCGCATGGTAACAGCAGTCCTTGATGCCAGTTGCCACCCTCAGCAGGACAATGCACCCCGAAACACTCGGACACGCTAAATCTTTTTCTAGAATACTATACAATATCCAAGTATGCATATTGGTACACAGGCCAGGTTTGCAGTTTGCACTTTCCATTCCTGATTCATGTTTTGTTCCAGAGATTATTTCAGAAGTTATCTTAAAAGGCTCCTCTGGAAGGAGATTGTCATAAAATGTCATTTTAAAATGAAAATGTGTTAGTATGCATGTAGCCTTAGACAACATATTGCCATGTCAGGAAGCGAGCAACAACCCCAAAAAACAATTTAATAAAGTGCAACACTAAACCCCCGCTCCAGACTAACTTTTTACATTGATTGCACCGGTACAAATAACTTCTTCATTCAAGTGCATCCAAAAGTTTTCACCTCAAATTATACACGTCACAAAGGGAATTTCTTATACACTGTAGAAATTGTACACTGGAATAAAGGTGGATATAAACATTTTATTTTTTGTAAGGATGATTAAAAGTTAGTAAATGTTGCTCATCTCAGGCTACATTACAAGTGGTGAAACTTTATTGGCATCTCTGACTCCTCTCTGCTGTAGGAAGTGAAGCTGCTCTGCCTGCCATTCACCTGTCAAAACAAAGGGCAAGATTCTTGGAGCTTTTTTAATGTTTCAATTTGGAATACTTATTTTTTAAAAGTTATTTATTTCGCCTTTATTAGACAGCTTAATAGAGAGGCAGACAGGAAAGTAGGGAGCTGGAATCGAACCCAGGCTGCTGTGTCAAGGACTGCAGCTCCTGTTTATGGGTCACCTGCTCAACCACTTGAGCTATATGGACGCCCCATTTGGATCACTCTTTACAAGAAATGCATAGCGTTGGGTGTCTTATCACATCTCAGTGCTTTCCACAGGTTGAGAATTCACTTGCATTGGGTGGTGCAGTGTGACTGATGTGCATGTAGTTTAGAGGGAGGAGTGTAGTCCAGGTTGTTTTGCTACAATTAGCATTAAATGCCTCCTGTGAGTAGATGCTACAATAACTGATATTCCCTAAGTGCTTCATATGCATTGACGGATGCTGCTGGCTGGGTAGGCTCAGAGAAACGTCTAGTCTCTACTTATTTAATGCAGAGCAGCAGCAGCTCAGTTAGGTGTGTAACCAGAGATTACCCAGAGAAGAGTGGAGAAAAAAAAGGTATTCTAATTTAGAAATCAAGCTGAAATCAAGTGATTTTATCTACCTGAGCAGGTCCCCAGAGACAGACAGACAGACCGGCTAAATGTCAGATGCACCGGTGCAACCAATGAAAATGTTTGGTCACACTTGGCAGATTTTTCAGCCCATGGGGTTGCACTTTGGAACTTTGCAAACAATCTACTGATCATTTTAACCCACCAAAGGCTAGGAGCTCATTTGCCGCTGACGCACAGGCGCTACAGAATGAGGGCTAGAAAGACTAGAGGAATTCTTCATCTTTAAATTCCATTTTTCCTGTTGTCCAGAGCCCTAAAATGAAGGCGTGTTTTGTTTTTTTTAGGATGATACTTTTTGTAATCTATTAGAATGATCACAAAGCACTCTAAAAACTGCGTGACTGTGACAGAGATTTCTGTGATGCAGACAACAATACTGAGGAATGCGACTAGGCCCCATTCCTGGAGTCAAACCAGCAACATTGAGATCTTAGAATACACATAACACAGTCTTCTTTTGCAATTTTATCTGGATATCCTGCTCTATGAGACATGGGCTTAGAGTTGGCAGTATGCATTTTAAACAATAAGAGATTGAGTAATGCTAATTACCTGATCATTTCACTTCTATCCTGATCCCTGCATGGAAACTAGATGATAAATTGCGCATGCAGATTTGTCCAGTATGAACGTACATATCAGGGCTAACTGGTTTCTGCATCAGGCTAACTGGTGACTGGTAAATTTTCACATTGATGAAATGATAAAAATATAATAACATTGTAATTAAAATGTGAAGTAGTATGAATGCCAAAAGTTACAGCTTGCAGCTGCATATTTTGTATTTCGTCATTCAAGCAAAGAATGACTGTGGAAATTAATATTTTATGCCTCACATGAAGCTGCAGAAAGGAAATGAAGCTGATGTTATTTTAAATTTTCTGCAGCTGAAGTTTTCTTCCAGACTCAAAAATGATTTACCCTTTGTGAGCTTCAGGGAGGAACACCAGATGCTTTTTATTCATGTTTTATAAACGAAAACGGAATAAACATGGAGCTAAAATGTTTAATTATTCTGTTGAAACATCAAATTATTTTCATGATTAGACCTGATTGGAAGGGGAATACTTACCGTTGAAATGAACTGCTGAAGCCCTTTCAGTTGCAACACTGAACACAGTGGGACAGATTTTGAAGGAGGTGTTGGAGAGTCGAGTGGCAGACGGAGTGTGCTCGGCCCAGAGACCCTTCCTCCTTCTCCGCCAAATCCCTCAGCGTGCCTCTGAGGAGTCACGTGGATCAATCTCAGCCAGTTTTTTCTTTATCACAGTGAAATATTACCAGGCCCTGACATTTGGCAAACGAGAGAGCAAGCTCAAGTGGTGCGTTTATTTAAACTGTCAGAACTGTGTTTGGATGGAGTGTGATATCCTCTGGGGGAGACAGCGGGTTATGTGATATATAATATGAATGCATTACAGGGTAATAAGCCAGTTCATTTTAACAATAAAAACGTGTCAGGAGGTGCCGTGGATGTTGCTGCTGAAATCAAGGGCATGATTCACAACTGGGACTCCACCTCATCAGATAGCACTTCAGTCTGCAAGTAGAATCCAATCTGTGAGCAGCCGACTCATTAATCTGAGTTGAACCTGGTTAAGATGGAGAGATGTCCAGGCACAAATAGTTAGTGAGGAGCACATCAGAGAGGCTGAGAGGGTAATGAGGTGGGAAGCAATGCAGCTCTCAAAGAAATAGGATCCACCGTTCAGACAGGCTGAGGCTGCCCGTCACTATGCTCGAGGTGTGTGTGTGTTTCAGAACATGCTGCAGCACACATATGGACGGAATCATGGCTGCATGCCCATTTGTAAGAGTGCAGTATGTCCAAAGGCGCTGTCTGCAGACCTTGTTTGTCACAGCTCATGTGACACAAAGGGAGCAGGAGAGTCTCCCATATGTTGCTCCTGTCTGTTTGGACTGTGTGAAAACCACTGACCCTTCTCTTACTGTACCCTCCTGTTGAAACCGTCTTCGATTGAATTCCGAGACCATTTATCAAAGAAAAATGCAATATATTACCCATGTTCAGCTGTTTCAGCTACTCAAGACATAAAGATTTGCTGCTCTTCTTTGCTTCATATTAGTGTCAAATGATTCTTTGGTTTTGGACTTTTGTTCAAACAAAACTAAACATTTACACTGCAAAAACTCCAAATCTTACCAAGTCTATTTGTCATATTTTTAGTCAAAATGTCTCATCCCACTTGATTTAGGATCATTTCACTTAACAAGTGATACTTCAGCAAGATAGAGGGACTTGTTTCAAGACAATGCATCTTAAATATCTTAGGTCAAACAATCTTGAAATTATCTTGTCCAAACTGACCCGTTTTAAAGTTTGAAAATGTGAAAAAAAAATCTATTTGCACAGTGAAACTTCTGTTGTCCATATTTTCAACATTTTTGGGAGATTTTTGAACATTTTTTGATTGGAAAAAAATTTGCTGGATTTTGGTAGATTTTTTTCGAAATGTTCTTAAAGAAAATATTAGAAGTTTTTTGATATACAGTGCCTTGTGAAAGTATTCGGCCCCCTTGAACTTTTCAACCTTTCGCCACATTTCAGGCTTCAAACATAAAGATATAAAATTGTAATTTTTTGTCAAGAATCAACAACAAGTGGGACACAATCGTGAAGTGGAACGAAGTTTATTGGATATTTTAAACTTTTTTAACAAATAAAAACCTGAAAAGTGGGGCGTGCAATATTATTCGGCCCCCTTGCATTAATACTTTGTAGCGCCACCTTTTGCTGCAATTACAGCTGCAAGTCGCTTGGGGTGTGTCTCTATCAGTTTTGCACATCGAGAGACTGAAATTCTTGCCCATTCTTCCTCGCAAAACAGCTCGAGCTCAGTGAGGTTGGATGGAGAGCGTTTGTGAACAGCAGTCTTCAGCTCTGCCCACAGATTCTCGATTGGATTCAGGTCTGGACTTTGACTTGGCCGTTCTAACACCTGGATACGTTTATTTGTGAACCATTCCATTGTAGATTTGGCTTTATGTTTTGGATCATTGTCCTGTTGGAAGATAAATCTCCATCCCAGTCTCAGGTCTTCTGCAGACTCCAACAGGTTTTCTTCCAGAATGGTCCTGTATTTGGCTCCATTCATCTTCCCATCAATTTTAACCATCTTCCCTGTCCCTGCTGAAGAAAAGCAGGCCCAAACCATGAGGCTGCCACCACCATGTTTGACAGTGGGGATGGTGTGTTCAGGGTGATGAGCCATGTTGCTTTTACGCCAAACATATGGTTTTGCATTGTGGCCAAAAAGTTGGATTTTGGTTTCATCTGACCAGAGCACCTTCTTCCACATGCTTGGTGTGTCTCCCAGGTGGCTTGTGGCAAACTTCAAACGAGACTTTTTATGGATATCTTTGAGAAATGGCTTTCTTCTTGCCACTCTTCCATAAAGGCCAGATTTGTGCTGTGTACGACTGATTGTTGTCCTATGGACAGACTCTCCCACCTCAGCTGTAGATCTCTGCAGTTCATCCAGAGTGATCATGGGCCTCTTGGCTGCATCTCTGATCAGTCTTCTCCTTGTTTGAGGTGAAAGTTTAGAGGGACGGCCGGGTCTTGGTAGATTTGCAGTGGTCTGATACTCCTTCCATTTCAATATGATTGCTTGCACAGTGCTCCTTGAGATGTTTAAAGCTTGGGGAATCTTTTTGTATCCAAATCCGGCTTTAAACTTCTCCACAACAGTATCTGGGACCTGCCTGGTGTGTTCCTTGGTCTTCATGATGCTCTCTGCACTTTAAACAGAACCCTGAGACTATCACAGAGCAGGTGCATTTATACGGAGACTTGATTACACACAGGTGGATTCTATTTATCATCATCAGTCATTTAGGACAACATTGGATCATTCAGAGATCCTCACTGAACTTCTGGAGTGAGTTTGCTGCACTGAAAGTAAAGGGGCCAAATAATATTGCACACCCCACTTTTCAGTTTTTTATTTGTTAAAAAAGTATAAAATATCCAATAAATTTCGTTCCACTTCATGATTGTGTCCCAATTGTTGTTGGTTCTTGACAAAAAATTAAAATTTTATATCTTTATGTTTGAAGCCTGAAATGGGGCGAAAGGTTGAAAAGTTCAAGGGGGCCGAATACTTTCACAAGGCACTGTATATGGAATCACTTTAGATATTTTTAGGATTTTTTGGGAGATTTTTACTCATATTTACAATTTTGATTTTTTTTTAAATTTTTTATTTCTTGCCAGATTTGGGGATTTGTTTTTAAACAAAGCTTTTAGGGGACACTTTTAAGGAATTTTCTACCTAAAGATTTTGCATTTTAAATTTGAGGATTATTTTTTTTCTGAATTTTGGGATTTTTTTCAGACAAGGAAACAATATTTTTTGGTGCCGTAAATGAGGACAACAGGGTTAAAACACCTGAGCTTGACAATCTTGGTAAAATAGAGCTTAAAATAAGCTTTCCCAGCTAATTTTAAGACTGCATGCAGTATTTTAAATATTATCTTATTTCAATTAATCTTAGCAAGTCATTTTTCACTTGGTCTATTGGCAGATTTTTTCACCTATTTCAAGGTAAAAGTTCCTTGAAATAAGTTTTTTCCTTGTTTTGAGAGGGGCATTTTTTTCCAAAGTACCAAAATTACTTTGGAATACAAGTTTTGCAATCTGTATTTTTCACAACGAAGATAATCAGTAAACCCATCGAT
Organism: Acanthochromis polyacanthus; assembly: GCF_021347895.1. NCBI lineage: Eukaryota > Metazoa > Chordata > Actinopteri > Pomacentridae > Acanthochromis > Acanthochromis polyacanthus. The sequence continues at coordinate 37,835,171 of NC_067114.1, read as the reverse complement.
AATGTCTATAGTCTGTAGTTGAAACCCTACATCTGGGATTGAGTAATAGATAATGTAATAGAGTCTCAGTGGTTAGCACCATGTCTCGCTTGTCGGAACTGCAGTGTTAGATTTGCAGTTCATGACATTTGTAGTTTTTTTGTGCAGGGCTATCTGCCATTGCTGCTGTGTGATGTTCTCTCTCTCCAGGCTACACACAGTCTTTGATCCTCACAGAATTGATACAAGTATAAAAGTATAATGGCTTGCTGAAAATCTATCTGCAACTCCTGCTTTTTCTGAAGTGACAAAACAGGCAATTTAGGATAAGAAACGTAAAACTGCTTCAGAATGTGTCCAAGCAGTTTCTTTTTATTGGACAGATAACAATAGCAAATCACAGGCCTTCTATACTAATAGTTGAATTTTAAAATCAGTTGTAAAAGGCACTGGAACCAGTGGAGCTGGTTTGAACCTTCAGTTAGATGCTTTATATTTACATTTTGGTCGGGCAGCAAAGTTTTGTTGTAGCCTATCAGTAGATTTTTTGGAAAGGCCAGTAAAAAGTGCATTTCAGTCACCCATCAAGCTGGAAATGAAGGCTTGTGACAGTCTGGTTCGGCCGACGTTTCTGACCTGTACTGGTCATTGCAGAGAACTTCTGAGTCAGCTGATGTTTCTTCACCCCCTGAGTCGACCGATGCTAAGATAGCTTCTTAGTCAGCCGACGCTATATTATAATTGGACAGCTTTCAAGGTACAATGATGTCGGTTCTGAAAGTGATCATTTCACACCTGCAGCCTTGTGCCTTCAGTCTTGCATCTGCAAAGCCAAGACTTATTCCCACTGATATGTCATCTGTGAAGTAATACAGTTGGCTGAGGGCAGTTGCCGACGCTAGATAACACTTCCACATAAGACTAAAGACGTCATCTCTGCTGCTGATTGGCCCTTGGGTCTCCTGCTCCACAGACAGCTGCCCCCCAGCCTCATCATGCTTCAGAGTCGTCCCTCCTGGCTTGACCACCAGCCTGTCCCCGAGTCGGCCTTTCCATCCAACCTCCCAGATTTGACTGCTGCTGCTGACCCTCAGTCCAAGGAGCATCTGTCTACCCTGCCAGCTGGGACCAGTCAGTGCTCTGACTGCTCTGTTTTCCAGACTTCTGCCTGTCCTGCTTTCTTGCCCTGAATTCCAGTATTCAGCTTGCCCATCTCTGATACCTGAATCTGTTTCCACGTTACTCAGGGGACTGATGCAGTGTAAAAAAAAGCAAGGGACTAAGACAGTGTAGCTGTGTCACATGACATGTAGTTTGAATTATGTGGAGGTGCACGTCAGGTTAAGCATGCTGTAGTGAATGGTGCATTCATCACAGAAGTATAAATCAAGTTTGAAACTAATCCAGTCTTAGCCATGTTGGCAGCAGAATAGCCACAGCTATCATATGAATCCTCTGTTTTGGTTGGGACTAAATACGTGCTCCTGCTTGTAGAAGTGTTAAATCAGAAAAAAGCTCTCATGAATCATTTTGGAAAGCAATTATTTAGTAAATAAATATTTATTTCAGAAAGCTGGTTGGATTATGAGATTCCACCTGCAGTGAGCTTAGGAGGTGTGAGACTAGAGAGCCAGTCACCGGCTGGAGAAAGCTGACAGAGATGCAGGGTACAACTCTTCTGGGTGATTTGGTTTCTCCCTGCAGCCTGAAAACAAGCTGCTCGAGCGTATCAGAGCCTTTCAGCTGCCCCAAGGTGTGAATGTGAGTGTGTGTCTATCTGTGTTAGCTGTGTGATGGACGGGCGGCCTGTCCTCAGCTCCCTCCTGCATGCAGTGTCTGATGGGATAAGCTCCGGCCCCTGTGACCATGCATGCAAGTAAGTGGGTAAAGAAAATGAATTGCTGAGATATCTCCTGCTGAATGCTGTCAATAAGCTCATCTGTTAAGCTCAGAAATAGTCACATGACATCAGATGTTACGTAATGACGCATTAATTCAAAGGATACTCTGCAATACTGTGATGAATTTGTTTTGTCACACAGAAGTTGGGAAAATCAGAAACCTTTTTCACAGTTTCAATGACTTTTTCTTCAGAGCCCACTCAACTTTAATCTCTCCAGTTTCCTGCAGACCCACTGAATTTTTGAACCTCTCCCAACTCCCAGAAATGACAGTCGAAAAGAAATCTCTCCCAGATGGTTTCAAAAGTCCATCAACAGACTCGTGGAGGAACTCCTAATCACATTTAATATTGTGGTCTGGATTAAAAGTTTCGGCAGTCACAATTGTAGAGCTACCAGAAGCCCTCACACTGAGGTTTACAAATTTTCTTAATTTTGAGAAGAGTTACGTGTGGATACTAACACCTTGTTGCGTTTCTGATGGTGATACAGCTTCATATATTCAGTTGAGCAAGCTCATGCTTTTAAAGGAGTGGGATGCAATGTAACATACATGTTCACAATCTAATTCTGTCTCAGGGGAAAGAGAAGTAGATGGAGTTATACTGTAGGAAATTTTTATGCTCCGTTTCTCTGCTTTAGTCCTCTGGCTAAATGGCTCAGTAGAGCTTCACAGACCAGATGAACACACATCCTCTGCGTCTTTACTTTAATATACCGAATAAACAATTACCAAAATGCTTTTGCTACCCTCATGTGTGACTCACACCCAACCTTTTATTGAATGCTTACTTGAGAAACCATATATGGAACACACTGTAATGAAGAAATGTACTGTTGGAACCAATTGACTTTATATAGGCAGCATGAAATAAGCAAAAGATATGAGTATAAAAGATATTAAAACAAGTTGAGACTTCTAAAGTGGAACACAATAATACGGCTCGGTAAAAGTGGATTTTAAAAGACTGTCATTGAGCTGTATGTTTACTGTCAACAGACTTCACAAACAGGCGAAAACAATCAGTTAGTTCTTCTGCATTTAGGCACCCCTGCCTTGTGGTTGCTTCTAAAAAGCTGATTGCATATCTCAATACATAATTTCCCAGATAGCAAACTATGGGTGAATCAATGTCGAATCTATGTTGAGACTTAACGTCGAAATTATACAGAAAGTGCAAGGTTGATAAAATGTTGAGTCAATGTTTGCTTTTCAACCATAAATCACACTTTACCCAAATAGCAAAAGATGTTAAATCAATGTTGAATTAGGGTTAAGAAGGTTGAATAGTGGTTACGGTTGAAGACTGATGGTTGGATCAACGTTGATTCAACAACATTTTGTCAACATTGAAGTTTGTGTTTAAAAGATACCATTGAATCTACATTGTATTTTGGTTTAATTAAAATGTTTGACAGGTCAATGTTTAATTAATGTTGAATCTATGTTTGCAAACATGTAATCTACGTAAGCAAACGTTGACTCAACATTTTATCAACCTTGCGCTTTCTGTATAATTTCGACGTTAGGTCTCAACATAGATTCAACATTGATTCACCCATAGTTTGCTATCTGGGTTTGCTTTTCAAAAAAATGGTAACTCATTTTCTTAAACAGCTGGACATTTTATCAAACAGAAGACATTATTGCATTTGTTAGGGACTATTTTTAACGATGGATTATTGCACTATTTGGTGATCTAGTGAGTATTTGAAACAGTGTGTTGGACTGAGTGAAAAATAATCTACAGCACATGTATACATGGTGACGAAGGAAATCTTCATTTAGAGCAACAGTAAAGCTCTATGGCATGAATAGTGTTATATTCTACATCCGGTGTGAGATACGCACAATATTTTTAGAATGTTTAGTGATGGAAGCCTTTATTTACCTCAGTGGTAGCAAGTTACAGGCCTTCATTTGAAGAACTTATTATAAGCAGGCCTTTATTTCTTATTTCCTCTTTTTTAATAAGTGTATTTGGGAGGCTAAGCAATTAATCAAAGTCATATCAAAATCCCACAGGCTATTTGATCTACTTGTTCAATATTGCAGATTCTGTATTAATGGCAAGATGAGAAATAACGGTGAAAGCCTTGGGCATTTATTTTTTAATAATTCCTGAGATGTTGTCGTTCAGACATAGTCTCAAATTTTAGTGCGCTGAAAGTGATCTGATAATGATCTGATAATGTACATCGTAAATATCCATAGTTTATCATTAAAAAAAGTTTGAAGTAAGTTAGAAATGGTTGAGCAGAACCGCCTGATGATTTTAGATCAGATTATCTTGCACCTGAGCTTTACTTGCTTGCTTGTATCAACTGTGCCCCCAGATTTTTATTGAATACAGGTTTTTATTTGTGGATATACAGCAAGGTTGCTTATCTTTGAAAACGCATCTAAACAAAGGGAAATGACGAGTTCCACTGAGATTTGCTGTGTTGTTTGCTCTTGTTTGTTCTTTAACAGGGCAGCAGTGGGACACTTGAGGAGCACCTGCTGTTTCTGTCCAACTACACAATTACTGCACTCAGACTGGATAATTACACTTTGACCATTGTTGCTAAATTGTATTTACTCATTTGCTCTTGAAGAGGTTTCTAATTCCAGGAACACTGATACCAGTAAAATGAGCTCCTTCATTGTTTCCCTTCATGTGGTTTCTGTGGTTACCATAATCTCTGCCCATTATAGGAAGTTAAAATAATCAACTCGCGTAACAGCATCAAAGAGCCGTGCCCCTGTCTCTTTCTCTCTGCCACCTACCTGACTACCATTGTGTTGCCATTGGAAACAATGGAGGCGGTGGCGTCAGCTGCTGTCAGGAAGTACTTTAGTGGTCAAGGCTGATGACTTTGTTAAACAGCCAATAGAAGCCATCGTAAATCAGACAATTTGAAAATAACTGTCCAGGAGCAATTGTTCTTCCAAGGTTGTGTATTAGATTTACTGTGTGGCGCCAGTTCTCCATAATGTTAACTGAAACCTGAGAAACAAGCAACATCATCAGCGTCTTGTATTTGCATTGAAAAAAAAAAAGAAAACAGTGTGAGAATGGCAACAAGCTGTTCCATCCAACACACAAACAGGCTCAGTATGAAGATTTTACAGAGCACTTAAGGAAAAACAAAAGTGAAACAACAAAAAGGGACAATGTCTGAGAATTGAGCAACCAAAGAAGGAAATGTTTTTCTGAACCCTCCTGTCGTCCTTCGGGTCAAATTGACCCATTTTAAAGTTTTAAAAATGTGGCAAAAAATGTATATTTGCACAGTGAAAACTTCCACAGTTTCAATTTTTTTAGGAAATTTTTGAACCTTTTTTGGTGGAAAAAAAGTAATTATAAAATGTTTAAGAACATTCAGAAAAAATCAACCAAAATCCAGTGAATTTTGCTGTCAAATTTGGGGATTTTTTATTAAAAAAAATAAAACTTTTGAGGGAAACTTTTCAGGAATTTTCTTCCTAAAGATTATGCAAATTGTTTTAAATTTGGGGAAATTTTTTCTGAATTTTTGGACTTTTTTCAGACAAGGCAACAACATTTTTTGGTAAGGACAACATGAGGGTTAATGAAGTGAATGGAAACTGTTTTAAAGTCCAGCAACTCTATACAAACTACAATAAAAAGAAAAAAGTAAGTTTTGAACTGATAATTGTATGAACAGCCTTTTCCGCCTGTTCTCCTCCTGCGTACAGTTTTTCGGTTTTCAGCTGTAGCTTGTTCCAGACATCTTTGAGAACTTGCCACAGTTTTTTTTCTGTGGACTCAGTCTGTCTCTGTGTCTTCATTGTTTCCCAAACTGACTCCACAATGTTAAGATCAGGACTCAGTGGATTTTAGACCATCTGTTGCAGGACTCCTTGTTCTTCTTGTGCCTGGAGAGATTCTTTGTTTGAGCTCAAGCTGTCGTCTCCAGGTCCACTGGTTCATTGGTTCATTAATATGCTCTCATTCGACCAATAATCTATTAATTGGAGGCAGGGGAGAAAGAGATTAGCTGTGAACACCCCCATGTTTCACAGCTTTGTACTGGCCCAACGTAATGGATAGCTGTCGGGTCTAACACAGTGTCAAAGAAGTTGTCTATGTGGCTGTTTTCTTCTGAACCCCAAGTGGTTTTTGGATGCTTTTTTGCTCACCGTGGATTCATTTTTTTCACTGAAATATAAAGTTTAGCACCTCTATGAAAAATGACACATTAATAATTGCATATTTTGATTCTTTATTTTACAAGAATTGAAGTGTTTGTAGGTGTTACCAGTACTGGAAAACAATGACAGCACTTCATACATGAGATATTTTACTGTGTTGGTTTTAAAATTCTTTCTATGCTTGTCTCCTATGTGCTCTTTCTAAACAAAGCCTGCAGTTCAGCTGAATATTCACAGATTATTTTTTTCTTCACGACTGCTTGCAGTTGAGTCCTTCATGACATCTAAGTTGTACATAGAGCAAAATTTTTAGTTTTTATTTGATCTGGTGCAAACATTTTATTTTTTGAAAATGTTAATTGAAGCTTGTAGAAGAAAGGGATTTGGATGAAATATCGAGATTTTAAAGTTTAAATTGGGTTAATATTTCTGAGTGTAAGAAAGTTGAAAATGGGAAGTAAAAACCAACAATGGCAGGTTTTGGAGTTCAGAAGGTTCCAACCTATTTCCAACAAGCTGAAAAACCAACATGGCAGGTCATTTATACACATACACAGCAGCTAGCTTGTTTGTATAGTATTCCACAATGGTTATTGTTCCACGATCACAGGTTGATATAGTTAAATTTTCATAAATCATATGGGTAAAGGCAGGTGCGCACTGATCTGACTCATCATCTCACTTTAGGACAACCAACTTCAAATAATTTCATGTGCTGCAAATGCTTTTCATGATTTTTCGAATTAATTGAGGCTCCTAGCACTAGCTGGCAGAGTGTATTTGGTGCACTTCGGCCTGTTTAATTAATCTACAGATAACATTAACATTTTTTTCCCCCTTGACCAATTGATTTGTTGAAGAGTTGATATAATTTCAATCGACTACAGCTCTTTTTTGGCCTCGTCCTGCTGCTGAATGATAGGCGCCTTCTTCATAATGTAAAACAATCTAAAAAAAAAACTTTGGCAAAGACCATACCATAAAATAGCCACAACTTCTGAAGGAATTTTTTTCATCTTATATTTGTTTTCCTGCCAACAGCTGCAATTCTACTTTTCTTTTATGGCAGCTATCTGTCAGCTGAGAGGGGTGGGGGATGTCATGTCAAAAGTGGTGTTTGTACATACTTTCTATACACGTTTTACTTTTTGAAGGTGACAGGAAAACATACAACTACAGAGAGAACTGTCACTGTAAGATGGATCTCAGCACCTCTTGTGTCAATATGTGTCAAGCTGAGACGAATGGTGTTGTCCATTGGCAGTTTTGTGTGCACTCTCTCTGCTGTGAAGGGAATAGATAGTGTGTGTTTTGGGGGGCATCTACCCCTTTCTTCTGCCTTTGTGGTTTCACTTGATCTCAAAGATGATTTATATCTTTTTCTACTGCAAGGAGCACTTTTGTGGTGCTGGTCAACGGATGGAAAGACAGACTGCAGATTCAGGTTGTCACTTGTAGGAGGTTTATTGATCCTCTTTTCTCTGCTCCACCTGAAACTAATATGTAGCTATACTTGTTGGATTCTCGCTCCAGTGAAGCCTTGCTTGTCATCCCTCCCTATGGTAATACCTGGCTTAAGAGGCATGCTGGTCTAAAGCAGGACAGACACATGTGGTGAGATCTCTTGCAGCTTCTACACAGGCTTCTGTACAGTCTCCCTGTTGTTTTTCTCCTTTACATCAGAAGGAGAAAATTAAATTTCAGTCACTGTGAAAATGAGAAAAGTTTGTTGCGTAAATTGTTTCTCTGAAATGACCATTACTTCCAGTTCCATTCTCTTTCCTTGTCCACTTAAGTGTGCTTAGGTTAGAGAGACTGTAAACTGAACCCTAAAATGCACGTTTGTGTTTTTATTTGAAACTCAGTCACTTTTTTCATTGTAGCAGATTATATTTGTTGATATTTATGTACACAGGGTCCTTTGGTCTCTGCATTTTAGAGAAAAGGATATCAAAAATACTTCAATTTGATTTTCACAGCAGAGACATGTTGACAAGATTAAGTGTCCACTGCCAAACTAGTGATGATGTATTTAGACTCATTGGCAATTTGAGCTAAATACTAAAAGTCAGCATGCTAACATGAATACTTTGACATTGAAATACTGTCTTAGGTTAACAGTGGAGTACAAGATTGAAATCCAATATATATTTATGTATTTTTTCTCAGATTAATTTAATGTTTTTGGTGTTGATTATTGGACAACTAGCAAAGAAAATGGCTCAGACCAATCCACAAGACACTATTCCAGCGTGTCCTGTGCACATTCATGCACATGACAGAGGGGAACAGAGCAGTCGGAGACATGCAGATGCTAACTATGTAAATATCAGCAACCTTTGCTAATTGGTGGTACTCATGAAGTATTGTACAGCTGCGACTGATGCCAGTAGTTTTGTGTTGACAGCATTATGAATTATCAAAAATTTATTGACAACAGAAGTCAAGCACAGTAAACATTTTGTTTGCCTCTGTAGGCAATGGACACATGATTTGGGCCATGGTGGTGACTCTGACACGTATGTCACTAAGATATATGAACGTACTAAATGATCCCAGCTTGTCTTAAACACATGAGCTCTGACTGGAGCCCATTAAGCATCACCAAAGTCTTTGTCATGGTGGACCTTACTCGATAAGCTTCCCCAGTGCTCTCTGCTTGCCAACATGGAACTGCCCGTAGACTGAGTGACTGGCTCCTCTGGTTGCTACAGTAAGAGGCACTATCTGGTGTCGCAACCAGGTACTACAGCTTATCTACAACACATTTTCTGACATGCATGTAGAGAATGCATGTTTTTGGTGAAGGCACAATACACCTTAGCCTCTCAACAGTACATTTCAGACAGTGTCCTACCAGACCTTTACAACAAAGTTTCAGACCAACTGCACTCCTGGGTGCAGAAATGCATTTTTTTTCTTACTGCATTGCGGAGGTCTTCAGTTCTGGATCGATTTTAATCACTTTAATGTACTTGAAGTGTGCATTATCTAGGGAAATGATTTGGGTTGGAACTCAGAATTGGCAGATCCTAAATATTCACTGACTCAAATCGAGGGCAAAAAGTTGAGATTGTATCTGTTGGTTGTGCTCCTTATTGTTCAGCTATATGGGGAAAATAGCTCGACTTGTTGCTATTTCTTTAAAACCAGTCACAGACATCCTGGACAGTGCTACGCCCAGAATGAGGGAACAATATGTTGGGAAGAACAGGGAGGCAAACATTGAAATGCTTGAACCAAACAGACCTACCTGACTGTACAATGCAAATCTTCATTAAAACATTTCATTTTCAGCATGTAAACCGCAGCCTGGGGATTGTTGTTCTTGTTTCCTGTAGGGAAGAAAAAAGCAGTTTGAGGAGTAGCAGGAAATTGAAGGCTTAACTGAATAAAAGGAATTAGACAGTCATGTATTGTAATGTGGTCTTAGGTCTCCTCAGGTTTAACATACTCATTTACTATATATTAAATTACAGTAGTTTGCAGATTGAAACAAGCCTGGATGTCACAGTCATTTCATATGTATGTGCTTAATTAACATTGTCATGCATCCCTACTCTTGCATATTTCACTCATTTATTCTACCAAACTGTCTGTTCCAGTTTCAGTTTATAATATGAAAACACTGCCCTGTAAACGGCATAATTTGAAACATTTGATGGCATGAGTGAAGCACTGATGCTTTCTAAATGGTTTGAGGTATCCTAAAATTAACGATAAGTGGTCCATTATCTGTCTGTATGACCCTTCTCATTTTTCCTGTTAATGTTTAGTTACAAAAATTTAACCAGCAGCTTTATAGCAAATTAATATTTAGCAGGGCTGTGGGAGGTTGAGGGATATTACTGTGGAGGACATTTCAATATAACATGTTAGCCAGCGTGGTCTGTTAAAGGAGTGGGCAGGTGGTAAAAGCAGTGTGACTGAACAATCACCAAACATGTGAAGAGATGCTGCTTGCTTGCTCTTGAACAATGGCCAGGGGATTTTGATGCAGGGAGACTATAACAGACACTGGGCAGAAAAAAAGAGGAAAAAACAACAATCCCTGTTCTTTAGAGAGCTTCGACTCATCTGTTTGCTTGGCCCTGCTCTGGGCATGCCTGCTGCACAGTTTCTGTATCTTTACCTTCCAGGCATTCAGCTGACGCTCGCATCCAGAGCAAATAATATTACAGTGAAAGAGCCGGAGCACTTCAGCCATGGCAACATTTCTGTGACCTGGCAGTGGTCCTGCAGGAGTTGAGCAACTTTCTAAGCCACAACAGTGTAGTAACAGCAGAACAGAAGCATGATAATTTAGAATTTAGTTGTGGGACTTAGTAGCTGGAAAACCCAAAACAAAAATTCAGGTTTGAATTTGGCCAAAGTTAGCCACATACTGACAACAACTGCTTGTGTTTTTGTGGTGGCCTCGTGTAAGGGGTTGTTGACTCATCCAGACTCTCTTTGCATGTGCTGGCTTGAAAAAACCTAAAACCACAGTGAGAGATAATGGGTGTCGTGACTTTGAACCCAGGTTTTCTTCATCAGGTGCTGTGCGTACTCCCTTTAAAGAGGTGGTTGAGACATCATGTGACTCTTCTTCCGCACAAAAAGGACCAATAACATGTTGCCTGCTTCAGTCAACAGAAGCAGGTTGTTGTAATAGACAGATATGAAAAAAGTAAAGCCAGAGAGGAACGCTGGGAGAATAACATAGCAGAAAACTGGTGTAAGTTGATGTATTCATTTTACCACTCAGTGTACTCTCATTACAGCTGCTAATTTCTAACGCGACAGCTGTACATTAGAGCTCGTAAACATTAAACAGTTGTAATAAATGAGTGCATTTAGGTCTGCCACTTCCCCATTGAAGGATATGCATAAGTCACTTTAATTTTTGTCCAAGTCAAAGTAAAAAATTAGTGTTATTAATTGAATATTCTCTGTTATAAATACCAATTGACTAATCAACACCAAGTCAGGACCAAGCATAACTAACATCTATGCATTTTCTGCTTCACCGACTGAATGCATGTAGGTTACTGTGGCAATGCAGTTTAGTTAAAGATCTATTGCTTGAACTCCTCATGTCTTCTTACCTCCTTCGCTCTGCTTGGAGGACACAAGGAAAGCAATCGATGATGTAAAAACTGGAAGATGGGATGAAGGACTCATCTCAATGCGAGACAGCTTTGGACAAATAAGGATGGCAGACAGTTTTCTTCTCTTTAAAAAACTGTGTTAGTAAAGTGAGAAATCATTTCGAAACTCAAGCTGTTGCTGTCCTCACACATCCTCCTCTCGGATTTGACATGAGGTGGTATGAATACTCACTGCTCGTGCTAATGCTGTGGAGAATACGAGTCTTGCAAATTGAAGATCTGCACCCAGGCGTGGCAAAGACCGAGAGGAACCGAGCTTTGCACTTTCAAAGAACTTTGTAGTGCTGAATAAGCTGCAGGGACCTCAGTGACTCTCTATAAACACAGATTCCATAAAAGGGGAAATATTAAGAGTAAACTCAAAGTCTTGCATTATTTTTCACATGTTTTTGCTTCAGAATTTAATTGAAAGGGAATGGATATGTTCCAGCAATGCCAGCCAGAGGTCAACAATCTTAAGGGACGCACTCATTATAAATATAACATGATAGAATATCAGCAGAATAATAGATTTGCATATGTAGAATAACAATATAAGCCAAAGTAACTTTTAGAATCTCATTAGGATCTGCCATTTGTTACCTTTGTCCTACAGGCCGTGATCTACTTAGAAACAAAAGAAAAAGTCGTAGTTGTGCCTTTTAATAAAAATAATATAATTAAACAAAGCGCTGGTATAGGATAATTGTTCATATCACTCTATTCTGCCTTCAGCGCTGTTATCTAACCAGTGCTGATGTGCTTACCAGATGTTAGCTTCCGCTTTGCTTCTCCTGTTTACAACTTTGTGACACAAGTGTGGTTTCCAGACGCTCACGCTGACTCCCACACCTGCTCTCCTGAGATCCTCCATATTTGCTGGCAGCCTCAGTTTCCTGTCTGGCTGTTTATTAGGACGCTCAGTATGACTGTACTGCTGTGTCACAAGCATGAGGGCACACAGGTAAACATTTTACCGATGCTGATGCTTGGCTCATGCAAGGTTGATTGAAGACATTCCTGGAGCACTGAGCCAGATTATACCACCTGTCATACCTCAGTTTGCATGTGGTTGTAGTGAATAACTATATTCAGTGGTTTAATGATCTGTACCCAATTAAATATTTAGCTTTTTTAAGAGTTAACTTCCTCTCTGGACAGCACAGTTGGTGGATGGGTGACAGTTACCCCAAATACAATCTAAAAAATAATACTTTGCCTTAAAATAAAGCAACAGTTTTCAACAACCTTTTTTTTTGTTATGACTTCTAATGAAATTATTGAATTATAATAATTAGATTTTCCTCTACAATCAAAGGTAATTTAGTGACCAATTTCTTAATGATTGAGTTGTGTTTAAGTTGATTACTCTTAAAGATCAAGTTGTTCCAAGTGGCATTTCCATGATATTTGAAAGGATTTTTTTTCACATTTTTAATGTACAAACTGGGGCTGCACAGTGGTGTAGTGGTTAGCACTTTTGCCTTGCAGCCAGAAGATCCCTGGTTCAAATCCCAGGGTGGACCTGGGATCTTTCTGCATGGAGTTTGCATGTTCTCCCTGTGCATGTGTGGGTTTTCTCCGGGTACTCCGGCTTCCTCCCACAGTCCAAAAATATGCTGAGGTTAACTGATTACTCTAAATTGCCCGTAGGTGTGAATGCGAGTGTGATTGTTTGTCTGTATATGTAGCCCTGTGACAGACTGGTGACCTGTCCAGGGTGTCCCCTGCCTTTGCCCGAGTCAGCTGAGATAGGCTCCAGCACCCCCCGCGACCCTAGTGAGGATAAAGCGGTGTATAGAGAATGGATGGATGGATGTACAAACTGCAGTATTCATAAACACAAGTTTTTAAGTTGACAAATTAAAAACATTACATTGCTCCAGATTAAAGGAGACCAGGGTTAGTAGTTGATGAAAATTTAAGTTATCAAGCCAATTATAAGTTACCTCAAGTTAAATTTAGCTTTAACTCAACTAATGCAATAATTTGAGTTTAAAATGCACAGAAAATTAAGTTAATCAAGATAATGTTACTTCAAAGCATTAAATCAGAATTTTTATCTTGCAGACATGCATTTATTTAAATAGTGGGAATAGGGCCCTTAAAGTGCATTATCTTTGACTGTTAGCAGCTAACAGTACAAATGTTTAGGCAGACAGTGGCACTTGACGACTGGACATCGTTTTATTTGGGAGTTTTTTCTTCACTGTTTCTATTTTGCCACATTTCATGTAACAGGCCTGGATCAAATTTGATCAGTGTCTTTTGTTGTACACCTTACAATTTTATACTGTCTGACATGTTGACAACTGTGAGAGAAACCAAAGCAGTGGTCCTAGATTACACAATCACACAATTCCACCAACAGCTAACTTTGTAGCTAAAGACAACCTGTAGCAAAATTTACTGTCAGAAATTTAGGATCAAACTTTGACAAACTTTGTGTGCTAGTCTGACCTGCACCCACAAACCCGCCAGTCCCAGTATGACATTAAATGACGCAGAAGACACACTTTTCCCTGATTATAACCGGATGCACACACTCCTCCTCTTCCTCTCTTTTGGTTTTTTAATGCGTCACCACCAAAGCTTGTTCATTGTTTTGCTGCATAAGAGCAGCACAGATGGACGGTGTGAGCTGATGAACTGTGTCTCCTCCATATGATTCACTGCACGTCAACTGCACAGTGTGACAGAATAAGTTTGATACAGCAGACTTGTGCACTGATTACAAAGCAGGAGGTCAATAAACCGATTCCACGCAGTGTGACATAAAGTACATTTGCACAGCCATTGACTTTTAACAGCCCCAACCTAATGGAAGCTGTTATGTTGAACTTATTTAACATTTACAGAATGTTTACTCAGTCGGCCCCAAACTAAGTGACACCGTGTTGAAGAAGTCGTCAGTGTGGCTGCAGTTTGTTCAGACAGATGGACAAAATGTCAGTAAACTTTACAAACAGCAGTACGTATATCACAGCTCAACAACCAACCAACATGGCAGATCATCTATTAACTGCAGCAAACTTGTCTACATTATATTTTCCTCAGTGGTTCTTGTGTTGAGATCAACAGCTCCTATAGATCTGCTGGTAGGAGGTCATTGCTTGTCAAAATAATACGTTCTATCAAATTTGGAAGCAGCAAATTGTCGTCGTGGACAACTGGAATACAGCTGATGTCACTGGAGAGGTCAAGGTATCATGTGGTTAGGTCTCATTTTCTTTATGTGTCAGAGTGTAGCTCCGCTGAGAGCTCCCACATATCAAATGAAGATATTCACCGAACCAGAAAGACACGGAGACTGTAACTTTTTACTTGCAAGGGTAACAGCACAGTGTAACAAGACACATTAGTGCGAGCTACAAAGACTGCTCCCATACGAAGTTTATTTTATACACAAGCAGAAACGAAAACATAGCATAAGATAAGAAATAGCTCGAGTTACACAAAGGGGTGTGCTAAGCTGTAAGAGTGGAAATATACTGACTAGAGGAGCAAGATGTGTGTGTGTGGGTATGTAATGAAGATTATTCTATAAAGACACTATATACAATCAGTTAATGCCCTACGGCTTGATTATGATAAATATATTCTCAAATTCAACTCTAACATTCCCTCCTGTTTATCATGATCAAGAAGTGTAAAGCTCAGTTAACAACATCTTGTAAAAACATATTCTGCTGTCACGTCATTAAACTACACTTCAACATCATCATTCTCATCATTAGAGTCACATTGTGGTTCTTCCATTTCAAGTGCAGCATAAGCAATAATAGAAGTAGTTATCATTTTAGAAATTATGGATCTCAAACATGGTAAAATGCAGGTAGCAAAAATGCAAAATAGTAACAAAATACATATACTTATAATTACAGACCTTTTAATAGTCTGAAAAATACCACCAGATGTAAACCAAGAGGTAAAATCCCAGCCTGGAAAAATACCTTTGTCTTGGTTTCTTAAAATGTCTATTTTAATCTCATCCAATTTCTGTCTGATTAAAGTGTAATTGCCTTTGTGATCAGGGATGTATGTACAACAATGGTCATTAACAACTTCACAAACTCCTCCTTGTGCTGCTAAAAGAAGGTCTAAAGCTATTCTGTTTTGGAGTGTCATTTGCTTGATAGCCTTAAGTTCAGGATCGTTTTCTAGCTGATCAGTTATGTCGATTAGTGCGTTAGTGAGATTATTGAGAGAAAACCAAAGTTTATTTACACTTGCGGATAATCTTGATGTACCATATGAAGGAACTAAAGACATAAGAAAACGTTTTGGTTTACTGAAAGCAGGTTGTTGTTCTTCTTTAGTTTCACGGCTTTGGATTCGGTGTGTGTGTATATATGTCCTGTTCTCTAATTGTTGGGATCCAGCCATTTTTCCTCATGAATAATACAATTTGGAAACCAGTATGACATGTTACCAGTGAAATGCTTTAGCATTCTGAGTGTGCTTTCACCGAATATACACATTGTTTCTGATTTATTAAGTCCTACAGGAGTGAAAATGGTCTGATGTGTAGCATGATGAGGTAATTGTGAGCACACGTAGCAATTGGTGACATTATTCTGTTGTGCTGTAAAATTCATAGCTTTATACCAGAAGTTCTGTTCCCAAGTCGCTGCCATGGAGTGTTCATGGGTCCTTTTAGTCCTGTGAGTTCCTGTAGAGGAGAGAGAGAGGAAGAGGAACCACAGGAGTGACAAAGTCACCCCTGCGACTAGCAGAAGTCGCCAGAGAGCCATTCTAAAGTCGGGCGCGGATTAGTTGGGTTCTTCACCGGATTGAGACGTCAGCACCCTATTGTGCTACTGACCCCTTTGTATCGGACTTCCACCGCTACCCCGTCGGTTGATCTGGCTCGGCTTCCAGTTGTATCAGCTTACAGTGCGATTGGTGGATCCACGAAGGCCGTTCAGCAATTTTTATTGCCGTGGGTGTCGTCAGCAGTATTTGATACGGCCCTTCCCACCGAGGCGACTTCCAATTCTTTCTCCTCAGGACTCTGATCAGGACCCAATCTCCAGGCTGGAGCTTCTGTGTAGACAAAGGAGAAGAACACTCTGGCAGATTATTGGAACTCTGAACTTCTCTCGTTTTTCATCCAATCTGCTAAAGTTACTTCTCTCTCACTATGATTCAGTGGATTATTGTTTTGTGGAAGTAGAAAAGGTCTCCCATCCACTATCTCAAAAGGTGTTATTGTTGTGTCTCCTGTAGGCGTAATTCTCATCCACAATTTAACCAAGGATAAACAATCTGGCCAAGGCCTCTTGGTTTCTTCCATAGTTTTGGCTAGCCTGTTCTTTATTGTCTGATTCGTACGTTCTACAAGGCCGGCGGATTGTGGATGATATGCGCAGTGATTTTTTAGTGAAAAACCCAATGCCTGTGAGCAATGTGTCACAATTGCATTTACAAATGTGTACCATTATCTGATCTAATTATGGCGGGAATACCATAAGTTGGAAAGTAATGGTTGCAGAGAGCTTTTGCTACAGTTATGGCTGTTATCTTTGGTTGGGTATATTTCAACCCATTTTGAAAACACATCTACAACCACTAAACAATACTTTAGTCCTTTTGATGCTGTTAGCTCAATAAAGCCCATATGAATTGTGTGGAAGGGGTGTTGTGCTGGAGGAAATTGCCCTCTCTTTGGTCTCATATTTCCTTGCGGATTGTTCGTACAACAAATTAAACAATTCCTACAGTATTCCTTGGCAAAGACAGAAAAGTTTACAGAGAAAAACTGTCTCTGTACCATGCATACCATCCCTCCTGTTGAGACATGGGTGAGACCATGGCTCACGAGGGCGGCTGTGGGGAACAGAGAACGCGGAAGAACGGGCGTATTATGAATATGATAAAGGCCATTTTGCAAAACAGCTCCACGTCTGAGCCAAGAAGCTTGTTCAGCCGTGGGAGCAGTGTTTTGTGCGACCGCCAAGATGTTTAGGTTTACTGAGAGGAAAAGGTCATTCTCAGAACATTGTGTGCCAAACGAAGCTTGTTTCGCAGCAACATCTGCAAGGTTATTACCCCGTGTTATGGCGGAGTCGTCCTTTAGGTGAGACTTACATTTACACAGCGCCAATTTAGCAGGAAACTGAATCGCTAAGAGAAGATTTTCCGACAGAGAGGCATGTGCAAGAGGTTTCCCACCAGAGGTTTTCATGCCCCTGTTATTCTAAATTCGAGCGAAATGGTGGACAGAAGAATACACATATTGACTGTCTGTGTAAATGTTAAGTGATTTCCCTTCAAACATCTTACAAGCGTTAATGACTGCTAGAAGTTCAGCCGTCTGTGCAGAATACGTGTGTGGCAGGCGTTCTGCTTTTAGGACCGTAGTTACTGGTGTTATTGCATAACCTACACAATTATTATTATTATTATTATTATTACAGGGCTAAGTTCAGATTTTTAAAAGCTTCTCAGCCTGTACAGTCCAAATAATCTCATCTGTTAACGACATTTCCTTGCCGCATATCAAATCCTGCAGTGGTTGTGATAACACTGCCTAATCTGGAACCCAGGATCTGCAAAAATTACAAAGTCCTAAAAATGACATCATTTGTTGTTTTGTTCGCGGCTTTGGAGCATTTTGGATTGCAGTTTTTCTGTCAGTGAGGAAAGACTTCCCATGTTTTGAAAGATTATGGCCCAAATACACCACCTGCGGAGCCCACAACTGAAGTTTGTTTAATGAAACCTTATGACCTGTTTCATGTAAGTGTCGTAACACTGCCATCGTTGTCTGTTTACAGTGTTCTTGCGTGTCTGCAGCCACAAGAATATCAACATACAACAGAATTTGGCTGTGTTCTGGAATTTGAAATGTTGACATGGAGCACCTGAGAGCCTGAGTGTATATGTGGGGGCTTTCCGTAAAACCTTGTGGTAATCGTGTATAGGTGTACTGTGTACTTTCAAATGTAAACCCGAACCAGTGTTGCGAGTTTAAATGTAGTGGTACAGAGAAAAAAGCATTACTTAAATCTATAACTGAAAACCACTTTTTATCTGAAGTTACTTCATTTGATAATGTATTTGGGTTTGGAACATCAGGTGTAGTTTTCTGTACAGCATCAGTCACCGCTCTCAAGTCTTGAACCATCCTCCATTTTCCTGTATGTGCTTTTTGAACAGGGAAAATGGGTGTATTACAAACGCACTTTTCCGTATTCACAATAATTCCTGATTTTTCCATATCTGCAATAACAGGTCCTATACCTTCTATCGCTGATTGCTTCAGAGGATATTGAGAAATTTGTGGTCGACATGGAGTGGCTGCTTGTACTTTAACAGGTGGAAAATGTTTTATCAGTCCTACATCTGTAGGGCTGTTGGACCAGAGATCACTGGGCAGGTTTTTTTTTTTCAAATTCTGGGTAATCCTCTATGGACAAACAAATTAATGATCAGGTTTCTTTTCCATTCAAATGTGTGGAGGGTGTGGTGTTTACACACCACCCAAGAGGCTGTTTCATGAACCGCAAAAGTTGTAGTAATTTGGGTGTTCAGCTCTATTACTCTGGTTTTCAGGTCTGCACTCTCATGGGATAGAGTTTTTTCCTTTTTCCGTCCGTTAAGAAATATGCAACCACATCTATATATTAATATCTTTATATATGCACCATAATACATTTATACTTTATTACATCTATGCTTTATCAACATGAAATTTTATTTTAGCTTGATCTGTTGAACCGTGTGATAATTGTTCCTGTGGTCTTAATACTGCAAACAGACTGAAGTGTTTGAAATGTATCAGGCTGAGCTGCATTCCAGAGATAAAAAGAACCTTGAAGCAAAAGCAGCTGAAAAGAAACCATTTTTAGCACTGAGTTTTCATTGTGGTACGAATTAACAGCAAGAATACAGTCTTGGTCTTACAGGAACAATTATCTCACACACCTCATAACAGCTCGTTAGTGAAAAATCCCAAATCTCGAAACATATGAACAACTGAAAATTAGATTCCTATTTCACTGACCCTATCGCAGGTGTCTATAATCAATGTTACAAAGCAAATCTGACCATAAAGAAAGAGGTCATTTATCTGGTGCTTCAGCTGACGCGGCGCCTTCGGCCTCTGATGCACCAGGCCATCGTTGTTGTCTTTGTGTTTTTGTACACTATCTTATCACCTTCTGCTCTGGCTGCACAGGCCTCAGTTTTTTTATTTGTTGCTGTATTTCTTTTTTTCCTCTTTGTGCTTCTTCCAGCCATATTTCTGCGTAATGAAGCTGTTTTTCAGTTTCCTTTTGATTTCTTTTATCAGTTTGTTGTTTTGCAGTTAATTCTGTAAATAGCTCTGTGCAGCCTCCTACTATTAATTTGCTATTAAATTCATATTTCTTTTCCCAATCTGACAAGAATTGTATCGAATCTGGATGCTTCTGTTCTGTTCTGCCTATTTTGCATCGCCTTATAGTGAATTTTTTTTCCTGATTATTTCCCATTTTTGTTTTGTTTTGTTCAAAATTATTTTTATTTAAAATTTGTGAAAAACAATGTGTCATATGCCAAAATTCAGCCCTTGGAAAACAAGCTCCTCGGCCAGCTCTATTAGCTAGTCCGGTTTTCCACTGGGGGTCCAATATCAGGACTAAAGGTCATTTTAGAGTTTTCACAAAGTCCTCCTAAATCTTAATGACTGTTCACACTCAGTGATTTACTTCAACTGACAACAGCCGTACGTTCACACCGATAGGTTTCAGGCTGTCCGCTGCTTCAATCACTGACCAGTCCTTTCACACTCACAGTTTTACACATGCACACATTTTGTAAGTTCTGGCTTCTCTTAGCTCAGGACTTCACTTTCCTAAAGCGCTTTGTTCGGATGCCGTCAACCTGGAACCCCGCAGAACCCGGACAGGGTTTTAACCGGCCGACGTGGAATTCAACCACGGAGGGCTTTCGTCCCCAAACCTAGTTTCAGGGGGCTGTGCACAGACTTCGGTCTCCCTCGAACAGCTCCTTAGGTTCCCAGGTGTATTGGCATCCTTTCTGCGCTTTTTTTTTTCACTCTTTATCTGAAGGATTTCAGTTTTTATTTTAATATGGAGTTCTAAGATGTCTCTCTCATCTAATTTGCCTGAGAAAGTATGTTTCTTTCTCCGTCTTTTTTGACTTATTTTTCCTGATTCTTCCACATGTCCTTCCATAAATTTCTCATCGCCTTCTAATACGCTTTGTTTTTGTCCCATAGCTGCTTGTTGTTGAGTTCTCTGGCATGAGACAACGGGAGGACACTAACACATCCTTCTACTGCAGATAAGCTGCAGCGGTGTTAGTTTTTATGAGTCTAGCTCGCCCTTAATCCCCTTGTCACCAGTACGTCGTCAACAACAAGGAAAATAATAAATCAGAAATTCAGCAAGGTATTCTAGACCTTATAATGTGCTTGAAGTTCTCAATCACTCTTCACATTCACACCGTGTACACCTTGCCGACGGAATCTCTTTCGTCATGTCGGCGGAATCTATTTTATCATGCCTTACGGCGGAATCTTCACACTCACACCTGTGTACACCTTGCCGGCGGAATCTTCTATTTTATCATGCTAGCGGAATCTCTTTCTCACCCGTGGTTCTGATCGGTGTCACTTCCTGGATCGGATCCTTGGATTCACACCCAGCGCCGAGGGACCGCTTTTCCTTTCACCGACCTGGCCACGAATTCACGTCCCAGGATTTTCAGATCTCGCTGCTTGGCGACGATCGCTGTCGACAGACTTCGGTGTCGGCTCTCCTCGACGTCGGGAAGGAATCCTCGGATCCGGCTCGAAGGACCAAGTTATATGTCAGAGTGTAGCTCCGCTGAGAGCTCCCACATATCAAATGAAGATATTCACCGAACCAGAAAGACACGGAGACTGTAACTTTTTACTTGCAAGGGTAACAGCACAGTGTAACAAGACACATTAGTGCGAGCTACAAAGACTGCTCCCATACGAAGTTTATTTTATACACAAGCAGAAACGAAAACATAGCATAAGATAAGAAATAGCTCGAGTTACACAAAGGGGTGTGCTAAGCTGTAAGAGTGGAAATATACTGACTAGAGGAGCAAGATGTGTGTGTGTGGGTATGTAATGAAGATTATTCTATAAAGACACTATATACAATCAGTTAATGCCCTACGGCTTGATTATGATAAATATATTCTCAAATTCAACTCTAACATTATGTCACTTTCCTTCCTCGACTATTCCAGAGTCTGGGTGTGTTGCAACTCATTTTTTGTGGGTCTTCCTGTCATTGCAGTGCCCACATCTCTGCAGCCACACATGTATCTGTTCAGGCCTCTTTTTCAGGTCCACAGTGGATTGTTTGCCCTCCATGGCTCTCTATAGTGTCTCTTGAATATTCAATGTGTCCAGACAAGCCCCAGATGTACCTGTTAGGCAGAACTGGGACATGTGTGTATAATTGAAAGACTCCATTAAAGTTTCAGCTTGAATGGCATTCCTGAATCGAAGGTCTTCATGATGCTCACCAACTTGTGTGTCAGGGACTTGATACCGGTTTAAAAAAAAAGCCAAATCTACTGTGCCAAAACACAAACTGTGATGAATTCAGACGCAAGTGGTTCACTTCACACTTTTGTCTTCATCACAGTTTGACATCAAACATCTGCTCAGTCACTGCTGACCGTGTAAGCAGTTTCAAAGCTGTTTCTAACATTCAGATTGGTGTTAATCAACCTTCTCTTCATTAAGCTTCCCTAAAAAATTACCTGAGCCAAGACGTGCTTATATTCACCATAAAGACTTGAGAAAAATATCCTGTGCAAGAGCAGATTGTGTCAAAGTATTATTGATTGTTTTAAGAGAATTTGTCTTTTTCTTTTGCTTAGTTTTAAATATTATGTTAGTTCTTTTTCATGCATTACAATTAAACACTATGTAATTTTAGCATCAACAGTCACATCGCAGGAGGTGTGATGTGAAGCATTGTAAATGAACCCAAACATGTCAAGCTACAGTTGCTTGTTCTTTGATCTAAGAAGAAAATTTGCACAGTTGTCATTACCATGACTGATCTACAAGAGCAGTCTGTCTCATAGAACTGACATTACTGTGATTTAAGAGTTCTTAAGAGTTCTGTTCCCTTTATTTCAAAGACAGACCGTTTGTTGACATCAAGCTTTCCATGTGCACAGCAAAATGAGTGAGGAACTGGAGAGAAAACTATGATTTGTTTGCAAAAAGAAACACAATGTCAGTTCTACGGAAATATGTTGGCTGAAAAGAGAAGGATGTTGACCGGGAACAGCTACTCTGTCAGCAATGTCTTTCCGCTACATGGACCAATATAACCAATTTGTTGCATTGGTCTGTATGAAGAGCACAAACTGACTGCTGCCAACAGCAAATAAATATTTTGGATGCCTTATTTAGTATTGCATTGTATGAGACAGGTTTCAAATGTTATTTTTCAGCTTTTTTATTTTCATTGTCAGTGCACTGTCATACAAAATAATGTATTTTTTCATATTGCATATGTACATATCGCAGAAAAGCAAAATATCACAGTGTCAGTGTCTTCTGATATGCAGTCTTAACATCAAACTAATTCACTGTTCTGTATTCATTGACTAAACCAGATCATCAACCGCAATCTGCAGATACAAAGTCATACATACAGCACTCTGCTACATCTCCACATGCATCATACCATTTAATTGTATGTTGGTATCCCAGCACTTCACATAATGGAAAGCTGCTCCATCTCCACCGCTCCCTCTTTGTGATTGTAGTACAATCCAGAGTGATTTGAGATCTCTAACACGTGCAGCAGTGTAATTGTGCACAGTCCATTGTTGAAGTATCAGCTTTTAGTTCTATCTAGGCGGCTGTTCCTGAAGGTATTGTTAATAGCTAGATATGCTTATTAGTATGCATTGCCACTGTCGTTCACTTGCACAAAGCAGGAAAGAAAAAAGCTAAAATAGAAGTTATTTTTCAGAGTATAGCACAGATACAAGTGTCATAAATAAAGCCTGGATTGCGGAGTTTAGCAGCAAGCCTGGCTTCACGAACCAAAACAAACAATGCATCATGCAGAAGAGCATGAATGGCTTTGTGATTAGTGCTGTCAGCCTGCCTGTCACTCACACACTTCTTTTCTTCCCTCTTGATTTATAAATGTGGGTGAAGAAGGTAGTTGGGCTAATGATTTGCATGTGCAGTATATGGGTTGTGTTTTAGAATGACATCATTGTTTGTGGGCTCTTGCTCAAATTGGATGCTTCAATTTGAATGCCTAAAGCTCCATATTGTTAAGCTATCTGTTGTATTGCATGTTGTTCCTGTTAACCGGCATGTAGTGTCATTCGTGAATCAATTGTGAAGACTACAGTGTTGCTGTGTTATCTAAAATACATATATTTTTCATTGTGAAACCGATGTGTATAGGATTTAACACACAGTCCCAGAAGTTGTCAGTCAGGCACTGTGACACCTGCACTCCAGCTCAGTTCTGGTCAGTTTTGAGTTCACACTGACTTTTTACCAACAAACTGGCAGAAATGGAGGAATTATTCAGATCTTCTACTTAATTACAAATAGTCAAACAGCAAAGAATAAAATTTCTACATTAAAACTACATTTCATATACATCCTGTTTGAAAATCCAACTTTAGTAAAAGTGCAAAGCTGCAAAATGGAGGTAAAGTATTCAAACCAAAGACCTGGTTCATTGGATTGTCAATAATGAAGCAGCATTCAGCATGCATGATGCTTCGTTATGCAGCATGCTACTGTTGTAGATGCTGCAGGTGGAGCCAGTTTAAACTTCTTTATATACACTTTTATATATGAGACAGACAGAGGGCCTTGGAGGGGATACAAAGGAAAAACAAATCTGTTTTCTCATGTTTGATTTTTTTTTCTAAGATACTGGATCAGTGGAGCATTTATTGAAATGAAACTATGAGAAGTTTACAAGGAAAAATCACTTTGTTGGAGCTGTTAACAACTCATAACCATCTGCAATGTGAGTCTGACTACCCACAGCTTTTTGTAGGAACACAAAAAGTGGGAAACCACTGGTTTAATCTGTAATAGTTGTGTTTCAAAAGCTTGATATGTTATTCATTGTGTGAAATCTGCACCTTAAAAAAGATAGATAAATGTAGTGGAATGAAAAATGTGATGTTTCCCTCTGAAATGTAGAGGAGTGGAAGGAGAAAACGGCATTAAATGGAAATACTCAAAACTGTATTTAAGCACAGTACTTAAGTAAATGTGCATAGCTACTTTGCACTACTACAAAGCAGTAGTTTTAAATATATACGAGGACTAATTCAAATTCACTTGTGGACTGGCATCACAAAGAGCTCATGGTGGTTCTAATTATTATCAGAAAAGACCAACGACGAATGGATAAAATGCATGAAAGTAGCTCACAAACAGTCTAGCACACCAGAGGTTTAGCTCCTTTTGTTTGCAGGGAAATCACTCTGCAGAAGTGTTACCATGGTTAACAAATAATCATGCATAAATTTCTGCATCACTCGCGTAAAGATTGCTTGGCAGACATCCACACCGATTCCAATCAGCTTGAGGCTTGTCTAATACATGGCATCAGATGGTCACTTTTGTGTTTGAGCTGTCCTATTTAAATAAATCAATTTCCAAACGTGTCATTTAGTAGAAGTGAAATTTTGTGGATTTATCCTAATATCCACGTGTCTTTTAAGCAAAATTGAGCACCTGGTGCTGGGCTGAGACCACTTGAAAAGAAAGGTGGGTTTGCTGTTGTTTTCGGTGTGAAAGCACTATGCTAAGATTTTATGACAGTAGATCTCCTTGTTAGGAACTGTCAAAAGTGCAATATATGTGTAAGCCGTGTAACTGCACAAGATCATTTGGTAACCATAGTAACACATATACACATCATTAAGTTAAGACAAGGATTTTCCCTGATGTATCAGAGAGAGAATAGGAGTCATAAATATACCATAATAATGCTGTGATGCAAATAGTGTGCACTTTTTGTATGTTGGCAGTTCCTCATTAAAAAGGAAAATGTGGAAACCACACAGCGTATTTTTTGTTCTGCTTCTGCATTTTCGTCATTATTTATGAGGTCCAGCTGCAGATTTCAGCAGTGATGAAGGAAATGTTCAGATCATTTCCTTAAAGGCCCCATATGGTGAGAATCTAGTTTTATTGGGTTTTGTGGTTTGAGAAGTAAAAGCGGCTAAGATATAAAGACGGTTGCTTCTCAAGTGCAGCGTCATCTGACAAACTCACCATACACGAGATGAAAACAGTAGCTGTGCTGTGAATACTGTGATATTTAGTTAAAGCTGGAAGTGATGGAAGGTCCTGCACGAATGCAGAGAGAGTCTCCTTCCTGTAGCGTGGACAGCAGCATTTCATTGGTGTTTGGAGCAAAACAGCTCTAAAACCAGGAGTTAATCAGTCATGGTAAAATTACCCATCTTTGCAATATTTTGAACTGAAAAACTGAGAGTTGCACTGTGAGCACAAATGAGACTGTTATTTATTTGCTGGAAAAGGGCACATTGTTGGAGCTTTAAGCCAAACATTCATACCACCCTCTGTAAATACTTAGGTAAAAGTATTATCAGCAAAATCTATTCAAAGTATCTGAAGTAAAAGTTATTCTGCAGGAGAATGTTCCCTGTCAGTCTTTTGATGTTAAAATATTACTGCTACATTAATGTGTATGCTGCACTTTACTGCTGTTGGTGTTTAAGGTTGCATACTATTTTACATACCCAACAGGCAGTTGAACCTACAGGGGTGCATTAAATTCTGTAAGGTCAGCATATGTTTGTGGCCTTGTTATTCTTCGAAAGTCTTTCATTAAAAAAAAAGACTCTTTTCAGCTTTGTGGCGATGCATTTTCCAGCTAATCCAAGAGGTTTTTTTTGTTTAGATATCTTGAAAAGAAGATTTTTTTAACACTTATTCTTTCAGTTTATCCTGAAGCTTGTAGATGGCTTTCAGTGGACAGGAAGGTTTTGATATTGTGGGCGATCAGTGTATCTGACTTTCCAACATGTCTGCTGTTCTCTCTCTCTCTCTTGTGTTTACATCAGGAAATTTTCAGTCTTGCAAGAAACTTTGCAAATCATGAAAATTTCTTTCTAAGTTTGACAAATTGCCCCTGATAGAAGCGGCTCTGCAATAGCATCTGTGCTTAGCCTGATGTTCGATTTAATGACGACTCACAATAATGCTGATTAGATTGAATTCAGACCTGAGGATGTGAACAAAAATCCAAATTCTACTGAAAAAAAACTGATGAAGGAAAGCTCTTACAGAGTCACTGCAGCTTCTATGCAATTTTACAAGGTTGGTGAAGGCGAAATCATGAAAGGGAGTGCACTTCCATGTAAGACTGGGCACTCGCTGTCAAGTTGGCACAGCAATTATTCACTGTGAAAAGAAGAGTATGCTCATTTCTCTGCTCTCTTACTCTCTTTTCTTGCTTATATCCACAAATATGCACACGGGCTGCACGCAGACAGTGTTTTCTTTCTCAAAGCAATGGACCATCTGTGTCCTTGTGTGCTCTGTCTTTTCTGTGCTTTCTGGCTGAAGACGGGAAAGAGAGAGAAGCTTACCGTCAAATAGGAATCGTAGCGTAACGCTGGAGTTGGGCATGAAGCCATGGCCTTAGATATACTCTACCAGTATGGTGCATTTTAATGTCAAAGACACAGACAGTAATTTAGCCACTCATTTCCCCTCATTTAAGAGCTGCGCTATCAGTTTATTGTCTCGACTTGATGCTACAGTCGTCCTTTTTCAAGCTTTGTTTTTGGACCACAATAGGGTGTCTCTTAATCTAACCTGGAGATAATAGAGGGGCTGACATTCAAAGTCAATGGTCGCCAAATACACGATTTCTTAATGCTTATCCTGTTTTTACAAGAAAAAGAAAACTTTGGACCCTCATCTCACCAAAAAGAAATGTTTTGTTCTCGCCTCGAGTTACTCTTCTTCTTTGCCCTTGCTGCTCGCCCCTCATGTCTCAGTGGGGAAGACACTCCATTCCTCTCTGATTGTTCAGGTCAGTAGGGAAGGAATTGGAGGGCATAATGCCACTGAATGATGGTGATGACATGCTGTGGGATGAAAGAGGACAAAAGCTGCCACTTGGCTCAGAGGAACTGTTGTACTGTGGGTCCACATATGTCAGCTCGTTGGGCATTGTGACAGCTTTCATCTGAGCCGAGTCACAGCTAGCAGACAGTTCAAAAAGTAAATATAGATACACTCTGAAAGTTAAGCAATTAGTGGGATTATTTCATCAATAGGAATCAGGTCTTATTAAATTTCTATTGTGGAAAAAGCAGATGTGCAGATTGTCTGTTTTATATCTATATATGGTATATCTTCAGGTTTTGCACTGTTGTTTTAAACAAAACCAATTTCAAGGTGTTGCTTTAGCTCTGTGAAACTGTGATGTCCATTTTCACAGTATTCTGATGTTTTAGAAACTAAACAACTGATGGCTTAACCTTAGAAGCAACAAACTAACAGTGAACATGTTCAATATTCTTGATGTTTACATATACGTCTTCCATACAGAATGTTATTTGAAAAAGTAGATTTGGATAACCTTGCCAGCAAGTTGATTTCTCGCGATATTTGTGAGTTCACAAATCTCTCAGGAAAGCATCTTGCTCCGCTCCCGCCTTCACTTTTCGTACAGCACCAAGTTGGTTCGGGCCAATCACGCAGCAGTATTCGTGTGTGGGGCGGGATATCCGGGTGTGACGACGACACCAAGAGCCAGTAGATCAAAACAGACATGGCAACGGAGGACAACGATCGTGTAGATGCTGCTATTAAGTCAGTTTTCGCTGAATCTCCTATCGCTTCTTTGAAGGAAGAACAACGAGAGGCGCTTTGCGCATTTCTGGATGGTAAAGATGTTTGTGCTTTTTTACCTACGGGTTTTGGTAAGAGTTTAATCTGCCAATTGGCTCCGCTCTTTGTGAAGATCCCGCGATTGGCTAAAAACAAACCTGTCAGAGGTGGGACACACTGTTGCATTGTCCAATCCGTGCCTCTTTCCTCCGAACGGATTTACATGGAGCGGTCCCAGATTGATATTGTGGAGTACTATCAAGTACTACACAATTATTAATCTGGCTATTGCCAGGTTAAGATTTGGATTGAGAGATAAAAAGAGAGACATTTTTAACAGTTTCTGGCTGCAGATCAATTGGGTGGACACACAATTTCATACTTGTGAAGAACCAACATTTTCCTCTCAATTAAAACAATCACTTTAGTGGAGACTTGAGAGTACTTGGTGTAACAACGTGGATTTGAAACACTTGAATTGTGCTGGATAAGCCACTTGGATTAATTTTGAAATCCCTTTCTACAGTTTTTACAACTCGAAACAACAAGTTCATAGTGAGTCTTTGTTTTGGGGAACAGTGTCTGCATATCGTAAAGAAAGCATTTAATTCAGATGTCTTCGTGAAGTCATTACCACACATCTGGGACCAGGCCACATCACTTAGTTAATTATATTACTGGGAATTAAAGCCTGATCAGTCATCAGATATCAGCAAATATTGCAGAATATAACGCAGAAAAACTTGTGATAATTTTGCAATAGACTCCAACACAATTGTTTATAATACCATGAGTCTGCAAAACATTAAGCAGAAGACACATCACAGCTGATCAAATGATGTGAAGTTAAGAGGCATTGTCAGGGTAAGCTGCTCAGTTTTGACTCTTTCAAAATAAGTCACCCCCAAAAATCCAGTATTGGTCAGGCTTTGTAGTAATTTTTATTATATAGCACTGAAAAGAAGTGACAAAAAATGTGATCTAAATATCTATAAATCTGTGTACTTGATAAATAACTGTAGGCTGTATTGATTTTGACACATTATGTGATTAGTATATACTGAAAAGGATCATATGGCCAAACAAAATTTGTCCTCACACCTGAATCATAACTATGGTTTGTCATTTCTTGCTACAACAGCCAGTATGAGCAGGTTAAGCAAAGATTGCACTTGTGGTGAAAAGAACCTGTCAAATATGAATAAAAATCAGGAAGGAAACAATGGGAAAAGGGGTAAGAACATAAGAAAACACAAAAACGTGACGGCTCCTAATTCCTCTGTATTATATCCCAGAACCAACATTGAGATAATCTCCAACATGGTTTTTATTTTTTTAAAATTTATTCATAAAATAAAAGCAACGCAGGACAAACACAACAACAAAAGCAATGAGATAAAAGCACCAGCTTATAGAAGAGATCTTACCTAGATATGCATTGTGAACAAATACCAAAATCATAGATCAGCATAACTAAACAAACAAGTAACCATAGAATCACAAAAGCAGAACAAAGCAAACAAAAAATAAATCAGTTAATTAATACGGTTAAGGTGTGTGTACTTTAACATATACTGTATGTGAGCGTGTCTGTAAATGTGTGTGTTCGTGCATGCTAGCGTATACATGTGATAATAAAACACAAACTGTGTTCATTCAACCATTTACGAGAGAGAGACAGAGAAAGGTCAGATGTGATCAGTTGGGACAGTTAAATTTGGTTCATCAGACCGATCGTCAGCCTGTGTTTGAAATTCATGAGATGAGCAGACGGAAGTGCAGTTTGAATATAACCGTTCCACAGCTGAGCCCCTTTAAACCTACAAAGACGACTACAAAAACAGCACTAATAGCTTGATTTGAGATGCTAGAAGATGGTTTGTAGATTGATCGGTTGACCAAAAGAACTACAACTCTAATATTGTGAATAGTCGGTATTCCTCAAAGATATTCTGTAGTTGAAGCCCCTCTAGCTTAAGGACACGCCGCCCTTTCCTGTCCCACATGGGCTTTAACGGAATATATCTTAATTGCCTACAGCCGGCAGGAAAACTCTGATGGACACTTTTGCTTGTAAGAGCCACAACTGCTCTCTCTTTAACTTCAGGCGAGGGGTTCTTTTGAGTGAACTGTTGTTTTTCTGTCGAGGACAACAGTCTG
This sequence comes from Acanthochromis polyacanthus, assembly GCF_021347895.1. Lineage (NCBI taxonomy): Eukaryota > Metazoa > Chordata > Actinopteri > Pomacentridae > Acanthochromis > Acanthochromis polyacanthus. Next base: position 37,804,970 of record NC_067114.1, on the reverse strand, counting down.
GTTTCATCTGTACATGCAGACAGACTACAGATGATCTGTTGTGTCTGTATATGTGTGTTACCTCTGTGTTGATTAACGCAGCGGGTGGTAGATTAACAGAAATTATGCACTGAGAAACTTGTATGTGCCTCCATGTAGGGGGGGGCGTAACTCTGAGCGTGACTTTGCCTGTAAGCAGCTCTGAATCCAGTTCTTTTGTTGGCAGAGCGGGAAACTTTAACAAGATGATGGGGGCTTTCCTTTTTACTTTTCCCTGTAGTTTTGTATAGTGTGTCCCTGTTTACACTCTTTTCACATCCTTGCATACCTCAGTTTGTGAGTCAACGAACCACAGAAGGCGGCACTCATCAAATTTTAACTGGACTGCCGTATGTGTGGGATCTATCAGGAAAGAGACCACAACACACAGAGCAGCTGTGAACACACTGTTGCCCCACAGAGGGGCTATACAAGCTTAAAAATAATTTGAATATCAGAACAGCATGATTATCCAAGACTGTGTAATTTTCAAGCTTTGGCTCAGGACCTATAATGAAGGAGCGAGGTTTTAATAACGGCTGTATTTACTGCTATTGTTCTACCTCCCAGTTTGACAGTGCTGCATGAATGGTGATCAATCATCATATATCCTACTAATTAAGAAGTCCTTATTAAAGCGCTTATTAAAAATGGATTATGTGATATTTTTCATGACAGTTACAGCGTCTCAAGGGAATTTAACTGTACCCCTCAGCTTCAAACTGGTTTGAACATACTGCAGGATGATAGCAGATGAAGGATTATGATGGTAACACAAACAACTGGAGAAGACGATGTGGCATCAACAACTGAAAGACCATGTAACTCTTTGAGTAATGGTTCAGAACATTTTTTTGCCAAAACCTAAAGAGGTTTGGTCAAATCACCTGCAAGTATTATTCAAGCATAATGGACATTTTTGCTCATTAAACGGTCAGAAAAAAGCAGAAGTATGTAGAGATTTCCATCATAAAAAGTAACAGAGACTCATTACTTTTAATGTGCGTGGACTGATTTGACTGTTTTGCATAGTTACCCTCCAGAGGACCATTCAGAACCAGGAAAAATCTGGCATCTCAACAGAATATAGCACTGAAGAAGTTTAAACCTAATAATACTCAACCAACATCTCTAAGGCTACATTAACACTGCAACCCCCTAGCAGTCAATTTGGGTTTATTGCTCAGATCTGATGTTTTTTTTTTAATTTGACTGTTCACCTTTATTTTTTTTAATGTGGTTAATATTATATTAGGTTCTAGAGTCTGAACAGACCCACATGTAAATGTGGTAGCCACTGAAGATGTCGTTTTTTCTTCTTGTTTTTTTTTTTTTTTTTACAAATTGATGTGAAGTGTAGAGATGATTAAATATTCAATGATTAAATTGCCATAATTTATTTTGGTCTGAAGACGAGAGACATGCAGAAAATATTGTAGATTTTCTGTATTATCTAGTTGCACCACCAGGTGGAGCCTCTTGCTGTTGGTGAGAGGGAGTTAAAGGTGTGTTGGCTAACTGTAAGGGCCAATAAAATAAGTGCACCTCCTTGCTGTCTAACTGCTAGCTGTGGCAGTTATGTTGATGAACTATGCAGCCTCAAGTTGTGAAAAAGCTGTCTGTTTTAAGTAGCTACCTGAAACTCATGCTAAGCTGTGACACAGGCTGAAAGCTGAGTGTCTGCCAGCAAAAGATGCTACCAACATTCAAAAAGCAACACACAGCAAGACTCTGATTGCAAGATTTCAGCAGCATTCAAACTAAAGAGATGGAGCCTATCGAGGACACTCTGGTCAGAGTCTGTGTCCATGTTAGCAATGAAAGTAAATAATGACAGATTTCCTGACTGATAAAGTTGCTGCAACAGTATTTATGAACATCTGCTACAGGTGAGCGGCTGTTTTCAGCAGCTTGAAAAGTATTACCTACATTACAGTTGCTCCGTTGTGTAGATCAGATATACGGGTAGTTCTGGTATCAAACCACTGTGAAGAGATTAGTAACTTTAAAGGTTGTTTACTGTGGTAGACTGAAGCTCATTTTCAGTGTTTAATACTTATAGGGCCAATCATGGAAGAGCAATTTTAAATGGAGTCATTCTTTTTCACTTTTTAATTTATAATTCTGTAGCCTGGTCTTTACTTCACCTGCTCGTTAATTTCATAATGAAACTAAGTTGAGTGTGTGGCAAGCATTGAGTGTTTCTGGTTAAAAACTCAGGTCATGGACAAACATTCACTATGTTTCATTCTCCTCAGCGATTAACTGATTGTTTATTGGGCGGCTGTGAGGGAAGCTGTATAAGATTTGCATCCCCAGTGGAAGGCAACGAATTTGTGAGCAGATGATCACCAGAGTGAGGAAGGAGAGTGGCAAATTTTTAATCATGGCTTTTTGTTGAGCAGCGGTACAGAGGTGTTGGAGGATGTAGAGTTGGAGTCAAGAGTGGTGGCTTCACTGAAACAGATCAAGGACTAGTTTTAACTACATCTGTCAGCACCTCTTCACAAGAGTCTGGGGTTCAGGCGACTGATCTCCCTGAGAAAGTACCCAGGAGTTGGGTTGTACTGGCTGGCAGCAGACTGTTATCTGACTGGTTCAGCATTGCAAAGCCCATGTTTGCTTGGTTCACTGAAGACTCCCTCAAGTGCAGATTTGTGACGAATGTCAGACTTCCAATATGATGGTGTGGACTGAAATTATATAGCAAATATCAGACCTGAAGCCCAATTCATGACCACATATGGAAGTAGTCCATATTTGATTTAGTATTAAACGGGTGTTAAATTGTAATGAAACATGTTTATGAGCCATAATTGAAAAAATAAATAGAAGAATCTGTGCTGTTAGATAAAATCAGCAAGGTCTGAGAGATTAATATTTTTTCTAATCAAAAAATGAACAGTTTTTCAAATGGGAAGAGTGGAAATATTAAGTACCCCCTTATATAATTAACAGTGATAGGTGACAACGGTCGCTCATTTCACCTGCTATTATGGCAAGTGTCACTGGCAAATGTACTCAGCTAAGGCTAATTAATGTTAACTGATGCTGTGAGTTGGACAAACGACAACGTCAACAAAATCTCTAGGTTTTTTTCCTGGTGAATCTGCTCTCTCTGTGCCATCATGTTTGTACTGTTCATAACCAAAACACCACTCTGTAACTGAAAGAAACAGGCAGCTGACTGATTCATTCTACAGTTAGAAGAACTGGTCAGTGGATCTTACTCACAGTAAATTCTCAATTGCTTCTTGTCAGTTTTTGACATTTAACTTGGTAGTTGTTGATTGTAGTGGGGGAAAGTTTACAAAATCCCTCATTGTTATTTTGGAGCGTCATATAATCAATTTAAGGATATTCTGTTAATTCTGCATGATTCAAAGCTGTGAAGATGTCTGTCCTGTCAGTTTGGGGGTCACCCTCTCACCTTTTCTCTACCTACTTTCACTCCGCTGTACATGTGGATTGTCTGCCCCAAACCAAATAATGAGGAGTAGAAGTAGGTTTTGAAACTCTCTAGGAGTGAATGTGCATCACTGCTGACTTACTGACAATGTGCAACACCGAATTGTGCTCAACTGCTAAGTGCAAATCTAAGTTCTGTGTGAAAACTTCTGCATTTATTTGCAAATTAATATAGGTATTTAGTGATACAGAGACAAAGGTTTAGTGTGTCTCAGATCAAAAATGCTTCACCGTAGTCTAGAAAACACGTGTTTGTATATTACTGTTGTAAAACTCAAACAGCCTATCAGAATTAAAATCAAGAAGATTTCTACCGGAATAAAGAAGCTCGGGATTAAATTTTATTTTTTTCTTATGTTTCCACTGGAGAGAGGGAAGTTCAATGTAAAGTTTAATGTAAATTTATCATGCTTTTCTTGTTACCTGCTTGGAACACCTCATTTGAACCCAAGGCTTTTGTTCTATTATGTATCTACATCACCATTTAACACATTTGCATATCTCCTGCCTTCTAATCCACTATTTCCTCTTTAGAGCTGCTTTTGCTAGAGCTACTTATAGATGTAGGGTTACAGTAGGGAGCCACCGTCGCCTTCCTTTTGTCAAACCAGCTGAGCTAAAACAAGTTTTTTTTAGTTCCTTATTGTCTGAGAGGAGATGCTGTGGCAATGTTCAAAATGAGAAAATGTAAGTGTTTTTGAACATAACAATGTGTAAATATACTGTAGTAGACCTCAAAAATGAAAATATCAACCTGAAAATGTGCTGAATATGTGCTCTTTAAGCAGTTTGTGTGTTTCCTACTGGAATTATCACATTTTCCCATTGCCATTATTGGAATAAAGGGACACATGGTAGCCTAACCTCAAGTAAATACCACTGAAATGTTTAAACATGAAATACAACAAATTGCTAAGTGCACTACAAGCCAAAAGTAGCTTAATTTAAACAAAACTGAAAAACAACATTTGGCTTAATCAGCCCACATTGTATGTTTCTATTTGCTCTTGCTGTGTAATAATGTGGAACACTCGTATCATCTGCGATGCAAAGAAAAGGCACTAATGAATTTTTACAAGTGACATCAATGCTCTTAACTGCCTCTGTTTCCTTTTGAATTCTGGCTAAACAAAACATGTGTTCTCTGAAGGGCACAGAAGCGCCTTTAAAACCATTTAACAGGCTCAGTGAACGTCCCAGTAACTTAGACATTTCAGGCCTGACATCTCCCAGGAAACCGCTCAACAATGCCCTGTCCTGAAATGTCCTGGAACGTCCCGCTAACCGCTTTAAAAGGGTGTTTCCAGTTGGAGATAATTCAGCTCCTCCGCCTACACCCACTGTTGCTAGGCGATTCAATTTAACCCCTTCTCCTGTCGCCAGAATTAAAAGGCTGCAGAGGTAACCTTTAGAAAAAATGACAACACAACCCTTCATGGAAGGAGCAACAAGGGAAGACTGCACGAGTCCAAGCTTTGTCTTTGCTGCTTTCTTTTGATGTTGCTAATTGTATTTTTTACATAAATATAATTCAGTTGAAAGTACAATATACATAGGCCCTGTTTCAGATATAGATGACTTGGGGCGCATCTGAAATTGTTGGAGTTGTACTAAAGATGATTATTGTATGTCATAAAGAGATAATTGACCAGTTTTTACACACCTACAGCTGCTTTTATCTGGATTAAACAGTCAAAATATACACCATATAATAAAGAGAACTCTGTGTCCTTTGGTAAGTGGTAAACCTTACAATGATGAAATTTTCATTTTTTTAAAAATTGCTTCCTGTAGATGGCGTCCTCCTGTACAAATGCAACCTTGTAAGACTTGATTGATATTTTTATGGATTAGGTGTTTTTAGTATATGTTTTAGTATGTGTACTTCTCCAGAAACATGGCTTTGTAAGGGTTAAATGGCATGTTTTAAGGTTTCAATTACTATGAATAAAATATTTTTCTTCTATCACTCTTGGTTTTATTGGATTATTAAAAAGTTCCCGTTTTTGTGTCACCCTGCACACGAGGCATCATCGTGGAAAAAATATTTCTCAGCTATTATCTACATTTAAAAGTAACTTTAAGTTAAAATTTGGTAGGGTTATGAATAGTTTTGGGCTTGACTGTATATTTGGAAATTAGATTATAAATGACATGGTTTATGGGTGAGTCATACATTTAAAAAACACTGGCCTCAGCAATGAAATGAAGTGGGCTATGATGAACAGATGATGCTGGAACACAGCTGGGAAAATGTAAACAGCAATGTGAATGCAGTGTGTTGTTCCTTTTCAGTAACAGTAATAAAAGACATGTTATCCAACTGCATAGATAGTTGGGTATTTATTTAGACACACCTGCACCAGTTCTTCTTTACTACATACATCTGGTTGTTGTTGAAGTTGCAGATGGGAGTGAGCTGGTGCTAGTAGGTGCTTAACTTGAGCTAGCTTGACTAAATTTGTCTGACGTCTTCGTAATGACTCTGCTGCCGGTAATATTTCTGTTGTCTCCATGGTCTTTCTTGGTGCCTCTATCTGTGGAGGATGTGTTGCTGCTGACGGTCAATTTTGGACTTCTAATGATTTTCAAATATTTATGTTTGGACAATAACATTGTACACTAAAGTTGTCCAGCTGCATTTAGAGGAACCCTGCACAGCTGGTCAGAGCTGCATAATTTTGATCGTCGGTCACTGAGTGCATTGCAGAATGGTGGACTTCCCACTCACAGTGCATGCATGTTTTCCACCCCCACAGAAGTGGTCCGGTGAAGACATACAAATAAAATATTTATTGTAAAGCCGCAAATTGAAATGTAGCTCTCTGAACTCCAACAAGTTTCTGCTGTTTTTTTTTCTCTCCTGTCACATTTTCTCACTGTGTGCTCATCATTTTTCACTGCCTCTTTGGACACAGCACAACTATGAATAGAAGAGAGCCCAAAAATGTCTTCTGTGCAGTATGACACGGTTACAATGCCGGCAATTATAAAATCACATCGACTGTATAATAATATTTCACTATTTTGAATGAGTCTTTCAACAATTTGCAAATAACCTGCTGATCTGTGTACCATTTTTGATCCATTTTGCCTTAATTTTATTGATTTAGTATGTTTTATTTTACTCTCCACTCTCTGTAATCACTGCCTGCAGTTCAGATGAAAACTCAGAATTTTTGTCATGTGACTGCTGGTCACAGCCGAGTCAGATATGGCTTTTCATTTGCCTCAAGGAGAAAAAAATATCACAGCTTGGAATTGGATGTTTTTCTTGATTGGCCGCACATCACACATGGTATGTGTTGACTCTAGGAAAGTTTCAAATGTGGTTATTCTTTGTGTTTGCACGAATTTGTTTCTTTTTTTTTAAAATGCCTTTCAAATTTGACAGAAGATTTTTGTAGTTCAGAGTGTTCAAGAACCAGAAATTGAGCTGGGATCTAAATAACAGAAGAACAGGAACATGGAGGCAAAAAAATCAACAAAATGTTATGAGCAAAGGCACAAGCAAGATCACATTTAGTAATATAAGCCTCAGAAAATAATTCCCCAAAATAATGAAAGTAATTTGTCAAATTCTTGACTGCTTTATTATAAATATTTGAATTTGACTTAATTCAAATATTTACTGTGTTCAGCTTGGACACTTACCCAGATGTTGAAGCAGTGCTTGTGTAAAGTTGTGTTCTTCTCCTAGAAGGAATACAATGGATAAATTGCTCAGTGTGACTCTTCTTCAATAGATCTCCTGCTGTGTGATTGCTGGTTGTTGCTGCTAAATGTCAGCCTTTAAAAGAAGCCGCTTCCTTTTTGATTTACAGTGAATGGCATCAAGTGATATTTACCGCTGACGTTTCTGCTCTTTCAGAAATCTCCAACTCAAATCAGATGTATTAAAATATTTTGATGTGACTGATCTGCACCACAAACAAAGTCAACCCACAAATGCAAGATACTGTATATTTCATGAAACTGCTCTGCTCAGTGCTTGGAGCTGGATTGCTTTACATAACAGTGTGTTTGACTGTAGTATACAGGACATAAGATATTCACCATACACACGTGAATACGAGACATCTTATTTTGTTTTCTCGTCATTTAGATTTAGACAGACAGATGTGGGTCAGGCTGCTGCACATTTTAACGCTGTAATCGTACAAACAGATGGATCAGATATTATTGACCTGGCAAGTGTAGTTCGTCTTTTTCCATTTTACATACACGTCCCTGTAAGGCAGGAGAAAAGATTTGCATCAATCATGTGCCCTGAAGGCTGTTTGTCACTTTTGACATCAGCCATTGAAGCATCAGTCACAAACATAACCACAAACAGCAAAACAGCATCAATCAAACTCGAACAGGTTTCGCATCCTTCCATTTCACTGATACAGAAAACCACAAAGGACCGCTGAGATTATGTCCACCGAATGACTAAGCTCATCACCTGCCTTTCATCCTCGGCCTTTCACTGCTCAGAGCTCCGGCTTCTTATTGACCTCCTAGAATGCAATAAACGTGTTTTCCTCTCCTCATTCATGTACACTTCTATATATTGAAATCTTTCATAAGCTACCTCTTTCAAATACGTACATGCCAATAGACATCTTTCCCGAGTTCCTGAATAACAGGGTCATCCTGACAGTCTCTTCAAGCCAGAAATTGAATATTGTAATCAGTGTGTCAAATAGACTGTTTTGCTTCCTTCTTTCTTTGCTACAAACCATGACTTCTGACCATTTTCCAAAATGTGCAGCTGCTGGTGTCCTTTAATTTCAGGCTGTGGTTCCTCCTGACAGCGGTTGCTATGCAGATTTTCATTTCAGCTAGTGATGACACCCAAGCACTCGCAATAATAATCTTAATGCAGTTTATACAGCATTAACTGTTGCAATGTAGCCTGTATATGAAATATTCTTTCACTGGAGCAATGTTGTGTTTATTCTGTGTACACTGACAAAAAGAAGTGTGTTCTAACTCTTGGGAATCACCTGATTTTTTGCATTAAATTGCCATAAAATGTGATCTGAGCTTTTTTTTTTATCTACGTCACATGTATAAACAAAGACAGTGCTTAAGCTAATAACACACAGCTCTCTGGTCAATTTGGGTTATTGATTTACTAATTCTTTATTATAAGTCTTCTGAAATCTCTTCTGTGTGAGGCACTGTTCACATTGTAGTTATTAAAGACGGAGTAAAGAACATCAGAAAATAAAGAACTAATCATTTCCATATTTCATAGATTAAAACACATGCATGTTGTATGGATTAGTAATACAGTATTCCCCAGTCTGTTTACTAATAACTGAACATGTATCTACTCTACAGTCCTGGATTAGAGTTTTTTTTAGTATTTTAGTTACCTTACCTGTGCTTTAATAACTACACACATTTTAGTGTGCTTACAAGTTCTAACCCAGGGATCCCAAAACATGCTAATTCAGCCAAGGATGCTCTGCATCATCCAACTGACAGTAGCTGACACCACCACTGTGCTAGCCACTTAGCAGAGATAACCACAGCACGTCTACGCCACTAATTGAAAAAGCTATCTGAGCATTAAATAATGAACTTGTTGCATCAGTTACAGTTCTGGCATTTTGCGTGATTACATTCCAGCCTTGGTCAGTTTGTGCCTTTGCTATGTGTGTTGTTAAATGATTCAGATTGCTGGTTGTCTGGTCAAGTCATTTTCATTCGAGATATGCTAAACTTGTTTGGATTTAATTACTTGATCCTGCAATCATTTTGCAGTGAGTCGAATAGTGATTAAGCAGACAACAAATGGTAGAGAGGTGCCATTAATGAGAATTATTTCATGATCCAGCTCATCAGATTTCAGTTCAGAACCACAGCTCACCCTGAAGTTCACCTCACTTTCCTCATGTATTCTCTCTTCTACCTCTGTCCATCAAATATATCATCCACAACTTCCACTCTGGTGGTGCGGCCACCTGCTACAATATTTGACACTGATAGAAATGCAGAAGAGTTTTTTCAGTTTAAAAGAGCAGAAGTTTCAGTCTTTACCGATGAGACTGAGATTCATGTCCCACGTTTCACCAGTTGACTTAATTTTCACTGGTTTACTATGGTTTCCACTCACTGTTTACTTTAGTTTTCACTTCTTTACTTTAGTTTTTACTTGGTGGTCATGTTGGTTTTCACTTGTTTACTTTGGTTTTCACTCAGTGAGTCCTTGCTTTCACTAGCTGTTGACTTTGGGTTTCATTCATTGACTTTGGTTATACTTGCTGGTTGCTTTAATCTACATTCACTGACTGTGGCTTTGACTCGTTTACTTTGGTTTTCACTTTGTTTACCTTCGTTTGAAGTTGCTGTTCATGTTGGTTTTCACTGGTTTACTTTGGGTTTCACTTGATGATTCATTTTTTTCGCTAGCTTTGGTTTTCACTAATTAACTTTGTTTTACTTGAATTTTAACTTACATTAATGGACTGTGGTTTTGACTTGTTTACTTTGATTTTTACTTGTTGACTTTGATTTAACTCGATGACTATGGATTTTACTTTTTTTGCTTTACTTGTCTTTCACTGTAGACTTTGGTTTTTGCTCACTGTTTACTTTGGTTTTCATTTACTCATGTACTTTGATTTTCACTTGATGGCTTAGATTTTCTCCCACTGACTTTTGTTTCTAGTCATGTACATTGATTTTCACTCACTGCTGAGTTAATTTTCACTCATTTACTTTGGTTGTCATTCACTGATCTTCTGGCGACATTAACCACGCACTTCAAGGCAAACTTCTTGGTTTCTTGTGAAGAAGCCATAGTGACAACACAAGCTAAGAACATTTGGTTATGTTTTCATGTAATTTTTTTTTCTAATGTTCAGGTATTTTTTATAGGTCTATGGAAGTACACTTCATGTAAAAAATGACCCACTGTTTGAACATGATGATGTACCTGGTTGGGATGAATGTTTCATATATTTGCAAGGCTGACTCATCGCTGGAGTTGTGCAATGATACAACAGTAAGCATATCTGTGTGCAGAGCGTGTGAAATTTGACTATAAAGGTTATGTGCAGGATATCGATTCTTTGCAGGTTTCCATAATTGTAGAGTCAGTCTACAGCTTAACAATGTAAAAAGTTGATAATTAACATTAACAAGTGAGTAAAAAGCTTCATACTTTCTGACTTTCAAAAGTTTGAAAAGTGTGTTTTGAGTCTAATTGTCTGCAATGTTCCATTAAGTAGAAAATTCGAAGTAAAACGACTTTTAAGTATAACCACTGGTCAGAAGTGGAGTTTACAATTGGAGCAGATGTGTTCAAGCTATTGAAATGTCAGGAATTTAGTCAGTGTGTGAGAAGAATGATAAAAAATCTGAGTGAATCATAATTTGATTTTGCACAGAGAGAAATTGCTTTTCAACAACTCAGACTGTCAGAGAGAAATACTGAAGTCTATGTTCATGTTTTCCTCTGAATCAGTGTCACAGGTAACCTTTACCAGCAGGCTCATTTACAGTGCAGGGTTGAGTTTAAAAATGCCAGCATGGCCATGGTGTTGTTAGTCTTGTTACAATAATTTATTGTACCAAGGTGAGTCGTACGCACATAGAAAGAAAGTGCTCTCAGATGGCTGGTTTTCAGGTGTGTTCAATATTCGTCCATGACAGAGGACTGCCTGTCTCGTCTCAGTGTGAGAGGTAGGAGGGTTTTGAATAGAAAAGCACCTCTGAATCAGTGAACTGTGATAGAAGACGGATCTGACTGTCTGCAGTGCCACACACACAGAGACACAAGCACAGAATTCTTTTGTGCTGATGATTCTCTATTCACATTTCCTAAATGTCTCATTTGAATGAAGCATTCTTCGTACGTGATGCGATTCAGAAAAAAAAGTTCTGAGACTGTTTGCGTTTGCATGGAGGGCGTCACGGTCATGTGTGTGCGTCTGTGCGAGCAGCCATGAATCAGGAGACTGCATGACATGGTGTTATTACCATCAAGACTTGTATTATACATGTTTGTTATTTTGCTAAACTGGAGCACTGATCAGAAATCTGTTTGTGTCAGTCAGCAACCATAATGATCCGCTTAATGTGGAGGATCGTCACTAATGATACGGGGTGGGTCTTCAGCTCAGACCCTTAAACCAAACAACAGTTTTGTCAGTGGAAGAGCTGCAGTCTCCAAGACCAGAGAAGAAACTTGAAGAGAGTCAGGAGCAGGGTAAACTGTCAAGGTTCAGCTGTAATGTCCTGAGGCTTCTCTGTAAGAATATTCAGGCAAATCCTCTGAACTGTACCATGATGGCATGTAGGTGCTCCAACACGCTGTATGTCCGGTCACATCTCAGTGATTTCTTTAGATACCAAACATGGCAATACAAGTCTTCATTTAAATTTGTTCACATGCTGACATGTGAAAACACATTGTAGACTAGACTGGAAGATGCTCCACTGGGATGTAGGATAACTGTTAAAGTCTAAGTTCAATTTAACACTTGTTTGACAACCCAACATCAATGAGAATCAAACAAGTCTCTATCACAGTGCTTCTTTACTGGCTTAATTCTCACAACACTTGCTGCTAGCCATCATGGAAGTTCCTGCTTCCTCTGGTCACTACAGCAATCAACCAGGCACTAGCCATTCAGCAATACTTGATGTGTGTATTATCTAGAAAAATGATATTGGCAGACATTAAGTAATTAGTTACTCAGATTGCATTGGGAGCAACAAAAAACAAAAACAAAACACCTGATCAGGACCTGTGATTACAGCTTCCCTAGTGATTACACACAGGTTATTTTGCTGGGACCAACATAATTGACACTCTTTATTACTTTGGGCTCCTTGAGACTTCTGCCTCTTCTCCATAGGGAAAATTCAAGGTGCAGGGTCACACCTTTACATAGTTTGACATGTTTACAAAACAGGGCTTCCGGGGACCATTACACTCATTGCAGGAGCACTGGGAGTTGAATGATTACCCAGTTTATTTTAAGTACGGTTTTAGATTTTTATAGGTACAGTCTGTAAATATGAATGCATCATGAATACAAAAATCTTTTGAGAACCCCAACCTTCCCCACAGGAAGCTGAAAGTTAATGTTTTTTTTTTGTTTTGTTTTTTTTACCATTTTGGCTAATAAACTTCTCTGTATTAATATCATTAACATCCTCCACCTACAAGACCCATAACAAAAACAGCTGTTCAGGGAGGTACTTCAACTTTTTGGACTTCTGTTTGAACAAACTCCACTGATACATTATCAGTTGGTTTTGGACCAACTTACTAGTAAATATTCAGTATCAGTCTTCATTAGGTTTTGTCCGTTCAAAGTTGTGAAGACGCGGGGGTGTTTGCATGCAGTTGGTTGCTCCTGCAGGCAAAAATATTGAATTAATCCTAGAAGGCTATTGATGTTGTGCTTTTCTCCTTATAGAAGTAGCACTGGTGATTGCCAGCCCAATGAGAATTTGCTCAGATGGGAACATATTGATCAACCAGTTGACCTGGAGACTACGGCCCCGGCTCCGTCCCCCTCCACTTTTCAAATACTGCATTCCCTGAAATAAAGGCCTGACTCTGCTTGATTTTGTTCAGAGACATAACAACCCTACTGTTTGCAGACAATGTATGGAGTAAATTAAATCTGCTCTAATGGCTCCATGTGTTAGCCTTTACAGATGTTCAGCTGCCTCTAACCCATTTCTGTCAGGCATTTTCACTCCGGAGAACAATGCTTTTCTGCTCCGTCATTCTCCTGCTGTCTGTCTTACATTCACACACCACTCATGCAAATCAAAGCAAATGACTGTGTTCATTACTGAACTCTGCATACGCTCTTAGGTACCTACAGTTTTAGAAAGTCGCCAAGAAATCCTTTTCATCTTTTCAGCCACACCACTGAATAAAGTGAAGGACTGATGTGGCAGAAAAATGAATCCAAGGATGACTAGAAATGTCCTGGTTTCAGTGGACACAGCTGTGTGTGTTTAGGAAAAACAAAGAAACCTGTCACCTGCCCTCTCCGTCTGTCTCGCACACACTTCCACACATTTACTTTCATGAAAGCAGCCAGAAGAAGAGAAAGTGAATCTCAGCCCCCAGAGAAGTTCTCCTGATTTGATGGCGGTGTACAATAGAAACCTGATAGATGTCACAGAATGCACGCTGCCGAATCAGGTTAATGAGGCTGATCTGTGAAAGTTGCCGGAGCTGGTGCAATCTCCTGAAAACTGTCAGTCACTCAGCAGTCTGAATGTCATCAGACCCAAAATCAGTCCGCGCTGTGTGATTGCGTCAGAGCTTTGGACAGCTTTTCCCTGAAATCTGTTAATGAGGCTAAAAAGTTGCTCTGAAATCATTTCTTTTTACTTCAGTTTTGTTTTGATGTTTGTTTCGTTTTCTCACAATTAAAAAGACCTCAGCCTGACAGAAAAGTAATTTACATCTCACATTGTAAACATAACCAGATGTACCGGTTTTCAGATTCAATAGTCCTAATTAGCTTGACTTAATTTTCTAAAAGAAATGTAACTGAAAGGCAGTTAGGCTTTGACCATTTAAAGTTTTTCATGCAACCAAATGTCTTCAGGCATGTCTACTGAGTGTTGTCATTGGTAATGATTTGGCTATGAATGAATTAGCATGGTAATCAGTTGATAATTATCGCTTTGTGTGACGAGAAGAATTTATTTGTGTCCTTGATTGGCTTTTTTATTTGCCGCAGGTGAAACAAAGCATTAGGATTCATGGAGGAGATCGGGCAGTGGAAGTTAAACCCTGTGAGCTACTGGGAGGATTGTGCCTCATTAATGTATTTCCTCTGACAGTCACACTGCAGAGCTTGATAATCATGGCTTAGAAATCAGAGTGGCTGTGTGTGTTTATGTTGGTGCCGTGTAATGACTATGTTGTTCACATACATGGGAACTTGTATAGAACTGTCATTTTGGTTTCAAAAATGGGGGTAACTAGGAAGGTTGTGATAATCATGGCTACTCTTAAACCAAACAATTGGGCTTGGGGCGAAATCTGCATCTAACAAGCTTAAATGAATCCAAAATCTGCATTACAGCTCGTATTTGCCGCATATTAAATCATTACAAGCTGATTATTTTAGACTGAAATGATAAAAACAGAACTGGAGTGCAGCATTTGCATCTGTTCATATTCATAGGATTTCTGAAAACACAACTACAGTTCCTGCAGCACTTATTTACTGTCCTTGTTTTCCCATATTGCGCTTTTTAACATTGAATCATCGGTTAATGTTTTTAAAACATGACTTCACAAAAGAAGAATTTCATTTTAAAGTGAAAAGGGTTTTCTAGAAACTATCAAAAATGTAAAATAAAATTGTTAAATAAGTGATTGCATAAGTACTCACTCCTCAAAGTGACTCACCTAATTCAACACAGCTGCAGCCACTTGGTGTAATAAGTCACACAATTAGTAAAACGGGGATCATCTGAGTGCAGTGAATGTGTCTCAAGTGATTATAGTGTAAGACACCTGTACCTGAAGGTCCTGTCACTGGTGAATCAGTACTCCTGACTGTAACTACATCATTTAGACAAAAGAACACTTCAAGCAACTCAGGGAAAAAGCTATTGAAAAGCATAACAAGTCAGAGGACGGATGGAGGAAAATTTTCAAACCACTGAATATCCCTTGCAGTACAGCTAAATCGATCATTAAGAATTGGAAGGAGGTTCATAGTATGTCTTAACTACCGTTTGCTAGAAGGTATTTGGGAGACTCTGAAGTTAACTGGAAGAAGGTTCGTTAGTCTAAAGAGACCAGAATTGAGCTTTTTGTCCATCAGACTACGTTCTACATTTGGTACACACCAAACGCTGCACATCATCATCATCATCATCCCCATTTTGAAGCACGATGGTCGCATTATCATGAGTGTCTGCTTCTTGCCAGCAGACCCTGGAAAGTTTGTAAAGGTAGCGGGTGAAATGAACGAAAGCTATAGTCTGCTATTGAACAGTGACCCAAAACATACAACCAACAGGACAACTAGGAGAATGTTCTGGAGTGGCTGAGTCAGAGCCCAGACCTCAATCCAATTGAGAATTTGTGGCTGGACTTTAAAGGAGCTGCTCAGTCATGGTTCATATGCAACCTAACAGAGATTGAGAAATTTTAAAAAGAGGAATGGAATAAAAGTGCAATTTTCATGTTGAAATCTATCCACCTGGCTTCAGTGGTATAATTTGGATTGGAGATGCAACTAGTAAATGCTGACTCGAAGAGGGTGAATACTTAGGCAACTGATTATTTTCGCTTTGACGTGAAAGCCTTTTAAAAATGAATTCTCGTCAGAAATGTTTTGTGTGCTCTAATAAAAAATTTGAAAAACAAAAAACAACAATTCTGCTTCAGGGCAAATTTCATGCTAATAAGTTGCACACTAAAACAGAAGAAGAAGAAAAGAAAAATAACTGGCTCATGTACTGTATATCTGTGTGAACCATTCATCTTTAATGCCTCTGTTTTTATGTAACTAAACAAAGTGTTTCAAGGTTCCCTGTAGAAAGGACAACAGAAAATACAGCTGAGCCCGTTTCCTGTATTATTACACTGACACATGGTCGACTGTTTTTCATCCAGTCTGCCAAACAAGGGGATGCTTCTTCTCTTTACGCTCAAAGTGAAGCAAACACGTCTTCACCATCCCAAGTGGGAATTACACCATTGTTTGCACATCACCAACAAGTGCAGCAGCTATTGGATGCTATAGACACACAGCTTTTTCATATGTAAGTGATTTAATTTTATATGAGCATATGTAAAAATCTGTTGTCTTGTGCATACTTTATTTCAGTACTATAATGTATCTATACAGCACACTAAGTACATGTATGACCCACATTCAACTAGAAACGCGTTTTCACACGCACACAGTCCACATGACAGTCGCTTCGAGTGCGTGTATAATTGGCCACATTCTGATTGGAAAAGCTTGAAAGAAAATTATACGGTATCGCAATATGAATTTCCCAGCAGGCGAAATGAAAATGTGCAAAATGCTCCAATAAACCAGAAACCGTTGTTCAAATTGATGTCAAAATTTTGCTATTTCCTGAGCACCTTATTTTAGCAACATATATTGTAGCCTTTCCATCACTTATTTTTATGTTGTTGTTTTTTTAATATATATATATATACATTTGTGATAGTCAAAGGAAGCACAGTGAAATTGCTTTTTATTGTCAAAGAAAGAACAACAGCATAGTACATCCGGAGAACTGAAAGTAATCTGTACAGGGAAGACCTCTCCATCACACGTGTCACTGAAAGCTGATAGGAATGGTGACCTTTATCTGCTGTTATCACAGAACATTTTCATCAGCAGTCTGGGACAATAGCACGGCACAATGGCAAACATCCCAGCTAATGGACACATATATACCGGGATGATGCTGCAGGGTGGCACACAGCACTCTGTGTGGACCATTTCAGATGGCCTCGGCGCTAAAATGTGTCATCTGGTATCCGCTCGGTTCTCAGAGTGAAGGTCCCCTCTTTTTATCAAACTAAATACTTCAGTACTTTCTGGCTGCAAAGTGAAGAATGGAATGCATCTCTTAGCGCTGTGTTAATGAAAAGAAATGATCACATGGAGCTTCTGTTTTAAGGAGAAGTCATCAAGAAAGAATTTAGTCGATTTATTCAGACTTTATTCAATCATTTAACTTCTAATATGCGGACAAATAGATGAGAAAGACATGATTTTCTTTGTAGATTTTAATTTTAAAGCTTTTTTTTTTAAGTTCCAGGCAATGATTTTTTTTTTTTTTTTTTTTTTTTTGCAGGTATGTAGACCTCTTCAGGCCTGAACTCTTATCCACATAAGAATTGCATATCATTACACACTAACTGTATGTCATGTTGCTGTATACTGTGAAGATCACAGCCTTTGAATTTCATGTAAACCTGGTGGCATTTGTCACATAATGTTGACATCCAGTTGGTGGTGGAATGACTTATTATATGTTGATGTGTTCAGGCTGGATAATGTTAATCAGAGTTTAAACAAGAGAAACATCAAGGGGCTCTGAGTTGCCACAAGCTCAGCCTTCATTAAAAACACTTGATGCAATAGGATTTGTGCAATATTCAGTTTTTCAGGTGCAATGTTTCAGTTTCATGTGCAATTTTTTGTCATCATCATTAATGACTAGTAGCAATTGTGACCACGTTTGTAAATTTAGTTGTTCCAAGTCACATTTCCATGTTATTTGAAAGTGTTATGTACACGTTTTTCAAGTGTAAAAATGGAAAAATTTAACTTGTTTTAGTGTTAAGTATGTTGGAAGTGGTGCAAATACGTTTTAGGTGCACAATAATGCCATAATAACATACTGTGTCGAGTTGGGAGTGGAAGGTGCTTCTTGTAAAGAAATATTTTTTTCTTCTGTCTTGAAGAAACCAAGAGTATCCTGTTTAAACATGCAGTAATGATGAATTAGGTTGTGATCTTCCATTTCAGTCATTTAATTTCTGTGTTTCCGAGATTTTTCTGAGATACTGTGAGAAAGTACGGTGATGTGTGTTGTTGCAGATTCTCAACGTTTTCAGTTTCTGTGAACAAAAGGTTGCAATGTGGCTGCTGAAGTCAACCCAACTTAGAATGAAATGCTTAGTGCTTTGTCTCTACCACATGTATCTGTTAGCTTTAGCTCCTCTTTAGCAGCGTGCACAGTAGAGTTTTAAGCCGTGGTGAGGTGTTTCTTGGGGGTTGTAGTTCTCATCTCTCTCTGATTTGATGAGGTATCAGGTTATTTTAAATGTCTTAATTCTGCCCAGGTCTCTCAGGAGAGCGTGGTTAGAAACAGTGACTGATGAGATGTTACGTGGTTCATCTGACGATCCATAAATCATGCTGACGCCTCAGTTTAATGGAGTACTGTCGGTTGACCTGCTACGTTTTCAGGAGTTGGGCCATGATATGTTTTCACTCTCCTGAAGTTCTTTTACTTCTATACAGTAAATCTTAATGAAACAAACCTTTTCGCTCAGTTACAGTAACTCCTCTGGGAGTTTCCTGAGCAGACTGTGTGAGCTGCCACCGCACGAGGATAAACTAACAAGCACCATGTTTGAGGACTCTCTGAAGCGACAGAAGGTGTCTAATAGGAGCAGGGGGAATTCTTAAATTTTAATGTCTCGTCTCTTTAATGAACCAGTTTTGAGTGTCTGACCTTTTCCCCCTCGTCTGCTTCAGCTGAATCCGCCGGGCCTGCTGACTATGCCCCGGAGCCCCACCTCCAGTGAGGATGAGATGGCTCAGAGCTTTTCCGACTACTCCGACGACTGTGCCTCAGACAGCTCCCGCGAAGAAACCATCTACGAGACCATAAGGGCCACGGCCGAGCCATCGCAGAGCCGCATGGACGACATTCACATAAACTCGCTGGTCGTCCGTGTCCTCATCCCCGACCTGCAGCAGACGGTGAGTATCTGTGGAGGATGGAGGGTGAATGTGTTGGAGTCGATATGAAACATGAACTAGATTTGCTATAAATATTGTTGTATTGATTATCCAACCTTCTTGGTGAGACCCACTGGAGAGGTAATTATGTGTATTTTGACACCTTACAGCCGCATTTATGGCCTAAAAGCTTTTATTGGGAGCTGATCCTCAGTGACCTCAAACACAATACACTGCTGTTAATGTTTTAGAGCTACTGGAAAGGCACTCATACTGCAGACTCCTCTGTGGAGGGTTATAATCAATGTCAGCACGCATTCAGGAAACGGGTTTCTTAAAAAAAACATACATGAATTGGAATGTGAGTGGAAACATCACTTCCACATCTTTTGCAAAGCCCCACATTCGGTCCGCTGCACTCTCTACTACTCATAGTATTTCCTTTTTAGATCACCAGACTCAGCTTTTTCAATTTAATTAGAAAAACTCAGAGACATACAGCATGGAGGCCTTCTCAAGAGATAAAACACATTTGCATTAAAGATGCAAAGAGCTTTGCCATAAGATGAAAAACCCTTAACACACAACCATCGGTTTAATTTTTTTTCAGTTTATGCTCATTAGTAGACCCAGAGTTTCTTTGTTGTATTATGATAACCTCTCTTGTACGTTGTAAAACATTCTTATCTCTTCCATTCATAAGAGATTTAACTTTTAAGTGAATGAAAGCTTTCAGAGGAAGCCAGTATATCGATCATATCCCTCTAAAACCTGTTAGAAGCAGCCTGTCGTTTATCCCTTTGAACCCCAAAATCCACAGGCAGGTTTGAAAGTCATGTTTTTAAAAAAAAAGAAATAAAAAAGCTAAATTTATGCTATTTTTCAGCCAGAAACTATATAAATAAAGAATTGGCAGAGTTTGTGACAGGCCTTGAACATAAATGTGTACTTAAAATTGTGATATTTTATCAAAATCACAAAAAATTTCCAACAATTGACCATCTGAGAAGGTATACTGACTCAGTTGTGGTCACAGTCACATGACAAACCTTCAGACACTTTTCTAATGAACTGCAGGCTGTGTTTGCTCGGAGCAGAAAGCAGATGACAAGAGGAAAACAAAACATACTGGATCAATAAAATAAACGCAGCATGACTAGCATACAAGGAACAAATTGTCAGTGACTTGTTGAAAGATGCTATCAGCATGTTGGATTTCTAGAGATTATGTGTAGAATGGAAAATGCTTTTTTTTTTATAGATTGTAACAATGAGGACTCATCCAACAGCCTATATTTAATGGCAAGACTCCATTATTTCCAGTATTGGTAACACCTGTAGGCACTTGGGAAAATGCTGTACCTATGGATTCCATTTTAAATTATTTTTGTCTAACTAATAATAAAAATCAACTATTGTTTTTCTTTTGTTTTAAGATTCATGGCATTATAACTGCACAAAGGACTTTTTGTTCTGCCTGACCCTAGCCATTGTTGTGCTGCTTAGACAGAGATGCAGGACTTTATATTGCAATAAAAAATGAACCAACAGTGGGTAAAAATGTGACAAGATCCAATAAAACTTCAAGAAACTGCTCGGGATACGTTGATAGGGGTGCCGCAGTGGTCATTCGCGGACCGTTTTGATGTAAAGCCACTGACCTAAATGAGATCTTCCCAGCAGGATTCACATGGCATCCTTTCCCCAGCAACATGCAGCAATGTGTGAAAGCTGAGTAGGCGGCATGTAGGGGGTGGAAATATAGACCTTCATAAACCTGAGGGTGTATGTGTGAATAATTGTGGGTTGGACACTGTTTTTTGTAAATCTTGCAGTGAATGAAGGAAGTGACACATGTAGATGCAACATCGTTCAATATTGAACAGAAGATGAAGAACACATGATTGATCAATAGAATCTATTATAATCAGCTTTGTTCTTGGAATAATAACGCCTTAGTGTAATATTGTAAAGTGACTTCTAACACATATAAACATGTGGAAGCCCAGAGGACAAGAAAATAAATTAACATGATGCAGCTATTTTCTTGTTTCCCAGTAAATGAATGACAGGTAGATAATAATAAACAATGTATAATGACACTTATTTCACCCATACAAAATGTGTGCCTGAGCTAACCATGCCATCGCCAGGTGTTGAGTTTAATTTTTCCAAATATGTCATGTGAATATGAATATCTTTGGTTTTGCTCCATTTAGAGCAAAAGTTGGCATTCTGAAAAAAAATCTTTCTCTGTCTTGTGACAAGTTAAACATTTAAATACTCCTAAATCTGTGTGTCAGCTCAGCACAAAGACAGGAAACTTTCAAAGACGATTAGCCTTCCTCTGTCCAAAGATGACCAGAAGCTTAAATGGCCGTAGTTAATAGTTAATTTGCTCTGTCACATTTATATTCACTGAGGACTAATTTTACCATTTCATTTTACAAAAATTGGGAGATGTTCAACTTTTAAAATTCAGATGAATTTCCCTTCGGGGATGAATAAAGTCATTCTATTCTTTTTCTAAATATTCACCACTGTTACCAGTACTGGCAAACACGATGGCTCTACATAATAAAGATATTTTACTACTTTTTTTTTAAATTGCAATTTTAATTTGTTTCCTTTTATGTCACATGCTTGTTGATTACTGGTGAATCATGGCTTCACAGCTAAGGATTAGAATAAAGGGGTTTTGATGAAATATCACAATTTTTAAGACTTCATTTGTGAAACAGCAAAACAGCACGAGTTAACAGATGAGTCAGCTTAGCGTTCCACAGAAAGTCGAAAATCCAATGATTATTTCAGTCCTTACAGTTTCAAACTTGGATAAATCGTTTGTGTTTTAATATATACCGGGCTTTGCAAAAGTTCTGTTACACGGTTTCATGATCTTTAGAGACGTTTACATGTCGGAGTGAAAAATTCCATCAAATAAACTGAAAGTTCTACCTTATAGGCAGGTGTCATTAATACAATTTTTTTCTCCGGTGAAGTTGTATCAAGATGGAAGTCAAAAGAGTTGAGATATCTGCTCTCCTTCATGCTGGCCACAACAAGTCTGACAGAGCCAAGCAGCTGAACATCAGCCGGATGACCGTCCACAGAGTCGCGGAGAGGCTGAAGAATGGTGAAGATCTTTCAGATGATCTTTCAAGAATGGTGAAGACCTGAAAGATCTTCACCATTCTTTAGCCTCTCCGCAACTCTGTGGACGGTCATCCGGCCGATGTTCAGCACAAAGGAGAGCCGATATCTCAACTCTTTTGACTTCCATCTTGATACAACTTCACCGGAGAAAAAAATTTGTATTAAGGACACCTGCCTATAAGGTAGAACTTTCAGTTTATTTAATGGAATTTTTCACTCCGACATGTAAACGTCTCTAAAGATCATGAAACTGAGTGTAACAGAACTTTTGCAAAGCCCGGTATATATATATGGCTTAAAATGTAGAAGCTATGAAAACATTGAATTGTTGACAGAGCTGTTGGATTTGATTACATCTCTCTGGTGCCACTAATAAAGTGGCTGTGACTGTCTGCTTCCTTTATCAAAAGATGAGTGTATTTGAGGCAGTCTGCTTGAACACAAGTATCAGCTCATCCACCCCGGACTGTGTGGTAATAAAGTTAGTCGTTTTGAAGCATCTGCTTGTCATTTGTTTTACTTATTGTAGGCGCTGATTTCTGTTGTGAAATAGTAATGCTTTGTTCTATTTTCCTTTCAGTTGTTCAATCTGAAACTGTTGCCTGGTTTAATCAGCTAATCATAATATAAAAATGTTACATTATCAGGTACTCTTGCTGAGACTGAGATCAATTTTCCAAATGAGACCAGCTGTATATTATGGATACATACATTTTGTATTTGCATGTTATTATTCTACACTGGTTTCAAAAATTTGCACTAGTCTCAGCTCAGCCTCACTGGAATAACAAGGACCTAAAACAAAAACATCACTCCCTTAACCACCGAAAGCTTCCATGTCGAGCTTGAAATTCACTTGTGATTACTGACGCAGCTTTAACAATGGAATCCGTGAGTGATTTTTGCATTTTATTCATTTGAACGGTGGGAATTGTGAAAGTTTCATTTACAGAGCGGCACCATGCTTTCATTAGCTGCACACTGTTGCTTTTAATGAAGCCCCAGGTGGGCTTCATTCCTCAGGTGTATGGGAAGACAATGTGGTGCCTCATTTCTCTAAAGCCCATGTGGGCCCTATATACAGTAGCAGCATGTGTACCATGCTGCTACTGTATATACCACAGGTCATATAACAATAGTCAATGGATATTGCTTCGCTGTCAGTTGGAGAGAAGGTTTGGATGCAAAGGTTTATCATAAAGACCTGCATTGCCTAAGTGTAACTCCCTGTGGATGAGCAGCTGGAGGTCCAGTACAGTAGTTTCATCAGGGTCTAATGCAGCTTTGTACTGTAGTTGTTTGTTTGATGTGTGTAGGTCCTGGGGGACTGAGAGCTGTACGCTGGATTTCCATGACAGTACAGCGAGCGTTTCCTCATCATGTGCAGGCAGAACAAAGCAGAAGTCCTGAAAAAGAAGAAAGGGAGCAAAGCCAGCATGGCAGCAGCTGGCCAGGGCTCTGCTTTCAACCATCTACAGTTTATCTACAGTTTAACTCCTTGATTCTTGTTTTGTTTTTTACCCCGCACATCTTTTTGGCCATGTTGTTGAATTGCTTCCCACTGATGGTAGCACAAGGAAACTAGCATATGGCTTACAACAAAACATCATTTCAGTATCAGAAGATTCCAAAGTTCATCTCCTGTCAGTATTTGCAATAACTGAACAGTGCAGTTTTAAAAATCAAAAACAAATTCTTCAGGACGACTATATTGAAAAGGCGTCTGTGTGTAAATACGAGACATCAAAGTAAATACACCTGTGGTCTCTGTAGCTAAATTTAGCACACCTCTGATTTCCAATCAGCAGAACAGCATGAGCATAGTTCTAAAATCACTTGTGAACCTATGGGCTGTGTCTATCGACATGTGTGCATCATGGCTCCACATGAAAAACAAATTCAAGAGAAACTAAAAAAAATAGTGTTGCAGCACTTCACAAAGGGAAAAAAACATACAGGAACTTTAGTGTTTTCACAGTAATCTGGAGGTACAGAACTGGCTATCCTACCACTGATCAGAGCTGCAGGGGTCCTTCTTCTAAAATGACACCACAGTCAGAGTGCTAGTTTTACAGTCCACAGGAAAGTGTTTCAGACTGAGCACAGGGGTAATCAGTGAAGGTCAGAGCTACCGTGACAGCTCAGGCAGTGTGAAAGGCATTGCAGAATATCAACCTTTATGGACGAGATCAGAATAATTAAAACCCTACTCTTTGGTACAAAACTTCAATATGAAACATTGATAAAGAACATGAAAAATAAACCTGATGTATAGTGGTAGCAGATTCTTAGGTGAGGTGATTTTTTTTTTTTTTTGGCTCAAATGGGGTTCAGCATGTTTGCTTTTAACCTGACTAGGACCATCACAACGAATGCATGGACCCGACAGTGAAGCACGGAGGTGGGAGTGTGATGATATGGAGCTGCATGAAAACAAAAGGTCTGGGGGAGATGACATTTATAAGTGGCACCATGAATGTATTTGAGGGCATCAAAATACTGACTGACACAAGTGTATTTCTGCATGATAGTGATCCAAAGCACACTGCCACAAGCACACAGGAGTTTCCAAAGCAGGAAAAAGTAAAAACTGTGACCTGGACAAGTATGTTGCCTCACTTGAGTCCAAGAGAGCAGCTTTGTTGTGTGCTTTACCTCCCTTAGCAGCTGCTTCAGAGCACTTTGTAAAAGCACTGTAACTTACTGAAGAGCAAATCTTAGCAGAATAAAGGAGTAGTGTGTGAATGCGTGCATGTGTGTATAATCTAGTGAAGCTGGACGGTACAGCGTTGACCCAGAAATGAACTCATGACCCTTTGATGTAATTAGCTGTGTGGTTGTATGTGTGCGTGTGTGTTCACATGTGCACTAAGCCCTCTCACATGTATGCACTAATGCCTCTGATTTCACATTCATCACTGAGCACTCAGCGGTGCCACTTGATCACATGATTGAGTCACACAGGCCACTTGGAAATCAAACTCATGCAGTTGAATAATTGAAGTACACACAGACGTGCACATACTCCAGCTCTGATGCTCGGCTCGGATGCTTTGTGGTGCAAAAGTTAGCTTCTGCAGTCAGGACACTTCCCTGGTCATTTTGTATGCATTTTTCGAATATGATTTGCTATCAGTGCTTGTAAATTCTGTGTATGTTTAATAGATTAATTTTGGCTGTTTTGTTCTTTTTTTTTGCAGAAAGTTTGATAAAAAATTTATCATAGCACAAACCTGGAGTCCTAAGCAGATTAGCATAGTGTAGAAGGAAGACGGGAAGCAGGGGAAATAGTTCACCTCAATCCATCCAAAAAATAAAATAAAATCTTCGTCTCATTGTACAATATACAAACAGAACAGTCCCAGATCCCTTTGTGTGTTGCTTGTGTTTTATATTGTCTCCTTTTGTCTTTGTTTTCTTTGCTTTTTGATTGTCCTCATTTCTTTCATCTGTGTCTCATAAGTCATCTGTGTCTTGTCTGCCCGTATAGTTCTTATTGTGTAAATAGTTTTGTCTTTCCCTAATCACGTACCTGTTTGTTACCTTCCTTTTTGCTTATCTTCTCTGTTCCAGTCTGACTTCTTGTGTTCTTTCTGTTCATCGGCTTTTGGTTTTTCCTTTGCCTTTGTTAACCCTGTTAAGTGACATTTCATGAAGGTTTCTTTGGTACTTTCTGCTGCCTGTCTTTAGTGTCTCCTTTTAGGTCCCTTACTGACGTAATATCATTCATTAGACTGACAGTGAAGCATCAGTGTATCAGCAGCATGTTACTGGTGGAGCTGCTGCAGGTAGAGTTGGTTTCTACTGTTTTATGTCTAGTTTTATCTACAGGAACAGCAGATAAATCGGAGGGCTTAAAACATGATTAATGGGAGATAAAGGAGACAAAACGAAGCTCTGCTACACAAATCTGTTTCAGTTTTTTTTTTCTTATGAGATATTTACATTATATAGCACATTTAGTGAAATTAAACCAGGTGAATAATTTCAAGGGAAAAGTCACTATTTGGGGGAGCTTATAACAGGTGATAGATATCTAAAATGTGAGCACAACTACACACTGCTTTGGATAAGAATCCACAAAGTTGTCTGTCAAAACCTGTGACTGTATTGGAAAAACTTGTAATATTATGCATTGTGTCAAATCTCATCCTTGGAAAAAAGCTAACAGGTAAGTGTATTCAAGTTCAGAGTAATATTTCCAACTGAAATGTAGTGGAGTGGAAGGCCAAGGTAGCATGAAATAGAATTATTCAAATGAAGTACAAGTGTCTCTAAACTGTACTTAAATAAATGAACTTACTGTAGTTATTTTCCACAAGTGCAAAATAGCTGCAACAAGGTATATGGAACTTATGTTTTCCTTCAGCTTCTCGTTTTTATGCTAAGCTGTCACCTCCTGCCTTCACCTGCACATTTATTCACATGACAATAATCTTGATCTTCTCATTTGACTCTTGGCAAGTAAGCAAATACGTGTTGTCCCCAAACACCGAGCTCCTTATCTCTGACGAGATTTCATTCCGAAAATGTCATCAATTAACTTCCCCACTAAAGCAGCTGGTCCTTTGCTTCACACAAGCCAAAACTACAAAGACATCTTGGATAGAAAAAGGCAGAAGCAGGGAGTGGCAACGCTTCCTCGTCCTCACCAGCTTTTCTGTGTCCTTGGTTCTTCCCCATTTCTTCCACTGTACTCAAATAAGCATTTTTTCTCACTTTATCTCATCTATCTCCCCCTGCATCTCATGCCAGTACACAGTTCTTACATCCATATGGAGACGCCATCTTTTCATAGATAATTTCTGCTAATAATTCAAGGATTGGACAGAGTGGCAGATTTGAGTTTCGACAAGCAAGACTGTTGCTTTGAATGTTTGGATCGTGGAGGATGGAGGGTTTGGGAACGCTGGGAAGCTGCTTAGAGTTTCACTGGCTGCTATGGTCATATGCTTTGACTAACTACCGTCAAACCGAGACTGACGTCATGTAGAGACAGTAGCTGCAGCAACAGCTCACTGTCTGAAATTACCTTAGAGGCTTGAAATTTTGGTGTGTTTTTTTTTTTTTTTTCGGTCTTATTCTCATTCTGACTATGGGTCATGCCAACTTTGCTTTCACAATCTCCATCAAAGAAATTTAGTTTGCCGGAAGGTTGTCTCAGAAGAAGGTCTCAGTGGATTGTAATTGACGGGAAAGTGGTTTGTGTAATGACTTTAGACTTATAGACTCTTTATTTAAAGGGCTTCTGCTTAAAAGCAATGGCAATGAATGGAGACAGGGCAAAATTTGTCCCTTGTTATTTCCAAGTAATTCTGTGATTCCAGGTAACGCCAGACTAAACAGTGATGCAAAAAAAGGACTGGGGTCAGAGTTGAACAATTCCATCCATCCATCCATCCTCTATACACCACTTTATCCTCACTAGGGTTGCGGGGGGTGCTGGAGCCTATCTCAGCTGACTCAAGCGAAGGCAGGGGACACCCTGGACAGGTCGCCAATCTGTCACAGGGCTACATATACAGACAAACAATCACACTCGCATTCACACCTACGGACAGTTTAGAATAATCAATTAACCTCAGCATATTTTTGGACTGTGGGAGGAATGAACAATTTCAGCTTTATGTAAATGTGAGTAAAAATGAGTGGTGGCCAGTAACTAAGTACATTTTCCCAAATACTGTGCTTGAGTCAAATTTTAAAGTAGCCGTACTTTTCTTGAGTCTTTTGTGCTACTTTATACTACAGTCTGCTATATTTCAGAGGGAAATATTGTACTTTAATATCAAAAATTGTACGGCACACCACTGGAGTGGAGTGAAATGTCACAGCTTCAGTTTCTTTTAAGATAAAAATTAGAACTTCAATTATGACAAGCTTTAAGAAAAAGGCACATAGTTAAAAATTCAGCCAATAGTTCCTGTTCTTGTTGGCTTCTTAAAGAAAGCATTGTGTATTCAGGCTCACATTTCAGATGTCTGAGTGACTAGGGTAACCGACTGGCAATAAAAGAATGTAAATCCAACGCTGAATGACGGAGTGGACGGCTGTAGTTTATTTTAGTAAAAATAGGTTCCCAAAAAAAAGAAATGCAAAAAAACAATGGGGAAGGTAAATGCGGACAGGTGCTACTGAAAAGAAAAGAACAAAATATAATCTAAAGCAAACTTTACCCACAAATTGATGTTAACTTGCTGAAACGAAACCAAAAATACAGGGCAGTGGCACTCATATCTAACAATGAGTTCTGTACTGTATATTATTATACCAAAGATCTACTCACATGCACAAAAAGCTCAACAATCAGCATTCCTTAAACCCCTATCTGGACCCGAGCCTTTTGAGGTCCCCCTGGCGCCTAGATTGGTGGACGTTGTCTATCCTGGACCAATCAGTCTTCAGCTCTTTGGCCGCAGGCGGGGCAAAACCACAGAGGCGGGGCGGACGAAGATGGATGACAGGCTTGCAGCTGCTGACAATGGAGATGAAAACTGAAGAGGAGTGCAAAGTCCCAGGGCCGTAACAATGAGTTGTCAACACCTTCACTAAAATATGTTTTTTTCCTCTAAACTTCTCACATGGTTTCATTTCAGTAAATGTGACAATGATCCAATAGGTGACCAATAACAAAATGATCTCAGCAAAAATAGAAGAATTTGGGGCAAAACTGTTACAGATTTGTATATCAAAACTTTGTTTTTCTTCTTTTCTGTATCTTTAATGATGAGACAATTCCTCAAATGTATCTGCTGTCCCTGTATATAAACTGGATATAAAGTGTTTCAAACTAGCTCCACCTGCAGCAGCTCCAGCAGTAACATGCTGTTGACGCACTGATTGACTGTTCTCATGATGTCAGACATCAGTCGGAGAGAACAAACCATTACTTTATTACATTTTGCTGTTATGTACCTAGGTAAGATTTTTATTGAAGACTTTTACTTGTGATGGAGTTTTGAATGCTTCTTCCATTGCTGCTGGTTAAAAAAAAAAGATATGTAAGGGTGAATGTTCACAACAGGGTTTCATCTGCTGTGGATACGTGTGTGTGACGTGTATTACTGGGTTGGCAGCAACACACGCTGATGATGAAGATGATATTGATTAATTTGTTGGCTTACAGTGGGTCTTCACTTCAGGAGGGATCGTCATTGTGTGTTGTCTTGTCAGAGTCTTGCTTCCACATCTCAACACTCCAGGAGGGTCGTCCAGTTCAACTACTGAAGAGCTGAGGACTCTTTTTGCGCTGATGACCACGAACCCTCACCAGCACACACCATTACCACTGGAAAAACATGCATTCTCTGTTTCCTGGAAACTTAATACATATTGTTTAGCTTCTGTCAAGTGCTGAGGAGGCAGCAAAAATGGCAGCCGATGGAAATTTGCCACCATAATTAACCAGCTGAAGGAAAAGGGGCCATATCAGCCCAAACAGCCACGGCCAGATGCCAGACATCTGTTTCTGTACACCTTCAACCCTTCATCTTCCCATTCCCTCCTCACCTCTCCTCTGCCCACTCCACAGCAGCCTGGAGGATTACAGTGAGCCAGAGTTCACAGCCTGCTCATCCCTTCAGCCTTTATCACAGACTCAGGGCTGCTATCGCCGACTGAGCAGCACATCCAGCTGTAAACGCTCATAGACTCTTCCTGAATGCCGCGGCACTGCGCCCGTAATCCTCTCTGATTCAGAAATCCCGTATTGTGTGTTTTTTTCTCCCCCACTGAAACTGGGGAAGACCAGGGGGCAGAAGGGTCGTGTCAATTACATCTCCACTGAGCGAGTGGCCCTGTTCAGCATGCAGCAGTGCAATAATAAAACAATAAAAAGGCTTGCCAGCGCTATGTGGAACCATAGTTTATTTGTGGTAACTGGGGCAGGGTTTGTGTTATTAAAGCACCAATTTGGATGTGTCTGAACCATTTTGATTGGGCACCATTGTTCTGTGATTCTATTTTAATCCTCTCATCAGTCTTATGTCCCAACCTATTTGCATCTGTCAGTCAAAAGTTGTACCTCAAATTCTCGATGTCTGTCACAAGTTGATAACATTACTCTGGTTTGCTTTCTTGTTATTTCCAAGATGAACATTTCATTTGTTTTGATTGCTTTGACTGCCTGCCAACACTCAAGTCTTCCCTTTCTAATCAGTTTTTCCTCTTTTCTTTCCTCTCTGATTTCCTCTCTCTCCTCCGCTGCCCAAACCCAACCAGAAATGCATGCGGTTCAACCCAGATGCGACGGTCTGGGTTGCCAAGCAGCGGATCCTGTGTACACTTAATCAGAGCCTGAAGGACGTCCTCAACTACGGGCTCTTCCAGCCAGCCAGCAACGGGAGGGATGGCAAGTTCCTGGATGAAGAGCGCATCCTCCGAGAGTATCCCCAGCCAATCAGCAAAGGTGTCCCATCTTTGGAGGTAAACTGCTGGCCAGTTAGATTATTTTTTTTAAGAGCTCATATTCTGCTTTCTGTGTGTTGTAGAGCTGCTTTGTTATGCATGCTAAGGTCTGCAAACTTATAAATCCCAAAGTCCACACCAAATGAAATTATTCTCTCCCACAGGAAAAATTGCTCGTTACCTGCCCAAAATTTCTCATTTAAAGTCCTTTTAAAGTTTCTTCTGTGGCTTATCTATATCACCATGTAACACATTTGTGTAACAGCTAGTCTGGGACTCAAAGGAGTTTTCAGAGAGATCTGTGGTTTAAATACGTAACCAACAACGTTATCTCACTTTCGTTGGGCTGATCAAACATAGTGGACTGAGTTTTCAAAGAGACAGGAGACAGAACCGAGTGTTTCAGACGGTGTGTGAGAAAAGGTGCTGCAGGAGTATATATTAAAAGTATACATGAAAAAATGTGTTAACTGAACATTTAGTCCAAAAAACATATTCTAGTAGATCCCTAAAATACAATTTGAGATTTAAACAATGTTCATAGTATGGCCTCCTGAACTGACAGCCATATGGTTCGTTACACATAGCTTTGTTTCTGCACCACTATTAACCATTAGCATGATTCCTGTCAATGTTTCCTTTTTACAGTGAATCAAAATTTCTCAAATTCTCATCAAAATTTGTCCTTGTTCAGAATGTTAGTGATAATTGTTCATGCATTGCTATTAATAGTTTAACTGATCAAAAATATATTAACTGGTAAAGCAGATTAATAGTAGCGTCTGATTGCACCACTTGTTTAATGAGATGGCAAACTACAGCTTGGTTGCTATCTTTATGACTGTAGCTGAACAGTTAGGAGCAGCTATGGACAGTTTTTGTGTTGGCAAGCAGAGAGCATTGTGTTTACTTGGCAGTGAGCCATCATGACAGAGACTTCTGTAACGATTAATGGCTTCTGGCCAGTGCTCATATATAGAAGACGAGCTGAAGGTTACTGGGACAACACTCCTGTAGGCAAATGGATAATGTAACTGGACCGATTTTGCAGAGCATATTGAGTTTCTGTGCTTAAAAATGATTTTGTCAGCATATGGGATAGTGTGCCCTGTATTTCAGTTGTCTAAACAATGAATCAATTGTTGATTGAGAGCAGAGCTGAGTATCGGATAAGAAGAATGTTAAAAATCAAATGAATAAATGTTGAATAAATGCTAATATGGTTCATATTACTCCACTCTAACCCACCTCTGTACTGCTGCTGTCCAACTTGGTGTATTTGCTCCAGAGTACAGTGAACTGCAGAAAAAGGAATTGTGTGTATGTAGAACTGAACTGAACAACTGAAATATTGACCTAGAACACTATAGCCTTTGCAGAAAATTTAACATCTCATTTCAGACAGTCTTCCAATATAGATACAATGAAAGTAATGAAAGGTGCTGTTAATAAAAAGGACACATCTTCAGCTTGATCCCCTGGTGATCCTCCTTCCAGAGGAATTGCTTTTGAGATGCACCCAGAGGTGTAAAGTAAACACCATATGACTGAGAGTTTTCAGGTAAAGGTTATTGGTTCCCAAACGTATACTGTTATTGGAACAGAGATTTAATAGAAGCCATTTCGAGGCCATTGCTTTGCTTTGTAGTTTTAATAAATAATTTATCTTTCTCTCAACAGTTCCGCTACAAGAGCCGAGTCTACAGGCAGCCCAATGTTGATGAGAAGCAGATTGCCAAGCTTCACACAAAGGTAGGCGTTTTGACAAGAAGCGGTACAACTTTTGTCTGTGAAAATGCATATTGTCTATCAATCAGAGACTGCATATAATTAATTCCAACAGCCATCATTGATTGCAAACACAAACTAGTTACACAAATATAGAAATGCAACATGGGTTTGTTGACAGCACGTGTCTTTACCTGTGTGCACATGAAATTATCAATGAGCTTTTAAACTGTACATTTATACTGAATGAATACCAAAATAACCAGAGAGGAAAAACATATTGAAGGATAAAACACGCACCGTTTTCACCAGAGGATTTAGTTTCTGGGTGTTTAGCGCAGCAAGTAAAAGCTTTGAGGAAACTGGGTAGAGGCGGCTGAATCACCTCCTTCCTTCAGCTCTGTTTTGTGGAAGTGGGAAGCATTACCAGGCAGGAGACAAACGAGCATGAGCAGCTGAGAAGACAAAGAAATTCAAGAAAAAAGATGTCACACGACCGCCCACCTCAGTCTGACTGTCGCTCGGCCTCTGGGAGGTGCAGTGTGAAAACACCACAGCCATGACTGCTTCACACCAACCGTGTTGCCAGAATGAAATAATAAAGCTCTCTCACAGACTGCATTTTCTATTTAGCAGCTTCACTGTTTGATTGGATTAGGAGAGTGTTAGTGTATGTTTGCTTTGGCAGCTTGAACTGTGCGACAGGGGAATAGTGAGGGAAGAACACTCTTTCCTGTCAGTTTGGGCTCATTTAGTGCTTTTGTGTTCCTCTGTGATGGTCAAGAGAAATCTGTGAGCTCAGAAGGAGGCTTTTTTTTTTCTTTCCTGGCAGCACAGCAGCAGACTGCTCCTACTCTCCATCCCTGTCCCTCCCACATGAATTGAAAGAAATTTCTACAGTAAATTGAAGATATTTAGCTTCTTCATTGCCGTGTAAGGCTAGCTCTGGGCTGCTGTCCCACAGCTACTGTTAATCCTGTAGTGCAGCCAAAGCATAAGTGTCTCTGGCAGCTCTCTGTTACCAGCACACTGGGAAACTGTCTGACAGCTGCTCTAATTCTACATCCAAATGCAAGGAAGAGAGGACAGGAGATGGGAAGCAACTAGAAAGAAAAGAACATGTTTTATAAATATGGCAGCGGGACATGAAAACATGCACTCGAGCAAGTTTGCAAAAAGTCATTAGTTGGAAAATGTGGTTCTTCTCTGAAAGATGTCGAGCTGTTTCTTGGCTTGATCCAACTTTTCGGAGCTAATCTTATTTGCCATGCAGTCTGGTGCTCCGTGGTTGGCTACAGCTCACACCGAGACAGCCAATCAACTGTCAGTCTCCCAACCTGTTTTCAGCAAAGGGAGAAAGAGAGCGAACCATCCTTCAGACTCTGATTCACTCAGCCTGCAGACATCAACACACAAACACACACAGGGGACATATCGGGACAGAAGCAAAACATTGCATGAAAACACAAGGCCGCAGACATGAACTCCTGACATTTCCAGGTATCAAACCTGCAGTGACTCATCGTGGTATTTGTGGTAAAACTTTCTAGGTTTAATCCAGTCAGTTCAAATGATGTCATGGTTTTAGTAAAAATAACAAAGTGTATTTGTATAACAGTTACCAAAATCAGCATGCTTTACGTCCAACCATGCATTTCCATGAATGTATACATGTTTTGTGTTTAAATATGCTAATAAGGTAATATCTCTTTAAATATGTGCTCATTTGCTTTAATTCCAGAACAGCAATGTAATGCCAAGTTTTCAGAAATAAGATGTTCTATAAATCCGACTGTCAATGATATACCAGTAAAGCCCTCTATAAAAAAGCAAAACAAAAACCTTGGAATTTAAACAGAAATAAAACTGGAAATGCTGCTGGAGTGGAGTAGTAAACAGCCTTTAAAGATATGCAATCTTAATTACAATCCTTTTTGTTTTTTCACCACGAAACTTCCTTAATTCATTACTTACATTAAAACAATAGGTTTTTTGTTTTTTTTAACATAATGCATTATCAAAAATGTGGGCTTCAATATGCAAATAAGGTAGCAACTCATTAAGTATTTGTTCAAATAAATGGCCAGTAGACAAGGGTCTAAAATATATAATTAGAGTAAATATAGAATCAAAATATCTCAAAATGAGGCATATAGAATATTTTGTTTGCAGTAACTCTAACACACTATCACCATTGCAGTCTGGATCACTTTGAACCAATTAATCTGTTGCTAAGTAAAGAACGAAAACTCCTTCCTTTGTTTTTAGCAGCTACCTAGGATAATACTAAATAAAATCAGGTTGCATCAGTAATACCTAAAAAATCTCATAGCTAGTTAAGATTTCAGTCATGTATAAATGTGTTATCAATCAAGAGCAATAAACAGAAATTCAGTGTGGCATTACAAGCTTGCATAACTTCAAAACTGACAGTTCGCTTCATCAGGCTGTGACTTTCAGTGCATACTGGGGCAGTTTGCAGCCGAGTGTGAAGCGGCCAGGATGAGAACCGGTGGACTGGTCCCTCTGGATTCAGGGGGAGGTGCTGCCCTAAGCGAAGGAGTCTCTGGATCTTGTTCATGAGTGATGGGAAAATGGAGCGTGAAATGGACAGACGAACTGGAGCAGCATCAGCAGTATTGCAGGCGTTGTACTGGACCATCGTGGTGGCGAGGGAGCTGATCCAGAAGGAGAAGCTTGATTGACCTGTCGGTCTATATTCCAACCATCACCTATGATCTTAAGTTCTGGCTAGAGACTGAAAAAATGGGTTATAAACCACCAAAATGAGTTTCCTACACAGGGTAGTTGGGCTCAGCGATGGGGTGAGGAGCTTGGACATCGAATAAAAGTTCAAGAACTGTCCTGCTTAGCCTACTGCCTTTAAGACCAGAATTTAGATTAACGGAAGAAAATGGATGGATGGCTGGGATTGTTTCAGGGTTCTGGTATAGTCTGTGGTGACTCTTTGCCATCATTGACTGGAACACTTTGTGGAACTGAGCCAAATTAGTTTTCATTTGTGCTACAAGAAGTTAAAATATCTGCTGTAAAAAAAGAATGAATAAGAAAATGAAATAAAAACTTTTGGCGGTGATGTTCCAAACAGATTCTCGAGATCAAGATCAAATCTAGGAATTTCCACTGGATTTGTTTAGACTATAAAGAGTCAGATCTATTGTCAACTCTGTGATTTACAAGTATAAGAGCAGGTTAGCGATATGATATGCTAGAAAGCAATAAGACCATTCAAGCCCCAATGGAGAATTGGAATAGAGTCTGATCAGGCATGTTTGAATGCAAATTTATTGGCTAAATGAAGCTTGATCCATTGCTGATGAGCGGATTAGTAGCCTACCTTTCAAAATGTCCTGAATAAGTACTGTGTGGGAACACAATGGATCAGAACAACCCTACCTTCAAGTCAATTCCCACCCCATGTTGCTGCCCTTTTTCACTCCTCATTTATTCTTGTGCTTTTCTTTCCATTCTATTCTTTTATTGCCACCCATTGTCGTTTTTCTTCTTCTTCTTGTGCTATCTCATTCTTCTTTCCTCATTTTCTCCTCTCCTTCGGGGAGCTGCTCTCTTATCTATTTTTATCATGTGGCCTGGAAAGAAAGCAGACAGAATAGAACAGAATGGAGCAGCCATCCCACTCTTCACAATCGCCACTCTGAATCCTGTCATGTCCCCTCCTCCTGTGAAAGCTTTCACTTCCCTTCTATTCTACCTTAAATTCCTCCATCTTTATCTGCAAGTGTCTCTCAGTTTTGCACTGTTTTCCTCAACATTTCCACTCCTCAGTTTACCTCAGTTATGTTTGACCCTCTACACCTCTCTCTATCTCAACTTCTATTTCCGTCTGTTTGTGCAGCTCTGAAACTCTGTCCTGCCTTTTTTCTCTTTCTCACACCCACCACCATTTGTTCTTTCTTCTCACTATAATGGCTCTTCCTCTTGTGTGGTTGCGCAGGCCAATCTGAGGAAGTTCATGGACCTCATTCAGCATAATCAGGTGGAGAAAGTGGCTAAGATGCTGGAGAGAGGCTTCGATCCCAACTACCATGACAGTGACACTGGTGGTAAGGCTGCACGCACACAAGCACAAAAAAAACAAACACTGGTACAGATATCAGTTGGCAAACATATATAAAATATGACTTTATCTCTTTCCTTATGTGTTCTACCTAAACAAAGAAAATGGTATCTGCATTCTGCACAAGGAAAATGTGGAGAAAGAGCAAGCTATTCATGCAGTTCTCCAGAATCCCATTCTTCAGTCTGACCATTAATAACCTCAATTCATGCCAAGTGGCCTAGTTCCAGCAAATGTTCACTCTGAACACAATGTACTCGCGTCGTGGTCACTGGCTGCTTCCAGCAAAGCCTTAGTTGACTTTCAGACTTAGATGCAGGTATAGAATTACTTGTACGGGATGTTGGTTAAAAATTAATGAGAGACAAGAGAGTGTCATTTCCAGAGCTGAGGCAGCAGTTAGTTGTTTAAATCTCCTGTTGAAGGATCAGTTTCAGAGGATTTCATGGGTCCAACAGTTTGGATCTGGTTTTAAAATAAGAAACCAAACTGTAGAAATATCCAGAGACAAACATAACAAACAGACCTGATCCATAATGTGGCTGAACTGTACTCACAAACCTTTTCTTATTTACTACTTGTAGAGTGGATGAAGTTTAGGTTTATGTACTTGAAATGTGAAATATTTGATACTGAAAAGCAAAACAATGGATCTGAATGGAATTTTGCAGGTGACCAAAGAAAATTGCAGTGAGCTGAAGTCGTACCTACCCTTCAGCTAGTTGTGAGGGACTCATTAGTCTAAATAAATACTACATCAACATGAAAAGCTAGTATTTGCAGCTTAAATAATCATTTGAACCTGGCTGTTTTACTGAAATTATGCCAGACTCACAACAGGCTAACGTCCACTTGCTCATGTTCATATGATTTCCAAAAATTTAACTACATCAACTGGTGATCCAGCAGATAAGCTATTGAGGAATACAGACAAGTTAGCTGCTGTTTTTAGATGATCTGCTATGTTTGCTAATGAGCTGTGATATGCAAGCTGCTCTTTGCAGGGTTTACATTCGTCCTTATGGCTGTTTGTTTGAACAACACCGATGTCTTCTTTGACATGGTGTCAGTTAGTTTGTGGTAAAATCCGAGAAATTGTTTAGTAAACGTCAAATAGGTTAAATCTTAGGTTGATTCAGTTAAAAGTTGTGAAATTGCAAGTGTGTTCACAGGTAGTCTGTTCTTTCCACTGCCAAAAATAATGTTTTATTTTGTGAAGAGTGTTAATGTAAAGCTTTTCTCTGTATGAAGCAACACCTGTCATTGTCCAGTCAATTAGAATGTGGTTGTATGTGAGGTTAGCGACATACCAATGGACCTGTCTACCCGAACACTAAAACTTTGGATTGTATTTGTGCTTCTTAAAGCATTGAAATAGCTGCCAGCTGTTTTCACTTGAACAACTTTCTGCAGTTGCTGTGAAAACGGTTGACAGTGATGCTAGTGAAGGGTAGCTGTTAAACATTTCAAATGTTTTTTTTTTTTTTTCTCCAACACACAGAAACGTCTATTCAACTCTGGTGAACTCACAACATGCAAATGTGAGAGGAAGCTTTCTTATTAATTTGGGGAACTGACCTTTTAAGACAACCCAGAGGAACTTCTTAAAATTCTGGTCTTAGCTGATGGTGCCACAGTGGTTAAAGGTGCTTTAACAGAGATAGCGGTTTGGACCTGGTGCCAAATGTACAAAGCCCCGCTAAATGCCACAGGTGGTTAGAACTTCAGAAAGGTACCAAACATGTAGCTGCTGAAGTGGAAGATGTTGCCCTGTGGGCAGCAGTGAAGGATTTTGTTTGTGCTGAGTGTGTTCCAGGTGTGAACATGTGAGTTGTAGCAGACATTCCTGAGAGGAGAGTATGTGTTTAGTCAACCTGCTGCATCCTGAGTAAACAGCGTTACTGTAGCAGAAGACTTGTTTCTACACACCACCTCACCAGGGGGCACCCACTGCCTGGAGTAATGAGCTGCACCCTAATGTCAGTGTGTTCTCTACAAATGTTCCATAACAACAAAGTGAGCAGGTGTTTTCATGCTACGCTAAGCTAGGATGATCGTCTTAAGTCCTCATAGGTCCACTTGGAGGCAGAGTCGTGTCTGAGGAGACTACAACCTGGCAGGAAAATAACATATCATCTCCAGACATGCACTTCCACTCAGTCGCTCCACTGACTCCATTTGCCTCGTGCTTCGAGTTAACATCAGGCCTTGCTCTCAGTAGTACAGGAAAGAAGTCCAACAGGAGGAGCACAAACTTCTCTACAGCAACCTTAAAGGAGCAATAAAATTTTTTTTTTAAAAAGGCCTGCAAAGTTTATATTTTCACTGTTAAAGCATCTTCTCTCTCATTGTCCAGATGCACTCTAGTTTAAACAACATACATTAACAATAGTGATGATGAACATAAACAATATAAACAAGTATCTTCCTTGACTATCTTCCTAGACTAATTTCTGAATGTATGAACCAAAAATAAACTTGCACTGGAGGAAATAAAAAAAACTCTCTCACACTCTCAAGAATTACATCACAAATCCCGCAAAATCACTGTAACTTGAAGCGTCCCACCCTCCGAGGACCAGCAGTCTGGAGACCCCAGTGCAGTCGAAACACATTGAATAAATCTTGGATGTGGAGCATGGATCTCTATTTACTGCTGTCTCGTTGCTGAGAGCCCACATGAGTCATTTGTGGCTTCGAAGTTGTCCTGAGGAGCCCAGAATTGTGTTGTTCTTTTGTAGGATCTGGTGTAAACAGTTTATTTTCAGCACATTTTTAAATGAGACACACAGAATAAAGACTCTGGGAAAATATTATCATGTAAAAGCTTACATTTGTTTGTTTTTTCAGAAAGGATACCTTCAAGGACTGACTAAAAGCTTAAAGTGTGTCGATTCTTATTGTTTTCACAGTTTCTGGGTCTGACAAATGATGTTATTTTGTTGATTTTTTTTTAAAGAAAATATGGCTTTTAAACCTAATGGCATTTTTTGTAGGTCAGATGATTAATTAAAGCTTCAAAACACAATTTCAATGCAAAATAATTTGTGCACTGTGATCATTGAATAAAAGTGTAATATTAATCTGATCTATTCTTTAGATAAATTCCAGGTGGAGACAGATGTTCTAATGTATACAACGCTCTGTTTTGTGTTTTTAAGTGTTTTAAACTTAGCCACACATGGATTGAACTTTGTAGATATGGTGCACTGCTACAATATGATATTTTGAGAAGTTTAAATGAACACTTGAATAAGATACACACATTTTAAAGTCACCTTCCACTGGAATATTGCTGCCTCTTCAACCTGTCTGTGCCTCTCTAATCAAGCACTTTGGCTTTTGGGTGAGTTTCCTGCTCTGTGGGGAGTCAGCAATCAATAGGCTTGACAGGAAACTCTGAAGGCTTTTACTGAAGCAGGCAGTCGCGTTGAGAGCTGTGCTTGTGAGAGCCACATAATGTTCAGCTCTACTGACACCTGGGGACACTAATCAGCTGCCGAGGACTTTTGAAGAGCGCTAACTGCTCTACCTTTGAAAAGAATAAAAAAATCATCCTCTCTGAAGAGGCTTCTTTTAGTAGAGAAAGAATCACCTTCACAGATTCCAAAATATCTGTGGACTTACTCACCGAAAGCCGCCTGGAATCAAAAGCTCATTGCAATCATTTGGTATCCAGCTCTGGTTTAAGTGCTATTGACATCACCTGAGTGATTATGTTTATTTATGACCATTCAATTAATATCTGTCAAGGGTGTCTCAGCGGTGCAGCAGCTCTCAGCGCAGTCGGTGGACAGAGATTGGCCAAAAGTAATTTGTTCTATTGAACCAAATAAAGGTGGCGCTGAGAGGCTTGTTAGACGACACAGTTTGAGAAATCATGGCTCATTTTAATCCCTTCAGAAGAAGCCGGTTCCTCGCTTGCTGCTATTCATCCTTTTACAATGTGAGAAATAGCTTTTACACACTTAAAAATTACCCGTGCTTCTCTATCACAACAAACATGGAGATTTCATTTCCTCTGATAATATTTTCAGTGTCACTACACTTTGCTTGGCTTTCTGACTCAGGAAGAAGCTTTCCACATTATAAAATGGCTGCTCTGCAGATAATTAAATCCACATTTGACATTTTTAAATGGTAGTCATCATACGAACACTCGTGACCATCCAATCCGCAGGAGATTGCATCTTTTATTAAAGTTCAGGCCTCGACAGAGAGCGAAAACTTATAAAACCTATACTTTACATCACTCATTTGCAACATTTCAATTCTTTCCAATGACAAAGTTTGTTGCAGATATCTAAAATTGTCCTAACATTATAGATATCACAAATGGAATTCTAGATATTCAGAATTAAAATCTGAGTAGTCAAAATAAAATTATTGAAATGTCCGCTTGGAATTATAAAAAGCAAAAATGTCATTTTGGATACTTAGAGTTGCAACTAGTGAAAAGTTTAGTTGTATTAATAAAAAGTGATATTTAAGATATCTTCACTTAATTTTTAACCAGTCAACTAATATGAAAAATGTATTTCTAGTAGTTAAAATGTCATTTTAAGATACCTTCATTAATGCATGAATTCCCCCAATTGCCTCGATGAATCCAAAAACGGTTAAAATTCTTGTCAGCATGTGGAAAATCAGTTGTACATACCATTTTTTGCAAGTCTTATTAGCAAAAAAGCCATTACCGATCTCTATAGTTAAATTTAGGATGTCTGTAAATT
This sequence comes from Acanthochromis polyacanthus, assembly GCF_021347895.1. Classification (NCBI taxonomy): domain Eukaryota; kingdom Metazoa; phylum Chordata; class Actinopteri; family Pomacentridae; genus Acanthochromis; species Acanthochromis polyacanthus. The sequence continues at coordinate 37,763,928 of NC_067114.1, read as the reverse complement.
GCTTTTCACTAGTTGAAATATACCTTCGGCATATGTATACTGTAGCAAGTTAAAGTGGTTTTACAGATATCTGAAATGAACATTTTGACGTGTCATGATAATATTTCTGCTTGTGAAAACAAAACCACTACTTGACACACTGATGAAATGTTAAAAGGGTTTGCTATAGTTTCAGCCACAGCCTCACAAACACATTAAACCTGCCAGCAAAGACAACATCAAAACAAAACAAAGGTATGTTTTATACAGGAATACCAGAGGAAGATTTGTTTCAGTTTGAATTATTACAATCTATGTGAATCAAAGATGATACATGACTACTTCTTTCTGACCATTTGGAGCACCAGTACTAGTGATTAAAGCTGTAGTTTAGTTCATTTGCATCATCCAGAATTCGGTGGCATCACAGGCCGCTCCTCTGTGAGTTGTGTAACTGATGGTGTTGATCAAAATGATGACGACAGACTGAAGGTGCAGCCGTCTGACTGACAGAATGACAGGTTAGAGTTCAGCTCTGTTTGGAAATGGAGAAGCTATTATTTTAATTTCATCACCACATTAAACACAATGTCAGACCAAGGTAATTCCATGGAAAAATCAATCAGTAGCTCCCATCTGACCCCCTCAGAAAAAACCTATGATATATCCCATGATATTAATGTTCATAGTTGGTGTGGCAGCTTTAGAGTTTGATACCTACAGTGGGTGTGGAATTTATTTGGTTGCAGTTTTCAATTTTTCTTAACAAGAATTTACAAAAAGAATCTCCTCCTCAGCTGCACTTCTCTTGCAGACCACATCAAGTTGTCTTCCTGGATTTCCCTATACGTTGCTGTATGCATTTTACCCTCTACTTCAACAAGCCTTCAAGGGCCTGCTCCTGTGAAGCATCCCCACATCATGATGCTGCCACCACCATGCTTCACAGTGGGATGGTGTGTTTGTAATGATGTGAAGTGCACAGTGTGATTCTGTCTAATCTGATGGCCAAAAAGCTCAGTTTTGGTTTTATCAGACCAAAGAGCCTTCTTACAGTTGACTGTAGAGTCTCCACCATGCCCTCTGTGTGAACTCCAGTCAAGATTTAATGTGAGCGTTTTTTGTTTTATTTGTTTGTTTGTTTTTAGCAGTGGTCTTTTTGTCACGCTGATAAAGCTTTGACTGGTGAAGAACAGTTGCTGTAAGCACACGCTCTCCCTTCTCTTTTATCAGCCTGTAGGAAAGTTGCAGGTCCTTCAAAGGAGTCATAGATGTCTTGGTGGCCTCACTCACTAGTCTCTTTATTGCACAGTCACTCAGATTTGAAGCACAACCTGCAGATTTACACGTCATTATCCTTTCATTTCTTAAAGATGGCTTTTATTTAGCTATTCAGTTACTTGGAAATTTTCATGTATTGATCCCCTGACTTGTGCCTTTTCAACAATGTTTTCACAAAGTTCTTTGGAGTTTTCTTTTGTCATCATGGAGTAGTTAGATCCAAGAGTACTGATTTAGCACTGACTGGACCTTCAAGACACTGGTGTTTTTATACTACAGTCACTTTAGACACATTCACTGCACTCATTTTACTAATTGTGTGACTTATTGCACCAAGTGGCTGCAGCTGTGCTGAATTTGGTGAGTCACTTCAAAAGGAGTAAACACTCATGACATCAGTCAATTAACATACCGTTCTCATTAATTGACATTGCTTTGTAGAAATGTTTTTTTTTCACATTTACATAAAAGAAGTTAAAATTCTTATTTAAAAAAGCTACAGTAAGTTGACCATGCTTCACGGGTGCAAAGTGCCGAAAAAGGACCTGAAACTCACGGCTAGACGGAGGGGGGGTGAATGCTTCTTAGCAACTGCATGCAGTTTTCTTGCAAATAGAGTACTAATATTGTAAAAATTGGTGAATAGTCGAGGGTCTAATAGGGACACATTTTTGTATTAAAGTGTCTTGTTTTGATGACCTCATCTGGAAAAAAATTCAACAACGTTTTAACCACTTTAAAGTTTTATTTTTAATAATCTAATTAGTTGCGGCAGACAGTTGACCTGCTTTTGTCAGCCTGCTTATCATCAGTTCAAAAGAGGTAACAGCCTGAGCAGTGATTGAAAATGCTGCAAGGAAAATCTCAAGTGAATTACAAGAAGGCAACCTGATAAATTATGCACGGGCAAATGTTGATCACACTTTCTGTCATATACTCTGGAACTCTGAAACATGCACTTACAGGTGAGCAAAGTGTCATTCAAATTTAAATACCTGCCACTCAACTATGGTGAAGAGATTAAAAATGAGTCTCAGGCCTCCTCTGAGTAAACTGTGGTGATGTTTGTCACAAGTGGGAGTTTAATGCAAGCCAGCTGCAGGAAACGACCTCAAAATAGATCAATTTTATGAAGCATGTGATGCAGCTGGGGGTCTTTTTTTGGAAATTCATCGTGAGAAAATGAGCCAAAGAAAAACTACAACCTGAAGTGATGCTTATCTGTAACTTTAATAAATACTAGAGGAGACACAATCAAGTCAGATATGAACCTTGCTGCCATTTTCATCCATAACTGATAATTAGCTTGCAATTGCTTGAATCGGTCCCTTCAGTTTATCTATTGGGCATTACATAACTACTCGCATGGACGCAAAGGACTGGCACAGTCAGAGAGAGAAAGGACATTTTATAATGAACCAAACTTGGAACAGTCAGCAGAACTCTGTGCTGAGGTAAAGCTACAGGAGATTGAAGTTAGATTTTTCTGCGTGAGCCATCAGATTCATTCAGGTATCACGTTGTCAATAAAAGTCAGTTTTGGTAATACAATGATAAGCCCGACTGTGTTCCACATTGCATGCTTTTTCTTTTAACTTTATGTCTTACATCTGCCCTTACAAAGTTTGAACTGTTTCCCTCAGTACGGATAAAACTGGTACATAGCATTTCTTCACCTTAAGCTCTGACCCTTGCAGTCTGTAGTGTGAAATGAGCTGTCATCTGTCTGTGGACTTCTGATGGCTCAAGCTTGTTTATACTGTGCAAGACCATGATGTGTGTGAAGTACCTGCACAGAGGACAGTGGTTCAGAATCCATAGAAAAGCATGCTGGTTTGCATCCTGCAAAATCTGATCGGCTGTAGTAGAATGTTGTGGTATTTTTAGTGTACTGCATTTGATATACTATATATTGGTGCATGCGTAATTGTATGGAACTATAGATGTTGGAATGCATCCCAGAACACTAAAACCACTTACACCCTAAGTGATTATCTCGTTGCAATGACTCCTGTCAGTAGATGGGATATATTAAGAACTAAGTGAACATTACGTTTTTAAGGCAGGAAGAATGGGCAGTATAAGGACCTGAAACTCACGGCTAGTTGACTGGATTGAAGTGAATTAAAATGCCTGGTGCTGGGAGGTGTTTCTGATATGGAGTGGTCACCATAAGTCATCCATAGAAGGACAAACCGTGAACCATTGACAGGGTTATGGAGAGCTAGGACTTACTGATGGATGTGGCATCCAGGTGTCCATGCTGACCACCACTGAAAGCTCCTACGATGAGCATTAGACTTGGACCGTCGAGCATTGAAAGAAGGTGGCCAGGTTCGATGAATCGTGTTGTCTTTTACATGATGTGAATAGCCAGGTGTGTGTGTGTGGCGTTTTCCTGGAGAAGACATGGCAGCAGGATGAACTATGGAAAGAAGATGAACCAGTGAAGCCAGTGTGATGTTCTGGACAATGTTCCAGAAGAAAAACTTTGGTCTTTCATTCATGTGGCTGTTACTTTGACCGTGTACACCTCCTCAAAGCAGTGGAATTTCCTGATGTTCTCTTTCAGCCACACTGCAAACACTGTTCAAGAATGGTGACAGGAACATGAGTTTCAGATGCTGACTTGGAGTCCAAAGTCTCCATATCTCAGTCCAATTGAGGATAGTCTCATAGAACAAGTCTGAACCATAGGTCTGCTGCTATCGTCTGGGTACCTGATACCACCGGACACCTTCAGAGGTCTGTGGAGTGCAGAAATTGATAGATAAGGGAGGAGGATTTTAACCATATTATCCAAGGGGTTTTGATGTTGTGGCTGAACTATAGGAAGGAAAACCTCTTTACTGAAAATAAAGGGAAGAAAGCTCAAAAAGAGCAACAGAGAAGGGATCCCTTTTCCAGGATGGATAGAAAAGCTAAATTGTGATGCAGACAATGTAGGAAAATGCTATTTTAAAAAAAGTAAGCTATGGGAAAACTGGATGACAATACAGCCATGCTTCAGGATTGACTCTGTTTCCTGTTATATTATTATTTAGTTGTCATCTGTGCTGGTGTCCCTTCGGTGTTTGGTCAGCATTTCTCCAGCTGTCAGGCATCAGAGGGATACATAATTTGCAGCCACCTTATCTCTCAAATTACAGATTAAAATGAAGGATTTCCTGTAAAGAAGCAGTTAGAATGAGCAGCGGAACTTGAAATTATTGTTTTTGTATTTTGTCGTACCAAAATATCACACCTTCGAGTTTAATGCAGTAATTATGCAGTTCACTCAGTCAGCTGATTCAGTTGCAGTTCGGATGGAAAATGGAAAAAAAAACTGTTGACTCTGAGGCGGACCTCCTGTGGTACTTGTAACTGCTTTAAGTAGCTGATGCCAGAAGATGAGACAAAAGCTTTGTTTGCAGAAGATTAGTATTACCCTCATGTGAATTAGAAATGACTCCTCTACCTCTGTGTTTCCCATTCAGATTGATAAGTGAAGCCTGTGTTTATTTGACTTTATTTGCATTATGATGTTACAATGTCGTTTGGAGCATTTTGGGTGCAAATTCAGGTGTCCCAGGATGCTGCACAGCTTGGAGATGCATTCACAAGAAAAATAAATCCTTCAAAACTGTGAAAATATCACAGGAGTTCTGTGTTTGTAGTTGTATTTCTACTTCACAAACTGTTTTCAGAGCAGATTCATGCAGCATGAAGTTCGCAGGCAGCCTCTGCAATTATTACAGATTAATAAAGGTCCTCGAGTAAAACTAGTCCAGTGTGAATTGAGCTAAATATGCTGAAACAAGCATTACTTATTAGGTGATTTCACTTAATGAAATACCCTACAGATGAGACTTAACAAGCTCGAGTTCACCTGTAAATCAGAGGCACTTTATTAAACCCAGCAGGGAAACAGTTGCTCAAGATTGTGGATAATGGTTCTTTGTGGTTTTGTTCCAAACCATATACCACATGTTCAGTATCATCCCTGGAGTCATGTGCTCTACTGCTGTGTCTTTACTCGAGATCATTTATCCAACTGTATTTATGAGTTCATAAAAAAAAAGCTCTTTAGAAGCAAATAAATCTCAGAGTATTGTTTAGCTCCAGAGTAAGACTCTTACATTATTAAAAACAAAGCTGTTGGATATTTTTCTATCATTAACGTATCTGCTGGGGTTTTCTTTTTCTATACCTGCTCTCTGTTGTGAACTTTAACATACTCTGTCTGTGTTTTCTGTTTCTAGAGAGCCCGCTGACGTTTGCAGCTCACCTGGACAACGTGTCAGAGATGATCAAGGTGCTGAGGAACGGAGGAGCTCATTTGGACTTCCGGGCCAAAGACGGCATGACGGCCCTCCACAAAGCTGCAAGGTCCAAGAACCACATCATACTCTTGGTAAAGAAACTGGACAAACCTGCACTTTTTCATTTTTTCACATCTGCTGACCTGTGCACTGCAGGATGTCTTGGTGCTGGCATGCTTCCTGCAACATAATCAGTTTTTAATGCATGCAGACCTGTCAGTTAACAGCATGATGACCTGATTAAGGGCTCTGACTCTTCCAGTAAGTAGAGACAAGTCCTTGTTTTTGTTTCTTCGGGGGTTTTGGCTGTCAGTCCTATCCAGAAAGCCAAGATGAGCAAATTTGTTTTATCTTTAAAATCTAACAATGCACTTTCATGAAGAGAGGATTTTGTGATTGTTTTTTTTTTCTAATCTTCTGTGTCTAATTTGATATTTTAATTAGTTGTACTTTGTGTTTTGTGACAGACTAAAGCTCTTTATAGTGTGTAGAAATGAAGTTTATTATAATGGTAAGAATAATGGTGAGGACTGCTATTGTTGTAGGTCTTATATTTAAAAGAGACTTTTTAACAAAACTTACAAGGTTGAATTTGAATTGGCTCTGGAGTAGCTTTACTTTATGATGACCTAAAGCAGACAAGTGCACTCAAAAACGTTCATGCATTGGTCGATTTTGTTTAAGACCAATGTAAAGAAAACATTCTAAAAATCCACACTTTGTCTATTTGAGTCTGTAGGTTTCAATTGTTTTCTCAAAAGGAGCTTCTCTCCTTTTACTCCCACACATTTCAAACTCTCCAGTCTTAGTCATTGCTTGATTTATAGAACATTTTGATTCAAAATGCATGTCAAAAACAGATTTTTTTTTTTTTTTTTTGCTGGCTGTTGACAGTATTTTCTGATTCATGGAATAATTACAAAGTGTCAATCACAGCCTCTTATGTGTCAACAAAATGACATAAAATTTCTGAAGTTGACTTTATTCAATGTCCAGATTTCGGTTGTTAAAAACCCCCAATGCTAATTAACACATTTTTAGGTATTTATTGTCTCATCTGCCAACTTAAAATTTGTTTTAGCTTTTAAATGATGAATGAATGATGAATAGGCCATTTTATAATCTTATTTTCTAATCTTCTATTCCACTTTCTCCCGCTTTGATATTTTATTTAGTTGTACTTTGTGTTTTGTGGCAGATGAAAGCCCTTTATAATGTGTACAAATGAAGTTTATTATGATGTTGTTAATGGAGACTGACAAGCTTGAATCTGAGTAGCTGCAAATGTCTTCATGATCTAAGGCAGACAACCGCTGTACACGCAAAACTTGCAAGCACTTGTTGATTTAGAAATGTTGTGATATTTAATTTTAGATTAACTTGATAAATAGAACATCTATCCATCCATCCATTATCTACACACCACTTAATCCTCATTAGGGTCATAAGGTTGCTGGAGCCCATCCCAACTGACTCGGGCGAAGGCAGGGGACACCCTGGACAGGCCACCAGTCTATAGCAGGGCTACACAGAGAGACAATCACACTCACATTCACACTTACGAACTATTTAGAATAGCCAATTAACCTCAGCATATTTTTGGACTGTGGGAGGAAGCCGGAGTACCCGCAGAAAACCCACACATGCACAGGGAGAACATGCAAACTCCATGCAGAAAGATCCCAGGCCCAGACCAGGACATGAACCGGTGATCTTCTAGCTGCAAGGCAACAGCGCTAACCACTGATCACTGTGCAGCCCCATTAATAGCACATTTTAAAGTAAAAATGATCAGAAAGCATGATTTTTTTTCAGGTTGTTGACAATATTTGCTGATTAGTAGAGTGATAAAAAGTGACAACCTTTGAATTAGAAAAATTGCAGCTGACTTAATTCATAAATGTAATTAATGAATGTAAATTAGCACATTTTGAAGTATATAACATTTCATTTTCATCTCTAAACATCAACAAGCCTGTAATAAGCAACACAAGCAAAATCAGTCTCTAAATGTAAGTGATAAAATGGGGAAGTTTCACTGTCATACCTGTTAGCTAAAAATGTTGCACATTTCAGCTGTAGTGTCTGACACCTCCCTTCTCTACCTGTTTTTGACTCCCCCACCTCACCCCACCATCCCCCCGTCAGACGCTGCTGGAGCTCGGAGCGTCTCCAGACTACAAGGACAGTCGTGGTCTGACTCCTCTGTATCACAGCGTGGTGGTGGGAGGAGACCCGGGCTGCTGCGAGCTGCTGCTGAACCAACATGCCTCTGTCTGCTGCCAGGATGAAAACGGCTGGCATGAAGTTCACCAGGTACACACACACACACACACACACACACACACACACACACACACACACACACACACACACACACACACACACATATCTACTTTCACCAGGTACACACACAGACACACAAAAGCACAGAGAGCTTATATCGTGAAGGCACACACAGCCTTCCCCTGACTGTGGGCGACCGTCTTGGCAGCCGTTCAAGTAGATAAAGCCGTTTAAAGAGAGCCACCCTGCAGCAGTGACAAACTGTGAGCGTCCCCGTGCAGCGCCGTGTGCGTGTGCGCGCACAAGTGTGTGTTCAAGCCATCAGCTTTATCAGATTGCTTATATCTCTTTCCCTGTCGAGTTGCAAAAAAGTCTGCCTCCCCCATCTGTCCCATTTCAGACGCGATAACAATCAGCTGTCAGCGAACTGTAGAATAGCTGCTGCTGGTTCACAGTTCAAGGTTGTTTATTCATTCATAAAATCCTGGAACATTCAGTGGTTGAACATTATTTTCCTATATAATAAAACGCACTATAAAAGAATCATTTGAAGTTCTTTGAATAATTAATAACCTCTTGTGCTGCCTTGGCCCCATTCTCTAGTGACAGAGTGAGTCATCTACTTAGGGCTGTAGTGAACCAAAAAAAAAATCCTGGTCTTCTGAAATTGTACCCACTCAACTAACTGATTGGCCGCAAGAAAAAATAGTCTGCAGGCTGCTCGGGTGCTTTAAAAAGTAGTCATCCACATACCTAAATAAGGGGCCTTACACACATCTAGTGTTATAAAGCCTTATATCACTGTCCACAAAAACTCACAAGTTTAAAGCAAAGAAAGACAAAAATGTAAAGAATGCAAAGAAATTACAACAAACATTTGAGTTTTTGTAGATATTAATGTAAGACTTTATAGTATTCAATTAAACACTTATAGCATACAGTTACATTTTTTTTGCAGGGTGAGGTCGAGAATCTTTTGAAGTACCCTCGTATCTGTAGATCAACAAAATGTGCCACCTGCTAACCTTATTAGCTAAAATGAATTCTAAATCAACATAAAAAGATAGTGTAACTCTTCCAGTCTGATATATTGAAGGCCGCACATCATACAGATGTCTTTTAACATTCGTTCTTCTCCTCAGTCAGTGGACACCATGAAAACTATGAAAATAAAGAACATAGAGCATTTTGATATACAGTGATTTCACAAAAAGATTCTCTAATTAGACAGATTCCAAAAGGAAGTCTTTCAAGCTAGTTTTCTGTTATTAGACGGGTGCACATATCTAGCTTGCAACAAAAATGTATTAAAGCCATCCATACGAAACACTTTGACAAATACTGCCAACAATCATGAAACAAATGAAACTTAAAGCTGCTGTCCGGATTTTCCGTTTGTTTTCAATCTATGTATCATTTTTTTAACAAAGCTTAAATGTGTTAGTCTAGTTCGATACTATAATATAAAGTTAGTATAACGCGATATGAAAATTTATTCCTGAGCTCCGCCTTCCTCTCATAGACCCCCATGTTATTCCAAAAAGCGCCGGTTGCTGCCGACCAATCAAGTTCGAGCTTCAGCTTTGTCATGCTGTCAATCAACGGTTACGCGCACAGCAAGCGAGCCCATGCAGAGGTGGGCGAGCTACGCACTACGCAACCGCGCGCACATTTGTTTTGCTTGTGGAGGAGACAGCATCAGGGCTCAGCAACTTCCAGAAAAGTTACCAATCCCACGGCTTGTCAGGCCAAGAGACTGCAGGACGTTTTTTGGCTCGGGGTGCTCGCGTCGCTCCCCGACCACGGCCTCCATAGCCCGCCTGACGGCTTCGTTTAGATGCCCGACCTCTGGAGGAAGATGTTGGGGCGTCTGGGACATACTCTTCGTCAGAGGAGTCATGCAATTCTGAACTCTAGATAGAAATAAATAAACAATGTAACACATATACATGCGTAAATGCACTAAGTCTGATAAACAACGTCATCGAGAGGGATACACGAGTGTATCACATATTGAAACTTTACTAGTTCGTCCTAGCAGATTCATGTTATTTTGGTATTAGGACAAGTTAGACTCAATACAGCATTCTAACGTAATTCCTTTATTATTTACTAAATGTACTAAATGCAGAAGAGGGGGAAACAGCAAAACAGGCAAGATGCTGCAGCACTCCGGGCACTTCTCTCATGTACAGCGCGCGTGCACAAATAAAGGGGCGAAATCAGAGGGAGGGAGGGTGGGACCAACAGTGTTCTGGGAGACGCTGCGATTCAAACTCCGGACAGCAGCTTTAAAGGTCATAATTTCTGTGTGCGCCTCACATCATGCTGAATAGTTATAGTTTAAGGCCATATCATTTCCTCTCTAGCAATGCTGACGTATCTCTCTACAGCCATATTGCATGACCCACAATCCCACAGGTGAGACCCTTAACTAACCTGTAGTCATTTGACTTGTTTCAGTGCCCGTCAAATGAACATTGTACAGAATTACAGAATTTCATTTTAAATCAGTCACTTTTGAGATTTGTAGCTTCAAGTTTTTCATTTTTTTCTGTCGTCATTTCATAAATATTTGAATTCATATGGGCATTAAAATGAATTAGAAGCACAATAAATATAATGTTAAGAAAGGTAACTTTGAAAATGTACAACTTTAAAATTGATGTTTGGCTTTTGGACAGTTAGAGGTAGCATTTGCAGCATTTTAACTTGTTGTTTTTTTAAATACTTACAGGGTTAAAGCAGACTCAGCGTAGCCCAGCATGCGTCTGTATATGTTTATATGATTTATGATAATGCAACTATATTAACTTGTGACTCCAGCACAAAAACTATTGAGGAATAGAACACAGACCAGTTAGCCGCTGGTTTAAAATGATCTGCCATGCTGGTTGCTGAGCTTTGATATACAACCTGTTTTACACTCAACTTTCTGGCCATCAGTTTGAACAAAATGCATCCACATCAGTGGTTTCTTTGACACAGTTACAGTCAGTTTAAAGCCAACTCTGAGTAAAAGCTCAGTAAATGTCAACTAAATCAGACGCAGCAGTCTACATACGCTTGGGCCAGTTCAAAGTTGTGAAAACACGGGGATGTTCACAGGTAGTCTGTTCCTTCAACTGCCAAAAATAACGAACTAATCCTGGAATGGTGTTGCTAAAGGGCTGTTTTCCTTATTAAGCATCCCTGGTAATAGTCCGACCAAAGAGAATTTGGTCCTATAAGAGCAAATCAACCAACCAGTTGATCAGTCGACTGGGACACTGAAGCACTACATTCACTAATTGATCAGTTGTGTCTTGTCCGGCATCATGCCAGGATATTTTGTGTGTAGAAAGTAAAATAGTTCTATTACTGTGCAGTCTAATTACCATCTGTTGCTCCAGGCAGCCACCCAGCGCTAATGATGAAACGAGCTTTACTTACTTCCCCATCATATCCAGATTTCTGAATTTCAGCAACAAAGTTATTTGATTTTGGTTGGTGCTGAGGCAATTGGTCCATAAAGAGACAGTATTTATTGGATAATATTTTAATCAGCTGAAGTCAAAGGTGCTGGAATTCTAATGCAGGCCTGACAGTTTCCACATGATGCTGCTGCAACATCAGCGTTTAATGCATGCGGACCTGTCCATTATCTGCACAATGAGCTGATTAAAGGATGACTGTTCCAGTAAAGTGAAGGCTAAAGATGAGCAGAGACAACTTCTGCTGTCACTCCCTCCTGAGAAGCCAACATGATAAAGGGATGACACCTCTGACTCCCCTTGCGGAGGAGCACAGACAAGCAAAAATCTCACTTTTTTGCTTTGCAGTCTATCATCATTTTCAAACTTTTATCAGCTTTAACCCCATGGAATCCACTCCCCTTCCTTTGTTTCAGTTTGCCCACACACGTTATGCCAATAATTATGAGGAAATTTGGTATCATAGGATTCAGGAAGTCTTCATCTTTGTAAAAAATACCATCAGCTTTCTTTTATTTCTTATATTTACTAAACATACAAGCAGTCCAAGTCGTGATGATCACTGTAAGTCAGGCCTTGCAACATTTAGATGGCAAAAGCTACAGAATGACAAATGGTAGGTGAACTATTTATACTGAAAGATATCTTAAGTTTTTACTGACTTTAAACACCCACTGCTCTGTTTTCTGACATGTTAACGAGAAAATTTAGGTGGTTTTCTTTCCGGTAAGACGTCATTCATACATATAGTCATAGTGGTTCCAAAGCTGCAGTCATTTCAAATAGTGTTTTGTTTTGTTTTTTTTCTCCAGAATAGAAAGGGAGTGGAAGAGGTCCATCTTTTATTCAGTTGAGCTTCCACTGCAAGATTAATTTCAAGTACACCAAAACATAATCAAATAGTAGTAATCAGACATGACTGAAGTTTTATGTAGGAAACAGGACAATGGTTTATGTTTGCCTGTATGCCTATATTTATGGAGACATACAGGCTAAGATAGCAATCCTCAATTGTGTTATTTTCTATGTGCTCATAGAACGTCATTTATCTCAGCTTGAAGTTTATGTCGATGTTGGAGAGTGAAAGGCCACTCTTGAACAAAACCATCACAAGAATCGAGAAAATTACTGTGGTTGTCTTCACAGAGTTTAACAAGTCAGACTCAGTATTGAAAACCGCCCAGCAGTTAGTCAGTAGCTACCCAGCAGTTGGTGCTTTTTTTCTCTTCTGAAAATAGCCCAGAAAGAGGTTTCATGGGGGGTTCCTGCAGTCAGAACAAGTGCAACAAGTTCAGGCTTCCCTGAAGTGGCCCACTAGTCCCTGCAGTTTTTCTTCAAGTATAAATTGGTTTCTACCAAAGCAGTGTTGTTTCTAAAGTCATGACACTAACATGAGTAAACACGCCAAACGTACTTGCTCCACCTTCTTAAATGAGAAGATTAGCTATTGTCAATTAAACTAGAGTCTGAGATTTTTCTGACAGTCTGAAGGCTAATCTATGAATCAGTTCTGTTAACAATTGACAAATTAACTGGTAATAAAGATAATTTATTCCATCCTTATTTGTAACTTCTTCAAGCACCAGTAAGTCAGTTCTATGATCTATGAGCTCACTCCAAAACCACTTGCATATATTTATACGTTCACCAGCAGAACTTCTCATGAACCAATCATCATCTCTTCGCTTTCAATCCCAGCTCCCAATATTCTGCCAGCGAGCTGACCTCAGTCAAATTATAACTTCATCATCAGTGACAGTGAATTGTATTTAGGCTGTGACTTCCCCAGATTAACTACTTGACATCTTTCATATTTGTCCTAATAATTTGCAGTGTGAAAATAAACTGTACAATTTTATTCAGTTCGGCTACAGAGTTTACTAAGATGTATTAGTCAAAACATGCAAAACCAAGTGAAGAAATGTGCCAGAGACATTAATGCTCCTGATCCGTAATTTGAGGCTTTATTGTGTAAGTGAAAAACGAAAATTATAACAGTGTTCTAACACCATGGTCACAATTAACCCCTATACATCACAACTCCTTCTTTTTACTGAAATAGACCAAAGACTTGAAAGTGCCTCGTTGGTTGGAACAATGAGAATAGTGTGTACTAGATGGTGTGTGCCCTTATAGATGACAGAAAAGAAGTGAAGCTATTGTTTTGCTGTGCATTTTATTACAAAGGAACCGCTGCTGCTATTGTTGGTGTCTCAAAAAATGTTTTTCAATCATGAAGCTTTATGCTTTCAAACAATGGTTCAAAATGCAGCATTTCAAATACAGAGTAGAGCTGAACAATTACTCAAAAATATAAGTGAAATATGTAAAATGTGTCATTGCCTAACATTTTAATCACATTTAAATTAAGCATAGAGACGGCCTTCGAGTCCTGTTCTCGGAAACATATGGAAACATATGATTAAGACTACAGTATTATTTGGATAGGAAATGTAGAAATTACCATTACCACTGAACTCCTCACTCATAGTGCACCTTTTGTTTTACGTATTGTTTCGCCCTAATACAGAGACAGAATTGTCATTCAGCTGTGTTTGGAAATGAAAGTGAGATTTTCTCTGCTCTTCATCCCCTGACAAGATCAAGTCAGATTACTACTACAGTATTTCTAAATAATAATCACATATTAATTTAAAACAACAAACACTGATCCAAGGTGCTTTCAATTAGAGAATTAACATAGCATCACAACTTTGTGTAATTTAATAAAACCTGCCAGCTGTGTGAGAGATATGTTTTTTTTTAAATTGCCCAAATTACACCTTTTATCAGGCAGAAACTGTAAAACTGAAAAAAAAACTGTCTGACTTATTTTGAGCTTTCCAATCATCCATGAAAGTACCATATGTAACGATTCTGTCAGCAAATTGAACCAAATCCAAGCTCCAAATCATGACATTTCATCAGATTGACTTTATTCTTCATATGTCATTTAGAAATTCATCCTACAGATCCTGTAAAACACAAAACATTCTGCACTTGGCATTGCAGTCATTAGACCATTATCTAGAAGTAAGAGTTAGATGACAAAAATTCAGGGACTTTATGTCATTCAGCACAGAGCAGGTAGAAGAAGTATGGAAACAGATTAAAAGTATAAGTAATAAAAAATGTACTACGATGTAAAAACACTATTTCCATCATTGTTAACGTGTGTGGGCGCTTGAATAATGTTATACATGCTGATTCCATTTTCTTTTTCATCCTAATAAAATCATCAAAGCAATTCAACTTTGTTTCTTTTTCTCTTTTTCACAATTTATGACACTATAACTTTTGTTATGCTACACAAAAGACATAGACAAGAGTTCTCTATGTCTCGCCCTTGTTACTGCTTCAAATGAGGCACAGAAATTTATATTGCAGTAAAAGTGAGCTACCAATAATTAAAAACATGACAAAGCCCAAAACGAGTCCAGAAATGACTTGGGGTTTAGAGGGTTAAGAGTGCTTTATTATAATTTGACTGTAGGTTTTAGCATTATGTTTTTGAAAAAAACTCCCATTAAAACACACATGAGAGACTCAAATCAGTCATACACATTATAGCATTCTTCCTGGAGAACCATATTTACCTTAATTCCATCTAGATTTGAGCTGTTGTTGTGTCAAGGACTTAATTAATGACCTGAAAGAAACGACTTAATACCACAGCAACTTTGAAGTAGCAGAAATTTCACTCGATAAGAACTTAAAATTTAAATTTCAACACAAATCAAACATACTTGGCTAGGGAAAAACTTTATTTTGTAGCACACTGCTCACTTGACAATGAAATACTTTCCCCTGTTACCTGCTTTGGTCGATAAGTAGCCGTTGTCCCTTCTTCTCAACCCCCCAATTGTCTGAAATAAGCTGCAGTGTAAATAGGCCATTTCAAAATAATCCCCCCATCCCTCCTTGGACCAAACAGATAACTGGCATCTTTCACCATAACTCCCAACGCTAATGCCATTTACACAGAAACCTGGATCATAAAGGCATCATAAAGGCAGTAACATTCTGCCCAACATTTGTTTTTAACTCCTGGCGGATTCGACTGTGCATTTCTGCATGATATTGCTTTCTGATTCGCTATCGGATTTCTTTAAGCTTCCCTCATCTTCCATCCTATCCTCCCATCATTTGATGATGACTGGGTTCAAACTGAGGCTACAGATGCTCCTCAGCTACTTTGCAGCACACTGACATCTAGTGATAATGGCATCTTACTGCAGCTGCTCTCTCAAAGTTTCAGAGGCTTTTTTTTGACAGATGCTACATATGTGTGTGTGTGTGTTTGTGTGTGCAGGCTTGCCGTCATGGCCACGTGCAGCATCTGGAACATCTGCTGTTCTACGGAGCAGACATGAGTGCCCAGAATGCCTCGGGAAACACCGCGCTGCACATCTGTGCCCTGTACAACCAGGTGAGCCGTGGGGGTGTGTGTTTCTGAGCTGCATCAGCACAGGTGTGTGTTCATGTGTGTGTAATGGAGCACTACTGGAATGACCTGCTACTATTTTAAGATTAAAGCCAGCTCTATCAAATCTGACTGAAGTAGTGGGAGAAATGTGGAACATAGCTGGCTGTGTGTTTGCCATTAAGGGGAGCGTAATCACAGACATGCTTCAAACTGATCTCTGATGTGCATTTAACCAAACTAATAAAAGTTAAAATGCAAAAAGAAAAACACACAACACTGGGTGAAGCAGAATTCTGAAGAAATGCAACTGAAAGACGTGTGCATCAGGAAGGAACTAACATCTAAGGTGATATAAATTATTTCACTTTCTATAAACCATTCATAAACTGGAGTCCTACTACAAGTAATGTAAATTTCTCCATACAACTGGGGCCTTTTAGCTTTAAGATTTATCCTGTTTTCAGCTTCAATTCACATTTGTCTTGTTTTCTGATTTAATTTTCTTTGCATATTTATATGCATACACACATACATTATGACAACTGCTATTTCATATATTTATTGTTATTTTCCGGCATCTGTTTGATCAATGTTATCAGCATATTTTCTGTACCGATTCGAGATCTTGGTTCATTAAGCATTATATTGAGTCAGACTTGCATCTCATGCAATTATTTTATTTATTAAAGCCACACTGATGCAGGACGATGAAACATTTTCAAGACTATGCTGGTACAAATCAAAAAACGTATTTTATTTAAATTTGGCTGCCATCCCCGTCAAGGTGGTCTCTTTGTGCAGTGGTACTCAGCTCTCAGTGCTCCTGTAACACTTGTATCATGTGATTGTCACTGACAGTCCCCACTGTATGTAAACATGCCAAGCACCATCTGCAGTGGGGGCAGAGTACTTTGTGAAAATGGCAAGCCTTAAACTTGAACTTAAGTTTGGGGAACACAAGGAAGTTGCATGAAGACGAATTTAATAAGCAGGATGCATGGAGAGTCACGATTGTGTTGTTGTGGCTAAACAACTAGTGCGAAATCAATGTGAGTGGGTACGCAGCGAGTTGCTGCAGTCCACTGCCGATGTGAATGTTGAAGAAAACAATGAGCATCTCGCTGGTGCTGACCTGATGCTCCCTCTCTGGTTTTGGAGGCTCTTCGCTTGTGAAAACAACCTTTTCTGCATCAGTTTTTGTGCATTTTTAATTTCTGTTAGCTTTTTGGGATTAGTAGGACTTGATAAGTGTAAAAACTAAACAATGCTACTGAATAGGAGGTAGTTTAAGGGGATAAAAGTTCTCATATGGCTTGTAGCTTTTGGGTAACTTATTTTTGGTGCAGAAAACCCAAAATGTAAAGTCCCCATATGACTGTGCATAATCATGGGAGGTTAAGACTCTTTCTTCAGTAACACACCTGAGCCTGTTTGATTCCTTGTAGTCCCAATTTGTGCTTTTTCAGTTTATGCTGTTGATGTTTCTTTTTGTAAATAGAATTCCATGTTCCAGGGTTGATTTCTCAGTTTGTGACGTCTATCGAATTTAGAAGTAAAAGCAGACTCAAGAGGTAATTGTCTGCCACATTCAACATGAGGAAATGTGCTGTTTTGCTTGGGTTTACAATCCTTTACATTTTCTGTCGTGCTTCATCAGATAGAACTGATTCAACAGTCGTAAACCTTCTCTGCTCACCTTCACTGTGTTTGGTGACATTCACTTTGTTTCTGCTGCTGACTTCACCTCATTGAGTTCTGCTCTGTTTGCAAACAACCTGCAAGGTCTTTGTTCCTTTTTCTCAGGGGACAAATTATGTGCGAGTCTCCTTGCATGTTATTTATCATACGTTTCAAGATGAACTGCTGCAGCTTAGAGTATCCCAGGTGAATAAACATGCCACCAAGACACTGTCTATGTCTAATTGCAACAACATCTAACAACTATTTTCCATCTGTAGCATGAAAAGTAAACAACTTAAATGAGGTAAACTCTTGATGATAGATAAATTTATATTGCATAGTTCTTGGTAAAGACATGAGAACAAGATCTTTCATACATATTTAATTTGGTTTGAACATCATCAGTGACAGTAGCAACCATAAACAAAAGTTCCTTTTGACTGCTGATTCCATATAGCTTCAGTTTCTGCTTTTACAATTATTATTTCAATGCATATATCCATTATCATCTGCTTTTTCTGGTGTTTTGTAATGGTTTGATTCTTGAGGATAAGGCTGGGTATATTCTAAACCAATCAGCTACGATATTAAAACCATTTGCCTAATATTGTTAAAGTCCCCATCAGGCCACCAAAATTACTCTGACTCATTGTTGCATGGGCACTAGACTTCTGCCCCTGTGATGTCTTGGGAGTGCATCATTTGGGTTCTGCGGCTAGCAGGGTAGAGCCTCTTCTTCAGCTGCATCCCACAAGTGCTCAGTTGGACTGGGATCTGGGAGTATGAAGGCCGGCTCAAAGCCTTGGTTCTTCGGGGAATTTTTGCCGTTGGAGACCATTGACAGTAAGGGGTTGGTTTGATATGAAAGAATAGGTGATTTTCTACTGCAAGAACTTGGTGCAGGTGCAATGTGATGTAAACATTTACAAGAATGTTTCCATTGCAATGTGGGCTTGGACAGCTTTAGTTTTGGTGAGTAGATCAAGACAATGACCAAGAGTAGTTACTGGACTTAACTCTAGTTCTATGAGCACAGAGGAAATAGAGCAATGGAGGTTTGCTGGGGTAAGCCATATTGAATTGTGCATTGAAGATGATGATGTTTGAGAGGTAAAGACCGCCATGCAAGAAGAGACTGTTTTTCCATTGTAGGAACCTGTAGGATTTTGTAGGGTGGCACAAACCTTTTTATGTTTTCCAACTACAGGAGCTGTCATGGCAGAGCCTGTTGTAGGGGAGAAAGAAGTACCCCCTCGAGTTGATGAAGATTGGTTGAGCTCACAGAGGACAACAAGCTCCATTTTATCTGCCAGTATCCCTTTCAGTGTCCTTATTGAGTACCTCCTCTCTAACATTGCCACATTCAGCGTAAAATTCAAGATACAGGCAAACATAACAAACCTCCATTGTTCTTTGGCATGCTCATCAAATTGGAGTTATGTCTGATTCCTACTAATGGTCATTGCTATGGTGCAGTCAGAGTTAATTTTGTGATTGAAGCTGTTTGACTGTACACCACAATGGAAACAGTAAGACTAAAAGGGCAGATTAGGGGACTGTTTTTGTAGAAGTTTGGTGCTGCCTCACACTTGCCCAAAATTCCTGTGGTGGAAAGATGCCTAAGGGCAAGAAAGAGTGATGGTAGCTGTCTGCTCCAAGTTTAACCAATCAATGTTGTCCTCTTTAGGTTTAAACAATCAGTGTTGAGGTTCACCCAGCAGTGTTTCAGGATGATTCAGAAGTACCTGCCCTAAAAATGGCCCTGATAAAGACTCTACATGGACACTTCTTGCAGTAGGAACATGTTCATTGGTTAAGACACCACAAAATGGCTCACATGTTCCAGCAGCAGAGCATCATCTGTCGTTAAAGTAGGTAAACACCCAAGACTTCTCAGCAGATCATTGTATTGGAACAAGATGATCAATGTCCTTCACTTCACATTTAGCTTACTGTCAACAGGTACCATGGAAGGACCAAAACCAATTGTGAATTTCCACTTTGCTGTAGAGTTCCAGTGTTGATTAAAAACACATCAGTGAACCTCTCTGTTCCTTCACAACCACAAACACACACACACACTGTAGTTTATTTTTAGTTTCCCACAGTATCGAGCCCCACATACACTGGCCTGCTGCCCAAAAATGTGGATTATTCTGCTTCTGAAAATAGTTTCCAATAAAAACATTTTTTGGGAAAAGCAGCTGTTTTAGAAAATCATTTACCTTAAAAAAAAAAGCATTCATGATGCACTTTTAAAAACTTATATCCTCAATAGGGACCATTGGTACTGGGACTGAGTGGCACAGTCAAAATAGGAAATGATAAAAGTCTTGTCCTCTAACTGAATGTGGACAGAATAGATGAGCCATTTCAAAGATCACTTCAGTTAAACCTGACTTTCTACTCTCTTACTAAAGGTCAACCATAGCCTCTGACACTTGTTTGTACAGCCAGTCATCTGAGACCAGTTTACACATTGCCCTTGGAGCACGGCCCGCTAAGCAGCTTCGAATGAAAAGCAGCCAATTGGTGTATTCAAATCAAAGCACGCTTTTAGTTTCACTTAGAAAATCCATCCCTGTTTCTGTAGCAAAGAAAACATGGGCTTTTGACATTTACAAAGTGGCTGATACACTACAAAATTGATTTCTTAAGGAAAAGGTTACCACTGTTGTGTATATTTCTTTTCGTGAACAGCGTCTTTGTCTCTCTGGACTTTTGGACTCCCTGGCCTGTCTGTGATTTTTAAAAAAAACTGTAGTTTCATTGCCATTTTTACTGTCCTTTTTAAACAATGTTGACTTAAACTGAGAGGAAATGGTACATTTTGTGAGGGACTGTTTTCAGCTATGAATTAATACAGCTTTGTCTGTTGCCCAGCTTTCAAATGTGTATTCGGATCTAAAATTCAGAAGGTGTAGTCAGGGTGAGAAGGGTGTCCAGTTTGGGAACCTTAGAGTCACCTAAGTAGTAGTTAGTAGTAGCTACCTTTATCAGATTGTGACCTTCAGTGCAAACTAAACCATTTTGCTGTGGAGTGGGAAGCAGCCGTCCATCCATCCATCCATTTTCTTCCACTTATCCGGGGCCGGTTCGCGGAGGCAGCAGGCGAAACAGGTCGTTCCAGACGTCCCTCCCACCAGCGAGTTCTGAGTCTACCCTGGGGTCTCCTCCCAGACAGACGTGCTAGGAAAACCTCCAAAGGAAGTCTCCCTGGAGACATCCGAATTAGATGGCCAAACCACCTCAACTGGCTCCTTTCGATGCGAAGGAGCAGCGGCTCTACTCCTCATCGAAGTAGATGTTGAGAGTCCGTGTTGAGAGTCAGTACTTCCAAGTCTGAGGCCATGGTTCTCTAGAGGAAATACATGGATTGCACCTTCTTGGGGGCAACCCGAGCAAAGGAGTTGAAGTATCTTGATTGGTTGTTCACAAGTGATAGAAAAATGGAGCATGAGATGGACGGGTATTTTGAGGAACCGTCAGCAGTATTGCAGGCATTGTACCTGACCAATGTGCTGACGAGAGAGCTGAGCCAGAAGGCAAAACTCTAGATTGACCAGTTGGTCTTTGTTCCAACCCTGTCTGAGCTTCGGGTCGTGACCAGAAGAATAAGATGCAAGCAGCGCAAATCAGCTCAGACTTAGAGATAGTATAAGTAACTCAGACATATGAGTAGAGTCACTGCTCTTTTGTGCCAAAAGCAGTCAGCTGAAGTGGTTTGCGAATTTGAGTAGGATGCCTCCAAAGTGCCCATCGTGGAGGTTTTCTGGACAACTGTATGGAGATACTAGTTAGAGCCAGAATTTGTTGGAGAGACTGCATACCTCATTTGACCTGGGATAGCCCAGAAGGAGCCAAAAAAGCCTGTTTTGGGGAGAGGGTTTCTAGAATATCCTGCTTAACCTGCTGCCACAGAGACTCGACTCTGAATAAGCAGAAAAAAATTAATGGATGGCTAAATGGTCATATACACAAGTTTAGAAATTGGATTATTTGATAAACAGACTACAAATAGGGTGGATTTTTTTTTTTAGCTGAAGTTAAGGAGCAAGACTAAACCTCAAACACTCCTTTTCCTGTCTGTCCTTCACACAATGCATATTGACTTCTCTTGCACAGAACAACAAACACTGCAAATTTCATTTCTGGTGCTGAATTACCAATTTCATATCCCATTAAATAACCTCTCTGAGTCTTGCCTTGCACATCATTCAATGTCACTATTACATTTCTCACTTGTTATCACTCCCGTCGAGACAAAATTACCCTCAGCTTATCTAAAGCAGATGTAACTCCAGCAACACCTTTTGTCAACCAGAATGGTACCACTCTCTTCTAGCACAACCAGCTGTTCCATTACTTCAGAAGATGGTTTCCTGCAGAACAGCTTACCACTTTCTTACAGTTCGTCCAAACCGTTCCTACCATCGTCCGCCGCTTATGAAATTCTCCAAGTAATTATCAGTCTGCTGCGAACCTTGGAATCGGTATCTTGTAGCTTCTTTAGCTGACTTAGGTGCAGAGACCAATATAACATCCACTAAATTCATCACTGTATTTAACCTCTACTGTATCTCCAAAGACGTCCTGGGTTTCTCACTGTAACAAAGTAAATTAGACACCCACCTAAGCCCTCACAAGCTACGAGTGCATCATGTACAAACAATAAATATCTAAATACTTCCACTTCCAGTGCTCTGTCCTTGACAGAGACTGCTCAAGTTGTTGCCTGATCCTCGTCCCTGTCAAACTTTAGACTGCTTTTATTTTTCCTTGGAATCTGGTATCTCCATTTTATGTTCCTGCAACACCTTCAGCATTGGAACAGATTCAGTGGCTTACAGGAGAAGTGGTCCAGACCCAGAATAAGGTGGTGGGTCATTGGTCTTAGCAAGCTAACTAACTTCATATTCACTCCATTGCTAAAGAGTGAATTGCTCAGTCTTCTCTCCATTCTTAGGGAGCTTTCTTTGGGAGTCTAGCTGATCCTGAACAAAGCCTTCCCTTATCCCGACTAAGCATCACACTTTATATCTCAATTCAGAAACATTCTTGTGCATCTCACTGACAAGCACGGTCCTTGAGCACTAATATTATTACTTAATTGCTAGTTTTGGTCTCTTCACTGCATGTTGGTAAGAAGAATATAGAATATGGTCTGGCCTTACCCCTTCAAATCTAAAAATTACTAAAGCCTTGTCACGTGGCTCTACATGGGCCCATGGAGTTTAGATAGTAAACGCTCTCTAGGACATGAAATCACAAAAGTTTGATGTAGAGAAATAAGGTATTTGTAGGCGATAATTAAAGCCTAGAATATTGCAGTCTCATCTCTCAAAGCTGGCGTGTTGGAGCAATAAAGATGATGATAACGATGGCAGCATCTGTGAAGAAGAGGGGGTTGATGTAACCTGTTATTGATTGTACTGTATGTCATAAATATGCATGAATTCTCACTCCTGTTTGATAGATGGAGTACTCTGAACGGATTCCAGTGTAGAATGCTGCATAAAAAAAGCACGAAAAACCTCAAAACTTCTGGCAGGAGAAAGCGAGAATTTCACTGTCATCTTCTCCATCAGTGATCTCCGCTCACTAACACAACCTGAAATGCACAAGAAAAATCCATTTGGAGATGAAGTTTCCATGGCGTCCAAGCTGCAGCGGCTGGGATTAGCTTCAGCTTCGTGAACGCTGGAGATTTGACCTTTCTCACAATGCGTCCCGCTGTCTCTCCGGTTCTTGCATTTGCTTTTGTGCCCAGCTTCTAATTATCCTCATTGCTCACATTTCCAGCTCCATTTTAAATGTAGCCTATATGGGAAAAACAAAACATGTCGTGGGATTGCTACACTCCAGATGGAGAGTAAAAATAACACACTGATGCATGTCTTAAAATGTCTAATCGCAGTGATACTTGTCATGCCGGCTACACTGTACAGATCACGGTGGTGTATCATTATCTGTGTGAGATAATTTTTCAACTCTCAATAGCTTATTGTGGATCTAAAAAAAGTATTTATATTCATGTGTGTGTGCACAGTGCATGCGTGGTTGAGCACTTTGTGGGCGATTTGTGCAGTAGATTCAAACCCCTCAGCACTCTATCTCCGTTCTTCTCTCTCTCTCTCTCTCTCTCTCTCTCTCTCTCTCTCTCTCTCTCTCTCTCTCTCTCTGTTTCTCTTTCTGTTTCTCTTTCTATCTCTCTCGCCCTCACTCCCTCTTTCTCTTTGAGTGCAGCAATAGATACACATTTAACAGCGAGAGAAGCTCCATTCCTCATATAGGTAGTAAATGTTCTGTTGTTTTATTCCTTCCATCCCTGTCTCAGTGATGGCATGCTTAGATATTCATCAACTCTGACCAGCTCCTGCACTGCTCTACTTTTGGAAAAAAAAATCTGCTAATTTCCTGGAAATTTCCTGAACAAAGTAGGAGCATGAAATGGTTCCAGTGTTGTCTTACGGAGTGTTTCAGCTTTATGTTTTTAATGATGTTTCTCTTTTTATTTCCTAGGATAATTGTGCCAGAGTGCTGCTTGTTCGCGGAGCTGACAAGGAAGTGAAGAACTACAACAGCCAGAGTCCATTTCAGGTACTGGAAAAAAAAAGAAGACGAAAAACACTCTTCTGTTGTTTGCATGTTCTCTAATTATAGAAAATAAATTTGTGCTTTCAGCATAACGAAAACATTTTTAGCAGCACATTTTCTTCATCTCATTTGTTACCATGGAAACAGTGCAAAATGAACAAGGTCAGCTACAACCAGGGATGTAAATATCTTTCTGGCCAATATTAGATTTGGTGTAATTAAGCTGTGTTTAGAAGCAAACTGAAAGTGAGCATGGGATGTCGATGGTGTCTGTTTAGTCATTCAGCTTCTTGTCCTTGAGTGAATGGCTATTTTTTTTTACATTACATATTTAAAACGGAGTGTTTCGTCTGTGAATGAGTTCAGATGCTTTGAGTTTGTCTTCAAGAAACCCAAGCAAGTCCAACTGCGTTTGTTTTAGTTCTAGGACTGCTGAGAATCTCCACAGATTTTGTGTTCTGCACCACACTAACTTTGAGGAACACTGAAAAGAAGTTCTAGCTGTCTGTTTGACGTTATCCAACTTGTTCTGCAAGATTTTCCTAGAAAAAGAATTTGGTGGCAGAGGACGTAATTTTTAAATTAACCCTCTGAACCCCAAGTAGCGTCAGGACTTTTTTTTCTGCTTTTATTACATTTTTCTCACTGTGGGCTTATTTTTTACTGCGATATAAAGTCCTGCACCCTAATAGAAGCGACACAACCATGACTTGATCTACAGAGGACTCAAAAGTATCTTCTGTGCAGAATAACGCAGATATAGTGCCATTAATTGTTGAAAGGTGAAAACAAAAGTAGAATTTGTGTAATTTCTTTTACAAAAAGACAAAATGAATTCAGATCTACATGTATAAATACTTCACTATTTGCATCTATTTACGATTTACAACTTGTAAAAGAGGGCTGCACAGTGGTGTAGTGGTTAGCACTTTCACCTTGCAGCGAGTTCATCCCTGGTTCGTGTCCCAGATTTCCTTGGATCTTTCTGCATGGAGTTTGCATGTTCTCCCTGTACATGCGTAGGTTTTCTCTGGGCACTCTGGCTTCCTCCCACAGTCCAAAAATATGCTGTGGTTAATTGGTTGCTCTAAATTGCCCGTAGGTGTGAATGTGAGTGTGATTGTGTGTCTGTATATGTAGCCCTGTGACAGACTGGCGACCTGTCCAGGGTGTCCCCTGCCTTCGCCCGAGTCAGCTGGGATAGGCTCCAGCACCCCCCATGACCCTAGTGAGGATAAAGCGGTGTATAGAGAATGGATGGATGGATGGAACTTGTAAAAGCGCAAAGTTTTTAACACTACTCTGCTCATCAACTTGTGAAAAATGTTTTACCGTGCAGAATGTATCTTCCAACAACTTGCACGTCTTTACACATTTTTTTTTAAAGCCGTGCTGCCTTTATTTTATTAATCTGATTTGTTTTATATTGCTCTGGTTATCAGCTGTCTGCTCTGTGTAAACACTGCCTGCAGTTCACCTGAGAACTCTTCATTTTTGTCATGTGACTGTTGTTAGAGTGGAGTCCGTCACATCTTCTCAATTGCATTGAGATGGCAGAACTTTTGTTTGTTTTTTAAAGGATCTGGTGCCCATGCTTTATTTTTTGAAAATTTTTGAAATTAATTATTTAGATAAAAAGTAATAAGCTATTTTTTTAATCATAACTTAATATGATTAGTACAAAGAAAATTGAAAACCCAACGATTCTTTTTGTTTTACAGTTTCTGGCTGATAAATGGTGTCATTCAGGTGATCTTTTTTTAAGAAAACATGCCTCAAAATGACAGCATTTATCAACCATAAACTGTAAGAATAGAAGGAATCAGCAGATTTGTTTAACTTTCTACAGTTTTCAAACTAGCCATATGTCACACATGAGTAGTTCAAAAGTCATCAGAAAATTGAAAATCGAATGATTCTTTTTGGGGGGTTTTTCAGTTTCTGACTGATAGATGGTGTCATTTTGGTGATTTTTAAATTTTTTTTTACGAAACAAGCCTCTGGAGACAGAGCACGAAAGTTGCAGTTTTTATGCAGCAGTGGCAATGTTTCATGCTGTAGTGCATAGATAAAAGAAATGCAAATGCATAAAACCTGATGCACAGTTACACATAAAGCAGTACAGCTTCAGTGTTTGTGTAATTAACTGGGCTGGTACTACATGTATCCTAGTGCATGTGGATCAATGCGTTTGTGTTTGTATGAGTGGAAGTGTGTACACATCCACATCCATCCCTGGAAAAAATACCCCAGAAGCTATAAGAGCTGCCTAGCTGGCATGTTTGACTCATAACCTACGCCTGAGTTACAAAAGAGCCTTATTCAGGCAGGCGTTTATGAAAGGCAGTCCCACGGGGTCCTCGACTGTCCTCCACAGCCACTCCAGTGGAGCGCTTCATTAGCTAGAGCGCTTCATAAAGGCAGTGAGTCCGGGCCGAACGGAGATCACATCGGGGTGTTAGTCAGAGTTTGAGCTGCGGTGCTGGTTTGTAGCTGTGGCCTAGTTTTAGCTGTGCTCATGTTAACCTGCAGCTTTGTTTCCTTCTCTGTGATGCATCTCTTTTATTTGAACAGAGTGCAGCATTCAGGATCAATAATCTGCTCGGCTACATTATATACGTGGAAGCAGAAAACAATCATCTTTTGTTGCAGCAGAGTTAAAGGAAACACTTATTATTTATATTCTATTAAATAGCCTGGTGATGATTTTCATCGTGGAAAAAGTTTGCAGTGTTTGCACAACAACAGGCTGTGTGTTGCAGCCACCCTTTTAGTACTAATTTGCTGTCCTCAAGCTGAGAAACACCTGTTTCAGCTTCATTTTGCTGGACGATGTCTTGAGAACCCTGTTTCTGTTTGCCAGATGATGATGTTTGGTGCCATTTTGGTGTGTGCTGCTGGTACAGATCGGTGATAATTTACAAGGACAGCTTGAAAACATGAATTTACATCTGTTACGGTCTCATCCTAGGTTAGTATTGAGTATTGTACTGAGTTTCTGTTTGTTTGTACTGATAGACAGAAGTCTTTGACTCAACTGAACTAAGTAAATTTAGCACTTTCAATACCGACAGTTTACTTTAAAACACTACAGCGGCAGAATCAGTGGGTCCGTGTTGCTTTAGGCTTGGAGTAGAATTTAATCTGAAGCCTTATCAGAGGCTATAACACTGCAACTATGTGAAACTAAACTGCATTCTCAGTTACAGTTTAATGAAAACCTATTTTTTCCGACATTGTGACGTATCAGAAATACATTTCTAATCAATATACACTTCCCATCCAAAAAAAGGTCGCACACTCTAATATTTCATTGGACCACCTTTAGCTTTTGAAACGCCACACATTCAGTGTGGCATTGTTTCGATAAGCTTCTGCAATGTCACAGCATGTATTTCTGTCCAGAGATGCATTCATTTTCTGCCAAGATCTTATATTGATGATGTAATGGGATTGCTGTGCAAAGTCTTCTCCAGCACATTCCAAAGATTCTCAGTGGGGCTGAGGTCTGGACTCTGTACAGGCCAGTCCATGTGTCAAAATGACGTCTTATGCTCCCTGATCCTTTCATTCATGATGTGAGTATCATGAATCCTGGATCATCATCTTGGAATATGCCATCAGGGAAGAAAAACTCTATTGATGGAAAGACCTGTTCATTCAGTATATTCAGGTAGTCAGCTTACCTCATTCTTTGGGAACAGAACGCTGCTGAACCTGACCAACCCCCAATCATAACCCTAACCCCCACAGGCTGGTAGGCACTAGCCATGATGAGTGCATCACTTCATCTGCCTCTCTTCTTACCCTGATGCTCCCATCACTTTAGAGCAGGGTAAATCTGGACTCATCAGACCACATGACTGACCACTTTTGTTCCTTGAAGATGATGGTTCACCACTATCCTTCAGGTTCTAATATTGCATTGGATGGTTCTTAAAGTGATTGTAGTAGTTTCAGAAATCTCCTTAATTATTTTCTTTGCTTGATGCAGGCCAATAATTTGATCCTTCTGAAACAGATTAACAGTCTTTCTACGACCACAGGATATATCTTCTGGCATGGTTGTTTAAGAAATGAGAAGCTCCTCACTGCATCAGCTAGTGGTTAAATAAGTTATTGCAGCTGAAACATATTCATCAGTGCAGTACTTATCCAGTGGAGGGCTCTTAATGATTTGCTTAGTTAAATCCATGCGGCTATGCTTTTCTTGGACAGGCAGCATGTCTTTGCTATTTAAGTTAAGGGTTTACTGTCACTCCTGTTCAGCCAAATGATCATATACTGGATGTAGCGGGGCTCATCACCTTAGTGTGAATGAAATTCAAAGCTTCAAAAGTGTTTTGAAAGGCTCATATTTGAACCCAAACAGTGAACCTACGGAAACAGCAAGTAAAATAAAACGTAAAGACCTTTATTATTCGTTGATTTAACCCCTAAAAACTAATCTCTGTTTCAGCATTACATATTTAAAAAATTTTCACATCAAAACAACCCCTTTCAGCCTTAAAATGTTTTAGATGTAACTCTACACGTCACTATAAAAACTATTTTGTGAAAAAATAATTGTGAAAATCTGGCACCCTTGTGAGAAAAAAGATAATTTTATTTAATAATATAACCACTTCAAAAATTGTACAACAGTTGAAAATTACTGAAAATATCTGTAAAATAATGAGATTGTTAGCTGACTTAAATTCTACTATCACGCATTGTAACATCTAACATGAAAATTTTACTAGTTCATATCTGTAAATTATATACAGTTTTGGCCTATGTTTTTTTTTTCATTTTATTTTATAGTTGTCATGTAAATGAATACTTTTTTCCTGTGATTTTTACTAGCAAAACCAGTAAATTGGAAAAATACCAGTATTAATAGTATATAATAATAGTATAATTAGTTAAAAACTGTTTTCGCTTCCACTAGAATGTGCAGAGCTATGAAATCCCTGTTTGTCTTCACATCCACCCATCCCAACTTGCTGCAGTTCGAGTAAACCAGCCCACTTGTAATATTTGTGTAACTGAGCCATACATGTTCAAACTTTAAATTGCTGGGTTTCCGCAGGGCATTAAAAAGCAAAGTTGCTTTTGCGAAAATTAAGGCCTTAAATGGCATTAAAAAATCATTAAATTTGATTCTCAATGGCAATATAAATTGTTTCTGCAATTTTCAAGAAAAATATTTCACAATAATAATATATAATTGTAGACTGCGATTCGTCAGATATATGCATCTGCGTATATATACTGAACCATTGCGATAACCGTTCCGGCCGTAACGGGACAGTTGCCAAAAACTGCATGTTTTTAAAGTGGCTGGGAGGCTGGACCAGGTGGAGGACAGCTGGGAAGTGGGGAAATGCAAAAACCAGCAAAAATGGCCTGTAAACCTGGATTTCAGAGAATGACTACAGGCTGTTGCTGGTCAGGGGTGGTTTCCTGATTCAGAAATAGGGAAATGTAGGGACAGTTTTCATATAAGATCATCATTTACAAAAACAAACCCGTGTAATTTGTCAAGTTTGCGGTCATGGCATTGACATTTTTACAGTATAGCATTAATATGGCATTAAAAGGCATTAAGTGTGACTGGCTGATTTCTGCAGAAACCCTGAACTGCTACAAGAAGTTCCACTCTATAAGCTGAATGGGGTGTGTTTCTAAGGTTTGTTACAGATGAAATCCTGAAAGCCTGAATCTATGTTCTTGAGGCTTTCTTTGGTACAGTGCTGTGTCCATGTGGAAGTACTCTGCCATGGTGATGACTGCTTGTTTTGCTCATTTATTGTCTCCTAGCATACAAAAAACCCCCACAGGGACATGTTAACAAGATAAAAAACTGCACTTTTACCAGAGGGGATCTTTAAATCTAAGGATAATGATCCCACCCGGGATGCGATCCTCAGTCTCGTGGGTGAAAGTCCTGATGCTGACTTAATCAACCACCACCTCCTTGACCTCCTAACACAGACTTCTATCCACATCATAGTCTTTCCTTCCGGGAACAAAATACATCTCTATAATAAATGTAAATGAGAATACAGAGTAGTTGCATATTAACAACAAGCTCAGCAGCACTGTCCTCAAACTCATACAACCACACAGGTCGTATGTAACATGCCCCGGAATACGACCCATGAGAGCGTATTTAGGTTAGCGCCCCTACGGGAGACAGGAACGCATTACGGGATTTAATTTGCGAAACGGCATTTCCCTCGCGAAACGGCTTTTTCCTCACTTTTGCAACTCGGGTTTAGGGTTAGGGTTAGGGTTAGGTAAAAGTTTGTTCATGGTGACGTTTCAGCTGAGACACCGGAGTGTCGATATTTACTCAACCGCTAGAGGTCGCTTAACATCAAAACGTAACACTTGGTCGTAATACGGCCGTGTACAGTCGACCTATGTGGTCGTTTTTTTCTATGAGGACAGGCTCCTATTTGTCTCATTGTTATTATTACTGGTGTCAAACATTTAATTACTGCATGTAGCGTGTCAACACCAAGCAACTTTATGATGTTTACGTGAACAACACGCTGCTGCTATAGAAAGCTTGAGCATTCCTTTACTGTATTCACACAGAGAATAAGCTTTCACTGATATGTACGAAAAAGCATGTGAATCACATGCTCTGACCTTCACCTTTTAGGTCAACACAATCCCACAACGAACATGAACTATGTGAGATACTGAGGCGACGTTCTCCACCACCGTCATCAAAACAAAACATGTCGTTTGTTCCTCCAGTAGATTTCTCTACGCATGGAAAAAAATAAGTCACTAAGACAGTTTATGTGGGCTTTAATTTGTCACCCAACGGTATATATCAATGTTGCAAATGAATGCAAAACAACACAGAATAATCAAATTTATGCTCAGTCGAATGAGTTGTGTTCCATTGTTATGCAATGTATGAGACAAAGCGCCTCAGGCACATAAAACAACAATGTAAGTGATACACTGGGTTGCTTTTTAATCACATTTTGCTTCCATCTATAAACTTGGATGACAGATTTTAGTTTCACAGTGGCGCGATATCGCATGTCTTAATTTCCCATCACTTTGGAATAATAACATCGGGTTTCGCTGCCAGTTCGTCAGAAATGAGGAGCTGGAGTTGCTTTCTGGACCCAACGTTTTGCTGGAGCTTTCGGCAAACATACAGCCAGAAATCTGTTGTAAAAGAGACACAAACAGCAGTTCCTCTGCTGACAGCAGGCTCAGCAGCAGAGCAGCGAGCAGCCACTAGACATGTTGGACTCTCACTTGTTGTCGAGTGGAAAAAACTCGCTCTCTTGCTCTTACTATCTTTATCATTGTTGCACTCTCCTCCTACACACCGAGCCAGGAGCTGATTCCAACAAGTTTATGCCTGTTTTCTGATCATCTGGCATCTGGGAAATGTAGGAAATAAGAAACAGAAGTAGATGAAGGAAAGAGGGATTCGTGCACCAAAAGCATGAAATTACATCACAATAACTCCAGTAATGCAGAAAGTATGTACAAGTATAAGAATGAACTTCTCTTCTAGAATCTCTGTAGAACCTGAAGGAGAAGTCCAGTTGCTTTTTACTGACTGACCGAGAATCTTCACCGACATACAAGACTACATATGAGAATGGATTTTTCTTTTTTGTAGTATATCGAAATATTGAGCTGTCATTGTAAAACTATAGGCACTTATCTGCAACTGTAACATCCTCAGCTGGTTTCTGGTTTCATTCTTTCCAGCAGATGTTGGATGCAGTGATTTGCTGCCATTCAAACGAATAAGCATTGATTCACAGTCAGGGTTCCAGCTCCTCCCACAGATGTTGGCTCTCTGTGAAATCTAGTTAAAGAACCCCTCAGGTGAAAACCATTAAATTTACCTTGTTAAGGATTCAAAGAATTGAAAGGTCTTATTATTATATGCAGTAATGAACTAATTTGCAGTGAAATCAATTCTTAGTTAGCGGCGTTTCTGTGCAGTGCCGTGAGACCATGTTCATATGGTGTTTTTTTATATGCCAGACTCATAATGACATAAAATACAATGAAATAAACAGTCAAGGTCATGCATTTCTGTCTTGCAATGGCGGCATACAAATGATGGTGTCACGGCTTAGCGGGTCGGACCTGAGCAGAGAGCCACACTACCAAGGCTGGTTGGAATGAGAATGTACTTTATTGTTGGGAGTGAATAGTGGCTCGGTGGGGGGAAACCAGGGTGCAGGAGCGGGGAGCGGCTGATGTAGTGGGGGGGTTTGGCCAGGTGGGTCTGGAGGCTCCGGGAGGTTGGGAGGGAAACAGGACAGGGGGTCCAGGCAGGAACGGGGGGTCCAGGCAGGAACGGGGGGTCCAGTGAGGGGGAACCGGTGATGAATGGGTTGGGGAAAACGGACGAGGGTTCTGGGCAGCGGGATCCCGGACAGCTGGGTCTGGGTGAAGGCAGGAGAAAACAACGTAAGAGAATGGCAGGAACTCGACAGATTTTACAAGAGGCTAGAGAGCGAACTGAACCGCATAGTCTTTGTTCAACAATCTGGCAGGGAGTGGAAGGATGAGCCGGTTCTTATTGCTGAGGAGAGTAATCAGAATGATGTCCCTCAGCTGTCCGGGAGCCGTAGAGGTGGTTGATTGCCTGAGTGGAGTCAGCTGGGAAGCTGAACTCCACTCAGGCGCCGAGGTGTAGAGGGACAGGGGAGACAGGGAGAGAGACGGGGGCAGAGGAACAGGAGAGAGGAACAGATGGGAAAAGGGGTAATTGGGATGTCAGGTGGGAAGGACGGGGGTGAGGAGGGAGCCCTGACAGATGGATTACTGAATTACTCCAATATAACTACTTAGCATTGTAGAGTAGTTTTGCAGTGTTTGAACAGAGACGTATGTGAGCTGGTGTGCTCGAGCTGCAGGAAGATAGAGGCAGGAACTTCATAGTTGTGCACATTTTTGATGAAACAACGGTGTAAAATTACATCTCAGACATTTTAGGGCAGGAAGGGATCATTTTTATGGGAAAAAACAGTCAAATATTTCAGTTTGCTACAAAAAGATGAATTTTTAGGAGTTCAGACTATAACACGAGAGGGACTTTAAGTACTTCCTTGCCTTTCTTTCTCTATGGATAAGACTCTGAACTTGAGGACATTAACAGAGCAAAAATATTCTATACTATTATTACCTGCTACAGCATTGAGATTTCCCAGAAATATGTACGTGCAGAAGATAAGGTTTCTAAACCCACTAGAAAATAGTATAATAGCAACAACTACACCACCGTGGGTGTCCTCAGGCAGTATAATCAACGATTAAGATCTAAGTGCTAAACCCTCACAAACTTAAATGATGCCGCAGCTGCAATGTTTCAGCTTGTCAATTTGTGTGAGCTGAAAGCAAGATGAAGAGTACATTTTTACCAGCGTTTAATCACACACACTTTAATCAACATCTCAGTTGATTGCATACTGTTTGTGGCGTTGCATTGCTTTAAACCATTTTTGAAAACCATCACAAGTCAAACAACACCTGTAAATGTGTGCGGACATTTGACTAAAAACACACATAACTCAACAAACATGCAACAAATAACAGCTGAGCAGCCAGGGGGTGTCACTGATGGATAAACTTTCCTGCACCATTCATGCTTGCTTTCTGAGCATTTTAATGTTGGCTGGATCACTTTTTTACTTTGTAAACTTTGTGCAAGTCCCTCAGAAAAGTCTACACATATGGAACAATCAGAAAAGATGCATGATAGCATTGAAAAATCTACATCAGAGCCCTCATGGAATTGAGGATTTGACAGTCGGGCAACTGTAAATGGGCAAGAACAAACATAAAGGCCCATGAGTCTGTGAGTATGGAGATTTATGGTGTATTTATAGTTTTTCCATTTTATCTACACCAGTGACGCAGGTGGGAGCATTTCTGTACTATAACGCATTATGCAGTTGCGCATTTCCTCACAGATGAATTGCAGATGAGAAATCCCGTTTTATGTACAGTATGTGTAGCGCTTTATTTGCCTCTACCCTACACACCATCATTAGGATCCGCACAAACTACTCCACAGTGTAAATGTTAACAAACAGCGATTGCCTCAGCTGAGTGAGGCACGTTTACGCTGCTGCATGTGCTCTTAATTAGGACATTCTGTGGGCGTGTTGTGGCCGTTTGATATCATGTGTCAGTCCAGCGTCTGTGTATCGTGTATGTGTGTGTATATGTGTGTGCGTGCATCAGTTTAGTCTGATAACAGTTGTTGCATGTAGCTAAAGGAGTGAGAATTTAACTGAAGCACAGAAAACTCCCATCATCCTCTGAGTGTCCCATTTTTTAGTTAGAGGGCTTTCAACGAGATAAAAATTCTTTATTTAACAGTGCCCTCCAACAATTGGCCACATCCTCTCTACTTCACTTGCTCCTCTTTGCCTTTTTTTGTGCGTTTGCATCTCCTCAATCTGACCTTTATGCCCTTTTAAGCTCTTCATCTTTCATTCTCTATAAAACCTAATTTCATTTACCTTTCACTCCAGTTTCATCTTCACGTTCCTTATATCTCGTCTGCTCTTTTTTCATCCCATTCTTCTAATCTAATTCCTTCCCTGCACTCCTCATTATAGTCTTTGTCTGTTCTCCACTTCCTTCGTGCCCTCGGTGCCCCCACACATTTTCATGTTCTTCCAGTCGCCCTTGGCACATATAGCAAGACTCCATTTCCCCCCTCTGCCTTATTATTCAAAGCCCCACACAGTGAATCGCAGCCAACAGCGGCACGTCACGTAGTGAAGTAAGTGTCTGAATGTTCACGTCAAACGACCTGCTGCCATCAGGGCCAGTTTTGCCAAAGAATAAGTAGGCGTTTTGTGATGAAATTATAAATAGATTATAAATAGATCTGTAAACAGATTCAGTTTTAACATAGATCAGCTTAACCCACGAATGGAGGAACATCCGCAAAATCATGCAACTATGAGGATCTGGAAACGAATATGTTTCACATAATTTGTTTTGTGCAGATTATAAATTCAAATGCCACTACTTGCATCATTCTTACCATCACTCCTTACAGCAGCTCACTAATAATATTAATGTGAACCCCAGGGTAGCTTTTTTTTTTCTGCTATCACTGTGGGGCTACTTTTCACTACATTATACAGTACATCACTGCACCTCTATGGAAACAGCACAACCATGGTGAGGAGTAGAGAGAAGTTACAAATATCTTTCTGTACAGTATGATGCAGTTACAATGCTTTAAGTCATAAGAAGTAAAAAAACAAAAATAAAATTTCTTTATTTGTTTAAAAAAATGTAAAAAAAAATGTAAAAAAACAACAACCCAAAAACGTCTGAAATCAACATCTACAACATTTTTTCAACAGCCTATGTTTGTTAAATATACTGGAAAAAGCTAGAAAGACCCTGAATTTTGTCAAGTGATGTTTGGTAAGAGCTGAATGAGTTATCGCTTTTCAGGTGCACCAATGAACACAGTATTTTTTTGTTGTTGTCTGATAGTAGAACTATATTTGTGTCAAATTTTTGAGTACAGTCAGCTCATTTTGATGAAATATCACAATTTTAAGCCAAGATTTGACAGAAATGAGAGGGTCAAAGATGATTTGTTCAAGAAAAGTAAAAAACGCAATGAGTTTTTTAGTTTTCTTCTAACATGCATTTAATTTCATGCCATAGTATTGTCAGAGTTGCTCTCAGGTGGATTTTTGAGCAGCGAACAGAGCCAGGTCAGCTGTTTCCCCTGACCTCAGTCTTTACTTGAAGCTAATTTAATCCTCTTCAGACTATAGCTTCACATTGAACACACAGGCATGTCATTGACCTTTTTTCTACAAGCAGATAATTTGCCAGAAATGTTGAACAAATCCTTTAACAGCCTCCAATGAGTCGTTAGAGATGAACAGGCCTCATGAAGCTGTGCAAACCTTTGATTTAATATGAATTCGTTCATATTTTTTAACACATTACAGTTTTTGGTCTTGCTCACGTAGATTAATTCACTGTGAAACTCAAACAGCCTCAGAAGAGATATCTGGAGAACTTTGGAAGCTTATGTGCTGATCAGCTTGCAGAGTTTCAAACTAATGTGTAATTACGTGTTTCCTCCTTCCTGTGTTGGACTTTGGTTCTTCAATGATTACAAAGTGATTTTCCTTTCTCTTGCCCCGCCTCTTGGTTTTATCCAGCAGACCTGTTACCTCTGCTGATGTTCCACTCGGCTGCTCCACATCCGTCCCATCCCCCGCTGTGTTATACACAACCATTTGTCTCCATGACAACCAGGGGAGTACAGGAAAAGAATCGATGTGGGGGCGGGCAGTGATGGTGGTGATGGCAGTTGTTGGGGTGAAGGTGGGCGGCGGAATGACAATGAGAGATAAATTGTGACGGCGCTTCCCGTTGCTTATTGGTTACCTGGTTTCATATCTCAGTTGATCAGCTGAAATTAAAGCGTCTGGAAGGGAAAGCAGTGGGCCCATGTAAAATCAGAGGCTTTGGGAAATCAGATGATGTAATGGGATTGGATGAGCTTGAATGTGGCGCCAGTAGCTTCATCTGGAGCTTCTGTCGACTGATGTTGACTGAGAGAAGCTCGTCCATGCCATCATGTTAGTGGATGAATATCAAGTTGCTTTTTTCTGTTTGAGTTCCGTGCAAAAAGGACATTTTTCTCTGTTGTATAGGTCGTCCTTGACATTAAAGGAACACTAAGTACACTGCGAAGGAGACTCTCTTTATTTGAGCTAATCCCTAACAAGTAAACAAACATTGTAGTCCTTTTTATGGGCTACTTTGTGCCTTTTAAAAAGAGCAATGAGACTTAGCTTTCATTTAATTTATAATAACCAGTAACAGCCAAGTAATTGCATGAGCTACCGCTAATTTTTTTTTTAAAAAAAGCCTTATTAAGTATATCAATAATCCTTTTAATGCCAAACTAAATTTTAGCAGAAAGACGGAATTTAAAACTTTACAGGATGTGTACATTTAACCAGTGATGGAATGCAGCTAAATATATTTACTCCAGTATCGTGCTGTCATCAAATATGTGATGAATTTTTGTGACACTTTATACCTCCACTCCCATACACATTTCAGGAAACTATTACTACTTTTAATCACTTTGCAAATGAAATAAAGAAATTCACGCAAAGCATATGAAAAACTGAAAATATGATGTTTTGGGATTAAATAAACTAAGTAACAGTTTATACAAGTACAGCTGGAATGATCCGTCGATCAGTTAGTCGATGGAGAGATCACTGGCAACCACTCTGATCATCGTTGGAGCTCTTATGACGGCATTTCTCGCTACTTCTTGAAAATTTGAAAACCAAACAATCAGTCAAAGAATAATTAGCAAATTAATGCGTACTGAAAATAATCAATAGTTGCAGTTGGATACAGAAATAAACTCCAACTACAATGAAATTCTGCTTTTTAATTCATGCATGCATAATATTCTAATGACAATGGGGTATTTTTATGCAAAGAGCACTTTTATGACTTAAAGTCTGTTTTTCTGATGATACTTAAACTTTCAGTGCAGCAAAGTGCTTCTACAATGTGGTATTAGTACTTTTACCTCAGTAAAGAATGAAAATACTTTCTCCAGCACTGTACTTAACAGCCACTGAGTGTCTAACAGAAGCCCCTCTTGAGTTGCATTATGGAAATTATAGGATCTGATGATTTAGGAGTTTGGCCTATCGTACAGTCGAAAAGTCAGGATATTTCAACTTGTTTCCATTTTTATCATTGTCGGCTCTTTTTTTAAAGAGCTCCCTCTGAAAAAAATCAGTTTTTTTATGGAGGTGAGTTTTTAGAGGTTAAATCAACACCCAGAGACGGAGTTTGATCTCAGTCTCTTGGGAATCCTCCAACTTTATGGAAGTGCGATAGTTGGTTTCATCACTTAGTTGGTTTAGCTCTTTAAAGGTAGTGTCTACAGATACGGACCCGTACCCGTAGCCTGTGGGCTACGGATATGGCACTTTCCATTTGCCAGACAGATATGGACCCGTACGCGAGTCTCGCAAGTCAAGAAGCTGCTAACCACTGCAAACTGTTGAAAGGTAAGCAAAGGTTAAGGTTAGGGTTAGTGTTAGGGTCAGGTTTAGGGTCCATACCTGTAGTACCGATGCTACGGGTCCGTACCGCTAGCATCTACCGGGAGTCACGTGACCAGATCTCGCGTATCTGATTGGCAAATGGCAAGTGCCGTATCCGTAGTCCACAGGCTACGGGTACAGGTCCGTACCTCTAGCAACAACCCTCTTTAAAAGCAGGCCCAATGAGGTGAGAAACTTTCAGGTAGTCAGACAGGTTGTGAACAAAATAATCAAACCTGTTTGGATGAGAAAGCACAGATGAACAGTGACTTTATTATCAAACACAATTTACAGACACATGTAGCTTCCCATTTCACCTACTAGTCACAGCTGTGCAAACTCACAGTTTACATGTGCATTGAAGTATTATTACAGATATGAACTTAGCTTTAGTATAATCTGGATAAACTGTTCTTCACTTACAATCTATCTGCTTCTATTTCTTTAACTGCTGGTCTTTTTTTTATTGTGTTATTGCATTTTGAGATCTCAACAGTTACAAGAAATAATCAGCAATTACTTTGTTTCTGACACCGTAGTCTGTAATAAACTTTAATTTTCCTTTAATCAACATTGAATCCTTGTCAGCTGGACTTGTAAACAGGCAATCTCCAACTTTAAAATGTCAGAATGAAACAATGAAAAGCATTTCTGTGACATTTCTCCCAAGATCAGATCTTTAGAAGCCAACAAACTGTGATGAATGAAGCTGATTCATAATCAATCCTCACATTTCATCTGATAATATGACAGAATTTCTTATTTCACTCACTTGGCAGCACAGATTTGGTGAGTTGCACATCAAGAAACATTGAGAGGTCTGGGTTAAAATGGACTTAAAATGGTTAAAGATTCTGTATTTAATGTAGGATAACTGCATATTTCAACCTTGAGTATTTCCCATTAACTTTGTGGCTCTAAATGTCAGACTAACTTTGCTCTCTTTGCCACTTTTGAAGAGATTTTGGGAAATCGACTTAAGCGGGGAGCACTGGGCAGCAGCTCCCTGCAGCTCTCCAAAGAAACATGATTTTTACATGATTGAGTCATTTGAAACATTCATTAACAGAAATTAGCCACCTGGACCAGCCATTTTGCTCGATATTATCTTTTGCTGAGTGTGTGGAGAGCTGAGCATTTGGTCCGGCTGCTCTTGCTCTCGTCTTCCAGTGGATGTTAGAGATTCATAAAACCATCTCCATGATTCATCAGCTGTGGTTTCACAGCTGAGATTATTCTCATTCACGGGCACCAAGTCTGTAATCTGCAGAAAAAAAAATAATCAATGTTCATTTCACTGATGATTATTGATCAATATTAATGACTTATCTTTATTTAAGGCCAGGAGAAAAAAGGTTTATTTTGAATTTAAGAACTCTAGCAATTTGAGGAAGATACACCATTAACAATTTTAATATAAAACATTAAATAAAATATGCTGAGACACTTGTACAGAAGACGGCTAGAGCGAAGCTGCAGCTACAACTACATTTCTTAGTGGCTGACCTGACAGAGGTCCAGCACTGGCCTTGCTGCATACCCAGTCATGAAGTCTTCCAGCTTTCAGAGCAGGCTGCCGTGAGCACGTTGCTTCATGAGAAGTGGTCATGTGTGTTTTTAGACTGTAAAGTCCAACTAGCAAAGTTAACTGCTGCTCCCAATGGGCCACAGCATCCACCAGGGATTCTGTGGGCACAGATCGGGGTGATGAGAGGACCAGGGAGCCACAGACTAACTTGCTTTGGGAGACCTGCTTTTCAGCCATCAAGGAGAGAAGGGGCTCTGTTATCAATATATATATGACACCAGCCCAGGACCTCCACATCCATGATGGACATTTCAGAGTGTCCTTTTATTGTGGGCAGTCTAAGGCACACCTGTGCACTAATCATGGTGTCTAATCAGCATCTTGATATGGCACACCTGTGAGGTGGGATGGATTATCTCAGCAAAGGAGAAGTGCTCACTGTCACAGATTTAGACAGATTTGTGAACAATATTTGAGAGAAATGGTGATATTGTGTATGTGGAAAAAGCTTTAGATCTTTGA
The DNA here is from genome assembly GCF_021347895.1 of Acanthochromis polyacanthus. Lineage (NCBI taxonomy): Eukaryota > Metazoa > Chordata > Actinopteri > Pomacentridae > Acanthochromis > Acanthochromis polyacanthus. The sequence goes on along the minus strand of NC_067114.1, from coordinate 37,723,738 downwards.
GTTCATCTCATAAAAAATGGGAGCAAAAACAAAAGTGTTTTTATGTGTTTTTTACAGCGTTTATATTTTTGTTGAGTGTGGTTTCGGTTGTATAGGAACGTAGTTATGTGGAGACTGGGTTGAGTGAGCTCAGGAACACCAGGAGGAAAACACGCCAGGTTGAAATACACCAGAAACATTCATTAACTTGTGCTTCTGCCACATTTGAATGGCTGTTTTATCATGTGAATTAAGTCCTAACTACTAATTTAAACATAGAATCTGAAATACACTTCAACAGGTATATCTAACCCAGATATTATTAACAGCCCAGAATGTGACCCAGTGTTAATGTTGACACGTTTTCTTCTTTAAATCACCAAATTAGAAGCTATTGGGAAGAACAAGGTGCCAACTCGATCGGCTTGTCTGCTTTTGCAATACTCTGATTTTTTATTGTCACAAAGCAATGACCAGAAAATGTTCGGTGTGTTAAATATCCTATAAATATTTAACTTGAATTTCTCTTGGGATTAAAAAACCACTTCACCCACTGCTTCTTCTATGCTCTATATTAGTCTGTTTGTAGGTCACCGTGGAAATGACAACTTCATCTGTCACTTCTTTCTGATGTGTTACTCGATCCCGTCCAATAAGCCTGTTCAAGGATCAGGGCTCCTCTTGGAAAATTGCCTGTCATAGATTTGTCACACATGGCGGCAGGCGCTCTGGGAGATCCTCAGAATGAGTGGGAGATCCAGCCAGCATCCAGCATCCCCCTCCTCCATCGCCTTCACAGGAAACATCACATTTGCTGCTAAGAATAAGCTCAAATTTACATCTATTGACTCACATTCTACATCTAACTAATCTTCTTTTTTTCTTTTTTCTGTTGTACATGAACACAGCTTGTTAAAAGATTCAAGAGGATTCATGCTGGTGGAAATCATGTCCTTTCGAGGAGTGCTTTTTCTCAGAAAACCTGTGTTTTTATTTATATGAAGCAAAGGTCGGCTGTGGAGCGAGGAGGGGGCAGATATTACTACTCAAGCCAACTCTGCTTTAATAATACACCTGCTCTCCATCTCTCTCTTCTCTCCTTCCTGAATATTTGTTCTCCAGGAATCAGTGGAGGCATGCTTACATAATGCTGCCGGGTTTCCCTTGAGGGCTGAGCCGTGCACGCGCCTGTGTGAGCGCATGTGTGCAGCACATCAGTCTATTTTTGCTGCGATGAGGCCTTACTGTAAACTTATAACACCCAGCGATCTGAGCACCTGCAGAAATGACTTTAAGCAGCAACATGACAACAGGCAGCACGATCTGTGTCACTGACACTATGACAACCTCTGCAACCAGATCGGGACCAAACCTCTTTATTGCCCCCTTGTGGACACAGAAATATTGCACTGATGTGTTTCATGTGGCCACTGTTCAGTGTTTGAGCTCAAGTCACTTTAATTTGGCAAGAAGAAGAGTTTAGGCTAGAAGCAGGGAGATTTCAAAAATGTCCCCTGTGCAGTAGGACACACTTATAATGGCATAAATCATGAAAAAGGAAAAGAAAAGTTGAATTTCTTTGATTTCTTGTTTTACAAATATTGGAAATCAACATGTTCAGCATTTTTCCAAGTACCGGTACCAAGAGGTGTCACCAATGCTGGGACAAACATGGGGGCTCCGCATGCTATAAAGATTTTACTATTTGCACTTTTATAACCTCAGAAATAGATGTTATTTGTGCTACTTTCCACATTCTTGCCACCTGACTGTTAGACACAGCTGAATTAATCATGACTTCTCAGTCGAGGTGAAAAGTGCATATTTTTTGATTTTAACACAACCCATTAAAAACTTAAAAGAAGACATCCAGAAAAAATGTCGTTTTATTGACACATTCCAACTTTAAGCATAGATTTGGATATTTTTTCGGAACCGAACGTCTCGCTTCATAGATTACAGACCATCGGAAAGCGAAAATTCTTTCTGTCTTTCCAGTTTCTGGCTAAGAAAATGTATAATTTAGTAGATTTTTGTCTTTAAAGAAAACATGCTTTGGAGTTCAGAGGGTTAATCTGTTGTGAGCAACACTTTGTGGCTTTTAGAGTATTTTGTGAAACATTTGCAATACCGTAATAACAAGTTTGACAAATATGACTGCCTATAATTTTATTTGCATATAACAATTTGAAATAATGAGTTTTGACTGGTTAAAGTGTATTTGTAATCCACACTATGATGCTTTTCCTGCATGACATTTTGCTCCCTTCATGTATGCAAATAGGAGGGCAACACCACCTCCACCCACTGTGACCTCAGTAATAAACATCAAGCGAATCATCACCGTTTTGATGAAAAAAATAAAAATCTAGAAAATAGTGAATAAGTGACTCCTACTGACTCTCGCTGCTGTGTTTTTACCTCACAACAAGACAAATCCACCCAATTCACGAGTAAAGTACTTATTTATTTAGTTTTTTTTTAATTATTAGGATTTTCAAATTAGCAGCTTCATTAAAAAGTACAAAATAAAATAAAATACAGCAGAGTAAATACCTAGTTGGAAAACTAGAGAAATTGGTCCCAAACAGAGAGCTTTGAGGTCATTTGGAGAAATCCACGTCATCCATGCAGTTCTAATTTTTCAGCATACATGGGGCAAATTCTGGGCCAGAAGAAAATAGACAAAGGAGTTTCACAAACACATTAGTGGTCACGGATGCTCTCTTGGGAAGTATTTAAATAACGAGTTGATGCACATACTGACACCATTCTACGAGGAAACAAAACATCGAAAGTGCTATCTGAGTTCAGACCGTTTACTATTTAAATTCAGGCGTGAACTTGCCGTGACGTCACCCGTTGGTTTCAACGCCGAGAAAATGAAGCCCGGATTTTGCTACTTCCTGGTTGCCATTTTGGATTTTTTGGAGCCAGTGACGTAAAAAGCGTCATCAAACAGGCTGGACCGGAGAGCAACTCGGGGCAAGACCAGTCAATGGGACTGTCAGTCAAGTATAGCCATGCCCCCTGGCTCCGCCAACTTTAACGATTTATTTAAAATTCAGTATTGATTTATTTTAAGATTGGCCAACTGATCTCTCATTTTAACCATGAAAACTAACGGGAAAAAAATCCTGAGCTGTAGAAAATCAGTCAATGAAATTTTATTTTTTCCAAAAATGATTTGGGGTCTATGGAGAAAAAGCTTTATGGAGCCACTTTCGGGTGGGCTTCAATTTTGGAGCCAGATGCTACGTCCATCTTTATATACAGTCTATGTTTAAATTAAGCCAAATTGAAGCATGAAATAATAGATGTTAAACCCGTTCCCATTCTTATGACTTGCTATTTATATTGTTCATATCCCAAATTCAATAGAATTCCGAAGTGAAAAAGAAATGAAGTGAGTTGAGTGACTTGTTGAAGGCTTCATTTTGTGTGACAGATCTATATTCCTTTCATTCTCTTAGCTATCTGGCTTATCTGTTTAAAAATACTGTATTGTTGGTGCAGCTTTAATTTCCTGTAGCTATATATTAAAAAAGCTCCTACTTTGCAGCAAGTCCTCGTTTTTTGTTTTTTTTTTAACCAGTGAATGAACAATGTAAGCTCACCATGACCTCGGTCACCAGTCTGTCAATCTTCTGTGTGTCAGAAACGTGAACATGTGACTCTGCATGTGTTCGCTGTCTCCGTGTCATGTGTGAATCTTGGCTTGAGCACGTGTGTGTGATAGATTATTAGATTCTTGGCTGCACATGATTAAAGCCACGAAGATTGTGGAAGTCGCTGACTGGTCGTATAAATTAGAAACTGACGAGAAGGGACCCGCTAGATCCCAGTATTGTGATTAAAGTAGCTTTTTCTTCTCTGCTTTCACTTTTTGGTCTCATGTTTGGTTGCCTCAAATGTTTTCCCTCATGAGCTGTTCTGTCCGAAGGCTCATGTAGTTGGTAGAGTGTTCATTTTAATGATCTGTTTGGTGAAATATACTTCTTTCTCTTCACACTGTTTCTCACTTTTTCATCTGTCTATCTCCAGGTCGCTATTATTGCTGGGAACTTTGAGCTTGCTGAGCTCATCAAGAACCATAAAGAGTCAGATATAGGTGAGTACCAAAGCAGCACATTTTCTTTTCCTCCCTTCCATCCACCCATGCCTCACCTAGCCTTCCCTATCGAGCTCGTATTCCTGAATCTCCCTTGGGATACATTTCAAATCCCCCCGTGGTTTGATCCTCCTAAATGACCTCCTGGTATAATCCCCTGTGCCGGATTACGAGAGCGCTGCCAAGAGGATGAAAGTTTATGTTTACACCAGGACAATCCCAGACCGATTAGGCCAGGAGAAATGACCAATGCTTTGGCCGGAGGGAGCTTTTGACTTTGTTGGGTCCCAGAGGTGTGGAATTAAATTTGATTCTGCCGACTGGAGGTTTGATGAAGTTGATAGATCTTGTATTGATAGTGATTGTAAGGCTCAGTCCAGTGCAGGTTTTTGTGTGTGTCAGACTTACATAAGAGTCTGTAAATCAGATAACTCGCCAGGAACCAAACTGATCTCATATGAGTGGAATTACAGAATGTTAGTGTGACCATTGGCAGTGATGGACACAGCTCATGGACTCTTTACTGAAGTAAAAGTACCACAATGTAAAAATACTCCTTTGCAAGACCTGCATTTAAAAGCCTCCTGAAAGACTTTGAGTCTAAAAATGTCCACTCTGATGCATTACATGATTGGATGCAGCAGTGTCTGTTGGATAGTGGCTGAGTGGTTTGCAACCTTGGGTTTGGGGCCCTCCAAAGGCCCACCAGCTGAGGACCTGAGGGATTTATAATGATTATTAGGGTAGGAATGAAGAAAACCAGAGTTTTACTGTACACCGTTTTTAAAATTTTTGACCCTTTCACTGATCTTTACCTCTTTAGGTTTCAGTTATTTCATTAGAACATTTTCAGAGGTTAAAGGCCGGTTCAATTTTGTCAATCCAATGTAAATTTTGTTATCTGCCAACCCTGAATGCCCACATGCAGCTGAATATTTGTGGCAGTGTACTGACAGTGCATGCGTTGGGATAACGACAATGCTTGTTTTGAGCAGAGGCTGTGCGAGCTGATTTTTCATCACCTTTATAAGTCACCATTAACCTTTCGATGCACAACATGGGCACACAAGTGACCCACATTCAATGGAAAATTTGTATCTGTTGTGCATTAAAGGGTTAAAGAGCTCTAATTAAAACAGTCCCTTCAGAACGTGTTGGAGGTGCTTTGATTTGTATTTACTTTCCATCAACAGAGCCCAAACACAGTGGGAGGTTCTAATTTCTCTAGAAATCCTGTGCTATGTTGCTTACTGAACTCACCACACCATAGAAATAAACACTGATATGGAGCCACAGTCCAACCTGTGCCCACATGCTATAACCTGTTAAAAGAGCAAAGTCACTACCTCTCAGAAACAAGTTCATGCAAGCAACTTGCACTCCATGGCATGCATATTGTTGAGGGATGTACTGAACCAAATCAATCTTGCTCAGCTGAAAATTGTACCGACTCTCGAACCAATCGATTGGTTGTGGGAGGAAATCAGAATCTGCAAGTTTCCCATAGAAGAAGTAAATGGACCACAGAGCAGTGCATGCATTCTAACTGCTAACCTTGTTTTTGATAAACTATTGATGAATATAATGCAGACAAATTAGCCTACTATTAGCTACTACTATTAGCCTACTCGCCGTTTTTTGATGATTTGCCATCCTAGTTGGTGGTTGAGCTGTGATCTCTAGACTTCTGAACTTTTTGTCCATCTGTCCATCAACAAAACGCAGCCACACTGACAACTTCGCCGAGCTGACTCCGAGTTCCCTAAAAATTAAATAAGTCAGACCTTGCTGTCTGCGTCAGGTTGGACCAGTTCAAAGCTGTGAAAGCAGGAATAAATTCACAGGCACTGCTCCAAAAATAATGGATAAATCCTGGAAGGGTGTCGATGTAGAGCTTTTCGCCTCATGAAATTAACATCGGAGATTGATGAGCACAGATCAAGTTTATTTTGGTGTTATTGAAATGGTGTGAATGTGAATTAAAGGTTTTGAGAGGAAATTTCTAGTGTAAAAAATATATATTTCCATCTAAAATGTCTTGAAATAGAAGTATAAAACTTTTTAAAATGCAAAAGAATTTAATACTAATGTAAATGTACTTAGTTACCATTGTTAAGTTTTGGTAGGTCTGGGGAATGGGATGTTTGCTCTGATCCCTTTTTTCAGTATACCCAAATTAAAATGGTGCTTTCCTGTACAACAATGTCAGTGTTACCATTTACTTTTCATGTGCACCTTCTGTAGACAATAAGCAACTTCTGTCACATTGATTTTGGGAGTGATTAACACACGGATTAGTGCTACAATACATTGAATATTCAGGCAGAGTTAGGATTAGAAATATATTTATAGTCTCCCTGAATTAGCTGTAAATTGGCCACTGCTAGTTAAGAGTTAAGACTTAATGACAAGTGTACAGTGTGCGCTGTATCCCATTATTTCACTCTGTGTATGTGAGAGGGAGGTGAGAAGACAAGAAAGGTTTTTCACAAACATGAAAAAGGCAGTTTTTGAACAAATGCCATGTTTTTTTTTTCCCTTTCTTGCTATTTATTACAGTCGTTGCTTAGTTGCCACTTATGAAGTTGTTCAGCGGCAGATTGGCGATGGCAACAGACTCTGCTCCGATTTAACACCTGATAAAGTGACATTTTCAAGCCAAGCAAACAACCACAAATCCTCTACAGCTTCAACATACATTTAAAATCTTTCAGCTCACCATGGTGGAATGAATATAGACTGAAAATAAAAACCGTTTCCCGTCCACTGAAATGAACACTGCTGGGATTGAGGTTTGGGCCTTTGGTTTGTGGAGCGCAGAGATGACTCGGGGATTACAGGGCCTTAGAGAAAATGAGAAAAGATGAACAAACAGATAAATAAATAAATACACAGCGGATAACAGAGAAAAGATGAGGTTGAGGGTGAAATGAATGAAAAGAGAGAAAAGAGAGGGAGGAATCTAATCTAATCTAAAGATGTAATCCTGCAATTGTTGACCCCCTCATGGACGCCACCAGCCAGTGGGTAGCTTCACACGACAGCGGCGTGGTGGAGGGCTAAATGGAACACCGTGGCGATGCAGGATTACCCCAAAAAAAAGCTCCGGCGCTGTCAACATCTGCTGCTCCACCAACACCACCACTTTCCTACTCCCAACATTCCCACTGTCCCAACAACAAGCGCTCGGCTATGACGCTAACCAGGATTAGCTGAAGGTGCTCAGGTAGCCGGTGGGTGTTTGGACATTGCTCAGAACCGGATTTTGGGATGGGACATGTTTACTTTTGGATGTTTGATTGGGCGCCATGGGTTCAGCCTGCTGCAGAGGTGGGTGTCCTCCATCATCAACCTCCTCCAACTCCATGACCTTCTGTCCCATCAACCCAAGTTCCTCGACTCATCGCCCAGCCTGCTTCCTTCTTACACGAGACAGCTTGTGTCGTGTTGAGCCTCTTGCTTTATATATGCCGTTTTAGTGGGTTTGAATGTTGATCACAGTGACTTATGGTGTGTGTGTTTGACTGTGTGTGTGTTTGAATGTGTGCGTGTGTGTGTGTGTGTCTAAATACCATAAGCCCCGTGGCTTTCACAGTTTATCTTGCTTACTCGGTGCAGATGATGTAACACACAAATCTGCCGTTTGTTACGTCATTGTTTTAATATTTCACTGCATTCTTAAGGCTGGACTGACAACTGGGTAGCATGAAAGTGGCTGACAGGGGTCACAGACTCTAAGAAGAGGGCTGCTGCTAGCAGTTATTGTCATTGTTGATTAACTCTCTGAACCCAAAAAGGCACATTTTCTTTAAAAAAAATTGCCCAAAATTACACCATAAATTAGCTAGAATCTGTTGAAGAGGCATCATTGATTTTCATCTTTCTGACAGTATGATTGTATCATGTATGACGTGCAGTTCCAGGAAAAATAAACACAAGAAGGCTTAATTTAGGTTTTTATTCTAGACGTCTCATTGAAAAAAATCACCAAAAATTAACTAGATCACTAGTGAAACCAAGATCGACTCTGCCGCAGTCAAAAAATTTTGAGTTTTCAGGTGAACTGCAGGCAGTGTTCCACAGAGCAGAGAGAATAATAAAACATATTAGCTCAATAAAGTAATTGGAGTACACAGAGGAGCAAGTTGTCAGCAAGTTGTTGGAGATCCATTCAGCATGGTGAAATAGGTTTTGTAAGTCATGTAATGCAGCCCACATTTTTTAGTATCACCTTTAAGCACTTCAAAAAAAGTTGTATATGTGAAATTTTGACAATCCAAGGAATTCCACTTTCAATGTTGTCTTGTTTATTGCTTCTTGTATTATAACTGTGTGACATTGCACATTTTTTTTTAGCTCTACCTACTTCTAGTCATGGTTCTGCTGCTTGACTGTAGGTGTCAATTATTTAATAAATTGGTCTATAAAAGTCAGAAAATAGTGAAAAATGTTTAGTGTTTTCCAAAGATGTAGATGACATCTTTAAATGTCCTGTTTTGTCCACAACACAAAGATACTTTTATTTACTGTTACAGAGAAGAAGAAAAAAACTGAAAATACTCACATTTAAGAAGCTTGAATCTGAATTTGAGCTGAAAATACTTAATTTGATTAATGAATTATCAGAAAAGTTGCTGATTAATTTAATACTTGACAATCAGTCATCACTTCAGCTGAACTCTGATATTTCTCACATTTTGAGCTGCAACTAACAATTACTTTCAATATAATTTAAACTGATTATTTTGTCAATTAAATTAATTCATGGTCTACAAGTACAAATTGGGGAAAATTTTCTACACTTTTCTAGAGATGAAGTAGATAGTAAGTGGTCATTAAATGTTTTCTCTTTTTTTCAGATAAGCAGTCTAATGTTGAAAGATTTAAAGCTTAAAGTTACACACACACACACACACACACACACACACACACACACACACACACACACACACACACACACACACACACACACACACACACACACACACACACACACACACACACACACGTTGGAAAAGCTGGAACTAAGGACAAAAATCTATCACAACTGGCTGGTAGCTGCTGGCTGTTTTTAGAAGTATTTTAGTTCTGCATCTCAGCTGTTTCATACCGTCAGTCAGTGTCTCCCAAAGCACACGATGACGTCTTCAAATGTCTTGTTTTGTTCGCAATCCAAAGATCTTCAGTTTATTGTCACAGAGGAGGAAAGAAACCAGAAAATATCCACGTATTCAAAGGTTGGAACAGATAATTTAGACTCAAACTGATGAATCAATAATAAAACCAGCTGGCAATAAATGTATTTGAAAATGTGTTGATTCATTGTTGCAGCTCTATTCTGAAATTTGATATATGTAGTTGTTTTACAGTGATTTGAATTCTGAAAAGTAAAAGTATCAACTGAGAAACGCATTAAATTTACCTGCACTGTAACTTAATTTTCAACATCTTTTACTGTTTTGTTCCAGAGAATGTTTCATATGAAGTAATTATTCACATCAGATCAGAAAGATGACATGTGCAGCTGTTCAAACTACACAAATCTCCTTTTGTCTGTGCAAAAAAATGCATTTATGGAGCACTTTTATGCCAACAGTTTTTGCAGTTTGCCTCCCATTGAGCTTCCATGTAAGGTGTTGCAGCACTTGGGGTTTACTGCCTTGCTCCAGGCTCAGGTAATCTTTTTTTTTTTTTTTAATCTATTTTTAGACCCCAGGTTACATCTGTGAGCTCCCTGGTTTTACCCTATAGATCTCCTATACGGTAGTTGAGGGGGAAAAAAAGTCAATAAATATAAACAAAACGGTTTTCCTCCAGCATGCTTCTCATGCGCCAGCCTGAAAATATATTCACCCATTGAATTTCTGATGCTCCTCAATGTGGTGAAGACAGTTTGTTCTCCTGCTGCGCTGCTGACAGGACAGCTTCTTCTGAGGACAGAGACGCCTCGACAGGAATCAAAGCCGGTGTTTATTAAAGTCGCTCTGCACACTGAGGCCTCGTCTGCACTGATATGGACATTGCTCCTTCTTTATCTTTAGAAAAAAAACTTATCCACAAGCCTAGTTTTTACAAAATAGTTCCGTTTGAGAATGCAAAAATGACTTCAAACACTATGACAAGCATGTCAAGGCCAGTCTACATCAACATTACATCGAATAGCAGACTAGAAAACAATGCTATGTCATCGTTTTTGTGAACTTTAAATTACAGATGCTGTGGATCAAATGATAGTGGGCACAGCAGAAGCATTAGCAAACTGGTGAAGTGATGTAGCAATGCAAAGTGAAACTATACGCTTGTGATTGCTTTTGCTAATTAAACAAAGAAACTGATATGAATATACATTGAGATTATTAACAGGAACTATGCTATCTTTTGCTAATCATCTACTCAGTATTTTTCAGTTTTAAAAGCAGTGGCCTGACCTTGTGCTTTTAGCACCGGCCTCAATTCTGCCCCTTTAGGTTCTTCTACTCTCTGTCTAACATTTCTTTCTTCCAACTCAAACTGACCCTATTCTCTTTTGCAACCCCTGTCTTCTAAAAACAAGTTCTTATGCAACTCAACTGCATTCTCAATTCTGAAATATACTTTCTTCCACATTACATTTGTTTGTGACGGATCACACAAACATATCTAATCAACATACATTTACGACTAGTTTGCTGTTCAGTGGATCAAGAAAAAAAAAAAATTTTAATTTGCTGTTGTCATAACCGTAAGTACACCGACAGTCAATAGAAACTTTGAGACCATACTTTCCAACATAATTTTTATTTTGAAGCCTGAAACTGGATTTTCTTCATATGAATCATTTGTTTAGCATATTGGCATACAGAAACAAAAATCTAAAGTTTCAAGAACGATTTCAAAATAAAGAATTTCACAAAAGAAAACGGCACCTGCCAAACACAGTCACAACAGTCAATACCGAGTATGGCCTCCATTTGCTTCGATGCAGGCAGCAATCCGTCGGCGCATGCTTTGGACCGGGCTTCTGATTGTGGGTTGGGAACAGCCCATACGCCTGGCTACATCACTGTAGCTCAAACCGGCCTCCACCATACCCAGTGCCCGGAGACGTTGTTCATGTGATAGACGCAGCATGATGCTGTTCACTGGACTAACAATGGTGGCCTTTTTTGGGCCTTTATATAGGCCTTCAAAACCCATTCTCAAATTGTGCAGATACTCACTGAGTATTGCTTGGTGTGTATTTGGTTCACTTTTGCAAAGTGACCAACCCATGTGCAATGAATCCCAAAACAGGAGGAGAACAACAGGAAGGAGAAATTAACTAAACTAAACAGAGGGCGGACCCGAAGGCTGAGATAAACAAAACATGAAATGAACTAAATTACAGGGAAGGGTGCTTACTGAGTCCAGGGGAAACGAAGACTGAGGAGGGAGCCGAATTGTCCAAGACAGTAGGAGGAAAAGAGTTACGATGGCTGAGAAACGGGCCAGATCTTCCAGAGGACGACAGAGTCCAAGAAGCGGGGAATGATGACGGTTATCCAATATACAAACAGAGTCCGAGAAACAATGTGCAGCGGGGGGAATGAACAATGAACCAGCATCGAGTTGAGTGTCGAGCCGGGATTTAAACCACACTGATTAGTCATTCGCGCCTGCTGTGTGTCTCAGCGCAGCCGCTCGTAATACCACTGATTAGACAGCGCACAGGAGCAGGAGGGCGTGACACCATGATGGCCTGACTCTGCCCAGTAAGACTCCTGCAGGAAATGCCTGCCATGCTGAGGCTTTATCATCAATCGTCGGATCTATTGGATGATTTATATTGTTTCTTTGCATGTTATTGACTAAAGATTTGTAAATGTGGCACAAACTCATTGAAACACAGAAAAAAATCTACCCACAGTTTGTTCGCTCTGTGGCCCTCGAGTGTGTTAATCCAGACCATAATCTTCAGCGCGTGCAACAGAATCAATCCTGCTCTGATCTCCGTTATTGTATTTAAGGACAATGGATTTAGCCTCCACTTATTCCAGTGGTATGCGGGCTAAAATTTAAACATCAGCGTGCAAATCTAGAAGGTGTCGTATCGCAGTTGTAGAGGCAGATGTTCCTTGGATGTCTGTTGAATTTCTGCTGCGTGGCACCTCTGCCCACAGGCTGAATTAATCAAATCAGAAATTCAGATTCAGTTTTCAATCAGCAGAAGGTGAGAGGAATAATCTGCTTGTCACATCTGACGAGCCAACATGTAAGGATATTCGACTGCAGTGATAACCACAGTGTTAGCGCCCTCTAAGTGCAGCTTTAATGCATGACAGGGACCAGATATGAGCACTGGTGCGGCGTGTTATTTATTGTCTTAATTTGGTGGTTATGAGCTTAATCAATCAGCCAGTTATTTCATCTGCCTGCCCTGAGTTAATTCTCACCCAGAGAGGTGACTAATGTAACTCCAATTTCCAGTGCTTGAATACAGAGCGTTATCTCGCCATGGGGGCTAGTTTTTAGATTCTTGCGCAAAGACAAAGGCGGACAAAGCTGTGAAGTAGGACACAAAGTGATCGCTGGAGGAGAAGCAATGGCTTCTCAGAGGGCACTGACGAACATTTACGTGTGTTGCCTGATGTTCTTTATGCCGTTAAAGTGTGTGAGCGTGACCTATATTCTGTAGTTAATAGCCAGCAATTCAAAGAACTGTGCATGAAAACATGTTACCAAAATAGCGCAGGTCAGCAAGCTGTTGTACTCCAGTTGAACCACAACTGGCAGGTAACCACTTCTACTCTACAATCACAGGTATCGAGCACAGAACTTACTATTATCCCACGTTATACTGGATTTTTTTTACACAAATACCTATAATTTAAAATGAAATGCCGTCAATAATTTAGCAAGAGTCCTTTAGAGATGCCTTTTCAATAGATGATACTAAGTCAGAATTGTGTCAAATATGTTTATTATGTCTACCATCATAGTTATTTTTTTATCTTTTGTTTGTGTACAATAGTGTTTTAAACATAGTGTTTTATCAAGAATAAACATGCATGTTGCAATCATCTCAATGAAACACTGCTTTAAATACATCCAGTTCTTACATAAGCTCCAAAATCTCCATGTCTTTGATCAAGAGAAACTCCGACCCTCATTAATGTCCTTTGTGGTCCTTTTTCATCCAGTCTCTTCAGCTAATTGAAGACTTAACAATGTAAAAAAATAAATAAATTGCCGCATTGCTGCAGTTCCGGTCTCTCAGTACTGGCTTAGCTATAATATCAAGTTCAAAATTCTGTTGTTCGTCTATAAAAAATACTAAATGGACTTGCTCTTTGCTTACATTATGGACCTCCAGTCTCACATCATGCTGCCAGGAGCTTTGCTGACTGTAATTCGTTATCATTCTGCTATACAGAAAAAAAAGACTGTCTTGTTTGTAGTTCTTTTCAGTCATCTTAGGCAGCGCTAAGCCCAGGATGCAGCAACGGTGCCCTTGCAGATGTGGCAAACTTGCAATCTTCCACCAAAAACACGAGCAAGGCCTGCTTTCTGCACAATCCAAATCTTTAGTAAAACTTGCCATTTTCAGTGTATAAATTGAGTAGTAGCTGCTGTTGTTTTCCGGAGAAAATGACAATATACAGCTAACAGAAGGGGAGGGGGACGCTATGTTAAATAATTAACAGAAATGGCAGGCTTATATTGAAGTGTACGTCTGACTACACTGACACAGACCTGAGGTTCTCTGGCTAAAGGCTTCTATTCCCACCGCCACGACAGTAGACTGAAACAAACGTAAATATCTGTTTTTTGGAAAGCTGCGGGGAGCTAATGCTAATTGCACCCAGAATCTCTACAACTGAGGCAAAGAGTGCAACATTAGTATGACTCTATAAGCCACAATGGCCCCACTAATCTGAAATATGCCATTCTAAAATAAACCACAGTGATCGCCTTTAACAAAACATAGCACAGTGTCACAGCACGGACTCGCACAGCACCATAAAATCCATCCATCCAAACCATTTGTACAACCGCTGAGCTCTCTTTAACGCTCTCATCATTTCCATTAATCCACAGCACATTTCCAATTTTTAATATACATTTTAAGTGAAGACAATGACGCATGAATTCCACAGCTGAGCAAAAGCATGAGCCACAAAACAACAATGACAAGCAAAAACAAACAATTAATGCAGCACAGTGGCAAAATGCGCAGCTAAGAAAAGGCCATTTTGTGCCTTCAGAATTGACTTTCCCTCTATAAGGAGGCAAAACTACATAAACACGCGCAATGAATGATGAGGATTTCTGTAGAAGATACGTGTTGTGTTCTTTCTCTCCATATAGCAGTAAGCCTGTGTAAGAATGATTGACAGATGGGCGTATTAGGCCACCCGCTGCCAGAGTGTGATAATCCTAAGGGATGCGTGTATTGACCAGAGACACACTCAAACACACAAACACTAAACCACACTCACACACCAGCTTTACACTCATCTATTCCCAGTTTGCTGCAGGTGTCTGCTCTGTGCTGTTCTTGAAGTCCATTCTGAAGTGCACCTGAACACGAAGCAGCTTTTGCCACAGGCCTGAAAAATGATTTTAAAAATGCTCCCAAAAAAACCCAGAGCTGGCTGACACACAGAAGGGTCTCTGCTTCAGGGAAACAGACATCTACCTGTCAGCCGCTGAAAAGTCATGCGGGGTGGAAGGGACTCGATGTTTATGCATCAGGGTTTATTTTTACATACACACAGCTAGGTAGCAGTGAAGAAAATGGTGGGAAAACTGTACATTCTAATAAAATCTGAACAAATATTCAGAAAAGACTTAATTGTTCCTTGAAAGATCCCACACTGGAGCAATCAATTTAAAGCTTCCAATGAAGGTACCGTATTAGAATAAATCATCAAATAAATAAATAGAGGTAAACTATCAACTTGAAGTTGATGGATAATCAGTTAAGCCTTCTTCTTAATGAACTTTTCTATTTCAAAATGCTTTTTTTTAAATAGGTCTTTGTCTATGAAGACAAACGAGTCTTAAGCAAATGACAGAGGTCTTTTATTTTTGAAATTTTCAGTTCCATAAAACTATAACATGCTATTTTTTTGCTTCACTCTTAATGCAGATTAATTTTATGAAATGTAATGAATTAATTAGTGAGTCATTGAATTTAGTTCCAGTCCGGCTAACTGTTGTTCCTCATTTGTTTCCTTTATGCTAGGCTAAGCTAACTGTCTGCTAATTGTAGCCTTATGTTTTGGGGAAATATGTGGTATTGTCAGTCTTTTCGTGCAAAACTCTCCACAACAGTGAATAAGTATGTTTGACAAGATGTCCACCAATTACCTTGACTATCATCCAGCTTAAAATCAGTTTAAATGAGAATTTTGGTTATTTTAACCTGCCGTGTATTACATTTATGTGGTTGTCATGGCTCTAAGTGTTGTGCTAATTTCGCACTTTTGAGATATTACATCAATAATTTTAAACATGTTTTCAGGAAATATAAGATCTATGCATTACTATAACATACAGAAGTTCTTGATGCTGTAAGTTCACAATGTTAAATGAGGAAGAAAAAATGTAAAAAAGAAAACAAATCCATCTGTAATCACTATGTGACTAGTTGATTCAACTTAATATCTTAAATTTATTGAACGCGTCTCAATTTCAGCTATCATTGCTCATCTCGTGACTTTGAACTAAATAATTAATCAGTGGAAGGTAGCAGGAGAATGTGTGTTTCCAAGCCAAATTCATTTCAATTCAGTTTTATTTATATAGCGCCAATTACAGTCAAATTGTCTCAAGACGCTTTATAGAACCCATATGCCTGACCCCCAGAGCAAACCAGAAGGCGACAGTGGGAAGGAAAACACCCTTTTAACAGGGAAAATGACTGTAGAGTGATTTACAGTGTGAAACAGAGGTGGCGAGTGCAAAGCTGGCAACAATACCCACATCACTGGTTGGTTGGAATAGACCAGAATGATCTTTTAGATCACTGGTGGTGTGAACAAAGGGCAAGTTCACTCATCTCACTGGATGGACAGTGCAAGTGACACAAATAATGTTGGGAATCAATGTTATACACATTTTTGCTTTTTATTTCCACCAAATCCTGGGAGCTTCAGTAGAAATCAACTAGACTTCTCATGTAGGTTCTTGAAGATGTTTCACCTTTAATCAAAGAGGCTTCCTCAGTTCAGTTCAGCTCAGTTTGGCTTCAGATTTCTACTGAAGCTCCTTGGATTACCATGACCTGGATGACTGAGAATTGAAACAGACATTTCCACAAGATCATTCTGTGAAAGGCTCTGGACCTCTGAAATGTTCGCCAATTTTTCTTCTATCTGCCTTTGTATTACCATGTTTTCATGAACCTAAGTAGATGTTTTAGTGTTGAAGATTTGCCTCAAGAGCAGCATGTATACTCATGAGTCAAAACATTGTCTCCATCTTAACAGTATTATATTGGTCCATCAATTGTGATCAGAACTGCTTTGATTCCTTGAGGACTGAACTCTCTGAAGGTGTCCAGAGGTTTCTGACATAGAGACTTTGACAGCAGATCCTTTAAATCCTGTACGTTTCAAATTGGAGCCACTGTAGATCATCCTTGTTCCAGTACATATCCTAGCATTGACAGTTACATAGAAATACCGGGCTTTGCAAAAGTTCTGTTACACGGTTTCATGATCTTTAGAGACGTTTACATGTCGGAGTGAAAAATTCCGTCAAATAAACTGAAAGTTCTACCTTATAGGCAGGTGTCCTTAATACAATTTTTTTCTCCAGTGAAGTTGTATCAAGATGGAAGTCAAAAGAGTTGAGATATCTGCTCTCCTTCATGCTGGCCACAACAAGTCTGACAGAGCCAAGCAGCTGAACATCAGCCAGATGACCGTCCACAGAGTCGCGGAGAGGCTCAAGAATGGTGAAGATCTTTCAGTGATCTTCCAAGAATGGTGAAGATCTTTCAGGTCTTCACCATTCTTGGAAGATCACTGAAAGATCTTCACCATTCTTTAGCCTCTCCGCGACTCTGTGGACGATCATCCGGCTGATGTTCAGCACAAAGGAGAGCAGATATCTCAACTCTTTTGACTTCCATCTTGATACAACTTCACCGGAGAAAAAATTGTATTAAGGACACCTGCCTATAAGGTAGAACTTTCAGTTTATTCAATGGAATTTTTCACTCCGACATGTAAACGTCTCTAAAGATCATGAAACCGAGTGTAACAGCACTTTTGCAAAGCCCGGTACACAACAGATCACTCCTGATCCTCCTAGAGGTGACTATTATTGCTGCTACTGCACCTTATCAGCAGATGAGGCTGACAGACTTCCCTGCTTGACACAGCTGCAGCAGAAACACTTGAAACTGTCACATCTGTTTGCAGGAGACAAACTCTCAGAAGTAAACAGTGAAGGGGAGGCAAGGGGGAATCTGTTAATCAGAAAAACAAAAGACATTTACATTCTCTGAGCTGCTCTGCAAATCTGCTGCAGTTGAGTTGAGTTTTGGGGTTTGGCTTCTTTTTCCTTCCACCTCCTGAACTCTAAATCCGGCTTTCATTGGTTTTGGCAGAAGACGCTGTAGCTGAGGTCCTGAATGTGGTCTGCACAAGTCAGTGTGTAGCAGATTATCATGTTTGTACACAGAACACTTTGTTTATTGAAATCATTTAATTAATAGGGAGAAATAATCCAGTCAAGAGTTTGTGTAAAATGCTAGTTGGTGCAAATTTATGAATCATGTAGTCATTCAGGTAATTTATCAAGAATAAATGCCCTTTTTTCTCCTCTGGGTGGTTGTGATTTACTATTTTATAGTCTATCATCTATAGATGAAACAATTAGCCAACAAATCTAAAAAATAACTTAACAAAAGAACAAAGATGTCCTTCTCTCAGAAATGAGTTTTAGTCGATGTTTTATCTCCTGTGCAGAATGATGTGTGTTCATGGTATACGTATATAATAGCTAAGCACACTTACAGGCTGTACTTGAGTACAGGCTTAAAGTATTTTGCTTGAGTACTTCCATTTTCTGCGACTTTCTCCTTCCACTTCATGCAGTACTTTTACTTGTAATGGAGTTTTTTGCTTTGCTGTATTGGTATTGATCTGAATACTTTGTCCACCGCTGTCATCCAGTAGTCAGCCTTTTGAAACATAAAATATTTGCATGTCCATACACCGGGATTGTTTTTTCATTAATGTAATTGAGCATCCATATCAGACACAAACAGGGACTCGAGCAATATGTTTATGTATTTTCATTTAAAATAACTGTTCAGCTGCTGTGTATTTTTTTTCTTCAACTTGAGAGTTTCTTTAAATTTCATTTAGTGAATTCAAAAGATCTTTAAATCTGACACGACAATAATTGCTCTTCCACAGCAGCTAAGTCATTTTCATATGGGATTAGGGTCATTGTGTATAAATAACTGGGGGCATACTGTATATGTGTTCATTTATTCCTCATTCTAAAATGTTCTCTTCCCTTAAAGAAGTGTCTCCTTCACGCTATGTGCGGCTGATTGTGACTCCAATATATCCAGAACAAATTGATTCTCATAATTTCAACACTATGTCACTGAGGAAGGAAAGCTGTATGAACTCTAATAATGATTTATTTATTTCTTAGTGAGCTACAGAGCAGTAAGAATGGAAAAAATTAGTGTCGTGCCCCGATACAGCACAAATCATTGTAAGAAAATGAGGTGGAAATTGCTATACAGCCCTGAAGGCAGCATTCTTTCAATAGGTGATGAGCTGCTAAACTACTTATTAGTGTTGCTTGCTGACATAGTTGATGTGAGGCGTCGTGAGCTGCATTTACTGATAAACATGGTTCAGTGGCAGCAGATAATTGGCTGCTATTATATACAGTACCTACCCTTCTAAACCAACAGCCACCAGGGAACAATCCAGATGTTTTGGCGTCACTTTTGGAGAGCTGTCACACCTCTGTACACGCAACCCTGCAGCAGCAACCTGTGCAAAAATGTCCTTAATGTTGCAGCTGCAGTCCAGAGGAGAAGAGTGGTAAACAACAGAGAGCGAAGTCTAATGAGTGCAGCAGAATGCGATGTTAACAAAGAACAAATAATATGCAAAGTGCGCTGAGACTTGTTTCTGGGATAAAAACCTACACAGCTAATTTGTTCAACCAGCTGAAGAAATCACAAACATGCAGAGAAAAAGCCTGCTGCTAATATTCCCTCCCTGAATCATAGTCAGAAATCACAAAACGTCAACATTATACAGTGCGTTTCTGCATCATGAAAGTTAAAGCTCTTGATTTAATTTTTGGCAAAATGTATTTGTATTTTGCGTCTAGAAAATGCTTTGTGAATAAAGGACAATCTAATTTTGTCTTATTGAAGGAAGGATTTGTATATCAGTATTAAAGGCATTAGAGGAGATTTAATTTCCTACAACTTTGAACGTAGCATGCGCATGCGCACATACAACCTCTCCCTCACCCCCCTTTAACCTCCCCCCTCTTAACATTTACGAAGAAACGCCCCCCTCCAGAAACTTGCGTAGCACTCGTGAAGTTGTCTTTTACGGCTGGGTCCCCCTGGATCTTTATCTGCCATTATGTAAAAAAAGATGAGCAAAACAAGTCGCCAGCTAACTATGAAGCTATACCAAAACAACACATACAGAAAACACGTAAGTCCAAGGCATACGTAATCTACGTAACTCGACCTGAGCCGGAAGATTTTTGATTGACAGGAAAGGGAGCAAACCAAACGCCTCGGTCCGAGTGCGTTGATTGGCTGATGTTTTTCAGGTCCTGCCATGTCCACAGTTATTTTTATTTTATTTTATTTTTTTAGAAACCATACATACAAGTCCACTAAAGGTCAGTATATTCATTTTGTGTGAATCAGACAAATTTAAAAAAAAAAAAAAACATCCTCCATAATGCCTTTAAATAACACAACATGACAACATGGGAGTATCTAATTGTGAAAGTAATAATATTAAATACTAGTGGATAACTACTAAACGTAATTAATAATGGTGATATATAATCATGATCCCATAGTGTTGGTCATGTGGTGTAATTCACTGGTAATTTGATTTCAGTAATTGTTGAGTCAAACCTTTCAGTTAAGCGCTTTTTAACTTTAGAAATAAAATATATCAGCAAGGTTTGTTTTTCAGCTTACCTCACTAGATTATCAAAGAAATGATCTTTTAAAATTGTGAAATACTATAAATCACTTGAGTGTGTTTTGCTCCATATTTCTTGTTTGGACTGGTTTGTGTCACATGGCTGTGTACAGTATGGAAATCACAGTATGAAGAAAATCTGCTCCCGTCGCTGCATTATTGCATAGTTAATGACAACATATGCTTTGCATGTAGCCATCTGGTACATTGCTCTTTAGCAGGGTCACTTCTTGGATGGATTTGTCTCCATGCTGTGAAGTTATGGCTGATAGAATAGACAGAATGGGGAAATGAAGAGCTTTAACAAGCCTTCATTAGGCAGGACAGTGTGGAACCAGATGGCTTCACACAACAGATGTGCATGAAATCAGACAAAGTGGAAACATGACAGTTCCAGGAGGAGTCACGTGGATGTAAATTTCATCATACAACAGGCAGGTGTGCAAGTGCAGCTTTAATGATGTATGGAGACATACCCCTCTGAGTTGCTTAGCAACACCAAGGATTTGTTTCTTGAAGAAGCTGCTCACCGGTCCATCATTTGCTCAAAATGGGTTTTTATCCCTTCATCCCCTGCTCCCAACAGCTGGCTGATATAAATCTATGATGTACTTTTACTTCCTGAAAGCAAACTGTCGCTCAACTAGAAAAAAAAAAAATCCAGCTTCAACCTTTAATCTATTAGCTTCTGCTAACCTGTGAAGTTCCTCATGAAGACGCCACACCATAAAATCAAAGCAACAGCAGCAATCTACTCGTCTTCTTATGTATTATGCCAGAAGGTACCAACTGCCTTTCAAGATGACCTTATAAGTTCACAGTTTTAAAGAGGTTCACATCTGTAGTTAGTCATGAAATGTAATCACAGTAAATCTGGCTTTGAGCACTGCTGCATATCCTAGTTTCAGCTAAAATATAAGGCCATTGGTTTATCATAAATGTTTAACATCACTGTAAAGTCAAGATTCTTGGTTGGGGTTTAGTTTCTACTACATTTAATAAAGCTCAAATATGATCTTTAACAGTTTAAAGTCAAAATCCAGTGGTAAGTTTGAAAAGCATGTAGCAGAAACAATATGAGCTTTTTAATTTTCCAACGGTCCTTGAACATATCATACGTGAACAACCAAAAAGCCCAAAAATGTGATATTTAATGAAAGTCATTTCATTCCACATATCTCCGTTAAATAATAAAATAAATCATGTAAAACAAACTTTTTGCACGAGATCCAGTTAAAACAAACAAAAAATAATAATTGTTTCTTGCAACCAAGAAGCTACCAGTGACCCAGCTATGATCAGCAGACATTTTGACAAAAATTCAGAGAGTTTTCAGGTGGATTGTAGGCTGTGTTTATGGTGAAGCATCTTACTAGAACTGATGTGCAGATTAGAGTGAAAAACGCTGAGTTTGTAGAGGTTGTAAAATTAAAAGTTGCTAAAAATCTATACTTAGAGCCCTCATTTCTTTCTAGTGTTGGTGACTTCTGTGAGCACTTAGGAAAATGTTTTACGTGTTGATTGATGGTTTGCCAAATTGTCATAGTGCGCAAAGACATTTTTGTTTTTTTTGTACTTCTCTCCATGGTTGTACTTTTCCACAGAGTTGCAGGATTTTATATTACAGGAAAAAATGAGCCATCATTGAGTCAAACCTGCTTGGAGTTCAGAGAGTTTAAATCTCACTGACAGCAAGTTTTCCATGTTTTTTTCAAACACATCCTCATTAAATGATACTGATTATGCTTCTGCAGCCTCACAGGAAACCCTAATACCCAGTACTATATAAAACTGATGATATGGAGGCTGCCTAACATATTCTTTTGATATCTGAAAGGAAGTCCTCATGGAAAACTTGCATCCATATCTCTTGGAAATTCCATGATTCATACCAGACGGCACAGTTAAGCAGGAAAAAAAAAAGTCTTTACAAGTTATTTATAGGGTCTATACTGTACATGGTTTGTGTATCCAAATGTTTCTTATTATAAGCAAACATTCTGTCTCCTAATAAAAGTTCAAGGCAGCTCACAAGTCTTTTAGTTGGACTTAATTGTTAATTCTGTCAAGAAATGAGAAGGAAATTGAATATTTGAGTAAGACCCAAATCGCCTCCTTTAAATTTTCTTTCAATATTAACGTACTTTTACTTTCTGCATCAGGTGTGATGAATTTGCCACATTTGCACTTTGCATGTGGTCTTTATTTTCATTAGTTTGTTTGGAAGAGAGTTTTTTTTATGTGTGTGTGTGTCTTGGGACTTTCAATTTGCAAAGTCAGTTGATATTTTCTTTACTGTTTTCATGTTTTATTAATTTTATAAGTGCAAATGAATTGACTGTGACCACCTGAGGCTGCGGCTGAAAATGAGATTCATCCAGCTGAATGTTGCTTTAAGATTCCAGCGGAGTAATCTTCGATATCAATCTGTACATGGAGCTTGCAAATGGCGAGGATGTTTTTCCCAATAATTTCTGCCCACGTGAAAAATGTTTGCATGTCATTTTGAAGAGTATCCGTTTTTATTGTTAGGATTGCTTTCTTTTTAGACGTGAAAAGCTTTGGCAGCATTTAGACTGCTGGAAGTTGGCAAAAAAAATGCCTGAAAAATCAGATAAATGTGAATCTCAGAGCAGTTACTGCTTTTAAATGAATATGTATTTGTCAAGTGATAACCAGTTGAACAGTGGAGTGTATTTCCTCTCAGCAACAATCAAAAATAAATAAATCAGAAAGATTACATTGAAAATACAGGCCCAAAGTACAAACTCAGTGCAACAAAAGTGAATAATGCTGTGATTACTCACAGAAAAGTTGAAAACTTGTGATCATTTAAACAAAATTGAGTACAGCTTGTTTTATTCACCTCCTATATATGGACATGATTATAAAATGATCTGTAAACACCAGCACTCTTTCAGTTTTGAACATTTGGGACTGTGTCTACATCATGGTTCCACCTTTAAAATGTTTGCCAGAGGAACTCTAAAATGGCAAGACCAGTGACCATCTAAAAATCAGTAGTAACAGTCACACAGACTGACCCGTTAATGCCTCCTATCAGAGCTGTAGTGGTTGTTGTCCTAAAATGACGCCACAAGATGCTGTACTTTTATAATCCAGCTCTCAAATACAGACAAATAACATCAGGCTTTATGGAGAGCATCAAAAATAAATGACGCTTGCTTGCTCTTTGGCACAAAGCTGTAGGATAAAACTTGAAGTGAAGCCCAATAAATATCCAGCATGTGTGCTATGAACCTGCAGCACCACCACAGTGAATGCATCATCCTGACAGTGAGGCACGAAGGTGGAAGTGTGATGATATTGAGCTGCATGAGTGCAAAAGGTGTTGGGGAGATGACGTTAATGGAAGCACCGTAACGGTCTCTGGATACACAAAATTACTGATAACATGATTGCCTGTCTGCCAAAGAGGAATATTCCAGCATAATAACCATCCAAAACACAATGCCAGTAGTTTCTACACCAGATAAAAGGAAAATTATGACCTGGCCAAGTAGTGCACGGTCCGTGTTGTAATTTTAGGAGTACCCACTGCTGCTCTGATTAGTGGTACTTTGGGTCAATAT
Source organism: Acanthochromis polyacanthus (assembly GCF_021347895.1). Taxonomy (NCBI): domain Eukaryota; kingdom Metazoa; phylum Chordata; class Actinopteri; family Pomacentridae; genus Acanthochromis; species Acanthochromis polyacanthus. The sequence goes on along the minus strand of NC_067114.1, from coordinate 37,699,874 downwards.
AAACCTTCTGAATGCTGCTGCAATTGTGTTTTCACGGATTTTTAGTTGGTCACTAATCCTCCTGTATCCGTTTCCATCTTTCTGAAGTCTCACACTCAGATTTTTAAACTGGGAATCCTTTTCCATGTGGACCCATGATGCAAACATGCAGGCAGACACAGACACACATTGTAGAACCATGTTCATGCAGTTAGATTAATTGGAAAATCTGATCAACCAAAAATCTTTTTTGTTTTCTTTACCAAAATTTTATCATGCAAGCAAGCAAGGGTTAATTCTTGGAGGCTGTCCATAGAGATTGGCCCTACACAGTACCAGCCTGTTATTTTACAGCTAGATTGTGAAGTAGTGCACTTGGCATAGGGTCATTTTAGATGGATGGCCTCTACGCCTTTGATTAGTGGTACTATGGCTTGTTCTACAACTCCTGATTACCCTTGTAGCTGCATTTCACTGATTTTTAGTTGGTCACTGATCTTCTTGTATAATTTCCCATCCTTGAGAAGTTTCACAATCAGATTTTTCTTGCTCCTCTGGCAATTCTTTTCCACGTGGAACCATGATCGAGATACAGAATGAGAAACTGAGAATGTTGTGGTGTTCACAACTCATTTTATAACCATGTTCATGCAGTCTGGAAATCACATGTGGAAGCAAATTAGTTGCAGTTATCACAGGTTTTCTGACTTGTGTGTCAGTGGTGACAGGTGTATTCTCTTTTGTTGTACTAAATTTGTACTGCTCTATAGTTTTCAACTTAGAGATCATGCAGTTATTGCGAGATGATACATTTTGAATCACTTGACATTTAAGTGATTTTGCATGACTTCTGCTGCTCACTCACGCTCAATTACATTTCCCTGTTTCCACCTTTGAGGCAAATAGTAATCATGCTGTACGAATTAAAGCATCTGCACGTTTTTCATTCATTTCTGACGCATGTGCTACGACAAAAGCCACAACTTTTACACTTCCACCTTTTCCACGAACAGCCACTAAAGAGAATAAGACTTGTATTTCTGTTCCGCCGTGCAGTGCTGTCTCTCCCCCCATGGGAGATGGAGAGAGAGGGAGGCAGAGGGAGCGAGGGGAGGTGTGTAAGGGGCGGGGTTAGGGGATTTCATGTGTGTGTTGTCGGAGGGGGTCGTGCTGGTGTTCCGGGAGGCGGCGGTAGTGGAGGTGTGAGCGGGATCATGTGCGCTGCGCTCCGCGGAGTCGCTGTCCGTGGTGCTGAGAGGGAAACTCGGGCTCTGAAAAGTCCTGTGATGTGCACGAAGTCGGAGTAGCAAAGGAGTAAAAATGAAGTCGATCATCAATGCCTTAAAAAAGGAAGGTAAGAAGCTCACTCACTTTTTTCACTTTCCAAATCCTGCGCTCCGCTTTTGGACAGTTCGCTTTACGCACAACTTAAGTCGCAATTTTCTTTACTTTCCTCCCCTGCATCGCTCATCTCTCTGCGCGAAAGTGATGACTTGAGCCATTTCTACCGTCTTTGTTCTCTTGGCGCATATTTAAGCTGCGACAATAATCCTTCTTCCCGGAGCATAAAGGAAAAGGACGCAGCTCCGGCGTTGGACGAGTTTTTAGGTCACAGAAAGAGATGAAAAATGGGACTCCGAGGATGAGAAAACACCCACAGACATGACTACGTGTCGTTCCCCTCACCCAAACACAACCCAAACAGCCTCTCCATCTGGCTGCGCGTGAAACAATGTTGGTGTTTGACGTTTTGATTCATCCGCTGCTATTTTCTCAATGAAAGCTCGGAGTTCGGGGCTGCGCAGCGGGCTGTGGCGCCTATAGGCTGGGAGAGGACGCCAAAAAACCCCTGCACTCTCCAGGAACGCATATACAGCAAAATGACAGCTGTTTGCATGCACTATGAGAGTCATACTTCGATTAAAAGCTAAAACTTAAAAAACAAAACAAAAAAACACTCTGTTGCACTCATAATCTTTCGTTTGGTTTGTGGAATTATTAAAGTGGTTGAATTGGGTTGATTTAGTGATATTTTTGTGCATTTAGAATTAGAGCAAGCAAATTAGTGTGAAGGTTCAGCAGGCAAATGAGAGACAGGTGGTGTCAGTGAAGTCCTCAGTGGCAGAAGGTGCAGTTCAGCCCATAAAGACAATTTTAAAGAGTGTAATGGAAGATGCCCAATGGAATACAAGGATATTTATAGTCTCTGATGTCTTTTTTTGGAAAACGTAACCCACCTGCTATTATTCTGGCTCTGCAGCACTCATGTGAAGTTGTGGATTGTGTAAAATTTGAACTTTTAACCATTTAAATGTCTTCGGAGAGTGATTTGTACCTAGAGTGTTACAGAACTTGTGCTTTAGGCTTTCTGAGCTCTCCCTCTGCAGCTACTTTGTGCTGCAAAGATCCAAAAGAGTGTTTGCAGCACACATGACACAAACCTGAAGTGGACATAAACTTGGCTTTGCTCAGCTCGTGTTGCTCAACGCGTAATAATTGTGTAAAAGAAACCAGCAGCTATTCAATTAAATTCAAGAGCATATCTATAAAAAAAATTACAGCTAAATCTTATATCATGCGAAATAATCGGTATTTTCTTACGCGAAAAATGCTTTAAATACCTCACGGTGAGCAGAAAATGAGGTCCAAGAGACTTATGAATCATCACCATTTTGCGTCACCGCTGTCATGGTGACAGATAACTGTAATTTACCAATCTGTCATCTCATGCCGGCATAGCAAGGCATTGTGGGATTTTTGTGAAACGAAGGAGCTCGAGTTGTCCTGTTGTAGAAATTCTAGCAAGGACAGAGTAAAATGTGTGAAATTCACATATACAATTTGAAAAACTGAAGTACAGGTTTGCAAATAGAGTGTGAGTTTAGGACACAGCTTGAAGAAATGGCCTCCAGGCTTCATTTCACTCAGAGTAGAACAGCGATGTGTGAACACAGAACATCATTTTCTCAATACGCGTCAGATTCATAGGAAACTGCAATAAAATCAACAGAGTGTATATAGAATTTAAGAAACTTTGCCGAGGGCTGTTATGAAATCAAGAGAGCATTAAGAATTTTGTTCAGTCCAGCTTTAAATCTCTTCCTGAACCATGCCTAAACCGTCTCGTACATTTCCTCTTCAGTGAGTAACTTACTGTGGTAGTACATAGTGCAATGACTCAGTGACCTTAAAAATTACTTTTTATAGAACTACAGCTACTGCACTGTTTCTTCTTGATGACCACACGGCTATGACTGAAGACAGATGTCATCGATTTCGTCTTATATGCTTAAAATAGCTCCATCTGATGGACATTTTTCACATTACAAGTTCTCCTTACAGACATGCCCGACATTAGCTAAACTGAAAATACAGAAACCACAATGTCTTCCATACTAAACAACAAAATATGTTGTTTCTGACTTCCAAAACAACCCATGGTCTATAAACTCTTTCTGATCCCTCTTGATCTTGTAAAACATATGCTTTATTTAAATGAATTGCAAAAGTTATTTTTCCACAATCTAAAAATAAGTTGAGGCAAATAGAACTAATTGACTAATCAGGGAGTTTGTAAAAGGATTACAAATTCTTCTTCTTCAAATTTGATGTTGACTGCTAATAAGAGACAGGAAACAAGCAATGGTCCAAGTTAAACTAAAAACACCCAGCTGGAAGCACTTCAGAGTGCTTTAGAGGTATATTTTCAGCTGATGTTCTTAATCCTCAACTTAACTGATAGACCTGTGGTGAACAAAATCTTCCTCCAAATATGGAAGATATTTGGAGGACTCCGTAGATTTTCAATCATCCAATTCGTCTTAATCCAATGAGCTGCAGTAGAAAGCAAATGGACTTCCCTTTTAGGCTCCTGAAGACGTTGCAAGAGGCTTATCAAGTTTCTTCTTCACTCCTTCAGAGAGGTGAAACGCATTGAAAAACCTACAAGAGGAGTCAGATCTGTATTATGGTAGTCTGAAGATATTGTCAAAAGATATAGGTACTCAGCAGCAATATTAACGTCTCCATTAGTCAATTTTTGTTCAGCTCTTGTAAAAACAAAATAGGGTTAGGGTTAAAATAGGGTATGACATTTGGTTGGTGTAGTATTTGTCCCGCCCCATCTCCACTGGGATTGGATAACTGGGTCAAAGTAACAGTGCCAGGCAAAGAGTTTGGTCTATTAGTAGTATATAAACATGTTTGAATCCTCCATGAAGTCACCTATAGCTTTCCTGCAGAGTGGTTTTGAAGTTCAGTCTGGTTGACATCTTGGCAGTGCAAGCTTTATTTAAATCCTAGCAAAAGGTGGAGCATCAGTGGACCTGATTCAGGCCGTGGACTGTCCTATTAAGTCAATCTGTCAAACTGACTACACTGTTAATTGTGCATAACTTTCACCCTTAATATAATTGAAAGAAGTTAATTGTATAAAAATTGTCGTCATTAATGGAAGAATTAGCCAAAGAGAAAAAGAAGCTGTTTTTTGTAAAAGGTGGATAACATGTTTTTTTCTTCTCTTTCAAAGTTGGGAGACTTTAACACGGGGGTCTATGGGGATTAACTCTCTTTTGGAGACAGCCTCAAGTGGACACCAGAGGAACTGCAGTTTTTAGCTTAATTTTTCCGGCCTGCGGATTGCTGCTTGGTTTTACTTAAAATTAAATGATTTTCAGCTCTCAACAACAAAAAATAGAAAAATGTATGAACACAAAGCACACATTTAGTATAGCATAAATATGCAGTGTTTGTGTTGTAAATAATTTCAAAAGTTAGTCTTTCTGAATGTATCCTTTCGACACACTGCCGAAGAGTTTCGTGGCACTGTGTCACTGTGAAGCTGCATTTCTGTCTTCACGACTTCCAACGCTAATTGTGGGTGAACACTTTAAAAGCTAGACTGATGATGATGAATGTTAAGATGATTTGGATGTCCTGTCTGTTAGGCTGTCATTGCAATGAGTGTAGTTTCTCCAATCAGGGCTAGTTGTTGTTGAATGTCATCATTTGGTTAACTGGCTTGTGGCAGCCATTTACAGCAGCGTCACTTTTTGATCTTTCAGTGTCAGCTCTTCCGGTCTTTGTAAAGCAGAATTCACCAAGTGTTGGATCACTCACCCACTAATTGGGAACATGAGCTGGGTTTGGACTCTCAGGAGATGGGTTAGTTTCATCCTAATGATGCTGTGTTGTTGCAATAATAGATGATCATAGACTAAAATCATTAAATCATGCAAGTGCATCATGTTTGGTGATTGAAGTAATTTGCCTTTCCCTAATTAGTCACTGATCTCTCCAAAAATCCCCTCCAAACTGTGAAGTGATGTTAGAGGGTGACTGTTATTTTACACTCCATTCAATTTGAATCTGAGGAAGCTCTCACTTCTCCCCTCTAATCATCATTTCATCCACATTTTGGCTAAGTTTTCTTTCCTCTCTTTTCCTGTGCAGATTGTAGCACAAATTAGCAAAATAAAAGTGAAAATATTGGTCATAAATGCACTGATTAAACCTTTGATTTCGCTTCATGGTCAGCACACATCATGCTGCCACAAACTGGACTATTTAGAGACAAGTTTTCCTGCAACAGCTGAGTGTATTAGCATAATGTCAAAACCATCACTTAGCTCGGCTGAGTGCTTCCACACACTCTGACCTCTGACATGCATTCTGTGTTTCAAGTGTATTCAATTACATGGATTGCACTGATTGCTTTTCCAACTCTTACATAAGATGCTCGGATTGTTTCGATTCACTGCCCACATTTTACTTGATAATTAATTTGTGTGTGTGAGCGATTCGGAGAGAGACAGGTGGTTGAACACCAGCTCGGAGGCCACGCACACCTCAGGGCAGATAGCCTGGTAGCTCCTAAATGTGCTAGCTCATTAGATGGTAGCACTTCTCCTCTTCATCAACACGTCTGTTGTAGAAAGAGAGAGGAGGGGAGAGAGGTCTGAGATATTAGTCTGGGAAAGTGATAATGACTGAGTGAATCCCCCCTTCAGATGTTCAGGCTGTCAGGAAGCGAAGAGCAGGAAGCTGAAGTGCAGCTAACAGGCCACGGCCTGGCACCACTGTATTAATCAACTCATAATCAGGAGATGCTTATTGGAAGTGCTGCTGGCCCTGTTCTGCTTTCCCGGAGCTGTCATAATTGCAAGGAGAGCTGGCGATGGCGGTTGTAGGCTCGACATCTCGCACTGTAATGGAGGAAAGTATCCATTGGGAAATCAAGGCCAGCCTCCGTTACTGGTTCAATCTGAAAGTATAGTATATGTAGTGTGGGCCGGAGGAGCAGCTCTGCTCATGTAATCCTGATTATCATGCTAATGATGGTGAGAAGAAGAGCAGCAGAAACACGCCCAATCACCAATCTGGGTTCAATGCTCGTGTCCATCTCACTCGCTGTACTGTATGTGCACATGTATGTCAGACATCGGCTTTAGCTGTCTGGTACTGGACAGTCGGGTAGACGGAGATTAGATTTCGATGGATTGATCATGAAAAAATGGCAAGGCATGTGCGATACCAGCAGACAAGGGGCCCAGCAAAGGTCAATAGATGGATGGATGGATGTGTACACAGCCTCTGAGCAAATCTGACATCACTGGGAGAAGAATATTGATCACCACTAGAAATTCCTGCATCATTTCTCATTACTCAAACATGGTAATAGAGAAGGCGATGGCTGCACATTTGCTTTCATGGTCGAGTTGAGGCTGCACACAACACTCCTGGAGGCTTTTAAAATGCAAAAAAGCCTCCTTATAGGGCACAGCTCCGTGTCAATAAGACTGTGAGGCAGACGGGGAAGAATGGGTTCAACAACAACAAAACAATCAGATGTTTCTGAAGTCAAACTTTGGAAGTAAATCTTGGTGTTTTGGGTCAAACTGAGTAATGTTCTCCTCTTCACAGTCACTGTATTGTCAGGTTTAATGAACTCTACACATATGCATGAAAGTTGCAATTTTACAGTTTACAATTTCATTTAGCAGACGCTTTTATCCAGCACAAATATTGTAAATTCTAGTCAAGGTTTTTAGATTCTGTGGTTTCCTTGACACAATGTCTCTGAATTCACCATTAACTATTCGCTGGAGCATTTGTTGGTATCATTGTAACAGTATTGAAATCCGTGCAGACGTCACGTTTTCTCAGTCGTCACGTTTAGGTCAGGATAAATAATGCAAAATACATATTCTGCATTCCTAATTGCATTCTTCTCACTTTCAGTACGTACTGCAGCTGTGTTTCCAAAGTGCATACTGATGCATGAAGCATCATATAACTGGTTCATGCTACTTTGGTGTAATATTGCGCCTTAAGCTTTGATCATGTCGCTCACATATCCGCCACAAATCACCTGTGCGCTCTTAGTGACTTAAGCTTACTTAGACAGTTCAGTGTGATGTATGTGAGACATGGTCTGCTGTGCAAAGGATTGTGGGTCAGAATGGCCATAGACTTACATACTGCAAAATGAGACATGACGTAGTAGGACATCTTGGTATATTCACCGTAGTGCATTTGGCATTTTACTTATTAGGACATGCAAGATCTTTTTCTGCCATACTGTCTGGTATGGTAGTACTGGAATGGACCTATTATTTGCTTACAGTGCAAAGTAAAATGGCTGCATTTTAGTGGTGGCTCGTTTTCTGAAAGCATTCAGAACTCTAAACTGTACAAGTGTACCAAGTTTTGTGCTTTTTAGAAAAAAATAGACATCATTTTCACGTAGTAGATTAGGTGATTATGTAGTAGCTGTGACAAGATTAAGCATCAGTTTCATCTTCAGTACCTTTAGTATTGGTTTTGTTTTGTAGTTTAGCATCTCCACAACCCTACACACATGACTAGATTGTATCTGTCTTTAATGTTTCTGCTCTAACTGCTTTTATATTTTTTCATTCACAATATTTTCTATCCATTTAGAGATGTGGAGTTACTTTTTTTCTGTCGCTTATTCACTGTAAAAGAAAAAAAAATAGCAGCAATCACTGAGAGCAGAGGGTTTTGCACTGGAAATGTCCTCCCTGGATGTGAAAAAGAGACGATTACAGAGCCTTGCTTAAACTCGTGTGGTCTTCTCAGTCAGTTATCTCGATCGGAAGCTTGTTGACAAGAACAAAAGCTGGCTGATTACAATTCCCGTGGTTCCCAGTTTGAACGAAGGCAATGCAGATCTGTTCTCAAATCTGAAGCTTCACTGTGGTCAATAGATGTTCTAATTAAAGTGTGGCAGACAACAATGGGAAGAAGCGCCACGTGTATTACACAGATTGTACAGTATGTTCTCAACCAGTGGAAATTAATAAGCGTCACAATCTCAGCAATCTTATACAGATGCAAGCCTGAATTAATAACAGCATTTAATCTTCACATATACGGAGTGAACACGTTGTTTGTCCATCGCTGCTGCAAGTATACTATTGTGCCTTACAGAAACATATGGAAAGCAACATTATTGTTATTAGAAGAAGCAGAAGTTGATGTCAGGCTGTGATAAAGTAACACTGGATTGGGAGAAATTTCAAGAGGAGACAAGAGTGACACAAACACATAATGAAAGGTGTGGAAGCTGATTGCTGACAAATCAGCGTTTCGCCAAAAGACACAGTCACCCTTATTTATGTTGCACATTTGAAGTAGCAGAAGTTCACCCCAAGCGCCTACCATTTGAGATCAAAGAAGAACAATGGAAATTTACTTGAGTAAAAGCAGAAAGGTACTTTCAAATTCAAATCTCTGGGGTTAAAAAACAAAATCTCAAAAGCTGCAGTTCCACGAATCCTTGCAGAAGCCAGTCAGTCCTTATAGAGCATGTTAAAATGTCCAACTTTACAGCAGAAATAGACATATTTGCAGCTTGGCACAAAAAACTGTTTTGTTTTCTATAGCTAAGTACCCCTTTAATGACAATTGTATGTGGGGTTAATTTATTCTTTTTATAACTCACCTGTTTATATTCTGTTAAGGCTTAAAGATTGGCCTTGTAGGGGGGATGTCCATCTTCAGCCAAATCTTTGTTTATTTTGGTATTAACAGGGAGTTAAGAGAAATCAGACACTGCCAAGAATCTAAAAGTCTTTGCATACAGTCTGTGCTGATCAGCCTTTATACAGCTTGTAAGATTACAGTCCAAACTACTTTAGCAAGAAAAAAATAAGAAAGACAACAGAACACTGCATATGGAAATAGAAGTGGTTTAGCCCACATACAAGGCAGATTAAACTTTATTTGTATCGCACTTTCCATAGAGTGCAGTCCAATTCCATGACTTAAAGATGACTGTCACGCTGCTGTTTTAGAGAGCTTGAAAAAAATGTAAGAAATTCTAAATAAAAAATTGAAAGGAAAGAGAGTTCAAATACAAACAGTGAAATGTTGATATATTTTTAATATTATATGTTCAAATATTTATTTTTTTATTGTAGAAAGAATATAAAATATTTAAACAACATTATAAAATAATGTATAAAAATCAAGAAATGAATTTATTATAAATAATGAATGAAACAGAACAAACATTTGAGAGCATTAACACTATATAAAAAATGTGGATTAATAAATTAGAGACATCTAACATTCTACAAAGAATTCAGGCTACAAAGGAAAGTTACAGAAATGGAGGTGTGGAGTGTTGGAAGCTTTTTTTTTTTACCATTTAACCAACATTTATGAAGAAGTTTGTTGGTCTCATGAGCTTATAATCACCCAGTAATCAGCTTCTTTTGACCCAAACATCCCAACAGAACTAATCATAGCCTGCTGTGTAGGTCTGCTAGCAGCATAAACCCTGAACCAGTCATACAAACTTTAGCATTGGATGAACGATAATATCATACATTTGTATTTGGTTCAGTCTTTTGCACAACAGCTGGGTGTCTGACTGACAACATTGCAATGCACAGACAAACGGCATGATCTTCCTTCAAGAGGCAATGACGTAAATCCAGATTTATAGTTACTATGTGTGTTTACTGGGTTTGCTGCATTTAGATCAGTGTGACTCAAAAATGTAATTGTCGTACTGTAGTTTGTTTTAAAAGTGTGTTTTAATTGTACACTCTGCAGCTGCTGGTCCACGGGGTAATTTGGAAGTCAGTAGTAGAATGCAATGGAGTCTTCTAACAGATTTCTAAACAGGTGTGTGTTTGCAAAGCTTGTTTTTTTTTTTTGTTATGATCCGCAATCATGCAGTTGCAGATGTTGTGTTCTGGGAAAAGCTCCAGGCTCACTTGACCTCGTAAAAGATAATAGACGCACGCTGACAATAGAAACAAAGAGGAATAGTTATTTTCATTGTTCAACTCATGGAAAGAGGGATTCTTGTTAGTAAAGAGCGCTCTAAATAGCCGTGAAATTTCAAGTTAACTGCTGCTAACGGGAACTTGCAGGCAGCACAGAAAACTACGAGGAATTGCAGAAATTGACGTGGAGGGCTGTTCAGGGGAAGCTTTCCAGAAAAAATAAAAACACCAACAATTCAAAAAGAGCAGTTCCGTACTCGAGACAGTTTGTACGGTAAAGACTCAAATTAGTGGTTTTAAATCCTGAGATCACAGCTGAACCAACGTTCACACTGAATTCACCCACTCTGACAAATGGTGTCAATGATGGCAGAAAAACAAGGAGAATTTTGATCTAAGGTCATGGTGACATTTTCTTGAATAGTGGTTCTGACCTCCAGGTTACTGGTTCTTGCTCATCGCTCACGGGCAGCCTCACACTCAGAGTGGAGGGTTATGAAGCTTTATGTAGAGGAGATTTATGGAGTAAAGGTTTATGTGATAAAGGTTTTTCTTTTTTTATAATTATACTGCCATTATTATCACAGTATTTTTATGTTTAACCTAAAAAAACTCATGGAGCCTTTTGTTCTTCTGTACTGTTGCTTCACCAACAGGAGTCTTCCACTTTGACATCAGGTTGTAGCATGAAAATTATTTAATAGTTCCATTATATAGCATCATTTTGGTGCACAATATTTGTCAAAATATTACAAAAACAAAAACAAAAAACAAAAAAAACTTCTGTTTATCCGAAAATCATCCTGCTGGCAATAACCACCTTGTAAGGCAGGTAGAAGATTGTACGTATATGATTGTGTCGAACTTGACTCAAAAAGTAGAAAATTACTTTCTAAAACAATTTAGAAGTATAGACATTTCTGAAATAATTTTGCTCTTTAATTTGTAGTGTTTATCCATGGCAACATTCTCAACATAAAGTAGTCTGTGCCAAGTTTTAGAACAGATTTCTACTCTTGGAATTCCATTTTATTATTATTATCTGTATATAAAATGTCCAGAAACACCTGCTGTCAATGTTTTTATTCAGTAATTTCAGTTTTGCTTATTCTCCTTGTCTAGTTTCAATAGAAAAACAAATTAAAACAACAACAACAACCAAAAAAAAGGGGGAAAAAAACTCTTTTTTCACAGTTAAGCTGTCTTTTTTTATCCCAGCATTTTCCTGTTTAACCTAAAAAAAAAAAAAAAAAAACCTCTTGAAATCTTTTGACTTTTTGTTCCACTTCTTGGAAACTTCCATGAACATGAGGTTGTGACCTCTGTTTTGGCACAGAATGTTTGACAAAGCTGAATTTAAAAACCAGCATAATTAGCACCAAGCACAGCACTGGTCACAAAGACCAAGCAGCAGAGAATAATTAGTAAATCCAAAAGTCTTCCACTTGGTTAAGTTTCCTCCATCTTTGTGACCTTCTCATAAATTTAAAATGGGATGTGATGTTGTAACGTGGACATTTTGCATATTTCCTGTGTTCTTCCAAAATCTAATCTCTTGCCATTGGGCATTCTAGACTATTGATGACAAATGACGTCTTACGATTAGTATACTGATCAACGGTAAACTCTGTGTGAAATGTGAAACCCTGTATATGTGCATGTGCTTCCTTATTTCTTTCACAATTAAGTCCACTTTATTTGTCCAATTGTCAGTGCTTCCACTGATGTGACCATGGCAGGGTGCTGTGGATTAGTGGGTTAAAGGGCCTGTCTAGTAAATAGGAGGTCCTGGGTTCAAATCCCAGCAGTTCCTTTTCTGGAGGCTGATCCTGTGGCCTACTTATTAGAGAGTTGGAGGAGTTGCCATTCCTCTAGCTGCTTAAAAAGAGCAGTTCCCAGTGCTATAATGTATTTGTGACAAGTAAAGGTGACTATAATCTGTAAAAATATATATATAAAAATGTCTCTCTGTGTTTGTTGCTCCTGTTACATTTTTGCTCACAGTGAGCTAATATTTCTTTGCACCTCTTTAGAAACAGCACAACCATGGCTACAAGTAGGCACCGTTACAAAATCATCCATCCATAAATCATAAAAAAAGAGGAAACAAAAGTTACATGTCTTTTGATTATTAATTTTAACCAAATGAAAAATCCTAGAATTAACATGTACAACATTTGCCATATGCCCACAGACTTGAATAAATGGGTTCTCTACATACTATAGTTATTTTACAGCTTATATTTTTCATTTGCTTCCACTCTTTTCTCCTCTCTGCTCTGTATAAACACCGCCTGTAGTTCAGCCAAAAACTTCCTGTATTTATGTCACAACTGAGGCAGTCTTGTCTTCTCAGGTGTGCTGAGGAACACAGAATTATTAGCTTTTATAGAGACTGGTCCAAATGGTTTATATTTAGCAGTAAAAAAAAAAGAAATGTAGAAAAAAGTGTTTTAGATTTAACATCACAATTTTGAAGCTTAGATTTGGTTATTTCTCTTGATGGAATTGGAAGTTACAAGTGGTTATTTTAGGGATTGTTGGGAAGTTGAAAATCTGACAGTTTTTCTTGTTTTTTAGTTTCTGGCTGATGTAATTTTTGGTGTAATTTTTCGAGTTTTGATTTTCAGCTGGTTAAATGCTTCTTTTAGAATTCAACTTATACAATCAGCATTTTAGGATCTGATTCAAATATTTCACCTGCAGATGCAATATTCACAAAAGCATTTTTATGCACTGTTTGTGAAAATGTAGCATTTTCTGTAAAGATTAACGACTTGAGCATGCTAACTTTTAACACTGTCTCCAGTCGGCACTGAGAGTCATTTAAAAAAGCCCAGAGCAGTTGGAATAAGTGCCCAGCTTCTTTCAGCATGTCTGCTTTAACTCAGCCCTTCAATCCCACAACTTTCACTAAGGCTTAAACTTGCACTAATGACGGCTTCATGAAGGAGCAAAGCTACTAAAAGATTCAGCAGCTACATTTGTACCAGATGAATAGCGTTTGATTCCCTCTCGTTCCTCCACAGTGCCTTTCCGCGAGGCTCCAGCCTACTCCAAACGCCGACGGGGTCCGTCTTCTGGCAGCGGAAACGGCCAGTCGCCCTCCTCGTTGTCAGCGCCACGGGTCCTCCTGCGCTCCAACAGCGACAACAACCTAACGGTCAGTCAGTACCAGCAGCAGCAGCCGCAGCAGCAGCAGCACGGTTCTCCTGGCAACTGGGCCCCACATCTGCAGCAGCACCAACACGCCCAGGCCCACCCGCACCGGGGCGCCCAGCAGGGTCACTCGCAGCCTGGCTCCTCAGCATTGCATCGCAGCCTGTCACCCCAGCTGCTCCAGCAGATGCCCAGCGGCAGCCCCAATGGCAACGTGGTTGTTCGGACCATGGGGAGGGGGGCAAGGAGCCGGTCACCCTCCCTCAGCCGGCTGGGGGAGGAGGCCAGACGGGGGATATCTTCACAGCGCCAGGCCAGGTGAGTCTCTGCTACACACTGGAGGGTGGAGGGGCTGCTCATCTTTGGAGCTTAAGTTGGTCTGTGTCCTCTGTTTTTGCTTCTAGCAGCATCCACGCCAACAAACCTTGAGGTCAGGAGTTCATATCTGACTCACAGATATTTAACTGTCAATATTTTTCTGTTAAAATCCTGCACAGCTGCTGAAAATGCAACTGTCACTGTTACTTCTACACTTGCATGTCCAGGGAATTTCTGGTCTGGAGAAAATGGAGTGCTAAATATACTAGCATGACAGAGAAGATTCCACAAAACTCCCACACATTTAACAGGATTTAAATCAATTATGACATGCCCTTAAAGATCAGTTATAAAAATACAAAAACATTTTATATGTATTTTCCATTTTATATATGGAAATATCCCATTCAACTCAATTCAATTATTTTATTTGTATAGCTCATATATATATATATATATATATATATATATATATATATATATATTATGGCATGCCGTTTAGGAAATTATATATATAATGAAACTTGATATATATATAATGAAACTCGATATATATATAATGAAACTTGATATATATATAATGAAACTTGATATATATATATAATGAAACTTGATATATATATAATGAAACTTGATATATATATATATAATGAAAGTTGATATATATATAATGAAAGTTGATATATATATATAATGCAAGTTGATATATATATAATGAAACTTGATATATATATAATGAAAATTGATATATATATAATGAAAGTTGATATATATATATATAATGAAAATTGATATATATATAATGAAAGTTGATATATATATATAATGAAAGTTGATATATATATAATGAAACTTGATATATATATAATGAAAGTCGGAATATAGAATGTTCAGATTTTCATTCCATCTATTCAAAGTTTCATTCCATATATTCAGACTTTTTCCTACTGAGCCCTGGAAGGACATGGCAAACAAAAACAGGAACCTTATTGGACATTTGCTCTTCAGATGAGCTCTTCTGTGATTATCTATCTGTCTTCATGGTTGTCACAGGGAACGGCGACTACGTTTGAGAAAACAGGTAATTTTTAGAGATGTTTTGATTCTGAACACTGAACGTGTTAGCATTAGCTTAGCTACTTAGCTTCGACTACATTTGCATCCCTACATAGCTTAAAGGTTAAACACATGCACCATATGTTGATGATAATGATAATATCTATGTTTATCTTTATAGCTGGTCTTAAGGCTAATTACGAGGCAGAGGTCAGCTGCTGCCTGGACACATCCATGATCACGCCACTGGTGGGACACAATTGTACTGGATTTCAGCTGAAGGCTGCTGTTCTGTCCAAACTGAGACATTTTTATTGTGACATACCCTCCACTGTTGTTAGCTTTTGATTCAATAATTTTTTTTGAGATGAGGAAATCACTATTGCATGTTTCTAGTTAAATACCCTACTTTTATGATATATCACTACAGCGTGCACTTTTTATATTTTCCATCAATTTCACCCAAAAGTTGAATAACTACTTGTGAGCAGTGTATGTAGACACATAATAGAAGCACATTTCAATAATATGTCTGCTGCAGTAGTGCAGTTTATCTACCTAGATTGGTGTAACAGTAAAAAAAACAACAATATATGCTACTGATGTTTCTGACTAAAATCTGCTTGAAAAGCACAACTGCTTATCTGTCAAAATGTGTGTAACAAAAGTGTGCACTGAACACTGAATAAAGTCTCTGTAGATTATAGACAAAATTTGCATCTCTCATCACAAATTTCTGTTCATTCATCCAAAGTGCATGAGT
The DNA here is from genome assembly GCF_021347895.1 of Acanthochromis polyacanthus. Lineage (NCBI taxonomy): Eukaryota > Metazoa > Chordata > Actinopteri > Pomacentridae > Acanthochromis > Acanthochromis polyacanthus. Next base: position 37,684,340 of record NC_067114.1, on the reverse strand, counting down.
AAAATACAAAACAGGTGAAGTACTAAAAAAGATTTATTTTCTAGAAAAGCCAATAGTCAACAATGCAGTTTAATTCTGGGACAGTTGCTCCAGCACCGACACCATGCGTCCCATCAGTGCAACCAAGGTTTTCATTCATCTTCTGGATGTTCTGGAGCATGGCAGAGGTCACGTCTTGGTGTCTTCCAATCTGTTCCAAGAAACGTTCCTCTGACCTCTCCAGATACTGCAGAGGATCCACAGCAGCTTCCTGGTTCCCTTTTCCTGCATAAAAGCACCAAAAAGTACGAGTTGTCAGTAATTATTTTCTATTTTCATAAACACAGTTAACTTAAAGTAAATGTTCTATTTTGTGATTTTAGGATGGGTCAAAAGATAACATACTGATCATGTTGATGTCTGCATAGTCTAAACAGATCTTACTTGATTTGGTCTGTAGAGAGGAGGACAGCGTGGAGGAGCTGCAAGACGGAACCAGTAAGCTGCAGACTAGTGCTCCTGGTAACTGGACCTCATCATCCAAGGCCGACAACTAAATAAAATGAACAAGACATGCTGTTGATAGCATCTGTAATACAAATGATTTTATCCATTAACTGATTTATTGCTTTGTCCATACAATGTTAGAAAGTCTTACAAATAATACCTGTAATAATTTCCAACAGTGATAAATGCCTTGTTTTATTTTACAACAAAAAACACCAAAAGCATCTGTGTATAAGAAATCAGTGCATTGGATTTCCACATCTGCAAAGCTAGAAAATCACACATCAGAATTTCACCTTGAAATTATGAAAATAGCTGCAGATTACCAGTACTCTTTACTTCATTGTGTTAACTTGATCATTTCAATCAGTTTTTTAGACTTGTATTACTGATACGAAACATAATCAACACATAAATTAAAATGTGTTCGCAAAGAGTTCACTGGTTCTTCAAGGGAAATTTCAATGATAACCATATAGTTCAGTAATATGATTAATGGGTCATTGTGTAACAGCGTGGGAGGTTCTGAATACAGGTCTTGGACTGAAATATTGCTGCTGCTTTCCTCCGGTTTTATAAGGAGTTGTTTCATAGCTTGTTAGCTTACCAGCGGCTAACTGGCTGGCAAACAATAGTTGAACGCCAACCTCTAATCACTGATCCGGTGTCCGGACCGCGTTAGCTGGCGGAACGTTCATAATACTGATGTGGGACTGTTGTAGCTAGCGTATTCATAGTAGGATAACAGCAGGATGTTGGAGAAATAAAACTTACCATTATCAGGATCGCTGGTCTGCATGGCAGACTCTTAGCGCATCGCACTGCTTGAATGTCTGTGTGTTTCAGGCCGATTTTAAAATAAAACTCAATAAAATTCTCGTCCGGGTGAGTGTCCTTCGTTGTCGCTTCGCCATACGGACATGTCCCTTCCGGGGCTCGGTAGGAAAAAAGATTTGATATATATATAATGAAAGTTGATATATATATATAATGAAAGTCGATATATATATAATGAAACTTGATATATATATAATGAAAGTTGATATATATATATAATGAAACTTGATATATATATAATGAAAGTTGATATATATATAGTGAAAGTCGATATATATATATAATGAAAGTCGATATATATATATATAATGAAAGTCGAGATATATATATAATGAAAGTTGATATATATATAATGAAAGTCGATATATATATAATGAAAGTTGATATATATATAATGAAAGTTGATATATATATATATATATATCAACTTTCATTATATATATATCAAGTTTCATTATATATATATCAAGTTTCATTATATATATATCGACTTTCATTATATATATATCAAGTTTCATTATATATATATCAAGTTTCATTATATATATATCGACTTTCATTATATATATATCAAGTTTCATTATATATATATCAAGTTTCATTATATATATATCGACTTTCATTATATATATATCAAGTTTCATTATATATATATCAAGTTTCATTATATATATATCGACTTTCATTATATATATAATTTCCTAAACGGCATGCCATAATATATATATATATATATATATATATATATATATTTATATATATATATATATAAAAAATATATTGTTTTTACAAATGGTAGCTTCATCTTTTACAAAGTTTGATCATATAATAAGACTCTTTTCACTGTAATTAAATAGCACAAAATACTGTTATTTTACATGCATTTGCCTTTAAAATATATGTACATTATGGACACAGAAAGAGGTTGGTTTTTTTGCAATTTTTTTCTTGCTTTGTGAATTATTGATAACAGCTGGTGAAATCACAAAAAAAAACAGGCGAAAACTGTATAGATTTTCCCCATCTATTTTTTACAAATTGAAATGTTTTTTCACGATGTATGACTGTTTTACACTGTTTTTACTGTATTCAAATCTGCTAAACTTTCAATTATTTTAGGGATACTTCTGGTGATTTTTGCCATTTTCACAGATTTAAAACATTACGGTATTCCCTATTTTTTAAATGAATCTTTTTTGGCACTGGATTTTCTTATGTTTTCTTTTTCTTTTCTTTTTTTACACAGCATAATAATGTGTAGTTCCATCTCATGCTGCCGAAACAGCTCTGACCCACTGATACAAGGACACAGGACATCTGTGGGTGTCATGTGGTGTTTTACTCTGACACGTTGTCATCGGATCCTCTGGGTGCTGTGGGTTGTGAGGTGGGGTCTCTGTAGATCAGGATTGTTCTAGAAGGCCCTGTGGATGCTGAATTGGATTATTGTCTGAGGAGTGTGGAGGCCGGGTCAATGCCTTGGGTGCCTTGTCACATTACTCAAGCCGTTTCTGAGCAGCTTTTGCACAGTTACAGGGAGCATTAGTCTGCTGGGGAAGGCTGCTGTCGCCAGAGAGATTCGCTGAGGATGTGATTGGATTGAAACAGTGTTTAGGTGGGGGCTACAGGTCAAAGTAACATCCACATGACTGCAGGGCCCAAAATTTCCCAGCAGATCAGTGTAAATTTAGCTGGTTTGGAAGCAAAAATCACAACGACTGATGCCTCAAAAACTGGGAAAATTAAACCTAACACCGCCTCCAGAACAAGGGTTGAAACAGAAATATGCTTTTTTTGCATTTTGGCTGAACTTGAGTTGTAGGTTGAGCGCTCGCTGCATGCGTCTCCTCGAAGCTCTGGCAGTGTTTCTTCATGTACAGTATACATCCCAACCCACCATCCCCCATGCAAGATGTATGACGGGTTCCTCTGGGAAACGTGCCATCAAACGACTCCGGCTTCCTACGGTAGCTAGGGCAACCGTTGCTATGGCTGCTGTACAGACACTTTTTGCAAATGTGTGTAAGTTTGTATGTATGGCAGCGTTTCATATACCTGAAAATCCAGGTTAGGATGGAGTCGGCGTGGGCGAGCGTCGCCACATCGACCCGCCACACCACCATGTATCTGCACATCTGTGTTTGTGTGCAGCACGTGATCCGCAGAGGATTAAAGTGAGACGGGCGATGTAACCGTCAATCCCGATTAAGGCACACGATCTCTGGCCTCTTCCTCTACCTTCTCTGCCTCCCCCTCCTCCTCCTCATCCTCCTCCTCCTCCTGATTCTTGGCAGATGGACACATTTGGAAGCACTCTGCTGCACCAACACTACCCACACTCTGTAGCTCAGCCTCTGCCCAACGTAGAGGAGAGTCTCACCGTACAGTAGAGCAGAGACGTGAAGCGGTAGGTTGAAGGGGGGGGGGGTTTAGAGCGAGGGCGGAGGGGACGGAGGAAAGACAAGTGACGGAGGAGATGAAAGGAGGGGAAGAGCAACGGGGGAGGACAGTTGCCTTCGCTTCAGCAGCAACATGAACATCACTATCATGTCTTTTGACACACTTCACTAAAAAAAACTCGGGGGGCTTGTAGAGGGAGAGTGAGTTTGATTGTCGACAGAAGAGCTGTTTTGGGAGCTGACAGCAGTTTAGAGGCTGAGGGGTTTCTGTGGAGGGGAATGTGCCTCTGCTGTTTCTCAGAAACTTTGCTATCTTCACGTCTACTTTGCTGGCGGTGTTTCATTGATTTCAGATAATATAGTACCATAGCCACCAGCTCACTATCCCTGGGTTTGATTTCACAATCAGCAGTATTTTACACGACCTTGGCTTCATTACAAATCAGTGTCACCTTGACTGTGGTGGACAGAGACGTAAGCTGTTTCCATGAATGTATGTTTCAGTTTAAAGCTATTGGAAATGGTAAAATAATGATTTTAAAAAGTTTTTGCATTCTCTCGAGATGGTTTTCCTTGTTTCCAAAAAAGCAATAAATGGGAGATAGAAACATCTTTTAACTCACATGACTGATCAGCTGTTTCCACTTCTTCAGACAAGGTGAATCACATCCAGTAACAGCTGACGTGAAAGAAAAATGTCACAACAGATTGATTCCTAAAGACCTCTCTCCATTTTTGTCTTGGAGATGAACAAAGTTTGAGATTTTTTTTGCAATTCAGACAAAATTCAGTAAAAATTTTGTTGATTTATTTAGGAATATGTACGTATGAGAACGTTCGTTGGGGCATGTTATTGTATTGGTATTATATTGTTCAATTTGAACACGGAGACAACACTGAAGCAACTTGTAACTGTACACATATGATGACAATATATAGACCCTTTTACACACCGGTTTTTGTGGTCCTGTGATTGAGGTAAAAATTACATTAAAAAGGCTAAAAACACATTTTTGTTCGAACTAAGAATATGGATACATCTAAATATATACACGTACAGACATTTTGTGGAACTCCAACACCGATCTCGGTTGTAAAATCTGTTCTTATTTTCATTTTAAAGAGCCCATAGAAAATAAAAGCTTTTTTGATTCTGCTGCAAACACATTTGTCTGCATCTTCACCAAATTTAGTGGCTGTGGGAATAATACTTGGGGAGTTTCTGAACCCTCGAAATGGCTTCCCAGGTGAGATAAGTACGATTTTTTAAGGTTAAAAATACAAAAATCCCTTGGTCTAAAACATAAAATTCTATTTTACAGAACTTAATATTGGTCCCAATTGAGAAACGCGTAAACTGAACAAAAAACGAGATATCTGTTTGTTACAGCAGTGCAGAACTCCACCTTCTGTCAACATTTTGCCGTCTAGTTTATTTGATTCAGAGCAGTTAGTAGAAGGAAGACTAATTCTCATTTTCTTTTATTTCCCTCTATTGCAAACTTTTCTCCAAATTTTTTTTGAGAACTATGTAGAACCACAGATAAAAATAGACTGTAAATGTCACTTTTTCTATTTTCACCCTTGATCAAATTGGCTGTCTGGGACTCTTTGTGCTGTAACATGTTACTGCCATATTAGAATCTTTGATGCCATTTATGAAGCAAACATTCTGAACAATTGCAACTTTAAAATGTCAAGATTTTATTTTTGGTTCAATGTTATGTCATGTAAATATGTGAACCGAATGTCTTTGATTTGGGTCTATTAGTTAGACTAAATAAAACCACTCTGCGAACATCACCGTTGGATTCTGGAAACTGTAACTACTTCTCATTTTTAACAGAGTAAAGCAAAACATGATTAAATAAAAGTCTTATAATGAGACAATTAACTGATTAACTGATATGTCAGTCAACAGAAAGCTAATGAGTGTCCATTGTCTGCTTTTCTTTACAGTTTTACAGCAAGTCCAGTTTGCAGAGTTGGTCAAACCAAAACAAACATTTTTAATATGCTGCTTGAAAATCTTCATGTTTTTTCAGAATTTGTGGTCACATTTTATTAATTATCACAGAAGTGTTGAGATAGACAGATACAGTACATGCTGTAGGTGAGGTTTTGTGTGAAAGCGTATCAGCATATTTGCAGGGGTTAGGGTTAAGTAATACTGACTCCAAAAGTGGATTAATCCTGGAAAACTGCCAATGTAGCACTTTTCTCCTTGTGAAAGTAACAGCGATTGTCTGATCAATTACAAATTGTTCAGGATCAGAGCATATCAACCAATCAGTCGACCAACCGAACAGTGGACCTGGACACTACAGTCTTGTTGAAAGATGCAACTCTTTTCTGCAGCCTCTATGCTGTTTAAATTCCCATAAATCTTCACTCTGTGTAGGCAGAGAGTTACGCAAACAGACGCCAAAGAGGAACCATAACTGCACCTTAACACACAGGAGTCACATATTTTTGGAATACATTTATTGATGTTGGTTGGTTTCAGGTAAATCTCTGAAGTCAAATAACTCTGAAGTACACAGACTTTATCATTTTGATGTATGTAGTACATATAGGAAGTGCATTTGTATGTTTGAAAGCATTTATGATACGAACATGAGACACACACTTACATCAGCAGGAATGATGCCGTAATCCCTCTACACTCTTACATAATGAAAAACCTGAATTGTGGTAACAGTTGCACCGAATGAGCTGAAAAATGTGACACAGTTTAACACTTCTTCTATTAATTAACGCTTGAACTGAGTGGGAGCACGGTGCATATGGTTGACTTATGAGAATAGATCTTTAGTGAATTAATACCATGTGAGGATTTCATTATAAGGCCATAAATAAATATAAGTCCACATGACTGAGGAAAGACATCTGCTGCAAGCAGGGAAGCAGATTCTTCTGAATCTAGCATAAAAAAAGATGAACTAATTGGCATTAATTACAAAATTATTAACAATGTAGGTCTGTAACCTAATCACTCTTTTGTCTATCAGGGTTAGTTATCAGGGACATTCTGCACAGCTCCTCTTGGCCCAGTTATAGAAACCAGGCGATTGGTGACCTTTTACTGGCTTCCCTTGAGTCATATTTACTGTATGTGATAGAGCATTTTTCAGTTATTTTATTAGAGATATTTTTCTCATCAACAAATCCAAAACATGCAGTATCGCGTGCATGTCTCCAGAACTTGGCGTGTCAGAGAGCAGCATTATTGTCTATTAAAAACACATCAGTGAGCCACACTGTCGCACAAGATGACACATTCCTTTATTACCAATGTAGTTTATTTGGAGTCAGTTCTACATTCACCACCCTGCTACTGAAGACACTCACTGGAGCATCAAATGTGTGTTAATCCGCTGCAGGAAATAGTCCCAAATCAAAAAGTTTAGTCACACAAAGTTATCAACAGTTAAGTCAACCTAATGTTTCTGAATCCAAATCGTCTCTGGCTTCAAATGACCAAACTTGGAAAAGTCTAGAGCTGCATATTTCTCACAAAAAGAACAAACTGTAATCCCAAACTAATATAAGGAGTTAGAAAATATATAATACTGTAAAGGCAAGAAAGAAAGCTGCAAAAAATCTGTTAACACACTGATCAATGTGTGATCACTAACACAAGAGTAGATCTATAGTGTAATAATTACCATTGTTTATTCCTTTATATTAATGTGTTCATGTGCCTCATACTTACAGCTGCAGCACCGTTGGTGTTAAACAGTCTCGGTAGCAAGTGAAGAACAAACATTAAAATGTAAACAACCTAAACACTTCCCACTTACTGTAAGATTTGCAGTCAGTAGGTTTACTGCGAATATTATAAGGTCAGTGAGTACAAGGCCTTAGTGGTTTAATCAGCCCTTATTTTAGGATTATGTCACTATTTAATAAAATGACTTTGAAATTGCTTGTAGTCGGCAGAAAACAAAAACATAAAGCAAGAGAGATGTTATAGATTTTTAGTGGAGTTCCCTACACTAAAAATCTATAATTCTCATAAAAGAAAGGGTTTATATCTCTGAAAAACTCTTGCTTTCTCAGAGAATCTCTCGTGGGATCTTCTACGGATGGTAATTCATATTTTACAAGAGAAATGATTGGTCACCAGGCGTGCTGTTACAGGCATTGGTTTGTTTTTGTGAACATAACCTGCAGGTTGATGTAGCTCGGTGAAAGAGTGCACCAGAGCCGTAGCCCTGAAAACCCAGATTTAAACCTGAAGTCACATCGCTAACCCTGAATCTTCTTTGAAGCCTCTGAACCCCAGGCACTTTCTGATATTTTGTGTTGTTTTTGTGCTTCTCTCACATTTTTCAATCACTCGGGGCTAATTTTTCCTGCACCTCGATTGAAACAGCACATGGCAAGATGAATAAAGAACCCAATATGTCTTCTGTTACTGTTGCTATTTATGTTTTTGATTTTCTTCCATTCCTGTCTTTTGCAGTTCAGACAAAAAGTCCCTGGATTTTTTGTGACTGTTAATTGCAGCCGCATTACTAATGACATTTACAGCTGCACCAATAAATGCAGAATTTTTGTTTTTGACAAAATTTTAAATTACATATGTAGAATAAAGTGATTTTAATGAAATAAGTCAGCTTAAAGCTTAGATTGGGTTTAGTGTTCTGATGAAATGTCACATCACAGATGAGTAGTTCAAGGACAGGAAAGAGGGTTGGAAAGTTGAAAATCCGACAATTCTGTTTTTGTTTTTACGGTTTCTAGCTCTGATACAAGTTGCACTTTTGTTTTGTTTGTTTTTTGATTTGTTTTTTTTGTACAAAAACAACTTGCTTTTCAAACATGCGTGCAGGATTTGGGCTTCAAAGGGGTTTAAAGACAGAAACCGTGTTTTTGGCTTGAGGCTACCAGTCACAGGAAGCTGGCCTAACATATTGTTGTTTCTGACCTTTTCACAGTGTGTGTTGAGGCCTAAAAACATAACCTTTCCCTTAAAGAATCCGTGACACATGTGTAGGTCCATACTGTATTTATAGAGGACATTCAGGTTAGGACTTTGACTGAGGCCTATTTATGTGTGCTCGGCTCTGGAGGCACCGTGGTTGGATAATTGCCCTCATTTTTAAAGCCGATTCATTATCAAATGCAGGTATTGTTTAAAAATTCTTTACCCTCTTTCAAATTGAGTAAATGCAGCCCATGACACGGTGGAAATGACCTTGCTATGAGCCGGCCGAGGCGCCAAGATCATGTTATCGCTCGTGCTCCGTGTCCAATAAGTGTGAGCTGGAGCTGTCAGAGCTCTTCCAGGCGCTCCCACCCAGCTGCCCTTTAAAGCTCCTAATTCCAGCGTTGCCTTTCTTCACTTTCACTGTCTCCTTCATTTCCCTCCATCCCACAATCCCATCCTCCCTCATCCATCCTCCACCCACACGACAGCGTCTCCGTGGCATCCCCCTGCTCCCACTTGACATGTCATTTGTTCGAAGGCAACACACATGCACTTGTGAGGCCTCGCTGCCTCACACAAACTCACACAAACGCTCAAACAGCCACACAGTGACAGCTGTCAGTCAGCCTTGGGGCGTCATGGCAACAGCTTCCCACCTCGATATGGTGAGAAATGAGATGTGTCCATCCAGTGTCAGGACAGACCAGTGCTGCCTTGACAACGCTGTCACAAGGCTCCAACATACATTATCATAAAGCCTGAAATACACAGCGCAGCCCTGCAGTCCTTCATGCTGACTGACAGATCAGTGGACGATTGGAGGCTTCCGCTAATTTGACTTACAGTAACAGTGAAAAATGTGCTTTTTAGGTTAACAGAATGTGACGGCGGCAAACATGGAGATTAGAGGTGTAGAAATGACAACTCAGTCTTTCTTTACTGCTAATGTTTTGGTATTTGCTATTTTGGTAAATAGCAGGCAGGGGTTTTTGCAGTGACAACAGGAACCGGGACAGTACACAAAACGAGGAACAGTGGAAGGTGGATGCTGCTTAAATCAAATAAATAATTATAAATAAAAGAATCACACCAACAGTGATGAACAAAGTCGTTTCTGGAGAAAAGTCTTCCTTCTTGTGTGGCAGACTCTCAGCCAGTGGCAATATAGAAAAAGCTTGACTGTAAACACCACTACCTGTGTTTCAGCAGCTTCTAATTCATTCGTTTTTGGTGATTCTTAGCTGACTCTTGATCATCCTGACTAAAAGTCTCTCTGTAGCAGCTGATAGTGTCATGGTCCCACTCCTGCTCCTGCCCTTTTTCCCCGTTTCCCTCCTGTCTCTCTCTCCCAGTCGCTCGCCCTCTGGCTGCCAGCTGATTACTGCTGGGTGTCAGCTGCAGGCAATCAGATCATTCCACTCACATGTTCCCCTCAGCCATTTAAGCTCTGCTCTTCACCTCAGTTGTTGGTGGGTCATTGTTGGACACATGTCTCAGACTCCACTCCCCTGCACTGGTTATGGACTACTCCGCTTTTTCCCATTTTTTTGGATTTACCTTTTGGAATCAGTTGTTTGGTTGGACCTCAGTTTATTTTTGCCCACTGTTATTAGTTTTCCCCAGGTGTGAGTATCTTGCTTTAGCACTATTGTTTGCAAATACTCATTTTCTGTTTAGCCACCTCTGGCCTGTTTTCTGTTATGTAGAAGTTTTGGTTCAATAAAACCCCTTTTCATTTAACACCTCCTTACCTGTCTTTGTGTCTGCACCTGGTTCTCCAACCCCCCTTTTACTTAACAGATAATTTGTGTTTTCTTCTGGATCGTGGCAGTGACACATCAGTACCTTGAACTTTATACTTGCACAGCTGATTTTAGAGCTAGAGCTGCTTTGAAATGGCTCCAAGTGACTTTACTGAATTGCTGAAGTCAGTGATTTGCTTTGTCAGATCTGTGCTAAACCCCTCAGATTTTGTCACTGTAGTGATTGTGGCAGTGTATCAAATGTGCCCTATTTAAATTGACTCAGAGGTGTCAGAAGCTGTAGTCAACTCTAATAATCAACCACGATAAATTTTAAGTCTCACTTGTACATGGTCTTTGGATGCCACTAAGCCAGATTTTGATTTTGATTTTCACAAATGTCTAAATGGCCAAAGTTGATCATTTAAGTTGTTGTATGTATATTTTTGACCCAGAAGATTTTTGGCATTTTTCCAGAGGAACCATAGTGCATTATTGTTTTTCATGGATTTCAATGATTCCATCATAGAAAAATTCAAAGGTATAGATGTTGTAAACTCACGACTGCCCAGACATACATGGCCTTTCCAAGTGTATGCAAACTTTTGTTCACCACTGTACCCATATTAACAACAAAAGAAATCAAAATTGAATCCTTTACAGATTAGCTATGGGGCTGCACAGTGGAGTAGTGGTGAGCACCTTTGTCTTGTAGCTAGAAGATTCCCAGTTTGCATTCCTGCCTTCCTGAGATCTTTCTGCATGGGGTTTGCATGTTCTCCCTGGTCATGCGTGGGTTTTCTGCAGGTACTCCGGCTTCCTCCCACAGTACAAAAACATGTTTAGGTTAATTGGTAATTCTAAATTCTTTGTAGGTGCGAATGCACATGTGATTGTTTGTCTCTGTGTGTAGCTCTGTAATAGACTGGTGTCCTGTCCAGGTGTCCCCTGCCTTAACCCCAAGCCAGCTGGGATAGACTCCATTCCCCCACGACCCTAATGAGGATTGAGCGGTGTGTAGACAATGGATGGAGGGATGGATGATCAGCTATGATTATTTAACAAACTAAAAATTACAAAAAGGAAAAGTCTCCTGAAGCCAAATGTGTCTTAACGGTTAGTAAATGAACCTAGCAGTGGAAATGTGTAACTGAATAATCCAGCCTGGTCCTGCCCCCAGTGGTAAACTAGTGTCTCAAACCTGATAAAAACAGTTTAAATTACCACTACAAAGTTTCCTGGCATAACTACAGTCTACTCAATTACCAGAAATGCACAAACAGACACAGAGGCGAGTCTTTGCTTTAAATCGAATCAGTTTAACTGAGCTATGAAGCTGTACATTGAGAACAGCCTGACTGGATCTCAGTGCAGCACCGGTGCAGTCAGTAAGGACCTGCTGCTGGCACCAATCGGGCCAGGGGCTTGCACATGCTAGTTTGCATATAGAACCAGGACAAGGTTAATCACACCAAAAGGAAAAACGGAGCACAGCAGCACGGGGCCGTAATACTAAAGGATGTGGTGTCAAAATGTTCCAAGTGTGTGCTTGTACAAATCAAAAACCATGCTTGACATGGTCATAAATGTGGTCTCCGTCCCCCATCAAAGTAGTGCCCTTGTGCAGCGATACACTGCTCCCAGCGCTCCTGGAACACTTGTAATAATCTCTGAAAGTTACGTTATGTAACCATATCAAGCACCATTTAAAATGAATGTCCTAAACTATGTCAAAATGGCGGCACCTTCCACTTAGATTTTAAATAAATGAAGAGGAATAAGTCACCTGAGAGGAAAATCTGTCAATGTGGGTGGATGTAGAGCAACAATTGTGTTGGAGCGAGCAGAAGTCCTGTAATCACTGTGCTGTGACCGGGTGCACCAACATGCTATCACATAACAGTCCAGATCGTTTGCACCTAATGTTCTCCTTCAGACACCTCAGGATGCTACAGTTAAAGTCTGCCTTGACAGCCTGATCCTGGAGGATGAGTTCACTGTGCAGCATAATGTGTATTTTGAGGAAAACAATGAGCATGCTCCTGGTGCTCATAATCTGACCCACCTTCTTTAGTACTGCAGCTCTTCCACTGTGAAAAATGTTGTTCCTGCTCTGGTTCAAAGCCTCAGACCAAGATCTCACCGCCAGTGATGATCCTCCACATAAATGTTGGATCCTCCTGGCTGTTGATTGACACAAAAGGTGATGTTTTCTCTCCCCTCCAGTTTGAGTTTGAAATCACAAACCTACCAGTGGTGACAAAAACATGTAAAACACACTTTCTTATGTTGATAGCAACACATCAGTCATCTTGCACCTGTCGTGACCATGATGCTTTTCGTGTACCACAAACAGAACTTCGTGATCTCTCTACATAATGTTCCAGCACAGGTCAGCTCAGGTCAAGCAGCAATAGCACTTGGTTATGTGTGTCCATATTTCTTAATTTCACCAAGAAATCACACACTGCAGGTCAGGAAATATTTTGAGGTGATACATCAAAACAAATAGAATTACACCACTGAGAAGATTTCCTCTGTGAGTTTGATGCAATTGTAAAATCCTCTTGATTTGATTAGATTCAGTTGTAAAGCAACATAACCATAACACACTCATCAAAATATGTACACCTCTCAGAACAGCAAGACACAAATAAAGACAGAAAGTCTCAAACTAAAATTATTAGCTGACTTACGCCTGTGAAATCTAATGTAGTCCAATACAACAGCTCAAAGCTTCCTCATTTATGACTTTGTCAAAAAAGTCAACACTTTGCTAATATTTTGCTCCCCTCATGTATGTTAATGGGATGGACAAAATACAAAAACAGTTCAGTACATACCACCACCCCCTACTATGACCTCAGAAACACACAAAAAGTGAGGTCAAAGGTGTAGGGAAGAAATGCAGTAGAGCGTTTATCTGTCATCTAGCTGTTCACTACCATGGTTATTTATTTGTGGAGTTGTTTGCATTTTCTGTCATATATGGGATTTACTGGTGTATGTGGGTTTCCTGACCTTTGGTAGTTTGGCAAAATTAACAAGCACTGTATTGTCACAAATAATGATTGATCAGTTGAGTGACTGATTCAGATGTGAATGAAATACGAGTCCACATTCACTTATTTTTAATAACGATTTGTTGCTTAGCTTTTTAATCCCTCATGAATTCACAGACTCAACTTGTGACACTTGTGACATCAGTTAAAGCTATGAAAGCTAAATGTTTGCAATTTACGATTGCTTAGGGTACGAATTTTGGGATTCAGGCAGTGAGTGCAATGATTTGATGAGCTTTTTACAGGCCTCTGACTGCCATAGATTACACTTTGTCTTCTTTTTTTCCTACAAGAGCATTTGATTTATTAATTGCTTTCTGGATGTAATTAGATTTTCAACAAATATAACACAATATACTGCTGGAATATTTCACAAACTCAAGCTTTAACCCAATTAAAATGCTGCCAAACTGCACAAATTGCATTTCACTTTGCTTTCATCCACCCCAGAGTGATCCGCCTATTGATCTGACCTGGACTCTGCTGTATATATCCAGCTACAGCTGCAGGTTAATTTTAAATTGGGGTCAAATGTTCTTTCTGTGTCTCACTGCCAGGTTTAAATGTACCGTTTTAAAGGTGAGAATGCTGATTGTACTGTATGTTCTACTCTGTTTCTTCTCTTCCTCTTACTGTCTCTCTGCGCCTCTCTCTCCTCGTCTCAGGTGATCATCCAATAATAGCACAAATTATGCACAGCTGGTATTAATCAACACTGTCTAATTAGCACCTCAAAGCCACCAGGGTAATTGCCAAAAAAAAAAAAAAAGAAAGAGAAAAGCATGTTGGAAACATGGCTGACGGAGTCTCCATCTCAGTCTGTACCTGCTGATGTTGGACGCCTGGTTTGACTGTGAAGTGTCTTAGTGGGAAATGTTTCACCCACATCATTATACCAACAAGCCCATATTTAGAACAGTCCCACAGCGGCGGCGGTCGATTACTCGTCCCCATGTATGAAAAGAACATTTTATGCTCAGTGTAAAAAATTTGCAGCATGGGTGTGTTCGCAAGCAAAGCAGCTGTTTTTACACAGAAAACGCAGAGTAACAGTTGTGAAATGGGATTTTTTTTAGAAGTGTGATGCAGAGAAGATGTCTCACTTCATATTTTACAGCTCAATGTAGTCAAGGTAGCGTCACATTAGTGGAAAAGCTAGCAAGAAATGCGCAATTAATTATTCAGATTATATTTGTATGGCACCTTTTGACCAGTTTAGCGCAGTACAAAGTACTTCACAGATGACTGATATCCAGAGAGCACGACTGAACAAGGAGAAAGTGAACTGAAGCTGCAGATTTGGAGCCTTTTTTTGTTATGTTTTTTTGACAGAGCCCTGCTGAATGCTGGAAATGTGAAAATCAGACTTTTTTTTTTTTTTTTTTTAAATCTGTTTCTGACTCTTAGAATTTGTGCTATTTTCTTCATTTTTTTAGACTTATTTTTTTTAATGAAAGCATGCCTTTCAAGCCTCCTGTTAGGTTTTGGTGTTCAGTGAGTAGGCGAATAGATTAAAAAGACAAAACATGGAAATGACATAATAAAAAACTACATAAAATTAGATGATAAAACATAAAAAGCTAATAAAGCAAGAAAAAATAGATTTAAAAATGTGATGAAATAGATTAAAAAGGTAATTTGTAACGTAAAAAACAATAAAATAAATGAATAAAATAAACCAATGTCTATAAACAATGTCTTCTTGCTGCCAATGAAAACACAGAGGAGTTAGTGTGAAAGTGGGGCTCCACCACTTTTACACATCAGTTTATTAGTCATCAGGAGAAGTACTAAACTATAGGGTTAAGTTTTTTAAAAAAATCACTCCAGGAAATGATCTGATTCGAGGGAAATGCATTATGGGACATGTAGTATCCAGTTTGGCTAAAGGCAGTACACCTGCCTCTGCTGATGGGCCACTTTAAATATACATTTTACCGTTGCAGTCCAGTCAAAAACACGGAGAGTACTGGCTGTCCAAAGCTAAAAGTTTGGTTTATTTGTCATGTTTGAATCAGTAATGGAGTACATTCACTGCTTTACATTTATCTGACAGCTTTTTGAAGACGGATATTTGGCACGATGGATAATATAACAAGCTTTTAAAATACAACACATAGTTACACATTAAACCAACATTTTCCAACCTTTGTGGCTTCTTCCATAGAACAATGTGTAGTCAGGTTCACATTCAGAAGTCTATAAGTTGTTAGCAGCTCCACCAAATAGTCATTTTTTCCACCTCTAAACTTCTAACGTGGTGTAATTTCAGTAAATGTCCAACTGGTCGAACGTCTCACAGACATAGAAAACTTCGAAAAAATGATTTTTGTATGTCAGAATTTACGTAAAATTGGATATAAAGTAGTTCAAACTAGCTCTTTCATTAGCCGCTACAACAGTAACATGCTGCTGATGCTTCACTCTTGATAAACTAATGATTTTATATGTAATTATTTATCAATCAGTAGAAGAAAACCAAGACAGGACATTGTACTGTGTGCACTGCGTAGGATTTTAATGCCACATTTCTACTTGGAATGGAGTATTTTTGTTATTTTGCTATACTGATACTTAAGTAAAGCAAATGAATACTTCTTCTACCTCTGGCGAGATGAATAATATGAGCAACAGAGCAGTTGCATGAGGGTTACACAATAATGTAAAAATAGCTTTGCTTTCTCTCTTTTGGGGGACATATTGATTCTTTTAACTGCTTCTTGAATAGATATCTTAATGAGACTCTTGTGCATAAAACTGAATTTTTATAGGCTAATTTCAACTTTAGCTTCTCACTGTATTTGGTTTTGATTTTGAAAATGTAGTGTGGAATGGGATTAACTATTATTTTCATTGTCAATTATTTTATGGATTAATCTATAACCTGTTTGGTCTATAAGTGTAAGAAAAAGCTGAAAAATGTCCGTCAGTGTTTCCCAGAGCCCAAAGATGACGTCCTGTTTTGTCCACAAGTTTACTGTCCTAGAGGAAGAAAGAAACCAGAAAATATTCATATTTAAGGAGCTACAATCAGAGAAAAGAGAGTCTTAGTTCTTAATAAATACTCAAACTGATTAATTGATGATGAAAATGGTTGTAGATTAATATAGCAATATTTGATTAATCATTGGAAGATGATGTTTAGTGTTGTGGAAGTGTAGTTATTGAGCAAATCTTGCATACATGCCTAGTAATATTAGCTGATTTTACAGCCTAACAGCTTTTATTGTTCTGTTTTGGGGTACTGTAGCAGTCACTAAACAGCAGACCAAATACTGAGAAGAGACAAAGTGCTATACATGTGCATATATATATATATATATATATATATATATATATATATGTGCTAAAAAGCCGGCCAGAACAGAATCAAAACATAAATTGCAGAAAAAATAAATATGAAAAACAAAAAAAAAACAGGACAGACACAGGATAATAACTTACAAGATCAGTTTCTAAAATGAAAAAACCCAAAATGCTAAAATTTCTAGACCACTAAAAGCAACCAAAAGCCTCTGAAAGATGTAGAAACATGAGATTTTTCCTGAAAGTGTCAGCAGATGTGGCAAATCTGATTAGAAAACAGATGAAAAACTCAACAAAACTCAAAGCTGAAGACATGGGATTAAAAATTCTTATTAATCATCAGAAATACTAATAGGAACGAGGTCGACCCGCACTGTGTTCACAAAGTCAAAAGGCTGACCGAAACTCCACTCTGCAATTTTGCATAACACGAGCCATCAACCATCAAAACGGAGCAGCCACCAGAGCTTTTTAAACTGCTGCGTTTGAGTACTACAGTATCGGCCTCTCGGCGAGTATTTCTCGCTGCTCAGAGTGCACAGTTGCAGTTTTGTCCATGGCTTTCCCTTGGAAAATGTGCGAGCAGTCTCAGTAGGTAGTGAATGGGGTTAGCTCTCCAAAGGCCCGTGAAGGTTTGAGGAGGAGCGCAGTCTACAGGACAAGGTGACCCACTTACTGGAAAAAACCATTTCCGTCCTCTCTCTCAATCCCTCACTCCTGCTCTCCATTTCCTCCTTTCCTTTTAACAATCTCCTAATGTTTCCTGTGGATTTATCTCACCTCCTTTTGTCTGTCCACATTACTGCGCAAGTGCAAGACGCCAAAAGAGACTCACTACAGAAAATCTCCTGGTATACGTCCAGTCAGATATTAGATGCTGATTGACTTCATACAGGAAGTTGTTTTTTTTTTTGATTAGAAGATTTGAAAAACAGTTTAGAGCCACATTTATGCATGTTAGCCATTGAATTTCAGTATAAAAAGCTGCTTAACCCTCTAAATGACACTGGTGGGTTTGAAAGCCTTGTTGACTTTAAAAAGTCACCGAAATGAAACATATAATTATTGGGATGAATAAAAGACAGTTCAATGTGCAGTGCAAACGGCATAATTTTGGTAGATTTTTAAACTAAACACACTGAATAAAGTGATTATGACAGCATACAATGGCTTTAAGTTTAAAAATCTACCAAAATTATGCCGTTTGCACTGCACATTGAACTGTCTTTTATTCATCCCAATAATTATGTTTTTATACGCCATGTTTTGCTTTCATGCGCATCTTAAATTCTTATAATTTTATGCATAGCCTACCTTTTTTTGCTGTTGCCTTCTAAAACAGTTTGTGACCTCGATTTTGAATAATATTATGGATTATTGTTGTTATTCATGTGAAAAATGATGCAGTTTTAGAGATCTTAGAAGTGTAAATAGTTAAATATGTATGAGCCATCATTCTTTTCCAGTGTTGGTAACACATGTTTGCACTTAATCGAGGAAATGCAAGACATTTTAAGTGCTCTGAACTGTTTTTGAATTCTCTCTACTTGAGGCCATGGTTTTGCAGTGTTTCCATAGACGTGTTTCAGTGAAAAATGACCTCACAGTGAAGAAAAATGCAACAACGCAAAAAAAACACTCAGAAACTGTTCAGGGTTCAGAGGGTTAATGCTACTTTACTGCTTCAACGTACACACTGTGAAATTGCTGTAATTTTTACGGCTTACTTCAGGCCCTCGATGGCATTTGTTTTACCATCTGTTGTGGGAAGTGTTGTTATGAAGGTTGACCACTAAGGGGAGCTACATTATCATGTCAGGCGCGTCAGCCGGCACCACTGCTGTCCTCCCTGTAGCCTCAGCTCCGTGGATGGATGAGGAAATGTTCCCTTTTTGTGTTTTCTGAGCCACTCAACTGTGGCAGAATCATAATATCTCAGCAGGAGCTCTTGTATCGTACTGATCCTCTTGTGGAAGGTTTTTAGCCACCATAGTTTGCCAGTTTGATATTTTTCTTGTCTTGCGTTGCCAAATCCTGGGTAGCTCCCCATGCAGCCTTCAGTATGTCTTGTCTCCTACCCAGAAGCCACTGCAGCTCTGTGGGTCAGAGCCAGCCCATATTCTGCCCCACTTACCACTGCAAGACACGTGTCTGCCGGCCTCCAAACATCGCCTCTGCATAACTGGTTTATGTGTGTCTCACATACAGCCTTTTAAGCAGGGCTGAGCAATTCACAAATGTTATTGCAATGTGTAATATAGGTAAAATGTGTCACAACCTACCACTATAAACAAAGGATTGTGGTGCTGCATGGACAACCCAGACTACAAAGCATTTTCGGTTTCGGTAGAAAAGGGAAGCAAAAATGACTATTCCCTCTAAAATCATGACTGCCATCACACTATCTGTCAGAATATTTGAAATATAATTTTTTTTTGCTAGTAGTTTGACATGTTGTTAAAGTTTGAACCCTTAAAATTTCTCTTAAATTCTCCTAAAGTTGCATTAAACACTTTGTCCACACTGTGTGACCGTGATAGAGGAAGTATTCACATCCTATACTTAAGTTGAAGTACTAATACAGACTGTAGAAGTACCCCATTACATTGTCCTGCATTCCAAATGCGTTTTCAGAAAAAACGCCTAAAAAGACATACCCAAAGTAAATGAAGAATTACTCCACTATAAAAAAGTTCATATGCATGTTCTTGGTGTCCTTGGACATCGAGGGACTTCAGAGAATGTATTCCTGGTGTAAAAAATGTTGTGTCTGTCACTATGCCTGAGTAAATTGGAATAAACCGGAGGAGAAATGTGAAATTTCTATCCTTGCCTGATTTCCCCCCCTATTTGACAGAGGATAACACTATGCCAACAATGATTGTTGGCATAGTTGGCATAGATGGTGTGAAATCCGCGGATTTCACACCATCAAGGTTTAAAATCATCTGTACATACTAACGTTTGCACTAAAATGCACATCCGAGCTTATTTTGTGACCATTAGAGTATAAACTTTGATCAACAATTAAAAGTAAACACAGTTGTCCTGTTTTACTACTTTTTTTACTGTGTGTATTACTTCCGGGATTTCTTCAGCCCACCTGTGGGCCGACCGGGCTTAAGAGGTTAAGCAAAGGTGTTTCTTAAAATGTGCTAAAATTATATAAAATGAAAGTACTTAATGCATAAAAGTGCCTCCTGTGACTGTCATTCTTTTGTATCTTATTTCAGTGGGCTATTGTTTCTCATGCCGTACTTTTGTTCTGGAGCTGGTGGAGCTTCTTTATCTTGAACTGTTAACTAAAAGTAATGATTATTTTCACAGTGGATGATTCTGTTGCATATTTTCTTCATTATTCAATGGATGGTTTAGTTAAAAAAAAATGCTGAAAATGGTAAGAAATGCTTTCATAAGTGCTCAAAGTAATTATCAAAATAGTTTCAAACCCTGTCAGTTGAATTATTGACTAATGGTATCAGCTGCACACAAACTGTTCGGTTGTTTGAATAATTACAAAACGTCATACTTTCAGTATTCCTCGTATGTTTTGTGTACAAAAATCTTCAAAATAAAGTAACTAAAGCTGTCAGATAAGATGTAGTGGAGTAAAAAGTAAACTAGTTCCCTTTGAGATGT
Organism: Acanthochromis polyacanthus; assembly: GCF_021347895.1. NCBI lineage: Eukaryota > Metazoa > Chordata > Actinopteri > Pomacentridae > Acanthochromis > Acanthochromis polyacanthus. Next base: position 37,663,933 of record NC_067114.1, on the reverse strand, counting down.
AGTGGAGTGGATGGAGAAAGTTTCATGAGGAGAGAACACCTCAAATTTGTGCACTAGTGCAACGCTTGAGTAAATGTACTTAGTTAAATTCTACTATATGTTTGTTTTCTTGTATTCTGCAGATTGTTCGCAGCAAAATTCTGCAAGTTTTGAGTTGATTACTAAAGTTTTTATGATTACACCATGATATCAAATGCAAATGCCACAGTTTTAGCACAACATTATTTATTGCTACTTAAAATGATTCAATATTGTTTAGAACTAAGTGTGAGGGAGCTGGAGGGCATCCCCCTCACTAAGAGAAGTAGACATGCATGTTGTACAGACTGATACAAGTTTATTTATTTTGTTTTGTGTTGGGGAGGGGGGGTGTTAAGCTCTCTCTCTTGAGGTGACTTCAGGAGGGCGTGTTCCATGGAGTGCACACATGAGGATGCAGCCACAGAGTAGCAGCAGTTGTCACTTACCTGATTAGAGGGAATTGAGAGATCAGAGAGGAGAGAGGGGAGGGGTTACAGGGGGGATTTTGAATAAGTTTGATCTTTGTTTAGTATTCCTTTGGGTTATGTGTTTTCTTTCCTTTGTATCAGATTGTTAATTGCATTCATGTTTTTTTTTAGCATAAAGGATATTTATTATTGTAGTTTTTAATATAAGTGTGGGCAGGTCACTGGTGTGGGAGGAGAATATAAGAGCCAGGTGGGCAATCAGTGTGGTGTGTGAGAAGGAGGGGGTCAGGCTCTGCTCTGCTCTGCTGCATGCCATCATCCACTGCACCTGGATGACTCCTTTGTCTGTATTTTGCATAAAACTGGAGCTCTGGAACAAAACTCCTTGCTGTTTGGCTGTTTTTTACTGTGTCATCTTGCTTTGCCCTTTAATGCCGTTGGGTTCGTCCAAATTGTAGAGGTTTAACACCACCAAAAGCCTACACTAAGACAGCTAACTTGTTGATCAGGCAACTTTATGTTCCTGCAGAATTAAGTTTCTGTTATCGACCACAGATGAATGAGGTGGAGCTTCTTGATGAGACATGAGCTCCTCTGAAAACATAATCTGTGAAATTTTGGCTTATCTCTAAAATGTTTGCTATTTTTGCCATGCATTTCTATTTCACTGTATCTTCATTGTAATGGATCATAACCATAGATGATTATTCACATTAATATAGATACCTGTATGCATGATGTTCCTGCTGTAGATGTTGAAGTCTGGGTGGCACAATATCTTAAACTTCACTCACTTTAACTCAAAAACTGGGAGAGAAAACTTTATTTGTGCCAGCTGCCACAAAACAAAATGGTGAAACAAAGCTAACAAGCTAACTCTTTGTGGTGAGGATTTTTTTAAATTTGTTTTGTTTGTATTTATTCCTTATGTTTGATTTTCAGATTTTGCTTTAATCTTCAGTTCTGACCTGCTGTGTTTGTTTTTCTTCTGTTAGTCCCAGCACTCATGGCGACGGAGTAGGAACCAGAAGGAAGCTGTACAGTGCAGTACCTGGGAGACATTTCGTGGTAGTTCGTCCTTACACTGGTCAGGCCGAGGGGGAGATTAACCTCTACAAGGGCGACCGGGTCAAAGGTGAGACTCCTTATTTTGTTCAAGTCACAGCCTTGGCTTCCAGTATAGCCAGTGAATCAGTCGGTGGAGCTACTTCAATCCTGCTTAAAAACACTTTTTGTACATGACTTGAGTTAATTATTCTCGGTTACATTCTATCGCTGACCAACACGTCATCCTCCCTCTCCTGGTATAAATACTGAAAATCAAAAAGCGAATAAAAAAGCCCTGATTTGTTTCATAATTGGGTCTGGAAACGAGACAACTAGAAATCAAACCGCACATTAGCATATCTGATGAAAATGACTCCCTTGGCTCTACTCATGCAGACACATAACATCATCCTCATGTGATGCTAAGTCGATTTCAGAGACACTGCAAGTCTTTGATTAATGGATGCAGAATGTATTATTTACTAAGGAATCGAGGAGGACGTGCACGTGCCAAAAACATCTATGTTAAGCCACTGCTACTGTGTGTGTAGAATATCCATTTTTAATGCCCAACAGAAGTGATTTGTCGTAGGTAATTACTGAGCCGTAACAATTTTACAACTGAGCTTGCTTCCGAAATGCTACAGCTGCTGTTTATAGCACAGACTGGTTTCTAAGTCAAAATGAGAGTCACAGTATTGATGTCTGGTGAATCCATGAAACAGGTGGACAAAACTCTGCAAGTTCTAAACCCACAAGACGCACACATGCGCAAAAAAAATCTCTCTCTTCCAAACAAATGCAAGAATGCAAATGTAGTAAACTTTGACACACCTGATGCAGAAACTGAAATGATGCAATTGCCTGGACACGTGCACAGTGACATGAAAAAATAAGATTATTCACAAAAGGGTTGAAGACGGAGTAAGTTCTTATTAGAGGTAAATCCATGGAAAGTTATAAAGAGGTGATTGAAGTCTTGTTCAGAGATTTGAATTGCCTCTTATTTCTTGATAGAAATAACATTTAAGTGAATGTAAAAGACTTGTGAGCTGAGCTGATGACTACAAGGTGAGAGGAGAGACAGATTAAACCTAACACATGAATACAGTGAATTGTATATAGTAGACACATCTACTCTTAACAGTGGTGGGTTTTTGTTTTGTTTTTTTAAGTTTACAAAATTGAAAATGGTGAAATTAGCATGTATTTTTATAGCTTTACCAAGTTCTCACTGGTAATCTAAAAGTATGTTTCCATACCTGTGGTCTGTCTGCTCGTGCCTGCAGTTCAGCTAAAAAGTAAAAAAAATAAAATAAAAAAAAGTTTTTACGGTTTCTGGCACTGATAAGTCGTACATTTTCACAAACGTCCTTTGTATATTAAATATAAAGTCCAACTTCAAGCAATGAACTTCAACTTTCTTTGTAAGATGTGACATTCTAAATGTGTCAATTCTGCACAGAAGACATTTTTTATTCTCTCTACTATTGATGATTGTGTTGTTGTTTCTGTAAAGGTGCAGGACTTTATATTGCAGTGAAAAATGAGCCAAAAGTGAATAAAAAAAATGTGACAGGAAAAGGACAAAAACCTCCAGAAACAGTTGATATGGTTAATGTTTGTTACAAACTCCTCTCATGAAGGCAAACTTTGTTGAAATTTGTAGAACTTTATTTTGAAAGCACACACTTATTTGGCCATAGAAATGTAGAGTTCTGGCTTTAAAAACTCACTGTCAGACAGTGAAGAATAACATTATTTTGAAGCAGAATGCAAAAACTGCTCCAACATGCTTACATTTTAAAATGTTATTTTGTTGATAAAAGACAAAAAAACTCCACATAAACGCTACAAACTAAGCTGTAGTAAATCTTTACACAAATCAATGTTGCATTTCTAGAGAGGAGCATTTTCAGACATGAGCTGGGACCTCCTGCAGCTCGCAGTGTTATTGGACGACATTTAATCACAACCTCTAGCAGATTCGGGACTGAGATTTTACTCATAATGGATCTCATGAATATTGTCCCATTGTTTTATTGCACAGTTAGTTGTCTTTCTGCAGGTTCTGTCAGTGTTGATATAATGTAAGAGACATTGTATACACAGATCTTTGCCTTAATATTGCTATTTAAATATGACATTTAAATTAAGTGCTTTAATGATCTCTGTGGACTCACTGTTCTGTTATTTCATTTTGTGCTGATGTCTGTTGTACTATCCCCTCACTACTTTCCTAACTCCTACCCTCCTCTTTCCCTTCCCTCGGTCCAGTTCTGAGCATCGGAGAGGGGGGTTTCTGGGAGGGCAGCGCCCGTGGCCAGGTGGGCTGGTTTCCAGCCGACTGTGTGGAGGAGATCCCGGCCAAGGCCACCGAGGAGAGGAGCTGTAAGTGTAATCACCTGGGGCTGGAGGTGGGACATTGAGTTATGTAGGACACACACTGTTTGCCCAGTTTGGGAGAGAGAGGAAGGGGAAGACGCAAAGAAAAGGCCAAATGCTGTTGGTTCCTGAAGCACTGTGATGGCACGTGGCTTTTTTTTCCTCTAGTGCCTGAGCTGCATGTGTCTCAGCTCCTCTGTCTGCTCGTCTCCCGTCTCTTTCTGTCTCCCCAGGCTGTGCTGCACAAAGCTAAGCGCTACATTGCCCTGCTAACTCAGCTGTGCTCTGATGTCTTCTGGGTGCAGGCTAATGAACATATCACGCCATGCTCCATCCCCCATAAATATCCCATTTTTCCTTGTCCTTGCTTTCACTCCGTGCTGTGCCTGTAGTCGGTGTGTCTATGAGAGGCAGGAGGTTTTAGGGAAGGCCCGTCTTCCTCCTGTCGGTCCTGCTCTCTTCCTTGTTCCATGATCTTTTTCCATATTCGCTGGCAGTGTTTAATTATTGACATTGTCATAAAGCACGGCGTTGCCAGAGTCAACACCCACCCGTTCTTAGTCTCCCCTGCTCTGAGGAGTATGTCAGCGATGATCGAGGCAGATGGGGAGCAACTTGTTCTTCCTTGGCTGTGGCTGTTTGCCTTCTTCTGGGTGGCTTATTTTAAAGCCTAACCCAAGGCCATTGGCACAGGGAGCTCCTCTCACACTGTGCACCATCCAAATTGCCCCGAGGTCTGCCTGCAAAGAAAGCCTGTCAGAAAATGGGAGCACAGTATGGCGGCTTGCAAAGACTCATTCAGTGGTGGCGCCGGCCAAGTCCACGGGTCACCTGCATGTGTGTGTGCTGCACTTAGACTGAATGAAGCCTAACAGTTGTGACTGATTGAAGAAATCACAGGAACTGACAAATGCATTTTTAAGCCAAGATGATTACAATTTGGCAAGTCATCAGAGAGGAAGTTTAAAGTTAGTCTGAGTCCAAGTGCAGCTTTTAGACCTCGTCATGTGTCATTCATCCGTCCTCTGCCTGTATCTATAGACCAGACTAGGACTGTAGTGAGCCAAAGGGAATCTTGGTGGGATGAAACTGTACCTGCTCTTCAATCAGCTGATTGGTCTCGAGAAGGCCTTGTTTGCCTAAATGAATTCTAAATCGATACAAAAAGCTAGCATTTGCCACCAATTTGAACAAAATGCAGCCACACAGACTTCTTTGATGTCAGTTTGCGGCAGACTGATTCTGGGGCTTATTTACATCTCTTTCTGGTGTTTTTGTGGACTTTCATCACTGTCTTAAGGCTCTTTGTATTTGTTTTGAGTAATTTTGCATGTCTCTGTGGTTTTCTTTCAGTGTTCATTTATTTTGCATCTGTTCATATTGATTTTGCATCTCTTCAGTCAGTTTTAATCTTTATGGCCATTTTGCATTTATTTGTACAATCTTTTTTAATTGATTTCTTCTTTGTGGCTATTTTGGGGGGGCTGCACAGTGGAGTAGTGGTTAGCACTTTCGCCTTGCAGCAAGAAGATCCATGGTTCGAGTCCCAGCCTGAGCCTGGGATCTTTCTGCATGGAGTTTGCATGTTCTCCCTGTCCATGCGTGGGTTTTCTCCGGGTACTCCGGCTTCCTCCCACAGTCCAAAAATATGCTGAGGTTAATTGGTTACTCTAAATTGTCCGTAGGTATGAATGTGAGTGTGATCGTTTGTCTGTATGTGTAGCCCTGTGACAGTCTGACGACCTGTCCAGGGTGTCCCCTGCCTTCGCCTGAGTCAGCTGGGATAGGCTCCAGCACCCCTGCGACCCTAGTGAGGATAAAGCGGTGTATAGAGAATGGATGGATGGATATTTTGGGTCTCTTTGTTGGGGCTTTCCTTCTCTTTGCAGCCGTTTTGTATCTAGCGTTGATCCTTAAGTGTGCCTTAGATGTGGTTTTCTCTCTGTTTGCATTGAAATAGCTTCTTTGGGTAATTTTGTTTGTCTTTGAAGTTATTAGCCTCTCTTTGTCACTGTTTTGTGGCACTTACTTCTGAGTACTTCTGTGTCTTTTTGCTAATGTTTCATCTCTGTTTGACATGGCGTCTATTGGTTTGGAGCCAACTTAAAATTAAACATCAGAGTCAAGTAAAAAAAAACTCAATGAGCTTAGCATACAGACAGACAGCTGGGGGAGATGGCAGCGCTTCTATGGTTAATGTGCAAGTTGTTTGTTTATGACACACACAAAACGTCATTTTGTTATTTTTACGAGGAGCATCTCCGTGAGGTTGCCTGGCAACCAGTAAAGAGACTGCACAGACATACTGCTGTTTGTCAAAAAATAGGTCCAACATGTACAGTTACCCCTGCTGAAAAGACTTTACATAGCACATAAGCTGTACAGACTGTGGCCCCAGACGCAATTTGTGATATTTGTCACTGTGGATACATTTTTCAGTGTGGCATGAAGGCCTGTACCTCTGTATAGGAAGTGATCAGAGGTATTACCAATACTGAAAAAAAAAGATGTCTCAAATTAAAATGATGACTTTGTGTAAACACAACCTGCAGTTCAGCCTAATAGGTTTGTTGTCATGTTGGTCACAGCTGAGTCAGTAAAGTTTCTTTGTTTCGTATACACATAACGACAGACTAGATAACTGCCAGATGTACTTTAAGGAGAGCCTGTTTCCACTCTAAATAGTAAGTAATAAGTAGAGTTTCAACTCTTAGTTGTCGATTAACCATTAAATTAATGGACAGCCATTTTAATTGTTCAGCTTCAGTGTTTGTTTTTTTCTGTCTGACTCCCTGATTGAAGTGTTTTGTAACTTTAACCCTCCTGTTGTCCTCACCAAAAAAGGTTGCCTTGTCTGAAAAAAGTCCAAAAATTCAGAAAAAAATTACCCAATATTAAAAATTTGCAAAATCTTCAGGAAGAAAATTCCTAAAAAGTTTCCCTCAAGTTTTATATTTTTTTTTAAAATAAAAAATCCCCAAATTTGACTGCGAAATTCACTGGATTTTGGTTGACTTTTTTCTGAATGTTAAACATTTTGTTTGTTTTCCACCAAAAAATGTTCAAAAATTTCCTAAAAAATTTAATTTTTCACTGTGAAAATAAGTATATATATTTTTCCACATTTTAAGAACTTTAAAACGGGTCACTTTGACCCACGGGACGACAGGAGCTTTAAAGCTTTGGGAGACATGGATCAACATTTTTCATGACATTTTAAAGACCAAAGAACTCATTCATTAAGCCAGAAAGTACTCAATGGAATAATTGGCATTGAAAATAATCCAAATACTCCTTTAACCATCTGCAAAAAAATAATCCTTTCTTCTGTCCAGTCTGTGCTGTTGCTCTTTCTCATCATTTATCATGTATGTTTTATTCAAACCTTTGAAAGAACACGTATAAACTGGCCTCCTGAAATTAAAGGAGTTTGACGGAGTTAATTAGTACTTCTGGGTTACAGTTTGTATTAACTGTCACCAGTTAATGCTGAAAATCAACGAAGAAATACAGTAGTGAATGTTCTTAAAGTCTTTATAAATCCACAAACAAATTCTTACATGTTTGGTACCTTGAGCGATCCAGGAGGACAAACTGTTTACAGTGTTTCTAAGCATCTAAAGCTGCCTATGAAAGCATTTGTTAAGGTAATTATTCAATGCCTACACCATCATTTATTCATCCAGAGTGGAGCCGTTCAGTCCCACAGCACACTTTCTCCACACTGCATAGGCTCAGCTGTTCTCTATATTGTGAATGTGATGGAATATCGCTGCCAGCTTAAGAGCTACTCAGACATCATAAGGCTTCATTTATTTTCACTGAATGCTTGCAGGTTATTCTTTTTCTCTAGCAAGACAGTAGTGTAGTGTCTAATTTAAACAGGCAATATGCTCTGTCATGAGTTAGAACAGCCCTTAAATGACGGCTTATTAGTGGATATTATTTTCTTCTGTCAGAAGCTTCTCTTTGTCTTGTATGTGTGTTGTAACTATAACTTTACTGTAGTTCCTATTAAAATTTCCCTGTGTCTGAAAAAGAAAAGACAAACCCAGTTCATATCAACCTTCTGTTTTTCAAATTAATGTGTCTATTGTGGCTCCAAGTGCCATGCTAACTTTGCACTCTTAACCTCCATTGCAGAGCTTCAGGGAAACAGTGGGGAGCAATTAGCATGAGCTCTTTGCAGCTTTCCAAAAGGAAGTTGATTTCTATGCGAATCTATTTCAACATTTGCTTTCAGTATGACTGGATGGGCATTAGGTTAACTCTATTAGCTTTTACCAACCGTATGGAGAGCTGAGCGTCTTGGTCTTTTCTCCCAGTTAATGTTGAGGCGGTGTAGTGTTATCTCTGTCATGTTTATCAGTACTGTAGTTTCATTAGCTGGACTTCTACAGCTGGTATTTTTCTCATCCATGGAGATTTTCGCACTCTGTCATTAGCAGGTCCCAATATTTGCAGCAAATGTTCTTTTCAGTAGACACCAGAGCGACTGCCACCAGTTTTCAGATGTACACTTTCTTTCAGGACATTTTGTTGTCTTGCATCTATCCCACAGTGCATTTTCTTAGGTTTATCCGGGGTCAATAGACTAATCAGGGAATTCCAGATGTCGCTGTCCCCAGCCTCGCTTTCCATTTCCTCCTAGGGGAGAACAGATGATTTATATAATCCCTCCAATGATTTCTCTATTGAACCTGGGGTTTCCTCACAGTTTCCCAGAAAACCTCCAAAGCAAAGCGCCCAGGAGGCATCTAATCAGATGTCCAGTCTACCTCAGCTGGCTCCAAATGTTCATGAGCAGATGAATATTCAGGTGATTAGGTCAAGTGGGGGAAAAAAAACCCTCATCGAGATCCTGAATGCAGTTGGCAAAATGTCTGTTAAAGGTTTCCTCTTTGTCAGACAGAAGCAAAATGATTTTGGTAAACAAGGTGTTTTGTGGGACTCCCTAGTTTCCCTAAATCTCTAAGGAGGTGAGAACTGCAAAGTTAACACTGATCCACTGAGACACAAAAGACACATCAGTGAGTGTTTCCATCTGAAAAATTTTAGAACAGTTTCTCCTTGGCCATCTCTGATTTGCCAGATTGTTGTTATACCATAATATATGGATATTTACAAAGATATCTGTGAATTTTTAGCTTGACCTATGAAACATTTTTTGAGCTACACTTTTTTTTTTAAAAATTGCCCACTGACCCATTTTCAGCACATTTTTTTTCCGCATTAAAATGTGAGACCATATTTTTCATTATTCATTTTAAGAACTCGCTTTAAATATGTCTATCATTTATTTTAGAAAATACTTGATTTGTCAGTTGAAAATTTCAGATCCCCTTTTTAAATATTCATAGTTTATGATTTAAAAGAAGTTGCAAATCTGAGAAGATGTTTGATAATTTGAGATGGAATAACCCTAGTGGGAAATACAGCAGGAATCTGAATGTTAAGGCTACAGTCGTGATGTTTCCATTTATTTATGTTGTGTAGTTTGAACATTCAACATCTGATCAGTGATTGGAGGATCTTCTGACTAAATATTAAAGAGTAAAGCGTAAAAGATCTAAATAATTGCTTTGCAGTCTAAAACAGACATTTCTATGCAGCGTTTGGATGTTTCTAACACTGCTCATCTTCAGCCTATCAGCACCTTACCTTTTCATCCCCACAACCCACATCCAGACTCACAAACACGCTGATTTAACTTAAACACCTTTAGCTTCTAATCCCTTTAATTCAATAGATGTGGTGCAGCAGGATTAAGCCCTGCTTAGACATGCTTTGTCGGGGTTCAGGTTTGGACCCTCGAGAGCACTTGAAGAGCGATTCATGGGGAAACACACGAGGAAGCTCGCAGCTTGCGCTCACACAAATGCACGCACAGCTGAGTGATGATGCAGGAATGGTAGCGTCGGGGGGCATCAGCCTCTCAGACCAGGAAGCAAACGCTGCAAGTTTAGGCGAAAGCTTTATTTGTGTGAAACCGAAGCTGCCTCTTTGAGCTCACAGAAAAGCCCGACTACTACAGCAAGTATTTTTGTACAGTTTATCATGCATGATTAATGATAGAAGCTGAAAAGAAGGATCAATCAAATTTCCTCAGCAGTTTTTCAAAACATGACAGCTCAGAAGTTTGTGTGTGGAGAAGGCCAAACACATTTATCAGACACTCACACGTTCTGATCAATGGCAGATTGAGGCTAGTAGAGCAGTCATTTTGTCAGATGTTGTTGAAAGAGCACTTCACCAGTTTAGCTTTGCACTCCTATAATGTCACAGTCACAATAGCAGTTTCTTTAAAGAGCTCCTATTGCACTTTCACAAGTTTTTAGTATTTATTTATTTTTTTTAGATTTGCTAGAATACATTTACATGCTTTAATGCTTAAAAACACATTTTGTCTTGTACTATACGTTACTGCAGCACTTCTCACCTTTGTTGTGGATACTTGCTGTATCATTGAACTCAGGAAACGCAAAACACTGCAAAGTCATTGACTGATTTAATATTGTGTACAATATGGAGAATAACAGTTCATGCAGATTCTTGAAGGAGGAATATAAATGCAACAGCTTTTACAGTGAACAGACAGCCAGAAATTCCTTTGCAAAGGAAAGTACACATGGATGTAACCTTATCAGTTTACGTATTGGAACTGTTGGGTCTCTCATTAGTCCAAAACCCCTTTCACGGTGTTGCATATCTTAACCTTTTGACCGCCAGGCAATCCTTCAACAATTATGCTAAGGCCCTGGAAAGTCACTCTAACAGAAATGGTCCCACAGCAACAAAGATCCATCTACGTGACATGAACACAGATTATAAATGATAACCTAAGAGCTCATGATTGACCAAACTTTGACACCTTCTGTCTGAAACGCTCCATTTTATCTCCTGTCTCTCTTCGACCCTTCTGATTGGTGAGGTGGCCAAACGATAAGGAAGTAACACTGGTTAGTAACCCCAGATCTCTAAGTATAGGGCTGTGTCTCTAGTAGAAGTTGCTCTAGCAGGAAAATATTGTTGGACTGTAAGGCAGTTGCTTATTCTTTGGGATTGAAATTGGCTGCAAGTCAGGTGTTATGCAAATGTGTTGCATTATGATGTCGATAAGTAACGGAAGAAAAACCTGAACTTCAGATGAGTAATTTCAGGAGCACTATTTGTTGTAGGACGGCATAAGGCTCTCTGGGTTTTGTGGGTTGCAGACCTTTCACATGCACAGAATAGTAGCTATATAAAACACTGACACTTTTTTTTTTTAACTTGGGCTTTTTCTGGGTGGCTAAAATATGTTTTGCTGCTGACCTCGTCCAAAGTAGTTCACTGCTTAGCCTTCATGTAGGTTTTCTTGTCTGCTATTTTAAACTAGGAGAGTCTTGACCGCCATTTACTGGAAATGATCAACGATCAATAAATACCTCATACTACAGTATTTTTAAAAGAAGAATAAAAATACTCTCCCTTCTTCCTCATTGAAGATAAATGTATTCTTATCTCAATGCTGTGTCTTGTTCTCCACCTTCACATCTGACACCAAGAAAACAATGTCTGGAAGGTCAACTAACAATGTTAGCTGTATTTACTGTCGTCAAAAGGCATCAGCTGGCCTCGGGGCTGGTTATTATTTTGGTAATTGGATTCTGCTGCCGATGTCATTGGACTATAAAAGACGGTACAGAGCCAACTGGTGTTTTTAATGCGCTTCAATGACATGACTCTTTGAAAAGTCCAATGCTGGAGAATAGTAATAAGTACACAGTGCAATACAGAGATTAAAAACAGACAATAAATTGTGTCTTATACTGAAAACAAGGACAGGTCAAATAATAAAAAGAGTACACAGTCAAACAGAATACAGACTGATTCCAACAGGACAACACCACAAAAGATCAGTGGAGGCTGGTCAGTAGAAATAGAACATCATTTAACTCTCCTAATAAATGTTTTTGGGAATGTTTTAAAAAGACAAGAGACTAATTTCTTTGTCCAGGCAGTTCCAAATTCTCAAGCTTGATTCAACCTTTGTCTCAGGTCAGCTTAGCATTGCTCCGCTGTTATTCCAGACACCATAGGAACCTTCAGTAAAGCTGCCGTCACTCTGCATCGGTCTCCTGTCAAAACAGACACTTGGTCTTCTTGGTGTACCAGCCATCAGACTGTCAAAACATCCATAAGGTTTTTACTGGCCCTCTGTGTGTGCCTGTCAAGACCATAGATATAGTCAAGACTTCATAGAAACAAACTGCGTTCAATGTTCTGGTCCCAGCTGCAAAGTTTAACAACTTTTCAACATGGTGTCATAAAGCTGCAGCATTTCATAGGAACCACAAAAACACACAATCATCTTTTTACAGAAGTACATAACGAGCGTCTTTACTGTCTTTATTGTTGGTTAGTGCATGTAAACAACAACCACAAGCTCATTTTAGGCAAATAAGAGCCATTTAGAAATCATGCAATTTAAAACCCATATTGTTGTTTCAATAATCAATAAGTTATTCGACACTAAATGATAGTATAAACAACAAGGAAGGCAGCACCTGTAATTCATTGTCAGTGTTGAATTACTCTGCTGCTAGTCAAGCATCGTCTCTGTTTTGTTCCATGAAAGGGTCGCATAAGTGTGAGGCAAATCAAGGAACTGTGAAAGTATGGTCAGTTATAAGTTTGGTTTTTTTTAAGTTATTTATGTACATGCTAATCATCGGTTGTTCTTTTTATTATAACCAGTTTCTCATAGGATTACTAGTTTCAAGAGAAACAAAATGCTTACATGTTTCCAGAGCTGGGGCATGAGCAGCATGAGAGGGGTTAAAACTAAAGATTTGACTTCTTACATGGTATGGAAATATCACAGTAGGTCAAACCATGAGACACCATTCACAACGAGCCAGTAAAGAGATGCTTTGTGTTTGCTACCACATTACAAATAAGCTGCAGTTTTGCTTCTACTCATTGCAATTGCATCAATTTTACCAACAAACAGCAAAGCTTTATTAGTAGTAATGTTGGTTTTATAAGTAGTTGGAGTCATGGGGGTATTTTTCCGACAGAACGACAAATTGAAATCGAAAGCAGAAAATTGGTATTGTTCGTCATCATTTTAAAAATAGAGCTTGAATTATAATTAGTGATTTCAAAAGCCCCATTTTTTACTTAACAGGATTAAGTAGTGTGATGCCAGGAGTAAACGTAGCACAAGTTGCATGTTTAGAATGAAAATGTATTAGTCGTCTTTGGTTTCAGGAAAAGCTGCATTTGTGGAGCTCGAAGAACAAGCCGGCGTACAGTTACCAGGCCTGAGATGCAGCTCTGTGCCAGCCACATCTGGGCTTTATTTCAAAATCAATCCTTAAAGTAACTGCCAGCCAGAATTAGTGTGATGTGCTCTTGTTTTTTTGTTTTCTTTTTTGGCAGCTGCAACAATCCTGGCGGCTTCATTTTCTACTTTTACGAGAGTTTTTTTTTTAAAAGTGCAAATAAAGACAATCAACACACAGCAGAGATAAGACGTGCTGGAGATGGATTGCTGTGATTATGTAAGAAAATAAAAACAGCAAATCACATAATCTGAGCCAAAACCGGACTCTTAAGTCGACAAAATAATACAGCAGCGTGCGTTATAATTCCGGTTACAGCTGTGCGGCAGCGTACAGTTGGAACGATGCTTCGAAATGAGGCTCTCCATCTCATTGTCACTTCTCTCCCTCGTGCCGTAAAGTGAGAAGCGACTGAAGAAAGTGTGGAGGGAAAAATAAAATAAAGGCCTGGAGGGGGAAATCCAGGGAGGACCAGCTGCCACACACACACACACACACACACACACACACACACACACACGTTTGCAATGTAAACAGGTGGCAAAACAGCAACCCAAATAGAGACGCTGGTGCATATTTTCACACAATTATTTTATGTTCTTATCAGTTATGCATATGCGCACACACACACACACACCCTTACACACAATTGGCTGCAGCATCTCTATTGATCTGTGACCATAGAAACCAGCTGGCCGCAGTCAGACAGCCGTTGCTATGGAGTGTGACTGTTGTAAATATCCTATTCTCTCTTCTGTCCAGTCTACTGTCACACACATTATCTCTGTTTTCTTTCGTTTTCTGCACCAGAACCAGGCTATAACCCGACACCCACCCCTCGTTTCCTTTCCTTTCCTTCTTTTTTTTGTTTTTTTTTGTTTATGTCTCTATCAGCCGGTCATCTCCTTCCAGCCACATCCTCCCTCCAATCTGACACTGTGGACGTAGAATCAGGCAGAGAGAAATAAAATGTTCCTGCAAAGATGACAAGATCTAAGCCGGATCAGAGGAGATGGAGTTTCTGTGAAAGTGTGACAGCTGGTGTGAGAGAGTCTGTGAAGGAAAGGGAGGAGAGGGAGGGAAAAAGGGGGGGGGGGGGGGGGAGGAGGAGGATGGCTAGATGAGGCAGAATAAGACGGGAAGAATCTTAACTCTGGAGGTCATGTGTGTGTCCAATATGCACTTTTAATACAAAAAAATATTTGTTTTTAGTCTACAAAAATATATTTAAAAAATGTAATCTAGTAGTGCACTGATGGACAGATAAATTAGGTCTGAGGCCTGAGAAGGACTTAACCAGCTTCAGGTTCTTGTTCATCTTAACATTTCATTGAATGTGTCCTGTTTTTAACTTCTACACATTCACAGTGCTACAAACTTCTCTTTGATTAGATTGGATTAGATTAAATCAGCAGTTATTTTATTTCTGCATTTATTAGCCAATATTGCCACCCTCTGGATCTTTGTTTAAATACTGGTCTCAATTTTTTTATATGAATGACCTCTACAAAAAAACACGGTAAGCAAGAGTACAGTTTTATCGGTTTGCATGTCTTGTACATTTATTCATTTAATTAACCTGTTTAAATCATGAGGGATCAACCTCATTCGGAATACAAATTGAAACGGACAACAGCAAAGCAGAGTTACAAATTATATGTATATCATATGCATATTTATATTAGATTTCAGTTCCATGTAAACCCATAATGGCAGCATTTTGTGTAGCTGCCAATAACGACAAAATTGAGCATCTAGAACTGCTCACCTCTCAACATTTTCTTAGTATTACAAGGTCAGATTCAAGGATTTAAAACTGTGTTAACTATAGTTTGCCGATTTTGCTTGATTTTTGTCTTTCAACTCAAAGCCAGGCACTTGCGAGTCAAAGCCATATGTTTTTCTGGAGTTGGTGGAGACCAAAGCAGAGATGACAGAAGAGTAAATATTGGCATTTGTTTGCTACACATTCTTCTGAATAAATCTATGAAGTGATAATATGTCAGAAAAATAGAGAGAAGTCTTCAAGAAGTGCTTTTAGCTGGTCAACTTGTAATGATTGTGTCATTTTCAATTGCAATGAGTCGGTATCAGCCATGTTTCAGGACACAGAAACAGGAGATCAGTCAGTTTTCCATCTCATCAACCCATTAGCTCTTTTTAGAAGAAGTCAAAAACCTCCTTGAGTAATCTTACAAACGTCATTAGGGGAAGTTGTTTTAAGAAACTTGACATTTCCATCAACTTTCCTAAAATTAAAATGTGCATGAAAAGGTCAGCAAAACACACTTTTTGCTTGTAGATTATGATTGTAAATCATAAAAAAGGAGACATTGTTGTGTTACAGGACTGGACACAGAGACACAGATTTTTCCACCTCAGGTAAAAAGACGCCATTGGTAATATGTGCACATCATATTGGGTTTACATGACAAAGACCTCTTGTAGCTCTTTGAATAATGACAGTGTGACCTCCCAGTGAGGAGGTCAGAACGGAGCATCAGACTTAGTTTTTTTGTTTGTTTGTTTTTTTCTAAATTTAAGATTGGAATCTTTCCCTTTCCTTATGAAATCATTTCTTCAGTCAGACTTTATTAATATAGTGCATGTCAAACAATAAATTCTCGAAACAGTTGCAAAGCGCATGTCTTTAATTAAAAACAATGAAAACCATATTAAAAAAAATGACTGTAAAGTGAAAAACACACTAGATAAAAGCCACAGCTAAAATAGATGAGTTTTATTTTAAAGATATCTACATGTTCTGCCCCTGTTAACCCAAACAGTAATATTTAAAGTGTTTATTTGACATTCAGTGACAAACTAAATCTTTTATTAAGCATTAAAATTGATTCTTGGCTTTGGGTGTGTTAGTCTGACAAAACAATTGTAAATTTAGTTTGTAGCTTTTTCTAGAGTGGATGGATTTTTATGAGTTGTCATGAAGGTGGATCTGTTGACGCGAGTTGAAGAGCTATTCTCACATTTTCTGAAGCTCCCTTTTGTGTTTTAGTTCCTCAGTGGGTTGAATTTGTTCATTTGCCGTAGAGATTAATGACGCCAGGTCAGCTGATTAATCAGACTGATTTTATGCCATTTTGAGACAATATGCATCAACTTATTGACCAAGAAGACTGCTAACATGGTCTACATTTGGCCCAGTGAGTTACTGCAGCTAATTCGTAGTTTTTCATGGATTACATTCACGACAAAAGTCATTATCACTGAAGGAGGCAGACGAGGAACTTAACATGCAGCTCACTGAGCAGACAGATTTTAAAGATTTTAAAGTTGCATTAAATAAGAAGATGTTTGAGAAGTTGTTGAATGATGTTTTCACTCATTGGAGCCCCAACAGATGCTGAACTGCAGAGATCACATGAGAACAGGTGGCACTTGTCATTGAAACAAGTTCAAACGTCCTGCTGCTTTTGGTTTTGATCCTGAAGATGCAGCGCTGACAGCTCAGTAGTGTTTTTTAAGTGCTGTTAGTCAAACTTTTCTTTTTTTTTTATTCCACAGGAATGCTGCCCTCCTAACAGCCATCACTGATTTGTAAACTGTTACAGATGGGATGTAGATATTGATCTCATTCTGCTGTGATTTGGCAGATTCCCGAGCGGACCGAGCTGACAGACGGAAGCTCTTCAGACATTACACTGTGGGCTCCTACGACAGCTTTGATGCCTCTAGGTAAGACCTCACACTGACACGCTTGTCCTCAAATCCACTACCAGGTCCTCTGTGTGTACAAACATGCATATTACATAATGTCAAAAAGTCAAGAAAAACAACATTTTATCGTCGAATGATGTTTCTATTTTGTAGCCTAAACAATTTTCTCTCTGCGGGCAAATGAAATCTGCTGTATATACAAGTAGAAAATTTACATACTCCTCTACTATTTCTGTTTATATCTGGTATCTGCTGTCAGTTTTGGGTAGGAATCTTTCCTTTGTTCTTCAGAAAAATGAAAAGTCGTAGTAGCAAGAGCAGATTTAGGATGCAGCCGTGTCTTCTGAGCTAAGTGAAAAGTTTTGTCTAATGCTACTTGATGTCGAGTCCCAAGGTTTTGTACCGTCTTGTTCTTAAGTTATTCCGCTCCACTCTTCTCCTCCTCTCTGCTGTCACATCCACTTCAATACAAGCTTCATTAGAAATGAAGATAGATGTATGCTCCTCTGTTTATATGTGTGTGAGGGTAAGAGAGCTCAACATATTCTCCGAAGAGAGCAAATCCCGTTTTAAAGAATCAATCACAGAGCTGAGATGGATGTCCTTGCAGCAACGTTTATATTAATGAGCTCTGGGTAGTGTTTGATCAGTGCAGGTCATCTGTCCGGCGTCATCAGGCATTCAGCGGCTTGTATGGCAGAACATTTTCAGCGATTTTTACAGCAACAGGGAAGTGGCTAGCGGTATGTGCCAAGGCCGAAGTTATGTCCTTCCTCAGTCTGGCCTGGAGAGGCAGATATTGTAGCACTTACAGAGAATGAAATGTTTGTGCCAGTAAGAGATGAGTAGTCTGTCATATTACGTGGATGTTGTGCGAGTTGTTTGCTGTTAAAAATTCAACAGATTTTATTTATTTATAGATGTAGAGCACTTATCATGATATCAGGGCTAAAACTAAGGCTTCTCATAAATATGTATAATATGTTATTCAATTAGCAATTGTATTAGCTATAAAGAAAACAGTAAATCAATACACAAATTGGAAAATATCATGTAAACTAGAGAAAAACCTCAAGTAGGAACAACTTTAACAAGTGGGTATTTGTCAAATTTGGGTTGAAAAAACATGGGAGTATCTAAAAACATCCTCATGTAGAACAATCTGCACTCTACCCTCCACATTCACCACAGCTGGTTCAGTAGAGCAAAACTTACCACACTACTTATTTTTGTAATTACTGACTGAATGCAAGTACAGCAGCTCAGATGTGTAAAACTTCAAAGATGCAGTCAGCCATTTTCTGAGAAAGTTTCTTGATATTTAAACAAATAAATGCACCCAGTGCTCATTAAGAAGCCTCACCCCCAAATTAACGGGGTTAGACGGTCCATCATCATAGGTGTGGTCAAAGCAAAATAAACTTTAGAATTTAAGACCAACACAGTAAAAAACTATCAAGATTTAGTTATTTGGATTATTTTCACCGGCCATAGGAACCACAAAGCTGGCTGAAGACACCAACCTTCCTCTTGCTGTGATGGTTGCTATGTTTAGTAAAGAATGGGATTTTCAGACTGTGTTCATGAACAAAGAAGCAGAGCCTGGTGGTGTTGAAACTGACTTCGTACTGTAGTTTTTGGTTTTAAACGGGGAACAGAAGAGTGAAACGTCCATCCATCCATTACCTATACACCGCTTAATCCTCATTAGGGTTGTGGGGTACTGGAGTCTATCCCAGCTGACTCGGGGTGAAGGCAGGAGACTTCCTGGACAGGTCACCAGTCTATAACAGGGCTACATCAAGAGACAAACAATCACACTCACAATCACGCCTACGGACAATTTAGAATTACCAATTAACCTCAGCATATTTTTTGGCTGTGGGAGGAAGCCGGAGTACCCGGAGAAAACCCACACATGTACAGGGAGAACATGCAAACTCCATGCAGAAAGATCCCAGGCCCATGCCGGGATGCGAACCGTAATCTTCTAGCTTCAAGGTGACAGTGCTAACCACTGAGTCACTGTGCAGCCTGAGTAAAAACATCCACTGCAAAAATTATAGAGCCGCAGTGTATCATATTGACATTATCCTCTGGAAAATATGTAGAGCTTTCCTGTACACAAACAGAAATGCCCCCAGCGCCAGTTGACTGGTATAGTGTTGTGTGGATCAGTTGGAGCCATGGCAGTGTACACCAGATACAGCTAATGTGGAGATTTTCGCTACATTTCACAGAAACTGTATTGGATCAGAACTGCATACTCTCCCTTTAAGGTTCAGGTTGCATGCATTTAGATAACAGCATACGCACTGATGTAAAAACAGCCACTTTATTTTCATCTCCAAGACAGGTAACAAAAGGGGGGCAAAAACATGAACTAACTTAACTTGTAAAACTACCATTTTTTTCCATTTCACTTTTTCAGTTTGCAGTGGAAATACTTAAAGAAGACCTGTGGCTTGTTTCAACCAATTTTATTTCCCATTCATGTGGTTATTGTGGCTGTATAGGTCGCGCTAGCTTTGCTCTTCCAAAGAAAGATGATTTAGATATTTACATGATTCATTTTAAGCATTTGTTTTCAGTCTGTATGAAAGGAAACTCAGGAAATTAGTGTCTGGAATGGATGTTTCTATGAATGCTTTAGCTTTTACTGACCATGCTGTGGCCTTAGCATTCAGTCCAACCACTCCTATCTTCTAGTTGACATTGGGGAGGTAAAACACCATCTCCAGGATGCTTGTCAGCTGGGATTGTTCACTCTGTCGTCAACAGGTTCTACTCTTTGAAGCAAGAGTTTCCCTCCTCAGTGAGCGCAGGAACACCACTAGTTTTCAGACGTTGTCTTTCAGGACATTCTGTTGTCTTTCCTCATCGATCCTCACAGTGGAAGTCAACGGATGGAGATCCCTAATGTTCATTTCAGGCACCTAATTTCTGTGGTCAGACAGAAAGCAAACATGTAGATAATTAATATATCAATGTTTATCTTTGCAAAGCTGCAAGGAACTCGTGCTATTTGTCTGCACTGCTAAATTCCCTTTGCAGTCTGTTTTGGGCCACTCCTCATTAATTAGCATGTACGATGGAGATACAACGGAAACATTAACAGCAGACTAACATTAGTTGAAATGTCTTTGAAAGTACTTGAGAGTTACTTTAGGTTTTGAAGTACTGTACTGTATACTCCCCCCCCCCCCCCCCCACACACACACACACACACTAAGAGGTTAATGTCTTGCTTTTTATTCCACTGCATTAATGTGGCTGCTATTGTTCATTTTGGATCATTACTTGTATATGGAAATAAATTCCATATTCTTGGCGTCTGAAGAGCCACTTTAAGGTATATTTCCATTCCACTGTCAGCCCTTTTAATGATTCATACCCTACATGTTGACAGCATTTCATCAGCTAATGGAAGGCTCTAACACATTCCCACAACAAGGTAATGAATCTGAAGTCTGTCCAAGCCCAAAATACATTGTATTTGAGATTGCTGGTTTGGCACGTCCTCTATATTTGTGATCAAAATGCATAAACTAAACTCATGAATCTAAATCTACACAACAAAGGTGGAAATAGTGGCTCAATACAGCTACCCTTATGTCATTTTTCAAATCACTACTCTGCTCTGTAGTGATATCAGGTCCATGTTGTAATGTATAAAATGTGGAGATGTCCATGGTGATGAGGCCATGAAGGACAGTGTGTCTTTTCCCTCATTACTCTGCTGGATTTCCTCCGGCAGAACTAAGCGAACATGCTGGAAGGTGTTTTTTTTTTTCCAGCAAGTGCCCAATATGGGTCAAGGTGAACCATCTCCAGCATCTATCACTCTGCAGTGATGAAGACTGGGTGGCCAAATGTGAATTGTGGCATGGACTGAAGGCCCGTGTGACATTAAAGGTCCAAGGGAAATCTCAGCTGGAAATTAAACTTGAACCTGAAT
Organism: Acanthochromis polyacanthus; assembly: GCF_021347895.1. Taxonomy (NCBI): domain Eukaryota; kingdom Metazoa; phylum Chordata; class Actinopteri; family Pomacentridae; genus Acanthochromis; species Acanthochromis polyacanthus. Next base: position 37,643,090 of record NC_067114.1, on the reverse strand, counting down.
ATAGGCTGAGCAACGACAATTTAAGTTTTGTGCTCCCCGATGGAACAAACTGTGTCGGAACTAATATTTTCCCTCTACTGCCAAGATTGGTCCTTATTTTCCTTTTTTTTTTTTTTTTTTTTTTGAAGCTGACTTTTCGAAGACACTCACATCAAGTCCCTCTATGCTCTTTAAAAATTCATATTTGTTTTTAAACTGGCAGAGGGGCCTGTTGAATTCTGCATGAGACAGGAGGAATTTTCCTGCTCTGTGTGTTTATGGGCAGAACAAAGGTGCAGCATGAATTAAACTAAAAGATGAACTGAGCTGTCGGTAGCACAAAATATCACTGACAGTCACAATAGTGGACTAGAGAAATAATCATGTGTTTACAGTAGATATATCGTGAATATAAGGGTTAGGGTTACTATGTCCATCATTCACATACAGGACATGGAAAGAGGGAGAATGTTTGATTGGACATTTTTATAACGATGTCTTTATTTGTTTCTTACATGAAAATCACTGTAAAAACTATATGCCAATATTTCTTGTCCCAGGTTTGTTGGCAAAGAATTTGTTTACATATTGCACAGGTAATAATAAAAGATTAAAAGAAAAAGAAAAAAAAACGCGCACACAAGAACAAACAATGTAAAAACAAAACACACATTTTATTGATATATGGAATCTGCATCTTATCTGTGTTTCATAAAGTCAGTTTCTGTGTATTTATAATTGTCAGGTAAATTTGAAACAGACAAATGTCTCAAAAAAGAAAAAGCAAAGTAAAAAGAAAAGAAAATGCTAACTGCTGTGCTAAACTGGGTTGCATAATGTTGTCTGACAGACAGTACATGCTACAATATGCATGGATTTGCTAAAAAGAGTTGAAGATGTCGGAAACACAACCAGTTGTCTTCCATCTGCCAAAAAAGGAACAGGACAGTTGTAGTTATTCCCTCGTGTCAGCTGGTATCGTCCATGTTTCATGTTGTCTGTAAAACTAGACGACAGAAGCCGAAACAGCAAATCAGTCATGTGAGTGAAATGTTCTCAATGTCTGAAGAAGTTAAAAGCCATCTCAAGTGAGCCAAAAAGTGACGTTTTTTTTTTTAAATTTGAAGTTTCCACTAACTAGTTTCGACAAAATATGCATAGAAAGACATAATGGGAGCTTATGGTCCATTTAGGGGAAAATAAACAACAAAGCAAGGTTCTTAATTGATAATTTGTGCAGTGTTCTTGAGTTCTCCGTCAGATTCACCCCTTACACATCGAGTCTGGTTTTAAAAGACCAAATTTCAGTAGTCCACAAAGCAATGGGTCACATAATGGTGGTTATGTTCATCTTTACATGCAGTTGATGCTTCCTTCATGCAGTACAGATATGTTTCATCTGTTTATTTACACACAAAAACATTATGGTCAGGCAAAGAGTCCAGATTTGGGTTAAAGTAGAATTCTGTTATCATGAATTTAATGTTATTGAACAGCAAACAGCAGTCTCCCATGTTAAAGTCCATTGTTTTGCCAACCCATCCGTCCACCCTGACCTCTTCTCTGCTGATTTTTGTGGTTCTGTAACTTCATCACTTGTCTGCCTCCTTTGAATCCCATCAGGATGGTAAAACCCCCAAATATCCACACTGGACATGACCTCACTGTGAAGCCCTGGAAGAAAGGTAGAAAGTTTGTGGAAATTAATATGATCAGGCATGAGGTGTGAACAAATCTAAAACAAAGAGATGACTACAGACAGGAACATGTTTTAAAAACTGCAGGAGGTCTTTTATACTCAGGCATGCCTTAATTTGGTTTTTCTGTCCAAAATCTGCCAGATGACACAGATAAAATTCAGTTCGCTTTTATTACAGTGGCCATATAACAGCTTGTGCTCCACTTTACATGCATAAATGTTGAAAAGGTAGAAGAAAGGATCTTTCACTGCAAAATGCCTTACTGTCAAGCTTCTTGCCATAAGGACATGAAGACGAGATATTTACTGTAGTTATGGCTTGGATTGTAATTGTCACGCAATGCTACAGATACAGAAATTACAATGCAATGCTGCTTTTTGGAGGGTTTTACAAGCCCACAGGCTCATAATTGCTCATGCAGGGTGTGTTTAGAAAGGCTACACCGTATTTGCATCTTTATCTGTCCGCACATTATGTCTGTTTTTGTAAAAATCATCTCTATTACAGGGATTGTTTGGTTTCTTTGAAGTTGTGTGAAGTCCATTTTCAGTGTATTATCCACAGTCGATGACAGTCAATCATGATGCCAGTTTGGAGAAGCAGACAGGAGCATCACTTCAAAGGAACCAAACTATCCCTTTAACGTAAACATAAAAAAGAATCTGTGTGATTATTTTAACGGCACAAAATAAGATAAAGCCACATTTTTTCTGCCTACTTTGTTTATGTCATAAGTGCTGTGGGGCTTTCTATTACCATCGTGTACAGAGTGTGTGCAGGATTATATTTACAGCTTACTTTGTGCATTGGGAACATTTTTCTTTTATTGATTTATCTGTGGGAAACTGACTCCACAGGACATCATGATGCATTTATGTCTGATTCCATCTCATAAAACAAACGCATGAAAATAGCTTCACAAAAAGAGACAAATCTCATTCATACGGTGGACTTTCGCTTGCAGATACATTTTGTAGTTCGTAAAAAGTATACATAAAAATACGTAAAAAGTGAGCAGGGCTGTTTCAAGGTAGCGGCACTGTGCTGCTACAACAATGACTTTTTAATGCTGCATGTCCTGATGAAGGTTTGAAGCTTGACAGCTAAAAGTTCAGCTGAAGTCCATTAGTCTTCAGATCTGACGTGCAGACAGACAATCCCTCCTCGCTGACTGAGGCTGCGGCGGAGGTGGAGACCGAGGAGAGCCAGATGTGAATTATTATACATAATGCATCAGCTCTCTGCTGTCAAACATAAAATGCCGATGATGCTTGTACCTGAGGAGTCATGGTACAGTGTAGGGCTACACTTTATATTGAATCAGCATCGGCAGAGTGATGAGATTTGTTTTTACTGTTTGATACGATAACAAAACTCAGATGGCTCTCATTTTCCATGACTACTTGAAAGCTTGTGTGATAGAACACCTTTTATTCAAATTTAATGGGTCTTGGAAGCACTGTGGTTACTTTATCTACAAGAGAGTTTTGTGTTGACTTGCAGGCTGCAGATGTGCACAACAAAATCATTAGGAAAATGACAAACACAGAAGAGAAGATTTAGTTGCATAAAGAAATACATTTGTCAGCAATATTCTGCAGTTGTTTCCACAACGAAGCACAACTGATTTGTTTGACCATTTTATTTTGCCCAACAAAGCTCCGTATGATGAGTAGAAAACCAGATCTGAACGTCTTCCAAAACCAAACAAAAAAAAATCTATTTTGGATGACTTTGCCAGTGTTACACCATATGAGAAAGATTCCAAACAGCCTTTTTCAGCTTTTTAAAAATATTTTTATTGTTGATGCACTCTCCTACAAAATCACCCCAATTACCTGAACATGATTTATTCTTTTAGAATAGTTATTTATGTCGTCTGATGGAAATTCCTGTACTTTTCAGATCCTTGAAAAACAAGGTATCACACTGTCAGGTTTTTTTTCCCCCCAATATCCTCTTACAGTCAGAGCTGGTGGCTGAGAGTCCTCTGCCCCTGAGAGGTTAGAAGTCCTTAGTGATGAATAGTTTAGCTGGTATCATTTTCTCCTCCAGCCATCAGTCAGGTAATGAAAGCGCTCGATGATGGCCTCTAGTCGCTGTCCCCTTGAGCCAAACCTCCAAACTCCAATAAAAAGTTTCATGTGGATAAGGAGGAGATGAATATCTGACAAACAAGCGGCTGTTGCATTGCATGGCGAGCTTCTCCTCCCGACTATAAATACACCGCGGCCTCCCACGGTGCAGCCCAGATTGAGGCTTCGTGCTCCCTGAGGTAAAGCCTGCGCTCCATCCCATCCAGCCTGTTCAGCAGCCTGCCCCATATCCTGCACGCTCCGCTCTGTTTTGATAGCGCAGCCTCAGTCTGCTTAAAGCACTTGTTGAACACGATGACACCTTCGATAAACTGTCAGGTCCTCTTGTGCTCGCTGCGGTGCGATGACCTATTGAAGTGGCCGCCGTGTCAGATTCGGGTGATCAAGGTGTGATTACCGATGACTGCCTGCCTTGGGCCGGAAGGCATCTTTGTGAGTGTGTGTGTGTGAGAAAGTGTGAGGGAATGCTGGGAGATAACCTTCAGTGTGTCAGCAGTGCCGGCTTCTTTCCTCTCTAGACAGATTGCGTTGCTAAGGGAACAGTTGCTAGGATGGCAGTCGCGCCTCTCTCTCCTTCTTTATTCTCTCCTCTCTCTGTCTTTTTTTTTTCCCTCTCTCATCCCACGTGTCTATTCAGTGTAATCCTTGCACCTAATATAAGCTGAATGATGCACCCTCACTGCAAACACCTCCGGCTAGAGGAGCAAACTTGGCCTTTTGCTTGGGCCGCTCCCCAGACAGTTTCACGGTCGGTCAGCCCGGCTCAGATGATCAGTCTCACAGCACCAGGCTCAGCCATGATTACTGCAGGAAATGAGATGGAACGTACCATTTTATACATGTATATTGCAGAAACAAGAACACTAGAGGAGTAAAAACAGTTGCTGTTAACATATTAGAAGCAAGAAGAAAACACCTATTTAGAGTCTAACTTAAAGAGATGCGATTGCTTTTGGATTAATCCTGCTCTTGTAGTCGAGATGCTGATGGAGGATTCCTCATAAACACAGCTGCAGCTTAGGTTCGGCTAAGCAACCGCAGCTGGTGTTACTGTTAATTAAAAGAAGGAAATGGGAGATATATCATGCGCATTTTGTATGCATTTGCAGCCTGACTGCACCATTTTCATCATTTATGTCATTAATGAGCACAGGAACAGTAGAATAGCAACCTAATTTGTTATTATCAACCCATTTATTTACGAAACCAGCCATTTGGGGCAAAGACTGGATTTAATTAAGCATTGTTAAATTTCTTGCAAAGTCGGCAACTGCTTCAGGACTCCAGAAACTGAAGCCCAGGGTGTTACACTGATTAATTAAAACATTATTTGGAAAAAAATGCACTTGTGCTTGTGATGCCTTAGGTGTTATTATAATCTGTCTTTTAGCGTCTCCATTGCAGTGTATGATCCGACAGCTTTAACTGCCAAAGTGACCTGAAACAATCGTTGCTGAATGTACCTCCAGTTCTAAGGGCACATAGGAAATAGAAAAATGGAAGTTTGTTGCGTAAGCCAATCTATTTTTTTTGCTTCCACATATTAAATATGGCTTTGTCAAAAGAAGAAAAGTTGAAGTGGGACTTCTCAGTGGACGACAAGGATGGACACATCGAAAGTTAGGGTTTGGGAAGGGACTTTTTGGGGCTAGCATGAATTTTAGCATTGACCAATTCTTTAGTTTCGTCTGATGCATTTGGTGATCCAGAACAGAGTTTGTCCATGACACTGCCCATTTCTTTAAACTTTTTAACCACCTTCGCCACTGTGGAAAAGCCAAGTGGAATCCTCCTTGGATGATGTGCATTAAATTCATCTGCTACCTTGCAATATGTCCATCCTTCATGCTCACTGAGAAGCACCAGTTCAACTCTTTCTTCTTTCATCAAAGCCTTATTTAATCAGTGGAGGCCAAAAAATTGTAGTTAATGAGAATTCTTATGTGTCCAGACTATAAGAACACAGTGTGATGGCTGTTGTGAGCATAACAGGGGGAACAGGTTTAGGCCACCTTAAACCAGCCAGAAGTCCCTACAATGGGAAACAGCTTTATATTACCTGTCCTTTTTACCAGTTTTGTTGACATGCAAGTTTCTAAATATGCATGATGCATGCTTCTAAATGTACGTGTTTATATATATATATATATATATATATATATATATATATATATATATACACTACCACATGAGAGATCCTTGTAAAATTGGCACTGAAAATCTTTCTCGAGTCATCCCATTTTTCAGACTATACCCAATAAACAAGCCTAAACATCATTTTCATTTATCCAACAGGTTAATATGTTTTAGGGGTTGACTGATTATCAGCGCCAGTACTCTGCGTTCTTCCAAATGATTCTTATTTATTGATGGTTTACAGAATCCCAATGAATGAAATCATAATCTAATACCGCTGCCTCTCTCTATCTATAGTGACCACTTCTGCTAACCTGATTGGTTACGTGTCTCTAGTAAGAACCAATAATCACTAAAGGATACATTTGGAAAAGTTTCTTTTGAGCTAAACAACTCAAACACAAAGACTTTTGAACAAAGTTTTGTGTTTTGAGTTAGCCTTATTTTAGACAAGATTTAAATTTTTTTCTGTAAATACCGGTTTCATATTTCTTGAATACAAATAATTGGTATCAGCTCGAAGGGGGAAAAAAACAAGAAGCAAACATGTTGTTTGAGCCCTCATGTTTTCTATATAGTTTAAATTTCTTTGAATTTCTATGGTATCAGAAGAATGAACAACTTTGGAAGTTATTGCTGAATGTCTTCCCCGTTTTTGTTCAGTGGCATACCCCACTAGGTTTAGACATTCAAGGTTATAGCCTCAGAGGTTTAATGGATCTCATCTTTTTTGTCTGTTTGGTTCACAGAAGTATAAATAATGTAAAAAAAAAAAAAGAGAGAGAGCGCGAGAGAGAGAAAATAGCCCTGGATCCATTCATATCTCGTTCTGATTTAAATTCCTCGAACATAATAATGTGGATCAAAAACACTGTTATATTAATTCACTACTGGTAAAAGTCTGATCTGTTTACTAAAGTCTAGGTAGTTTTTTGTCACTTCAGGCATTTTAATGTGAAGTTTTTCCATTACACAGATATTTGGGATATATGGGATACTTCCCCATAACAACACGCAGAGTATAATTTGTCTGATCATTGAAGTAACTAACTAAATATAGCAACAGGTAGGTGAATAGGAATTACAACAGTTAATTTTTTCACTGTAAGACAGTAGATTTGGTGTTATTTGCTTTTTTATTTGGGGTGTTGTGTTACAGGTGAACAGCATCTGCATCTAAATCTATTTGGTCTACCAAATTATTATTAAATCAAAGTTATGAAAACATTTCCAAGCCACATGATTATGGCTGTAAATAATCATAAATAAGATTAATACCAGTGACACACAGTTTAAAAAGTTAATGAGCACAGTGACTCACATTTTATAGTAAATTTGCTGTAAAATAACTTTAAAACGATGCATTAGTGACGTTTTCAAAGCTAAGCTGAACCCCAAGAACGCCTCTGTCTATGTTTATGTCATTTCTTGAAGTCATTAGGATTGTTTAAAGAAAACTGATTGTAAAAGAGAGAAAAACGTCTTTTAATAAAGGAATAAATTAGTAAACAAGAAAAACACAAGTGTCAGTGGATCGAACAGCCAACCCTCAAATCAACCAACCAATCAATCAATTAGCTGCTCAGTTAGGTAGTTACAGCGGGTTATCTGACTCCATCGCCAGCCCTCTCCCCCGCTGCTCTCCCACCCACTCATTCTCTCACTCCCCTCCACCGCCCCACCGACCAGCCGCTCGGTTCGGTTGCAGCGCACCTTGACGTCCGTCCACGCCGTTATTCCGCCGCTCCTCCCTCCCTGCCTCACTCTCTCTCTCTCTCCCTTCCTCCACACTCCCCCCTCCAACCCCGGCGAGCTCCAGCCTTCCTTCCCGCCTCATCATGAGCCATTAAGCCGCTGCCACCTCCAGCCTCATGTCGCCTCTCCTCGACGGCGCAGCTCTACCGCACCGCCGGTCGGAGCCTCCGCAGCAGCAGCGGGGGTAACCGCGCCGCCGACCCCGCGTCTCCATCAGCTGCGGCGGCGACGGGAGTCGCAGGGAGGGGAAAGGAGGGAGGAAGGAAGGGAGGGAGGCGCATCTTTTGCATCGTCGTCTCCCTCTTTATACTTTTATAAAAATTCTTCTGGGTCGTGTCTTTTCTGGAAATGCTGTCGCCGTGCTGCCGGGGCCGCTGTCATACCGTTTGATAGAGACACAGTCCGGCGAGAGGAGGAGGAGGAGGAGGAGGCGGCGGCAGCAGCGGTGGTGGTGGTGGGGTGGGGTCGGGGTTGCCCTGCCCTGCCCTGGCCGGACTAGCTCTCCTCCAGCAGCATGAACCTCCACTCGGGCAGGGCGTCCGTGGCCATGCTACGGATGATGGGCTGTGCTAACGGGCGCTCTGCTCGGCATCTCCTCCACAGTGACTGCGTGGTGGACGAGAAGACGGTGGTGCTCCAGAAAAAGGAGAATGAGGGATTTGGCTTCGTCCTGCGAGGGGCTAAAGGTAAGATCAGTTACTTTTTTTGTGATTTTCTTATTATTTTTTAATGCGCTATGTGTGTGTTTGTGCAATTCTCCCCAAATCCATCAAAACACATGTAGAACACACCTGCAAAATGATACATTTGCATGAGGAGTTTGGCTCTTCTTGGATTCTTATTGCATGTAATACTGCTGTATTCTTCTGTATTCCCTCCTCCTTCATCCTCCTTCCTTTTAAACCCTTCAAATAACTTCTGCTAAATGCATTTAAAGCAACTTTAATGTGACCTCCCCTTGAGGCAGCACACGCATCAGCAGATGCATTGTGATGGCAGGTTTCTTGGTGGCAAATTTCCCTTTATTTGTAAATTCACACCCCTCCTTCCTCCTCCAGAGCTCCCATAGACATCTGTAACATGACATCCCTGCTTAATTAGGGGAAGGCATGAAGAAATCAACCTCTGCTTGGCGTCTACCTGCCTCGCAGCGCCCAACATCCTTTACCCAGCACATCATGAGTTGTTGTGATATGAGTGGCCCATCCAAGGCAGTTTTGATATTTCACCAGGCCGTGAGATTGGCTCTAAAAATAGCCAGTTTGAGCTGCTGCGTCGGTTTCTATGACGATTCTCGCCATGTCATAATCCACGTTGCATTCCACAACTGTGCGGTGCAGTTCGATTGGTCCAAGCCATGGTTACTGTCGAGAGGTAAATATTCATGTTTTTGAAGACACATGCAGAGAGAGAAGGGGGGCAGGGGGGGAGGGGGCAGGGAGAGGAAAGATGGATTTGTCTTGAAAAACAAGAGGAATGTTCCAGTCATCCTGACACACACTGCCATCACCCCGGGGGAACTGACCCAGCCGAGCTTATCCTGCACGGGGGTGAAGGCAACACACACAAACGCGGAAAACATGCGCTGATGCTCGAGCTGTCACATAAGCTTAGATCCTCTGCTGGGCTCCGCATTTCTGCCCAATTTTGGTCTCTACTCTCCTCCTCCTCCTCTTCCTCTCTGTCACTATGTCACACATAAAGAAACACAGTCATCACAATCATGTAGATCTTCCCCCCTACATGAAACCCTCGTACGAGCCCGCGGACTGTGTCTCCCAGTAAGAGGATGATTTATAGGAAGTGTCACTTGTCACCACTGGTTTCTCGCAGCCGCAATATTTTCTAACCTCCCCGAGAGCAAGATAGAGAGAGAACGAGAGGGAGGGATGGTGGGCTGCAGCCATGTGTGCTTAGAGTGATAGTACAGTACAAGATAGATGCTTGTTTGGACATTAAATCAACACTGGAGGAGCATTAAAAACATGTCCCGGTGTGCATCTATTAGGGTTGCAACTAACCTGTTCTCTCTGTTAATCAAACAGTTGTTTGGTCTATATGGCGTCAGAAAATGGTGAAAAATGTCCATCAAATGTCTTGTTTCATCCACAACCCAAAGATATTCGGTTTACTGCCAAAGACAAGGAAAAAAAAACTGAAAATATTCACACTTAAAAAGCAGGAATCGGACAATATAGACTCTTTTTTCTTAAAAATGACGCAGGCTTTATTAATTAGTCATCAAAACAGTTGTTGACTGATTTAATAGTGGACAACTAATTGATTAATTGCTGCATTTCTGGTACATAGTGTCATTAAGATTATTAACATGCATTCCAGCATAAAAGAGCGTAGTTGTTTTTGCTATAAACTCCTTTATTCTTTGTCTACTTAACCATTAAGGCTGAAATATGTCAATAGCTCAAGTGTGAAAACTGTCAAAGTTCCAAAGTGCTCAGTCAAATTCATAAACTTGTTTACTCATACTTTGATCAATTTTTTGATATAAGATTTAAATCATACATTTTCAACTGTATTGTATTTGTGGTTGTTTTGCACAAAACATTTTTTGAATATTTTAAGTTATTCATAAACAAGCACAATACATTTCTGAACAATAATCTCTTTTCAAGCACCGTCCTTCACCAGAGAGCCTAAATGGATACAAATAAACACTTAAATGTGCACAGATTCCTAAATGTGGTCTTCAAAATGCAGAGAAGAGCAACCTTAAAGAGCTTAAAGATCCCTAATTCTGTACATTCACAGTGTCATCATTTTATTTTTGGGGTCTACTAATCGGTGTTTACATGTTACAGCATCCAAAGCACAGAGCCACCAGACTCCATTAGCAAAATCTGTAATTTCACTTTGCAAAACATGGGAGCTGATAGTCTCATTTACAGGCTGCTCCAAGACACTTTGGATCCAAACCTTGGATCAGAACTGACGTTTTAAAACAGCAAAGTAGCACGATGATGCAAACTAACCAATCAGCGCAGCAGTACACCAGCAACTCCTGTGTTCTGCAAGGTAAAATTACTGTTTTTGTTAATGGATTCTGGTAACTCTGAAGAGAGCAGACACACATTAAAGTTAAAAGTGAGTTGTCTGAATATTTAGAATCTTGTGCACTCTTAAAGAGCCCATATTCTGCACATTCACAGTTTAATAATTAAATTTGGGGGGTCAACAAGGATGCACTTACATGCTTTAATGATCAAAAACATATATTTCTTTTAATATTGGACATTTCTGCAGCACAATTGGAAAGCAACTCAATTTGGCGTCGACTTTGGGCTTTATCATGCACAGAAAGCGGCTGTATAACACAATGAAGGAAGGAGGGACACAAACAGCAGAATATGGGCTCTTTAAAGGAACAAAAAATAAAAAATGATATGCTTTCCCTTAAAATGCAGCTTAGCCCAAACACTGGAAGCAGTTCAAACCAGTGAGGCTCCTTCAAAAGTGGAAAAAATACACCTAAAAGCTGTCATATCTGCATTTTCCTCATTATCCAGAAAGCAAGTGATCTAAATTTCAAAAACCCAGCTTTTGTTTACTTGTGACTGTTAGCAAACCTGGCTAACTCTCTCTGAGATGCTAATTAGCTCCAGCCGGTGTTACTCCAGTACATAAACTAATACTGGATTCCTGCATTGTCACTGGAAAACCTCCCATAATTCTGTCACTGAAACATTCCTGCTATAATTACACCAATTACTGCTAACCTTGTAGTCATACCATGAGTTTATTAATGGGCAGAATTAGCTTTTGTGTTGCATTTTTATTCATAAACAGCTGAAGGTGAGGTACAGACTCTCTGTGGTTCATTTCTCGTCAGCTAAACTAAATATACTGAGTAGTGATTTGGTTTGCAGACTGTACAAACAGCTACACAACATACAGCAGGTAAAAGCAGCACTACTGGAGTTGTTGGAAAGTGTATTTTTACTGTTAAGCCCTGCTTCAGGCCTTTATGCTAAGCTAGGATAAGCCTCTATACTTTACACACAGAGAAAAACTGATACTTCAGTAGGTCACTTTTGTAACACACGTTTAGACTTGTCATAGTAGTAAAAGAACAAGTGCTATTAATAACTTTAGCTGTGTTTAGGTGTAGATGAAATCATTAAGGTTAAAACTTACAGCTGTACTTAACAAGTTTAAATACCGAATTGTCCTGACATTGTTTCAGTGTGTCATTAATTTTTGTGTGGATTGTCAGCTACATGTATCTTAATTTACTGACTTCATTGTCGTTCTTTGATGCACAGCGGATACGCCCATTGAGGAGTTTACTCCCACACCTGCCTTCCCGGCCCTGCAGTACCTGGAGTCGGTGGACGAGGGAGGAGTGGCATGGCAGGCGGGGCTCAGGACGGGGGATTTCCTCATCGAGGTAAGAGCAGCTCTGTTTCTTATACCTTTTCCCTGCATAAGCAAGTTGGTGACAGAACCTGAACCAGCATGGTCAGGCAGACTGGCTTTTGTTTTTACTGACAGTGGTTAACATGTTCGCTTCGATGTCTGGTTGATGGATTTTGAACTCCTGGCTGTTTGCAGTGTTTTTAATGTGACATGAAATGATTACGTGCACTTGGAGATGCGTTTAAAAGTGCAGCATGTGCTACATCTAATGAGGATGGGTTCTTGAAAGTCTGTTTTTGTCATTCTGGTGCAGCAGTTTGATCATTTGACCCTGGAAGATGTGTCTTTATGTGAAACCTCAGCAGCCACTTTGCTGTGAAATCATCAGTTTGCATGCAATTAGAGCAACAGCTGACTGCTGCCACTTTTGATTGGGACGGTGACTCGTGGATGGAGGAAAACATTTTGAAGCAAAGTCTGCGGAGTGGAGACAAGGTCAATGGATTAACTGAACATAGAGGGAGTCTTGAGGCCTGTCGTGTCTGTTTATTAGTGCTGTCGAGGCTGGTCTGGTTGGCTCCATAAATCATGTTTATCCATAGCGTGTTAGGTTAGAGCAAGGTTGTCCCGAGCGTCATTGATTAAGCAGTACAGTATGTTTAAGGTTTGCTAGGCCATAATGTATATAGAGCTGATGTTGGCAGAAAGAGTCACCAAAGCAGCTGTTTTTATTGTTCATTGAGACATCCAAAGAAGGTTGCAGTGAAATCGCAAGCTTGCATGTTTTGAATTGTGTATGTCTTGAGATTTGCTTGGAAATACATGAAGATTTGTGAAACAGGTGCACTGGTGTTTAAAGACCTCCTCTGGTGGCATCTTCATGTGGTTCTGGTTATGCTGTAAGACACATCGTAAAATTAGCCTAAAAAGTCAACTCTATGTCTGAGCTTTTACCTTTTGAAACTGCAGTGTATCGAGGAAAGTTTAAAAAAAAAAACAACAACACAGATTCAGGCTTCTGGGGTTTTATATGTAGCAAGTAGAAGAAGCCAATCCTGTCAACTGGTTTGAACATGTGTGGCTGAATTACTTCAATATTGCAACTTCCATTTGTGTAGTTTAGTGTGGTTTTACAGTGTTTGAGCAAAGTTGTAGTGTCTGAGTAAGTGTGCTTAAGATGCAGCAAGTTGTAGGGTTAAGTGGCGAGAGAGAGAGAGAGAGAGAGAGAGAGAGAGAGAGAGAGAGAGAGACAGGAAATATAGATCTGCGTATTCTAGATAAAACAAGGATGCAGAGTTGTATTAAAGACACTTTGAGGCAGGAAGGGACGGTATTAATGGAAAAAAGGACAAAATCTGAAACCGTGACACACTTAAATCTGTTTTTAGAGCTTTAGTGAACAACAAGAGAGGAGCTTTAATGAATTGTGTTTGCAAATCTGGGGAAAAAGATTGTTCACTTTATATTTAGCTAGTTAGCTTATATCGATAGTTAGCATGTGCTCCTGCTTCTCCATTTCCTCTGGTCTTGTGCACAAGCTTAAACGAGCATGAGGACATATGAAGCCACTAAGTTTATTTACTTTTTACAGATTCAGGGATATGTTCAAGCGCTGTATTTTTTTTCAACACACACAAAACAGACAGCTAGATACTCACTGAATGTGATAACAAAAATATAATAAATTGGTAGACTTAAAATCAAAACTGCAGTTTAACAGAATGTGATTAGCAAATTGCAAAGGCTGCAATTCTGGATATGTTTTTTAAAGTGCATCTGACCCACATTTTAGATTGCTGTATCAATGGTTGTGCAGATTGAGGGATTGTTATGGCACATTCTGATGTTGTCTCATGTGTTTATGCTTTGTTGCTTGTTTCAAACCAAATATGCTTTTAATGTTGAACTGAACCGAATCACCATCGCCACATCTGCAAGAAAAATTGCATGTAGATATTTGCCCAAAATCACTCAGCCCTAGTTAGATTTACTTACTCCATCCTTGAATTCATCTTCCTTCATCTCCAGAGCAAGTCATTGACGATTCAGCACAGTGTAATATTATATAGCTACGCTTGGTTGAGGTTATGAAAGATGTAAGACTGGCGAATCTAATCCAATACACTGGCTTTGTAGATGGGAAACAAAGTGACTCCGATCGATCCAAACAACACTATTCTAGTGTATGCTCGTGTACGTTCATGCTTGTGCACAGGACAGAGGAGGCAAAAGAGAAGGTGCGTTAGAATGTTGTAACTTTGCCAAAAATCTAAATATGCCAACAAGCTAAATATCAACAATCCTTCTCCAGATTGACTGATTTTATACTACGTTTCCCAAGCCGACATCTTTACCCCTAAAAGAGACTCGTCTGTAGCGACAACAGGGATTTTTGGACAAGAAATATGTGTTTAGCTCCTTAGTATTTGCAAAAACCAGAATGTTGTGTGTGTTTTTGCTGCAAAACCAGTGCTGATGCTGTTGTAATCTTGTCCTCATTTGACTGTAAGACACAAATCTGTTTGGTTTAATAACACAGATGAATTAGGCTTGTGTTGGAATTAAAAAGGTACAGTATTGTTTAATTAAAAGCAAAGTGGATTCGTGTTTTGTCTGTTAGTTCACTCAGGAAGTTTATTAGGCTTCATTTCAGCACTAGGAGCTGTCCACAGTGTGACCTAATAAACAGGCTGCTACGTGATGCAGAAACAGAATCGGTCTGCTCTCCACATGAGGGGACAATTGTTACTTTGGGCTGTCACCTTATGCCATTTCCACTTGGATTCAAACCAACATGTGAGTTTGGATTCCTACTGAGGGTCATCTGGGGACACCAAATTTTGGTTGAAAGCCATGTTTTGCTCGTCGGCCTCTATTTACCGAACTGATCCGATGTTGTGGTCATTGCACTAGGAAGCTTTTGATCCAGAACAGGAAATGTTCAACCCAGTTATGTTTGGTTACACATAGTGGTTGTTGAGTTAAGAAAAGGGCTGCTGCTTTGGCATGACATCTGTTAATATTTAGCATTACAAAGAAACAGGAAAATAAAATTACACCACTTTTGGATTTATTTGTCATTAACTTAAAAAGCTGTGGACCAATCAGGACAAGAGTCAAGCAAGAACTGAAAACTAGAGCAGTGTAACTAAAAAAGGGGCGGTTTTAATCAGTAGGCCTGTAACCGACAACTATTTTGACAATCCATCGATAAGTAAAGCAAATAATCAACTATCCACAATATGAACTGCAGTTACCAACTTTTATTTAGCTCGAGGTTGTTTCAAGCACATGCTAATTAAAAGAAAAGAATTTTTTTGTGACTTGTGTGAATATTGCTGCAAGAAAACTCCAATATTCGATGCTCACCTGTATTATATTATGTTAAAAAGTTGGTGGGATCACTTGAAGCTCAATCTCCTGGAGAGGCGAGCAGAAATAAACACTTCATGGATGTGTTGACAGTCTGAAATCTTGCACACTACTGTGTCCAAGTGTCTTTTTTGACAGTTAGTGACAGATTGATGGCAGCATTCTCTAGTTTCTGTAATAAATTATCGAGGACGTGCTCGCTGGCTGCACTTCATCAACCCGTTGTTGTCTCAGTGGATGTTGAGCGCCTGTCAGACGTTGCTGATGAGCTTTCCAACCATTATATCTGTTTACATCCACTGTAACTGTAAGTCTCCTGTGCTGATGTTAGCAGTGAACTTGGTCTGTATGTCCTCAGACTGAGTTGTGGTTCGTGCTTTTATATAATCACATCTGGCAGCAACTCGCTTCACTCCAGTGAGCAGTAATGCCTCCATGTCAGAGCGTTTAGAGTCAGCGTAAAAAATGTACTCATCTATTTTAGTCGACTATGTTGATTGTATGTTGCGCTTTATCGCTCAATAGTTAACCGTCTGAACCCAAAAGCCCACCAGCAACTGTGAAAGGCATGTTATGTTTTAAAAATTGCCAAAATGACACCATTTATCAGAGGCAGAAGCTATAAAAATAGAAAAGCCCTTTCACATATCATCTGTAATATGCAAAAGTACATTGTTTGTGCAAGATTCTATTAAAAAAATTAACACAAAAAAGAGGAAATTCTGATTTCCTCAAAACAACTGAGAAGCCACGACTGACTCAGCTGTACCCAAAAGTAAAGTTGCAAAAATCCCAAGTATTCAGGTGAACTGCAGGCAGTGTAGCAGTGAGGAAACAGCAAGAGAGACTGAGAGGAAAATAAAATGTACTGGATCAGAAAAATACATGCAGCACGACTCGGCACAGTGAAATATCTTTCTAGAGTTGATGTGCAGAGGAGGAGGGGAAAGCCCTGAGATTATAAAGGTTGTAAAGCTGTAAATAATTAAATATCTCAAGCGTGAGGAGCCTCCACTTTTGTTGGACATGTTGATTCCAGGATATTTGTTTTTTTTTCTTAATGATTTATGGCATTATAACTGTGTCATACTGCATGGTTGTGCTGTTTCCGTGGAGATGCAGGACTTTAAAATAAAGTGAAAAATGAGCCCACAGTGAGCAAAAATGTGACGGGAGCAACAACAACAAAAAAACCCTTACAGAAACTGCTTGTGATTCAGTCGTTTCATTGTGGATTTTTTTTTAAAGTCATGTTTTGGTTTCAAACTACTGTCATTTCCCCCCCGCTTGATTTTCATCCTTTCAAATTAGTTTAATTTCATACACTTAAAGTAATTTTCTAACTGTAACCATTAGGACTTATGTGTCGCATGCACAAACGACAAAACAATTTCCTCTGCTTGGATTAATAAAGTTTCTCCGGTTCTGATTGCACCAAGTTGTGTAAGCAGTGGCAATATTTGATCTCTTGGCATTATCCTGCAAATGCCTCCATAGTGAGAATTTGTGTTGATGAAAATGACTTGAAGTAATCTTCAGTGCTGCTGTGGCTCCTCACGGCGCTGCTTCAGAATCATTACAGATGTCTCGAGTGTTTTAGGAAATGTCATGTTCTGAATACCGTCTCAGACAGTAAGGCAGCCTCGCGATTTACAAACCACATCACAGCTGCTATGTGAAATCAGGGAAAGCACGTTGTCTATTTTGAGCTCTTCCCTGCTCTTATATGACTCCATAATGTGTCTGTAAGCAGCGGCACACTGGGGATTGGTTTATTTTGTGTTTCTGCTAAATGGAGCATGAAATGAGCAGAGCAGCCTGTATCTGTGTCTGCAGCTCCTCCTCAATAAGATATCAACGTTTCTCATCGCTCATTTGCTTTATCTCAAATTTCTGTTGACCCCTTTAAATCACAGCGTCATCAGTCTGCTTCGCTTTAAAGTCAAACCTGCAGAATGCATGGAAAGGCCTGAAAATGCTTGGCACTTCCACAGCTGCACAGCCTCCAGCTAGTTAGCCATCCACAGCTCGCATTCTTTAATGAGAGCATCACTGTACTTCTTATTTTGGCCTCATACTGCAGTTTTAATCAGAGCATTTCAGCAGAAGAAGGATCATTTCTGACGCAGTGTTGGACTGTATTTAATAAGTGCTGTCATGGTTGTGCAACTCATACAACTGACTTCCTCTAAAAATACAACTCTTTTAAGGTATTTTGATGCTCTGCATGATTTCTGTCGGACCTTGCCATCCTCTTCACCTCCTGTCCAAACTCCTGAGCTGATTCCACTTAGAAAACCTCGGACAGATGCGCACATATGATGCAAGACAAAGGAATTGTCACACATTTGCCAAAAAGCAAATCCTATTTTCAATCCAGCCTCATTTTGAAGCGCCGCCAATTACTTACAGAACATTGCACAGCTGTCTCACCTGTCACCGTGCTCGTAATGGATTGTTCTGTTATCACTTAGTTTGGGGCTTTGCTGAGCTAATGGGATGTACTGCAGCACTGGCCATTGTTGTTGTTGTTGTTTTTTGTCTCTAAATCGTTTTTATTTCCAGACTAGTACAAAAGCAAAGAAAAATGTCCCAAAATTATTTTTTCCCAAAGCTCTGGTAATTAAAGATAATAAGAAGAGAAAGAAGCAATTTTGGGAGAAAATAATTAAAGAAAGAAGGAAAAATGACTAATGTTTCATTCAAACTATCTAACAAGTAGTATTGTAACTGGGATTTGAACTAGAGCTTGTTTGAGATGCTTCTCTTTGGTAGACAAAGATGATAAATTGAATACAAGTTTCTGCTTCAAAGACTACTTTGGATTTAGTTTTTCCAGTTGACTAGTAGTTGCTGATTGAAGACATTATTGGATTAGTCATCACATATTAATGATATTAATTCTATTGTCTAAATATGTATTTTTGTAGGGCACCAGAAAAGAGTTTGAGAACGTTGTAAGTTGACTAATACTGTTACCATTACAGAACTGCCCTACAGAGAAATGCATAACTGCAGCAAGTAATGAGTATTTAAAACATAAGTGGATGCTTGGCCTGAATGATTTGAGTAAAATATGAAATTGCTTTTTTTTTTTTTTTTTTTTACATCATTTTATGTATAGGGATCATACTCCATGCTTTTGAGCCTTATGTAAACTCTTTATTGTTGCTCAATCTTAGTTAAAAATGCTTTTCTCACAGATTCCTTTGTAAAGTATTCCTGCCAAGCAAATGAATATTGAGATTTACATCAGCACCAAATAAGAAAAGGTCAATTCAGTTTAAAGCGACTGTTAGTGAGCATGACTTCCCTGTATTTGTAGCCAGAATTGTTTACAAAACATTCATTTTGAGCGTCATTGTTGTCATCCCATGAAATAGTTCTTATTTCATCATATAGTATTATATCTAAACTAGTAAATACCTTGTGCCAGTTTCATTGTGTAAAAAATAAAGCCAAACATGTTAAACATCTTTCCAAAAAGGGGCTAATCACGCTTGCGCCACAAATGATTGTCACCTGCAAATTGCTGATAAGTTTCCTGAGGAATCCTGTTGTTTTAGAGGCTCCTGGATTTTCTCACATGTATTGCAAGGAAAGTGTTTGCTGTGATTAGTGAAATGTGTCTAAATTAACAAAAGGAAATGATCTCACGTTGCAAATCACAGCTGACGTGTTGTAAATTGCGTGACAAAGGTTCAAGATTTGCATTACAGACTGTGACTGAACGGAAATCATAATTTACAGTTACTGTTGTTAAATAGTCAGCAGTTAAAGAGTTAATACAGCTGTGGGTCGAAGCTAAATTACTGAGCCAAGATGACAGAAACTGAAAACATGGTGCTTGGTGCGGTTGTTCATCCTGTTGTAGCGGTGATGCGGTTGCCATGGCAGTGTGTCAGCTCTGGGGTATAATCCCTTTACAGCCCCACCAGATGATCAGCAGTGTTCAGCTGCTAAACAGATTTCCAATGAAGACGTGTCTCTGGCATATTTCCCTGACAGGTGAACGCTTCATCCTTCACGTGTCGGCCACATGTGAGGGAATAGAACCACTGAGGGTCATGAAGCCTCCTTCAGAACTCGTTTTTTTAAAAAGTGTAACCCTGTTAAAGATGGTGGAGGTTGATTGATTTTCTGTTCATGGATTGAAAGACAGAAAAGGAAAAATGATAGAATTGGTGTTCTGTTGCTAACAGTGGATTTGCTGTCTATGAACAGTGCAGGCTAATCCTTTTTTTTTTTTAATCATCCTGCTAATTCAATAAAAGTGTGTGTGTGTGTGTGTGTGTGTGTATAAACATCTGTTTCCATCTGCAGCAGTGCACATGTGTGCCGTTACCCTGTACTGTACATCAAGAGCCCATATCCATTTGCATGCATGATTTGGGCTCGGCTGAGCGTCCATCTTTGATTGCTCACATGTATTCTGCTCACTCATACACAAGCACTCCAGTCATTTGCCTAAATGTGTTTAAGTGGGTGCTTGTCGTGATTCCCATCAATAACTCTTCATATCAATACAGCTCATTGACTTTGAGTGAGTCGAGTCAGCGAGGGAAGCCTTGCTGCTGATATTTTATTGGCATGTTTGCTGCTTTGAAAGGCCAGAGGTCAGAGGAGTTTTGTGGTTCACTCTCATTCTTCTCTCCTCATAGACAGCCAGCCGCTTTTTACACTCAGCCAGTGTGCAAAGTGTGTGTTCCAGCAGTGAACACGCAGCCAGAGCTCAGCCCCAGTAGGTGGTCGATCATCATTATTGCGTGGCGTCCTTTGGAATCGTCTCACTGCTGCTGATTAAGCCGAAGGCTCACCGCAGGGCTCATCTTCTCAGCATTCCTTGTGCACAGTGTGTCTGTGCAAGGTGCTTTCAGTGTTCACAAATTTAATCTTTAGTCCAAAAAATCTATCTGTCGTCTTTTTTCTTTTTAAAAAAATTCATCCTGGTTCATCTGTTGCACAGTACTGCCTGTTCTCAAGTTGCAGTTGAGCTTTTATTGACATCTTGAACTACCAAAAACTGCTTGAATCTATTATGTTTCAATGAGCTTTAAATTCCGCTTACTTTTTCTCACTCTCTGCAGGCATTCTGAATGAATGACATATTAAAACACAGTAAAAGACAGATTAAATAAAGAGAACTGGCACGTTCAAAGACATGTTTATCTTTAAAAAATGTCATTTATCAGAGGTCAGAATAGAAAAAATGGGAAGAATTGTTGGATTTCCACCTTCTGATGGTCCTTGAACCTACCATATGTGAGGTATTATATGCAGTTCTCTTGAGAAGATTAAACCAACAGAAGCTTAAAATGGTGATTTTTCATTCAAATCACTTTACTCTGCAAAAATATACCTTTTTGTTGACGTACATGGGCTGCAAATTATGATTACTGTAAGCACTGATAAGTCTTCTGATGACTTTAGATTTTCAGTGGATTAATGTAAGTATGGAAAACATGGTGAGTTTATTACCCAAAGATTTACCTCTGCACCCGATCCTATAAAAACAACATCAGTTGTGTTCTTCTCATCAACCAAGGAGGCAAGATCAACAGTCATGTAACAGAAATTCATGGAGTTTTCAGTTGAACTGCAGGCAGTGTTAACACTGAGCAGAGAGGAAAATACAACATACTGAATCAGTAAAATAAAACAAATGGAGCCTGGGTCAAAAATAGTAAACAGAGGAGCAAGTTGTTGGGAGATACATTCAGCAAGGTGAAGCATCTTTCTAGAGTTGATGTGCAGAGTTAGTGTGTCGATTTGGTTGAGAAGTTTGTAGATGTTGCAAAAATGTAAGTAGTTAAATATCTATGGCGGGTAGAGCCTCTGTTTTTCCAGCATTGTACATGCTGATTCCAGTTTTTAAACTTAAATAATCAAAGATTTTGTTTTTTTTTTTCTTTTTACGATTCATTGTATTCTATCAGTCAGACTTCACAGTAGACATGTCTGTGTTCTCTCTACTTCTAGTCATGGTTGTGCTGTTTCTGTAGAGGTGCCCACAGTAAAACTACACCCCCTGTCAAAAGTTTTAGGACAGTTTCTCATTCAAATAAAGTCGATCCTGTCCTTCTGACAGGGGGTGTATCTACCAAATTTGGTACACATATGCAGCACATTAGGCTGAACAAAAAGTCAGTGACAGCCACATTCCAAACCCAACAGGAAGTGAGCTATTTTGCGTTGAATGTCAAATTTTGCCCATTTTTCTTTCTTTTTTTTTTTTTTTTTAGAGCAAACTCCTCCTAGGGGGAAACTCCAATTCACCTCAAATTCGGCCAGTACATACAGGAGGCCTTAATGATCCACAGTTATTAAAATCTTTTTCCAAAGTCAAAGGGTGTGTCCGTGGCGGCCTCTGGAATTTTGATCCTTCGCCATGAAATTTCGAATGCTGTGTAAATGCCTTGAACATGCTCCAATCTGCCTGAAACTTTACATGTATGATCAGAGTCCTGCCCTGATCACATCCATATGATGAAATACACCCCCTGTCAAAAGTTGTAGGACAGGTTCTGCTTTATTTGAGTGAGACAGTGTCCTAAAACCTTTGACAGGGGGTGTATGTACACAGAAAGTACTCAGTGTTCAGAGGGTTGAGGAAACCCACATCGAGTCTTCTAAATAATTTTGTTTCTTGTTTGTTCCACTGCATTTCTTTCTCACACAACTGCTGTAATTATTCCTGACTTGAGCGTGTACAACAGCTGCGAGCAGTTTTCTGCAAGTGCTGATCTCAACGGCTGTGTTGCTTTTAAGAAGCAAGAGAACAAGTTAGAAGCTCTGCTGAGAATATGAAAAAGATAAAGAAAGACCCAAGTAGTTGTGACAACCAGTTATTGTTTCCCCACAGAAGGAGTCGGTGAACTCACGGCAGAAACGTTCTCTTAGGTGGAACATTCACTTTTCAGTTTCTGCAGCTCCAACATGAACTGTCCCAGGGATCCAGTGTCACCAGGCATTTCATGCTTTTCTCTGCCGGTCCTCAATAACTTGAAAAGGCAAAATTACCTCTTGAAAAGGTTACATCCATTACACAGCTTGAAATAACATTTCTGCTGCTCCACTTTCTTTGTTTGTCGATGCGAGAGAAAAGTTTTTACTGCAGCTTGAAACTGCATTTTCAAGATGGATATTGATATCACAGAGTTTTTAGCAGTTCATGTTTACTCATGTTTACACATAACCTAAATCTTTTCAAGTTTAAATAAGGTTACAACTGTAACATATTGTGCACATCTTTGGGCTGCAAATTCTGATTATTTTACTAACTGATTTGTTGCTGATTAATTTGGATTCATTTCTCAATCTCTTGCTGAATGTAAAACCTAGAGATTTACTTTACTTTTAAACATGAAAAAGCAGCAAATCCTCACAACTGAAAGGCTCAAAGCTTCAACATTTCTGGTTGAAAAATGACTTAACCAATGTTCTGATGATCGACTAATGACTCATCAATGAATTATTTCAGCTGCAAATCTGTGATGAGCAGATGTGTATCACACAAACAGATGCTTATCACATTTGTAAATCATTTCATCAAATCTGTATCCAGGAACTTGGTTTGTGATGTCTGAATACTTTTGAATCATTTGTCAAAAGGGCTGCCTTTAACCAAGGAAAATCTTGTTGGACTAAAATCGTACCGTACTCCTGTGTTTTCTGTTGAGGAATACAATGCAGACTAGTTAGCTGCTGTTTTTAGATCTGTCATGCTGGTTGCTGAGCTGTGATAAACAAACTGGTCTTTGCAAAGTTTAAACTCTACTTTTTGGAAATCTGTTTGAACAAACTGCAGCCACAGTGACAAATTCTCCAACATGGTGTCAGTCAGTTTGGAGCCGACTTTGAGTAAATGTATCACAAGTTTGTCTGGCCAATGAGAATTCAGTCAGTAGAGCACACCGAACAAACCAATCCAGCAGTGGACCTGAGCGTTACAGACCTAGTAGAAAAGCATCATTAATTAAACACAGTGCACAAGATTGAGCAGCTTTATATACAAAATTTGATTCAGAACAACTGGAGGATCAATGAGCTCTGACATTATCAGTCCTATCATCAGTAGTGGGGATATAAATAGACTCTTTATTACTACATGAACATTATCTGGCACATTTTGTCTCACCTACTCTATGATGCAGGACAGTTGTCAGTTAGAAGTAGCATACAGATGTTTAGCAAATTGTTCTAACACGTTATAATAAAGTTGTAAGCCAGTAAAAGGCATTTATATCTGCTAACATTGTGTTTACATTACGGGGTTGTTTTAAGCCATTTGTCAAAATTAACGGATTAAAATTGCAACGTAGCAGGTCTAAGTAAGTTATTATCAGATATTCTCCGTTGTCTGTGGATGTTAGAAGCTCCTGTAAATAATGACAGAGCCTCAGCAGTGTACGAGGAGGAAATTGGGGCACTTAGGGGAGCTATTAGGTGCACTAGCAAAATGAGAAAGTGTGTCTTCAAAAGAGAGAGAGAGAGAGAGAGCAATTATTGTGCCATGTGAGATGCATTTATGTAGTAAGTACATTACAGCCATGCTCGCAGGACATAGCATGCATAAAAAGATCTTTACATCAACTGCGTGTGTGCGCGTGTGTGTGTGTGCGCGCGTGTCCATGTGTGTGTGTGTTGCGCAGTGGAGGTAGATGGAGTAGAGCACTTACTCTCTTATATAACACACAACTTTGGCCGAGAGAGGAATGTGTGACCAGTGTAACATGCAAATGCATCTGCCTCCCCGTGCCCTCAGGTGTGTGTGAGTGCGTGTGTTTGCGTGTGTGTGTGCGATTGTGTGTTCACATGCACTCGTCCTTCTGTCAGATCTCTGCCTCCCTGCATTCCTCTGAGGACTGCAACACAGCACACAACTGTCAGTTGTGCAGTGAACTAGCACAAGCAGTCCTTCCCATTTCTTTCTCCAAATGCTCTTAAAGAAAACGGAGGGCTCTCATCGCCGCAACTCTATCTCTGAAATCTAAATTCTCATATCCCGGCTACTGTGCGCACACTTCGATTTCTGGAATAAAATCCCCTTGAGTTGATATTTTCAGGGATGAAATGAGAAGTACGGGAAGTAAAACCTGATTTCCAGCAAAGCAGATTGTTTTAGGGAGAAGGTCCATCTTAGTAATGTTTTGACGGCTTCAAAATAATGCACATGTACGAAGCTGACGCTGGAGTACATCATCCAGCCTCCGTGTTTTTGAAAAGATCTGTTTTCAGACAAATTTATCGATCAGTGCTGGCGCCTGAAGTGATTGTTGCGACAGTGGCAGGTACCTGTGTTCCCTTCACTTTTCCAAGCAGAAATGCCTGAAAAAAAATATGCCAAAATATGTGTTTTTACGTGTCATTTCTCCTCTCTGTCATCCTGAAGAAAGAGAGCCTTCAAATGCAGTGAAGAGAGAGGAGCTGCTGTTTGAGAGCCGGCAGACTGTCAGATGTCTGGTTTCCACTGAGGGTTTGCTGCTGTCTGACCTCATTTTTAAATGTGGTTGCATCCTGCATGGTGGACACAATAATCGGACTTGAAATTAATAATCTAATACCTGCTGAGGGCAGATGTTGTAGAAACAGCACGCTGTCTTGGGCTGGGGCTTTGCATTTGGTCTCTGTGCCCCTGATGGTGGGATTACAGCCGTTGTTGCCCTTGACCCAGTAATGCTCGACTAGTTAGCTGGTTTGCTGCGTGGCAGCATCACTGACCAGAGGGTTAGAAGGCCAACTGTGGCAGTTTATTGCCTTATTAAAGAAATACAGCTTGTAGTTCCTTTGTTGATTTTCATGTCTGCTGACATTTTAGTGCTGCTGCATGAGTGAAAATATGAAAATAATTCCTGCAAGTATAGCCTTTGTTCATGTCAGTGCTGCTGCATTAAGAACTCCATAGGTTTTTGATGCTCCATGTTGTGAATTCTTCATACTATTTAATCATGTTTTCTGCAGAACAATCTAGGTGGGTTTTTTTGGTGTAAATAGAGACAAATTTGAGATTTTTGCAAGGCATAATTAAACATAATTAAAACATTTGTATCCAGTGGCGGCTGGTGAAAAATATTCTAGGTTGGGCTGTGCCATATCAAGTCAGTTTCAGTAACCATCCCAATACAACTGAACAGAAACGGCAAGATGTCAGTGCTCCGTGAAATAATAATTATTTAATGCCAATATTAATAACTTGAGGCATTTTTGCACAAGACATGAACAACATATTGCATAACCACAATTTTGCCAATAAATTATATATACAGCTGAGCACATGAAACAGTGCATTAGTGTTGAATTGACGACTCAAGAAATTAATACTAGAACGGAAAAATACTCAACAGTAATTTATGATAAAACTAAATGTTACTAACTGATCAGAACTGCAACAATTAAATGATTTTTCAATTAGCAGACAAAGAAAAATACAATCTGCAACAATTTTGATGATTTGAACATTTCAGTGAACAAGCCAGAAAATGATGAGCAGATTACAGAAGCAAACACATACTATTTAGACAAAATATCCAAAAATTACTAAGTGCAGTATATTGCTGGATGATATGTTGTGCTAAAGTCAACTTTATACAAAGAAAAATCTGGTCAAGGGAATAAACATGTATGTGTATACAGACAGTACTCTTCTGTTGAAGATTACTTTGCATGAATATGAAACAGGCCTGGACAAAAATGATGGTACCCTTATCTTAATATTTTGTTGCACAACCTTTTAAACCAGTCACTGCAGTCAGGTGATTCCTGTAACTCTCAGTGAGACTTCTGCACGTGTGGACTCCTGGTGAGCAAACTGCTCCAGCTGTCTCAGGTGTGAAGGCTGTCCTTCTCCAGACTGCATGTTTCAGCTCCTTCCACAGATGTTCAGTAGAATTCAGATCAGGGCTCATTGGAGGCCACTTCAGAACAGTTCAGTGTGTAACTGTGTGTCACTGTTCATCTCTTCATCTAGCTGTGTCGCGATGTTAGCCTTGCCTAGCATCGTTAGCTTAACGGTGTTCTCCATATGTGCCCTCCTACTCTCAAGTTTCTTTATTTTCTCGGACAAATGTTTCATATCTCTTACTCTTGAAACAGTCCATGCCGTGTCTGTCCCAGCCGTTTTATAGAGCAAACACGGGAAGCAATATAGCGCATTTGCATGACTAGATCCAGCTAGCCAAGCCTTCCTCTTGTACCAATTACGAGAGAAGCGTCTTATATAAAATTTACCTTTCTCGCTGGTTTGTTGACTTATTTTGATATTAGGTTGATCTGGGCCTCGCTGTTTTATTTTGAGTTTTTCCACCAATGTTCACCTTTCAAATGGATTTAGGAGAAGAGATCGTACACTTTCACCGTCCGCGTCGCCCATCATTGTCACTGTCACAGTTATCCACTGCACTCACGCATGCTCACTTGGCTTGGGGCGATATCGATTTTGCCCCTCTGGGCATCAGATTCGACGACGCTGATTGGATAAATTTCTGTTGCTATGTCGAATCTCTTGTCGGTTTTTGGCTGCTCTGCTGCACTGGAAGGGCGATTTATCTAGCGCCCCAACAGTTCAGCAGAGATGAGCAGGAAACTATTTCCCCCGAAAATTCTAATTAATATTGTGTACATGACATGTAATTGCGAATTTAAACATGCATGGTGCTGAAGAATAACTGATTATTGTTTATTTTAAAAAAATATTTATTTTAAAAATCAAAAATCAAAAACACCGGGGGGGGCACCCAAGCCCCCTCTATTGGCCAGCCGCCACTGCTTGTATCTTTATTTGGCTGAATAATGTTCCTTTTTGCATCGGCCTGCTGTAACAAAATGCTGTGTGTTTATCCAACAAATCGCAATGAAATAGTAATAGTGTTTCCTGTCAGAGGTCATGTTTTCATGAAGTGGAAACCAAAATTAAACATAACCCTCAGCACTAACCTTAACCCTTGACCTGCAAGCTAGCAGAGTGTAAAAAAGAAAAGCAAAAGACTAAATTATATAATTTCTTTAGCTGCAACGATGTTGGCTCCTGTTGTCTGTGGTGTTAGTATGTTTTCTTTTTCCTTTTATTCCCCACATCTTCACTTGTACTGATTGCTAATTAATTGTGATATACGATTGGAACAGCTCATACGTGTATATTAGTTCTTTAGTAATTGTAGTTTTCCTTGCTGGCCTGTGTGAAACTAATCGTCTTGCTTAGGTGATTTCTCAGTTGTCTGTTCCCCACTTCTGCAGCCCCACTTGCGGAGCTCCAGAAAGCACCTTTGCAGTGTAATGACTGTTTTTTTTCAGCATTTGGATGTTAATGTCTGATCCTCACAACTATTGTTAGCCGTTATGTCCTCATGTCTATGGTTTAAGAAACAGGTAATATCAGCTTGTTGTAAAGATCAGGGATGGAACCGTTTGCTTATCTAGTGTCAACATGTTTTTGAAAATGTCTTTCTCCATCGTTCATTTGCTGGAATTTGGACTCATCACTGCTAAACTGCTAATATTGAGGCAGAAGAGGTCTGTTTTGTTTATCACCTGAAATGCTAGCAGTGTTAGCTTGGGACTGTTTTGCAAACCTTAGAGTGATGGTAAACTGGCATATGGGCAGAGGAATTTAGTTGTAATGTTTTGCAAAGCTTGCATAAAGTCCTTTGACAAACCTTTGATATCTTTATAAAAGGCAGATGATGTGATCTCCACTTTGAACCCATACTTTCTGTGTAGGCGTTTCACTGAAGTGCACTGAAGTCACATTTCCTGCACCACAGCGAGGCAATCGAACCATCTATCAGTGACTCTAGGTAGCTACAATTAAACAATATGACAACAGTGAAGATTACCCAATCCTAAGAAGGTGTTATTCTCTCCACAGGACCCAAATGTATTTGTTATTGTACACAAAATCACATAAAAAGACCAGAACAGTCGATAAATTGGTCCTGCTAAGAGCCTGATATATCATTCCTCTGTGCCGTACAGCTCCATTGTTTTTCTGTTTATTTTAGGTCAATCCCACATCACCTGCTGCTGTAAATACTTACCAGAGCACCAAATCTGTGGTGGAAAACAGGCCCCACCAAATTCTCAACAAGACGGTGCTCAGCTGTTTTATGGAATCATTAAGGAGACAGTCGTCAGCAGAAACTCCTGCAGCCGCTTACACAGATAGTAGAAATACAACTATGACGAGGGTCACAGCAATGTCTGATGAAGTTTTCGAGATATTTGTGATGATAAATATTTCAGGTTCAGCTTAGTTGAAAGATGCTGAAACATCAGGGTCACGTCAAAAACATCTTGAGAGTGTCTTCGCTTTTTGACTTTGCGGTGAGACTTAATGCAGGGACACATTGTAGACGAGTATAAATCAATAGGACAACTTTATTTGAGCAGAGCGATGGGATTGCTCGAGGATCTGTGATGGGTTTATTGATTTGAATTTTGCTATGTGCTGTGGGTACAGAGTGGAGTCACGATTAACATTTAAAGTTTCCGGAAAGGCTCATTGTTGGTGGACGTAAGGTTACTTTGGCATCGGTCTGCTAAATGTGTCTACCAGCAAGAGAAAGTGAGCTGTGTAACAAACGGCTCAAAGTTTTGCATCATATAGAAAGAAGTGGGCCTGCGGCTATTGCATTTCTTGTTTACAAAGTTTCAAGGAAACCCACCAGAGGTAGCACCAAGGTAAATATAATATAATGCTGTGGGACTGATGAAGACAAAGTGTTCAGAGCTTCAGAGTTCCCCTCGGCCTTGTGCAACTCAGACAGATGGCTTGTGTGTGTGTTTGCGTGTGCAGTGAATATCTAGACATACACATTTTGTACCGCATTTGGCACATTTGTGTTTTGTGTAGCATTAAAGGGTCACCTGCAGTGGATTATGCCTCCTTGGAATTGCACAATATGTAGTTTATGACCCACGTTGCCGCTGCAGCATCATTTGTCACTAAAGAGCTGAGAACTGACACAAGTGGAGAGTGTTCAAGAGCCGCTTCTGAGGTGACTAAAGTGGTGAGATATTTCTCAGCTGCCTCACCTGTTTGTGCACCATTCACATGTATATTTCTAGTCTGTATTTAACCGGCAGGAATTGTGTTATTTTCCAAACAAAAATCACATCACATACAGATTCTACTTCTTCTAAGTGGACTCCGTTTGCTAACTGTATTAGCCTTGATATATTCTAAGTCAACATACAAAGCTAGTTTTTGTGCCATAGTATTTTTTTTTAACCTGGTTACTTTAAATTGAAATGAATCGTAGCAAACCTGTGTGCACCTGTGGATACTTCTATGATTTTTGGAAACAGAGCTATATCAACTGGTGATCTTGCACAAGAACTATTAAGGAGTACAACACTGACAAGTTAGCTGCTGTTTTTAGATGATCTTCCACACTGGTTGTTGAGCTGTGCTGTACAAACTGCAATATGCAACTTTTGCACTGGACTTTTTTGCTATCTGAAGAAAATGTCATCACTTCTTTGACGTGGTGTCAGCTAGTTTAGAGCCGACTCCAAGAAAATGATCTATAAACGTTAAGCAAAAGTTGTCTGCTCCTCTGGCAGCTGAAAGTAATGGCTTAATCCTAATTTCCCTACCGGAGCTTTACAAGAATATTTAGAGGCAACTACATATCATTAAGCAACAGCTTGGATGCAGAAATACATTGTCTTCTGTATGTATTGCAGTGCTATTCAGTTGTCAAACATACATATTTAAATAACTTTAATGCACTTGAAGCATATATTATCTAGACAAATGGTACTGGACTAACAGACACTAAATACTTGCAAGATAGAACTAGTTGTCCAGCTACAGGTGAGGTCTTATCCACTCTTTTCCAGCAGCGTTGCAGATGTTAAGGTTTAAAACAATTCTTGAAACGTAAGAAAGGCTGGAACTTACTTCCCTGGGCTAAACATAGTAAAATGTGCAGCAATGATAAGACTAATGTTACCATTAGCTAAGCTTTTGGGCACATATATGACATATACAACATTCTCAGGCTCTAGATTAAGTTTTTCCTTTTAAACTCAATACTCATAATGTGACAGACTAAGACCCTGTTTACTATTTAGAACTTGTCCTGTGCGATTGAATCACAATTGGGCTGGACCCGGATATCTGAATGGATATCTGAATATTCGGTCGTTAAGGTGGTATCCGAATATTTAGTTTGAGATCTGAATATTAGGACTCTGTTGTGAATCAGGAATAATTTTGTCCTGCAAATTGGAACAGCTTGTATGTGCGTATTAGTTCTTGAATGATTTCAGTTTTCCTTGCCGGCCAGTGTGAAACTAATTTGCTAGCTCCGGTGACATATGCAGTGACAAAATTTGTACAATGATGTGTCTCCTGCTGTCCACTCATGTGTGTATCACCAAAATGCCTTTAAGAACCAGGTGTAAACAGGGTCTAATTGTCTGATGTTGGTCAAGCTCATATTTATTTTTGTTGAAAAGTAGTGGGGAAAATTGCACTGAGGCATCAGCATTGGGCCTCAAATGTGTAAGGAATAAAGAAAGCCCTCCATCACCATCAGCTCCCGTCAGATATTTACACTCCACTGACTTCAACAGTAATCAATACGCTCAGTAAAAATCAGGAATCTGTCACACATGCATCTGTGTGAACACAAACCACACAGGCACTAAAATCACATGATGTTCATTCCTAAAATAACACGGAGAGGAAGAATTGTTTCCTATAAATATTTTATTCATGGCTACAGTGCACAAAGAGCAGCATGCCTGAGCCCACGATGCTCACAGAGCTGCTTTTTATTTTAAAACCACCACAACACGGCCCACTATCAAAATAAAACCTTTTAAGATGGCTGCACGGAGAGAACAGGGAAATGGGGTGGGGGGGATTTCGGAAAGCAGTTCATTGACAAAAAAAAACTAATCATCACATTAATTCCCCGTTTATTGATGAATGGTACGATCCACTCCCCCCCCGCCACCAACCCAAACCACTGATAACATTCTCAGCACCACTCCCACCTCCAGCGGTATCACACAGCAACTGTCGCTTAGCAACCGGGAAAATGTTGGGCCTTACTGTGTACACAGTGATAATGCAGCTTTTAAGAGTAAAACTGAGCAGAGACTCGGGAGACACAGAGAGTCTGAAGCGTAGTTTGCTGTTGAGTGGAGGACGTCGGGCAAAAGAGGCAGCGGCCGGCAGAGAATACAGGGCCCAATCTGGGCCTTAGGGTTGAAATCGAGGCGAATTCAGAGTTGAAGTGCAGCTGGGAGTTCACTTTGGGGAGCTGCACTAGCTTGATCTTACAATTATCATTTGGTTTTGCTTCATTCATTAGCTGCTGTGGTTTTGTTTTGCAAGCAGCAGTAAGTTACCCGTCTCTCTACATACAAGATGTGGTAGCTGCAGTTTAACGTTTCAGTGCAACTGAGTCAGTGCACTGACTCCAGTTTTATTTGACCGTTTTTCTGTCACTTCATCCTCCCAACTTCAAGATTGGTAGTGTAACAAATGTATCATTGAGAGCAGTGCCTGATCTATTTGATTTGGTAAATAAATCAGAGATGTGTCCTGGTTAGAGCCGTGTGAGTAAGTGGAGCAGCAGAATCCGTTTTCCCAAAGTCACTGAATTTGTCCCAGAAATCTCGCAGAGTCTGTCTAGAAAATCTGTTGCTCAGGATTAGACCTGTCATGGTTATTACATAACTGCCTGATCGCAATTATTTTAAGCTGACTGTGATAATTTTCCTGTAATGGTAAGAATAGTTTCCATTCACCAAAAACAGCCGAATGAAACTGACAAAAATGTAACGTCTCTTCCACATCATTTTCCACCTTTTGCACCAAAATGTTAATCCTATTCTGCTTAGCGTCTAATATTCAAGCACTTGTATTTCAGTGAGAATCTGTAGATGTTAACGTCATGGATTTAGGTCGAGTAGGTTTTGGTTTTCAAGCCAAAAGAAAAAGCAGAGTCTGGTAATTTAGAGGACCCCATTTGTAAGATTTGTAGCAAAAAAAGTGGCATTCAAAGACGCTTAAGCCACTAATCTAAAACTAAGAGAGGAATAACTTAAACAGAAGATGACAGTTGATCACAATTATGTTTATGATAATTAATTGTCAACCAAAATTCCATGATGGTGACAGTCCTACTGAGGATTACCCGCAGAAGAGTCACAGTCAGCATTTTTCAGTGGGGTTGTTTCTTCTGTGGAAAACGGTTCCTATACAAACAACAAGTATGTTTAGATTAAAGACTTAAGGGTTTTAATTTGTCACATGCTCATGCAGTATGTGCAGTGAAATGCAAAGGACTGAATGATTTGTGGAAAGTATCTAATTGGGATTTTTCTGACAGATATTGCCATTTGATTCAGCTCAATATTCGCTATGTAATTTGTGATTTAAAACATCCGGTGAAGAATTAAAACATTAGAACCATAACGGTCACTAGCAGGTTAACAGGTGATCCATGTGTCCTTAAATTTAATCATGTTAGTGTGAAATTCATTTTTCCTCATGTGGTTGCTTTTTAAAGTAGCCAGAAGGTCACTTAGTCCTCCATGAAAGTCGATATGTTAACTCACAATTTTAATGAAAGTGATCTGAATCTAAAATGTGCATAACGCGTCCACCAAGTTTCACCAAATTCAGCCTGCCGGTTTTTTCATAATCCCACCAACTCTAAAACAGTCTGCAGTTTTCCTCATTGAAAGCAGATCCAAATTATTTCTAAACAGTAAGTAAATACAAAAGCATATAAATAAAAATCATGTTCACAGAAGGAAAGCAAACACGGCGACTGAAGTCCAAAGAAAACAAACTGCAGATGTGTCTACTGCCACGGGGCTGGTGTGTCAGCTGAGTGGGTGTGATGCAGACGTGGGCTTGTGCCTGACGCTGCTTTGGATGTGTGCCAGTAGGGCAGGATGGTAGTTAACGCCATAAACTATCCATTAGCGTCCTACTCTGTGCTGCGTGAGAGGCTTATCTATCTCTGCTCGCCCATTGGCTGATCACTTCTCTTCAGCGGTCTGCACTCAGAGCAGCAGATTCAAAGACAGACGAGCCTTTCGGTGTCTCTGAGGCCGTAAATCTCACACCGAGGTGGCTGGAGTGTCACTGTACCTGCTGTCAGAGTGTATTTCAACAGGACGCCTTTGAGAATGCCTGAGCCTGACCGTGTGTGTGTGTGTGTGTGTGTGTGTGTGTGTGTGTGTGTGTGTGTGTGTGTGTGTGTGTGTGTGTGTGTGTGTGTGTGTGTGTGTGTGTGTGTGTGTGTCTGTAGGTAAAATACAATCAGAATGGAGATGATGTACTGGAATTAGGCAGGCTCGCACTAAAGGAATGCATGCAGTGCGTGTGTGTGTGTGCATGCATGTGTTGTGTGCACGTGCCCTTACATGTGCTCCCGTTGTCAGTTTGATATTCAGCTACATGATTCATCAGAGTCAAGACTCTTCTAACTAGGACTCTGAGTCATCAGAATAAAACTCGTCTCCAGCTCTCCCAGCCCCCCTCATCCTATTTCAATCCTTCATTTTCTTCTTCTTTATGTTTTCCTGTGTCTCCCTCTAACACTCACATGCAGTTTGTGTCTATATATTTCTGTATTTAATGAGCCTGCTTTGATGTACTCCGGCTTCCTACGAGGGGGGGAAACACACAGAATTCAGAGAGCTCTTCCCAGTCTGAGATGCAGATCAGCTCCATGTTTCAGATGTTGATGAATGCAGCTCTGTTTTATGTGTGAGTGAAGGTATGCAGGCAGATGCAGGTACATGTCACTGTGTGTGTGTGTGTGCAGACCACATGTACGCTCTTCTGTTTGTTCTGTCTCCTTTTGTAAGTTAAAAGATCTCACACGTCACGTCAAGGTCAAACCTGGGCTAAATGTGGCTGTAAAGTGCAAGATTTATACAGTTATTGTAGCGGCAGTGTTTCCTCTGCAATTCTACAAGACAGTTTTTTTTGTTGTTGTTTTTTTAATGCCGAAAATAACACTAAATATCCATGCATTTGGTAATCCAGTGATTCAACTGTATGACTTCTCCTGCTGCTGCTGATTTCTCCAAAAGGGCAGGAGAGTGCTTCATTTCATTTCATTTCTTTAGAAACTCACAATATATTATTTCTCTGGGTTTATTCGCATGCTTCTGAGTAAAGCATTTAAACAAGAAGCTTTCCTGCTAATGCCACAACAAGCATCAATGAGGTAGATGTCAACAGTGACGCAAGTGATTTTTATTTGCAAGAAGGGAAGCAGTCCTGCAACTTAACGTATCTCACAGTAGCCTAAAACGAAGTATAGCAAATGTTTGTTATGAAGGTTAAGTGAAGATAAACTTATTTGTGTCAACAACAACCCGTTCCCCTACTGTAGGTGCAATGAAAGCTTCCCAACACATGCTAAGATCTATAGATGTTGACCCCAAACATCTAAAAGTCTAGTCAAATGAGGGCTGCTGTATGTAGCTGAAAGATTATACAGATAAATTATTAGCATTTTTCGCATCCTGTTTTTAATGAAGACCAGCAGAGAAAGAGGTTTAGTGTGAATTTTACCACATTAGCCTATTTATCAAGGTACGCCAGTAGTTATTTTAGTTTTTCACAATAATGAAACAAGTAAATAAATAATAATAAACAAGGATAAAGGTATGATGTCAGCTTGATGCACATTAAAAAAAGAACATGAGCAAAACCTGGAGGCACATTGAGGGCAAACAGTATGGACAGCAATTACGCAAAGTTTCCAATTTGGTTGCCTGAACCAGACTAGTACTAGTTTAACTCATAAAGGCCACTATGATAAAGTCTTTTGTGGTGGTTAATGGGTCACACAGCACTCCTGTAGCTCAGTGATGTCTGAAATGTTACCATTTTAGCAGCTCATGTCACGTGACTGTGGTCTGAACAAGTTTTACCAGAATACTGAGCAGTATCCACTGTCTTCAATTTATGTTATCGGTACATCGATTGTAGATTGATTATACTGCCAACTATCAGTTAAGAAAATTGCTCATAATTTGCATTCCTAATACGGACCGTATTAAGTGGATTGAGTATAGTCGAGAGGTAATTCATCTTCAGAACATACAGACTAATTCATCAGTTACATTAATCATCTTCAGTGCTGCAGCCATCCCTGGTTTCCTTTTTACCTTATGAAACAATCACTGTAATCATTTCACACAATGAGGTTCACAGATCTTACACTTACAGGAAAAAGAAAATATTGGTCATGATAAAAATGTGATCTACTTCATTACCTCCTTAGGGAAGTTTTTCTTGAGCTGGTGTCGATTCATTTGAAATATATTTTGCGTACAGAGTCGTGTCCAAACACATACCAACGTAGAATGCTCTTGGTAAAAACTTAGACTGGATTTGCACTTAGATTTGCATTGGTCTATCAATATTGAAACTAACGAGGATTTGAAAATATAAGATCGTCCTTATATGATGCATCCTTTCAAATAATTGAACTTGTGCTGCACTCACATATGACATATTGTCAATTTTGCAGGTTTGTAGCATGTTAAGATGCCTTCTACATCTAATCTGTGCCTTCATCTGTGTTCCAAAAACTTCTGAGGAAGTAAAGCAGTAAAAATGTCTTTCATGTTGACCTACAAAAGGTTT
Organism: Acanthochromis polyacanthus; assembly: GCF_021347895.1. Taxonomy (NCBI): domain Eukaryota; kingdom Metazoa; phylum Chordata; class Actinopteri; family Pomacentridae; genus Acanthochromis; species Acanthochromis polyacanthus. Next base: position 37,607,046 of record NC_067114.1, on the reverse strand, counting down.
GTTGTTGCTGTGAACTGATGTTTGTTTCCCACTGTGTGATCACAACCTTCCTCCTCATCTCAGCCGTGTGGTGTGTGGGCCTGACCTTGACCTTCCCCAAACATCAGGGCCACCACATCAGAGAAAGGGTCTTTTTGGAAGGAGGTGATGATGAGAACAGGAGCTATCTTCTGCTGCAGCTTCCCCTCTGTGTGCTTTTTAGGGATGTAACGATTCATCGAAAATCGATTTAAAATCGATGTAAACTGCGTAAAATGCGCATCGATGTAAAAAATAAAAGCATCGAAACTTTGTTTACGCATGCGCTGAACGTCACTACGCATTACGTATAACCACGGCGGCGGCACCAAACAAACAAGACGCAAAGATGGCAGCGGTAGAAGACGACTTCGAGATAGAAAGCCCTCCAGTGAATTTAAAGTCTGCAGTGTGGCAGCATTTTGGTTTCCCAGTATTTACAAAAGAAAATGGAGAGAAAACTACTGACAGGACAAAGACTGCATGTAAGCATTGTAAGAGACTGCTGTCGTACACAAATTGCACGACTAACATGTCACAGCATCTTAGCCGACACCACGGTGAGCTGAGTTTGCCGCCGACTCCCCCACAGGAGCGACGCTTAGCAAAGGGACAAACTACACTGGGGAATGTATTTGCACGTCCGCTAGCCGACTCCAGTGCAAGGGCCAAAGCGATCACGCGGTCCATCGCTGTGTATATGGCTAAAAACATGAGCCCATTTTCAACCGTGGAAAACGAAGGCTTCCAGGACATGATAAAAACTTTAGAGCCGAAATACACGCTGCCGTCCCGCCCCCACTTCAGTCAGAAGGTGATGCCCGAACTGTACAGGCAAGTCAAAGCTGATGTTGTTACAGTGCTTGAAAATGCGGATAGTGTGGCGATTACAACAGACGGATGGACATCTAGAGCAACGCAAAGTTACCTCACTATTACTGCTCATGTGATCACCCCAGAGTGGAAAATGGCCAGTTCTCAACTTCTGTTTCTCCAGCTGCATTGTGTAATAGCAAGTTGCATGCATGAATGCAGGCGTTCAAATGTTAAAAAGTGTTTCAAAAGAAAAGAAAGATGGACTTGTGTTCACAAATCTTTAGTACATCTACATCCGTTTATTTTCATGTTTAGTTCTGGTACTAAAAAGAAGTTGCAGTCTAATACAATGTCAATATTGCAGAGAAAAAACATTGGCATTGATTATTACACCGTTATGTCCTGTAAGTTTTCTTTCTGAGAAATAGCTGGAGAGTGGAGACTGGAACTAAATGCAGATGTTGAAATAAAAGAAAAACCTTTTGGTATTAAAAAAGTGTCATATTAATTTTGTAAATAGGGTTCTAAAAAAGTAAAAATAAAATCGAAAAAAATCGAAATCGGGAAGTTGAAATCGAAAATCGAATCGAATCGGGGCTTGAGTGAATCGTTACATCCCTAGTGCTTTTTATAGCTGTTGTCTAGTAAAACGTTGTAATCTTGTGCTCTCGCTGCCCTGCATTGTCTCATTTTATTCCACCTTTTCTGTGAAAGTTTGTCTCTTGCTTGGTGTTCATTTTCATGAACTTTCACTTGCTGACATTAGATATTGTGCACTTTCAGCCATTTGGCGTACATTCAACTCGAACTTTATTTTTCACTCTGAGCCTAACCTTGTTCTTCTTGTGAGTGAAGACGTTTCATTACTGGCTGGATATTTATCTGCTGCTGCGGAATGAATTTAGTGTGATTCTTTCTGGTATCGTGTGACAAATAGGAATCTAAAGTTGCCAGAAACGGTTTACAGTGTACAAAATAACAGTATGATGTGAAGTGATTTTTGTTGCAGCAACAAGAATGCTCCCTTACATCTGAAGATATGATTTGTAGGCGCACTGCTTCCTTTCTAATGGCAAACAGTGACACATTTTAACTATTTCTCTTGTCCATATTGTGATTTTTGTTAATATTTTTGATAAATTATTCGCCTCTATCTATTAATATGATCACAGTAGTGCACTCAGATATGTTTCTGAGACCTTTAAGTTGTCTAATTACTATTAGGCAACGAATAGTAATCTAAGATAAAATAACTCTTACTGCAGTTTCCAATGTAAAAATAATCCAAAATTCCACTGAGAATGGCTCTATGGCAGCCAAACAAATCTCCAACCTCTTAACAATTTACTGTTATTGTACATATTCTCCATATTTTGTGAAGTTTCTTCCAATAAACAATAAAATAACAGAAAAAAAGTAGTAATTTACTAATTAACCATACAAAAATGGACCAAAACTGTAAATGGCGTCCACATTAAAAATCTATATTTCTATGAATTCAGCCCTCATTTTTTGGCAGATATTGGCTGTTATTTAAGATTTTTTTTAAAGTAGGCATTAAAAAAATAGTAAATAAGGTTATTCTGCTTTGTTGCAAATAATATTTAGAAAAAAATCACCAAAAATATTGATTCATATGTTAACTGTAAAAATTATCCCGTCAAAACTGTACATAATGGCATTTTTAAATTTTTAAATAGTTTTGTTCTTTTATTATCTGGAATTGCAAAATTATACAGTTTCATTGTGTTTAATTTTGACAAAATATGATTTTACAGATTTTACAGGCAGATTTTTTGTTTTGTTTGCTTTTTTATGTTGCTGTATTTCACCATTTTTGCTGCCAGGTTTTCATCCTTTTTTTGTTCTTTTTAAGTAATTTTTTTTGGCCTTTGGTTGGCTTTATTGGACAGGTCAGTAGAGAGGCAGGCAGGAAAACAGGGAGAAGAATAGGGGGGAAGACCTGCAGCAAACGGCTGTGAGCTGGAATGGACCCCAGGCCGCTGCATTGGGGTCTATTGGATTGGCTGCTTAACAAGTTGGGTGCCGAATTTTCACCCTTTTATACAGGATTTCTATTTTAGAGCATGGAGAAATGTTAAAAAGTTGACACATGAAGTCAGAAATGCACAGATTTTCAATAAAATAATATTACATCCTTTTTAATAGCAGTATACACAGTTTGACTCTATTTAAATATGCCAGCATATCACTATTTTACACATATCTGCTGTTATTTTTTTTACACTTTTTGAACTTTTCAGTTTGTTCTGACTCTCACCGGATGTTTATTTGATGCTACAGGATGAATTCAGGCCAATCCTTGATGGTGCTGTTGTGTGATGAATAAGAATCTAAACTTTTAAAGTGCCTGAAACAGTTTGCTGAATGACCGTATGACTGAAGGGCTAAATGACCTCAGCGTGGCCTGTAAACTCCTCCCTGCTCCGGCTGCCTGGATTAGCAGTGTGTCATCATCGCATGCGTGGGTCAGATTATAATTGATTAATCAGATTAGCGAGTTGTCAGCGAGAGAGGCAGAAATATTTCCATCAGATGAGATTGGATTGAGCGATCAGGAAGACTCAGGGCTGCCTGTGTTCAGCTAAATGGTCCGGATGATGCTTAATGTTGTGGAACTGTTGTAATGGTTATGATAATGATAATGGCTTCTGAATAGGCCCTTCTGCTTGATCTGACAGACTGCCGACTTTTACACACACATCTGAGGCCTGATTTCCTTGTGTGCTTTGCCTCCATGTGTGTCTGTGCGTTCGTGTACTATTGATTAAACTGTTAATTTCCAGCCATAAAGCTGCTGGTTCGCTGCTGTTTTTTTGTTCTCGTAGTTGATGGTTGAAGATCGTTTTAGCAGTTTATGGCCTTCGGGCTTCATTGCTCTTTTTTTCTTTTTTTCTTCCTCTGTGCAAGCTGGCTCTGCTCTCACACTCTTTCAGTTCAATAAATCTCACACGTGTAATCCATTTATGTGGCAGTGTTCAATGGCAGCACTCACACCACAGTCATTGACTGTGAAAACACATCGATATCACTAATCGTCTGCATGAAACTGATAACGGACGCATTGATTTGTCCCTAAGGGCTACAGTCAGTTACAATAGGGCTTAAGCAGAGTGAGTTATTTCTGTATTTTTCTTTAAATTGTTTGGTACTCTTGTTAAACCAGATAAACAGCGTTACATTTAAAAGCAACTTCACTGCAAAACGTAGTAGAAAATGCTTTAAATACACCTAAATGATACTGGATAATAACACTTCTCTTACTTTTTTTGTTGTTTCTGCATTTTTGGCCTTTTGGAAATCCTTTTCCTAAGTTGTTTAAACATTAGCACGTATAACTGGTCTGTTGATAAGGCTGGATGATCAATATTTTGATAGAAGATAAATGTAGATTTTAACTGCAAATTGTATTTCTCTTTCACTGACACAAATATAAAACTAATGAGATGGTTTTTGCTTCATGCTGTGACTCATATGGAATATTTCATGTCCAAATTGCAATTTTGATAACATGTTGATAAATTATTCACCCCTGTCTGTTGTATGCAGTTACATTAGTTCACTCAGTTGTAAGTTTTTGATGCAGTATGTCCAAAACGCACATTCTTCTGCTGCTCAGTTTTCAAACCAAATATATTGTCTACACCTGGCAAAGAAATCCTGCCATGAAAAAGGTTCTTCTCTACAACATATCTCAAATTTTTCATGGTCAGCCAACCAAAAGAAATCAAAATCAGCAGAGGACATCTTACTGAAAACTACCTCCCTTATCTTCGTATAGAGCAGGGTTCTCACCAGGATTTTTTTACAGCGTAACGGCAGGTCCTTCGGCACGCGCATGCGCATGCACGTGCACAATAGCCTTCATTAAATCTCGCGAGCGGCCAGCCCAGATGTCAGCCAGTGAGCGTCACGCAGATTGGAAGCGACTCAATCGACAGGAAAGTACGGCTGAGGTGGGGAGACATAAATTAATCTAGATAGGCACCCAGTCGATAGAAACAAATGAAATAAGAAATGTCAAAATAACAGCGTAGCGGCCCTAATCACAGCGTTGTGAGATGTGTCCGGTGTGTGTATGAGAGACGCAGCTGAGAGACGACTGAGACGGCGACCGGGGCAGGTAGTGAACAGTGGCATGTGGCTGATAACAGTGCAGTTAGTTAATAAAAAGCCCCTCTCTTTGGCAAAACGGCCTCTGTCTTTTGGGTGTTTGGGTCTGGAGAAGACGGTTCTCCCCTGTGTTTCCTGACCACGGTCAGGAAGTGGACAGCAGGAATGGTTAACAACAGCGTAATCTTTTAAACTGACAGCGTAACAGCCCGATACGACAGTGCAACGGGCCGTTACGCTGAAATGCGCTGGCGAGAACCCTGTAGAGGACAGTAAAACATAAAATGAAACATTTAAATTATTCTTCACATAAGGTTCCACACTGTGTCTGTCCTTTATAAGACAATGAATTCATAATTTTGGTTTCAAGCAAATGTCAACAGATCATTTCTCTCTAAATCTAAGAAACATATTACTCCTCATCTCCTACATATCACAGAATAACCTATTTTGAAACATAAATGATGAGTTATTCAAATGAAGATTTTAGCTAATTAGCCCAGGGGTGAAGATGCCCCAATTCAATATCTTTCTTGTGATTCTCTGATTGGACATCCTCACCAGTCTGTTCCAGAGGTGAAACATTTGACATTTATGTCTGATGTTTGGAGTTCCCATCACATTTCTCCAGTAATGGTCAAAACTGAAGAGAATTTATTCACTCCCAGAAATGATCGAATAGCTGTATGATATTTGTTTGTGTTAATTGTAAAAATTACCACCTGAAAACTGTACATAATTTCCATATCAAAAACTTGTATTTTAATAGTAACTCATTCTAATCTGTGACTGTAAAGTTATAATGTTTTACTGTGTTTAAACTTGCCACAAACATCACTACTTTACAGATATTACCTGTTATATTTACCCTTTTTTTTTAAAGTTTTCTGTTGTTACAGTACAGGATTTATTTTATCACTGTGTAAAAGTTGAAGGCAAATTGAGTCACAAATGCACAGATTCTGTGTCATACTGTGAAAGCTGAGTGTCGAGAGGGTAGAAAGAAAATACAGATGCTGATGTGAACCCCTAAAGATAAAGATGCCATCAGTGTTTCGTCACCACGTCGTCATTGTCTTGTGAAACGCGTCTCTTGTCCTTGTGTCTCCAGAATCAATCCTGCAAAAAATAAACATCCAAACCAGTTTTTGGCAAAAGAAAAGATTCACGAGTGTCTGTGTGTGTCCATCCTTCTAGCGTAGTTACATAACGGAGAGGTAAGACAGAGCGGATTACATAAGGCCACCCCTATATGTGAACTGTCTTTGTGTGTGTGTGAGGGAACTTCTGTGATGACGGAGGGAGCACAAGGTCAAACGAAAACAGCTGCTGGAGCGTTTCTCTTCTAATTACTGAAATGTGTGCCCTCGTGACGCCCGAGTTTGTCGGATTAAAACTCAGGAGGAGGAGAAAGAAACTCTCCACTCCATCTTCATCATATCCCATCATCCTCTACGTTTCCCCTCATCTGACACTCTTCCCTTCTCTTGCCCTCCTCATCCATCACTCCTCGCTGTCGCTTCAGGCCAGCCTCATTGCTTCATGTGACCCTCCTCCTCTGTTTGTCTGCAAGAAAAAGAAGAAAAGGAAGAGGAGGAGGCCCGGAACAGACCGGAGAATAGATGAGAACAGCAGTCCAGCAGGGCTCATATTAAATTAGACCAGCGGTAATGAGATTAAAAACCATCCACGGGGGCATGCATGTTTAAAAGTATAAAACGTGTGTGTGCGTTTGTTTGCACAGCCAAAAATGTGATATGAGCATGGGGGTGTGCGGTGCAGTGTTCTGGATAGTGACTATGTTAATATATGTGGCCTGCCGGTGTTTGTGACCTCTACACGGAGGGAAAAAAACGCATGTCGCCTTTAATTACAGCCGCCGTTGCTGAAGTTTCTGCAGCAGAATCTCTCTTTGGCCACAGACCAACTTGTTCTGATTGTCTTTGAAGTCGGACTGTGAGGGCAGCAGCCCCTCTCCGTCATGAATATTGTAATTATGAAGACTGGCAGCAGGACATGGAGGAAGCGCCCCTCCACAATCAGATTTGCATATCTATGGCCAGTTTTAAATGAAATCTCCCAGCTTTTCCCTTGAAGTCTTCTTACTGCCGAGAAACTTTGTCTTCAGGATGAATAAAAGGAAAAATCAGCCCAAACTTTTCACTTCTGTCCTAATATCTTCCATTAGTGCTGCACCTAACTTTCAATTTCAATTAGAGCTGGAAGACAGAAAAACTGAAGATTTCATTATAAATATGTTGTGAAATGGACTCCACAGAGAAAGCTTTGCAGTTGTTGGGGACTATTTTCAGCAGCGGATTTATCAACATTTGGTGTTCTAGCGAGCAGGTTCAGTAAACGGTAAATAATCTGCACTTTCAGAGTGTTTTTCTGCCTTGGCAATACTTAAAATGCTTTACAGACATAGAAGCTGCCATGAGGAGCAACTTCAGTTTCAGTCACTACATTTTGGCATGCAGGAAACCTGGAAGATAAAACTGCCAACTTTGTAATTAGTGGACAATCCGCTCCACCACCTGAGCCTCCTCGTCCTCAGGATAGATTAATTTATTAATCAGACATAGGATGAAGTAATGTTTTTCAGATTGCAGTTTTAAACTGAACTGAATAAGAAATACGCCTCAAGATGTAGCTGAAATATTTGTTTTTCGCCAATCTTGTGTATTTTAAATAAAGAGGAGGCATGGCAGCTTCATTTGTATTGCATATTTCTTAGGTTAGGCAGTTCAAAGTGCTGGAAAACACAATGAAAAAACAGTCCAGGACACAGATTTCAATTCTTAAACTAAAAGATTTACAATTAAAATTCACTATTAAAAATGGCAGACATGAAATGCATGCATCAAACAGTAATCTAAAACTGAGCTAATGTTATTTTTACAGGGTACATTTTGGAGGACAGTGTAGAAACGAAAAGTCTTTAGCTTAGGTCTTAAAGTGTTCGTCGAAAATCAACCGGGAGGTTATTTCAGGTCTGTGCTGCATGAAAACAAAACGCTGCTCCATCATGTTTTGTTCTGACTTTTAGGTCATCCCCAGATGTCCTCAGAGCTGAAAAAAGATTTACTTTGGATTCCGCCACTTTGTATGTTTGGGTATTCGGATAGTAATTTTCATGTCGGCACAATGATAAATTTACACACATAAATAAAGATGAAAAGGACTAAAGGAAGGATTTTACCTTTACAACCATTAAAGTACGAAATGAAATAATATCAGCTTTGAGATAGTGGGGTCAATTATCAGCTAAATGCAATAACTGATCGAACTTCAAAGAAACTTTTGAACTCTGTGCACTCGAAGAGTGACCAGAGCTGCCGGTTCAAGTTCAGAGTAGCTGACCTGGACCTGGTATCACTGAACAAAGACCAGAAAAAAACCCAAAAACATCGACTATAGAAAGACTTGGTTGAGACACTTAAAAGGTGATTTTAGTTGTAAAGAGTTCTGTTTGGGGTTAAAGAGGGCAGATGTGTGCTGGGATGTGCATAAAGTCACCAGATGTGTCATTTGCTCTTGATGAATTCACAAGTTGCTGACTGGTAGCTTGTTAAAACTGTAAACTAAAAGCATCGTAGTGTGTACAGTATATACCAGAGTGAGAACAGGGTTGTACTACATAAAATGCGCCTGGATTTTATCAGGATGTGCAACATTAAGTGTAAATGAGGCCAAATGTCACTCAGGCAGACTGTACTCTCCCACACAGACCCGAGAAGAGGTTTAATCAGCCGAAACAAGTGAAATCACCTGTGTGGGAGGACCATAGGTGTGCAGCCTATTAATTATTTATTTTACAACCCCTTCAAGAAGCCACAGTTATGTCTCCATTGTGAGGAAATGTGTTTGTTACCACCAAAGGCTTTGTGATAAACATATGGCTGATGATAGCGCATGGTTAAACTGGGGCACAGCTGAGGTGTAATATCAGTCTTTTCCCTTATGCTGTCTGTTCAGTCGGACTCCTGCCACATTGCTGCTCTCGGTTTGAGGTTTGGACCTGGAAACGGCATCCGTCCCACCATGAAGCTGCAAATTTACACTGTCTTCTGTGGAGTCCATTTTTGCTCTTTGGTTTCTTGCTGTTTTCTAATATTTCTGTTTTTATAATGATAATAATGGGTGTTTTGTAGCTGTCTGGCTTAAATGTTGACCATAACACTATTAGAAGATAGACAGGGCAGCACACCCAATCGAGCATTCGTCTCAATTTTGGCTTTCTGTGATTAAATTAGTTCAATTTAATTGACTGCGATATTGATGTTTAATATACTGAAAACTGTGCTGCATATCAAATCGAGCTCTTCCTAAGCTACCAGGGAGCCATCCAGATGTTTTTGGCTTCACTTTTTTGGGAGCTGCTGTGCGCGTAACCCTGCAGCAGAAATGCCCTGAGCAGCAATCTAAAGAGCTGCAGTCTAAAGCGGAGGAGTGATTTGCAACAGAAAACAAACGGGCAAAATGAAAATCAAGTATACAGTACGTCACCACAGTACGCAATATGCACAAAACAGAAAACTCTAATTTTGACTGTAGTTTTATTTCTATTTTGCCTCTAGGAAATGCACTAATTTTAGGTAAAAATACTTCAAGAATTCTTTCGATGCAAATTCTTACATTAACAGGAATGTGACAGCATGAAAAAAAACAGTGCTCTGTTAATTCAAATGTTAATATCCAATTAAAATATTCAGTCAATGACCTCAAACTGTTTAAATGAATCCTATCATCTTACAGTCCGTAGTTGTGCATCCCTACATGACTGCATCCATTCTAATAAAAAGCTCTTCCAGCACACTAAACTATTCTGAAAACTTGAATTTCTTTCTTGATAGACCTGGCCATGGTCGCCTACAGTATCTGCTGAATCAGATTAGTGGGCAGTTTGCTTTGAGTTTGCCCTTTGGAGATGTACTCTATAGAATGACGGTGTTTGCTTTGTCCAGTTTTCTTCTTGCTTCTTTAATTTCTTTTAAATCTTAGATTTAGGCTGAGCTCAAACTACAGAGGTTTTGCCTTTTTTATCCCCATTTGATCCCCACTGACAATCGGAGGAGAAATCTGGTCTGGGATTTTGGTCTGGACTGAAAATTATTTTGTAATCTGAGGGGTTTACAGGTTTACTCTTGAGCTTCATGAACTCTTTGCAGACTCATCAGGGCCACTCTGATAATTAGCAACACTAAACATTGTAGCTCTTGAGGCTAATGGAAGCTACAGATATAAAAACTGATTAAAATCTCACCTCTGGTTCTCGCTGAAGACCAGACAAAACGATGCTGACCACATCTTTCCAATAGTTTTCCCACCTAGAGTCGTCATTTCTGCTTTTGTTTTCTCTCAGTGCATATTATTAGCATGACAGCAAAGTGTCACACCATATTCTCCATTTTCACCTGTTTCCCCATAAGATCATGTGATTCGGTGCTCTGCTCCCTCTGGCACGATAATCTTAGTATCTGATAGTGTGCGATATGCCGTTATTTACTAATCTTTCTATCATCTGCATGTCTGAGATTAGAGAGAAAAACATTTGTAATGAGTGTTTGGGTGTTTAAAAGTCCTGGCATTAGAGAGCTGACAGTGTTTTCATGACAAGCAAAGGTTCCTCCAGACCTACGAATGTTTCAGATACTTTGGTGCTGCTCAAAATGTTCCTAAACTTTCAAAGATTAGCATACAGGCTGAGAAAACTTTTCCTCAGAAGTCCGTCCTTCTTTTCCAACACTAATGACTTCACCGTTGTGTGTTTTTTGGCAGGTGAACCAGGAGAACGTGGTGAAGGTGGGCCACAGACAGGTGGTCAACATGATCCGCCAGGGGGGAAACCGGCTCCTGATCAAGGTGGTGACGGTGAGCCGGAATCTGGACCCCGAAGACACGGCACGCAAAAAAGGTACGACGACAATATTCAGAGCGTCACAGCAAAGAATTATTTAGAAACAGGGGGGACATATCCAGTGTAGAAACGAGTGACGCTGGTGCTAGAAAATGAAATAATGATGAGGTGTGGAGCAGCAGGGCAACCTCGTGTAGTAAGATGGTGTGAAAATCCTTCTGCTAACCTCCCGTAATATAACACCAAAGACTGCAGTAAAGCAGTATGCTGACTGATGGTGTGTTATGTAATATCTCCCTCTGAGGCAGAAACCTGACTTACTTCATGTGCATAATGCAAACAATGCTTCCCATAAAGTTAATGACTAAAAAAAGTCACCCGAGCAACAACGGCTAAAGAAGAGTTTTTGTATTTATTTGGGATTAAAGCTACTGTCAGAATTCGTTAGATGATTATTTAACCTGTATTACATGTTAACTAAGATTTATTGATTTTTCTTATTTTTTTAATGTATTTTTTGCACTGACAGCACAGAATTACAGTTGGCTAGTAACTAGTCGTCCCTGAGCGGGTAGATTAAAACAACCGCAGGACGACAATTATACATTAAACAATATACCAGTCCATCAGTGTGGGATAATAAATAGAATCAGTGTGATATAGACAACAGTGTTTCCCCTGGGTTGAAATGAGGTGGTGGGGTCAGTTTCAGCTGAAAGTTGTTGATGGGGGGGGAGGAATTATATACACTATCGGGTCGTCTCCGCCGCAGCCACGCACAGTTAATATCAAAGTTGCATTCACTGTTGATTAAGTTACAGTATCTCTATATAAGGTGATATCTATATGCTGTAGGAAGCAAAACCAGGGCTGTAAAAGTAGGGATGCAACTCCAGATTGTAACTGCTATGTGCCATGATTTTGGTGCACACGGAGTTAACTCAGTTGTTGGATCTACACCCCAGTGGAAAGAGGGAGGCTGAAAGAGCCAAATAAAAGGCTATTCCTGTAAATATTTGTAGCTCACAGTTACTGAGTTCCTTCTGTGGAAAGTCACCTACTTAGTCTCTTCAAAAATGTCAAAAAACACTCACCGCGACATAGCCTTCCCACTGTCGCTCATAGGGAATCCAAATGCAACTTTGGATTGTTGGATTTCTGTTCTCTGTTTATAATTCCTAAGGTCTGTGCTTTTGTATTCTAAGTGCGTTTTTAGGTCTTCATCACAATTCTCCCCACAAATTTAACTGAACTAATGCGAACACATGGTTAGTTGTACATATGGCTACCTTGATACAAAGCCAGTAACTTCAGCTCAAGGCTAAAGACCACACTCACAAAGTTCTCCAGCCTCTCTTCTCTCTGAAGTGGTGATTCGTATTTCTGCCACTTTGACGCTTGTTGAATATCCACTCTATGGATTATCGGTATTGATACTACAGAATGTCTGTCAGAGAGCACAGTCACCGAATGATGTTCAGCTTCTTTGCTCTGGAGACAGTGGCATGACTCCAGATGGTTATTTGCTGCTGAGGTACACAGCAGTGATGGTTTCTGAATCTAATGCATCCATAAAATGAACTTAAGAGCTGCCTCCACTTAAGTCACAACAATTAAGGATAAATATAACGACTTTAAAATATGCAGCCCCAACTCATCTCACATTTTTCAACAATGATAAACTTAGCATGAATGAGAGAATAAACTGCACTATGCGGTACATCAGGCTAAATTTGTTTTCAGATTTATCAAGGCATGAAGGGACACCAGTTTAAACTCTGTTAATCAGACCCCTCTACTGGCAACTTTTGCATAAAGAATTTATTTAAGGGATTCAACTGAATGCTGGCATGACACCAGAGACAGAGCTCACATACACAACTAAACAGTAACAATCTACATTTCCAGCCTGCACAGAATATAAAAAGATGACTTTACAACAGGTAGGGACATAGACTGTATATATAGTGGACGTAGCATCTGGCTCCAGAATTGAAGCCAACCCGGAAGTGTCAAAAACTTGCAATATCACGCCGTCCGCTAGGGTTGGTTCCAAGAAGCTTTTTCTCCATAGACCCCAATTCATTTTTGGAGAAAATAAAATTTGATAGACTGATTTTCTACAGCTCAGGATTTTTTTCCCGTTAGTTTTCATGGTCAAAATGAGAGATCAGGTGGCCGATCTTAAAATAAATCAATACTGAATTTTAAATAAATCGTTAAAGTTGGCGGAGCCAGGGGGCGTGGCTATACTTGATGGACAGCAACAGAAGCCTCTGCGGTAAAACGTGGGCGGGATAAGAGAGTCCTCAGCCAATCCTGCCCCTAGTTGCTCTCCGGTCCAGTCTGTTTGATGACGCTTTTTACGTCACTGGCTCCAAAAAATCCAAAACGGCGACCAGGAAGTAGCAAAATCCGGGCTTCATTTTCTCGGCGTTGAAACCAACGGGTGACGTCACGGTTAGTTTACGCCTGGGTAGGGATTAAGTTTGTTTTGCCTAATCCAATCTGAATAATTTGATAATTAGTATCTGCAAGAAAGTCCCTGTTCCATACACTCAAACTATTGTAGATTAGCTGTAGTACCTGGTTGTGCCACTTCCTGTTTAATGTGTGGCAAACAGAGGAGGCTGGCAGTTCTGTATTGGCAAAGAGAGAGCATCAGAAGTGTTGCTAGTGAAGGGGCAACATGATAGTCTTTTGTGACGTTTAGTAACACCTGCCCAGTGCACATATAAATAATCTGATGGAAATTAATAAGGATAGTGTTCCTTTATTCCAGTGGCAGATGTGAGAGCTGTTTTTGTGGTCCATATCATGTTCGTAGCTTGAAATAGCTGTATCAGCATGGGACAAATGCCAAGTGTACCCCATTTTGCACTATAAAATTATCAATTATTGATTGGTAACGCTGCATTCACCAAGAACATTTCAAAATGTATGACACCTGTGTGACAGCTAGTGGTGCAACGGATCATCATTGATCCGTGATCCGTTTGGATCGACATCATCGGTTCGGCACACACATGACATGCGGATCAATTTCTGGAAAAAAAAAAAAAAAAGTTGTGCTCCGTCCGCACGCAGCTTGTGGCGAGCGGAGAAAGGAAGAGAGCAGACATGGTGAGTAGGGCTGGCCCGAATAGTGGTTTCTGGCCTCCGAATATTCGGGCCCTATTAAAGACAAATATCCAAATATTCGTTCCGTCCCATAACGTCCGGGGGGGGGGGGGGGCGGCCCGGCCTGAATATTCGGATCCGTTCGTCTGGTCTCGGGTCCAAATTTTGCCTTACGTTTGTCTTCAGTTAAACTGAAGAATTCCCAAACAGCGGAGGTCTTCAGCATCTTGTCTTGTGTTTACGCAACGAAGTGAAGCGTGACGTCGGAGTCGGCAGCAACCCGGCCATTCGGGTGGTGTTTACAAACACGAATGGAGGAGCCGAGATGAGCCGAACACGACGGGATGAGCCGATGTGGGCCGAAGGCGAAGGGAAGAGACGAGCTTCGAATATTTTCATCTGGGGGGAGGAAGGGGTGATCACATACACATATGTGTATGTGTCATAGACATGCTGATCCGAAAAATGATCCGATCCGTGACTCTTGATCCGAGGACCGATCCGATCCGTGAGTTTAGTGATCCGTTGCACCACTAGTGACAGCTGAAGAAAAACAAGCGATTGGGCTTAAGTTTGCATCGTCATCTTGGAATATGTTCACGCCATCATGGAAGAAAAACTCCATTGATGGAAAGACCTGGTCATTCAGTATATTCAGGTAGTCAGCTGACCTCATTCTTTGGGAAAATAACGTTGCTCAACCTGACCAACCCCAGATCATAACCCTAACCCCCGCAGGGTTGTTGGCACTAGCCATGATGGATGCATCACTTCATCCACCTCTCTTCTTACCCTGATGCTCCCATCACTTTGGAGCAGGGTAAATCTGGACTCATGACCGGCCACATTTGTTCCTTGAAGATGATGGTTCCCCACTGTCCTTCCAGGCTGTAATAATGTGTTGAACAGTTCTTAACCTGATTTTAGTAGTTTCATCTCCTTAATTGTTTTCTTTGCTTGATGCAGGCCAATAAATTGACCTTTCTGAGACATATTAACATCTTTTCTATGACCACAGCATATGTCTTCTGACATGGTTGTTTAAGAAATGAGAAGCTCCTCACTGCATCAGCTAAGATTAAAAAAGTTGTTGCCAACTGAAATGCATTAATCACTCCAGTAATTATTCAATGGAAGGCTCTTGCCTATTTAAATCCAGCTGGTGACATTTTTTGGACTGGCAATGTACCTCCAAGATGTGTAGAACATCCAGTGAGACTAATTGTATCAGGACCAGTCAGGTTTTGGAGAGTTCAGGTAGAGTAAGAAACTTTGGATGATTTCTCTAAGAAAAGAAGATTATATGCCAAAATAAGATCATCCTCGATAGAACCTCACTAGTTCACTCACCCCATGATACTTAATTATCAATATAATTAGTTTTTCAGTCTGTCCACTGGTTGCATAAGCAGCTGTGTTGCTTTGAAGACTATTAGAAAGTGTAATGCTGTTTTATCTGAGTAAAAACAAAATGCTTTTAGTCACCTCACTGACTTTTTCCTCCTCAGCTCCTCCACCTCCAAAGAGAGCCCCCACCACAGCACTGTCGATGCGCTCCAAGTCAATGACCTCTGAGCTGGAGGAACTCGGTAAGAGCATCTCCGTTTGTTTTCTTTTTTACTCACAATGGCATCAGGAAGTCAGTGTCTAACGGCACCTCTCTCTTCTCTGTTCCTCTTTCTTATTCTCACTGATTGGTTAATCTCTCAATAGTGGATAAAGGTAAGCAGTTAATGCTGCATAACCTTTTGCCATCCATTTTGCAACATCCGTCGGCTCACAGCGGCTGAATGAGGCATTTGTTCAAGCTGATGCAATCTGCATTTCCATCATTTTGCTTAAAAAATAGAAGAAAACTGCCTTTTCCTCCCTTTTTCATCTCCTGTCCTGTTGTTTGCTTTTATGCATGAAGATTCTTGCTTCTAAACCCCTGCAGCCATGGGCGTAGGTTTTACCAGGATGTTCGAAATCTTGAGCGTCAAACACTTCCTTTAATGCATTCTGATGAATCCTTATGGGTCATTCCATAAAACATTAACCAAATCTGTAAATTCCCACCTGACTAACTTATAATCAGCTGATTTTTAATAAACAATAACTTTGGTATATTTAACAAAGCCCTACAAAGTTTTACTTTCATACTCTGAATATTATCCAAGTTACAGACCCTTATAGTACACAGAGATTGGCCAACAAGTCATACTTTTTAATGTACGAAATTTTTTCTTGCATTTTTCAGCAATCATGACACACATGTACATTTAATTTTCAGAGATGAAAAACATATTTGAGCCATGTTAGTAAGTTTTACATCACAATCTAAGACCCAAATCTTGTTTTTGTTCGGATTTTTTTCCACAGCCAACTTTGAGTATCAACAGTATGGGATACATTATAGTGTTAATAGCAACACTGTACCATAGAAACCAGCATTGGTACGTAGATTTTAACATCTGTGTTTTCTATGTAAAAGAACCACATTTGACATTTGAGTTGTTAAATGCAAAATCTTAAATTTTAAATTCTATTTACTCAAGGAATATAACCATGACAACTCCTGCCTCATAATATTCTTGCCCTGTAAAAACACTTAAGTTAGATTTTAAGATTACTGTCGGTCACAATCTGACAACAGAAACAGGACGACAGGAACTGAATGCAAAATTTCACCTGGCCCCTGTGTTCTACACAAACGCAAAGTATTTATTGTATAAAGGTAACATTTTGTATGGCTTCACTAAATATGCTAAATTTATTTATTAATACCAAAAAATCTGCTGATTTTTGTGGGTGAGATGAGAAGCACTGATTGATTTTTAATGGAATTACCCCTAAGTAAAACACAGAAAACACAAAATTCAGTCATCACGTGGCAACTCAAAATGTCAGTATATATGAATTTGATTTTCTACATTACATTCAGTGCTTGCATCATATTTTGAGAGGAAAAAGACCCAATGCTGAGGAAACGACACCATCAACAAGTAACATCCCAGCAGTTTTTCTAAATCTACGCCTGCACCCATGAGCTGTCGCTGCAGTTAGAAGCAGCAAATAAGCAAAAACATACAGCATTAGTGTGATAGTATTATCTCTGTTTGTTTGTTTGTTCTTTTTGTCTGTGTGTGGACTTTTCTTTAGGACTTCCAGTGCTGTGCATTAAAACTACAGTGTTGTCCTAAAACCTTTGGGATAGTCAGCGTTTCTGAACAAGAGAGGAAGGACAGATGAACGTGAGGAAGTGTGTGAGATTTACAGGAGGAGAAAGATGCCTCAGTTGGCTCAAAATCACTTTATTTACTCGACAGCAGCTGAACCTGCACTCGCAAAATTCATGGCTTTGAGAATTTGCTCCTCTGCTCTTGTTCCCTAAAGGTTCATATTTCATTTCATAAAAGCATATTGATTGCTCCTGATGCTAAAGTCCCTAATATCTGAGTCCTGGTTGATATGGTGTGGTTACGGCGGTTTAATACCAGAGCAAACAGTAGCCGAGGAGCTACTTTGTCAGAAGTACAAGAGAAGAGCAGCAGGTGTATCTGTTTAAACTGCAGCCAAAGATTGTTTTCATAAAGAATTCAGTCAATAGTAATTACAACCTCCATCTGGTTTCACGCTGCGCTCAGGGCCGGTAGTTTTCCACTCAGCAGCAGGATTCAGTAAAATTAGTGGGAGTGCAGAGGAATTGGAAGCATGCAGTCTTACGCATGCAGCGCTTCACCTTAAAGCTCAGATTATTTTACTGCAAAAAAAACAAAACAAAAATGAAAGTGATCTGCTGACAAGAAAACATGCAGTTAGCGGTGAACACTGTGAAACGTTAATAATGTGAAACAGCAGCGGCAGGTTGTTTGGTTTGCATCAGCAGTAACCTAATAAAGCTCTGACACAGTGTGAAGAAAGAACAGTGCAGCTTCTATCAGTGATAGGAGTCATCTGATGTGTTTTTACCAATACTGATCATCAGTAATGGAGACAGATAACTGATATTTAGAACTGATATAAATTTGTAGTAAAAATGAAGATTGTGATGTCAGATTTCAGAACAACACAAACTTGCATACAACTTGTGACGTGAACCATCAGCAAGTCATGTTACCATCAAGTATTTATATGCTAATTTTGAAGTATCGCCTTAGAAAAAGTTATTGGAAACAGCATGATTCAAAACAAAACTTTCTCACTCCCCCAAAATATGTTCTTATGCTCGCTTGAGGTGGTTATTAACTTTTTCTAGAAAGAGATCATTAGTCCAATGTTAGATGTAAACACTTTCTTTAAATAAACTCTGACTGATTAGTGGTTTCTGCTAGAGACTGTGGACGCCATGAAGCATGAATGATACTAACTGGCATAGAAGCATAATTACAGCTTGAAAAAAAATCCTGCAGACTTCTCTCCATCCTGTAGGTGGACACAGCTTTGCTTTTTCCTCCCAATCTTCTTCTTTTTAGCCATTTCTTTGGAGGTTGTTGAAGAAATGGGGTGCATTCCAATATGCATACTACCACAATATATAGAATATATGCCAGAAAAAGATTTAGTAGGACCCAGTACACAGTATCTCAAATGTAGTTTGCTAAAAATAGCAGGATCCTGCTACATCTGTGTGGATTTTGCAGTATTCAAGCCAGCGTGCTTTCCTGACCCACAATTCTCTGCGCAGTTACATCATAGCGCCTCACGCGAGTACAAGCAGGTCTGAGCCACAGAGACGGATGAAGCTCATTTTGCCTTTCAGAATGGTCAAAGCTTGAAGCACAATAATATAAAAGCATTCGCAGTTGTATACATACTGCTTGAAACTTTACGTATTTTGTGAAGGCAGCTGCAGTACATATTGAAAGGAAAAGGGAAGAATTAGTGATTCCGGACGCAGCTTTGGTTGTTTCCAGTTTCTTCTACGTTTGTTTGTTATAGTCGAGTGTAATGTAGCCTGTACTGCCACCTTCTGACGACACTATGCGACCAAGTTTATTCGCTTCCAAGCTGTTAAGTGAAACAAGCCTAGTTGGCTTTTTTTTTTTCTCAAAATTTTATAATTATATGGAAACAAAGACAGCCAAAGCAGTTAGTTTCTTTTATTGGGAAGTGTTAAAACAAAACAATCAATACCAATAGGAGTAATGCTAGATATCTGATTCAATAACCAGTCCATCCCTAATCAATTCCTTAAAATTGTGCCAGATTACATGCATGTATCGTTTTCCTATGAATCCCCTGCACTCTGATTCCCAGCATGTGAAGAGCTGACTCTGCTGCAACCAATGTCAACAACTTTATTAAATAGAAAAGGTGACTATTATTAAATCAAAAATGACGGTTGGTGCCATGAAAACTGTCCTGATGCGGTCTACATTCCAAGTGATGTGGCCAACCGTCTCTATAGCTGCAAATTAGTTGATGTGCAACACGGGAACTTTTTCTGGGCATTTTTTCACCATGTTCTGTCCACTTATTGATCAACCACTTAAAGAAAAGCAGATTGGTGGGTTTGCACTGCAGCTTCTGATTTAGCGAACACACTTAAGGGTCAATCATTAATAATCGCAGTTCTGTGAACGGTGTCAAAGGTATATAAAGTGCAGGCAGCGAGATGAAAGGTGAATTAATAAATGCATGACACGGAGGACAATCTGCTTGTGTTGCAGAAAGCCGCTGACAGAAAAATACCTCCGGTCAGCAGGTTTTCTTCTGAGCTACTTAGTTGACACATTTCGTGCTGTGCTTTAAACATGTATAGTACTAATAGTACTGCGTGGTAGCACTGCTAAGACTGACTGAACACTTAAAAATGAAGCTAAGATGCGGGCAAAGTTTCCCTCCTGAGTCTGTTTATATGCTTTGAAGACTCAGAAATGTTTTTCTGTCACCCCTTAAGCCACTCTAAGGAAAAAGAAAGGTGGTAAGTTACTGTAGGCATGCTTAAACCTTAAATCTAGTACTTTAGTGATTGGCTTATGTCACGTACCCCCAACACCCCACCGCCTCACTGTGATTAACTAACTCCCAACTGTTGTATTTGGTGGCGATTTCTGTGAAGAGTTTGATTTGTCCGACCAGCTTCTTTGACTCAACACCTGTCATGTTTTTGCATGATGTGTTTCTGATTACAGCGACGTCATTGTGTCCTGAATGTTGTCAGTGATGCATGAATTAATGTTGTACAAAGATGTTGTTTTTTCTCTTTCTTCTTCATGACTGCTTGGAACCTGAGTAGGGCTGCACGATATTGGGGAAAAAAAGTGACGTTGCAATATATATATATTAAAAAAATGACTATTTGAAAAATAATTAATCATTTGGATTGGATTGATTTTGTAGGCGAGTGCATCGAACATACAAAATATTTAAAAAGAAGCTGAAAAAATCTGTTTGGAACATTTCTCATCGTGGTGTAATACTGGTATCCAAAATAGATTTTTGTTTTGGATGGCATTCAGATGTGGCTTTGCTCTTGTCATACAGAGTTCTGTGCTGCTTATTTATACAGTCAAACAAATTTGTGGAGTTGCCTTATGAAGCACCTGTTTTTGATCAACATCGTTCTTTCTTTAGCTGAAATATCTGTAAAACTGATGTTGCCTTTCTTTTTGCAACCAAATCTTCTAATTCCAGTGTTTGTCTCCTATTTCTCACTCATTTTGCGGTGCAGACGTGCAGCCTGCATGTAACTCTGTGTCTTGGAAATAAATTTAAAGAAAGAGCTCAACATTAGAGCTACGAATTGCTCAAATAAAGGCTAAGTTGTGTGATGCTAGCTTCTATACATACAATATGGCACTAGTGTTGTATCCTACTTGGCCCTCACTCTGCGATTAATAGCTTAGCTGCCAACTATTAAATTAAACGGGAGCTATTTTGACTGATTGAATAATTGGTTTCACTCTAGATTCTCCGATTGAAGCTTCTTAACTGAATAATTTCTGGTTTCTTTCTTCTTCTCTGAATATTTTTGGATTGTGGCCCAAACAAGACATTCGAGGACCTTTTTAACCATTTTGTGACATTTTACACCAAAAACAACTAATTGATTTATCAAGAAAATAACCAAGAGATTAATTAACAATGCAAATAGTCTTTAGTTGCAGCCCTAGCATCCAAGAACATTCAATCATTATTGTATCAAGAAGTAAAGAAAAGTTTGTAGCATGATGTATTTGAGCCAATTAGCCTAGCTCACATTGTGATGCTGAAGCGATATATCGTGCAGCCCTGACGCTGAGCGGTCCCATTAATTGCTTTTGATTAAAGGAGTAGTTCACCTCAGTGCTTCTTAAACCCGGGATGCTAATTTGCAACACTAACAGCAGCACACTATTTCCCTTCTGGAAGAATTTCAAGCTTCAGTGCAGAGATGTGTAGCAACAGACCCTTAATGAGGAATTACAAAACAGTCGTGTGTGTGTGTGTGTGTGTGTGTGTGTGTGTGTGTGTGTGTGTGTGTGTGTGTGTGTGTGTGTGTGTGTGTGTGTGTGTGTGTGTGTGTGTGTGTGTGTGTGTGTGTGTGTGTGTGTGTGTGTGTGTGTGTGTGTGTGTTAAAAAAATGTACGTCAGTGTTTGTTCAGTTTACCTGACCTAAAAAGGTTTGCTGTCATGTTTGTTTCTTTTCATGTGTGCCTCATGTGTCAGTGCAGGATTGTGTATATGTGTGTTTGTGTGCGCTGAGGAGGAGGAGGTTTATTCCAGGAAATGTTTCACTCACAGATAGGTTTCCAGGGCAACCGTGTTGCATGCTGTCTGATACGCTGTAGCTGCAATCCAGTTGAGAGACACATTGGAAAGAGAGAAGAAAAGTGCCTCTTTCTGCTTCTTCTGTGTGTGTTTGTGTGTTTTTAGCTCTAACCGTAGTTAAGGTCATTGATGCTCCTCTCCTCCCCTTTCCTCCCCTCCCCCATTCCTCTCCTCTGTGTGTAGATGCGCAGAAGAAGAGGATTGTTTTCCAAGTCACTCTAAGTAATCACTCCCCCTAATGCATGGAAGCTTTTCTCCATCCTGAACAGAGCTAGTCAGGGAGGTGACACAGCAGGAGGCTAGATCAGGGCTAGCATGTAGCTTCTCTGAGCGAAGCCCTTTAGGTGGACTCTACCTGATGGCATCATCTCACACCAGAGGGAAGTTCAGTTCTGCCAAATTTGCCGTTTCTCACGTCGCAGGCTTTAAAAAAAAGAAAATAAAAAACTATTAGGAGATAACGGCAAACTTGACAGACTTCATATTCATCGCTCATTTTACATTTAACCCTCTGAACCCTACGCAGTTTTTGGGCGTTGATTTTTGCTCTCATTTTGGACGCATTTTTCTCCGCATTTTTCCATGACCTTTATGGAACCAGCACATCCAAGACTAATACAGAGATCTCAGAAATGTCTTCTGTGTAGCATAACTTAGCTGTAATGCCGTAAGTCATAAAAAGAAAAAATTAAAAAACACTCTAATCATCATGTACATTTTCTGACAGGTGTTACCAAACTGGAAAAACATAGCTATTTTATATCCTTATATCTTCCACAAACTAAGCATTTTTCGCACTTGTCTTTTCACTATTTCACCATGCTGAATGTGTCGTCCGACAGTTTGCTCCTCCATACTGTTTTAGAGTCATGCTGCTTTTTTGTTTTTCTTATTGATGCGGTGTGTTTAATTTTTCTTTCAGTTCCTCCCGTCAGCTCTGCTCTGTGTAAACACAACCTGCAGTTTATACGAAAACTGATTTTTTTTTTGTTATATTACTGTTGGTAACTCATTCTTCTTTGAACAAGAAGCACAACAGTTTCAGTGTTTTATAGAATCGGTTTACTGCAATTTTTTATTATTTTTTGGGCAATTTTTTTAAAAAATGAACCGTATAGAATAAAGTGATCATGCAAAAAAATTGCTGTTTTAAATTGAAAATCTGACAATACTTTTATTTTTACAGTCTATGATGCGTCGTTTAAATTTGGCAATCTAACCCATCGTTGGGTTTTGGGGTTCAGAGGATTTAATGAGGGAACGACCCTGAGAGTTGGATGATGCTGCTGAGTCGGCTGTTTGGAAAAAGCTTGCACGGCTTCCAAGGCTGGACCCACCTGACACATTTCATCAGAGTCCTCCCAAAAAAAAAAAAAAAAAAAAAAAGTGTTTCTATGTTTTCTGTTTCAGTTTCATCTGCAAATTCAGTGTGGAAACACAACGAAGGGTCACTGTGAATGATTGGCTTGCATCAGATCCTTACTAAGGCTTTGCAAGTTCACTCCTGCCGCCTCTGTTTTGTCGCTCATTGGTTACGACTTGCCTTGTCTTGCAGACAAAGTTGAGGAGATGACACACGCCCAGAAGGCCTCACCTGTCGACATGAAGATCGCAACAATCAAACCACGTCCATCCAGTCGCTGCTTGGTCACGCCTACTGATATGAATGTAAGCGCACAAATGAAAAACAGCTGTGGACATAAAGTACATTTAATCCAGTACTGTGTTCAGGTGCAGTTTTCTTCAGTAATTCTTCTTTCATTTTATGCTAATTTCTACTTCTATGTCACTACATTTCGGAGGGAAATATTGTACTTTCTACTCCACTACATTTACCTGTCAGCTTTTTTAAGATGAAAATTTGACACGGTACGTAACAAGATTACAGCAGTAGTTTCCATCCTTTTCTGCCCCTTCCAAGGAGTAGTGTGTAGTCAGGCTCACTTTTCAGATATCCGAGTTGTTAACAGCTCTACTCATAAAAAATTTAGATAGATCCAGTTGGGACTGAAACGATTCCTCGACTTATTCAGGTAATTCGATTACTAAAATTCCTTGAACGTAAGTTCTCTGAATCGAAGCTTTGTTTCATCCACTACGTACTAGACATGAGGTCACTAACTGGTGAACTGTAGTTCGAGTACAGACCCAGACTTCATCCTATATGGACCTGGACCTATAATTATTGATTTATAAGGGGGTTTTAAATTTGATGGGGCGCTTCTGGTCCAACCAGCGCATCTTTTCTAGTGTTTATGGCATTTAGCAGAATTACGAAGGCACTTTAACATAGTCAGACTTTCTTTGTGTAAGTCGGCTCGACAAAAACTAAAACCTCAGTCAGAGTTAACAGGTATGAAGGTGTTGATCAACTTTCTTTGTTAACTCAGACTTTTTGCTTCAAACTCATCCACACAAACAGGAGAGTTTAACTCATCATTTGACTCGTGTTCCGCACAAAAGGAGCCTATCACGTGCAGCTGCTTCACTCATCAGGTTGTTTTAATGGAGGAACAATGAGGAACATAAAAGTTTATGATGGAAATGATGTAAATATTATTTTAATTATGTAAGACAGGAATTCTGAAATTGTTTGAAAACCTAAATGTGCATAATGTATTTATTTTATCGATCAATGCAGCTGATTATTTCTATCTGACAGCTGCACAATAAAACTTCATATATTCAAACATAATATTGTACTGAAGTGCATGTAGGTCTGACACTGTCTCATAATGAAGGAAATCACTTTAATTTTTGGACATATCAAAGTGAAACTAATGTTACTGATTGAGTATTCTCTGTAATAAATATGAATGAACTGATCAGTTTTCTAATTTGTGTTCTATCAACTACAGTACCAGCAGTTTAAACGGACCAAACATGGAAACATATTTACAGTGGGTACAGAAAGTATTCAGACCCCTTGAAATGTTTCACTCTCTGTGTCATTGCAGCCATTTGCCAAAATCAAAGTTCATTTTATTTCTCATTAATGTACACTCGGCACCCCATTTTGACAGAAAAAAAACTGAAATGTAGAAATTTTTGCAAATTTATTAAAAAAGAAAAACTGAAATATCACATGGTCAGAAGTATTCAGACCCTTTGCAGAGACATTCATATTTAACTCACATGCTGTCCATTTCTTCTGATCCTCCTCGAGATGGTTCTGATTCTTTATTGGAGTCCAGCTGTGTTTAATTAAACTGATTGGACTTGATTAGGAAAGGCACACACCTGTCTATATAAGACCTTACAGCTCACAGTGCATGTCAGAGCAAATGAGAATCATGAGGTGGAAGGAACTGCCCAAGGAGCTCAGAGACAGAATTGTGGCAAGGCACAGATCTGGCCAAGGTTACAAAAGAATTTCTGCAGCACTCAAGGTTTCTAAGAGCACAGTGGCCTCCACAATCCTCAAATGGAAGAAGTTTGGGATGACCACAACTCTTCCTAGACCTGGCCGTCCAGACAAACTGAGCGATCGTGGGAGAAGAGCCTTGGTGAGAGAGGTAAAGAAGAACCCAAAGATCACTGTGGCTGAGCTCCAGAGATGCAGTCGGGAGATAGGAGAAAGTTCCACAAAGTCAACTATCACTGCAGCCCTCCACCAGTTAGAGCTTTATGGCAGAGTGGCCCGACGGAAGCCTCTCCTCAGTGCAAGACACATGAAAGCCTGCATAGAGTTTGCCAAAAAACACATGAAGGACTCCCAGACTATGAGAAATAAGATTCTCGGGTCTGATGAGACCAAGATTGAACTTTTTGGTGTTAATTCTAAGCGGTATGTGTGGAGAAAACCAGGCACTGCTCATCACCTGCCCAATACAATCCCTACAGTGAAACATGGTGGTGGGAGCATCATGTTGTGGGGGTGTTTTTCAGCTACAGGGACAGGATGACTGGTTGCAATTGAAGGAAGGATGAATGCGTCCAAGTACAGAGATATCCTGGAGGAAAACCTCTTCCAGAGTGCTCAGGACCTCAGACTGGGCCCAAGGTTCACCTTTCAACAGGACAATGACCCTAAGCACACAGCTAAAATAACAAAGGAGTGGCTTCAGAACAACTCTGTGACCGTTCTTGACTGGCCCAGCCAGAGCCCTGACCTAAACCCAATTGAGCATCTCTGGAGAGACCTCAAAATGACTGTCCACCAACGTTCACCATCCAACCTGACAGAACTGGAGAGGATCTGCAAGGAAGAATGGCAGAGGATCCCCAAATCCAGGCGTGAAAAACGTGTTGCGTCATTCCCAAGAAGACTCATGGCTGTACTAGCTGAAAAGGGTGCTTCTACCCAATACTGAGCACAGGGTCTGAATACTTCTGACCATGTGATATTACAGTTTTTCCTTTTTAATAAATTTGCAAAAAATTCTACATTTCTGTCAAGATGGGGTGCTGAGTGTACATTAATGAGAAATAAAATGAACTTTTTTGATTTTGGCAAATGGCTGCAATGACACAGAGAGTGAAAAATTTCAAGGGGTCTGAATACTTTCCGTACCCACTGTATGTGATTTTTGCATCACCAACTAAATACATGTTGGGCTCCAATGGCTTTCAGTGACTTTAATACTCCTGTACTATACTATGTATGTACAATACAACTGTACTATATATGTACAAGTAGTTCAAACTAGCTCCGCCTACATCAGCTACAACAGTAACATGCTGATACACTGATGCTTCACTATTAAGAATCTAATTAGGTCGTATATAATCATTTATCCATCCAAAGGATTTTGCTGCTAATACTTGCTTATTGACAAAAAACAGAACAAGGACATTTTTACTTTACTGAAGTGATACTTTCACTTAAGTCTGAATACTTCTTTCAACACTGACACAAAATACATGCAAAGGTGATTTAATAACTGAACCTGCAGTAAGTTTAAGTATAGTATTACTTTGAGATATTGAAGGTTTTGCAGTCTTGTTTGAGGTTTCAGTGTATTATGTTAGTTTTAATTGATTTGGATGAGTGTGTTTTTGGCTGTAGTGTGTGCCACCTCCACAAAATCTATAAAGGAAAAATGACATTCTTTGAATTTCAATATCCTGTTTTTGAACACTAGATATATAACTGAAACCAAGTGCTGTTACGGTGCGAGTCCACAGTGATGTTTTTGGATGTGAGGAGTTGTTGCATTTATGTTGATTGGATGCTTCATGCTGTTGCAACTAGGCAGATCGTTGACAGTTGCTCTCCGTTCATGAGACAGCAAACTATGAATATTTAGGATTAATTGGTAATCTATTTGTTGCATTAATAATTTAATTGATTAAAAATCTTGTACATGATAAGAGAGAAGATTAGGTAAATGAAGTTGTGAAATTAAAAAAAACGCATCACCAAGAAGTTGTGAAGAGCACGGGCTTTGTTCGTTAGAGATTAGTCATCGAAATTTACTCTAACTTCAGTCTCAGGCTACTCCAACATGGCAATAAAACAGATTGTCATGTGCAGTTACGATAGCAGTGCCAGTTTGTTTAAAAAAAGCAAGCCGCCTCCTCTTTTGCCTCCAAATCGCTGTCACTTCTGACGCAACTACAGATAGTCGACAAGTTGAAACTCTAAGGCAAGACATCTGTAATCACATTTTGAGGAGGCACAATTCCAGTTTGAGTTATCTTCAATGTTATTCTGACTGGTTCAAACTAAATTTAAGAAAGTTCAGTTGAGGAGAAAAAGATTTGTTGAACTAGCGTCAAGGCTCGTCAGAGTTAAACTGTCAATGTTTGAATTTGGAATAGTCACAATTGTAAATATCTGTAATTAGAAACACATGAATCTAAATATGAACTCTGAAATGTTCTTTTTGACTAGGGAGAATCGAATTACAGATATCTGTTATGCATAAACAGTGTTGCTATTAAATGTCGAATTGACTTGCCATAGACACGATTCTACCCAATGCTTACATATGAATGCAATGATGGTTTCTGTGGTCTCGTACACAGTCACAGTCTTCAGAGAGTTAATGAGAAGTGTCATCATTAACAACATTGTGCTTTTTCAGTCTATGTATCACGACCGCCAGGGAGTAGCAGTGGTGCCACCCACTGTGCCGGGGGCGTACCTGGGGATACCTGAGAAGGGCACTATTAAGAAGCAGAAGTCCATAGGTATGATGTGTAAATACTCAGAGTGTGTGTGTGTGTGTGTGTGTGTGTGTGTGTGTGTGTGTGTGTGTGTGTGTGTGTGTGTGTGTGTGTGTGTGTGTGTGTGTGTGTGTGTGTGTGTTCGACTTGTGAACTGCCTGTCCACTACCTTGTGCTTTTAGCTTGTCATAAAATCCAATAATGCTCGGAGGCCTTGCTCTGTGTGCTTGAGCAATATTAAAGCTAATTATAGATAAATTAGAATGATCCAGTCAGCCAAGAGTGCTTTCAGGCAGTAATATTGGAGGTCATTAAGCATATGCTGAAACCTCATTCTCACTGCTGAACTAGAAGAGCGTCATGCAGACTAATGTTACTCACAGCTCTTTTAATTTGCAGTGCCATCAATATTACAAAACAGATTCAGTTTTTTCTTGATAATGGCTGCAATGAAAACACTTGCTGTACTGTATTGAAAGATGGATGGATGGAAGGAAGGATGTTATTGAAATAAACAACCATCTTCAGCAAAATTTCCCTGGTGAAATTACCTCCAAATGGTAGCTGAATCTACTCGCCTCTTGATAACCAGAAGGCTAATTTTGTATCTAAATTGCACTACATTTCAAAACAATAAAAGGAAATTGATGCAAATTTCATTTTGGCAATTTCATGTACATAATTTTACCTGACACAGCTCCATAACTGCTGAATCAGTGTAAATCCAGTATTCTGGTGAAGGAGTTTTTTTTTTGTTTGTTTGTTTTTTTCAAGATTTTAATTGATCGGTTGCCCGAACTCACCGGAAAATTCCCACTGGCTGCAGCTAACAGCTTGTTTCACAACAGGACTTAACTGTTGAGATGAATAAAAGTCAAGAACAGGGCTGCAGTGTTGATCAGACATAGGGGATAATGACTTGAAAAGTGCTATATCAATGGACTTTCAGATTAAATTAATTATTTACTTTTAAGAGACAATTGAAGACTCAATTGTTCAGAGAACATGTAGGCACTTAATCTGACTCCACCTTAGGGGTAGAATAAGTCAAGTGGGCCAAAACCCAGCACTTATTTAGCGCTGACAAAGTTGAGAAAAAAAGGGGGAGGGGGGGGGGGGGGGGGGTTGGCAATTCTTCTGCAACTTGATGGCAACACCTTTGACCAATCACACTTGAAGCACTTTTTGCACTTACTACAGGTTTTTCCTTATGTCTGAATTCTTGCTTGTGTTGTACGTCGCTTTGGACAAAAGCGTCTGCTAAATGAAATTGTAGAATTGTAGAATTATTTTTGACCGTGGGATGAACAGAATACCCGTGAAAACAAATGGGTTTTCACAACTTTGAACTTGCCCAATCTAATGGAGACTGCAAGCTCAAACTTACTGCTTATGTGGACTCTGCTCCAAACTAATTGACATCATGAAAAAGAAGCTGTTAATGTGGCTGCGTTTTTCATGCAGATTTTTCTTTGATGTGACCACTTAAATGTTTGAAGAGCAGGTATGGTTTCAGTCAATCAACATTTTCTTTTGTTGACAGCAACACTAGTTAAAGAATTCACAGCTATAACCCAATTGCTAGATGCACAATGTTGATGTTCTTGTTACAGATATGTCTTTTTATTGGCTACGGCTACAGCAAATGTACAGTGTAGAACAAACAAGAAGATGAGATTTCATTTTGCGATTTCAAATTTGGATTCAGCATGCCACTGTGAAACTATGTTTCACAGAATTTGTGCAATATGGGTAAATTCACAACCACAGACTACAGTAAACTCTGTAATAAGTTGAAAACCAAGTGTCAGCTGGAACTGGCAAAATAAATGCTAACATCAATGCTTCAAAGTCGAAACCCTATTTATTGCAAAATGGTCACTTAAGCTAGTAACATGCACAACAGTTATGTGCTGCTTTCAAACTTGATGCAGCAACTTTCATAGATTGTAGTGGGAGCAAAGTAATGCAGCAGGAACTCCATAAACTGTCTGCTAACATTATGCGTTTGGTATCGCCCTGTGTACGCAAGAGTCTGTGTGATGCGAATTTCATCATCTTCCCAAGTCAGCAAAAATCCATGCAGACCCTTCTGCACAAATCCAAAATTTTTACAAGGGTAACCGTATACATGATTGGCAGTAGTTGTGTGCTTGCTCTGAATACGTAGACACAATTCACTGCACAAATATGCATTGGAGACTTCCAAGTAGACTTTTGCGGACTACAAAAATAAATATGGAAGCAATAGCTACTTGTCCGTGGTCTACACAGCGCGTCCACACCAGAGTGCAAGCAAAGCTGAAGATGGTTGTTGTGGAACTAGGAAGTCATGCATGGACTAAAAGACAGATATCTCCTTCAGGTCTTTACATAATTTTTCTTTCTGAATTTCTCCAAGGTACATCGGAGGATGAGAAACAGGGATTCCTCACGCCTCCCTTACTCAAGTTCTCCCGCAGCCTCTCTATGCCGGACACCTCAGAGGACATCCCTCCTCCACCTGCCATTTCACCACCTTCACCACCTGCCTACAACTCAGCTGCTGGCCCAACAACCAAGAGCTATGGCACCACACGACCGAGCTTCGTCCAGAACTCACCCAACGCAGTGACAACCATTAGTCGAACCACCGATGTTGGTACACTAAGACGCGGCTATTTCCGGCAGAGCTCTGAGCAGTTTGAGAGCACACGCACTCGAGGACGCACACCGGTGCCTGAGAACCCTTACTCCGAAGTGGGCAATAAGACACTATATGTGCCAGCAAAACCCAGCTCGAAGAAAGGGCATGCTAGTGAAGCAATCTAACGTTGAAGACAGTCCAGAGAAAACGTGTCACATGCCAGCAAACCCCTCAGGCGCAGTTTCCATGCCCACTACGCCTGTAGAAAGAACGTGCTCCTCCATTCCCATCCCCACCATTATCGTTAAGGAGCCCTCCACCAGCAGCAGTGGCAAGAGCAGCCAGGGTAGCAGTATGGAGATAGAGCCCACCACCCCTGAACACCCACCTCTCACACCCACTGTCGGTGGAAGTGGTGGTTTGCGTCCTGACGACCCCCTCTCTCTAAGCAACCCATTTGCAGCAGCTATTGCTGGAGCTGTTCGGGACCGAGAGAAGAGGCTAGAGGCAAAAAAGCACTCAATTGCCTTCCAGTCAATAGACATAGGGGATGACGACTTGAGTGGTCCAACACCAACCCCTCGCCTTCGCCAGTCCAAGTCCATCGATGAAGGCATGTTCAGTAGCGATGAACGTCTCAGAAGAATATTAGGTCCCCCTTCAACTCAGCTCGGACCCCCTGTTGGGGGTGGTAGTGGCAATATGACAGATTTCAACACTCCTGAGCCTACAGTGGTTCGGGAGCCTCTGAACACTAGAACAGGCCAGTGTCCCAATCTGGACAGCCCTGTCAGTCTCCCAGCCACACCCCCGAAGAGCCACTACAGGGCGAATGGGACCTACCTCCATCCTGTCACTGGCAAGCCCCTGGACCCTAACTCTCCACTTGCGCTGGCCCTGGCAGCTCGTGACCGGGCCATGAAGGAACAGCAAAACCACCCTCAGAATCAGCCAAATCCTCCTCAGGTTCAGCAAACCCCCAAACATGAAGCCCAGTCGCTGCCAATTCAGCAAAGTCACAAACCAGACCTCAACCAACCGCTGTTCATTGACACCAAACTACGCTCTGGGATCGAGACAAGCTATGCTGCAATCTCCACAGCAACCATGGGGCGGCCTGGCCGAGGCGGTCTCCGGAGGCAGATGACGGAACAGAAGTACGAATCTGATGGAGCGCGAGAAGAGCGGAAGCATCAGGCTGTCGAGGAGAGAAAAAGCGCACCAGCAGATGTGGCGGACTCATCAGCCCCTAAATCGGCCGGGCTGTTGATGGTCCACACAAGCACAGAGGCAAACAACAAGATGGAGATGGAGGGGCAGGACAGCAACAGGCCATCTGAGCTGAAGGACCCCAACCAGCCTGACCCTATCACTACTCAGACACTATCTGCCAATCAACCACCCACATCCCGGAGGAGAAGCGTTCCATTAGGTGAATCCCTGGATGAACCGGTAAAGCTGCCCTTTCGTATCCCCCCTCCTCCACTGGCCTCGGTCGACATTGATGAGGAATTTGACTTTGCAGAGCCCCTCCCTCCACCTTTGGAGTTTGCAAACAGTATTGACATTCCCGATGACCAGGCTAGTGCCATTGCAGAGATGCTACAGCAACAGAGACGAAACGGGGGAACCCCTCTACCCCCATACCACCCTCACGCCCCGCCACCAGTCACCGATCAACACAAACGGGTGGCAAACAGCATGCCTCCCTCGTATCCTCCACCTCCACCCGACCAAGAGTCAGGGGTGGGCGACTCGGGCATCGAAGAGGTGGACAGCCGCAGTAGTGGGGATCCTCAGCACATGGAGACCACCAGCACCGTTTCCAGCATCTCCACCCTGTCGTCAGAAGGAGGCTTCTGTGACAGCGCCCTGGAGAGCCTCTACGCCACCGCGGATGGTCACGCCTTCCTCGTGGATCGGCCTCCAGTGCCACCTAAACCAAGGGCAAGTCCGTCATCAACAGAACATCACTTTATCATGACGCTCTCATTGAGGAGCCTCCAGAGTCCTATGGTTCACCGCCTCAGGCCCCTCCCCCTCCCCCCTCTTCCACTGACCCTCCTAGGACTCCTACTCAAAGGACATCCAAGCTATGGGGCGATCAGGCCCTGAGCTACGCAGCCCCCCATCCACACCGGACACCAAGAACACAGTTATCACCGAGCTGAGCTCCATTCTGCAGCAAATGAATCGCGACAGGCCGACCAAGCCAGGAGAGAGCCTCGACTCCCCCACAGGGACCAGGGGGGGCTTCGGAACCAGGTATGTATTTAGTCAGGCCTTACTGACTTGGGTTTCCAAATTCTGTTTTTGTAGTATTTGATGTGTACTGTCTGATAGCCTGTGTTTTACAGTAACAGATCTTTGTTTACCACTTATTTTACCTGTCATTTTAACGGTTGGTTAGTTGTGTAAGGACTTAATTCACCACATGGTCTGCAACCCTCACAGAGTGTAGTAATTTCATTGCAACATGCCAATTGCAGTATTTATATTTAGCTTTGTCCACTGTTGTGTCGAAGTGTTGTTAAAGCTCTTGTGTCACTGAGGGTTCAAGTAGTTATTGATACTGTATTTTAATGATGTGCATGTTTTTAGCAGTTAATTTATGAGAGTTGAGTGAGGGTTTACAAATATCAGGAGAGTTGCTATGGGTTCCATTCAACCAGGACACAACAAAACCTCTTCTTTCTTTCTCCTTGTGAAAATATGCCATGCCAGTAATTAGAATTTTTTATTATTATTTTGTTGTTATTTCTCTAGGTTTTTTTTTTCAACAAAGGCGATAAGCTGATCTGTTACTTTCTCATCTTTGATTATGGTTTCAAATTTGGGTGTGTGGAGACAGGTGTTCTCCGATTATGTAGCCCTATAAGGTACAGTCAATTCCAGCCATTTTCAGTACAAAAAATCGCTAATATTTTATTTGTAAATAAAAATATGACAAGAAATACAGGGAATATTGGACGCACATCGCGAGGTGCATTTCCTCGAAAACAACCTATTCGTGGATTATATACCGACTTCAAGACATGTTTTGGACAAAATATTTTACTGGCTTGTTTCGTCTGGATGTCCAAGGTTGGATTATGGCCGTTTTTTGTGGAATATTTTCATCTGTGTGTAATAATGAACCCGCAAATGTGAGTCGCACTGTGTACGTTAAAGCCGTGTACAGAGAACGGATGGATGGATATTCGTTGTTTGTTGGACAAATGTGTATATATTACCCGCTGTGGTAATCACATCTGAAAGTGGTTTATACCGGCGGATTCATGAGAATCTAAGCTTTCCATTGGTGTATAATGTGTGTATCATCGAGTTGGCAGTGTCGTTCTATTTCGAAAAATGCTTATGCAGATATCAAAACGGCCCGCCCGCGGACCACTGAACCGCAACGGATTAACCAGTTGTCACTTGTGTCTGGATTGTTGATTTTATGGATTGTCAGTCATTCAGGTCATGATAATTCTATCAGCATCATTAAAAAGCTACTGAGCTTTACTTTTTAGTCCCTGAAGATATTTGAGGAAGTTTCTTGAATGAAAGGTGAAACATCTTAAGGAACCAAAGAGAGAAGTCCAGTTGCTTTTTACTGAAGCATTTAGAATTGTTGATTATACAGTAACTTGTATATATTAAAAAGCAACCAAAGCTCATTTGACTGTGGTCTCAGCTCGTCATCTGACTGTTTCGAGTTGTGTTTGAAGTATATGTGAAGTTGCAGGGGTTGTGTTTATATGTCATTGACTTGTTCATATTTTTATGGCTTGCAGAGATACACTAGGTGAACATTAGTCAGAGGAATGGTAAAAGGAGCGTAGTCTTCAAATGTAAGATTGTAGTCGTGAGGTTGACTGATCAGTTGGTTGGTCCATAGACTCTCATCTAACCAAATTGTCATTGGTCAGATGAGTTGTAGGTGTTGCAGCCTTCCAGGATTAATGCATTGTTTTTGGTGGCGGGAGACTATCTGTGAACACCTGCATGTTTGTCCGACTTTGAACTGACCCAAAATAGTGGAGACTGGCAGGTCTGACTCATTTAAGGGTGACTGAGTGTTTACTCAGAGTCCACTTCAAACTAACTAATGCAGTGTCATAGAAGTTCTTAGTGTTCCTGCATTTTGTTATAAAAAAGTCCATATTTTGCTGTTTTGTGTTTCTCCTGTCCTCCTGTGTGTTAAATGTACATGTGAAAGGTCTGCAAACCCCATGGCAACGTTAGACTGTTTCTTAACTGCCTAAAATCTGAAATGCCTCGTTTGAAATCCAGAAATTTCTTTTGTTACTTATCTACATCATCATGAAACACAATTACGTAACACCAGCTTAGTAGCTAGTTAGACCATCAAACAAAGAATGAGCAGCTTCCTCCCAGTCCAACATTATTACTGCTCTAGGGATGCTTCTTATGCTCCTGCTTCTTATAATTACATCTCTGCTTGTATTTAAAGAACCGTCATTGTCTGACTTTTGTCAGGGCCAATCAAAGCAGATCAGGCTCTTCAGGTGGGGGGGGGGTCTTAAAGAAACAGTAGCTAAAACTTTTCAGACAAATGATGAGGAGAAATGTTACAGTAATGTACAATTCAAGAAAAAAAGTGTGTTTTGAACATTAAAGCATGTAAACATATTCTAGTAGACATCATGAATAAAATTCTGAACTTGTAAATGTGCAGAATATGAGCTCTTTAAAACAGAGAACTGAAAAATGTTGTCAAGTGCAGACTGGCTGTTCTCACTACTGTACTCCTTAAATGAGATGTCAGTTTATTGTGAAGTCTTTACATCATGGTATGTGGGTCTTCCACTGTATAAGCTCTTAACATGAAGATCTGAGAAAACTCTGGGGAGTTGAATCTTCGATTTATAATGTAGCGCACAGGCATACATCATTCATCATTCTTCTCATCCTCTTGCTTTTTTTTATCCGTTTAACATTTATTTGCTCTTCTTTCTGCCACATTTTAGACTGAATGTTCATTTAGATGGAAAGGACTTGGACATATTGATCTAGTTTAGATAGCTATTGTAGGCCATAAATATGAAAGTGTTTTCCTCTGTTATGGTGGAGGATTAAAGGGATATTTGTTCAAGATTGAGGTTCAGGTTGTTTAGTGCCTACAGTAGTCACATCTGGGATAACTGTGACAGCATTTTGATGGACCCCTCACCTGAATCAGCTCAGCTCATGGTTTTTTAACTCACATCTCCCCCCTGTGAGCGGGAAATAAAAAGCACAATAAATAATTCACTGCTCACATGCATTTTGCATGAACAGTCCCATCGCTCATCAGAGAGGTGTAGAGAGTGGAGGTAAAGCGTTGGTTCCTCTGGGCGCTTTCTGATCTAATAAACATTGTTAGTTGAACACACTGATGTCTGTTTGGGGTAATTACAGACTGATGTTCAGCAGCTGCCTTGGTCTGGTCTTGTGTATCCTCCTTCACGCTTCACGCCACGTATGATCATGTTATGCTCATTTTCATCCTCTGCAGTTCAAAGTCATGTCTGTTGACCTTTACACCTTTCACTCATTTTCAGCTCACATCTCTCCATCTTCATCTCCATTTTCTCCAGTCTCCTGTCGTTCCTTCACTTCTTCTTTCTTCATGCGTCTCTGTGTCTCCCACCTTCACAGGTACGTTTCGTCAGCTGCCCTAATGCCGCATTAAGTTCTATTTCTACTTTGTGTGCTTGTTTTTGAGACATGGAGCTCAAACCATAATGTTGCTGGCTGAAAAAAGTAGCAAATAAGTGAGAGAAATAAAACTATTGCGGCTAAGTACCTATTGTGTGTGTAATGCAGGTGTTTTGACACTTTAGTAGTTGCAGAAAAATGATAAACAGTGCACGACTCACCTCATCACAATAATGTTGTATTTATTATCATTTTTGTAGATTACCCATAGAGGGACGTGTTATGTTTGTGCTGTTGCCAGCTTTGTGACGCTCAGGAGTCACTGAATGAAGTTGGCAGTGCCTCAGTGTAAACTGTTTATTTCCCCGAGCTATGCCTTTGCAATGATTTCCGGAACTGAGAGGACTATTCTACACAACGACTTCTCCAAAACAGCCATTTTAATGCACTTTTTATATGCTTTTCTTAAGGTCGTGTGACTCGCATTGGATTTATTGCAAAAAATATGTGTGAGTTGGGAAAAATCTTTTACATCAGACTCCCAGTGTTGGTTCTAAACAGGATGTTTTGGAATATTTTTTGTTGGTTTTAGTTTTTCCCACCTGGCCTCATAAATTGTGTAAAACAGTGCCGACAGCAAAATGCAGCTGTGGATTTACCAACATCAACACGAAAAAGCAACAAAAATCAAAGTAAGGAGAAGCAAAAATAACTGTATATATTCTGCATATTCTGTCTCTCAAGAAAACTTGAATTACTCTGTCAACAAAAAAAGAAATAGCATGCTTAAAGATAAAAACTATAAATACCAAAAAACCTTTTAGTAGCATATACAAATCACGTAAACCTTGAAGTCAAGTGAATGTATGATTTATGGAAACAAATATGTTAAGTGAACAGATCTCCGCACATGTGCACACCTTTGTGATTAGTCAAACATACAATACAGAAATTAGGATTTGTATAAACTCCTAAGACTCATATTCAGAGAAAAAACATAAGTATGATCAGTACTGTGTTTAAAAAAAGAAGCAGAGTTAACAAAAAATAAATAAAGGCAGAGGTCAAGATGATTTTGCTCGCTTGCAGAAAAACAGAAATTTGAGTTTAATGTGTAGCAGAAGATTTAATTTTTTGGTTTAAGAAAGCATGTAAAGTTTTAAGAGCTGTACAATAAACCTATGTATATGCACTACCATTCAAAAGTATAGGGGTCACTTAGAAATGTTCTTATTTTTGAAAGAAAAGCAATTTTTTCAGTGAAGATAACATTAAATTAATCAGAAATACAGTCTAGATGTTGTTAATGTGGTAAATAACTATTCTAGCTGGAAACAACTGATTTTTAATGGAATATCTCCATAGGGGTACAGAGGAACATTTCCAGCAACCATCACTCCTGTGTTCTAATGCTACATTGTGTTAGCTAATGGTGTTGAATGGCTAACTGATGATTAGAAAACTTTTGTGCAATTATGTCAGCACATGAATAAAAGTGTGAGCTTTCATGGAAAACATGAAATGGTCTGAGTGACCTCAAACTTTTGAACAGTACTGTATATACCTTTAAGACTGAATGCAACAAGATTCACTGAAACAGTGTGTTTCATTTACTTTTTCAGTGCTCTGACGCCTGCAAAGAGTTCTTGAAAGTTGTGCTTTAGATAACTTGACAAAATGAGTGAGGAGAGCAATACTGAAAGCACAGCAGTTACTTGGAGAAACCCCAGTGAGGTAAAGGATTCAGACCTGGATTGGCTATCCAAGACTCATGGCATATGTCCACAGGAGCAGTCATTTCTCTTTCCATTCATTGTTTTTGTAAGCAGGGGTGCAGATGATTCCGGTCATGTCATATTAGCTGCTCCTCATTTGCATAAAGTTGAGATTTAGCTTATTGTAACCAAATCAGGATCATCCAGCAAAACTTGCTACCTCAGCGAAGTCACGAAAAACTTGTAAGCTCACCGTTGTCGATCTAAAATTCAGACAGATTTAGCAGCTGTAGATG
Organism: Acanthochromis polyacanthus; assembly: GCF_021347895.1. Classification (NCBI taxonomy): domain Eukaryota; kingdom Metazoa; phylum Chordata; class Actinopteri; family Pomacentridae; genus Acanthochromis; species Acanthochromis polyacanthus. Next base: position 37,568,970 of record NC_067114.1, on the reverse strand, counting down.
TTTCAAAAACTTATTTTAGTGAATTATCTTTCAGGAGAAAGTTTCCAAATGTTTGTTCAGCTGAAAAATCCAGGAGCAGAGAACCCACAAGTGAATCGTTCATCCAATTTTTGCACAGTTGAAGGGGAGTGTGTAGGAGACAGACGGCAGCAGGCAATGGAAGCTATTTTGTATTAATACGCCAGTACTAATTCCCTGAAGTGTTTGAAAGTAAGACAGGAAATGTTTGTCCAAGAATGACGACATGCACTCATGTTGCATCCGACTTTAAAGGGAGAAGCGAGCAAAGGTGGTAGCCGACCTTAAAGACATCTGCATGAATACATTGCAGAAGATCTTAATTTAGAGATCTTCACGTTTCCCATGTTATTTTAATGTGCTTATGTACACTATTGTTCAAAAGTTTGGGGTCACCCAGAGAATTTCATGTTTTTCATGAAAGCTCACACTTTTATTCTTGTGCTAACATAATTGCACAAGAGTTTTCTAACCATCAATTAGCCTTCCAACACCATTAGCTAACACAATGTAGCATTAGAACACAGGAGTGATGGTTGCTGGAAATGTTCCTCTGTACCTCTATGGAGATATTCTATTAAAACTCAGCTGTTTCCATCTAGAATAGTCATTTACCACATTAGTAATGTCTAGACTGTATTTCTGATTAGTTTATGTTATCTTTATTGAAAAAACTGCTTTTCTTTGAAAAATAACATTTCTAAGTGACCCAGGACTTGAACGGTAGTGTACAGAGCTTGGAAAAAGTAGCATTTGTGTTGTAGACAAACAAAATCATGCAACAGAGTTCAGCTTTCCTTGTTCTAATGTTCAGCATATGATTGTCACACTGTGGCTTTACATGTCTGATAGTTTACATGTCAGCCATGTACAAAATCTGATTGGATCTGTATTGATTTTCTCAGGCACTGCTCTGCTACAGAAAGAAGTCTTGTTGAGTTATCCAGCTTACACACAACTGTTAGCTACTGTACGTGAACGTGCACACAGATGGGCTTCAAAGGAGAAACAAGTTTTGAGAAGAGACATGGAGGATAAAGGCTAATTTCGGTGTCACTTAAACTTCAATGTCACAACAGATAAGTTATCTGGTCTGCCTGAGAGCCATCTAGTGGGATATAATCTGGTGGAATTAGCATTTAAAGCATTATTGTATAGCCACAATGCAAAGACTGTGAAGTGCGAAAAAATATTTAAGGCATCTTTTTTGTCTGGAGGTGAAAAGCTAAAGCTGCAGTAATGGACATTTTGGTTTTTTGCTGTTTTAATTTTGAATTTCTGGCTCTATGAGGACATGTGGTTCTCTACTTTAACAACATTGCCTACATTTCAGCCAAAATGCATAAAGGTTTTCTGCAAATGCAGACTTAAATATGCAGTTGAAATACTTGCAGATATACTTAAAGGCCTGGCCGATTATCAGGCTGATGTTTGGCATTTTTCCGATTATTGTTATATGTATTTTTATTGACCGATCATTGATAAAGGAAGTTCACTACTTCAGCTCTGATGCAGCCTCCTCTCTCTGTCTTTTGTCACTCTGTGGTCTCAGAAATCTCTCCAAAGCAGAAATGGCAAAAACTGAACACAAGCCATTGCAGCAAACCAGGAAATTCGCTTCTCTTATAGTGGATAAAGCTACGCTAAGAGCTAGCAGCTAAATTTGAAGGCAGCCACAGATTAACCTGGAAATAATGAGTCTGGAAAACTATAGTTAATAAAGCTTTACAATCTAGATGTCAGTGGGCAGTAAAAGTGACAGAACAGGGAAAGATTTAGAAAAATACAGAACATCAGACCGAATTGCAGAAGACAAACAGATCAATCTCAGTTGATCCAACGTCAACAGACGACAACGTCCTAATTTAATCACTCCTGTTTCTGTTTTACAGATTCAATTATAGTCCCCTTTATTAATGAAGAGGCCAAGTTATGAATGACAGGTTTTCTGCTATCACAAGCTGTTAGAATATAGAATGTATACCAGTTCCAAATATCGGTCATTGGATTTTCTTAATTACCAATAATCAGCTTCAGTATCGGCCCTGGAAAACGGTCAATCAATTAGTCCCTACTTTCTATATCTATGTGAGTAGTTTGAAGGAATGTGTCCCGGCGTGATTGGCTTAGTTCAAATCAGTTCCTTGCTGTCTGTGGTGTTTCCCTGATCTGATGTGACCCAGCACTGATCCCCAACATCCTGCTAAATCAGCCGATCACTTGTAATCTGCTCTTTTTCAATTGTTGCTATGAGTGTGTGTGTGTGTGTGTGTGTGTGTGTGTGTGTGTGTGTGTGTGTGTGTGTGTGTGTGTGTGTGTGTGTGTGTGTGTGTTTCTCCTGTCAGATGGAGTTTTAAAGCCACCAGGGTCTCTGATAATCTGCCTCCATGCTCAGAGGGGGTTTTCGTGTTGCCTGCTCTGCTTTGTGTAGCAGAAGACGAGGCTGTAGGCAGCAGATAGGGAGCGCCTCGTCATATGAGGAGGCCTGCGGAGGGTGACGGTGGTCCTGCTTCTGCGACCGTCAAACAGATGGCAAACAGAGACTCACAGAACATGGCCTAGATTCACACATGCTCCGTCCTCGGCTCTTCCTCTCGCTTGTTTTTGTTCGGCCGCATCACCGGCGGTAACATCACATTTTCTCCGTTAGATATTTGTGGATTTTTTTTTAAATATTTTTTCTCGCATCTCTTCTGTTTCTTTTTTTTTTATTGCTGTCTCTTAGCCTCCCAGATTAAATGTGCGTTGGTTGTGCCTGTGGACGAAACGGTCGCCTAGCAACCAGCTGATGAGAGCAGCCTTGAGGCCTGCAGTGATGTCAGTCTGAGTCGGGGGAGGGGTGTGTGTGTGTGTGTGTGTGTGTGTGTGTGTGTGTGTGTGTGTGTGTGTGTGTGTGTGTGTGTGTGTGTGTGTGTGTGTGTGTGTGTGTGTACATGTGTGTGATAGATGGAGCGAGAGGATGGCAGGCCTAACCCTCAGCAGAGTTCAACATCATCTCACGCAGGTCACGTGCCGCGCTGCTTTAGTAGGCCACAGTTATGTAACCCGAGCTGGTCTCTGCGAGTGTGTGTGTGCGCACATTCAGGCTGCTATAAATAAAGCGTATGCATGCCAGTGACCCTGTGTGCGTGAGCCGGCGTGTGCTAGAAGGAAGCAGGGAGTCATGCCATTGGTGGGCGTGTCGAAGGCGAGGTCTCCCACCGCTGATATCAATAGCACCGCATCACTGAGCGTCGTCCCTGCGCTGGACTGAAGGACACGTGCTAACGTCGCTTATGAGTGTATGTGTGGGCCTCCGCTGTGTAAGTGGCTCTGTGGTACGCTCGCAGAATGTGAGCACTCTGCACCCCGCCGACAGTCCACGTTCAGCTGCATCATTTAAAACTCCACGTCAGGGCTTTTTTTATTCATGACATCTTTCTTTCAAATAGAAAGACAGTTTTATCTCGACAGCCTCAAAAGTTTAGCAGAAGTTCACACTCGTAGCTCAAGAGCTTGATTTTTTTTTCAAGCCATGTGTTCATTAGTTCATGTTCATTTCTTCTGTTTTTCAAGGTGTTAATCTGAGCTTTCGTTTTTCAGCAGAATCTCCTCCTTCCTCGTTATCTGTCTGCAGCCCTCAATCATATCCACATAGCCTCCTGTTTTTTTGCTCCTGCCACAGTTTTCCTCACTGTGGCCACATTTTTCACTGCAATATGAAGTCCTGTACTTCTATGGAAGCAGCACAACCACAGCTAAAATGTAGAGAGGTCGACGATGTGTTCTGTGCAGTATCATGCACATGTAATGCCATAACCACATTAGAATAAGAAAATGCTGGATTTTTTTGATTATTTATTTGAGAAAACAAGATTTTTTTATGTTACCAATACTGGGGTGGGGGGAGGAAATACTCTGCATGCTGTTGATATTTTACTATTTTTGTTTGCAATTTTTATACTTTCATTAGAGCTGCACATCAGCTCTAAAAGGATGTTTCACCTTGCTGAATGTGTCCTCCAACAACTTGCTGACAACTTCCTCCTGTTTTTGAGTCATTTGAAGTTGTTGATCCAATGTTTTATTTTGCTCTCAGTCTCTCTTGTTGTCTCCTATCTGCTACACTGCCTGCAGTTCAACTGAAAACTGAATTTTTGACAACTGTTGGTCATAGCCAAGTCAGGCATGGCTTCTCAATTGCACCAAATTTTAGGGATTTTTCCAGAATCTGGTGCAAATTCCTCGTCTTTGGCAGATTTTCAAATGTGCCGCAAAAAAAAAAAAAATTGCCATTTTGAAGAAACATTACAATTTTAAGCTTTTTTTTGGTTCACATGTCACACAGTTCATTCAAGGACTGTGGGAGACTTGAAAATCGAGCCATTTAGTCTGTTGAAAAATGTAGATTAAGGTGATTTTGATTAAATCTCTCATTTTTAAGCTTAGATTTGGTTGATTTTTCTGCTGCTATAAAGTTGAAAATGCAAAAGTTCGGTCTGTTTTTACAGCTTCTGGCTGATAACTTGTCAATTTTTCTTTTAAAGACAGCATACCATTCAAACCTATCAGGAGACTTTTGAGATTCATAGGGTCAAATAATCACCTGTCTTTCCACCAGCTGCAAAACATCTTCACATTACAGGATAGATTATCACAAAACTTGCTTCAAGCTTAACTGAACTGCAGTAACTTTGGTGACGATTTTTCCCTGAATTCCATCATCAGTTCAAATTTCTACCATTTTTCAGAACTTGATGTCATTAAAGACTCTTTAGGTCACTTTCAGATCTTTGAAGATAAATTCTGTGTAGATAAAGACTGTATTGACATGTGTATGTTTAAATATTCTGTCAGTTGCTTGAGAGAAATTCATAGCGTTGCGCCGGCCTCTTTTGTTATATATGACTCTGTAGCTGCAAGAAATGGTAATAAGGTCAGAGAAGCTAAACGAGGCGCTGTGCTAATTAGTCTTAATAGGCAATTACATACTTTTTTTAATAGATGATCAGGATTAGAGGGGCTTTAAACTGATCTCAGGTGGAGTATTTTTATGCATCGCTGCTGTTATTGCATTAAAAACAAATACAGTGACCCAGAGGTGAGAGATTGAGCAGAATGGATGGCAGTGATTCCTGAAGCTGTGATGTTCTAACATGCATTCTCATTTTCACTGTGTTTGTGTTGCTTCATGCTGTTTATCATGTCTAACGTTGTCCTCTGTCTCCATGTCATCCATCCGACACGTCCTCTCGTGGAAAAGCTGGTGTTGAAAAGTGACGACTGTAAGTTTTTGCACCGAGCAACAGGGCTTTTGGTAACAATGGCCCAGTTTGTTTTTTGGCAGAACAGCCCCCGTTAGTCTCCCTCGCTTCCCCTCGGGCTGTTCCATATGTTACAAGGAGGAGAGAAAGATATCTAGGCTGCACCTCGCAATTGGTGGGAAAAGTCAGTTCGACGGCATGGAGGTCAGACTCGGCCTGTTTTCTGCCACTTGGCTCAGCTTTCTCGGCGAACCGTGTGTTGACAATTCAATTTATCAGGAGAGACCTCAACAGGGAACACGGTCCTGCGGGGAAGTCGAATTAAGACGGGCTCATTCTGCATGGATTGATGTGTGTGTGTGTGTGTGGTTTGTCGTGGTTTGGTGTGTCGAGGGGTGGGGAGGGGTACATCCATCATAACTCCATCTGGGGAGGCAGGTAATCCTACTTAATCATTTATGCATATACAAAACAAGCACACAATCCTGTGTTTTTGCTTGACGTGGTGAGATTTTTCTTAATAAGTGGCTCAAACTGAGCTGCAGCAACAATAAAATGAGTTTTATGCCCTCACAAGATTCATTTTCAGCCTAGTAGGTGAATGCTGAAGCCTCCTGTTTAAATTTGGCTTAATAGGCTTTTCAATTAGGTGCTACTCTGAATGCCTTGTCAGCGTTGGTACAGATTAAAAACAAATGTGTTGTTTCATTAGTTCTAAAGTCTTGATAACTTACTAAAACAGCTGAACACAAGTTCTTTATCAGAAGCAAACAAGAGAAATATGTGCATTTGTTTGGGAATATTTTCAGCACCATGTTTTCAGCATTAACTCACATTTGTTGCTTTAGTCAGTATTTCCAGTGAATATGTGGGATTTAGTCACAATATGTGATCATGGTAGAGCTGCAACTATTAATTACTTTACTCATTGATTAATGTGTTTATTGAGTTGATCAGTTGTTTGGTCCATAGAATGCCAGAATAAGGTGAAAAATCTCCATCAGTGTTTCTCAAAACCCAGGATGACAAATGTTTATGCATGTAAACCTTTTTTTTTCTCTCATAGAGAATGAAAGAAAACGGGAAATATTCACATTTATGTTTTTTTCTTTTTTTAATTATTTAATCAAGTTAATTTCAGCATTAATTTGAGTCAGTTTAAAGAGGTTTTCAAAGTCCGCCTGCACAGATTGGCCTTTGTACAATATTTTATGAAGTCTTTTGCTTTGGTTTATTGTTTCAACTCTGGTTTTGAAAGGTGCTGCAGAAGTAAAGTTTCTAATTAAAAAGTGTAATACTTGACAGCTAATTTAGTAATTAATCATTAAAGTTCATGGTAATGAGGGAACATGTATAAAATCTGAACAAATAAAATATATCAGGCGTTGAAAGTCACACATTAGAAGCATGTAGGATACATTCATTGTTGGTTTTTATGGGATTTACTGGCAGTAAAAAAAAAAATTTAAATCACCAAACTGCTTGAAACTTTCAATGGTGGAAAGTAATGTACAAACTATGGTACTTAATTACATTTTTATGTTACTTTTACTCCACTGCTGCTTTGAGGGAATTATTTTTACTTCACTTTATTTATCTGACAGCCTTCGAAATTTAGATTTTTGCACACAAAACGGATAAAAAAGGTTGGAAAATATGCTGTTTTGTAATTAATTTATCAACCAAACAGTGAACACCAGCACACAAACAGTTAACAGAAATTAGCACCATTTCTGGTAATAGTTTAGACCACTAGTGACCACATTTCTCACCGTTTTCAGAATTCTCATAAACCAAGCAGTCGATTAATGGAGAAAATAATCAGCAGAATAATCCAAAATGAAAACAATAATGAGTCCTAGATTAGCTGCACCAGCTGATTGATGCATGAGTAATCCTATTCTAATGATAGAACAGCAACAGAGACAGTTTTCTTCACTGAGAACTTTCACATGATCATTCCTCCATATTTTTTACTTAATTATCGTCAGTGTGAGTGTTTTGCAGTGTGGTATCAGTACTTTTACTCAAGTAAAAGATAGGAAAGCTTCCTTCACTACTGCCACTTGCATTTTTCTGAGTTTTGAATAATTTAAATCAACAATGGTTTTCTCCTGAAGAGATGAAACCAACAGACAAAGCCAGAAAAGAATCACTAAGTAACAAAACGGTGTTATTTGAGTAGCAAAACATTGCATTCTGTGTCTGGTAAACACCTCACAGCCTCACAGGTTTGTCTTATGAGCCTTGTAGGGATGAAAATCTGGCACAGCTTCAGTCTATTCCAGATGAGAGTAAAGATTTCAACTAGAAAAGGCAAATAGTAAGTTCTAACGACTGTCTGTTACAGAAAAGTTACCTTAGATTGGATTTGCTAACTCAAAAGCTGGTTTCATTGTCATGTTACTGTTTAAATAACGAGAAAAGTATGTAAATTAAGCTCCCCAGCTTTAATTCCTTCGCACTGCTTTGGATCCTAAGATGCTAAATCGACAAATTAAGCAACACTTCTTTGTTGATGGTGTAAATTTCTCTGAGGGAAAATGGCAGCTTCCCCCTCGCGCTATAAAGGCTATAAAAAGGTTAGAGTGGCTAACCTTCCCTCCCCGCGCTGCTGCTGTTGTACACATCCATCCATTAAGAGGCGATGTGTGGACCGAACGCTGCAGGCTTCCCTCGGGCTGCAGCTCACTCAGCATGCAGCGTCTTCCTCAGAAGCCTGCGGCCGCACTCACTCATTATTAAAGCTGCCGCACTAATTATTTCATAAGCACATAGTGAGCCATTATAGCAATTGAGAGGCCTAGAAAAATCCTTTACATGTTTATCCACATGTGAGGCCAAAAGGCTCAGCTGAGTCTAATGAAAAATGCTGTAAATATCAGCAGTTTGGCCCAAAACAAACCATTAAATTCCACCAGGTGACATTTGAGAAGAAGCTGAATTTAGCACCTGAGTGTTTATTAATCCTGTTTAAAAGAAATGGTAACTCAAACATGCTCAGTCTTTCTTGAAAAAACTAATAATTTGGTATATTGTACCATTTTCACAATAAAAAGCAAAATGTTATTGTTTTCAGATTACTAAATTACATTAATCATTTTAAAAAAAATCTTCATTTTAGTATTTATTCCGGTTTTATTTAACATGGGAAAGCTTCATTAAAAATCTCTAAAAAAGCAAAAGTGTCTTGGTCAAGACAAGCAGAAGCACAATGTGATATTAAAATGGAATTAGAATTTAATGAAGGTTAAGCGTGCCTTACAGTATCGTAAAATCACATTTGCATCCAAATGTGTCCGCCTCCAGTTCACATGAAGCTGCTTTGAATTCATTCACAGACAAAAATATGAATGAAATATGAATCAGAAGATGAGGAAAAATATAAATCTGTGCTTTCTTTGTCATTTTATCATAATGATAATAGATAATATTGGACTTTTTTCGACTTGTGTGTTTTGTCAGGTCATATATTGCACGACGAGTCAGTCCTTTCAATAATAAGAGTCACAAATCACCTATTTCTGATAAGTGTAGTTAAACAGCATAAACAACAGATCTAGAAATTCTCTTTAAAAATGTCTGGTTGACATTAAAACCAACAAATCTCCAGCTTCAACTGCTGCAGCTTAGTTCTAAACGTTTGCATACGGTGCCACCTTCTGTTCTCTTCCAGCATTACAACACTAAATCCTTACAGCAGTGACATATGATCTGTAGTTTTAGTGCTTTAGTTGTTTTTATAGCTGAAGAAACACACTCAGTTACTGTGACATGTTCATGGCCATTCCAGTTTTAAAAAATGTCTGTGTTTTTTTACACTTTATTCGTTATTACTCAACTTTTTAGTCACCTGTTTTGGAAGGAAGTACAAGCATTTGGTTTGAGCAAATGTCAGTATGGACTCACAGTTGCCATTGTGTCCTCTCAGCAGGATTATTGTACGATTTGTTTCAGTACCAGAGGACATTTTGACACACATGTACAATTAAGTTGTTTCTAAGCGTCTGGAACCACTGCTCCTCTGTGGCTGATTTACATTAGTCAACTATAACTGAAAACACAATCAATGTCATTAAATCATCATATTGCGGCTCATTTATTTACAAAAATAACAATGAAATACTCCCATCAAAAGGATTATATCCATATTATCTCTTGTTTCCCGTCAAATGTCTCGCACCCGACTTTAGAGCGACAGACAGCATTAAATGATGTCGACAGGCAGAAATAAGGGATTCAAATGAGCTTAATGTCTGTTGCAGCTCTTCTGGAGCTTTTCCAAAGTCTGACTTCCCCCGATAATGTTGTCAGCCTATCTCCAGTTGGGCTCAGAGAAAATCTGCATTACACACTGAGGATGCGGTGTTTAGGTGATGTGGGTGTTTACCAGGCAGGAAGCTTGTTGCACAAGGATGCACTGAGTTGCATCACAGAAAGTTTAGGATCCAGAGTTTGGGGTTTGACTTTTAAATGAAGGAGTATAAGCCTCTGCTGCTCTGCTTGTCACCAGTTTTTTTGATGTCTTTTTTCATGTTATTTAGCTGGAATAGTCCTTTGATTTGTGAATTCTATACTACTCATAATTCTGAGACAGTAGGGTTTTCATACGAACAATTTTATGGCACCGTTTCATAATTTATAACCTGTATTCAGTTGTTCACACTCACACTTATTTATCTCACCCAGAACTGTCTTCTCTGTTTTTAAGTTTATCTAAGTATCATATTGAAGTTAAAAATCAACCACAAGCCCATATGGTGCTACCAAGAAAAGTACTGCTTAGGAAATGAAGTATTTGAAAAGTTACATTTTAACAGATTTTGTAATTAAACAACTGACTTACCAGAAGGTTTCATACACATTTATTGATTCAATAAATTGCAGTGTTGTTTAACGTGCAAACAGCGTGTAGAAGTCTGATTACTGAAAGATGGCTGAAGATCCAAACTGTCGTCCATCTGCTTCATGTATATAAGTTGTCAATAACTGTATTTATTGAAAATCACTTCCACTAAACTCTGGTTGACTGGTTTTAAACATGCTCTTTACGAAAAATGAACTAGTGCTTAAATACTCATTTTCATCTTTAACCTCTGTTGAAATGCACGTGTGTTTTATTTTGGTGAGTGCTTTGACAGCAAAGAAATAAGAAAAGAGTCAAATTCCTTGTGTGTTTTCACATTTTGATTGTAAAATAAGCTCCTGCTCAGTCTCAGATCTACAAATTGGTTGGAGTCGGTGAGATAAAGCCTGGCATTTTTTGATCGTCTTTGTTGTTGTTGTTTGTTTCATCAGCAGCTCAGTCTGACCCTGACTAACCTTTCATTCCTCTCTGTTGCCCTCAGCCTCCCGCAGACGACTCAGGAATGCGTAACAACGCCGCCGCTGCTGCACTCACCTCCACGCCACCCAGCAGCCTCCCGTCACAGGCTCATCCCTGCAGCCCGCCGGACTCCGCCTCCTCCCTCACCCCCTTGTCCTCACTGCCTCCCTCGGTGTCGCCCACCCTCACGGACGTCTTCGGCCTGCCCACCCCGCCGATGGGCAGCGGCGGAGGCTACAGCCTGAGCTCCTCGTGCGGCGGCAGCGGCAGCTCGCGCTCTCCGTCGCCGCTCACACTGATGCAGGCGGTAGCGGCTTCGGGCAAACGTTCGCCTCAAGCCATGGAGCTGTGGAGCAAACACGACGTGGCAGACTGGCTGGAGAGCCTGAACCTGGGGAGCACAGGGACGCCTTCCTGGACAATGAGATCGAGGGCGCCCACCTGCCCTCGCTGCAGAAAGAGGACCTGATAGACCTCGGCGTGACAAGGGTGGGCCACCGCATGAACATCGAGAGGGCCCTCAAGCTGCTGCAGGACAGATAAGCCCCGAGGTGACAGGGTGGCGCGACCGGGGGAGAGGAGACGGGGTGTTACCATCACTTTACCAATCTCTTCATCAGACATAATTCAAGTCATGGAACGGGTAGGCTAAGTTTTGTCCGAGCTATATGCTGCCTCTTGCTTTTTGGTCCTCTCTTCATTCCTCCGTTGTCGCCCTCTATCCTTCACGTGCTCCGGTCCTTGTCCGCCCTCTCCTCCTTCCCACCGTCCCGAGCATCAGGGGATCATGGGACGTCTGGGAGGAGCTGCAGGGAGAGAGAGAATAGCTGCTATGTCACAATCACAGAGAGCAGAGGAGGCCAGTGTGAAGCGACTGTCCAGAAAACAGAGAACTCTGGAATAGTTTGTCCTCGAACTGGAACAAACACTCGTCTGGAGGTTTATTTCACATAAGACTTGTGCTCACCCAACTGCTTTGGAATACTAAATACTTTTTCCATACACCCCGGTGTGGGTGCATGAAGAACCAGCTGAGCTGGTCGTCTCCTTTTCTATCTTTGCTAGAGTTGTTCAGAGAATATTTCTTCACTAGAGTCCTACCGGAGTTATATTTCTGGCGTTGCATCTAAGGTTGTAGAGAAAATTGAGATAGACTCCATTGTTTTTTGCTTTTACCCTGTTTGTGTCAAAATAAGAACATTAGCTGACATGTTTAAACTAATACTGAACCATATATTGTGTCCACGCACACACACACACACTCTTTCTGCACAGTGCCACACAAATGAGAACACACCGTCTTCACGACTCCCTGAGCATGTGCACACACACTGTTCCTGCGATGGCCTTCTTCTTCAGAGTGAAGGGAGGCGGTCACCAGAGGAGGAGCCTCGGCTCTGCAGTCCATCCGGTGTCCCCCTTCAAGAAAACCAGGACGAGGACACAACGGACAAATGTTGAAGCAGAAAGATCCTCACCTTGAACCAGCTCGTCTGGCTGTGAACGGCGTTCCTCTCTTGGCTTTCCTTCTAGCTTCTGTGTGCGTGTGTGTGTGTGTGTCGTTAACGGTTGACCCAAAATATGATTAAGGCCCGTTTAGCTATTTCCATGAATCTGCTATGTAGGCCGCAGTATAGGAAAACTAGAACTGTTACTTTTGTACTTCATGCTGTCAGATCCTCCCTCACTTCACAAAGAGCATGGTCAGCAGTTAGCGTGGCCCCCGCAGTAATGCTAACGGATCAGTGGTGTGAGCGGCAGAAGCAGAGGAAGCATTACAAGAGGAATCGTGTAACATTTGGGAAATACACTCGTTTGCTTTCTTGCCAAAGTCAAAACTGAACTTTCAGGTTCTGTTCCAGGAGTCACAACAATTGCACATTTAAATTTAAAAACCCCCGAGTGGAAAGAAAAAAAATAGTGTGGTGTTATATATAATCCCAAAAAAGAGTGTAAATAGACTTAGTGAATGCAGCTTAAACGTCACTCAGGCAACATTTCTCATATTATGAGATTAATCTAACAGAAACATCATCCTGGATGGCGGCTCGTTTCTATACATCCTAAATTGCAAAAATTGTTTTATGAAATGTTTCTGAAAGCATTTAAGCCAAAAATCTTCGTCCACCACTTCTTTATCCTACGGTGACAGTGAGTTACAATGGAGGACATTTTTAATATTTGTTTAATTCTGTCATATTTTTTTAACTGTTAAATTTAATCACTGGTAACATGGTGGATAAACCAAATCTACAATCCAATGTCTGCTCTTTATCTTATTGCTAAGCCCATTATGAGTCTCGTTTTCAATCAGATCATTTTACAATGAGGCTAACAAGTTACAGGAAAACATCACATAAATTGCAGGTTTGTGATGTCAACATGACACAAAGTCATCAGTATTTACCACATATACAGGGACAGGAATTATCAAATGATTCAATAAATCCTGAATATGATAAAAACCATGATTCTAGTGCCCAAGAATAAACAATCAGTAATAAGGGTCGACATATCAACCATCATTCCCATCAGCTCTCATAGAAAGTGTTTTGATGGATCCCATTTAGTCTGAGAATATGGAAGCTTAAACTCAGGAACACGTTTCATGTCTTTCAGAAAGACCTGCGAAGGGAGTACTCACTGAGAGACTGTTGCTTTACAGAAGCTGCGTGAAACGGAGGACTGGTCAGGACACAATAATTCTCTATGTGAAGCTGAAGTCAGTTCAGTTTAGCATCAAGTCCAGAAGCAGGTTGGAACCCAGTGTGGCCACTCGCACCTCGAAATTCAGATTTAATGAGCTTTAGAGGTTCTTCAAGTCATATTTTTACACCTGAGGACACATCACAGCTTCCAGTCGTGGATGTAGCTTTCAACATGCAGACATGCAATAAAAGTGATGTCCATCTTCTCAGCTAACCCTTGGTGAGAAAGTGATGTGTGTATTTCCCAAAATATCTGAATATTTAAGGTTGTCATTGGAGCATTTTATAGCATTTGAATCCAGTGTCAAATCCTGTTGGAGCCCCTTTTTTTTGTTGTTGTTTTCACTAAATTGTAAGAAACCTAATATTTAAGAACTAGAGGTCAGTATTTCAAGAGCTTAAGTTCACATTCTATCAGAGAAATCAGATATTTTTTATTTAGAAAACAGCCATCCGAACATCTTATGCACTGTTGTTTGCTAATGAGCAAAATTTGATGACAAAATTCACTCAAATCCAAATTTATAAAGTGGTTTGGACATGACTTGAAACATCGAAATGCGAGCTCTGTTTCAGACCAAAACAGGCTTTAGTAGTGTGATCACTTTCCAATAACAACAGCTGGAGACGCAGCAGCACTAAAATAAGCTGCTGCATGCCGACTCCAGCAGCCCCTGCATGACCAGGGGAGATAAACAAGACGTTTTCTCATAAAACTACTTAAAGAGCAAGTTGATTCTTTGTACAGCAACTTCAAACAGATGACGTGAAAATCGCACTGAATTCAGGTTTTACTACAGTCTGCCTCTTGCCCTTGAAGAATAACCTGACAGAGGCGGGCAGATGTTGATCAGAGTTAGAGGCGGGATAGAGACCGCTCTGATCTGCTGTAGCTTCACCGGACTATAAGCTTCTCCAGATTCTTTCACTGCAGCTTCAGCAGCAGAGATGACATTTAAAACTTTGTTATAAGGGTCCAATTTTAAAATCAGCATTTATAAAACTGGAGATTTTCTGTGTGTTTGCTAGCGATGACTCCAGGCAGGTCAGACGTAGAAGTGCAGTGTGTGTTGAAATGTGTATATAAGAGTGTTTAACAGGATAAAAATGTCTATTTGATTAAATGTATAGCTCTATTTAAAATGTTTAGAGGAGAAAAGAGATTCTATGAAGGTTGATTTGTAGTTGTCAGAGCTGACCTGATGACCAGAGCGGTGGTCTCATTCGCCCCCATCATCCCTCAGAGGATGCCTTAAACAGCTTCCCTTCCTCCACCCCCTGCGAGAACGGCTTCCGTATTATCTCGAAGCAGATTCTTTCAGAGCACACCGGCCGGGTGGTTTGCTCGACGGTAACCCGACGTCTAGAACAAGTTGTTTGGTTTCATATCACACTCCGCAGCTTCATGTAGGCGCAGCTTTCTGAGGAGACAAATGAAACATACACAAGCTCTGTGTTCTGTGAACATTAGGAGGCTGGCACGGGACAATGCTGCTATAATCCTGTTGTTTTAAATCGAACAGCGGCGTGTCGGAGGGCGCAGAAAAGCACAGTATTTTTAAAGATTTGTATAGAGTTCTATGAAATTTTATAGAGGTTATCTGAACAAAAAAAACTGTTCAACACTGACGCGTGGATTGCCAAAAAAAACAGAAATACTATAGATATAAACGTGGATATTATTAGACTTATGGGTTATGTAAGAAGCAATATTTATTCTGAATGAATCTCCTTGATTGTGTTTTATTTTTTAAAGTTACATATCATGATGCGATCACTTGTCAGTGTTTTAATGAAGTGTTGCCTAACGTAGATACACTCTCTACTTACTACAGTAGATGCAGTATACAACTGAGTATACTGTGTGTTAGCTCTACACCCCTGTGAAATATCACTTTGATGTTAAATGGTTCCAAATCGTATCGCCTCTCAATAACTGCATTATTTCTTTGTTGAAATATGGATATTTTTCCTTCTCATGAACAATCAAAAACAAGCAATTTAGAAAGGACTACGTTGAAAATGCAGACGCTTATGTAGAAACCTGTTGATTCCCAATCAGCCTAACTGCATGAACATGGTTAGAAAAACTTTTCAGTTTGGGATATATCCTGTATGCCTACATCATGGGCTTCATATGGATAGAACTACCAGGATAACAAGAAAAATCTGGCTGTGAGACTTGACAAAGATTAAAAAGGGATCCACGAAGATTCAGCAGTGAGCAATTTAAGTCAGTGGTAACACAGCTGCATCAGTAATCAGGATGTATAGCACGATCCATAGTAGCACTAATCAGGGCTTCAGTAGTCGTCCTGCTAAAATGATTCTACACAGGGTGCTCTACTTTTACATTTGAACTCTATTTATGATAGAAATTAGACTTTTTGTGACAGTATGAGGTACAGTTCCTCAACATCAATCTCGATGGACAGAATCCAAGACAAAAAAAAACTTGCTTGCTCTTTAACGTGAAACTGCAAGATTAATTTTTTTGTTTTTACAGACATGAAAAGACCCTTTGTACATGTTGGGACACATCCTTTGGTTAGATTAGACCAAAATAAAACGTGTTTGGCTCAGACGGGTCCAGTGTGTTTGGCGTGACCTCACCAGGACTGCCACAGTGGATGCATAGTCCTGGCAGTGAAGCACGGAGGCAGGATTTTTGATGATATGGGGCTGCCAAAATCAAAACAAAGGGTGTCTAACAAGAAAAAAGGGAAAAATTATGATATGGGCCATTTATGTCGCCTAACTTGAATCCAATAGAACATGTTTGGGTATTTTTAAAGAGAAACGTAAACAGCAATTCCTCCAGCCTAAACTCGATCATAAAGGTCTGCTGACTTTAGTAGCATTTAGTTCATATTTTGGACTTGAATTTTCAATATAGTCCTTCCAAAGTGTGGCTCACGAGGGGAAATGCTCTACTTGCCACCTTAGAAGTAATGCAGTTATTTAGAAGTGATACGATTTTGATTCATTTAAGTGATGTTGCACACTCACTACTGTTGTATACTGTATTTTGGCCAAACAAGTGACCACCAAACCCAGGTATTTTCTGACGACCACCATCTGCCTGACTTTCATCTCCTGAAATCCCTGAGTGTGTGTATAAAAAGAGGCAAAATGTGTAAATTTTTTAAAAAATATATCAGCAGGCCATCTCGGTAGTAAACTATATGAAACCTATATATATATGTATACATACATAAATCCACCAAAAAGATTAGCGGTGGCTGCTGACTCCTTTTCTGTGGATCGGCGGCTCACTACGCAGTTTTCTCTGTGGAAATGTAGAGCTGAGTAGATGTAGTAGGAATCTTTAAAGAGCATCACCGTGGCGTGGCGCTTCACCAGGCCATGTTTAGGACAAGCATGGCCCACTAACCCACCACCACTCCCCTCTAAAACACTGATCCCACCTCTATCATCGTCCAACATTTGGGTAACTGTTACTTTTATTTATTTTCTTTTTTTTTTCTTTCTTTTCTTGATTAATTAATTAATTTATTTTTCTCATGAAATAGATTTTATTCTTTGATTAAGTCTTCATAGAGGCTAAGATGTTTTTTCGGTAATTTGTGCAAAGACTTGTGTTCATGTTTTCTATGTTGCTGTAATTTTGTGCTACTAAATCATCATAGAGTCAACTAATTACTGAAATGAAAAGAGAGAGAATTTCCTGTAACTGCACTCTTCCTTCCCCCTGCCCCCTCAATTCCTCAAGACTTCTTGTATGGCAACCAAAATTCACTGTAAGAAATAAATATAATATTGCACTAGTGTTGAATCCCTCTCAGTCCTTACAGTGTGAACCCTGTTTATGTTAGAGTAGTATCTGATTTCAGCTTCTTGCATGTAAATATTTCTTGGTTTTTTCCTCCTCTGTGACAGTGAGCTGAATATCTTTGACAAGACACTTGAAGATGTCACTTTGGGAAACACTGATTTGCATTTTTTTTTTCCACCATTTTCAGACAGTTTTAAGATAAAACAAATGATTGATTAATCAAAAAATAATTAACCCGACAGTGAAATTAATTATTTGTTGCAGCACTTGTCTGACTTTTCAGTGGCCGGAAAAAGTAATTAAATCCCAAAATAGGTGACTGAAAGTACTGGGGAAAAAAAGAGTTTTTATTATTTTGTTGTCAATATTAGGTTTTCACAGTGTTGAACTTTTTCATTAATTTCTTTCTTCAGTGAGTAATCATTTTATTAGTTATTGCAGTCAATTAAAAGTTAAATTGGCATTTATTAAATGATTCCAACTGAATCCAAAAGATGCAAAATAAAACCAAAAGTTGAAAACAGATCATTAAACTTTCCAATAAATAATTCTATCCATAAAATAGTTATCTGAGATTAACCGGCTGTGTAGTTAGTGTTCTGTCTTTGCTGGTCGGTGTTTGGCTTAGGGTTCGAGTCAGTGTTAGTGTGTTTAGTATATTCAGTGTTTTTCTCAGCAGCCTCACAGCTGGAAATAATTCACACTAATTGGAGGTGAACAATGAACAAAACACATTGATTACATTTCTGGAGAAACATTTACTGTCTTTTTGTGAAGATAATACAGCAGAGGGAGTATGAAGCTGTAGTTTAATACAACGTGTGTGTTTTATCAGTTTGTATTTTCTCGTTGAGGTGACTTGATGTATACTAGTCTTATTTTATTTTTAGCAGAGTCTGAGTTACTTTGATTTATATGTTTATTTAAAACCTGAGTGAACACCTTTAAGGAACAACCTTCATTTTTAGTGTTGCTGAGGTACAAGCAATAAGCAAAACATTTTGCTGGATCAGATAAAAACTCAACTCTAAAACGTGCACAAAAGGAGATTTTTGTGGATTTGTTATTGCCGCACGAGAAGAAAATCTTGATCACCTGTGCCGCCTTCCACTGCTGAAACAAGTATGTATTCATGTATCTGTAAAGCACAGTCACTGGTATTTAGTTTATCACAGCTATTTGTTTCAATATATGTATGTTTATCAGCTCATACTTATTAAGTTAAAGTAGCTGTAAAGAAACGGCAAACACATTGTTTTGGAATAAAGCGGTGCTATTGCATGATTTGTCCACCAGAGGGCGCTGTTAGATTAAGTAACACTGTAGAATGTCCTGCTCAGTATATATATTTAAAACATAGGCGGCATCTTTAACAAAAAAATAAAAACTTTACTTAAAAACGTTCTTGGAACAAGTGCTAAGAGCCTGAACCAGTAAAACAAAAACGTGAAAGAAGAACTTAATATGATTAAATAATAAAAATGTTTCTATCTGGAATAAATGACACCATTCTCCATAAAATACAGAGCTCAGTACTGTCATTAATGAGGCTGGAAGACAGTATGTTTAGAAAAAAATATTAAGGTGCAACATTAATTAAAAAACAAAACTTTATGGACATTTAACGTACTTTACAGGCAATTAAAACATTGGATTATAAAAAATAGAGACAAACACACTAAAATAACAAAATTGAATAATAAGCTCTGGATAGTTAAGATAACAGATGAATAAAATAATCAAGTATTGCTCAAAATAAATTCATTATAATGAATAAGTTAACAGTGTCAATGAAATAATGTAAACGATGCAGCCGATCACTATGTTTATTGAAAAATAATAAAGATATTCTGTTCAGAGTAAAATTAATACATTTTATATAAACTAAACTCCCGTGTGTTACTGAACATTATATTAAATCACATTTATCAAAAAGAAAACTGTAACTGATATCATTCCTGGAGGTTGGCAGCAGTGGCGGATCTTCCGTGGGGGCACGTGGGGGCAGTGACACCACCCCCCCGTGATCTGATTGGCCACTCTGAATTTCCGACGCTCCTGAACACAATTCCCTGTCCAACTGCACCTGAATGCACCAGTGACGGTACTTCAATCTATTGATTGTGTTTCCTTTGGATTTGAAGAAGCTTTGAAGACATTTCCTGATGCCGGAGGAGAAGACAAGCAGCTTTGACCTTTGCGGTAAGAAGACTGTGGCCGTTTCTCAGTACGTAACTGTCCGTACTTGTGTTCTCACTCCTGAAACATCATCATGGAGACTGCATCAGACCCATAGACTGTATATGATCAGCCCAGACTAGTGTGCATAGATATGAATCAGTAGATAGGACCATAGTTGTGAATCAGTACATAGGACCATAGACCTTTTCGCAGTGACGTTAGAGTCTAGGACACATGACCATACCTTCCTTAGCAACGCACGCTGCCATTAAAAGAGGGGGCAACAAAGTCATTAGCAACCGCGATTTGACCGCCGAAACCGCGCAGTTTTGACCCGGAGAAAAATGTCTGCTGATGATTTCGGAAATCTTGAGCCAAAAGCCAAGCTACGGTATCAAGAAAAATTAGAACTGGTTGGTTTGCAGTCATGTCCGTACCAAATTCCTCTGGTTTCATGGGAAAACGACCGTACTACGTGGCCAGATCTTCAATGGCACTCCATTTACGAGTACCTTATTAACAGCCCAGGCATCCACACAATGGAGAAGATGAAGACTTATAAAAGCCTGGACTCATACGTTTTCTTTGAGGTATGCTTATATTTATATGTTTTTTGTGCATACAGGTCAATGTCAGAATGATAAATGCCTTGTAAGATACGGCTACACCAGCTCCGCTATGCTAAGCTAATGTTAAGCTAACGGGGTGAGTCATTACACCTTTTAATTTCAAGTGGAAGTAGTGTATATACATACACTACTATTAGTTAGATGTGCATTATCAAAACTAAGAGTCAGATACCTGTAAATGAGCTCTACCCACCCTAGGCCCAAGGGTATGAGGTGCTAACAATAATGAGGACAATGCTGCTGATTACAGCATAGTAGTTAGCAGAACAAAAGGGAGGAGAGAAGGGAGACTTGTTTGTTCAGTATTAAGTTTAGGAGTGTTTAAAAATAGCAGTGTGAGTAGAAAGACCCCTGACTTTTTGTGGCTTTTTTCATCTGTGTGTAATAATGAACCCGGAAATGTGAGTCGCGCTATGTATGTACGCTGTGTATAGAGAACGGATGGATGGATATTCGTTGTTTGTCGGACAAATGTGTTTATATTACCCGCTGTGGTAATCACATCTGAAAGTGTAGCCTGTGGACTACGAATACGTCACTTGCCATTTGTCAATCAGATACACGAGATCTTGTCACGTGACTCCCGGTAGACGCTAGTGGTACGGACCCGTACCATCGGTACTACAGGTACGGACCCTAAACCTGACCCCAACACTAACCCTAACCTTAACCCTTTAAGCTGCAGTCAATTCCAGCCATTTTCAGTACAAAAAAAAAAAAAAAAAATCGCTAATATTCTATTTTTAAATTTAAAAAATGATGAAAAATACAGGGAATATTGGACGCGCATCGCGAGGTGCATTTCCTTGAAAACGACCTATTCGTGGATTATATACCGACTTCAGGACATGTTTTGGACAAAATAGTTTACTGGCTTGTGTCATCTGGATGTAAAAGGTTGGATTATGGCCGTTTTTTGTGGAATATTTTCATCTGTGTGTAATAATGAACCCGGAAATGTGAGTTGCGCTGTGTACGTTAAAGCTGTGTATAGAAAACGGATGGATGGATATTCGTTTTTGTCGGACAAATGTGTTTTTCTCACCCGCTGTGGTAATCGCATCTGAAAGTGGTTTATACCGGCGGATTCATGAGAATCTAAGCTTTCCATTGGCGTATAGTGTTTGTATAAGCGGGTTTGCAGCCGTCGGACATTCTTGAAATTCCTATGCAAATTAGTAAGTGTACCGCCGGCGGTACACTGAAGTTTTGCCTACCTTTCAACAGTTTGCAGTGGTTAGCAGCTTCTTGACTCACGAGACTCGCGTACGGGTCCGTATCTGTCTGGCAAATGGAAAGTGCCGTATCCGTAGCCCACAGGCTGCGGGTACAGGTCCGTATCTGTAGACACTACCTAAAGACACAACTCAGCTGCACCAAATCCACTAATCACTGCACACATCAACACCATGTGCTAACTGTGGCTAAAGAACCACATTTACCAAGACAACTATCCAGTACAAAGCCCTAAAACACACCAAGAAACACATTAAAGACAATTTTACTGCTGGAAGCTGCAAGCCAACGCCTAAAGAACAAACCAAAGCAACGAAACCAAACCCAGTTCAGTGAAGAGAAGCAGAGGAAATGTTTGACTACAGCCATAAAGCAGGAAGACACTGAGATGCTCAGGTGTTCCTGATTACACCAAACAGCCACCTGGACATCCAATAGGAACACAGCTTACTGGAAGTCCAGAGGGCTGGCTTAGTGAAGTAAATTTAGTTTAAAGTTGAAGCAGAAAGTTAACAAAGAAAGTTGTTTCACTTTCACTGGTTTCCAGGGGGTTAGGCAGCGATTTATTTGAAAGAGTAAGTTTACAGCAACACAACATGTGAGCAGAAAAATCACAAAGTCTGTCTTTAGTTCAGCTGAAAATATTAGTTTTTGTCTTTTTTGTTGACCAAACTTTTCAGGAAGTAGATGAAGAATAATTAAAGCTCTCATGTAGAAGTCCAACTAATTTTGGATCCTTGTGGAGAGTTTAGTCTTAGAGCTTGTAAAGCTGTTGGGTTTTTAGAGTCACATGGATTGTTTTGACATTTAACAACCGAGTCCTGAAATAAAATTTCAGTTGTGGATTTCTGTCATTTAGTCTGGACGAAAGAAATAACAGCAGCAGAAATCTCAAACGTCTTTATGAGGAGTCTGGATTTAGGTTTCTCACTTGATAATGATCAAAACATGACATTTAGGTTGGTTTAAAGGAATATTCCACCTTAAATCTTTGAATGTTGGCCTAAAAGGTTGTTTTCAGGAAATATTCCACCTACGTCCTCACACATCCACCTTAAAGAATTATTGGAATTTTCTTCCTGAAGGTTTTGCAAATTTTCAGAAATTTGGGGAATTTATTTGCTGAATTTTGCAATTTTTTTTTTCAGACAAGGAAACAATATTTTTTGATGCCCATAAATGAAGACAACAGGAGGGTTGTCAAGTTTTATGTCAAAAGCTTTCAAAAAGGATCATTTGTTTAGCATATTGGCATACATAAACAAAAATCTAAAGTTTCAAGAATGATTTCAAAATAAAGAATTTCACAAAAGAAAACGGCACCTGCCAAACACAAAGTCACAACAGTCAATACCGAGTATGGCCTCCATTTGCTTCGATGCAGGCAGCAATCCGTCGGTGCATGCTTTGGACCAGGCTTCTGATTGTGGGTTGGGAACAGCCCATACACCTGGCTACATCACTGTAGCTCAAACCGGCCTCCACCATACCCAGTGCCCGGAGACGTTGTTCATGTGATAGACGCGGCATTATGCTGTTCACTGGACTAACAATGGTGGCCTTTTTTGGGCCTTTATATAGGCCTTCAAAACCCATTCTCAAATTGTGCAGATACTCACTGAGTATTGCTTGGTGTGCATTTGGTTCACTTTTGCAAAATGACCAACCCATCTGCAATGAATCATGACAAAATGACAACTCATCATCATCTCAACTACCAGGGCACTAGATCATCAGTAAATCCACAATGAATAATTATAACCCCCCTACAAGTAGAATTCTGCATACATTTCTACCTCAAAGTTTCTATTGACTGTCAGTATACTTGAGTAAAAGCAGCAAAACCACAGTGTAAAAAAACACTGAAAGTAAAAGTCCTGCATTTAAATATTTACTTAAATTTACAAACAAAAGTACTATCAAAATGAATTTTAAGCAGTAAACATTTTACTTATTTTAAGAAGAAACAATCAAATGGTTAAAGTAAGTAAATAACTAAAGATGTCAAATAAATGACAGTGAATTCACAGCTTGAGGACATTAAGATGAAATAAAGCACTTCAAGTGAGCATATAATTTATAGTTTATTTATTGAAACTAAAAAAAAAAAAAAAGAACAAGCAGGTAATGATGTGACTCAAGCAAACAGAGGTACAGATAAAAAAATCATACATTTGAAAAGGTCACTTTTTATTATAAAACCCCAAAGCTGAATAACAGAGCCCTCACACACTCACTCCGGTTTAACGCTACACTACGGCCATCCACAGCCAGCAGTTTGTCGAACCGCCGTAAAATTAGTGTTTGGAGAATAAAACAGCAAAGCCTCGTCCCTTAACAGCACCTGGTTTGTGTCTACAGGTCGTCTTCACTGCTGATAAATCACTCGTTTATTTATTCATTTATTTTTTTTAAAACCACGCACTGTTTGCTAGTCTCCTCACGTGTGCGTATCGACATGACACAAAAACAACCCCGAACATTCACAAAAACACGGCGACAGAACAAAAATATGCTTTCATATCTATTATTTCTCTCAAGCGTCATAAACGGTGAATCTCTCTGTACACGATTCAAAGCCGATGATAAAAATAATACTATGAGCTGAAGTGTTTCTTTGTTGTGGAAACTTTATTATTATTGGCCCCGTGCTTCTGCAACAATTTAAACATCAGTAAAAGGTACAAAGATTGTTATCGATCACTCCTAATCGACCCTGCGACTGATGCAGAATGGATTCGTACTACAGGAAGCAAGTGCGGCTTCAGTCGGGATAATTAAGCTTTTTGGTCCACAGTCGATGCACTGGACAGTAAATAAACACGACAGTCCACTTTAAACTGCTCCTGCTTACATTTAGATGGAGCTACTACACAGCGAGCACCCTGAGCCCTGCCTAAAGACTCACATTTGGAGACATTTCAAGCTCATTTCTGTTATTTCTCTGGTCTTTGGTGAGACTGAACTGCATTTCTAACGTGTGAACTCCGGAGAAAGTGCTCAGAGCTGCAAAATGCAACCTGGGGCTCGTGAAGTCACCTCAAAGACACATTTTGCAGCTCTAAGTACTACAATGCAGAGGTGCAGATAAAAGCTTTGTTCTCTTAGTCGCTCTGCTGCTGCACGGAGACAAACGAGGGGACCTGAAAATGGAAAAGGCAGGAGAGGGATGGAAAAAGGAGCAAAGCAAAGCCGGCTAGGAGACCTGAGGACGTCTCGCACAGTGTCGAAGCATTGAGATGAGGCGGAAAGAGAGAGAAAAGTGTGAAAAGGATCTGGAAAAACGTCTCCCTCTTTTCTTCTTTTTTTTTTTTGCAGGTCGGGGAGACTCTCAGCTCGTCTTGTCTCTGCTTCATCATTGTCGAACCTCCACGTAATTGGCGGGGAAAAGGCCGTAGGCACCTCTGCAGACGCCTCGCCACCAGCCCTCGTCGATCATCTCGATGTTGGTGATGATGTCGTCAGGGTCGAAGGAGATCTCGTCGTCGCCGGCTGGAGAAAGAAAACAGATAAATGAGAAAAGAGCTGCAGAGGGTAAAGTGATCTCACCCTTTTCTGATAGTTTATAGGCTGATAATCGCAAGAAAACACTGCAGACTAACTGATAATCCTGTGGACATCTGTAAACATAGAAAACTTTAACCTGCTGCCCATTTCAGTCCATAAACGGCTGCCATCACTCATCATTCCCATACATATGAGCAGGTCCTCCACATAACCTCAGTATTCTGTTATCACCCATGTAAAGGTGGAAGAGGTGCAACTTTGCGCTTTAAATACAGGAAGAAAAGTCCACATTTAGAGGCTGGAGAGGTTTGATGGGGGTACAAATCAGCCGACTTCTAGCCAAGAGACTAGACTTCCATCTTGGATCATAATCAGTGTCATTTTTACTGAAGTCTCCTTTACTTGTGTTTTTACTCAGTGACTGGTTCAGTTTAGGCACCAAAACATTTATTTACACCACTTCAAAAAGTCCCTGATGTTACTTTCTGTTCATCAGGGATCAGAATAAAAGACAATGGCCATTTAACGGATGATTATGTTCAAATTAGGCGGTTACACAAAGATCTCGGAGAGAATTTTTGGATTTGTATTCACTCTGTTTTTTAAATGCGTCACAAACATCGTCTCACACACACCAGCTGCTCATGTGGATCAGAAGGATTGTAAAACATAATGCAAAGTGACACAAACGCAGTTGTCCAAAAATTCTCATCATGACCTTTACGAAGCTCTGCAGCTTTTTAATTCTTCATTTTAGCACATTCATGACGAGAAATTATCCTTTTTTGTTCTTCAATGCTTCACTTCTCGTCCAAGTTTTGACTGACTGTTGAAAGTCTTTTTCTGACATGACTCCAGGACTGAACTAACCCCCCATCTACCAATGATGATAAATTCTGTGAAGATTTAGAAAAAATAGTGAAAGCAATGCCCCTTAAATCTGAAATAATTATAATGGGTGATTACAACATGGATTGGTTCGACATAAAGAAAAAGAAAAAATTAAAAAATGTGATGACTAAATACGATTTTACACAAGTAGTAAAAGGAGCAACAAGAATCGCTAAGACAAGTAAAACACAAATTGATTTAATTTTCACAAATAAAGAGGAGCGCATTCAAAAATCATACAACTTCCTAACAGGATTGTCTGACCATAACATGACTCTTATAGTAAGAAAATTATCCAAGAAACGCTTTGCTAAATTTGAGAAATCTAAAGTTAGCGCAATAATTATTCCCAAAAAGGATATCCCAAAATTAGATAATGAGTTACAAAAAATAAATTGGGAAAGCCTAGTGTGGGACGATGTGGATAGTAGCTGCAGGCAAATTATGAATAAAACAAAGTGTTGTAGGTAGGTTTCTAAAGAAGTGCAAAAATGGTAAACAGAAAATACTACCCTGGATTAGTGAATCTATTAAAAAATTAATGAAACAAAGAGACCAAGCCTTAAAAAAGGCAATCAAAAGTAAACTCTATACTGACAGGATTATATACAAAAGTCTCAGAAATCGTGTGCTTAAAGACATGAGAGTCGCCAAAAGTAATTTTTATGTTTCCACAATCACGCAGGCTCGAGGAAATCCATGCATGATGTGGAGAACAATAAATAATATTGTCAAACCAAAAGGAAAGCAAGTGAATATGTATGAACTTAAAATTGGAGATGAGCTTGTAAATAATAGTACACAGATAGCACAGGTATTTAATAATTATTTTGTTTCATCCGTTGAGGAATTGGCTAACTCCCATGACTTGAGGGTAGACTATCAGCAATTAAAAAATGAAAATAGTAATAGGTTTTTACTTGAAGAAGTAACTGAATCAGAGGTGCTGAGAGTGATAGAAACAATTAATAATAGCCATGCTAAAGATCTTTTTAATATTGACGCTTCACTTCTTAAGAGGAATAAAGAAATATTGGTAAAAAAAAAAAAATTTTGGGAAAATTTTGGAGTTGTGGTCATTTTACTGGGCCGGCCCACTTGAGATCAAATTTAACTATGTGGCTCCTGAACTGAAGAGTTTGACAGCCCTGCTCCACACGCTAGACGTGGAAAACAAACCAACAAACCACTAAGCACAAGGGAACAACTCCTCACCACTGGTTCAGACATTTGGATGACACCTGGGTAAAAATCAGAACCCAAGAAGTAGAACTTTGACAGAACAGATGAACTCTGTGAAAGGAACAAGACGGAAGACCTTGACTTGGAAATTCACAGAAACAGCAACTGTTTGATTCCCACAAGCTGGAAGTTATCAAAAACCTTACAGCAGCACATTTAGAATCTTCCTTTGAACACAGAAGGGAAAAGAAAAGCACTTCAAAGCGGTGGCTATACCAACTGGACCTTTGTGAAATCAGCAAAAACGTGGAAAAAACTGCAAACATCTTGGTGCACTCAGACAAACAACCTGACCAATGACGAGCAGTTCAAAGCAGCGTGGAGGGCACAGACCTATAGACAGCGTTCAACACAGCCAGAGCCTCAAGACAAGACTCAGCAGTTTACAGGGATCTAAAGGATGAGGGACCTTTGAGGACAGACAGATGGTTTCAGAGGAGCTGCCCTAAATCACTTACCAGCTACTTAAAATGCAGTCCTGACTTCACTCCACAGGCAGTTTCTCCACCAGACTCACTCTGTCCTGTGAGAATAAATACCTGGAACCAAACTTCATTCAAAGCTGCCGGTCTCACCTGCTTGGTAGTCGTACAGAGCTACAGCTGTCACCCCGAGGTCCTCGCCATACTCGTACTGCTGCCCATCTGCAACAAAATACAGTCTTAATGAGTAAAAAGTGACTACAAAGTCACTCTAGTTGCCCTCATTTATCTCCACACACAGGTTTCTGAAACTCAACGTTTAATCTTTTTTGTTAAATTTTGTATTTTATTACCCCTTCTCACAGTGTGTTTGTGTATTTTCATGTTGTAATGTCCTGCCTGATGGACCAAAGACACATTCCCACCTTTGTAGTGAATAAAGTTGTTTTCTAAAGTTGATGTTTTTCTCTAACTGGTTGACAAACTTCTTAGAACACATCTGCACCTGATCTTCTGTCTGAGGTGTAAATGTGAAATAGTCCAGAGCTGATGAAGAGTTTTACCTGCTGCTGCTGCTGCATTGTCGTCAGGGGTTTGGTAGAGTTCCTCCTCCTGTGTATATTGGCTCTGTGGCTCTGACTCGTACAGTTGGTCTCCGTTCTCCGCAGCGTCGTTGGCAACGTCCTCGACATTCTAACAAGATACATGTAATCTGTCAGTAAAGGCTGCAACTCTCACGCTTGAAATAGGGTTTTAAAAATGGAAAGACAGACGATCCAAGTTCAGAAAGTGTTGTGTTTTTACATAAATTTGTTCAGGGTTTGTGTGTATTACTAGTGTAGTCGACTATTTCCAATACCACATCAACATTTAATCTAGCGGTCTACCAATTATCAGACCTGAGTTTTAGCATTTAACTAATCATCTATTTATTTAAAAATGTGCCACTTTGGCTCTGATGTAGTTGCCTCTTTTAAGCTGCCTACAGCACATGGTCATTTAAACAAGTTAAGCAGAAGTTTTGTGTTGGAGTTTCACTTATTCCAAATTCTGACTCCAAGATTGTCATTTTTACTGCATCAGCTGCAGAAAACAGTGATGAGTTGACCCCTAAATGCAGCCACTGTTCAACTCCTGCTCATCTACATGCTCCACTGTAAAATTAAAAAATGTATACTGTAATTTGCAAATATCTTTATTCTCCTTTAACATGGATGCAGGCTGTCATCTCTGTTTACTTGATCATTGCATTGACTGCTGTTTATTCAGCTGCACTAGGTATTAGGATTTGGGATCTATTTTATGTCAACAATTCTGCTTATTAATTCTCCATGTTATTGATTCTGTGAGTTGCGTTGTTGTAGTTTAACAGTCACAGGAGACATTTTCCTTCACTCAGTACTTTTACTACCACAGTACATCTTTCTGATTACAATAGCATTCACTGTGAATAAAATGTCAGTACAGGACTTTTACAGTGCGGCATTAGCAGTGAATAAAGTCATGCAGATAATATATTACATACTTTTTGTTTTTGATAAATTCCATTGACTGTTAGACAATTACACAGTTTGGGAAGTTTACCTGCTAATTAAGCAACTTAACAGAGTAGACTGACTGAGAATATTGCAAGACTCATTATTTATGAAGACAAATGCATGAGGAGAATAAAGACACGCCTGCATTCAGCTCACATGACTAATGGTGCAGATGGGTAGTGGTCGATGTGCCGTAATGTGTCTGCAGCGTACCGTTGATGAACTGGCATGAATGAAATTTGTTTAGGAACTGATGAGCACAATCAAGTTTAAACTTTCTTAACGATTCCTTTGGTTAAGTTGAAACCAGTTCTTGATGCTAATATTTATCCATTAATACCTGCAGATAACTTACCACTGTAAGGTTGATAATCATCATCGTAATTGATCTGACATCACAAAACTGATGTAAAATTGTATTTATGTTCAGGTAATGAGGTGCTGAACTCTCCATTGCAGTCAGTGTGAAAAACAGATGCTGTTACTGACCTGGTAGTCTGAAGCTGCTGCTGCTGCTGCTGGCTGCACTGGTGGGGTGGGGCTGGGGGTGGGGCTGGGGCTGGCAGCCGGGGCAGGAGAAGGGGCTTTGGGGGTCTCTTCGATCTTGCGTCGAGCCTCCTCCTGCTCCTGCTTCTCTTTGGCCTGTCGACGCGCTCGCTCCTCCTCGGCCCTCTTCCGGTCCTCCTCCTCCTTCTGCTTGGCGATGTTCTCGAAGCGAGCCTTGATGCTTCCTGTGCTGCTGCCGGCTGACGAATAAAAACATGAAGTCAGGTCACATGTGGCCTAAAATTCGGATGAGAATGATGAATGCTCACCAGCCTCCACAGGTTTGGTTTTCTGGTAAGATGATGTCGGCTTCTCCACATCGTCAAACGTGCCCGCGCTCTGTAAGACAACACAGATTCAGATGGAAGACAGAACCGTCAATACGTAACTAAGCACCACAAAATCACTCAGATGCACTGTGCAATAAAAAAGTTCAGAGATTGTTCCTGTTGCCGTTGCACAGTGAACACTGGTGAACGTGTGATTTCTTCACCACATTTTGTGCATACCAACATTGTATATCAGTAACTTTGTGTCTTCTCTCTCTTATGTTTGTGTTTTGTCGTCTGTGTTGGTATCTCTGGTTGTGGAACTAAACATCTCTGATCTACAGTTACCAGCCTCACTGACCTCCAAGCTCTTTATTGTTCTCTTTATTCATTGTTTACCTGTTTTCTATCTTCTATCCTGTTCTCTCTGGCCTTTACTCTCACCCCAACCAGGTGAGGCAGACGGCCGCCCTCCCTGAGCCTGATTCTACTGGGAGTTTCTCTCTGGTAAAGAAATGATTCCCCCCCCCCACACACTGTTGCCAAGTGCTTGGGCAAATAGAAACGGTAGGGTTGTTGAGTTTCTCTGTATGATTTTGTAGGGTCTTCATCTTACTTTGTAAGGTGCATTGTGATTTTTGGAAGTTAAATATGGTGCAGGAGTCTGTTGGAAACTTGAGATAATGTATGCTGTAAATTGGCGCTATATAAATAAAACAACTTTGCATTAAAGAATTTACATCTGTCAGTTGCTAACCTGGATGTTCCAACCTATTTGTTGTTTACTTTCAGATTAACATTACTGGGCACCGTAAAATCATCCTATCAGGGTCAGACTGTTGAAATTCAAGTTAAAGGGTCACGTTTTGACACAGCCGAGGACATTCAGCCGTAATCACAGATGCTACTTGACACATTGACACTATAGTAGCATTACAAGTGTTGCAGGAACATTTAGAGATGTGTGTCACTGCACATGGAAACTGCTTCAACAGAGAAGGCAGGCAATTATGAATCAGGTTTTGCTTTTAAAAAACGCAGTCTCAGAAGTTTTTGATCGTACCTTGAACTCTGCTTACCTTATCCATGCGGTCGTTCTGGACACCAAATTTCCCTCCAAATCCTTTTGAATAATCTGGTAACAGACAGGAGAGAAGTGTCATTTTCTGTTTAAAGAAGCCACCGCAGTCAACCTCATCAGAACCAGCCCAGACCAAAAATAAGCACCAACAAGGAAGACTGGCCCAAAAAACAATCGCTGGTCTGCAGGTTCAGATGAAGCAGACTGTGGTTGGACGAGTTCAGAACAGAAAGAGAGCTGGAATCAAAGGACGGGCTGCTGAGCTCATGCAAACCTGTAAAGAGGAGGAACAAAAAATAAATAAAACAGACAGGAGGAGGACTGAAAGGAGAGTCTTTACATAAGCTCGAGCAGCCATCTCGGCTTATTCTCTGCGCTGAAGATCAGCCGTGTCTCTGCAGCAGGAGGCTCCATGAAACGCAACGTCATGCACAAAATGAATGGATGGATGCAAAAGCAAACAAACAGCATCGTGGCAGAGCAAAGGGAGGTGAGCGGGGAGGTGAAGGCCGAGGTGATAAAACTATCAGTGATGACTATTGGTACATAAACACGTCGCATTAGACTATGAGTCTACTTGTACTGTATAGTAGGGCTCATGCAATAAGAGGAGTTTTTTTCTACTTGTTTCGAGGGATAGTTTTATTAAACTGTATGCTCATTGACATCACCTGGCCCAGAGTGAAGCTGTTTTGTTTGAGGCGGAGAGGGAGATGGACAAGCGTTTCATTCCAAGTGCTGCTAAAAAATAAAATGGCTAAAGACTCGGTAGAAACCTGCCACACCTGAGCAGCACAGCTCTGAATGATGACATCTAAACTGGATTTTTCTCCAAAAGTCAGTTCACACAACAGAAAATTAATGCAGCCAAACAGACAGTTTTTTAAAAGTATGTCACCAAGACTCTAAGGTCTGTCAACTGTTTTAGGGGCCGTTTTTATCATGCAGACTTCTGTTGTAAGTCACTTTAAAGAAAAGTACCAAAACCATAAAGTAGAAATACTCCATTATAAGTAAGAGTCCAGCATTGAAGTTTTTACTTTAGTACAGAAATACAGGGTGACACACAATACGGGAACTTTTTAACAATCCAATAAAACCAAAAGTCATGGAAGAAAAATATTTTATTCATAGTAATTGAAACCTTAAAACATGCCATTTAAGAAACAATGATGGAATTTTCATTTTTTTAAAATTACTTCCTGCGTCCTCCTGTACGAATGCATTCTTGAAATCTGCTGTTGAGATTCCTCATTGACCGCTGCAACATCTCAGCTTGGATACTGTGAATTTCATCCTGAATTCTCTGTTTTAACTCATCCAGAGTTCTTGGTCGAGTTGTGTACACTTTACTCTTGAGATAGTCCCAGGTAGATTTCGAGAATGCATTGGTACAGGAGGACGCCATCTGCAGGAAGTCATTTTTTTTTAAAAATGAAAATTCCATCATTGTTTCTTAAATGGCATGTTTTAAGGTTTCAATTACTATGAATACAATATTTTTCTTCCATCACTCTTGGTTTTAGTAAAAGGAAAAGTATTCCTTCTGTAAAATAATGTATACTATTGGATTCTAGCTACAGATGCATTAATGTGTTTATCTTTTTAATCCTAACCCATCCACTGCTTGTGAATCTTCCCACAAGGTTCAATAAAGTTTTATTTGAATCTACAACATTTCATCATAATTTGTTTGTTGATTATATTTGGTATTACTAAAGAAAAAGTAACCAAAGTTATTCAGTAAAGTTGTGGTGCAAAAAGGAGAATATTTCCTCCTAGAATGGTGTAGAGTAGAAGTATAAAATTTCAGAAATATTGAAAGTATAACAATCTCAAAATTGTTCTGAACTATGGTACTAGTAAATGTACTTTCCATCGCTGTCAAAACTTGAAAATTTAACCAAAACTATCTGGATGGCTAAACATCACGAGATTTTTTTAATTGTGGAGGAACTGACAGAAGTTATTTATAATCATATAAGATTGCTAATAGTTAAATATTTTTATTGCAGTTTGTCAAAAAATCCCATGAAACAACCAAAACTAGCAATTTATATGATATTTATATGTACAGGCTGTAAAAAAATGTGAAATATCTACAGCCTGTGAAGCCACTCATTTTTACCTACCATTGCTAACACTTGTTTGCAAAAAAATGGTAGATGTAGGTTTCAGGTTTTTTTTTTTTTTTTTTTTAAACAATCGACAAAATTCGTCTTTTTTCTGTTTTTATGATTCGTGGCATTGTGTCATACTGCAAAAGAAGACCGTTTTGTGTTCTTTCCATTTCTAGTCATGGTTATGCTGTTCCCTTAGAGGTGCATCACTTTACATTGTAGTGAAAAATGAGCCCACAGTGAGTAAAAATGTTCCAGGAGCGAAAAAAAAAAAACTGTCAGAAACAGCTTGGAGTTCAGAAAATATTCAACTGCACTGTTTCTTGCACTGAGAAACACACTTTATATTGTTGGTTTTCATGGGATTTGTTGACAATAAAATAAAACTTCAGCCACATCATTCATGTTAGTGCTGCAGAAGTGTGAGGGGCTTTAACAGGGCCGGGGGTCCGTCGCTTAAATAAAGAAGCTGTTACTGAGGAGGACGATGCCAAAGAAGCTCGGTAGGGGAAGGAGTATTTATCTGGGAAAGTGAAGGTGAGGGCCAAGAGGGGTTTGATAAAGGGGGGAGGCGGGGGAGTGTTTGATAAGGAGGGGGGAGGAAAGTGTTCAGGGGGGTTTCTGTGCCTTTCTGGGACTCGTGCTTGGCCAGGCGCTCCTTGTGCTCATAGCCCAGAGCACACTGGTCCTGCTTCTCCACCTCTACCCCATACTGCCCTCCAAACCCCCGCTTATAGTCTGCAACACAGCACACACACACACACACGTGGACACACAAACACCGCACACATTACAAACCCACACAGAATATACACAGAAAAAACACACAAAGAGACATAAAGCGCCCAGCAGGCCACATGCTCAGTGATGTGAAGCAGACGTGTTACGGTCTTAGAGGAAATCTCGTCAGGTCTACACACTAACGCTCCTCTGTAGCAGGTTTCTAAAAATATTTGTGACATTTACTGACTTTATGCTTTAATGTGAGCTGGCAAACACCTTGTGTGCCATGAAAATGCCAACTTACATAGGTTTTTGTAGGAGCGAGCTGCGTGTATAAATGCAGAACTCCAGATCAAATGAGGCTGTGAACACTGAGAACTCAAAACTAAGGCTCTATAATTCTATTGTTTTCAAGCCTTTTATTTATAATATAATGTTGGGAGTGTGTTGCCTTATTGTATTTTTTTTCCTTTCACCTATAAAGCACTTCGTCTTACATTTTATTCGCATAGAAAAGTGCTTTATAAATAAACACTTACTGATCGATATGAGGTGTAGTAATGTAAACTCAGTTTAAAGGATTTCAAGACTACAGTATAGCATCATCACTGCTGCTATCATTGAATATTTCCATGAAAATGAAGGTCATCTGTGCAGGGTGACGTTAACTGTTTTTATTCTGACATTTCTGCGACAAAAAAGGCTGTCATATTTTTAGCTGAAGGGGGGACATACAATTAAACCAGTTAGTGAAGAACATAAGTCACATAATCGGTGGTGTTAAACTGAGAATTGTTGTAAAGGGGCTCTTAATTAGTTCATATCTGCTCTGGCTACTATAATTCAAGCTTAATTTCAGTTTTGGCATCTCCAAAAGACAGTGGCTCTATTGTTACAAGTGAGTGTTGTGTTGAGGTGGACCAGTGGAATAGTTCATCGATATGCTCTCATTAAACTTAATTCTCAATGATCAAACAATCTGCAGTGTTGCATAAGGAGAGAAGTGATCAATAATATTCCAGGATTAATCCATTATTTTTGGCAGCGGGAGAAACAGACTACTTGTGAACACGCCACATTTTCAAAACTTTTCTGCCAAACCTGAGACTGCTAAGTAATTTTTTGACATTTGCTAAACGTGGACTCAGATTTGGCTCCTAATTAGACGACATCATGTCAATAAGTTCTTGGTGTGCTTGCACTTTGTTCAAACTAATGGACAAGTCATGTTTATATGTTGCCAACAGCTGATTTCATATCACAGCTCAAAAACCAACATGACAATCTAAAACAGCAATGATTCTATATGCTACCAATAATGGCTTGTTATTTTGGTTTATTACTTATTTAGGACAATAAAGCTGCAGGAGCACACTTAGGCTCCGTGGCTCATCTAGAGCAGGGGTATCAAACATACGACCCGCAGGCCAAAACGGGCTGTTGAAATTGCACTTAAAAAAACTTTTTAATTTGTTCATAAGGTTTTGCAAACAGATAATTCATTAAATGCAAATATTTTCAGACTGTACTTTTTTGCTATAAAACAAAGGGAAATATTTGGAGTTATTTACAGGTTATTATGCTGTGATTTTACTTGTTCGGCCCATTTGAGATCATATTGGGCTGAATGTGGCCCCAGAACTAAGACGAGTTTGACCCTCCTGATCTAGAGATTGAGAGAAGCATCCAATCAACTGACTGAAAAGTAGGATGATTTCAGTCAAGCAAGATTTTCTTGTTCATTACAGCTGCAGCTACAAATACAGCTGCATAGAGAAGTGAAATGACGGGAGCTCTGGTCATTTTTACTCCTGTTACTGATTCACTGCATGATTTGGCTTTGATTGTTAGAAAGTTACAGATCAACACCAGCCACAGTTTAACCTGAATCCCATTTAGTTTTGACCCACTGGGTGCCATTAAATCCTGCAAACTGCTGCACTTTCTATGAGAGAGCATCAGCTACAGGCCTGACTTGCAGATAGAAATCTGAGCTGTGGTTTCACTTCCTCTTGAGCTTTTTTTCTTTGCATATAGATTGAGGAAGCTGTCGACCTTTTAGAGCCCACACAGTAGCCACAATGAAACCACATCAAAGCCGACGCTGAGGAGGAAGGAAGGAGGGTTTTACATTGAAACACACTCAGAGCAAATGACTTTGAAAGGTTTGGTGGAAATAAACCTGGTTCAAAGTTCTAGCAAAAGTGTACAATGTGACAGATTTTAATCTTTATGTAGGAAACGATTATATTATGTTGTTCAATTTTCTAACAGAGGAAACAAACAAATTGAAAAAGCACATACAAAATTTATAGTGTCTATGAAGTTTCTATAAATGTCCTGGAATATTTCTAAAGACTGTAAACTACCAACCATTAGCTCTGGATCATATTTGCTTTGGCATCATTGTCTGGATCAACAACCAGCAGTACACCTGAATACTATTCACTGGCTGTGGACAGTTTTATGTCAGTATTTTAAAGATGCTTGAACTTCGTGTTCGTCACCTAAACCCCACAGAAACCACATCAGTACCTTTCTGAGACTCGTGCAGCTGCAGTTTCTCCTGGTGGTCCCATCCCAGCGCCGATTTATCCTGTCTGTCCGTCTGCACGCCGAACTTTCCTCCGAAGCCCTTCACATAGTCTGTATGAAGCAAAGACACAGAAGCAGACACTGAAACATCATAACTGAAACTAAACTTCATTTTCTGTCATATTATAGTTACATTGTAAAGGACAGATACTGTGGTGTAGGATGTTTTTGTTGATAAAACTGAATCTTAAAAAAAATAAAATCACCCAGAAACTGCTTGGAGTTCAGAGGGTTAATGTGCCTGAAAGCGCATTTCAATTTAGATTACTTTCTGTTTAAATGAAGAGAATGAAATAACAGTGTGGAATTTTAAATTGTTATGATGGAAAACATTTTAGTTCTTGTGTCAATAAACTGATTTTAGATAAAATAACATGATCTAAATGTCTGTTGCCTGATAAACTACAGTCCTTTATCACACTGAGACAAACAGTACCCGCCATGACCTCTGCACTATTTCCAAACTACTGCAGGAAAAATGGTTTTAATCAATCTCTACCAGCTGGCAAAACTGTGTTCTTTCTCAGTTTGTTCAACCATAACAATCTGCTAAATCTACAGTAAATGTGTCATTAAATTCTTATTAAATTGTTTCTCACAGTTGGTCCACGTCACACTAAAGCTCATTTCATCATGTTAAGTTTTTCATTTCCAGAGCTGACCTGCTGTGACTGATTCATGAAAAACAACTTTTCCATCATTTCAGTGACTGAGGCAGCAGCTTAATACAAATCTTCATTAACACAAGTAACCGGGAGCTTCTCTGCCTCGAGCTGTTTGAACAGCGGTGCATTAAAATGGCTGATCCCGTTATCACAGCTCACATCACGTATGCAAACCGAGGCAGCAAACACATCAAGGTGCATTGTGGGGAAATCTTAAGGTCACTCATACCTTCCTTCATCTGTAAGCTGCAGTAAAACCTACAGAGGAGTGTCAGGCAGGAAGCTACAGGTTAAACTATGAGTCCAGACGAGTCAGAACAGACATGAGGGTGTGACTCACTGAGGCCCTGCAGACACACAAAACTACTGACAACACCGCGGCAGCTATTAGAGCTTTCACTGACTTTCTGACAACCCAAAACCTCATCAAACCGAAAACGTGAGTTTTTTTCAGCTGTGGGTCAGCGTAACCCAAAGATATCAGAAAGCCTGGATCAGTTGAAACTTTGAACACACGCTACAGTATATGTGAAGTTATTTATATTGAGTGCTGTAGTTTTTGTCTGCTTTGTAATCCTCAAGCACACTGGGCTGCATGTGTTGCATAAAACGTGCCACATACAGTATATAAAGTATTACTATGACGAGAACAAACTCCAAGGTTGTTCCTCCATCACTAAACAGCCGTGAAACAGCAAAACATGTCAACATGAAGTGGGAAAATAGTGGTCATCTGAATTTTGTGTTTTCGTTTACATAAATAAAAACATTTCCACCTTAAGCTGGTGTAGAGAAATAGGAAAATTTATCAGAATGCAGAAAATTAAATGTTTGATAGTGAAAATATACTCCCATGCTATGTAGGAACCAGAGTTTTTCAAAGGATATAAATATATCAACAGTGTTTATACAATAGTGGTATTACCACAGTCAAATAGCCCTTAGATAGAAGATAAAAATGAAGTAAGGATATTATCATTATTATTATGAAAACAATAACACACAGATAGTGGAACAGAAATATCAAGCTTATAGATACAGGTGAGTCAACGTATCTCTCCATTAATGAAAAACAAATAGAAAAGGCCCTCGAATTGGGTTTGGTGTTGGATTTTGTATTACTGTTTCTTTTCACTGCAATTGCAAAATGGAAAATTTACAAATATCAGTTATTGGTTGATCCTAAAACCCACATTAGCAATTTAGAGTTCTTCCTGCTTTCTCGTCAGTTATATTTGAAGATATAGTGAGCAAAGCTTCTGTTGACAACACGATCAGCTGTCAAAGTTTGCGTCTTCAAGTGATTCAAATGTAACCGTGTTGAATTAATGGTGAAACTGGTTCTTTGTCGCATTCTACTGACCTTTCTGAGACTCGTGCCTCTCTGTTTTGCCCTGGTACTCAAAGCCCACGGCACTCTTGTCCACCTTGTCGGTCTCGACACCAAACTTGCCGCCGAAGCCTTTGGCGTAATCTGCCAATGACCAAGACAGAAGGAGGGGAAGGAAAACACAAAGTTAGAACAGGAAGAGGAGTTTTGTACCACCATCTTCTGAGTTTCTCTCCAAAGATGCTGCTTTTGTTTGTGGAGTTTGACTCCTGGAACATGTTGTTAATCTTGTTCTATATAAAAGTTTTATTAGAAAAAATAAATAAATAAAGACATTCTGAGAGAGCAGAGTTTAAAAGTTCAACAAAAAGATGAGTGAAGTTCATTCCATTTCAAATCATCAAATTTTTATAAAAAATGCTGCTAGACTATTTCTGCTAGGCCACGTCTGTTTATAAAATTAAATATGGATATTTAAAAAGATATATGCTAAATTTTAGCTAGATATATCAAACACTTCAGGAGACAAATATTGTTTATTTTCCGTCGAATCATTTTCAGCACATTTCTTTGTGCACTGAAATTCGAACAACATATCAGGAACAATAAAAGTCGAAAAATTTTACTGTTATTTCTCATCATGTCCTTGACTCACAATCTGCAATATATTGGAAAAGTATATCAAATAATCTCTGATTATGGGTGAGCTGAAGTATGAAAACAAATAAAGCCGTCATGTCCAGGGTTCTCACCAGGATTTTTTTTACAGTGTAACGGTAGGTCCTCCCGCACGCACACGTGCGCGTGCAATAGCCTTCATTAAATCTCGCGAGCGGCCGGCCCAGATGTCAGTCAATGAGCGTCACGCAGATGCTCCAAATGCTCGTGATTTAGGTCACTATTGACCATACATGGCATCACGGAAACAACCAAGACATGCTAATTGTAACCCCGAGATTGGAAGCGATTCTTAATTTTAGACGGGAACGGGCCAATCGACAGGAAAGTACAGCTGAAGTGGGGAGACATAATTAACCTAGATAGGCACCCAGTCGATAAAAACAAACTCACATGGCGTTATCTGTCAAAATAACAGCGTAGCGGCCCTTATCACAGCGTAATCTTTTAAACTGACACCGTAACGGCCCGTTACGCTGAAATGCGCTGGCGAGAACCCTGATGTCTCATCTCTGAGCTCAAATTAAAAATATCAATAGTGCAGAAGCTAGTGAGTGATACTTTTTGAACTATTTATAGTTGCACATCACAATAAAACTAAATATATAGATACTTTTAAATACGAAATGGTCACAAAAATTAAAAGTTACTTTTGTTTAACCTTCATAACTGATTGAGCAAGTATGCTAAGTGGTATCACAAAAACAAAAAAAGATAGAGTAAGCAAAGTGGAGTCTAGAGTCTTAAAATTATTTGGTATGACTGAGTAAAGTTATTTTTGAATACTGACACTGTTGGATTAGGTTATCTAGCTATGGTACAGCTAAAATTGCAAATTAAAAGCTTTTATCTTTAATAGTTCTTTAAAATATCGTCTCACAAACGCAGCCTTTAATGTCAACGGGCAGAAAACGTGCTTGAAGCAGTTCTACTGGCATTAAAAAGTCAGTTATTGATTAATGTTTAATATCACAGGTACTATTTTAAATATACATAGCTGATAATAAAAAAAGTATCAAGCAAACTGGAGACGGTCGAGTATAAGGCCACTGATAATCTGAAACAGAATAAACCTTTAGCAAGCTGGAGAAAATCCACCTTTACAGAACTGTGCCTGTTCAAAATAAAATGAAAAAACATCCCACACCAGCTGGGTGACATCTAACCATACACCAGGTACAGACTACAAGTCAGAACCAATCACCTGAAACCTGAGATAAGGATGGAGCAGTTAAAGGAACATTTCAGAAAGGAAACTGTCCTCTGCTTACAAAATGTGCTGCGGTGTGTGAGATATCTGACAAACACCATCACCAGGATGTGTTATTTGACTCTGGGGAAAAACATCACACAAGCAACTGAGGAGTAAAAGAAGAAGCCATTGTTTGCAGGTGAAGGCAGAGGAATGAAGGAAGAAATGCAAAATAACATGATTTGTCAGGACCTGCGTGAGGCTACACGACACCCCATCATATACAAACGTACACTACAGAAAAAAAATAAAAAATTTGGGGTCACTTAGAAATATCGTTACTTTGAAAGAAAAGCTTTTTTTTTTCATGAAGATGACATCAAATTAACCAGAAATACAGTCTAGACATTGTTAACATTGTAAATGACTATTCTAGCTGGAAACGGCTGATTTTTAATGGAATCTCTCCATAGGGGTACAGAGGAACATTTCCAGCAACCATCACTCCTGTGTTCTAATGGAACATTGTGTTAGCTAATGGTGTTGGAAGGCTAATTGGTGATTAGAAAACCCTTGTGCAGTTACATTAGCACATAGCAGAATAATAGTGCGAGTTTTCATGGAAAACAAGAAATTGCCTGGGTGACCCTAAACTTTTGAACGGTAGCGGGTGTGTTAGTGTGTATCCACATTCTCTCCACGTTCCTCCGGGTTAGTGGAAAAGCCGCATGGCATCAGGAAATCTCGACAAACCTTTCTGGGACTCGTGTTTCTCGGTTTTGCCCTGGTAATCGAAGCCCACTGCGCTCTGGTCGACACGATCTGCCTGCACGCCGTATCGACCGCCAAACCCAGTGGCGTAGTCTACACAGCAAAGCAAGGTGGGGGCAAGGGTCAAAGGTCAGGGTGAAGCAGCATGGCAGCAGTGGTCACGGAGAAGCCCAATTCCAAACTCCGCTGTAATACGTACGCACTGATACCAACACTGACAAAAACATTTACTATCACACAGTTACTCTAAGTAGAAGCACTTAAGATTGCAGCCGTGTTTCCAAAATGTGTTTTTCACTCTCATTTAGAAGAGTCACATTCAAAAAAGTTGATTTAAATGGAAGAAATCCTCATTTTTTAAAAAATTCCTGTCATATTTCTCAGTAGTTCTTGCGATGGAAACACCAGTTGACAAAGTTCTATTTTCACAAATCATCACGTGAAGGCCGGTCTTGCCTCTCTGTCTAAAATAACTAGCTTCAAATTATTGATTATGCTGCAATTATTAGCTTTTCATGTCTATTTTGAATTACTTTAGGTGAATAAGGCTAACAGGCAGAGTGCAGTTAATCTATGATAACCTGCTGATTGTTTTTTAACTTTGTGACCAAGTGATCAGCTGAAGAACAGGATTTTCTTTGGTTTATTGCAACCCTCTTAATCATTGAAGGGTTACTTACTGCTGAATTTGACTTTTTCCTCTTGCATTGAGCACTGCTGAGTTTTGATTCACTGTCATTTACTTCATGTTGAATGCAAGGAAGTCTTGCAACCTTTTTCTAAGAGGAATTAATGAGCTTCATGGGAGACAAAAACATAATCGTGTGATAAACTATCCTTGTTTCTAGAGACTCTGGACAACATGAAACATGGTCGACACCAGCTGACATAAGAGTTACAACTTGACCAGGCAAAAAAATTCCAGAAGACTTTTTCCAATTTTCCTTTCGTAGACAAACACTTAATTCTAAATTTCATACTCTTTTCTTTTAACTTGATTACGGACTGCTGCTGCAATTACAAACTACGAACATTTTCATGCAGTTTCCATACTTCAGGTACACATAACTCTGACCATCGCAGTGCAAAATGAGTTGTCCTCTCTAAACCATTTAAGCTTGTTTATTCTTGTTCAAGACACTGTGACGTAACTACATAGAGGACTGCGGGTCAGAATGGTCAGAAAAGCTTACATACTGCTAAATCTAATTGGATGTAGTAGGAAATCCTGGTACTTTTGGTATACGGCATTTGATAAACGATGTACTGGGACACGCTAAATATTTTTCTGACACACTATATAGTATAGAAGCATGAATAATTGGAATGTACATGGGATACTTTGTTATTCTGATGACACGACGCAGCCTCATTTATTTGCCTCAAAGCAGGTCATTTTACAACTTTCAAAAGCTTTCTTCAATCTGACTTATCATATGGAAACACGGCTTGTGTGGTGCAGCAAAGATGTTTGTTAAATAGAGACATGACTGAGTAACCGCTGGAATTGGGCAAATATTCAGGACTTTGGGCAGGATGAAGGCAAAACAAAGAGGGCAACAGCATGGAGTCATGAGAATGCAGCCTCTAAACACGAGAAGCTAAGAAGCCGGAGGAGACTCCCGGAGGACCAGGTTCCTGCTCATACTGCATACAGCGCAGGCTGTCAGTATTACGTGTACTTCTGACTTCAAATGTTACTGTGACTACAAGGACTAAGCCTTAAATAGTAGCCCGAATGATTCTGTATTGCAAAAGCTATGTAGCACAGAAGTAGATGCCAGGGGAATGCAGAACATTACCTCTGGCAGGGGCGAGTCTTTTTATCTGAGCATTCCAAGCACAGATATGTGTCATATATTCGAAACGTGCAGAAAGTTTTGAACGTGAGCTGTGAAAGATTGAATAATTAAATTTAACTAATCCATCGCTGCTTTACAGACAGATTACTGACCCAAACAAGACACAAAATGACAAAAGCTGATGTATAAATATTTTTAAATAGTATTCCAGAATGTACGAGAGCCTTACTGCACTACATTCATTTATATTTTGAATTGACATAAAAAAAAAAAATCCACCATA
The DNA here is from genome assembly GCF_021347895.1 of Acanthochromis polyacanthus. Taxonomy (NCBI): domain Eukaryota; kingdom Metazoa; phylum Chordata; class Actinopteri; family Pomacentridae; genus Acanthochromis; species Acanthochromis polyacanthus. The sequence continues at coordinate 37,526,178 of NC_067114.1, read as the reverse complement.
AATTGATACAGAAAAATTGCCAGAATGCAGAAAATTAACTATTTGATGCTCAAACTATACTAAATAGGAACACTGTCTTCTCCACGGTAAGAACGGGAAATAATTTTATTGAGCATTTACCTAATACTAGTTTTAACACAGTTAAATACTTCTCTAAAGATAAAAGATCAAATCCATGTACACCCCCTGTCAAAAGTTGAGACGGGTTCTTATTCAAATGAATGAGAACCCGTCTCAAACCTTTTGACAGGGGGTGTACGTCCATGGCTGCACTTTAAGATTTTAGACAAATATCCAATTGCACTATTTCAATGAAAGATGACACATATGTGCATCTTTACTCCTGTTTATCAATTTGTATACAAGCTGAAACTAAAAGGTACACCTTAAAATGTGTAATTCACTGAGAAAATCTTTCAGTGCACCTCCATAAAAGTTAGACACATGAATGCTACGAATGTAAAAAGTGAGTATGAAGCTGAACAACATGCCACTGTCATAACACAACCTGCACATATTTCCCCAAAACGTCCATTAGCGCAGCTGGCTCCTGGTGAAGCAGAGCAGCTGATCAAAACAACCGGAGTGAATGTAGTGAAACTGGATATGAGCCAAGTGCTCATCAAACTGTCTGTGACTCAAAAATGTCTCTCCTATAGGCAACACTGCTAACAAAACCTAATCAGCTGATGAAAGGGGTAAAGACAAATGGTGAATTTAGGGGTTCATCACTAATGTGTCCACTGAGCAGAAATTTATTTCCCTGTTTTGGACGCAGCTGCATATTTCTTGAGTTTTTGTTTTCACTGTGGGTGATGTGAGGAAGACGTGCAACAAGACAACAAGTTACGACATCACCTTTCTGCGAGGCGTGTTTCTCTGTCTTCCCGGCATATTCAAATCCAACGGCTGACTGCAAAAAGAGATGGAAGCAAAACAATTATTCTGTGTTTGAAGACACTTCAGAATTTAGAAAAACAAGGCTTCTGGAATAGTCCGGCACTGCTTTTTGTTTTGTACTAATGGAACAAAAGGCTGCCATGCTGAACAACGGAGACAAAACTGAAATCTTGCTTTTTGTTATTTATGCAAAATGTCATCTGGAACGACACAGCATGTTTCTTTCTGAAATATTAGTCAGCGACATTTGTTGTTTTACGTCTGTTTTATGCAGATGAGTGAGACATTGCTGAAAAAAAGACAGAAAAGAAGCTGCTAAAGAGAAGATTCTTGTTTTCTATGTAGGTGTCTGTTTTTTGGCACAAATATTTATGGTTTGGACTTTTTCTCTGATTCTAAAATTTTTTTTGCTGCCAAATTTTTAGCAATGTGGAGTTGTCAGTTTAGGGTTGGCAGCAGCTTATCAGTCCAGTTTAACTGTGGACGTTGCAGTGCACATGCAGATTGGTTTTGCATTAATACAAACTGTATGTGGTATTACGGAGTTTGACTTTTTCCTCTCATGTGGAATACTGGTAATTTCTGATTTATTGGTTTTTGTTTTACACTGGACCCCTGGAAGACTTACATTTGCACTGTGGAAGCTGACGTGGATGCAAATGACTGAATATATCAATATTCCTTCAAGAATTCTGAGAAAAAAAATGCTGTTTAGTTTGCCTTTAAAAACGCTTTAACATATGTTTAATGTTAAATGTACAGTACGTTTTTAATGTGAAACTTTGAAGGACTAGCTGTGCTTTAGGGCACTTCTAATGGAGAGTCTAATAAACAAACATGGTGATTTTTGTTTTATGAATGATCCTTTCACCACTTTCAGCTAAATGTTTATCGAAACTGCAGTGCACAGTACTGCAATGTGTCTTGACTTCAGCTCAGCAAATAAACCCCCCCCCCCCCCCCCCCAAAAAAAACATCAAACACTCAGCTGTGTGTCATTTCCCTGAAATGAATGAGATGTTGTTGCACAGTGGAGTGGTGGGCAGCCACAGGAAATACCTGATCAACGCGGTCAGCCTGCACTCCAAACTTCCCTCCGAAGCCTTTGGAGGTGTCGGTCTGGGAGCAGTGCTTGGACAACTTGCTCTGGTAGTCATGACCCACGGCCGACTGTAAACACACAGCACGGATACTTTAAAACACGCACACGTAATCTTCACAACTCAAAACAGTTGCAAAACAGGCACCCGTATGCTGAGAATTCAGGGGAAAAAATGGGCAACAACATTATCTGGGGAGGGGAGGATCACTGAAAAGAGCAGCAAAGCTGGAAACACAGCCAGCAGTTTGAGGTGGTGACGTCTGACTCATCACAGATGCACAGTGTGGTGTAAACAGTGCTCGGTCATCACATTCACGCTGCAGCGACCACACAGCCCAGAGCCAGAGAGGTGTGGACGGACAGAGCTGCCTGCCAGGAAGGATTATCAAGTGTGAAACGGCCACAACTGACTCAGCCTGTTCACACACACACTGAAACCAGCATTAGAGAAACTGCTGCCAAGGCTCAGAGGATTTTGACGTCATTTAAAATTTGTTAAAATGTTTTGGATTTTCAGTGGAGGCTCCCTCTGTAAATAGATTTGTTGCTACAGCAAACCAGGATGCAGTGAGCTGGTTGGTATTTAGTTTCAGCAGCAGGAAGATCAGTAACTACAGGAACAACTAGTTTCCCCCAGCCACAGAAGAAAAAGTACAAGAAACAACAACAAACAGAACGACATGGCAGATTTTTGTAGTACAGGACAAATACTCTGAGTTCATTACGACGCTGTGCAGACTGATCTGTGCTTTGCTGTGCAATCAGAGCTAAAGTGTTTATGTAGGAAACCAAAGGGATAAATAAAACTCTTTATTAAACTAAGGATGACAAAATGATTTGCTGCTGGACATGAAAACCAGAATACAATGAAATACTTGACTGAGAAGTTCAGTCACAGTAAAAAAAAATCGTTTCTATCGCAAACAAACAAAACTTTGTTCTTGTTAAAATCACAATTCTGCAGTAAAAGCATAACCTTGAACTAGATAACGAGATATAACATTTTTAAAATACTTGTAACTTCCATTTGCTTTATCAGCACAAAATTAATGAAAGAAACATTCATCAAAGTATAAAAAATGCAACCAATTGTCTTAAGATTTTTAAGTGAAAAAAAACTAATTCCTATACATCTTATCGTTTTAGGACATTTGAAACACTGATTAAAAATATTGAATCTTAGTTTAGATTAAGCCTTTATTTTTGATTTGGACATCTTAAGACTTTACAACGACTTAAGGGAGAATGATTAGTTGATAAACTGATTAACAGAAAAATAATCTGAAACAATTTTTGTGACCGATTCATTGTTTTTGTCATTTTTCCAAGTCACAAAATTGAAAAATTCAACACATTAACACAGTCCAACATCTAACAGCTAAATGTGACCGTGAGTAGTGCGGTTCATATCATGCAACACAAACTTGTCATGTGACCACATTCAGAGCAATTATATAAGAAGACAGAATGATGTCCACTGAGTTCTTCATGTGTTACTGACTAATCAGTTATTGATGGTTAAGGCTGCTGTTTATCGGTTAAGAAAACTGTTCAAGTTTTGCCCCCTTGGCTCTCCCGGTCTCTTACTTTGTCCATGCGATCCTGCTGCACTCCAAACTTTCCTCCATATCCGTGGGAGGCCTTGGTCATCGTCTCCATCTCCTTCTGCTTCAAGTTGGTGTGTTCGCACGACACCGTGTCACGCAGCTGGTTGATACTACACCAAAGGAGGACATGATTAGAGTGACATTCTTATACTGCCTTTAATATAAGTGGAAAAAAGATGCTTCCTCACTTTATGTGCCCCTGATGTCCTGAGCCGGCCACCGTCTTGGCCCCCCAGCGCTGCTCCTTCTCTGACACATCATTCTGGAAATACACAGAGTAAATAATGACAAGGTAAGTGAAGGATAAAGGATGTTTAAGAGGAGTGTGGAGAACTAAAGGAGGAATAAAAGGAGAAGGAAATGAATGAAGGTACCTCAAAATCAGGGTCAGTTTCCCAGTCGTCGTCGTTGGTGTCGTCACAACTCACACTGACCGTCCGTCCTGCTGCTGCCTTCCACATCTTTACTGAGCTTAGACCACACACTCTGAAACACAATTAAAGCTTTGTTTTAGATCTGTTGTTGCATATATGTAGAAAGAAGTAAGGCCTTTATGGACAGAGCTGAAAAATGCAAAAAAAAAATACAATGAAAAGCTCAGGAAACTACCACGTCAGTGGAACTGTGTTTAGACAATTTACGGCACAGTTTTGTCCCAGTGGTCAATAAAAATGAGATAATTAATCATGTATTCAAGTGTGGGAAATTATTTCTCATTAGCAAGTAATCCTGTCAGTCATTTTTCCTTCAAAACTGATAACAAAACAGGTTCCAGCATCTCCAGTTCTCTGCTTTGTATAATTGCAAGGTGAATATCTGCAGATTTTGCACTGTCCGTCTGACAAAACACTTGAGAAATTAGACTCAGCTGTACTCTCATGATGCTGTGATAGATAGTTATTTACTAGAACCGTAATAATTACTCCTATACATTGTCACCATGAAGTGAACCCATCTAGTAAGATTCTTAAGAAAGAAGTGGAAATATCCAGTCTTCATTTCTTACAAACAAGAAACATGACACTTCAGCAGTCCGAGCTAATCAAATGTCTATCTTGCAATGTCATTGTTTTTTAGGACAAAAATCACTTCTTGCACCATCATTCCATGCTCGAGAGCTAAATGATATATCAGTGCACACTATTGTAAAATAGTTGGCTAATATTAGCCAACTATGTTTAATTAAAAGATATTACACCACATATCTAACCAAGAAAATGATCAGCATAATTGACGATGACAGAAATACAGCCAGTGTCGGGCATCTGGAACAAAAGCTCTCTGTGCCAGTTCCTGCCTCAGCACCATGTGGGAGATCAGCATCTGTGTTCAATCAGAGGCTGCAGGAGACGTGGCTCCATTCATCTCGGGAAGCTCCAGACCAGGAAGAAGCAGCAGCCTGAAAACTTCATGTAGGTTACATGATAGGACTATCTCCACCAGAATAACCACACCCACCATCTGACTGTTCTGACCAGGCCTGTGAGAGGGGGAGTCCACTCAGGTGTGACTGTGACGTGAAAATGTATTCAAGATAACAGGGAGCAGCTGGCGTTGTTAATCTATTTCCGTACAGCCCGCTGAAAACAGATAATGTCGTTTAGCTTGCTTCAATTAAAGCAGAAAAGGCCACATGCGCCTGGACAAACAGATGAATGTTTTAGCATGCAAACAGTTAATTATACAACCGTGTCAGCGTGGCGTGTTTTAATTAAGATTTCTAGCATCAACAGGCTGAAAAAAACTCAAACCCCTCGTTAATGGTTAACAGCACTAATGTAGATTCAATGTTAAGTGACCAGCAGCAGTAAAATAGCATAAATAAATCTAAAATACGGGTACAGAGTTGGCAGCGTCAGTCGGTCTCTGGTATTTCCTGTTCCAGTTAGCTAGCCAGCTAGCAGGCTAAAGCTAGCATGACTTCTGGAATGATTACCTGGCTCAGCGCGAGCCTGGCCGCTGGCGGGCATTTTAGGTGTTAAATGCTCACCGACAAAGGTAGCTTGGACTCGGCTGAACTCTCTAAAGCCTCCCCGATGGACGCGGTCCGCTCACAGCCGCAGCTTTGATGGAGAAACTGTGTCGGGATCCGCTGGTTCTCCCTCCGCAGCTCTTCCGGCTCTCCCTGTATCCCGACCCTTCCAGCGGCTACGTCATAAGTGGGCGGAGCGAGGGGAATATGTCGGTCAAGTTTATACAGAAAATTAAACGTTGGATATTTAAAATTAAACCATATTTTTTATATCTATTTGATCTATACTTTCGAATTCTACATTTTTATGCCAACATTTTTTGATATATTTATATATACTCGATTCATGCATTTATTGTGCTGATTTTATGTCTGTTATGTCAGGTTAATGTACATATTAATGTACATTTTATTTGATTTATGCATTTTTTCATTTTCAAAATGACACTTTTTAAGCCAATGTGATTTATATATTTAAATGTATTATATAAATTTCATATATGCATATAATTCATCCTTATTACATTTTATTTAGTTTTATGGTCATTTGAGTCATGTTTTATATGAAATTGATTTGGAAATGCAACTAATCTTTTTATATAACTTAGATTTGTACTTTTGATTTTTTTAATTTATGCACTTTATAATTTTACATCTATTTTATTATATACACATTTTTATTTCAATTCAACATATACATTGTTTTTTATATCAATACATTTCATTAAGCTTCTATATGAATTTGATTTTTACATTAAATTTAGATTTTTATATCAATTTGTCAGATAATTTACTGCTTTGTTCATTTCAAAATATATTTGTATACCAGTTTGGACAAAGATGTGTAACTATTTTATTTATTCTAAACAAATGCTTGTGTCTTACTGAGGTTCTGTTTTCTGGCTCACTGGCAGCATTGCACATAAAACCTAAACAGAATTTCATTATCAAGATATCTCAAGAAATTAATGCTGTGATGTTTATTTTCTTTAGAAATAAAAATTGTATGAAAAGAAATCTGAACTTTTAAATATCCACAGCTAGATTTCCACACAGGTCGAGTAAGCTCCATGGGACCAGACCCTGTTTGAAGTGGCAGCAAGTAAACTCAAACCAGCCACAAGACTATAAAAATAACAACAAAGAGGCACAGTAAGAGCATAAATGGGTGTAAAATGAGACATAAAAAGGCTACATAGAGATGCAAAGTGCTCACAGATGCACACAAAGAGAGTGCAAATTAAAAGAAGCGCTACAGGGAAACACAAAGTGACCACAAAGAGGCATTTGGTGTCATTTACAACCGACCTTTTGTAAATAACACCGAATGAAAAGCTTTTCACCAACGTTGGTCAGATATCAAGTTTTTTTTCCTCTTACATCATCTATCACCTTCGTACTCATCCTTGCAACATTGCTTTAAACAATGAACCCTTTAACAGACACTTTTTCTCTCAGTCAAACATTCCAACAGCAGGAGAGAAGACAAAACTCAAAAAGTCTTTTTTTTTTTTTTATCTGCAGTGGAAAATAAGTTTCAGTATTTTATTGAAAGTAAGCAATAAATAATACTGTGATAAAAATAGTTTATAAGTACTCAGACTGTACATCATTGTTACAAGATCAGAAGATTCAACAGAGGAAGAGCAGGAATAAAACAGCAACATGATTTGCATTGTGCATAAAATGACTAAATCACAAACAAACGAGAAAGATCTACTTTAAGCTTCGACTACATGTAGGGTGAAACGAAAACTCTTCGGTTCCTTCTCATTAAAAAGTGGAACCTGTGTTGTGAGTGCAGACGACACAAAGTTGAGAAGCATTCAGAGGAACAAAAGTGGGGCTTTAGCTCTGAGCTGACGACACAAAACGTGGATGAATAAATAAAAAGCGACAACAGAGAGGAGTTAAGAAACAATAAGGCTTGATATGAAATCTCCGTACAAAGTGTTTGTTTCAAAAAAAAACAAAAGAAAAAGAAAAGGTCTGCGGGTGGATCGCACCGCCTCGAAGGGTTTTCTAGTCACAGCGGGGATCGGCTGAGGCCTCGGTGAAGTTGGTCCATCGAAGGAGTTTCCACACTTTCGAGCTCGTCGGTGTGTTTCTCCAGAGGTGAGGAAGTTTCCTAAAGGGTTAAACTGGGTGAAGGTTCAGTGGAGCAAAGTCCGCATGCAAGGTCAACTAGAGAGAACCTGGAAGTCTGTTTTCACTTGCATCTGAAAGTAGCCCTCCATTTAAGTTGTTTCATTTTTTTTCCGCTACTGATATATATGTATATATATGTATATATATGTATATATATATATATATATATATATACATACATATATATATATATGGCTTTAATTCTTAAAATTCAAGAGTTTCATTTTGGTTTCGCAGATATGGAAAATAAAGAAAGAAAAGTGTTTCACGTGATATCTGTCGCCACCATCGCCCGGCTTGCCAGCAGTTATTTTAACAGCGATGGATGACTCACAGTGTCAAGCAATTTGTGAAACAGTCTCCAGCAATTTCGTCTGATATTCACACATCCGTTGACCTAAGAGCTGCATTTCCACAAAAATCACAGGTAATAAGCTACAAAACCAAAAATATTACAACAGTTAAAAAGGGCAGACGATATGAATTAAGTTATATCACAAATTAAAGTCACTTAAGCATAAATTCAATGATTAGAATTCAAATCAAAGCGCGAAAAACAAAACATACATCTGGTCAATAGAATCAGGATTATAAAAAAAGATTAGATAAAATGTCTGTTGGTAGAAATATACAAACTCCAGACAGCTGAAACATTCAGTTACATACATCTGAGAGCTGAGCTTAATGCGGGCACAGTGGAGAAAAGTTTTTAAAAAGTGGGTTGATTAAAGGGGACACAGGCAACACAAGGGTTACATGGTAATTCTAAAATCATTTAAATGTCCCATTGGTTTACATAAATATAATAACAAATGTAGATAAATCTAGAAAGTTTCCTCTAGGGATACTGAGATTTGTGAGTAAAGTTTCTCTGTGATGACAACAACAACAAAAAAAAACATCTTCTTTTAGTGTCCTTACAAGTCATTTCAGTTCATCATCCTGGTCTTGAATGCAGGGAATTCCCCTTCATCTTCTGACCAGCGGTTACCTATAGAAATAATGAGGATAAACTGAGAAGGGGAGAGAGAGATCAATGGATACGAGAGGAGAAGCAGGACAGAAGCCAGGACGGATGATGGATGGATGAAGGGGAGAACAAAGAGAAAAAGAGAAGAGGCGTAAAACGTGCGTTATTAAAGCATCAAAAAGAACGAGAAAGCTGCTTTCTGCTTGGAGAGAGAGGAGCAGATGTGCAGTGAGTAAACAGCCAAACATTTGACTTTCTGAGGGCTGTTGTATCCAGGTAGATTGGTTGGTCAATGAGCCTTAATAGAACCAAATTCTCATTGTCTGGACAGTAGGCAGTGCTACTTTTATGAGAAAAAAAGCATTAAATCAACAGTCATCTAAGATTGAAAAAAAATAGAGTTATTTTAGAAGAGGAACCTTTTTAATGGCAGAATTTCTTTGCCAGGCCTGGGATAAAAGGCTACATATTTTGTTTAAGGACTGAGCAGCAGAATATAGTGTGTTTTGGACGTATTGCAGCAATTCGAGGATATTGGCGTCTTGTAAACCCATGAGGGTTGGGCACGCTTGGGTGCATGACATGAAAATAAAGAACTCAATCATAAATGTAGTATTTTTGGCTGAACAGACAACCTGTATACAACTACACGTTTTCACCTCAGAGACATGAGCTTTAATGTTGTATTGATTAGTCATCAACTACTAAATTAATCTCCAACAATTTTGATATTTATTCAACTAGTGTGAATATTTTTTGATGAAAAAAAATCTATTATTACTCCGCCAAGAACGCAACTGAGTTTTGTGACGATCAGTGTACATTTGTCTGTGCGCAACATGATGCAAAAATGGACGAACGGATTTGGATGAAATTTTCAGGGAAGGTCAGAAATGACAGAAGGACCACCTCATTAGAATTTGGCAGTGATGCAGCTTATAGTCTGGATCCACGGATTTGATAAAGATTTCTGTATCACTGCAAGAAAGCAACACAGCGTCATTGTAACTATGACAACAAGTGAACGCTAGATCAGCTGCCTTCTGACGATCACATGTTTGTGATCCTACTACAAACCACCACTGCGGACTTATCGGGACTAATCCGTCGGACATGATACGACGACTGAGCAGCTTGGCAGAGAACTGCTTTTTCTCTGAGTGCTTTTCTTGTTTTTATTCAACAATATTGTAGTAATCCCACAAGAGGAGTTGAGTTTTTTATTATATTCTTCAACAGTTCTTGTGTTGAGATCATCAGTTGATATAGTTCTATTTTCAGAAATCATAACAATATGACCACCTGCACACTGGTCTGCTCAAACTGTGAGCCAAGTTCAAATGAGTTAATATGCTACAAATACAAGCTTTTTATGTGGATTCAGAATTAATTTAGGCAACTAAGGCTAGCAAGCACAGTACACTCACTCTCTGTGAGCTTTTATTCAGCTATGGATAACCAGCTCATTCTTTTTTCTCACAACCAGTCACTGAGTTAAAGTTTCTCTAGTTCACTACAGCCCCAGGTTATTAGATTCACAGTGATGTGTGTGTTCTTACCGTTGTGTGTTAACAAGAGTAGGTCCTGACTGTGGCAGTGTCCAGCCTCTGTATAGACTGACTTCCTGCGTTTCCATGTTGGTAAAATCACATGCAGAGACATGCCATTAGTCACAGCATCGTAAACAAAGCAGCAAAGCCATTCAAGAAGAATTAAGAGCACATGAGGAGTCGGAGCTGAACTGCCCATCGGAGAAGTTCTAATTAGCGGCACTGACAGAGCAAATCGCACGCAAACATGCACACAACTGTGGTCCCTCTGCTTACCGTCCATCGGGCTCCTCTTTGGCTGCGTGGAAGGAGATGCTGTGCCGCTACTGGTCACTCTGAAGTTGGCTGGGAGGGTATCCGACGCCCCCAAGGACATCCCCCTCATGTCTTTGGGCCTGAACTTCTTCCTCCATGAGGGAGCTCGGCGGAAGTTCTTATCGTCATCCTAGAAGGGAGGTTTTAAGAGGAAGAGGACAGTGCAGAGATTAAGAGAGGAAGTTGATTTTCACACATATTTTCTCACTCAGTTCGTGTCACTGTGTTGGCAGGAGTGTGTGTTTGTCACCTCTTCCATTCTCCTGTCTGTGCCAATGGCCAGCAGACTGTTGTATTCACGCTCCAGAGTCGCTCTGGCCTGAAAAGAACAGAAAAAAGAAATGAATGAGACAACCACAACATCCCAGGGATCAACACAGAACCTGACTACTGTCTTCTGAGGTTGGAATCATATCTTCCTGAGCCTCTGAGCAGGTATTCTGGCTTCACTGGTACTGCTTTTAAGTCCACAGTCAATCACTTGTTCCTTCCTGTTAAAACTGCATGAATGCTTGTGTAACTTCCTGCATACTACTTTATTTCCTTGTGCAACTTTGAAACTGAGCAGGTGTGGCGTTTATTCTTAATGTCTTTTCCTTGATTTACAATGGTAACTCGGATGTGTCACTGGAGACAAATGCGTCATCAATATTAATGCATTAATGGACTTTAGTTTCTTTTTTAAAGCGAAATTGTGGGCATTGAACATATAAATAAACATCTGTCACTTTATAGCCAAATTAGCCTATCAGTTCCAAGTGAATTCCTCTGCATTCCCCAGTAAACTGGAGTTTTAAATCTGGTTTCTGAGGTGCATCAAACAGCAATAATTGATTTTGCACAACGGAAGATGGAGTAGGCAACAGCAACTGAGAGTTTGGTAGAGTCAATGCAGGAAAAACCTAGGAAGCATCCATGAAAAGTATGCAATGCTACATGTAAAAAAAAAAAAACTTCAGAGGAAGGATCAAAATATACAAAACGAAAAAGATCAAGCATGTCAACAGTTTGTGTAATTACTCTCATGGCCAGAAGGGGGAGACAAAGGTTACAAGTCTCACAGCAGATGAGTGCATTGGTGGTTTTCCTGGCTCAGAATGGGTCTTTGGAAGGTGAACATGCACAACAGAAAGCATCATCGGTAATTCAATGAGTGTTATTTTATTTGACAGAAATCAATATTTTTTCTTATATTTCTGTCCATTTTGTGAAAATAATTGTCTACTATGCTTGATTAGATAAAACCCCCATGAACAAAACAGGATAAATTCTCAATTCTTATCGTTTTGATGCTGCCTAACACCTCTACTGGAAGTGCCAAAATTCCTTTCCAATAGCCCTTGTTTAATACAGTTTTTATAACTAGACTCAGCAGCAGCTCTTTCCTCTTGCCATTGCCCTCATAAATAACTAAGTCAATATTCATACATCATGATCTCATTCCCATAAGTGATGCATACATTGCTGCTTGCACACACAGTTAGACTTAATGTGTAGTTTCACATAATCCTCTTGTATAATCTGTACATTGCTTGCATATCACCTGTACTGCTCGATAGCCACCAACAACTGGAACAAAATCCCTCCTGTGTGGTAACAAACGTAATCAATAAAGCAGATTCAGACGCCGACTTATGTTCCAGATAAACAGGATCTTCCTCCAAACTATATTTCTGAACTTCATACCCTTTACGAGCTGGATCACAGCCTGAGGTTCTCTGGCGTAGGTCTCTATTTCTAGGCTGTTCCTAGATTGACGTTAGTAGCTAAAGGCAGACAGAGGTTTCACTTTCAAGGGCCCCTGACTTTGGAGTGGCCTGCCAGAGAAATTCAGGATCAAGACTCCTGTGTCAACCATCATGTCCCCTTCTCCAAACACACTTGTACAGATAGGCATTTCAATGTTCTTTAATCTCTATCGTCAGGTTCAGGATTTTAGGGAATTTTCTCCAGTGTTGAGTTCATTTTAATGTTTTTATCATGTGTCATTTGTTAAGATCTTTCAGCATTCCACTGCCCCGTGCAGCACTTCGTAGCTGCTGTTTTGAAAACTGCAGCGCAAATAACAGTAATTATTATGGATTTAGAGCCAAAATACAGCAGTTTCTGTTCACTATTAGTATTTGTTCTTTCTATGATTGCTGTGAAGAGACTGCTTCCAGCAAGTAGAAGATGTGGGACAAAATCCTCGATCCTTTCAGCTGAAGCTAAAGAGGCATCAAACATCTGGCTCTGACAAAGCTACTGGAAATATACTAAGTTCTCCTAACTTGGAAATTCATCTTCATAGTGGGAACTGCTGTTTTTTTTTCTCCATCTCTCTGACAGTACAACTGAAAAAGCAGGAGATCTTTGTCCAGTCAGTGTGGGCAGGAGGAACATGTGTTGGTTTAGCACAGATTTAATCCAGTTTTAAGCAGGAAAGCTGACATTTTAACAGTTTGCCAGTTCATTTCATGTATTACCTGAATATCTAGAGGCTATCTGTAAGGCTGATCCAAGCGCAAGATGAAACAGCAGCAGCTTGTGATGTCAACAACCAAACAATGAGGAGAAAAAGGCTACAAAAACTTATTAAAGCTGAGATGAACATTCTCTACTGATTCATCACAATAACGATGCATACTAGGGATGTTTCTGATCGACCAACTTCAGTCGGTTAAATACAAATTTAGAATTTTCGACTAGTTTAGCAGAAAGACACTCAAACTTAAGCACAATTCAACCAGCAAGGGTAAACCTTGTTTGAAAGAATATTCCAGAGCCATTTAAAACCGTAAATCATTCTTTCCAACAACTAAAGTGTATTTTAAATGCCACTGAGGTGATTATTTTATGTTTTCCTACAAAACGTAACTCAGTAACGAAAAGCTAAATAACATTTAAAATAAACACATTGCTGGTCTGCACATCTGTGCTGAATGTGGTTGTGTATTGCTCCAGTTCAGTGGTTTTACAGCCGTTTAACACAGCCAAAATACAACCTTGTTTTCATTTTCTAGATCTAAATGCTGATAAACTGCATTGGATCTACCATCATCTGCCCCACTTTCCACCCTGCTGGCACACAAGGTGGTTGGCAGGTGGTTGTGTAACATTTTAGACGCACCACAGAACAGTTAACCAGCGTAGCACATTAATAAGACATTAATAATTAGGATAATGGGCGAGAATTTCTGGTGTCTACAAGCAACGGCAGAAACATTTAATCAATTAGTCGACCAATTAAGCACATCCCTAAAGCATATCCCCTTTCACTTTAATTATCAACACACCTTTAATGCTTTATATAGCTATGGAAATAATTATTAGACCACCTGACTTTTTTTCCCAACAAAGTCTACGCATCTTCTTAAAGCCATAAAAAAGCGCAATGACACATGATGTATTTAAACTGTAAAAGACTCAAAATTCACTCTCGATGGCTGCAAAAATCCCTGTTTTGAGCATAAGCGGTAGTTGTAGCAAAGCTATAGTTAACAGATAACCCAAGCTCTATGTTCTGACTCAACAATTGCCAAATATAGACACACCTTTGCGCTTAACAAGAACAGTTACAGTGAGAAGCCATTGCTAACTGGTTTTAAATCAGCTGCCCATTGCAACCTTAAGCAAAAAACAGATTATAGCTTCACAAAGAACTGTAAATGGTGGTCACAGTGATCTTGCATCTATTTCCAAAGCTGTTTATAATGTAAAGTAGTAATACCAGTAAAGATGACTTTTTAAAATATAAAATACGCACATGGAAGCATTTGGCAGATTGGCATGTTGTCACTGACCCAATGACCTTATGGTTAAACCCGGTACCATGTTAATAAAACAGCTAACAGCGCTGGACATTTGTATAGTGGGCGTTCGTACCTGTGTGTTCTGCGTGGGGATCTGCAGCAGCAGGGCCAGGGTGTTGTGATCAAAGGTTTCATCGAGGGCGAGCAGAGCTCCATGAACTCCACTCTCATAAAGGTTGCCACTGTACTCTTTGAGTCCGATGGCCTGAACCCAACTGATCACACGTTCATTACTCCACACCAGCACATCTGAAATGACAAAACGACGAAGGAAATCCAGCAGGAATGTCATTTTGCAAAGATATTAAAATGAACATAAACTATTTGTATGGAGAAAGCAGCAGCGTGTCACCTTTGAGCTCCAGCTGACACTCCTCTCTCTTCCTCTCCAGCTCTTTCCGGTCGTAGTTAAGCCTCCTCAGACACATGACACCACACTGAAAACTGTTCCTGTTCCACAGACAGTTTGTTATTTATCTGGATTCCTATTAGCTGATACTTTGGTAAAAATCCACTCCTTTTACATTGATGTGTTTAAAACAAAAAAACCCAAAGCACAGAAGAAAAAGCAACATCAAGCTTTAGATACACAGTAGGGATAGATTGACTATCTGCCTGTCCGATTATCACGGCTGATATATGGCATTTTTCCAATTATCAGTAACTGTATTGTTATTGAGCGATTGCGGATATATTTAGTTCACTACTTTAGGTCTGATGCAACCTCCTCTCTCTGTCTGTCATCTCTGTCATCTCAGAAATCTCTCTTAAGCAGAGACTGGAAAGAAACAAGTCGTTGCCACAAACCTGGAAATTAGCTCCTTTCACAGTGACTAAGGCTACGCTAATGGCTAAAGGCTACGTTAAAAGGCTGCTACAAATGATCCTGAAACTGAGTCTGAAAAATAATAATTGATAATGCTTTAAGATGTGAAATTTAATGGACAATAAAAGTGACAGAACAGTGAAAGATGAAAAAAGAAAGAACAACAGACAGGAGACACACTGGTCAATCTCACTTAAACAGAGCAGAGTGTCCTAATTTAATCACTCCTATTTCTATTTTACATATTCAGTTATCGTTATCCTGATTAATGAAGAAGCATAGTTATAAATGAAAGGGTCTCTGCTATCACATCCTGTTAAAACATTATGTGTAGTATACATCGGTCTCAAATATCGGTCAACGGTCTATTATGATTGCCAGAAATTAGCGGTATCGGCCCTGAAAATCCTGTATCGGTCGATCCCTAATACACAGACAGTACTTGTTGGGTGTTGATAATAATAAGATACTGTCACACTTTATCTCAGTTTTACCTGTGGAAGCTGTCCACCATTTTCAGCTGTCCTCTAAGGTCCTTCTTGGTGAGGTGGTCAAGCATGCGGGCGTCCACCAGGGACTCCATGAAGTAGGAGCGGTACTGAGGCAAACCCAGGCTGGGCAGCCACTCATTACCAATCCACTCGTGGTTCATGTCGCCGTATGCCAGCGTCTGCAGTCAGAGAAGAAAAAGTTTAACCAGGGTTTGTGAGAGAGAAGTGCCAAGTAGGAAAGCGTTGTTAATAAGATTATTTATTTATTTATTAGATTAGACAAGGAACTAGTTACTACTCCAGGATATGGATGTGTTTCATAACCGCTCTTATCTTAAACTAGACACTGAATGTAAGGCAGATCGCATGAAGCCAATGGAACGTTTTGAGCATTGTACAATTGAGCAATTTAGGCTGCATTTTTAGATTTTGCATTAATTTGTCTCTCAATTTACTTTGCAAAAAACTAAGGTTATCTACACATGAACCTTCAGATATAATCTTTTTCAGAGTGAGAAAAATTGTGAGTTGAAATTTGTCTTTCAAGCACTGTTAAATTAGCTATATTAACATGATGCTGCTTCCTGCTGGAATCAGCTCCATTTGGATCTTAAATATCTCCCAACTGAAGCTATTTTTAAACTAAGCGAAAGAATAAAGCATTTTCCCTCATGTTTAAATAATGTACCACTCTTTCTGCAAATTCTAGTTTAACTTTGTCTGTGCTTAATGTTTTTTTTACACTGTATTTGAATCTTTTATTTCTTATGTTCTTTTGAATTGCATCTGTATGAGTCACCTTTTAGCCATTTTAATGCACAACGCAAAACACTTTGAATTGCCTTTGTCTATAAAATGTGATATACAAATAGGACCGCCTTGCCTTTCTGTTTAGTATGCGTGAGCATACACTGTTTCCCAATTTTATTCATATTTAATCAGCTGCAATGTTCACAGGCATTACGGTATCAATAACATCTTCAAAAATGATACTTTGATTGCTGTCTGTAGTTTTTACACAGGAAACCTCACTTGCTAACAGTGCCTACAACCACAGGTTTCCCTCTGAAACCTCAACTTTGCACTTAATCTAGAATCACTACACAAAACCACTGAGTTTCTTCTAACAAAATCAAGGTGTGAAAAATTCCCTAAACACATCATGTCAACTCGACTGCAAAGAAAACAGAATTATCATTAGCATGTTTGTACTGTGTTTTTACAATTTTGCATCTTTGGCAGTTATTGTGTAAAAATATTAATATACATTATGAGTGAATAACAGCTACATACTTCTTAATAAAATTTGTCTTTAGCCTACTTTAAAGATGGCTTAGTAGAGGATCTTAAGCCTCAAGCAAAAACCACTGCTATTAGTATAAAGTCTGTTTATAGTGTTTCCTGCAACAAACATAATCAAAGCCGTATTGAACATTTAATGACAATTCAAGCTGAAATGCTTCTGCTGCACAACTGAACCGAACTAAACAGGTAAAAACTGCACTATAAACAACTCTAAACATGCATGTTGAGATGCATTCTCAGTGACATGAAAACAAATCCAAAGCAAAATCTGTGACACGTCCTTAAATAAATATTATGAAAGAATCAACACTGAGTATGAGGAATAGTAGAGTAAATAAACGTGATCAGTAAGTGGGTTTTTTTGGGGGGAACGTGTGCAAACCTGGGCCCAGCTACTCTCGTCATCCTCCTGGTGTTAGCATGGTTAGAGTGAGCATGGTGAAAAGAACAGAAAGGCGAGGGGTTAGTGAGGCAGCAGTGCTGGGTTAGAGCAGCTTCACGTGGAAAACATAAAAGTACATAAACTATAAGACAAGCAAGTCAAAAATATAAGGAAGTAAACAAGCCAGGCAACCTCATGGTAAGGCATCATACAGGAAATAAAAATTGCAACAAAACAATAACAGACAACAACTTAGGAGTGAGCAATACGGTGCAAACACTATTTTGGATATATGTTGTGTAACTGTCAATTCAAATGCAAAACAAGATGTAATATGCTAAATTTTCGATTGAGAAACCAGACAGAGGTGTCTCTTTCATTACATGACAAATTAAGTTCCATGCCTGACCTCCTCCCTACTGAATCCCAGAGTGCTCCTGATGGAAGGTGGCTATCATCAGTTTGTGAAACGCATAGAAACGCATTGAAAAGGTCTTTATTGAACCCAGCTAGAGTTAAAAGGGTACTTATACTACCATTCAAAAGTTTGGGGTCACCTGGGCAATTTCATGTTTTCCATGAAACCTCACACTTTTGTTCATGTGCCAACATAAGGAATGCATAAGAAATTTCTAATCCATTTCTATGGAGAAATTCCATTAAAACTCAGTCATTTCCACCTAGAATAGTCATTTACCACATTGAAAAAAAAATTGCTTTTCTTTCAAAAATAAGGACATTTCTAAGAGACCCCAAACTTTTGAATGGTAGTGTACATACATGTGGATCATTTAGCATGTATTAATATGAGAGTATCACTGTACAAGGAGTTTACTTCGAAAGGGATGGCAGTCAAATTTAAATAAGGTCATTAAATCAGTTTTTGGATTTTAAAGGCACAGCCTCAGAATTTTGTCAGCAATTTTTCACTGCAGGAACTTGCAGTGTCTTAATTCAGCATATTAGCCTTTCGTTTTCCATTGTGGTGTAGGATACGGCACTTTCAGCCATGATGTGCGCCAAAACAACAACAAACAGAAGTTTCTGGATATCGCTCCTGTTCTAGAAGAATGGAGGAAAATTGAACTGAGGATTGTTATCTATTAGCCTTTTTGGTGAATTGTAAATTGTTGATGGCGAGAAGAAGATTGCTTTTCAACAAGGACATCAAGAGGACAGAAAAATGTATTCTTCTTGTTCTGTTCAGGTTGATCCATTTAACAGCCTGATAAAGGTTCTACAGACCCAGCTCTCTCAGTCAGAACATTCAAAAAGGTTCGAGTCACCCTAAAACAACCCACAAGTTCCCACAGTAGAAAAACAGCCTTTTGATTGCATCTTCTACAAAGATGTTAAACAGAGAAGCTACCTCAGCATCAATGGTATCTCTGACAGCAGTGAACTCGTATAGCCTGAAAACATGATTTACCATATCACCCCTAATAAATTTCACCGTTTCAGAGATGGTTTTATTAAAATAAATAAAATAAAATTTGGAGTTATAGGAGCCAGAGGGAGGGAGTTCTTCATGCGTATTCCCTCTTGTTCAGAACATTGTATCTCTGTTCTCAAGAACCCTTAGAACCACTTAAGCAGCAGGTGTTTGTGTTGTCAGCTATAAAGCACAGACACACACACACAAAACACTCGCCAATGTAAAAGTAGAAACAAACACACAGATCATGTCAGGTCTACAGAAAAAGATGAGGAAATCACTAATACCACCAAGGGAGAACGAAAAGTCACTAACTAGTAAAAAGGATAAAGTCTTGTTTCAAGTTGCCTTTTGAGTCTCCAAAGAATACTGGACTGATCAATAATCAATATATGCATGTGATAATTGACATCTGGCTGTCCTGGAAGCAACTTGAAACGAGACTCAACAGTCACCACATACATGAGAAGCCACCGGGTGCCAAGCCAATCCGGGTAGACTAACCGTGGGAGGTGTGGCTGCCAAACTTTCCATTTCTTCATGTGTGACCCAAACGTTTCCTGTAGTCTGATCATGTGACACCCCCCCAATCACAAGTGTGCAAAAAGGGAAGAGTGACGAAGGACAGAAAGAGAGCAGGATGGAGAGAAAGTCATGAAGCATCTGTTCACGCATTGTTAGCCAAAGAATCAGAACTGATCGATCATTAGTACATGTTAAGCTGTTAATGCATCAAAAGTGTCATGCTCATTCAGATGATAAGAATGTGTTGACAGAGTGCTGAAAGGAAAACAACTCCTATTATTATCTGTCTAAGAGCATCCTGAATGTGTGTTTCCATATGAACCAGACAGACGAGTACCGTTCTCGAGGTTGGCGGGGCAGACGGACTGGTGAGAGACATGATTTCCTGGATCGCCAGGCGAAGTTTCAGACGATGCAACGGGTTACTGATTCCAATCTCCCTTTGGATCTCTGTGTCTGACAGCGCCGACATGATGGCCCCGCTCTTTACGTTGGCACGACATGCAGCCACATACCAGGCTGGCATGCCTACCCACAGCTGACCAGAAGGAGGAACAGGAGAGACAGTGGCATCAGCTGAAATTTGATGAATATCAGAGATGATACTGGTTTTGTTATGTGTCAGTGTTGTACCTCCAGCCAAACCACAACAGTTGGTCCATCCCACTGGGCGAATGGCAGGCCCTGCCTGCGAGCCTCTTCCAGTAATTCATGCCTGAGACACAAAGCATTAATTAGAGCCAATTCATATGCTCATAAAGTTAAATACATTTTGTACATAGCCACACAGTCACATGTTGAGCCCATCACAAAGCCCCAAGTTCACCATTTGAACACATGAGCACAAATCTCAAAACATCAACTGACATGCATACTCAAAACAGAGAGCAGGAGTTTGAGAGAAAACGCAGAAACTGAAACCCAGAAAGATTCAAACATCTGGACAAGCTTAGAGAGAATTTCATAAAAATGTGGAGAATTCAGGTTTATTTCAAACCTGCTGTATTTTCCAATTAATGTGTCTGTGGGTCATGCTAACTTTGCACTCTGCACCTTTGTTGTACGCATTTGGCAAAACAAGGAGTTGCACGAAACAGCGAATGAGCAGTGTTAAGCTGCAAAAGTAGCATGAGATCTCTGTAGGTTTTGCACATATTAAAAATCTTAAACATTTTTTTCACTCTGACTACAGTGAGACACAGTGATTAGCTGCTTGGAACAGACATTTTGCTAAGTGTGTTAGGGATCTTCATCTGGGCATATTTGGCAGCAAACCTAATAACCAATATATTCATTTTCACATCATGGTCAGTTTAAAGTCATGCTTTCTGTGTGCATGAGGCGCTTTGATATGTGTATGCTTTAAAAAGACAGGGTCCTAACACAGTGGGCACACCTCAGGAATAATCACACTGGCAAAGTGGCACACCTCAATCTGAGATCAGCCGCTACATCCTGTAAAGAGTGTAAATTTACAGCTTTTCAGAAACATCCACTAGAGCCCCACATGTTTATCTATGTTTGATATGATGGACAACGTATCGCATCTACGTAGCAGGCTGATGCATAGCTACTGAAGTGTGAACAGCCTTGCATGTGTCCACTGTACACCTTCAGTGTCCGCATGGACATCTTGAAAGACGTCTTGTGAAAACTGGTGGTAGGACCTAGTCAAGTTAGACTGGGAAACTCTCTATGTGTAAATGGATGAGAGGATTCCCAGCTGTGGAACTACAACTTATGAATCGGCAGCTTTGAGTAACACCCTGGAGATTTTCTAATTTGTTTTCTGTTATACAGGGAGCTTCACATGCCATTTCCCTGAATCTCTAAAATGCAGGTAACGAGTGCAAAGTCAGCATTAAACTTCAAGCCAAATAACCAGATTAGTGGGAAATACAGTAGATTGAAATAAACCTGAATGCTCTTAGCAAAATCCTAGCCTGAAAAAGTGTTTGTCCTCAGCCTTTTTCCAGCTGTGACTGCCCAGGTTTAATCAGATCATTTGTTCAGCCTCTATGAGACCACAGCCACAGTTTCAGGTCTGAGGAACTTTATTAGTCAGTTAAGTTTTCTCCCAGAACCAGTGCTTTGAGAGTCCACTTACAAAATGACTTTAGTACGGATGCATTCTTCTACATCTGTACATGCACGGAAGGAAATATGTAGGACAGAAAACCTTTGCAATGGCTGTCTAAATACTGCACATTCACCTCATGCACATTCTCAGTTTGTCAAGAAAGAACAGTGCCATTAGTACCAAGTCTTGATTAAAGTCCTAAAAGTATGAAAATAGTTGGATTTTGCCACTAGATGGGGCCATGAGTCACATACCTCCAACCATCTGTTTGGCAGACATCTTCAATATCATGTTCAGACAATCTAGCTTCAAATAAATTCTGAGCAACAAAATGATTGTACTACATTCTATTATATGATCATTTTCAAAGTTATAAACATAAACACTCACAAAAAGCCAACTATCTGCATGAATTCTGCCATCTTTCCTATAGTTGTAGTGCATAACGTCATGCTCCGATAGGAAAGCTGCGAGAGGAAAATTTTTCACTCACTAAAAATCAGCACACACACATTCCTGTTAGTTAAGCTCCTCTGTGGAAAGCAGGGTAAAGAGTAGCACGGAAAAGCCGTCAGACATTCGGAGGGACAGTTGTTTGGGGTCCTTAGAGTTATGGGTGAGGTCAATGTGAAGCCAAGTGTGGGGGAGAAAAAAGATAAGGTAAGGCAAAAGCAACAACTTACCCGGTCTTTGGACTAAACATGGAATGAGAAGGGGATGGTGACAAAAATTGGAAGAGGGAGGTTGGCAAAAAAAATAAAGAGAAAGAATGAATTGGTGCTAATTCAGGATGGAAGCAAAACAACATTCATGGCTTTGGCAAAATGTTCGCACAAAACTAAGAATGAGGGGAAAAAACATAAAATTATTGTAGGAGATGACTGCCATGGAAACACTGGGTGTGGAGTGGAAGGGAGATGAGCTGCTGAGCGTGAGCCAGGTGGTGGGGAGTGAGCATGTGAGGCTGCAGCAGGGGCACCAAAGTCCACAATAACACTCATGGACTTCTACATTATTAACATCGTACTGGAACATAAGTTTCCTGTAAGCAGGGTGTTACATCATCTTTATTATTTGTCAGCTTTATTCTCAGTTTATAGAAGTCGTGGAGAGACAAAGGGACTGTTGGGAAGAAACCTACTTCTTCTGCAGCTTCCTGTTCTTCTCAGCAGGGCCCCCGAGGGTGCCCATTCCTAAACCATCCTTAGGAGAGCTCTCTGCCTCAGGAGTGCCAGCTAGAAACATAAACACCTTGTTCAGAAACACAGCAATGCAGGTAGCATGGAAGTGCATAACATTTACATAACCGTATGCTGCAGTGGAATAAAAAACCCTGCGTCTCCAGCCCTGTCTGACCTTGGCTGGGGGAGTCCTTGCCGGGAATGCTGGGTCGGCCCTTCTCCTTCTTCCCAAAGAGGCGTCCAATGGAAGACTTGATACTCTTCTTCTTGGCTGCTTTGTTGAGAGAGTCCTGGCTGCTGTTGCTACTGCTCGGGTTACTACCCTGGCCGTCCTGCAGACTCCCCAGACTACAAGACCAAAGGGTAAGTGATTGGATGGAGGGAGATTACAGAAACAAATGGTGGAAAACAGGGCACACCACAGGGGCAGAGCTCCAGAGTGCCACCACTTTGGATGCACGTGCAGCTAAAAATCTGTCAAATGAGACTAAATATTTTCATTGGTCACTCTGGTGAAGCTGAGATTTAGTAGGTCTGATTGTGTGCAGTCAAAGTATGTCTTGGACCAGAGCTTTTGCTGTCAGAGCATCAATTTCCCAAATTTTAAAAAGCATAATCTCTCCAAGAAACTGGTCCTGGGCCATACGGGTTTAAGCCTGTCATTGGCTGCACATTTTATGCTGCTTTATCCTCCTCTACTGTGATCTACAGGTTTTGGTTTTCAAAATTCCCTTCACTATGGGAAACACACCTGAAACTCCAAGTGTTGCTGAGGATCTGGACTGTGCAATAAGGCAGCTTGCCAGATTTTTTTCTATTAATTAGTTATTTTCTTTATGCATTAATCCACATCTCTGTGTTTGCAAATGTTCCACCACAATAATTTCTTAGTCACAAATTCGCAGTAACACCGTTACTCCATCATTCGATTAGCTCTGCCAAATAGGACAGTAGTTGTTTTTGCCCCTATATGTATATATATATATATATATATATATATATATATATATATATAGATATATATATATATATACATACACCCCCTATTGAGGTGTAGCTGGCATTCCGTGCTCTGATGATCTGGCTATGCAAGACTAGCACCAAACTGAAGCAGTGGGAAGACACAAATTATAACAAAACTTAACTTGCCTAGAATAAAGCCACCTTTTAACGCTACTTTTAACTAACTTTAAGCCCTAGAATGTTCCTATAAACGAGAACAAAACATTTATGAGTGCCCTTACTACTCTTTACAATTATTTACAATATGCATACATTTTTATCAAGGTATGTTTGGGAGCTGACAAAATCTAAAAAATGTATTATTCAACACAGTAAAAAATTTTGGGAGTACCTATATGAGCCAGTGCAACCAATGTGAAAGGTTGGTCTGAAGCTCTGCAAAGTGGTGACAAAAAAAATACACAAATTTCTTCTGGTGACGTTCACAGGCCTTACCCTCGAATGTCTCTAATGTCCTCATGACTGGCAGCGTGTCCTGCCTCCCTGTTCAGGCGCATGGAGCGTGGAGTGGTGGGGGGCGACGTCTCACATCGGATAGTGGCCTTGTCATCCTGAGCAGACTGCATGACAGTGGGAAAGACATGTTAATGAAGCGTAAAGAACACACCATCTATTCAGCACACAGTGCTGCCAAGTAGAACGTTTTCACAGTAATGTAACACTTCATACAGTACATTGTACACCACAGTTACACTGTGCCCAAACCATACATCCTGTACATCTATACCAGGTAGTTCACTGTAAATAGGTAGGGTGTCTGTTCATATAGTGTCTCTCTGTAACAAAAGTGCTAGCAGGGTGACATCAAAAAAATGACCCCATGAAGTTGGAATTTTGTCTCCATGACTACAATATCTTGACAGTAAATCACCACTCTAACTGTCGTATGATAGATATGATTGGTTGCCTTAAAAGGAGGAACAGTGTCTACACCAAGACCTTTTATGACTAGATTTTTGACCAGAAGTGCTTACAGCATCTGCATAGTAAAGCCACAGCACTCTGAGAAGAGACGCTGGCGATCAGAATAAACTATATGGACACTCAATCTACCTTGCTTAACAGCAATATAAAGTGCAGTTGTGCTATTACTTTCCCACTGACAAATAAGACAAATCCTATCCTGCATAAACAAATGAATTAAGGACATTGTTTTGGAATTAAAAATGTAAAATGAGGAACATTGTAGAAAAAATAAAACAAAAGTAGCAATGAGGTTCCTATTATGGAGGCAAAAATGAAGACCCAAAAAGGATGTTTAGAAATTTTTTTCTAAATCACCAACAAGAGAAAAACCTCTGAACAGGTAATATAGCGAAGCATTAGGGGTCGATTCATATCAGTGTGGCTGATACTTCACATTTATTTTATAATCTGTATTATTTCATTTCTTAAGTGGTGGTCACCAGAATAAATAACTCAAAAATGTGCTACTCAGACTGACGCAGTCTCTTCTCTGGCAATGTCCCACCAACAGTGCTATCTGACCTAGTTTCATATTACAACTAAGAGCCCATCAACACTGAACAAAATGTTTCTTTTCATCAAATAGGTAAACATAAACAAACCAAGGCATTTAATTTGGAGTCTAAATTGATAATGAAATATAAGCAGTATCAGTCAACCCCTATTTCAAAGTGTTATAATTCTGGTGTCCAGAGCTGTTGGAAACAACATACGCTTTGAAAAGCTTAGTTTACAAGCGTGATGTAAATGAATTGCACTAATAAAAAGGTTGCGTAGCAAAAAAAACACATCGACTGAACAGATATTGGCTCAGATATGTTGAAACACAGGACAAAGCGCTGCAGCATGTTAAAAAAACAAGAGCTTCCAGTAACGTAGCAGCGCCTTGGACCTGAAACCAATTTTATGAGAAGGTCAAGTGTCACCATAAAGGCAACACAAAAGTTTCACAGAGACGCACTGATACACTGGATAGTGAACTGAGGGATGGAATGGACAAACTAACGTTGAACATTGTAGATAACACTTGGTGTCTGGGGTTTGGAGATGAAGGGGAGTGAGGACATTACACAGAAGCTGAGAAGCTAACAGAGCCCAGTAAAGCAGGTTGCTAGTTTACCTTCCTGCGATGCTTGCGCAGGTCACTAGGCTGAAGCGTGGCAAAAAAGGAGAGAGGAGAAAAGCAGTTAGTGAGACGCACAACAGATCAGTTGGAAACAAGCCATGCACAAACACACAAGAGCAGGAAATCTGATACACAATACATTTACTCCTGCATATACACACACACACACACGAGCAGAGACCCAGAGAAACTGTTGCTTTAATTGTGCAATTAAGAAGGGAAATAAAGTCTGAAAGAGTACCGCCACACTTGATTAGGAGACACTGCAAAACAACCAGGCTGGAGGTTGGTTCAGGACAAGGTAGGATGGGTGCAGTCCAGCTCACAACAGTTATTTCACTATAAAGCCTTCATTTACATTTATTAAAACTAAATTATCAAAGTACAAGCCATAGTATTTGAAATCACAGGTAAGAATGCTACCATAAAGTTTGTGAAGTGGTTTTACTTTCTGCGTTATTGTACATTGTGGCACCTGAATTTGTGAACCACAGCTCCTCTACTCATATTTTGCACCAAAAAAGGTAGTAGGATTGTTTCCCCTCTGCATTCCTCACAGACCTGGCATTAGCAGAGCAAATAAACCATCAGCGTGCCACATTTCTGAGGGAGTTTCTTTTGCCCCCAGGAAGAAAATACCTAATCACTCATTTCCTTTCCTCAGCTGACAGTGAGGCCAGGCCGAGGAAGAGATCAGGGAGCTATAAAAGGGAAACAGGAAGAGGAAACTGATGGGGTGAGCACCAAATTAATTTAATCACCGAAAATGCTCCTTTTCTAGCGGCGTCTTGTTATTTAGGAATCAGGATATTCTGAAAAGCTCCACTGAGGTGTTAAAAAAGCATTTTCATATGAGGGTTTACAGGAAAGCCATCATCATAAAAGTAGTAAAGCTGACATGTCAGTCATTTCTCTGGTGTCATCTACCAAATCAAAATCAGCACAACTTTCATGTCAACATTTTACCACACTACTTCAATCAACTTTTTGGAACGAATGTTTAAAGCGCCCATATTCTCTACAATTACAGGTTTACAATTGCATTTTTGGGCACTTCTAGGTTATCTTTACATGTTTTAATGTTCAAAAACACATTATTTTTCTCTTACTGTACATTGGTTCAGCAGTTTACCTCAGCCCTCCTGTCTCTTTAAGGTCCCCCTCCTGAAATGCTAAATCTGTTCTGATTGATCAACTGGTCCGACCAAAGCCAAGTGACATTGGTGAGTAACTACAGATATTTGGATCTAAGTAGAGAAATGTATACCTAGCAGGAACTGCTGTAGTGTGGAACTGATGGCAGACAGGCAGTCAGCTGCCCATTCTTCATTTAAAGGCCAGACTTACTGCTAAGCAGGCAATATGCAAATGTGTTGCATAGTGATGTAGAAAAGCGTAAGTAAAAGCCTGAATTTTAAGCAAAGCATTTCAGGAAGGTAGGAAAAAGCATTTTCTACAGGACAGAATATCTCAGTTTGATGTGGACTGTTGGTTTGGTAAGTTCGCAGACCTTTCATGTGCAAAAAAACTGAAATTTATTACAAAAAACCCCAGAAAGCTAACATTGGCTCTTTAAATCTCTCACTCTTAGTAGAACATATGCCACCCTGCATTGTATTAACTGTACAACAGTTGAATGGAAGAAGAGACATTAGGCTTGTTTCCATTAGGCCTCTAAACCATAAAATCGTCCCTCAACAACAAATAAACAAAAAACAAAAAAATTTAAGTTGGCAAAAGACAGAAAGGATTGTCAGATGTTTAACTTTCAGACTGTCACTTCCAGCTCAGTGGAAAAAAGTGTGTATACAAGCTTCTACAACAAAGCCATTTATCGTGCTTTAGAAATATGTATTTCACAATACTTGTGAGCGTAAAGCAAGAGTAGGACATCATCATGCTGGCATGTTGGTGGTTTTAACTTCCCCCATTACTCCATATGTAAGGATGCTGCTGCCTAAACTACCCATTTTTAGATTTCTGAAAACACTTTAGCTGTAGAGTGCTGCTTCTACAAGATGAACTGTGTGGCTATTTTGATTATATTTGCCTGAAAGTTAAATTTTTCTCAATAAAAAAAAAAAAATGTAACGCTCATAGAAGTCTCTGAGGTGCATTTAACACCTCAATTAAATTTGTCAGTCTTTCTCTCACAATAAAATTGTGGCATTTCATGAAACCACTTTGATCTACATTCTAAAAATAAGCAAGCTGTACTGGAGTCAGGATAATTGTAGGCTGTGTTTACACATAGCAGACTGGATATAAGTCTGGAAATTAATAAAGTAGTAAAACGGCAACAGTGAACATTTTTTACAGTATTGGTAACACCCATTGGCCCAACAAAAAAAGTTGAACATGTTAATTTTAGATTTTTTCATAAAACAAAAAAACAAGGAACACGTTTTTTGTCTTTTTCATGATTTATGAAGTAATATAATTTTTGTGAGCTCTCTCTACTTATAGCCATGGCTGTACTGTTTCTATAAAGGTGTAGGATTTTATATTACAGTGAAAAATAAGCCTGCAGTCGACAGAAATATGACAGGAGCAGAAAACAACCAAAAACTGCTCGGAGTTCAAATGGTCAACTGCTTTAAACAAACTTGGCTGCGTATAGTTGACAGAAGGTGGCGCTGTAGGCTACATTTAACATGGCTGTGATAAACAGAGTAGAAGCTAAAAAAACAAAAGCAGTTGTCTGAAAGCTACGATTAAAAAAAAACTTGAACAAGAAAGAAAGAGAACTTTGTCCATTTATGAAAGAATAATCTTCAGTCTTCAGGAATTGTTTTCAATCTGGTAAGCTGTAATTCTTCTTTTATGCCAGCTAGTATCGGTTCTGTTTTATGCTGGAGTCTCAGCATAAACACTTAATCAAATCAATTCATGATAGTTGCATTTTTATCCACTTTATCTTCATTACATAAACAAAAATTGGAATAATTTGTTTGATTTCTTTTACCAAGAATTAAACAAATGCGGGCACTATTGGAACTTGAGAAATTCACACAAATCTCAAGATTACGAGTTCCTGAATGGACTGAATAAAAAGTAACACCACCTGCAGTGTTACCAAGAAAACCAGTGGTATTGTAGTTCCACAGAAACTAAATTTCCACCCGTAGCTTGCTCTTATGTTTTCAAACAGAACCGGGTTTTAAAAAGCATGAACGCAGGCAAGGAGCTGAAAAGAATGCAAGCCTGGAAGCTGAACCTAAGAGGCCTGCAGTCATTTCAGGTGTCAGACAGGGTCAGTTATCTGTACTCCTGATGTAACAAGGCTATGTAATGTGGAGTAAATGTAGTGCAACAAGCTTTGAGAGGCAGCACCAGCAGGCACAGATCAACAGAGCTCTGAGACTCTTCCAGATCTGTGGCCAGTAACAAACCCCAGTGATTCACACAGAGACAGGGTCTTTATGCAGTATTGAGCATCAGCGCTGCTCACAGGTGCAGAAGGGGTGTGTGGGCTGTAGCTTCTAAACCAAAACAACAATGTTTTGTTCTGCCAGTATTAGACACAAAGGAGGTTCCGCTCACCAGGTGAGAGGTGTGTCCCTTTACAATCTTTGTTTCGATACTCACATTCATGGATGTAGAATATTGACATAAGAACAAGATCTGTCTGAGCATCCAGACTATCACTGGCTGTTTTGTTCTTATATTACTTTCCCACAGAGCTCAACAAAACTGCCCCGTGAAGCTCATTATAACCCACTTTAGAGCTGACTGAAAAATAAAGCTAGAAAAGTGATGCTTTTCATGCCCAGTTTATAAGGTAGGTCTGTAGTCTGCAGGTCGACTGGTTGGTTGATATGCTCTCATTCCACCAGACTGTCACTGGTCAGACAATATCCAGTTTTACTTTCATAAGGAGAAAAACAGCACATCAGCAGCTTTCTAGGATTAATCCATTATTTTTGGTGGCAAGAGGAACAGACTACCTGTGAACACCCCCATGTTTTCACAGCTTTGAACTATCAAACCCAAAATATTCTCAGAGCAAAGTTGTGTGTTTATGTTAGTAAGCTTCATGTGTGTCTCTGATGGCAAAAGGATCAGAAGGGAGATGAAGTGGCAGACTGCACCCACCCGAGGAGGGAACAAAGAGAGCTGAGGGGGAGATCTGCAGGTACCTGGAAGCATGGTGCATAGTTATAGGCTTGAGGGGGAGGGCTGAAGCCAGTTGCACCATATGGCATATGGTAAGTTACTGTCTGCTGGGAGAGGGAGCTCTGGATGATGTAGGGGTCATAGCAATATTGCTACAGGCAGGGGGTAGTTGCATATACAAACAGTTACAAGCTGTCATACATGCAAATATTAGGTGTTAATGCACAAAATCAACATGGAACACTGACATTTTTACAGTTGTATACACTAAAGTCAAATGCCAACTTAAAACATATCAGAAGAAACTATGTGTAATGTAATCACAGAAACAAATACTGGCGTTTCATGAGGGATAACTAAATTAGCAATTTCAATATTAAAAATTCTACTCAGCCTTTGATACTGACAAAGAAACACAGGAAAATAAAGGAAGCGTTACCAAGGTCATGACACCCATACGATCCAGTTCTCTGTTGGGGCTACGGGGAATTCGTCGGGGGGTCGAGTGGCCAGACCCGGGTGGAGAGCTGCCCAGTGAGGACCCGGCACACAGTGACGGGGGGATGGAGCTCATGGAGCGGAAACGTCCTCCCAGGCTGTCGCCGCTGCCCACCCGACCCTCAATCTCCTCTGCTCGGATCGCTGTGCTCTCCTTCTCTTCCTGGATCATTCTGCAGAGAAAAAAGGAAGTTTTTAATTAACAAACTGCTACCAGGACTTCTGTGGGCTTGTTGAAAGCAGTGGAGCTGGTGGTACCTAATTTCGTTGTTGATAGCATCCAGCTGCTCCTGCAGCATTAAGGCAAGAGTCTGTGCGTCAGCCTGGCCAGCAGGGGACAGCAGGTCCACCGAGCTGAAAATGGTCTCTCGGTCTTCCTCCAGGTCTGAAGCGTCCATGTCGCTCTCAAAGGCCTGGGCCACATTTGCTAGCACATTAGCCTGCTGCATACGCTCCCACTCCTGCTCATTCAAAGTCTGCACCTGGATTTATATAAACAGATAAAGAAGTGAATTGATGAAGAAGAAAAAGACAGCAGAGAAAGCCGATATTGAAGGCGGGAAAACGATATTGCAATGAGAATATAACAAAAGACAGAGAAAGCAGGCAGTAGACATAGGAGAGAATAAGAGGCGACAGATAAAAGGGTTAACTTTATTATTTGTCATTAATGCATCTCACAGACAGAAGTAGCTAACACTGTTATCTCTAGCACACTGACTTACATGTCGCTGATGTCCACAATGGAAGCAAACAGAAAGAAGTGGAGAAGACGAAAATCATCACAGAGAACTCAAACAAGCAAAGCAAGGAAAAAGCCACACTATACAAGTCACACAGGCTACGAAGCAGGCAACACAAAACCCACATAAAAAGAACAGGGAAATCTGTGAATCTCATAAGAGTCCTAGGTCTCCCTTTCTAATCTGAATGTCTAAATTACGGTGCCAGAGGTGACATGCAGATGTTCACACGAGTCGCAAGTGTGTAAATTAAATTAACAGTCTTTCAACGACTTGACGCTTTCTTTAACCTTCCAAACCCCAAAACCTTTCAGCAGCTTTGAACGGCTAGTATTCTTAGTAAAATGTAAAAAAAAAATACTCATAATAATAATAATGAATATTCCATTTATCAGAGCCAGTAACTCTAATGAAAAAAATCTGATTTTATATTTTCAGACAGTTGTTGAACCACTTATCTGTGATGTATGGTTCAATCCAGGAAATTGATTAAATCTATGCTAAAAAATCAAGGTATTTCATACAAAAACTTCATTCTGCATGCCATTTGCAAAAAGTAAACCGTTTGAAACAGATCCTCTAAAAAGTTAGAAAAAATATGCACTAATCAGCACAACTGAGAAGCCACGACTGACTGAGACCAAGTCACATGACAACAAATTCATTTTGAGTTATCAGGTGAGCTGCAGACTGTGTTTACACAGAGCAGAGAGTAGATGACAAGAAAGGCTGAGAAAAATGTAATTATATAATGTGTGAGCTTTTTGAAAAACGCTACACAAAATGTATTATTATTAATAAAAAACCTACTACATCAATAAAATAAGTGCAGCCATGTCTCAAAATGTTAGAAAGCGGAGCAAGTTGTCAGAGTTTGTAGAGGTTCTAAAAATGTAAAGTGTTAAATGTGTATCACATGTGGAGCTCCCATTGTTTTAAATTATTAGTAACACGTGCAGACCTGGACAGATTCCATTTTTTCCAATTTCAGTTTTTTCTTTATTTTCATAATTAATGGCACTACAGCTGCTATGCTGCACAAAAGACATATTTGCGTTCTCTGTACTTTTAACCATAGTTGTGTCATTTTCATGGAGCTGTAGAACTTTACATTGCAGTGAAAACTGAGCCCACAGTGAGTTGAAATATGATGAGAGCAAAAAAACACGCAGACTGCGTAAAGCTCAAAGCTGCTTGGTGCATTCATTAAACAATATTTTAAAAATTTAATGTTTATTTAGCTCTGGTTTTATATAACGACTGTGTATTCAGTCAATAAACAAGTCAACAGAAGACAAGCTTACCTTGGATGGCTCGTCACGGAGCGCTGTCACTCGTCCCTTCTGAGGCCGCCTCAGTACGAGAGCGCTGCCGTAATGGTCGGAGTTACTGTCCATCATTGAGGAAGCCGACACTGGGTACCTGAAATCTGGGGTGCTGCCCAGCTGAGACCGCCTGCAAAAGCACAAACAAACCAGTCAGAAAACAAAAGAAGAGATGCCTAAAGTTGAAATAGTAAAGGCTGCCATATAACTAACTTACCCATGTAGTAAGGAGTTGCTTCTGCTCCTACCCTGCTCATTTTCTGCCCTCATTGTCTCAATTTGGATGAGAAGCTGCTCCTGTAAGAAAAGACATATACAGGTATCTTTGTTATGTGATGAAGAAACAAACTCTGAAGCAATAAAAGAAAAGCATATTTTATAACATTGCTGAAGTGCGTAAGATATCAAAAAATGCACAGAGAGCCATTAGTTTGTAATAGCATGAACAATTAACTATTGCAGCCAATGACACTGCTCTCTTTGAATGCACGTTATTTCTGAACATCAAAATCTAGTATTCCTCTTCAGAAACATCACTGAATGCCAATAGCCCGTCAGAGATGAATCGAGCCTGCAACTAACATTTATTTTTGTTGCTGATGAATCTGCATATCAGAAACTGCTTAGGATTCAGAGGGTTAAAGCGTGACGTCTTTCCCCTTTAAAATAAAACAGCATATTGATGTTTCTGTATATTGGCTTTTAATTGCCAAAAAATGCATCAGTAACACTACTGAGATGGAAAAAATATGAATGTCTTGCTTTGTCAACTCCAGGGGTGCTCTTAATATGTGTAGCTGGAAACACCAGTTCTACTAGTTAGTTTGGAATCCTGTGTGCAATCAGAACAGTTGGTAAAGAGCCAAATTCCACTTAAAATACAGATGCAAGCAAGACATCAGCTGAAAACTCTCGTTTACCTTCTCATGGTGAGACTCCTCAATCAGTTTCTTGGTGTGCTCCAGTTCTCTGATCAGGGCATTCTAAAGACAGACAGGAATAACACACTGGCAAACAGGCAGACAAACACTGACTGAACTATATACCGTGACATATGATGCTGTTGCTAACTGCTCATGTGATACGCAGACAGGAAAAGCAACGAATATATGTGCAATTATGAATACTGTGTCCTCAACTTGCCTGCTTGTTTGTATTCAACTACTCAGACACTTGTTTGTTGCAAAGATATTTGGTTTTCAGTTTGGTTTTAGGATTCAAATATTCTGTTTTTAATCCATCTCATCTCTCATCCCTAAGTTTGCTTCCAAAAACGGTGCAACTGATTTAAATATTTAAAATAAAACATAAGGAGCAATGTGGGAATATTTGAAGCATAATACAGTAGTTCAGTCTAACAATAACTTGTACATATAAAGAGAGAGACAATATATATCGTAGCGGAGCTCATTGTTATGGATGCAAAACTCATTAATGCAGGCAATGGCTTGAGGAAACGGGATTGTCCTCAAAACCCTCCAACATTTAATCTCTTTTCTCTGATGTACGCAACTTTCAACTCGTGAAACACCTGCCTTCTTAAGCTTTGATATTTACTGGAGATACTGGAGATCAAAAAAGGTATTCAGGACAGCCCTGCATCTCTGTTTCTCACACCGACTTTAGAATTTGTTGCTCAAAACTATTAATCACCTTATCCTCCAGAGCAGACATCCTCTCTTTGAGGTGAAGCTGGAGTCTCTCGTTGGACTCTGACAGGAGCTTATCCACAGTTTCAGACAGACGCTTGTTGTGCTCCTCATTCATCTTCTCTCGCTGTCGTGCCTATGAAACAACATTTCAGTACAATTCACGCGTTGAGACAGTGTCAACTGCAGCAAAACTGTGAAGAGCAGATTTTCGCATTCATACCCTGAGCAGTTCCTGGTGCTTCTCTTCCAGCTGGGCCTCCAGCTGCCTCAACCTCTCCTCAATATTGCCATGGCGTTCCTCGGCCTAAACGTGGGAGGCAACAATAAAACATTTTTTTAAAAAACATTTTTTTCTGTATAAAGGTATTTCTGTGGGTTGGTATATTCAATCTCTCACGGCTAAGAGCATCTCTAAAGCTAGGCCTTTAATCCTGGAGAAGGACCTAGCTAAGAAAAGGCCTGAGGAAACCTGGCCATATTTGAGGTTATGGGGACAAAGCTCGAGTCCTTCAAAAGGATGAAGTCACAGACAAACACACGATGTGAACTTCTAACTAAAAGCCAAAAATCATGCACTAACTGCAAAACAAGAAAGCAGCAAAGCAGTAGCATCCACAAACATTTATATCAAGCGCACACTACAGTAGTTTTAGATTTCTAACATATTTTGAAATCTAGTTGAATCATAAAGAGCTGATGAATAAATAAACTGATATTGTGATACTGATGTCACACAGTGACACTGAAGAAAAACATTTGTCACAAAAAAACTGAAGTAAGAAAAAACATGCTTCTGTTATAAATATTGATGTTGATGCAGAAAATGCAGTTATGTCAACTACTAACACTACTTCTAATACATTTCAAATATTTGTGATAATATTGAACTGGACCAGGTGAGACTGTGAGCAGTTCTACATGTTTCGGAGTGGATCTGTAAAACCAATATTACTAAATAATCTCAGCAGAACATCAGTTCAGACCAAGGTCACGGAGCAGATTTCTCCTACGATTGTCCAGAGGGTGAAACAGAGGTAAATCAACCCAAACTCCTGTAGTCTGAGCCTGCCATTAAACAAGAACAGCAGTTAATGCTTCGCTTGACATGGCTCTATCATGGAGGTGTCACAAAATATCTACCATCATACATATATATATATATATATATATATATATATATATATATATATATATATACATACAGACACACATATAAAAGAATCAGTATTTCACTAGCAATTAGGCATGCTGAAAATTTCCATCATTGTATATAGCTGATATTCCCTGTATATTGTCTATCATTTATGCCAAAGCCAAGAGGCTAGTAAACATATTTCTGTAACACAGCCTGTGCTAGTTTTGTAGTATCTCCAAGGGCAGGGTCTCCACCAGGCTTTGAACAAACCAGATGGCACTTCCTGTTTGTGTTAGATACTAAAAAGTAGAGTTTGTGTGTTTGAGGAGTGGTACCAGCATGAAGCACAGCTCACCAGCACATAAAGCACAAATACACAGACGTATAGACACAGACAGATGAAGGCCTTTTTCCTAAATATTAATGGCAATTTGCTATTGAGTCTGATACTGCACTTAACCAGGACTTCTTTTTTAATCTTGAATTTTTCAAGCTTCTGGGATACAGAATTGTTTCTTTGTTACTTGTGTGGATGAAAACACAGCTTTCTATTGGCCTGGTTAAGTTCAGCAGAAGGGCAAAACTGAATTTCCCAGCATCCACAACCAGGAGGACGGGTTTGTGCGTAAAGCTGTTCTACCTTCTTCAGAGTCTTAGTGCCTTTAGAGCCACACAGAACACACTATGGGTTTGACATGGAGGTGGCACAGGCAGCATGAAGACCACACCAAAAACAGCATGACAGAAACACAGAAAGAGGAGAGAACAATGAACACATTTAATCTGAGCTTCAGCACAATTAAATGTAGTGGCTGAAGGGAGGAAGTGCAGATTAAACAATGAGAATTTGAACAGGGAAACCAGCTGACAACATGTAGTGGAAGAATACACTGGTGATGGTGACACAGCGCTACAGGTGCCTCCATGAAAAACAGAGTGGAATGATGGCTGATATTTCCCCACGTTCCATCCCTGAGCTTCATAGAGACTATACTAAACATAACAAACAGTTCCTTTCATTTCTAAGCATGTCTGTTTTCTGCCATGTTCTATATGCCGACTGTGTGGCTAAAGCAATCCAGTGCACATAAAACTTGTTTGGGTTGCATGCTATACTTTGTGCACTTCCTTTTTTTTAAAATTTCATTTCAGTTAAAACACCACTACATGTCCATGTCCTGTGCAAGGCTAAATCCATATTGTTTACTTTACTTACTTCTATGCATGTGTGTGTGGTTTTTTTTGACTGAATAAAGCAATTCAAATAAATTAAATCTCACAATCTTTAAATCAAAAGATGATAAAAGTGACAAAGATTAAATATTAGGTGCATAATGTCTACCAGATCCAACACTAATAAGGTACTAAGTTGCCTGTCCAAGTTCAGCAGCAGCAAGTGTTGTCCAGGACAAAGACTCCCACTATAAATGGATAAAAACAGAAGCCAAATTTCTAAAAATAGGTCGCTGTGGATATTTGGAGTAACATAAACAATGGTTTCCTTGGCAGTTTCTGCAGGGAGTTCCTGGCTGTTGCAATGTAAAGGAAGTAATCTAATAATCTGGGGTACATTGTGTGCACTGGTGAGTCTGTTTAGTTTGGATCACAGATAGAAGAAATGCGATTTTTAGTCAGTGTATTGATTAGGAAATGCTAATTCTAGAATATGAAAAGGTAGGATTAGTGGGTCATAGGGCAGTGGACAGGTGCTAATACCTTTGTGAGGGCAGCGACTCTCTGGGCGAGCTCAGCTTCCACCTCAGGCAGAGTCTCTGCTTTGCGGATCGTCTGCTGCAATTTCTGCTCAGCCAGTTCCAGCTTCTCCTGTAGTTGTCGGTTTCTGTCCTCAGTCTACAGCAAACAAACCAAACAGTCATTAGCAAACATTTTAAAGACGCATCTGTCCTACATCCTGACCTCAGTTTTTGATTTTAGCTTCACAAGGTGTCGAGAGTGGCAGGAAATACGACTGTAGGCCGGAGACAGAGAGAGGGCGAGACAAAGGGAGACAGGGTGCAAGCATGAGTCAGGGTGGGGTGGGCAGGAAGTGAAGAAGAGAGCATTCAAAATGACACAAAGACTGACGAAACCCAAAAGAAAAGAGAAGACAGACATCTCCATCTCCAGTGAGTACATGTAAAGAAACAAGCCAGTGTCTTCAAGGCTTCCTATTCAGGGCCTGCTGCGCTGGTCAGTTTGTGAATATAACAAGAATTCATTAGTAGGAGTCTGAAAACTGCCAAAGAGAACTGCAGGCGATTCCTGCTG
Source organism: Acanthochromis polyacanthus (assembly GCF_021347895.1). Lineage (NCBI taxonomy): Eukaryota > Metazoa > Chordata > Actinopteri > Pomacentridae > Acanthochromis > Acanthochromis polyacanthus. Next base: position 37,488,746 of record NC_067114.1, on the reverse strand, counting down.
GCAGACAGCTCTGAGACTCAAACCCCAAAACCAACACATGCTTCGAAGTCAGATTAGAGGCCGCAAATTACAGACAAACCGGTGAAGGCTTCACTGACTCACACACCTAATTGGTAACCACACAGCAGGTGATTTTTGAAGGTTTGGGCCAAAGACGAGGGTTTTCCTAGTTCAGAATGAGCTTTTGATGGATGACTACACACAACACTAAGCATAATAGGTCTGATTACAGCAAAAACAATGATTTGTAGAACTATATTGAACAGAAATCTTCGCCTTTTCTTGCTATTTTGGTCTATTTGATATGTAAAACTGTCTATTATGCTCAGCAAATGAAAACCATATAACAAAATTGGTTTGAAAAATGAATAGCATTTTTTTATTCCCAATTTTTATCATTTCCCTTTTGGCTTTGCTAAAACCTCACAGGGGATGCCAAAAATTCCTCAGTGCAGGAAAAACTGTATAATCGAGCAGGATCCCTCAATGACATACTGCTATTAACGCTCTAAACTCCAAAATCTGCTGCTGGGTTTTAAAGTTTCTTACATGTCTCTTGAAAAAAATCACCCAAAATAAACGTTTAAAGTATATAGATTCAGAAGAAAAAAATAATCTGAGTTCCTTAGTGCAATTGTGAAGTAATTAGTGACTGAGCTGCAACCAACAGTCGTGAGATAAACTCAGACTTTTTACTTGCACTGACCTGAACTGTAGGCAGTGCTCACACAAAGCAGATAGATGACAAATTAAATAAAACTGTAAGCAATATAATAGCTGTAGTATGGAGGGGCACTGTTTTATTGTAGTATTCTGGACAGAAATATTCAACTCTTCCTGTTTTATCTGATTTTTTTTTAATGTCAATTATACTTAAATAAGGAAACTGCAATTAACAAAACTAGTCACAAAAAATATTTTCTAAAATTTTATTATATAGGCGCAAGCTAAAATTCATATACAGGAAAAATCCTGACTAGTATGGAACTTACTTGTCTGAAGAGGGAGTCCTTATTGGCCACTTCATTCTCCAGCTTGTCATTGAGGTCGTGGACGGAGGTAGCCTCCCGCTGAGCTGCCAGGTAGCGCTTCTCTAAGGTGGTGATCCTCTCCTCCATATCTTCCTTCTGAGCCATTGACTGCACATAAACATTTGTATCAGTGTCCTCCCATCACTGTTTGCCTCTGACCCTTGAGTCCTGTCTTCTGACTTGGCACAGAAATTAGTACACTGGAAAATTTTGCTCCATTGGCAGAATGCAACTCAAATAGATAAGAGGTAATGCTGTTAAAATTAGGCTGTTTTCCACTGCAGGAACTTGTGGGTCGCTTTAGGGCAGCACAAATTTTTGTGCATGTTTCATCTGCAGAAAACGCCATTGAAGAGTACAGTTTTAAGGGGAGAATGAAGCACCTACTCCAGGGTAGGTACTTTGAACTAGCCCTGAAAAAACTGCTGTGTGGGTCTCGACACTGGTCGGTTGGTTTCACTCTGAGAAGATGACAAGCACTCTGTCCTCATACAATCATAACAGAAAAATACCCATATAGGCTAATGTAAAAGACAACTGTTGTTCTATCTTCTACGTGCTCATAAAACTAGAGCTTTGTCCAGAAATGATCATTTCTTCTTGTTTTGGTGCAATCACAGTCAACGCTGTTGGACCTTGCACTACAATGGACACAGAAATCCTGAAAGGGCCAATAAGATGGCCAGTTACAGTAAACATTCCCGCCTCCTCAAACCTGCCCCAAGTTCCTGCAGCAGAGAGCTGCCTTGCATGCATTTAAGCACTGTTCATGTTGACACTAATGACAATGCCCTGGCTAAAATCTTTATATCTGGTCATGGTTACAGAAAAAGCACTGTAAAGGAAATACATTTTTAAAAATTTCATCTAAAATGTTTACAAGCATGTGCTATAAGCCATCTTCAGCAACACTCATAACTAATATTTGAAAACACAAAACATCTGATACTTTTACCCGTTCATTCACACTCCTCTGATATTCTACAACCATAGATTAGTTCTAAAACAGAACTAAAGCACTCGTCTGGGTGGAGATTGTTTTCAAATTAGTGTGGATGGAGCCTTAGTATTGCAAACAGATGCTGCTGTCTCTACCTCTCTGAGGTCTCTCTGTAGCCGTGTGTTCATGTCTTCGGACTTAATGAGGTCTTTTCGGGCTGTGTCCAGGTCCTCCTCCAGCTCATTGATGCGTGACACCATGGCAGCCATGCGTTCCTTCATCTGGCCCAAATCCGCAGACTGACGGTCCACTACCTCCTGGAGTTCGCCAACTTTACCAAACCCAGGCCCACACTCTTCCTCTTGACTAAGGGAACCATCCGACGACCGCTGTGGAGGCATTCATATAAGTATTTTTGCAAGTGCACAAAAGATATACAGAAATAATTTCCATTCATTACAGCATTACAACCACTCAGCAAACTTATTATGCGCACAAGAATAATGGTAGCGTTTGACATTAGTCACGTTTTCAACATCTTGGTCTCGGGAAGAACTGCATTTTTCCTTTGTATTGTCTCAGTCTCAGACAAAGAGGATATTACTTTCAAGATCAATTCATACAAACGTAAAACTATCACTAAGCTGCCTGTGCGTTGTCAGATGTATATTCTAACATTACTGTTTTGACTGGACATAAAACTTCCTCCTCCAAATGAAAACAAAACTCTGACCCATTTCAAACTTTTGTTACTAATTGTTCCTCCTCACACACACTTCAGGAACGTAAATGCAGGAGACGCTGTGGCTGACGTCTGTTATACAAAGTGTTCATCTGCAAAATAACCCCAAAAATTAAAAAAACAAAACACACGTGACCTGATATCCTGCATTTTTTTAACCAATTAACATTCTTCAGTCTTTTGTCTGTGCTTGCATGTACATGACACAGTACAACACATTTTAATCATTCCATGTCAGAAGAGCCATGTTTGTTTTCCTAACTGGTATAAAACAGAAAGTAAAATGGTAAGATGAATGAATATGCAATGATGTAAAAATTATGACTTGATTTTAAGTCTTAAAGTATCTGCTATAAATATTTATGGGGAAAAAACTGCTGAGAGAATAATTCTAATAGAATGCATCTCACTTCTGCACTTGATGAATATTCACATTACATATTACAAACAGACAAATTTCAGCACAAACATCCAGAATTAATGAAATTACTTCAGATTTCATTTTATTACAGGCAACAGATGCTGAGCATTTGTTGCTGTGGCCTTGTTGCCCGCTTGGTTTTCACAAACATGCCATTTAACATATGCTGCTGAGTAACCTCACCTTGCCATTAGTGCTTGGTGTGTTTTCAGAGTTGTGGTTGACCTCGCTGGTTCCATCTGCTAGCCCTCTCTTCTGGCTGCTCTGCTCCCTGAGGTAAGCCAGCTGGAGAAAACACCAGTTTGTAAGCAGCCTGTTGAGTCATTCATTCTAAACAATTATCAGGTTAACCACCAAACCAAGAGCGCAAACCTACTTTTACCTCCTTTTATCTTTTATGATGGTATTTTTTCCTCATTGCACTAAGAACTGTGTGTGTGGCTTAGAGACACAAAGAAGCATAGCTAGCAGCTCAAAATAGCCCGAGCAGCCAGAGTCTTGAGTTCAACCCGCAACTATTCGGGTTAGAGATTCACATGAATACATTCAATGTCAAATGGCCAACATGTAAGAAAACAACTGCAAAAAGCTGCCTCGCCTAAGGAGATAAACTTCTTAATATAACGAGAGAGACGCAAGTGGCTGATTTTGTGTGTGCTGGTGTGCATGCATGTGTGTCTAGTCCCAGGCTAACTCCTAGGAACAAGAGATGACTGTAGCATGAAGCATGGAGGAAATCTAGGACACCTCCCTGACATCATCTGGGCCCTTTAGTCAATCTTAATCCCATTCAACACACACAGGACTCAAGAGTCTTCATCTCTTTGCATGCATGTGCACACAAGAGCCGTGATTGTGAATCTGTTTTTCTTGGATTAATATGCAAATAGAAAGATTTTGAAAGGATGTCATTTTAAATCAACATTCTCTCTCCATTCAGTTTGTGTCAGCACAGATAAATGGAAGGAGCACATTATACAGATATTATTGCATTTACTACTGTAGTGTTCAGGTCAACTGGTCTCTTGGTGTTTTGGTGAATCGGCTCAAAATACATCTAAGATTAAAAACTAGCCTAACATCACATCATAACAGTATTACAATGTATTGTGGACAATTTACTAAAATGTTTGTATACAACAGGTGGGCTGGTCAATTGGTTAGTCGATTTGCTTTAATCCAGTCAAATTCTCATTGGTCAGACAATCTCTGGTGTTACTTTCATAAGCAGAACCATGTTCCATCAACAGCCGTTTGGGACTAATCAACCATTTCAGGCAGCGGGAGTAACAGGCGACATGTGAACACTCCCATATTTTCACAACTTCAAACTGGCCCAACCTAATGAAGACAACTACATTTCACTTCTTCATCGTTTACTGATCATTTAATCGGCTCCAAACTAACTGACATCAAGTTAAAACAGTCAACAATGTGGCTACATTTTGGTCAAACAGATGACCAAAAGTCATACGTGAACTTTGCAAAGAGCAGGTTATATTTATTATAGATCAACAACCAACATGACAGGTCATCTAAAAGCAACAGCTAACTTGTCTGAGTTATGTTCATCAGTTAGATGTTCATTACTTTTCTGGATGACCAGTTAGTTATACCTCTATTTGCAGAAATCATACAAATATGGACAGCTTGTACTTAACATTTAAGTATAAAATAACAAGGTTTAAATGATTTAATAAGCTACAACTACTAGCTTTTATGTTGATAGTAAGGCTCGCAGGTATAGTGTGCTCTCAGTGGCCTACTTAGTTAACCTATAAAAAATTTACCTATTTTATTTTTGAATTGGTTGAAGAGCTGCTAAAATTACAGGCCAACAAAATTACCTTCAGCTCATTACAGCCCTACTGCATTAACATGTTCTGACAGCTAAACCACCTTAACTTTAAATTTTTGCAAAACTCTTCAACAAAAACAATCTCCAGTGCATCTGCAACCGCTAACTTGCTGTATGAAAATCCTTCAAATACCGTACTGTGCAGGGCTTCCCAATAATAGCACAAATACTGCTCTAGTAAGAGCACGTCTGTGGCTAGACAAATTACGACAGCAGTGGCATTCAGTGGTGGGAACCATCTGTTTACTGTATTTTTTCTGTGGCTGAATTGGCAATGTTCAGCTGAGCGTTAAATTTAAGCCCAAATGTATCACTCACCAGGTGCACATATGCTAAACATGCAAAAACTGAGAATAACTTTAAAAAAGGCACATGAAGTAATTTGATTTAATCAACTTATGCTCTCTTGGGTTGTTCCAGTAAACATCCCTTCATGTCATAAAAGCAGCAAAGCTTTTTATACTTTGATCTACAGCTTGGAGGTTGTATTGGTATTGAGCTGAAGACAGAATTTAATTTAGATCTGAACTTTTAAACACTGCTTTTAATTACAGCGCACACGACTAGTAAATTCGTAATTGTTTAACACTAACTGTATTTTGTTTTAGATTTTAATTACTCACTCTAGAGCATCTGTCCCATTTGCAAATTTTAGTGTTTCTCCTATTACTGTTTGCAGTTTACATTTTAATAACTTTATCCAGCAAATTCTTTCTAAAAGAGTAAACTTTAATGCCTTTTCTCTACTTCTGTTAGCATATCCTTTTGTGTTTCACCTTTGTTGTTCCTCCCTATTGTAACTTGGCTCATTGTCACTAAAAAACAGTACACTCTTCAATGATCTCTCAAATTTAAGTAAAGGTTGAACAAATGAATGAAAGCAAACATCTCTTTAGTTACTTTCAATACATGGTGTTTGCTTACTTCTTTGTGCGAGATGGTGAGCTGTTCCTCCAATGCACTGCATCGTTCCAAAGCAACGCGAAGTCGCTCCCTTACCTGGAAAAAAATCAAGCAATTATAAACACAATAAAACCATATTTTCCACACATTTTGTCACTTTGCAATATCAAATATCTATGGTTTACATGTTACCATGTACAATTACGTGCATCAGTGCAAAAAGAAATGCAAAACAGTACCTTCTCATCAAGGGCTTTGTGGTGTTCAAAAAGTGACTTAAGGGCTTTGAGGACCTCCACCTCGCTTGAGACACCTGCTGGAGACTGAGCCTGTCTCTTCACCACCGTCATCCTTAGACTGCGCTCGTGTCGAGACACCAGGCACTCCAGGTGCTCCAGCAAGAGCTATCCACACAACAGACAGTGTTAACAAGTGAGAAATGTGTTCGCACAAACTTATTTTTCATCATCAGTTCAGATCTAGACCAGCTGATCTGCTATTTTCTCCAAAGTAAACTAATGTGCAAACCAGTCAGACAGAAATCAGCACTAAAAGCTGGAAGTAATAAGTTTTATTGCCTGTGGTTGAAATAGTTTGATGATTAAGCAGTTTGCCACGCCCACAAGCTTTGACAATGGTGTGGATTATAAGATAGAAACTGATTAGTCAACCAGTGTTATGACAACCATCTTTACTCATAACAGAAACATGCAGGCTATCCAAACTTTCCTCATCAATGGTTGTGCGGTTGTGTGTGCAGCAGCACATTCTACTAACCCGTGTGTTATTTCTCTCGGCCTTCAGCTCTGCTATCTCCTCCTCTTTCTCCAGAAGCTGCTCCCGGCACACGTTCACCTCCTTCGTTAGTGCAGCAAACTCCTAGAATAGGAAGGGACAAATTCAGTAACATGTAACCACTACTTACTAAGCTGTTTTTATGTTAGGGCACAGCAGTGTATGAGAAGAAACATGGTGGAAGCAGGAAGATTTTATATTTGAGGCTGAACACTTTGAGGGAGAAATTATTTCCAAATCCACAGCAATAATGTCATGTCTGTTCCTACACGTAAAAGTATGTTCTTAGACTGCTAACACACACATTGCAATATAAAATTTTCTATGGAAACAGCACAACTTTGGCTAGAAGTGAGAACCCTAAAATGTCTGATGTGCATGACTGTTGGTCACAGCCACATCAGTCATGGCTTTTTAGTTGGTCCAAGAACAGTAGAATTTCTGGTAATTTTTGCATGACACATGAAGAACAAAGTCATTTTTAATCAAATTTTCAAAATTTTAGTCAATCACGTTCATTTAATTGTGGGAAGCTTTCCACTGAAGTTGAATGTTTCAACATATTCACTCACTGTTGATATTGACATGAGTAAAATTAGCTCCTGCCTCTCTACCCTCTGTGTGGTTCCTGAATTTGACAAGATCACACTGCAAGCAATGACAAAAAAAAAAAATCCTGTTTCTCCTTTCCAACGAGGGTACGGCCATGTTTACATCAGAAACAATGGATTTGGACACAACAGTCACTCACTGTCTCACAGTTACTTTAACCCCTTTGGACTGTTTTGCTGACTTTCCAGGAGAGTTCATCTATATTAATACAGAATTGTTGGTTATGAGAACATCAGCCATAGTTTGCTAAGAAGCGTACAGCAACAAGATTTCATGTTAAAAAGGAAGAAGAGAGTGAAACACCATCAGATAATTCTGTCAAACACCTCTTTGCCTGCAAGAAAATGCAGAATACATGATCCTGCCACTTTGTGTCCCTTCCATTACTCTCACATCTTTCTCAGGTTCTTTTCAAACAAATGCAGTTATGCACACACACACTGATGGATGCACACACTGCTTTTAGGGATTATATGCATGGTTGGATCCCTAAAGAATGTGCCATCCTGATTTTTTGCCCTGTAGCACAAGCACCCTGAGTGGTGAGGCCTTCTTGCTATGTTTCCGAGGGTAGGAGGGTGGAGGGCGGGGGAACAGAGGGCTGCTGGAACTGATCGTTCTTTTCAGGCCCTACCACAACTATTCTCCCTTCCCTCTACTCCAGGCTCTGAGCTTTTCCAGCACTTGGCACAGATTCTGCTTGACTAAAGGAGTCAGAGGGAGTTCGCTATTTGCTACAGCCAAGGTCTCCACTCTCTGTTAGCCAATGAGGGACAGTAAGAGGCGGGCCCAGGGGTAATTGCAGAGTGGCTTACTTCCTACATTCCAGAGCAGGCGCTGAGGTTCAGTTATACAGCAACTTTGAGATTTCTCTGTCTCTCTGCCATTTATGACCCTCTTCTTCTCCCTTATCAATCTTTAATTCATCAGAAATCACACTAGGTATAAACAAATGGCAAAGCCTGGTTTTAGCTTATACACTTACATGGTAGAAATGTGTAAAATGAACCACAGAGAAGCATTTGTAAGCAGCTATTAAATCTTGGTGTAGTACATTGCACAAAACCTACACAACCTTGAGGTCTAACCCAGTTTGGACCATCAAAACCAACCCACAGACACTCCCACCCACCCTCTAATATGCACAAGCCAATCTACTTCAAAAGCATATAACATAATATTAGAAGTTTCTTTTAAGACTGCTTTTAAGGATGCAATTGGCAAGCATAATGTTGACACTGAAACATCAATATTTTAATGGCACAGCTTTTTTAACAACTGAAATGCAAAAACCACCTGCAAGTTCCATTTCTTTGAAAATAAAGAAATTTTTTTTAAAAATCAGAAAAATTCTACTGTTTATCAGTCAGAAACCGTAAAAAGATGAGGAATCATCAGTGTTTAACTCTCCAATCGTCCTTAAAAATCATGTATGACTTGAGGTATCTATTGGAGAAATTAACTAAATGAAAGTTGAAAAAACAGTCTGTACCAGATTCTGTAAAAAAACAGAAAATAAATTCTCTTAAGCACAATCCACGAGTCAAGAAATACTCATCTGCAATCAGCAGACATGTGACAAAGAAATTCTGAGACTTTCCATTGAAACTCCAGGTTGTGTTTACACAGAGCAGAGAGAAGGCAAGACTGAAAACAAATTAGAGTGGCACTTCCATAATAACAGTCTATATACACGTCATATATACACAAGGCTGAAATAATTACACACCTGTAATCACATCAACTTTGTGTGTGTAGGATGTGTATATAATCTGTAATTATGCGAGCACTGGCTTAATTGTCAGTGTTATAAAACAGACGCAAGGGTTGTACTTTCCTTGAGGTAATCTATCGACTTTTGTACCGATTCGTGGGTGGATCTAAATGGATAATTTTCCTCTGAAAAGTGTGATTTTTGGGCTTTATGAGTGTATTTACCAACTACAAGGACCAAAGATATTAAATAGTTCTCTCTACTAAAGAACAGAGAACACGATTTTTGTGGTGGTGCAATAAAATTACTTTCAGTATACTACTTTTCATTTTTCAGAAGGGTGTTGACATCAAGTTGCAAATATCCTTGTTCTATACATAGAAAAATCTTCAAATATTCTGTATACGTCAAATTTAAATATGTGGGCTGAATACATGATAAGCTTGCACGCATGCATATGCAGCCGTGGGCATTCGGGGCTGATCCCAGGGTAAACTGGTGCATGGCTCAGTTGGTGCAGATGAGTGACATGCTGGTTAGAAGTGGACTGAGCGGCTCTGTAAGCCTCAGAACAGGGGAGGGGATTAAGGGGGGTACACGAATATGTGTGCCAACCTATTAAAGGAACAGCGTACCAAAACACGAAGGAACACACAAAGGCTTTTCAGGGATAACTGTACTCTGTGTCACACTCTGTACTCTACCACCTTTGTGGCACTGAGACTGAGACTAATTTCTCTATTATAATGCAATTAAGGATGGACTCGGAGAGAAGGGGGGAAAATGTGAACACAGCAATGGTCGACATGAATACCGTTCCCACCACAATATCAAAATTCCAGTCTCTTAGTTTTAAACATTTATTTATTTAATCTGGATTGTCTCATATTTAGCAAAACATGTCAGCCGCCCCAGAGAAAGCCTGAAGATCATATACACAAGGCAATTTGAGGGTAAGAATGCAATGCCTCAGACATAACATGCGAACTTTGGCAAAATGGATTTGCTTTTAGTGTCCAAATAAACTGGTCGGATGTTTGGCCAATATGCTCTCAGCCGACCAAATTCTCACTAATAATACAATCACTTTAATTAAATGAAAAGTGCTATATCAACAGCCTTCCAGGATAGTTCCATATTTTTGGTGGCAAGAGGAAAAGACTACCTGTAAACAACTCAGTGGTTTCGAAACTTTCAAATGATTTAACCTAACGAAGACTGCTGGGTCTAACTTTACTAATCTTTCAATGAATGCTTATTCAGAGTCTGATCCAAACTAACTAGCACCACGTCAAAGAAGTTGCTGGTGTGACCGCATTTGGTTCAAACAGAGGGACAAAAGGTTCAGTGTAAACAGTCCAATGAATATGTTCAGGTGGTCTGCCCCAAATCTTTTTTCATTTCAGTATAAAATAAACACTCTGAAATAATGCAATAATAATACAAATACTTGCTTTTTATATCACTTTACAGCCAATTTAGTGCACTGTGGCCCCATTTAGTTCATCTCACTCCTTGAGAATAATCAGTTGGTTGGAGTTGGTATGATTTCCGCCCATGAAGATTTTCTTTTGTTTGACAGCGTACCATGTAAAAACCTGAAATTTGTTATTTGCACCAACGGCAAAAGACGTAACTTGTATCTTGCAATAACTACAGTTCTGGCAACACTGCAGTAAGGGAGAACAGTAAAACCTTTCTGTTGTGTCAATATTAAGGTCAAGAATGTAAAATAAACTCCAGCTGACAGAAAGTCTAACAAAGCAACATGGCATTTTGTACAGGTTACCGTATATCATTTTCTTTAGGCTGCATATTTCGATATCCTAGCAATCACTGAAAACTGCAGCTTTCTGAACAACACATGGATAGTCTATTAACCTTTATAACACTAACTTACTGCCCATTTTGCTTTAGAGAACACTCTGAAAACTTGGCAACATATCACAAAATGGCAACTGTTGAATAGGCTTTAGAATAAGCTCTTTTTCTAACACCGTACTACCGACAGCCTGCACTGCATGTGGAACTGAGATCGGAACCAATAGGCCTGCCTCCTACATAATGACTTTAGCCGTTCTTAAAAGCTTATAGCTTGTGCTGAAATCTGACACTGTGCAGAGGGCATCTGTTCTCCTGGAGGAGGACTCACCGTCAAAAACTAATTAGACACCACAATGGCTCTTATTCAGAGCTGCTTAGCCTGCTGCCCAAACGCACACCGGCAGAGATGGAGTAAAACTAGAGGAGCTGAACAAATGCTAATTTTTAACACGTCTTTTCTCTGATATTAAAGACCAGATCATAACTGGACTCAAAGATTCCTATAACATAATCCTGCGTTCATAAGATGTCTAATTCTAAGTTTTTAGCAGAAAAGACACTTTTCGCACACATACACTAAAATTTTGTCAGTATTGATTGGTCATCCTATGTTCTGCCAGCTTATTTAACTTCAAACGTTTTACTACCAAAATGCAAATAGATAAGAGCAAAGGGGGAAGATTTTCAAGGTTATTTCAGTTTTTTCTTACCCATAATTTTGCATATCTGAGACTGGAAAACCTGATTTTAATTATTACACTTCCTGCAGGTCAAAATAATCTGCAAAAGTTTATAAAATTAGATAAGCTATTGCTTATCAATCAATTGAAATCCCTTTTTTACTGAAACAGACCAGGATTAACACGTGTTTTGTACGGACTGATGCTCTCCTTAAGGTCCTTGGACTGTTTGTTTTGTCATATGTTGGGTTACACAGGATCTTTTGTGTGCTTTTATACTTTTATATACTGTAATCAGAGCATCCTTGTAAAAGAGAGCTTGCTGCCCCTGTTTAAATAAAGCCTAAATAAATAAATAAATATCTAGCAAAGACAATGTCTCATTAATTTTTATACAAAAAAAAAAAAAAAAACACAGCATCATAAGCTGGCAAAATGCAGTAACAACCCTATACTTCTATATAAGAGTTTAAAATATGCAGTTGCTTAATTAAATCCTTCATGAAACTGGTTACTGTGTCAGCAGGTTCGGGATAAGCTTAAGAGTAATACGTCATTAAAGACAATAGACTTTCTGTGAGTCTTCAGTGTTTCCACCTACTGTATCTTGAACACAAGCCAACAAAATTTATGAGCCCCCACAAACCTGTTCTTCTAAAATTTCATGTCCTAATGCTGCGCTGCAGTCACTTTCAGGCTTTTACTGTGAAGTAGCTACAGCATTAGTCACTTCAGTCTTACGTCAGTTCTACATAAAGATCTGAACACTTTTCGGCACTTGTAGCAAGTGGCTCTATAAACGACTATATATTGTTCAGGGAAGAACTTCAAAACAAGCTGTTGCCACAGTGAGTTGATGAGATACAGAAGTGCTTGCTGCAGTTTGGACAACCACCATATCAAGACACATGTGCAGCAGGTGTGTGTGTGAGGTGCTGCAGTGGCTACAAGTACAGCTTTTAGAAATTAAAATTCACATTGCTTAAATTTTTTTTTTTATTAATTTGGAACTGTTTATAATTCTGAAAGTGTGACCAGGAAACTGTAAGCATTTGGTTAAATCCTATCAGCAGGAGTTGGTGCAAAATTGGCTGACTCAAGAGTCAAGAACAGTCCTTATCTTAGTACTTTTTGACCACAAACAAGAGCCCTCTTTCACAGAAAAGGTATGGAGTGTCATTATCTTCAAGTCAAAAAGCAAACAGAGTTCACAAGAAACCAGAAATGTCATCACAGGATCTCCAGGTAACTCTGCAACTATTTGTCAGAATGTATGTATCTATCTAGTTTTCCAGTGAACATGCAGGCAAAGAGCGACCCTTTTGAATATGCACAGATGGACAAATTTGCTAGTACCCTTCTATTAAAGAAAAATCCACAATGGTCACTGAAATAACTTGAAATTGACAAAAGCAAGAATTAAAAAAAAATACTGAAAATGAACTAATGAAAATCAGACACTGCTTTTGAATTGTGGTTCAACAGAATCACTTTAAAAACAAACTACTGAAAGTTACGGAAGGATACCAACACCATTGTCCAAGTCTGTTAAGTCTGGAGAGATGAATAAAAGATGGAATTATTCAGCCACAGGAGATACAACAGTATCTATTGTAGCAACAATAGATATGTTTGACACAAACCAAAGACAGTTTTTCAGAAGGATAACAAAAAATGAGCTGTGACTTATGATGGTGAAAATATTATGGTTTGAAGTTGCTATGCTCCTTAATGGAGTGGACAGCTGTAGTCATTGATTTAACTGGGAATTCTGCTTCACGTCAAAGGGTGTTTGAAGTATTGTGAGCCATCTGCTGTAAACTTGAAGGTGAACCAGGAGTGGATCTTTGAACGAGAGAACGATCCTAAACACACTAGCAAGTCCAACAAGGGACGGCTCACAAAGAAGAAATGGTTATGGAATGGTCTACACAGAGTCTAAATGTGAACCCCACTGAAATGTTTTGAGGTTATTTGGAAAAAGGCAGTACATGCAAGAAAACCCTTAACTATCTTGCAACTAAAGAGAATTTGCCAGAAGAGTGGTAAAAACGTCAACAATCTGATGTCTGCGATTAACGGACAATCACACAAAGCAGCTACAAATTATCACAAGATTCTGTGGACAGAGCTATACTTACTTTTCCTACAGAAAAATACTACATTAATTTCTTCTTTTTTTTTTATAAATAAAAAAACTGAAAATTTATTACTTTATCTGTGAACATTTTATGAAAGAGGGTCAAAATATGGCAGAAAAGGTGACAATTTCTTCTTTTATACATGACTGTCTATGTACCAAGAGGTGACAGAATGCGATGAAAATGCCATTAGCTCCAGATGTAGTGATCGTTTTCTTAAATAAATCGGCAAATAACATAATGCACTGCTGCAGGCAGCTTGTCTACAAAAAAAGAAAGGAAAAGAGCTTTTGCAGACTTTAAGAACACAGTATACTTGGGAAATCTTGTAAGAAGATGTAAGTAGAAAGCAACTGGCCTTTAAATCAAACAAAACAAAGCACCATGGCCGTCTCTCCCGTCTTGTGTCTGTTTCCTTTTAAGCTACTAATTCAGCTCACATTTGGCAAAAGGCAACACTTGCACTCCGTCACTTTCATGTCACTGTGTGGAACAAGTCAGTCTTTGTCCCGCTGTCTTACCACTGTGCACTCTCAATTCATGCCATTGTGCCACTGACCAGAATACAGAATTTGGTCACTGTGGTCAATTGGCCCCTTCAGGATAAAAAGCAAAACATCACCAATACCAACCTGCCAAATTACACATACAGTTTTATTTGGACATTACAAAACAGCAATGTTGAATTCTGACTTTTGCTGCACAAATGAAAGTTTGAACTTGAAACTTTCTTCTGCTTGTCACATTAAAAAAAATCATTACTACAATAATGAGGTTGCTAGCTCTTTTTCTTCCTCTTTCGCTTCTCACTGGATGTAACCGTTCCTCATCTTGCACAACAGTTTAAGCCAGATGGAAACAACATTTTTAGCTGTACAAGTTCAACGTGTATTCAACGTTGAAGGCTCAACTTCCTATCTTGAGTTTCAGGATGTCAAATGAGAAAATGCAACCAAAGCAATGTGATGGTCAATCTAACACAGGCAAGCACAGTCTCCAATCTTCCCTAAAATTCATGGGTTTCATTGTTATTTACATACATTTGGTGGCCACTCTTGTCTAAATAAATTTCAAGTATATTACATCTCTACCGGAACAAGAGGTATGTAGATATCCTCAAATGCGGAAAATCTATCAATCTAAAACGGACAACAGAAAGCAACTAATCTGTCCTTTTTAAGGATTTAGTTGTCAGTATATACTAGCATGATGTGCATTGGCCTGTGACAGCGGAGTTCATTCCCCCACTGTGGGACCAGAACAGAGAAGAGCCTTGACCGAGATGAGCAGCCACAGAGTGACAGGGAGGCAGAGTGACCTATTACTCAAACCAGCATCCGTGGATTGGATTTCATCACCTCACCGCTACCTGGAGTAAGAGCCATTTGCGGTTTTTAAGGCAGTGCTGTTTATAGTTATAATGTCTGCTTTGACTTTTTTAAGCGCTAAACATTAACCTTTTTGAACAGGACATGATATCCCTTGTCTGCAGTGTTTGGCTCACAGTACGACATAGAACTCTTGTACAACATAGAGC
Source organism: Acanthochromis polyacanthus (assembly GCF_021347895.1). NCBI lineage: Eukaryota > Metazoa > Chordata > Actinopteri > Pomacentridae > Acanthochromis > Acanthochromis polyacanthus. Next base: position 37,473,548 of record NC_067114.1, on the reverse strand, counting down.
ATGTATCAGAACTGGCAGCAGTACAGAAAAATCTTACACTAAGACAAAAACTCTACCGTCATGAAGACAGGATGTCCCAGCACATTAAGTCCCTTTCAGACATTCACATCTGATGACATCTGAACAAGTAAGCTTCATGTCTCATTGAAGAAAAAGTTGTCTTTTTCTTACTAGGTCAGACCGTGTATCATTTCCATATCACTTTCAAGCAGCAGTACTTTAAGCTCTGTGAAATATTATGGGAATTTTTTCCACATTTCTGCACAAACACCAGTGGAAAAACATACAATGCATCTCCACAATTTAACGTCTATTACTAACTGAAATACCCACACAAACACTGTCCTGCAATGAAGACAGAGTTTGCAACAGGTCAGGTTAATGAGATTCACTAATGACAGCTAACAGAAGGAGAAGTTTTGTTTTTTGCCTCCAGACTTTTCTCTAATTTTATTAAACACCTGCAGCACTAGACAACAGCAGAATCCATATGAGAAGTCTCCAAAGCAAGACAACTGAAAGCATTTAAACATGTGGCACAACAGCAGTAACTTCTTTAATTACTTACAATTATAAACATGGAAACATAATCAATCAGGATCTAACAGCAAGTCACACTGTGTACTTTTCTTCACCTCTGACAGGTGAGCTATCACATCCTGAGTCATAGTTTATCACCTGGAGTTAAGTCATTTGTTACGTAGTGGATTTAGATTTCATCTTTTGTTTATTAGTGTGCTATTATGCATTATACATCACTGTACTGTCCAGTCTCATGTGTACGACCAATATCACTGATGCATCGTGGCTCAGTCCATCACTGTTCTGGATATGTCCAATGAAGCCGTGTGGAGAAGTGACCTGTGTCTGAATGACAGAATGCTGTCACTTTAACAGATTGATGAAGCAGCTATGTATCCAATGTCTGAAAAGGTCCCGAGAGATCAAGCATCAAATCACTCAATTACCTGAAAGCAACCAATTATATCAGTTAGGGAAATGTGATACGAGCTGAGCTGTTCTGGCCGATTACTCTGAATTTCTATTTCACTTACTTCATAGACTGGATAAATCAATACAGTTCGAATGCATGCATAACTGAGACTTGAAACAATGCATTCGCCAAAAGACAAATGCTGCACTTTAGGATAGACGCAAAACTGCCCATCTGACCAATAACTCAAACTGTTGTGTTGATAGTTTTACAAATCCATGCTGTACTCCTTGTGTAATAGTCACATTTTCTCTGGTATCTCATGTTGTAACGCTCCATCACATGCTTTCAATCTATTATAGATTAAATACAGAACTGAAGTTTGACTGTTCTAAAGTATGAGAAAATAAAATTACTGAATTTGACTATCAGAACAAAATCAATGGAGATTTTAGTGTGTTTGACAATAAAGCTAACCATGGTTTTTCCTGCATAGAGTCATTACTGCAACCCCTTAAAGAGGCTTTAGATGCTTCCTTAAGAGGTAAGAGCCAGCAACAAAAGAAAATTATCAGAATCAAATTGAAAAGACACATCATTTAAATTCTTATTTATCAAATTGCCTGAAAGGACAAGAACACACATAGATTTCTGTCGGAAACACAGAGTGATTGCCTTGACAGAGCAGTCATTTTTTGTGTTATATGTAGTCAATCCCAAAAGACACTTTCTGAGACAGGAAAAACCCAGCGAACTGCTACCAGTTTTTCCTTTTTTTACTGCCACTTTTACTGCAATTTTCACAGCAATTGTAGAACACAGCTGGGAATTCACTACCACCAGGCACAAACAAGGATGCCCACTTCAAGCACAACTATTACAAGATCAGGGTGACACCGAAGCACAACAACTGACTGTACCACAACATGTGTGGTTCCTAGTTTTCTATTACTTAAGACAGAACTAGAGTCAGTGAGCTGCACTCGAGAGGACACACAATACATATGGCAGAAAAGAACAAATATGCACCATCCAAGAGTTCAACACTGAAGCTGGAAAAAGCTGTTGACGTGTGAGCAAGCTGCCCTGGAATGTTTGTGCATTCCAGTCAAAGGGTACTCTCACCAGGAGGGAGGGAACAAGGGAGAAAATTGCACCTCCCCATTACCTACCTAGTCAGCCTGGACACTTCTGACCAGTGCAATAGTTTAAGATGGCACAATTTTAATTCACATAACAGCTTATGAGGCTTATCCTGGTTCTTCCAACTATATTTTCTTTTCAAATACCTCTTGAGTGTGTCATAACAGCTGACAACTTTTGCCAACTTTGTCATCACCTCTAAATGAAGTCTATAAATGGCATATCAATTCATTTAAGTATCACTGGCCAAGAAAGTGACTCGTTTAGAATGTGGATACCTTCAACAGTCTCTTCCATAAAAGATGAAAATAGGAGAACAGATGTGGTCTGCAGCTAGAGCTAAACAGAGCTGCACAAAATTGGACAAAATTAACATTGCATTATTTTGTTTATCTGCTATATAAACTGCAATATGAAAATAGAGGGTCGTACACCAGAGTCGAATAAATCTTATTATATATGTTTTTTTTGTTGTTGCTTTGAATGTCTTTCAGATATGACCTTGCACTAGTCATCAAAGCTTCATGCTGCTGCTGTAAATGGTCAAATTAATTCTTTGGTTGGATCATGCAGTGGCCACAATTGCAACAAAACTACTGAGAGTCTGTTCTTAGTGAACATTCTTTCTGTAGCCAAAATATTTCCATACAAGTAACACTGCAACCAAATCTTCCTTTTCAGTGTTTCTCTCATGTTCCCTATTCACTTTGCTGTGTACATGCTGACCCTGCATGTCAACAAACTGCATCTTTAAAAAATAAAACAAAATCACAACATATTCCTATAATCTGACTATTGCGCATACATACATTGCAAACCTCAAAACTTAAATACATTGTGCCGCCCTAACAGCAATACAAAGGCAAAATAAGCACGAAACAAATAAGCACAAAGGCATTTGACACACAAGTGTCTGTAAATGTCACAGTCTACAATTAATTGAGTTGTACAAATCTGCATTCTGTTAAGGGATACCGACATTTCTTGATTCTGCATTCACAATATGATTACACAACCTTTTTCTCATTCACTTAAGTCAGAATATTAATAGATCAATGTGTCAAGGATGGTCAAAAGTAGGACATGTACTTTCACAACGTAAAATATAAACAGAAATTATTGAAAAAAATTATGTAAATAATCAAGCTTAAGTGAAAACGGTGGACAGATGGCATAAACTATAACTGCTATGTCCATGCTTCAATTCCCAGATGAAGCATGGACATCTCTCCACACCTTTGTTTACGTTTTACTACCATAAACCTTCAAATAAAACAAACATGATGCTAAAAATATTACTTGAAAACACCACAAAAAATTTCTGTGGAATAAAAATTTACAAGGAAACTACACTGAAAACAAAAGACTTTTGCACAGTGTGTGAATATCAGATTACAACATATTAAGCGCCTCTACTTTTTTAACAGCTGGATTTTCTTGCCTTCCAGATACAAATCCCAGGAGGCCTGGCAGAAAGCCAGATGATCAGCTGACTGCACCACATCAGCCTAAGCAGCAGCATGCATGCACACGTACAGACACAAAAAGCCCACAAACGAACTCAGTTGTTTTAGTGTGACAGAAGGCCTCACCTGCTTCTACAATGAATAAAAAGAAGTAAAAATCAATACATAGAGTAGCATGGAGAATAGATTTCTGCAAACTGATCAACAATAACACTGCCTACAAGTGTGACATTTTAAAGGCCAAAACAAAGCAGGCACCACTCTAGACAGTAGAAGTCTTTGGAGGTGTTATTGTGTTGTGATGATCAAAAGCTATGCTAGTCTTTGATTTGACACTTCATCACTTAAAACTTAAACAAAATGCAATCAAAAGTCTGCATAATCTTAACATGGTACTCATTGTGAAGCCAGATGACAGTTCAAATCCTGGGTCAAAGATGCTGCATTACCTTTATCCTAAACTGCAGCCTTCACGATTTGTTAATTGTATTGTTTCAAATTGCTATTTCATTTCAAAATCAATAAAATGTTCAGCCTCAGTATGAACTGCATGATTTCAGTCCATCAAGAATTTATTTGGCTCACTATAACCCTAAACCTGTCATCTACTACACTCTGAACTCTGATCGTCCACAGCATGCAAGCCTCTAGCTTTCCTCCCTTATTTACTAAAAATCTGAGACAGGACCAGAAAAGTCAGCAGCATGCTGATTTTATACACTGGGTGCACATTCAACCAAAAGTGCAGCAATACTTAACTGATGATCAACCTTCTGTTCTGTTCTCTTATGCATCATTAAAAGCTGGAAACCTGAACCCTTTGTTTTAAATATAAGACCATGGAGGGCAGAAACATGAGTCATTAATACAACAAAGACCTGCAAGCAGATGGACAAAGGTGGACTCGTGACTTCTTTCACATAATATTATGCAAACAGTAGAAATAGAGACACAGCTATCACAAACTAATTACTGTAAGGAGCTTATTACTTAATAGTATGCACACAGTAAAAAAAAAAAACACTGAAGGTTTTTGTGTACTTTGTATAACTCAACTTTGAAAGAAATATATATCCATTATCCACTATCTTATATACATTTTCCTAATCCCCTTTTGTTGAAAATTTAATATATTCTATATATAAGTGTATATACTTCTTCAAAAAAAATAACTCTACCCATTTAATTGTTTTCTCAAGCAGTCAAATGGCTTGTAGCATACCACGGTGGACACAATTTGCCTTAGTTCACACCCCATTGCACTTTACAATCTCTTGGCCATACAACTCCCAAAAATGTCAGACTCTGGTACCACTTTCTCTCGTGTGGGTGCCAAAGATCTGTAAGAGCTGTTATCCAAAAGTGAAACTGACACTTGGGCTAACAATGCTGCCAAGAGTCATGCAGGAGGGAAAGCTCCGCAGTGACACCAGTGTTTTCCTTCTTTAAAGGTAACAGCGCAATTTAAAAATTTGCTCCCCAAAAAGGTGATGTTCTTCTAAAAAAAAACAAAGCATTAATCAGTGTTTTTCCATCTTTTGAATGGGCCTTAGGGGGATGACTACACACAAGCATTAACAGTTTGCATACAGCTGAAGTCAAGAGTCTGTTTACCTTATCTGACAGAAATCTATGCATTCTACTATTGCTGACCATTTGATAAACAAAATAAGTTAAGATCATCCTTTATTGCTCCTGGTGCCAGGGGAAATTCACATTGTCACAGCAGCAGACATATTTACATCAGCAAGTCAACATAATAATAATAAAATGTACAAGGATGAAAAACGAAAATGAATAGATACAGCATTGACACACTGTAGACAACAGCAATATAAAGTGGCTTGAAAATAAATTTAAATGCCTGTTATGTTTTAGCAAATAAACCCCAATAATTAACTGATTGAAAATTATTTCATTTTGACACTAATGGTTTTTCTTTAGTACTGGCTAAAAATCTCTTTGGGGATCAACCAGTCTATTCAGGAAAACCCCTGAGTAAATAAAAATAATAATATTAAATGTGTGATTTGCAGCATCTTGGTGGTACAAAGTAAGACCTGATATGTTCAAGAGTTTCATGAGGCAGCTTAGTCCAGGGCAGCTGCTGTAGCTGACAAATCTAAATTATTTTAAATTTTAATCGTCATCATTCAAGAAATGTAAAAGACCTCTCCCACTTACCTGTGGCAAAGCAGTGTTCAGTTGTCTCTGCAGCGAGTCCCTTTCATGACTAACTTCATGCAGTTTGCCCTGGGTCAGGCCCAGATTCTCCTGAGTCTCTCTCAGAGTCTCGAGAAGACGATCCCTCTCCTCCAGCATGGACACCATCAGCGACTCAAAGTGACCCTCCGAATCTGACTGTAGAGGGGAGCCAGAGCCCCGGCGACCGCTGCCGCCTCCCCCGCCAGGCCCTTCAGCCTCGCTGATAGTGGGCATCACCTCGCACATCATCTGTAACCATGGTTTGGCAGGACAGAGCAGGAGAAAACAGGGGAAGCAGCAGTGTGTAGATACAGAGGAGAGGGGAAGAAGATTAAGACAAAGATTTAGAACAGTGAGTAAAAATAGGTGGTCAACTGCAATGTTTTAACTAAAGTCTCGGCTATAGGGCCACAGATAAGAAGTACTTCCATTCACATTATAACACTTTGTTGTTTTGTTTATAAAATTTCAAATAATGTTGATCAGCATTTCCCAAAGCCCAAGATGATGTCCTTGAACGTCTTGTTTTGACCACAACCCAAAGACCGTCACTTTACCATCACAGAAGAGGAAACTGAAAATATTCCCATTCACTACAATGGAATTAGAGAGGCTGGACATTCATCAAACGAGCTGGTAATTAAGGCAATATTTAAGAGCTAATAAATTAATATTTGCTGATCTGATCTGATCTATAATGAAAAGGTTTAAAACACATCTCCCAGAAAGACACTACAAGGGTCAGTTATACAATCTTGTCTGGCAAAATTATTAAAATAAATAAAATTGTTCACTGTCTAAGACTACATTTTAGCCAACATAACAGATTTGAAATTTCTAAAATGTAAACTTTGGATGCACATAAATAAATTCTGATTTACAGCAAGCGTAGTTGAGAGGCAACTTAAAGTTTTGTCAACAGCATTCACTGCAAATAAATCTCAACTAAAATCATTTCTAATAAATCCCCTCTTGCGTAAAATACTTTTTATTAGTTTGGATTCCCCCTCTCTGCCATATCCAGAATTTTAGACAAATTTGGTTCTCCTCCTCAAAATCAGCACAAATGTAGAACATAGGAAATGTTTTAAAAAAAAAAAAACATTGATTGTAACCAAATAATTTTGTGGAAAGAAGGTACCACTTTTATGGGGTAGTTTAAGTAGTTTTAACTCTCGTTGTAAAATTGGATCTGTATTGTTCATGTTCTAACACAGACCCTGTCTTAACAGATTTGAGATAAAGCAGAAGACGATCAAGCACATTTAAAAGCACACCTCTGGATGTGATTTAATCAGTAGACTGTACAGATACCACAGCACTGCCCAATGCAACAGCTTATACACTAAGCAGAAGGGAAAACAGAGCCAAATCAGTTGAACCTACTTACGGATTGCTAGTAATGGTTAACTGCTACTGGAACATACTAGCCAAGAGCAAACAGTCAAATTAACCTACTGCAACCTACTGTATAGAAAAGAAGAGAAAGGCTTCAAACAATCAGAAAGCCGATTATCTTTACGTTTATTGAGTAATTGCTGTCTCTGACAGCAGCTGGGATGGAAGGTCTGAGGAATTACAGCTAGCCTCCACACCAAAGGGCTTAGGTCCTGTAGACAGACTGCTAGACAAAAAGCCAAGAATCATGTGAGCTGGATTTAACATACCTACAAGGAACAACAACTTACAAATTGGAGCAAGTGTAACAGCCAGGACTACCCCTTCATCTCATTCTTTGCCACTGCCTGAAATGCCAAAAGCCATTTCCTTTAAGAAATCAGCGTTCGGTTGAGTGCATCAACACTCAACTACACTGTGTCTTCCAGGGACTGTGTTCAAAAGCTGGATTATATTTGCTAATTAACATGACAAAATCAACTGGCTATCCTTAATTAAACAGCAATTAAAAGTGTATGTTTCAGGTGACAAATGCTGTTTCTGGTGGAGTGAGTCAAACTTAACCTAATTTATGAGAGGCAAAACACAAAACCAACGCTTCATATTGAGGTCAAGCCACCCAGGCTCAACAATGTTTATGAGGGGGAGGGTCACTCAGCATCCATGAGAGGTAGTGACAGATGGTGGGTCCAATGTGACTACACATTGACATGCCATACGTCAAACAGTAAAGATGGCAAATCAAGATATGAAAGCAGGATACCCAAGTAAATATATAACCACTTAGTGAACAGTAGCAAATCTGCAGTATTTCTTTTGGCTGACAAAGATACATTGATAACAGGAAAGCAAATGGCTTAACAAAGACTGACAATAAAATCTAAAAGTATAAAACCAACCAAATTTTAACTTCACATAGGTGTGACTTTTTAAGGTTCATGTAATGAAGATTAAAGTATGATGATTGAAGCAGCATCAGCTAAAAGGACATGCAGTTTCATATGCTTAGGCTTAAGGTTTGTGAGGTTAATTTGTATTAGATATTACAACCGAACATATATTGAATTTCAAAATGAAAACCATAATTTATAACAATCCAAATCGGGAAGACTGGAATTTAAGATTGTACAGCACATCTTATCCAAAGATTTAAACTGTTATATCAATTCTTTGAATTCCTACAATTTCATTTAGCAGAATTCCTGCCTTTCTTCTGGCATGACAGTAATACTCTTGATAATATCTCATTTGGCAATGCTCCATGACAAGTTTTATATCTATCACTCAGTTAATACTAAACTGAAGCTCGACTATAAATAAGACTGCAAAGAAATTGCGAAATCAGTCAGAAAAACATCAATTATAGACTTTTACAAAATCATTTAACCCTGGTACACAATATTGTAAGATCTTAACCATAATATTCAAATTGGGCAGCTAAATTTGTATTATGCATAGTATTAAAAGATCTTAACTGTAACACTTGAATAATAAATGTACATTTACATAATAAATAGTACTGTAGGGTTCAGACCTTGATATTTAAACTTGCAAGATAATTCAGGAAGTTACATTGTCTATTAATCTTTTGACTATTTTTTCCAATGAATTGATTCATTGTTTGGTTCAAAAAATGTCGATAATGGTGAAAAATATCAATTAGTGTATCCCAGAGCCTAAGATGACAAATGTCTTAGGTAGCACACAACACAAAGATATTCCGTTAACTGTCAGAGAAAAAAAGAAAATAGAAAACATTTACAATTAAGAAGCTGCAATCAGACTGTTATTAGTATTTTTAATACTCAAGCAGAACAATCGATTAACAAAAATGATCAACAGCTACCAAATAATCCATCATTCGAGTAATCGTAGCAGCTCGAACAGAAATAACGACGAGTAGAATCAGCGTTTTCCACTAACCCTAACCCTAAAACTATAACATATAGATGCAGTTATTTCGTGTGCACGTGTGTTTTTTCCTCACCTTTGAAGTGTAACGTTATTCCAAATGTCCTTTATAATCCACGTTATTTTATGACCAGTAAACAAAGTCCAGGTACTCCAATTGTATGTCACAGCCTTATCAAGCTTCGGAAATATCCAAAGTCATTTAGAAAATACAAACTCCATTCAGAGGCTGAGATGCATTAAGGCTGTGGGAGCAAAAAAGGGATAATTTTCGAAAGGCCTCAAAGCGAAACCCACATAAAGTGAGCAGGGGGGCAGTATTCCAAGTTTGGCCGGCTAACTCCACGTTAGCAGGCTAGCAATAAGTAAGCTGGTGATTCGATGATTGCATATCTGGATTTAAAGTGTCTTATCTTTGTATCTCAAAACAAACAGAAATAAAGTTCAACTTGTCCAAAATAACATCCACAACAGCTGGACGTGTAAGGATACAATTAGGTAATACAGTTACAGCTTTGCTAAGCTAATTTGAAGCAGAATTCTTTGGCTTGAAGTCAGTTTAAAGTGCTAGCTAACGTTAGCCACTAGCCTGCTAGGTAGCTAACGCTTGCTAGTTTCATCTACTAACTTAGCAGAAATAACGTCAGGTAGACATTTAGGGGTAAACCTCGTATAAAAGTACACAACATGATAAAAATCTCTCACAGTCGTTTATCTTACATTATCTAAATTAGCAACAGCTTTTTTAAAATTCTGTAAAAGCTCTGTTGAAATGATTAATGTATCAAGTAGCGTTAGCAGCTAACGTTAGCCTCGGTAGCTCGATTCGGTTGCAGTCGCGTCACCACATCACGGCTCCGCTCGGAAACTTCCAGCTAACATTGAGCGACGTTTCGGTCCTTCTCGAGGGGGAAACAATACCGAAGATTTAAAAAAACGTATATTCCCTTCGTTTCTGTCCGAGTTGCTGGTGTCCCCTCGGTATTTCCACTCGAAAAAGGTCCGTCGGAGCGGTCCTTCCCTGTCGCCTCTGCCTGCCAGCCTCGGCAGTCGGGACAGCCAATGGTGGGCTCCGTGTCGCTAGCGCTTTTCATTAGCCTGGTCGTCCTCGGGAGGAGAGCGCTTCTCCGGCTGGCAACAGGAGGAAAAGGAAAAGCAGCGGCGCTCGCAGTTCCTGTACAGACCCAAATAAAAACCACACTGCGCACATCACACGGACAAAGTTTTACAAGACATTACAGTGCTTTAGGATATCACATACACTGATTACTTTACACTTAGATCAGAATTTGTTAAAGTATATAATATTGTAGATCTTTAGCATTTAAGTTAATCAGGTAAATGTGTATTATAAATAATTTGTATGATAAGGAAATATTTAATTTTGTATTTATATTTAGAAAATTATGCATATTAATGTCTTATTGTAATCAGAAATGAAAGCATAGAACACATAAACAAATTAAATTAAAAAAATCTATTTAGAAACCAAGCTGTGTTCTAAACTTTTGACTCATCAAAGTAGCCACCTTGAGCAGCAGTAGCAGGTAGAACAGTTGAACACACTTGTGGCATTCTTTCCACAATGGAAAGCAAATATTCTTCACAAAGCTCTTCCCAACTCTGTTGGACAAGTTCCCATGAATATGTGGCACTGGTAGGTTGCTTTGCTTTCACTCCCGTGTCTAGTTTATCCGAAACCAGCTCCATGGGGTTCAAGTCTGGAGACTGTGCTGTCATTCCATGTTTTCAAGCTTACCATCTTGTTCTTTTTTTCTCAAGGTAGTTGTGGCATACCTTGGACTTATGTTTTGGGTCATTATCTTGCTGTAGGATGAACCCCTGACCAACTAGGAACATACCAGAGGGTACTGCATGGCGCTGCAGAGTGCTGTGGTAGCTGTTTTGGTTAAGGGTTCCTCTCACTCTGTACAAGTCACCATTCCTGGATCCAGCAACACAGTCCCAGACCATCACATTTCCTCCTCCGTGTCTGACAGTTGATGTCACACACTGAGAAACCATCCTTTCACCTACTCAACAGCGTACAGATGAGCCTCTTTTTCTCATTCTGACGTCTTATCAACACCTTGACTTTCTTCGAAATTTCTCTGTAGGAAAGAGTTACGGTACATTTTTAAATGTTATGATGGTCTCTCTCTCTTCTATTGTTAATTGCCTTTTCTTCACCATTGTTATAGCAACACACTACTTTAATAATAATAATAATAATACATTTTATTTGGCAACGCCTTTCACAACACCCAAGGTCACTTTACAGAGGATAAAAAAAACACAGTAAAATAAATAAAACAAATCAGGCAAAAGTTACACAACAGTTTAAAAAACAATGACTGAATTACAATGAATATGCAGATTTAAACAGATGAGTTTTGAGTTTTCTTCTCAACCTTTGGCAGTTCACCATTTACCTTTGTACCATTTCAAGCTATTCATTGGACTTGAACTACTTGAATTTCAATTTAAAAAATGGATAAATTGGGGTATTCTAAAACTTTTGACTGGTAGTATATATATTCGTTTGACAATCTGGAACACTTAAGTCTGAGAAATATGCAAAAATATAAGATTTCTGTCGGGGCAAATGCTTTTTCATGAGACTGTATATATAAGCTTGATATTTAATTTAGTCAGGTAAATTTGTAATATTTATAGTATTGTGGTGTCTTTAACTTAATATTTAAATTAGTCTGGTTAATTTGTAATATATAATTTATTGTGGCATCCTAACGTAATATTTAAATTGGCCAGTCAAATTCACACAATCAGTAATACAGCAGGATAACTTCATATTTAATTAGGTCAGGTAAATTAGTATAGTTAATGATGTTGTAGTATATTACCTTTAATAATTATTTTAGTCAGGTAAATTTGTATTAAATATAACTCCATAGTGCAGAGTATTAATCTTAATATTTAAACTATTCAAGTAAATTCACACAATAAGTAATAGCGCAGGGTCCTAAACATGATATCTAAACTAGTCAGTAAAATATACATAATTAATAATATTTTAAGGTAATATTTAACCTTAATGTCTAGTTTAGTCAGGTATTTGTGAAAGATTTGTGATATTGTACGGCCTTAATCCTAATATTTAAATTAGTCACATAAATTAAAATAATAAATGATACTGCACTGTCTTAACCCTAATACTCATGTTTGTTGAATAAATTTGACAAACAAAAATTTGTCTCTATGTGTAGCCCTGTGATAGACTGGTGACCTGTCCAGGGTGTCCCCTGCCTTCACTATAAGTCAGCTGGGATAGACTCCAGCCTCTTTGTGACCCTAATGAGGATGAAGTGGTGTATAGATAATGGATGGAAGTATATTTGCATAATTAACATTATTGTTAGGTTATAACCTTAGTATAATTTTCGTCGGGTAAATTTGTATAATAAATGATTTTGTAAGTTCTTAACCTTAATACTTAATCTTGTTAATCAAATTGACAGCTGCAGTCTTATTTCTGTACTGAAAAGCACGTTGGCTTAGCGGCTCTTGTTGTAAATGTGCTGTATAAATAACAGTGACCTGACTTGACCTGTCTGAGAAACATTCTGACCAGTAAAATGAACAATTTAATGTTCAAAATAATTTTATATTGATATGCCATGTGCAATGACAGCATATAAATCAGCATAGAACTCATGTAATAGAAACAACAAAAAATTTCAGAATTTGATTTCAAAATGTATTTTCTTTGTTTTTCTATTATTTTATTTTTTATTTGGTCTCAAATTTGAAGATACCCACCTACAAAAGCTATTTCCAGCAGAGGTAAAAATTTAAAAAAACAAACAAACAAAAAAATCTGAATGTAACTAAAACAAAACTTTACATTTTAATTCAAATAACTCTCTATAAATGATGCTAAATGGATTGTAGGAGAATAAGGAAATGTGTGAAATTTCCCTAATATTGTTTTTAGTCTGAATGTTCCAATAATTTAACCATTTAACTGAGTGGCCTACATTCAGCTATAAAATAATACACTCCTGATAATAAAGAGAGTAGTTGCTCCATCTTGTGGTGTAACACCAGAAATGCAATGCTTTCAAAACTGAATGTGCAGCAATGTCATTTTTCTTGAACTGCCAGAGGTCGAAAAAAAGGGAACGTTACTCAAAACTGAGAGAAAATGTACATTTGAGAATTCTACAAAAAGGCCTTTATCAGGGAACAAGAAATGGGTTAACAACTTAAAGCTGTTCTGCAGCAATGGAGGTTGACCAAGCCTTGAAAGTTGCTGCTACCAAATCCTACAGGTATCCCAACTTTCCTTGATTACTTCCAACCTCCTCTGTCTGCATAAAGGTAATGTTGGAACACATTGTGCCACCATACCTTCCAGAGCATTATTTGAACAGTACTGTACTGCAGAAAGTAGTGTGTTGATGTAACAATGGTAAGGAAAAGGCAATTAGCAATAGAAGAGAGACAGACCTTCATAACACTTAAAACTGTAGGTCTTTCCTACAGAGAAATTTCGAAGAAAGTCAAGGTGTCAGTGAGTACAGTTTTCTTCGTCATCAAAAGACACTCAGAAACTGGGGGAAACTCGAACAGGAAGAGGTCTGGAAGACCCAAAGCCACAATAGAATCAGAAGACAAGCTTCTGAGAGTAAACAACTTGATGATAGGCGGCTCACAGGACAACACCTTCAAACACAGCGTAACAGTGGTCATAGTAAGAAGTCTCAGTTACAATTGTGAAGAGAAGACTTCAATTTGCAGGTTTGACAGTTTGAGTTGCAGCAAGGAAGCCATTGATAAGACGTCAGAATGAGAAAAAGAGACTTTCCTGGGCCATGAAGCATCCCCAATGGACTACTGAAGACTGGAAGAACGTATTATGGACTGATGAATCAAAATTTGAAGTCTACTGTGGAGTAGACGAAAGGATGGTTCCTCAGTGTCTGACATCAACTGTCAGACACGGAGGAGGAAGCGTAATGGTCTGGGGCTGTTTTGCTGGATCCAGGAATGGTGACTTGTACAGAGGTACTCTGAACCAAAGTGGCTACCACAGCATTCTGCAGCACCATGCAGTACCCTCTGGTATGTTCCTCGTTGGTCAGGAGTTCATCCTACAGCAAGAAAAACCTAACCCTTGAAAAAAAAAACATCTTCTTTACAGTGCAGTATTCAATTTAATGGCTGTAAGATTCGAAACACAGACAGTAGAATACATTGCATAATACATTTGAATGTGGAGGTTTGTATGAAAGTGGATGAGAACTAAAAAGGACAAAAGCAAAAACAGATGGAACAGAATATTTTATTGAGTCATTAAAAAGTATATCACAAGTGACTGAAGGTTTTTCCATTCATTTGAAGCCAGTTCTGACACATGAATAATTATGACGGGGAAAACAATCAGGATGCTTGATTTAAATCGTACAATAACATCTATTAGTAGAAACAGTTTCAAAAACCCACAATTACAACAATCACCAGCAACTGCAGCACTAGCTGATCATACTTTTGATGTCGTTACATAGAAGAATCAGTTACAGTTTTTCACAATTGCTAAAACACTAAACCCCATTCTCTGAACCAAATTCTCAGCGGCCTAAACTCATTTTTCGAATCAAACACTCTTTTGGCGAAAACTTAAACACTGTTCAGGTCCTATGCTCAATTTGCAAAACTCATCTGCTCTTTTTTGCAAAACCTTAGACACATTCTTAGTCACTAAACACATTTCACAACATTTTTGCAAAATTGTAATCACTGGCAGCAAAATGTGAACACAACTCCAACACAGCTGTCATCTTTTACACACAACAACTCAAAATTGAACACACATGTCTCTGATGATGTGATCAGACCAAGTGGGTAGGATAAAAGCCAGATCAGAGTGCACAGGTGGCACATGTGCTTCCATGGACGATGGATGGAAACATACAGCGAGGCAGAGGAGTTCGCGTGAGAGGTGGAGGACGAGGAAGGGGAAGACCTAGGACAGTCATCACGGATGAAATTCGGGCAACTATTGTCCACCATGTCCTGGTTCATGGGATGACAATGAGAGAGGCAGGACAAAGAGTCCAACCCAGTTTGAGCAGTTTCTCTGTCGCCGGCATCATCAGGACATTCAGAGAAGACAACAGGTAATTGTGTCTTCGACATAGATGTATTTACTGTATATGTTTTTGACATCAAGAATACTACTGTACTTTACTGTAAGTACTGTAATGCTCATTACAATACTGTTTTTACTGGCTGGATATGTTTGTAAGTGCATTTTCCTCTTTGTAGAATTGAAAGACGACCACATGAGGGAGGAAGGCCTTCTATGTTCTCCCAACAGCAAGAAAGACTCCTTGTTGACATGGTCCTTCAACATAATGCCATCCGACTCCGGGATATCCAGCAGAGAGTGATTGAAGACCATGTCAACTTTAATGGAGTCAATAGTGTGTCTCTGTCAACTATTGATTGTGTCCTCCAACGAGACAGACTCGGCATCAAACAAGTGTACAGAGTACCCTTTGAGCGCAACTCTGCAAGAGTCAAAGATGTAAGATATCAGTATGTGCAGGTAAGTGTAACCTACACACACTTTCCGCACTGATGCTTTCAGTACAACTCTCTGCTCAGAGGCCGACTGTTACTGTAGGCTAGTAGTTGCAGTTGCTCCTTTTACAGTACTGTAAACTATGTTGTATGTAAATCTGGAGTGCATACTGCAAATACACTATTGAAGTAGTCTGTCTTTCTGTATTACTTACTGTACTAAAACTACTTTATCTATTTTTATAGAGTGTTTGAACTGGATTCCATGGAAAGGCCCCATGAATACCCCCCTGAATCATGAATACATTTTCATAGATGAAGCAGGGTTCAATATGGCAAAAAGAAGGCAGAGAGGCAGGAACATAATTGGTCAACGTGCCAGCGTGGCCAGCGTGGTGGCAATGTCACCCTTTGTGCAGCCATAAGTAACTGGGGGGTTCTCCACCGTCATGCAAACCTGGGGCCATACAACACTGAACATCTCCTGGCATTTCTAGGTGGTCTACAGAATGTTATGACTGAACGTGAGCAGCAGAATCAGCAAGAAGTGCATCCTATATATGTCATAGTTTGGGACAATGTGAGGTTTCACCATGCTGTCCTGATTCGTGAGTGGTTCACTAACAACCAGCGCTTCATCAAGGTTTTCCTTCCACCCTACAGCCCCTTCCTGAATCCAATAGAGGAGTTTTTCTCTGCATGGCGGTGGAAGGTCTATGACCAACAGCCCTACACCAGGGAAAATTTATTGGAGGCAATGGAACAGGCCTGTGTTTTATTTTATGTGTTTTATTTTTATTATTTATTGTACTGTGTTTTTGATGTGAGGGTGTCTTTAAATGTTTGAGTGTGGATTTTAATTTTTGTCTTGCAGCCGTGACAGACGATGAATTTCTGTTTTCACTTGGAACAGACAATGAAGTTATTCTGTTTGAATCACAAACAGTAGAAGACACTGCATAATACACTTGAATGAGATGCTTGTATTTGTAACTTAAAAGGACAAAAGCAAAAATTGATGCTTGAAAGTACTTTATTGATCCATTTAAAAGTACAGAATAAGTGATTGAAGATTTTTCCATTCATTTGAAGCCAGTTCAGACACAGGAATAACTGACTGGGGAAACAATCAGGATACTTGATTTAAATCATAGAGTAATATTAATTAGTAGAAACAGTTTAAGATACCCACAATTGCAACAATCACCAGCAGATGCAAGGCTAAAGCATCATCCTTTGATGTCGTTGCATAGAAAAATCAGTTAATTTACTTGCCCAGACACAGATTGTAAAAAATTTCTCAAGAGGTTGATTGGAAATCATTGTTTTAAATGCACACAAGTAGACCCAAGAAACCCCAAAATCTGACAGCATAGTTATTGTATTCTAATGTAATATCTGATCTCTGCACATGCTGGTGTCTTAAAAGGTCTCAGATGCAGGCAGCAGTTGGTACTTGACCTTGGACGTCTTGGTTTTGTACAAGATCACTCCACAGATCATGCCAACAGCAGCCAGGACACATCCAGCGATGAACACCAGGTTCAGGTTCAGGGCGATCGCTGAAAACAACAGAAGAACAATTTCATTTCAGTGTTTTACTCAGACAAGGTAGCTGCTGTGAAGAAAACACTTGCTGTGTCCGTACCTGGGCTGTCGCTGTTCTCGGCCGACCTCTTCAGACGCAGGGGACCCTGGGAAATGAAGTGGGCTCCACTTTGGACCTTTGTCTCTCTCTTTGGGCGAAAATCACTGGTTTTGAAGTTCATGCATCCCTGTGAGCACCTGGTGTCGGGATTTCCAGCTTCACACATGACAACTGAACAGCTGATGTACACCTGAATGCAACAGAACACAGTGTTATGATATTCAGCACACATATCACTGCTCCCTCTAGCGTGGTAGTTCCCAGAGCTGTGGCTGAGACATGATTTTCAGAAATTGAATCAAACATTAGAAATAACACATTTAACTATAATTGTTTCAAAACTTAGAAGAAACTGAATCTGCTGCTCCCACATAATGTTTGTTTACTCAGATTACACGTGGAGATTACTTTGATGTATTGAGCTTTCAGCCAAGGTAAAACCTCTGAAACTCATTCAGTTTCTGGACATTTTTTGTTGCTCCTGTCACATTTTTTTTCCTCACTGTGGGATCATTTCTAACTGCAACATGAAGTCCTGCCCCTTGATGTAAACAGCACAACTCTGGCTAGAAGTAAAGACAATCACAGTTACAGTGCCATAACCAAAACAAAAAAGTGAAGTATCTTCACTTGTGTTTTAAAAAATAAACAAACCGCAAATAAACAGAACTTGTTTCTTTACTTCTCTCCTGCTCTGTGTTAATACAGCCTGCAGTTCAGCCAAAAAGTCCCTAATTATGGCAGTTTTCTCAATGAAACATGTAGAATACAGTGATTAGAAATGAAACATCTCAGTTTGGAAGATGGCTGAATTTGGACCCATGTACAGATGCATTTATAGCTACACTCTAACCACATTCTTCACCTGGTCATACAAGCCGATGAACTTGAAGGCCTCCATGCTGAACAAGAACTTATTTTTGTGGTCAGTTTCATAGACGATAACAGTCGGGTCCACTTCACACCTAATCAGAACAAAACAAGAAGACGAGAGGCATTGCTAATGTAAGTCCAGTATAGACTACAGATTTTCATGTTTGTCATAGAGAGAGAATATCTTGTGACAGGATGCTAGGGATGCAAATTTTTTCGTAATATACAACATGAGCAAACAACAATATGTTCATTAAAAAGACAGTTTCAGCACAGTTAACATTTGTGTAGTGCTGGTGTAACTGTTTCAGGCCAGGGGCACATGGTATGGGGAGTAAAGATGCACCCGTTTTATGTATCATCAGAAAATTAAAATGTTCTCTATTTGATTCCAGTTTGTCTCTGGTCAGAGGTCTTTATGCACATTCACATATCTCATGATAATTAATCAACTAACATGATATGGGACCTGGAAAAGAAAAATAAACTGAGTAGAGAAATTGCTCAACAAAGTTGGTGCTTTACCAAAACCTTTAAGACCTGCAGACACCCTCAATGGTTTTTACAGAATTTAGACTTTTACATCAAGATGTGTTCATATTGAAAAGGTGTTTCATTGATGCTTATTTTTCTTAAGGACCTTGTAGTTCCAGTTTAAAATGTGCTAAAGAAATAAATGAAGTTGATTATTAATACTGTCACCTAAAAGGGAATGGAAAAGAGAGACACAGCATAAAATTATCAAGGCTGACACATCATACAGGTGATCATTCACACCTACAGTCAACAACTTCTCTCAAATTCCTACTAATACTTTGTGTTTTCCTCTGTTGCCACTGCAGTGTGTTGTCATGCTTACCCGTCTGCAATGATGGTGTAGGGATTGGGGTAGTTGGGGTTGTCGTACGGTGCAGCAGTGCAGGACTCCACAAACAACTCAGTGTTGCTGAGTGAAGAGGTGGCCTCTATCTTCATGTAAAGCCTGCTCCCTATTTCCACCTCCAGAGGGAATGAGTATGGGTCAATCATGGTTTTGTAGCTGTCGTCCTCATAGAACTCAAACTCATAGGTGAATGTGCCTATGCCCTTCTCCCACACGGTGACGTTCTTCCTGTGAACCGAGTAGCTCTGCCACACGTTGCCATGTTTGGGGTACTGGCAGTAGAACTGCACCTCCAGCAGGTGCTTCCTAGTGATCTGATAGTTTTGGTCTTCATATGTGGTGATTTCATTCTTGAAAATGAGGTAGTCGTCATCTTCCTGCAGAGCAAAATGTTGCATGTTAAGCCTCAGTTTATTTAGGACATGTGGGCCATTCATGTTGGAAGTTGATCCTCCAGGTTGTTATCCTGTATTTTGGTATTTTTATGGTCTAATTTTGGAAGTTTTTTTTTTTTTTTTCCTTTTTGCACATATTTTTGTTTCCTGTACACCAGTTTGGTCAACTTAGGCTGTTTTAAAATGTACCATATAAATATACTTGATTTGATTTGACATGTCCTGAATGTGCAGAAATGTTGCTGAAACACTTCTGAGGGAGTAAAGTCTAGGGATTATGAAACTAATTAAAACTGTCCAGATATCTCAGCTGGCTGAGTGGGCAACCCATAAACAGAGACTATAGTCCCTGATGCAGCGGTCATAGGTTTGAATCCAATCCAGCCCGTGGCCATTTACTGCATGTCATTCCCTCACTTTTCTACCCATATTTCCTGTCTCTCTCCACTGCCCTATGCAATACAGGCAAAAAGGCCAAAAAACAGAACTAAAAAAAGAAATTAACTAAAGCACATTTATTTATCATTGACCTGACAATATAACTTTCCCAAACAAAAGCCATAAGTACAGAAGAGTAAACTCTGCCTATATGTGTGCTGATTCAGCAGGGTAATAAAAATTAAGTGCAGAAAAGTGAATCTCCAGGAGGTTTCTATTTGAAAGCAACACTGAATGACTGAGAGCCTTTGTGTGTTGTGTTCCATGATATCTTGAGTTGTCGTCAGACTAGTGAATTTTCCTTCACATAAATAAAAACATTCCAACGTAACTGATGCAGAAAAGGAACAAATGGTTGCAAGAAAAGTTCACCAGAATGCAGGAAATGAAGTGTTTGACACCAGGTCTCCTGCTTAATGTTAAAAATAAAGAAATGATGAAGCACACGACCCCCGGTTACCTCGATCTGAGTGCCACACTGGTTGAGGCCGAAGTTGCCGATGAAGTGGGTGCTGTTAGACGTCAGGCTGCAGATGGTGTTGGAGGGGTCGTTGAGCTGCAGATGATCCTCACTGAGTCGAGGGAAGGAAGCTTTCTCCACCAGGATTGTCATTGAGGATTCATCGCAGATCACGTGGGATTTACCTGGAACAAGAGATATACACACGTGGACAAAATTGTTGGTACCCTTCAGTTAAAGAAGGAAAAACCCACAATTCTCACTGAAATCACTTGAAACTCACAAAAGTAACAATAAATAAAATTTATTGAAAATTAAATAATCAAAGTCAGCCATCACTTTTGAATTGTTGATTAACATAATTATTTAAAAAAACAAACTAATGAAATAGGGCTGGACAAAAATGATGGTACCCATAACTTAATATTTTGTTGCACAACCTTTTGAGGCAATCACTGCAATTAAACGATTTCTGTATTTGTCAATGAGCGTTCTGCAGCTGTCAACAGGTATTTTGGCCCACTCCTCATGAGCAAACAGCTCCAGTTGTCTCAGGTTTGATGGGTGTCTTCTCCAAATGGCATGTTTCAGCTCCTTCCACATATGTTCAATGGGATTCAGATCTGGGCTCATAGAAGGCCACTTTAGAATAGTCCAACGCTTTTCTCTCAGCCATTCTTGGGTGTTTTGGCTGTGTGTTTTGGATCGTTGTCCTGTTGGAAGACCCATGACCTGCGACTGAGACCAAGCTTTCTGACACTAGGCAGCACATTTCTCTCCAGAATGCCTTG
This sequence comes from Acanthochromis polyacanthus, assembly GCF_021347895.1. Taxonomy (NCBI): domain Eukaryota; kingdom Metazoa; phylum Chordata; class Actinopteri; family Pomacentridae; genus Acanthochromis; species Acanthochromis polyacanthus. The sequence goes on along the minus strand of NC_067114.1, from coordinate 37,452,457 downwards.
ATAGTCTTCAGATTTCATCGTACCTTGCACACTTTCAAGACACCCTGTGCCAGATGCAGCAAAGCAGCCCCAAAACATTACTGAGCCTCCTCCATGTTTCACCGTAGGGACAGTGTTCTTTTCTTTGTATGCTTGGTTTTTGAGTCTATGAACATAGAGTTGATGTGCCTTACCAAAAAGCTCCAGTTTGGTCTCATCTGTCCAAAGGACATTCTCCCAGAAGCTTTGTGGCTTGTCAACATGCATTTTTGCAAATTCCAGTCTCGCTTTTTATGAGTTTTTTTCAGCAGTGGTGTCCTCCTTGGTCGTCTCCCATGAAGTCCACTTTGGCTCAAACAACGACGAATGGTGCGATCTGACACTGATGTACCTTGGCCTTGGAGTTCACCTTTAATTTCTTTGGAGGTTGCTCTGGGCTCTTTGGATACAATTCCAACGATCCGTCTCTTCAATTTGTCATCAATTTTCCTCTTGCGGCCACGTCCAGGGAGGTTGGCTACTGTCCCGTGGGTCTTGAACTTCTGAATAATATGAGCCACTGTTGTCACAGGAACTTTTAGCTGTTTAGAGATGGTCTTATAGCCTTTACCTTTAAGATGTTTGTCTATAATTTTTTTTCGGATGTCCTGGGACAATTCTCTCCTTCGCTTTCTGTTGTCCATGTTCAGTGTGGTACACACCTTTTCACCAAACAGCAGGGTGACTACTTGTCTCCCTTTAAATAGGCAGACTGACTGATTATGAGTTTGGAAGCACCTGTGATGTCAATTAAATGACACACCTGAGTTAATCATGTCACTCTGGTCAAATAGTTTTCAATCTTTTATAGAGGTACCATCATTTTTGTCCAGGCCTGTTTCATTAGTTTGTTTTTTTAAATAATTATGTTAATCAACAATTCAAAAGTAATGGCTGTTTTTGATTATTTAATTTTCAATAAATTTTTATTTATTGTTACTTTGTGAGTTTCAAGTGATTTCAGTGAGAATTGTGGGTTTTTCCTTCTTTAACTGAGGGGTACCAACAATTTTGTCCACGTGTGTATATGATCAAGAACACCCATTTTATGGAAAACTGCACGTTGTGTGATAAAATCTGTGTCAAACATTGCTTATTGTAGGAGTGAATATATAGATTTATGATTTACATTTTAAGCTATTTTAACCGATACATATTATTTCTACTTATGTATATTATAAATTCACAGGAAGGACAGAATCCTGTTCATTTTGTATGTATATTTTATGCGTATTTTGCATAAAAAAACTGACAAAAAAGTTTTGTTTTCAAAGACATAGTATGCTTCATATATATGCAGTGCATGTGTGCGTTTGTGTGTGTGTGTGTGTGTGTGTGCAACATACACTGTTTTTCACACTCAAACAGTGCTGCTTAATGTAGTACTAATGTAATTTTTCAGCTTCATGTGCAGCTTTCTACTTTCTTCATCAGTGTTTTGTTTTCAGATGCAATATTTCATCATTATGTGTAATATTATTCTGCTACTTCAAAATTATTTCCAGTATTACTTCTTACTTTTCTATTTTAGTCTTACTTTTGCTTGAATCATTTCATTTCCATGAAGGTAGCTGACTTTTTTCTTACTGCTTTTCTATCCTGAACTGCATCTATCCTCCTGTTATTGTAATTTGGTTTTCTGAGCCGTATCTGACAAGAATTTCCTTCCTTTGTGTGGCTTTTGGAGGCAGCCTCTAGTTTACATTTGAAGAACTGCAGGCTTCACCGCAACAGCAGAAGAGAATGTACTTTAAAGAATTGTTCTAAAATATTGTCAATATGGCCAACATCTGACACTTGAAATGAAATCTGGCCTTGAGACTCACCTATCTTTTCCTTGACTTCCACCATGACACACCTCACCTCAGATTGAAAGAACACCAACCTGAAAGAGCATTAGTGAGCACTGATTAAACAATTCAACTGTGAAAAGGAATTACATGTTGAAGTTGAGCTGATTTCAAATGAATAACATTTAATTTCAGGTCAAAAGAGAATAGAAAATTGAATATGAGTTGGACTGATAGCATTTGTCCTCCAAACTGTGTGGTGATTTTGAGATCAAATCTGTTCATTGTGGTCACGATAATTGCATAGTCAAGATCTTCATCCTTCTTAAGAATCTGACATATTTGGCAATGTCGTGGGTTTATTATTTTTTCCTTATTTTCATTTCTGAGACACAAAATGAGTGACATTTGACAATGAAATCTTACTTACTCAGGGAAGGTAAAGGGGTTAGCTTTTATCCTGTAAAATATAAAAACAGTAAAGTCATGCTTTTTAATCTCTTAAATTGACTGTGAAGAGAAGAGAAAGTTGAATATAAGTTTGAGTGATCGGATTTGCTCTCCAAATTGTGTGTCGATGGTCACGATGATTGTATAGTAAAAATCTTCCAGTGAAATGTTACTTACTCTGGAGGAGGAGGCCTCTAAAATGTAGAAACAGTGGAATTGTGGTTTTGAAACCCTGAAAGCGATTGTATCGTAAAAGAAAGGAAGACAAAGCTCACAATGTGGATGATTCAACAGCAAAGCAAACTGAGAAATGTTCTCCCGAGTCGTCGGCTGTAGGTTTCCATGTGATGACAAACTCGCTGCCGTTTGTCCTCTGACCGATGCCCGAAGGCCCACTGACAACGATGCCTTCAATGCTGTGTTCACACAAAAACAAGAAATCAGGGATTTCCTCATTATTGCTGATGTTAGCTCTCTTGCTGAAAAGACTTTTGGCTTCATCTCACTTACTCTGAAACTGAAACTTCAGCTTTGACTCTGATCTCCACGGCTGAGTCGACCTCTGCATGGATCTTTGCTCCATATATAGGTGTTGGTTGCACAAGCTTGGGTATGTAGACTCCCTTCTCACATGAGGGAGCATTGTCTGTTACTGGAGGATTAAAAAGGTACATTTAAATTACAATGTGCAGTAGATTTTGGAATAAATATTGAAATCTGTCACTGTGTTGCTGTGTAAGAATCATAACTTTAACGCTTTTCTTTGGTTACACGTGTGGTGATAACCAGTAATTGCTTTTACTGACATGTAACTAAGCGCAATAGTGAGGTGCATGTACTTTTATTGGGTATTTCTATTTTCTGCAACTTTGTCTTCCCACCTCACTACATGTTCTAGAAAAATCTTGTACAGGCTACTGTTTTGCATCTTTCATGAATTTGTATCTCTTTTCCAGAATTGAATTGGATTTAAATCTCTTTGTTACCTTGAAGTATGTCTTTTATGTAGGACATTTACATTGCTTTGTATGTATTTGTATCTCTTGTGTCTCTTTCTGGTCTTTATTTTGTGTATTTGCAATGGTTTTGTATCTATTGTTGCTCATTTTGCACCTCTTTTTCAGTGGCTTGCATCTCTTTCTTGTGCGTTATGGAAATTTTACACCAATTTGTGGTCATTTATGATCTCTTTCATGGGTTGGAACCTCTTATAATGAGTTTGCATCTCCTTATTACTGTCTTCTGTGTCTTTGCAGTTGTTTTACATCTATTTGCATTTATTGTGCATCTCTTTCTAACCGTTCCATGTGTCGCTGCAGTCATTTTTTATCTGTTTGTGTTTATTTCACATCTCTTTATGAGCTTCTTGTGTGCCACTGCAGTTGTCTTTGTAGACTTTTTGTGTGTTTGCAGTCAGTTTACACACATCCGTGTCCATTTTTGCCTCTCTTTTTCATTTGTTTACAACTCCATCTGGTCTTTGCAGTTGTTTCATGCCTACTTGTGCTGTTCTCGTTTTTAATAATTGGCATCTATTTTTGGACTTTTTGCATGTTTGCACTTGTTTTACATTGATTTGTGATGTCTTCTTCAGTGGTTTGCATGTCTTTTTAGTATTTTTTGCAGTCATTTAACCTTCTTTTATATTTATTTTACATAACTTCTTCATTGGTTTGCATCCATTTCTGGTCTTTCTTGCTGTCTTTGCAGTTGTTTCCCTTCTATTGGTGTTCATTTTGCATCTGTATTTCCATTACATAGTTGTAATTGTATTTTTACTTGAGATCTAACTTTTTCTTCCACCGCTGACCTCTTCCTGCAGGTGTCTACCAATATATAGATTTATGTTTTTTAGAAGAACTAAAGTATTCTGTTTTGAGTCATTGGTGGAATAAAGACTAAATACATGTTTTAAAACTTAACAATAAATATTTAATCTCAAAGCCAGCAGTCAAATGAAAAAGAAATGTATCTTTTCAAGCTTTTCTTGTTCAGATGGACTTCTGCACTGAATAAATCTAAAACAATAGCTCATTAGGATGCTGCCAGAGCTGCAACACGCGTGAAAGTTTCTGTCACTTGAGGGCGGTACAGCTGCTGGTGGTTCATAATTAGTGTTATACTAAAAGTGTCGTCAGGTCATTTATTTGTACAAGTAAAATCTGAATTACCCTCCAAAGTGAACTGTAGTGGTAGTTTGCTGAGGGGAAGTTCAGTATTGGTTTTGTCTTCAAGCTTCTGGGGTTGGTTTCCGTTTGAGTAGCTCAGCTCGACCTGTTCTTTTGGGAAGTCCTCCACCACCAACTCGAACGTATGGATTCCAGCGTAGTCGGCTTCAATGTGGCTTAACTTGCAGGAGTTCTGATGGCATCAACATTTTGGGGTTAAGTCAGACAAAGCAACAATGCATTAATGTAACAGGAGATTCCCTTTTTCAACCGACCTCATCTAAGTCGAATCCTGCAGGTTGGGAGCATAAGCTGCACTCTTGCGCGTACGAACTTCCAAATCTGCATCTGACGTCGTCACCATCAGCATCAAAGGGCATCATCTTGTATGTCTGAGGGCAGTTCTTAGGAACTCTTTAATAAATAAACAAACATGAGTTAGAAACACATCATATCAGACCGAAAAATGAGCAGAGAAAATGCAGGAAGCAGCGGTGATGTAAAAGCATCAATGCACCAAAGAATATTTCATTTCCTTATTTCTGTTTAAAACAATCAACAAAAAAACCCTTCTTGTGGTAATTAAAGTGCATTGTCTTCATTCAGAAAAGGATATAGAAATCAATGAAAAGAGATGCAAAATCAACACAAATTAGATGTAAAACAACTGCAATAACCCCCAGAATATACAGAAAATAAATGCAAACCAATGACAGGATATTCAAAAATGAATACAAATAGATGAAAATGAATGCAAGCACACACAAAAAAGGCACACACCAGTGGAAAAAGATGCAAATTATTGGAAAAATTATGCACAATAAACACAAAAGGTAAAAAAAAAACTCCCCCAAAAAACAAAAACAAACTGTTAGATGAAGGTAATGGATTTAAACATACAATATTTCCATCTGAATTGCAGTTGAGTGGAAGGAAATACTCAAGTAATACATCTCTAAAGTGAATGCACACAAATTCTTCAATTGTAATTCATAATCAAAATAGATGAAGAGCAGAGGAAAATGTGTTCCACATTTCAGAGTTTCAATTTCTGCACATTAGAGGCAAACAGTTTCATGCAAACATCAGGAAACTTACCTCAAGAAAGGCAGAAAGGTAAAAATAGGTGATTTGTTTGGTTCTCCGGTGTCAGATCTTTTCGCCAGACTCAGAGCAGTGAGCCCAACGACTCCATCTTCACCATTAACTGCTATGAGCCAGCAACAGTCTTCTGTCCTGGTATGTGTGGAAACAAGATACTTGAATATCATCTCTAACAGCTTTTATGTTTAGTAGAACCACAACTTTACGATATGACGATTTAAAGTAAGAAGATACACATTATGAACAGCATCAATAGTATTTAGATCATTAAAGTTAAAATTATTCACCCCAGCTTAAAAGGTTCATCGCTCAAGATGTTCCTCGTGACAACTGTTTCAGTTTCACACCACAGCTCGCTAGCAAAGGGTCCTCTGAAGCTATTGTAAATCTCTGCTCTCTTACTTCCGGAGATGGAGCCACAGTCGCCACTATTGCAACTCCAGTCCATGCTTTTGTCACAATCTCCAAAGGTGTGCTTGTTACGAAAGAGCACCTGTGGAAAACAATCAAATTAAGGATGGATAGATCAGTGAACTGGCCCAAAGAGTCAGGAGGTCCTGGTGCAGAGTTTCTGTGTAAACTGATGGTGAATGTTATTTGGTGGCAATTTGATCCAACAACCAGAGAGAATTCTGTTTTTTAAATCATAGGAAAACGTTTTAAATCGTTTTGAAGTCACTGTTTGGATTTTGAGATAAATGAGGTGAAAAGTTAAAAATAAAAACTGTATAAATATAAAAAGAACTGTAAAAGTAAAAAAAAAAAAGTCATTCAACAAAATTGAATCACTTCCATAAAAGAAATCACTATATCTAACTGCTCACACTTAAAGAACTTCAATGAGTTATTTTAATTTATCTTATGTTCTGAAATAGCATATCTATTTTTGAACAAATTTGGAAATCATTTCTTTAAGCCACTTGGAAAGTCCAATATCAGTGACAAGATGAGAGACCACACCAGGGAAAGCATGTTCACACTTCATCTGTAATTCTGACATTCAGAGTTGTGGGTCTCACCTTGTGTGTTCCATCAGAGTTGGTGCCTTTGTGGGCGATGGTTGCGCTCATCCCAAAGAAGTTCCTGAGCCGACACCACAGAGACCACTGAGACCAGGAGCAGCTGCAGTAGGAGGACTTTGTGGACGCCATGATGCCAGGAATTCACCGTCTCCAGAACGTCTGCAGCTCACATCCACCTGCAGCATCCTTATATACACCTGCAGACCACCTTTGCCGACCTTAATGGCATGCATGCGATGCTGCAGAACAATAGGGAGGCCGCAAAACTGGTTTGACTTTTAAAAATAAATTAATTACACAGGAAGAGCCTCATCTGAACTTCAGTCATGACAGAATAATGAAATTAAATAATGATACTAATGAAATAATGAATCTTAATGAAAATTGGCATCAATCAGGTAACTTTTCATGAACAAAATGTTCCATGGGGTTTACATGAGTCAAGTGGTATTCCTGACAGTAAGACACCTCCCTTAGTTTCAGCTGCACAACACAGTGGCACTGTGCAATCGATTTTTCACATCACATGCATGAAGTCAGTGTTGTGTACATTAATGCAGATGCTATGAGTCCTGAGCTTGTGATATACAAGCAAAGTCGCTTTCATTTTTTTATTTGCACACAGCATAAAAGCAGAAATAATTTTTTGTAACAGATGCGGTCAACAAACATTCGTTGGATGGATACTTTACTTCACCCATCCAATGAATACACCATCCATCCATCCATCCATTCTCTATACACCACTTAATCCCCACTAGGGTTGTGGTGGGCTGGAGTCTATCCCAGCTGACTTAGGGTGAAGCCAGTGTACACCCTGGACAGGTCACCAGGGCTGCATATAGAGACAAACAATCACACTCACATTCACACTACAGATAATTTAGAATCACCAATTAATCTGAGCATGTCTTTGGACTGTGGTAAGAAGCCGGAGTACCTGGAGAAAACCCACGCATGCACAGAGAGAATATGCAAACTCCATGCAGAAAGATCCCAGGTACAAGCCAGGACACGAACCAGGGACCTTAGCTGTGAGGTGATAGTGCTCGCTGAAGATCTACTGTGCAGACCGAGAACACAACATGATGTGGCAAAACTGAATCTTAATCAAGCATTCTGAACCCCAACTCTAGGTCTAAATGGTATGTGTCACTTGTGAAAATTGGCAAGATGACATCGTTTATCAGCCCAAACTGTACAAACTGTAAAAAATAAGAAGAAAGAATTGTTTTTTGATGAACGTAATGTTTATATGTGATGTAAGAAGGTTTGGGGAGCCTTTGCACAGTTCATAAAAGACCAACTTTGTCATAAGAGGAGCAATTTGTTGTTTGTTGGCTGATGTGCTTTGTCTCATTCTTTTGTTTTGTTTTGTTTTGTTTTATCATGTGGTTATTTCTTTTGTCTGTGAGTGTCTACAGATTAATAAAAAACTTTAACTTATAACTGGAAATTGTTTTTCTTTAATCATTTTGGAGATGCTGTATGGTTTTCTATTGGGGAATTTTCCTTATCTATTGATAATAAAAAACAAAAAAACAAAATTGCTGCTGTGGACTTAAAGACTTTATTCATTAGACTGCATGGTTTTGGTTTGCACAATACAATACAGCACTGCAGGATGCAATATAATACAACACAGTCATATACAATAAAATACTGTATGATATAATACAATACAATGCAGTACGGTACAATATAAAACAATACAATACAGTGCAGTGTCATATTATACAAGATGGTATGATACAATATCAGACAATACAGCATGATGCAATACAATACAAATCTCATTAACTATCACTTTTTTAGCCTCCACAGATTTAACATGGTTTTGTCGAAAGAAGAAAGAATTGAACTGGTGCTTCTCAGTGGACGTGAAAGATGGACATATTGAAAGACAGGGATAGAGTTAGGGTTAGGGAAGGGACTTTTTGGGACTAGCATGAATTGTACCCATGACCAATTCTTTAATTTCCACTGATACATTTAGTCATCCAGAACGGGGTTTGTCCATGACACTGCCCATTTCTTTAAACTTTTTAACCATCTTTGCCACCGTGGAAAAGCCAAGTGGAATCCTCCTTGGATGATGTGCATTAAATTAATCTGCTATCTTTCGATATCCATGTCCATCCGGAATTTTTGTATTACAAGTTTTCTGTAATTTAATGTTTAAATACATGATCAGAGCAGTCTTCAGTGCTAACACAGCACTGCGTAGAATACTCTAATTGCACTTCATTGTCATTCTGATATTCTGGGGGAGAAAAAACTCTGGCTTTGTTGTATTTTTTGAGACCAGTCTTAGTTGTTTACATTCTTTAAGGCATTCTCCAAAGTTGTGGTGGAGTAAAAGAACACTTCAAATATACTGAATGTGAAAGTAAAGAAGTTGAAACAGGAGAGGTAGAATCACAGCTGTTGGTTCTGCCACTGCTGGAACAATGAATCTTTGGTTCAGAAAACCTAAAAGACTCTTGTGTATCCGGGCAAGATGAGATGAAAGTGTGTAAAATTGGCTCTGTGTCACTAAAAGTTACAATTGATTGTATTTTTGAAGTGATTACTTGGGGATTATGAACAAGAGCATTTGACGACGTCCTTGTTATGGCTGCTCTTGCTAAACTGCTTAAAATCCAAGTTACTTTTTTTAATGAATTTCAACTTGAAAACTGAGAAATTAGTAAAATCATGTCATAGTGAGGTTAGTAAAATAAATTTGCTGGCCTTCGAAACCAGTCAAGCATTGGAGTTGACAAATACTTTTCTTACGTGACACATCCTGATTATAGTCGTAAATTCTGATGAATTAGACTAATTGAAGGACGCACAGTTTGTGAAGTACTAATAGAGCTCCCTGTACTCACTGTGATATTTTTGTGGGCTGAGCAGAGAATTAACATGGAATGATCTCACCTTGTAGGAAACACAGTGTCTCCTACATTTTACATGAATTTTACTCTGAAATAACTGTTTCAACATCCTATCAAAACCTTTGCTTTTTATATTTTCAGTGAAGATGTTTTCTGTTGCATTTATGTAAAAGAAAGTGACTTAGCAAATTTGCTATTTTAGGTTTCTTTAAGAAGTCCAGTAGCTTCTCAGCTTTCATTTTCAGGGCGGAGATGACCATTACAGTAAAAATAGCTCAACAAAGAGTGTAATTATACTTTATATGTAGTGGTATAATTGTATAATAAACATTAAATGACAGTCAGGATACACCCTAGGCGGGTTGCTAGTCCATCACAGAGACAAACAACTGTACTCGCTCACATTTGCACTTATAACCAGTTTAAAATCACTGTGCGTGTATTTGAACAACACCGGGACAACATGCAAACCGCATCCAGACCAGCAATTTCAAATCCACAGTCTTTTTACTGTCAGGTGAATGTGACACCTGTTGATTTGAAATCAGTAAAATGTGTTGTATTTCAAGTTTTAGCTCAGCATCTACAATGCTACATGGAAACTTAAATGGGGAAAGAGCATCTATCATGTTTAGGAAGTGAAATAGACACAATTCAAGACTGCATCTTCCACAGGTTTTACTTGTTATTTCTGGTTGCGTGTTGTTACTCTGTGCGTATACAGTCATCACAGCATATTTTATTAACGTTAAATATCGTGCAGATGTTTTTCTTGGACCTTACTGATAAACTGTGCCGCCTAGTGTCACTATCAGAAGTCATGAGATGTAAAAGGCTGAAAAGTGAGCAGTTTGTGAAAGAAGGGAGATGTCGTGAAGCTTTATTTGACTGATAATTTTGAATATTTTGGATCGCCTTTCTCTGTTTTTTGAGGATTAGAACTTTGTTTCACATAAGTAAACTGTGTTAACATGCGTTACAGCACGGCTCTCTAGGGTAGTCGACGAGTAACAAAAAGGCAGAACAAATGCTGATTTCCAGAGGGAATGTGAGGAGGTTAAAGGCAAACAGGTGCTACTGAAATAAAGGAAATGAATACAACCAACAGCGAACTTTACTCTGAAGCTGATGTCAGGAGGTATTTCTGGATTTTAGATGCTTCATCCTGGACAGTTGTGCAGACACTCACCAGTTCGCTTTGTGTATAACCTCATGTTCCATGAATTGTGTGGAGATTCCTTGTCTTGATATCGGTGCTTTCCATGTCCTCTTTGGCCAGTTGAATATACTAACGGGCTATTAGATGACTGACAGGGTGTATATGTTGATGGCCTGAACCTTGTTCCTTCCAGTTAGCTGCCTCTTCAGGACCTGTCTTACTCCTTGTAGGTATTCGGCTGTTGTAGACTTTCTAGCAGTTTCCTCGTGATTCTCATTTGTCTGCAGTATCCCAAGATATTTGTAACTGTCCTGAACATCTGCGATGCTGCCTTCTGCTAGTTTAACCCACTCGGTTCTGATCATCTTTCCCCTCTTTGGCACCATCCTGCCACATTTCCATCCATCCATTCTCTATACACCGCTGTATCCTCACTAGGATCGCGGGGGTGCTGGAGCCTATCTCAGCTGACTCTGTCGAAGGCAGGGGACACCCTGGACAGGTCGCCAGTCTGTCGCAGGGCTACATATACAGACAAACAATCACACTCACATTCACACCTACGGGCAATTTAGAGTAACCAATTAACCTCAGCAGATTTTTGGACTGCAGGAGGAAGCTGGAGTGCCCGGAGAAAACCCACGCATGCACATAAACTTAAAGAATAGGATTTAAGGCATTTATTAAGGTTGTCAAATAGGTCAAATTTGACCAGAACAGCCTGTATAGGTTAAGAGTTTAATTTTCAGAAGGCTGCTGAGAGACGACTTCCAGCCCAAATGCAGGAACAAAGGTGAATGAAATTACTCCCTATGTTGACACAGATTTATGACAGAAAACCGGTCTGTGTCAGTGAATTTTAATTGAACCAGTGAATATACTATAATTCATTTATATACAGAAACTTTAATAGAGACATAGAATATTTTTTATAATGCATGATGCTGCAGAGGTGTGCCACTTGGGGGCAGTGTTGAAGAAGTTTTAGTGTGAAGTGAGTCTAAAGTTGTCAGAGCAAACATCACTGTGTCTACTGGATTGAGGCAGTGCTGAGTAACTTGGAGATGGATAGAATATTGTTAGTTGTATTTCGGTTTTCCTGGAAGCTGTCAGAATGAGATGCTATTAACTGCTACTCTTCTTTGTATTTTTCTCCACTGAACTTAACTTAAGAAACAGGACACAATCCAGCATCATGACTTCAAACAGACCAGCCCTCAAACCACCAGCTGCTGGACCATTTTAAACCTTTAATGTGTTTTATCACGGTGAGTAATGAATGGATTTTTTATTAAACTACTCTACTCCACTAACCTAATAAATGCACAAATGTTTTGAGTGCAAAAAGACTATATAGTTGTTCTATTTTGCATATAGCTCAGTGTATTTGTTGATAAATCTGCATCAAGTTATTTAGTTATAATTAGCCGCTCTAGATCTGTTGTAACAGGAAGCTATTCTCTGCCTAGTAAATAATTAACCCCTTGATGTCTGAATTTCATTACAATTAAATACATTTTTAAAAAATGTGTGTTTTTGCTTTGCAGCTGATGCTAAAATAAGTGGACTGTTCATTTGTCTATTACACATAGAACATATAATGAGGGCGAACACACACCCAGCAGACTGGAGCTTCAATAGCGTTAATGGCTCATGAAGAGTATAAAATCTGGAACTGCTAACCAGTCAGTTTAGAACTGATGAAACCTGAACAGTGTACATTTAGTGCAGTAAGAAAAGTGCAAACAGAAAGTCTTTGGAAAGGTTGTAAACATAACGCTACATATGGTCTACCTGCATCAGTCTCCTGTAAAGAAGAAAAAAGACGAAACCTTGTTGTATATTTTTCTAGTTCATGTGCAGTACATCAACTGCCTGCCAGCGCAGTGCCTCCACTGTGGAACTCCTTAAAAGCAATGATCTGTATTTCCCCAGAAACAAATAAATGTCTTCGGTGTTCATACGGTCAGATATCATGAAATTACGCACGTCAACAAAAATAACATGTATAACAACAATACATTTAATAATTAACACAACAAATGATACCTTTAACAAAGGCAGCTTAACTGATTGCATCAACAGTCAGGTTTAACAGTGTTCAGTTATGTTTGTGTGTGTACAGTCAGTTTGAATAGTTTTCAATACTCATACACATTGTAAAACACATCTTTTAACCGTCTGCACTTTGCAGGTCGTTACATACACATGTAAAATCATGGTCTTGTTGTAGGTAAACCTTAGCCCAATCATCAACAGTTCAGTACTTGTGATCCTCAGCAAAGAGTAACCGGGCTTTTTCTCTGCCTTTCCGCCTTTGAATTAATGTCTGTCGAAGCACACATAATCATAATAATGAGACTCAAAGCTGACACGTGTTAGATTCATATCTGAAACAATAATGCTCGGATCCATTCAATGCGGGGCGGCATTTAAGTGGGCAGAGTGGTTGTTTTGCAACCGGAGGGTCGTCGGTTCGATCCCTGGCCTGGCGAGCTCTTGTCAAGGTGCCCCTGAGCAAGACGCAGAAGCCCTTATTGCTCCTGATGGGTCGTGGTTAGCGCTTTGCATGGTAGCTGGCACCATCAGTGGGTGAAAGTGATGTATAATGTAAAGGGCTTTGGGTATCTTTCAGGTGTAGTAAAGCGCAATATAAATACGGACCATTTACCAATGCAGTTATAGTGATCTTGCAGAAACATTGTGACACCTCCTTCAGTCCTGTTTTCTACCCACAGCAGCTGCTTGTCAGATTATTCATGTTAATAATAAACTCCTGCAGCATCCCGAAGCATCAGTGCTTCTCTGTGCGCATTTACGCACATGGTGGCACAGCAGCGGTGACTTCATGAACCCTCATGTTGTCCTCATGTACGGGCACCAAACAAATGATATCCTTGTCTGAAAAAAAATACCCAAATCTATGAAAATGTGCAAAACCTTCAGTAAGAACATTCCAATAATTATTTAAAAGATTCCCTTTAAACTTTTATTTTAAAAAAATCCCGCAAATTTGGAAAGAAAATTCTTGTAAATATTTTCAAAAAATGAGTGAAAATCTTCCCAAAAAATTCTAAAAATATCTAAAGTGATTACATCCTGATCAGTAAAGCTTCTAATATTCTCTTAGGAACATTTTTTGTGTGAATGTTCTTAAGAAACATTTTGAACATTTCTTTTTTCCGCCAAAAAATGTTCAAAGATTTCCCAAAAATGTTGAAATGTGAACATCAGAAGTTTCACTATGGAAATATACATTATTCCACATTTTCCAATCTTTAAAACGGGTCAATTTTGACCTGCAGGACGAGGGTTAAGATGTCCATCCATCCATCCTCTATACACCGCTGTATCCTCACTCGGGTTGCGGGGGGTGCTGGAGCCTATCCCAGCTGACTCGGGCAAAGGCAGGGGACACCCTGGACAGGTCACCAGTCTGTCGCAGAGCTACATATACAGACAAACAATCACACTCACATTCATACTTACGGGCAATTTAGAGTAGGGTTAAGATGTGAATATCAATAATATTCAGCTATTCAGCACCTGTTCCACACAGATTCTGGGTTTAGGGTTTAATTATAAGTATTAAATCTTCTGTGGATGAATCCTGAGTTCCACCAGAGCTGCCAGGAGACTTTTATGACGGTAAGCGACCACTACGCACAAAATTACGCAGCACTTTAGAAGGACTATAAGATGATTTTAGTCCAATAATTGGCTTTTCACGATCTTTGTTCTCACTGAGATGCTTCAATCAGAGGCTGATCTTGTCAGAAAAGGTTCAGGTAGCTTTGAGGCTCCGCACATTTCTGACAGGTGATGGAAACTTGTGGAAAAACGAAACACACAAGTGGACAATATGGATGATTGATTTAGCTCTAGATCAGAACTGGTCGAGCACAGGCGCGTGCTTGCATCATTGGTGTCATGGCAACAGGTGAGGCGCACCTATAAAAGGCCTGTTGACCTTCAAAAACGTTCTCTTTTGCATTTGGACATTTACTTGAACGGGTGCAAATTGACCAGCCTGCTGCAAAGCTAGCAATTTTGGAAAGCCTTTTGGAAAACACTTTGAACACTTCGTTGGACATCCCAGACAACAAGGACCTTGTTAAAGAAGAAGCTCACCGTCAGCATGAAGGTAAGAAAATTCAGTTCCTGCTTTTTCTCATCAGCTGATTTTCTCTGAGCGCTGCGTTTTGCTGTATAACCGTACAGGGAAATGTGTTGATAAAACCTATATTTTTTTGGGGATCATGAACTTTAGTCTAATTTAAATGCAAGGTTTGGAGGAAAATGACTGCTGTTCTATTTCTCATAAAATGCGCCAAATATGATCAGTTGAGTGTGAAGCATTGAAGGTCCTCGGAGCCTCTTTTTAAAGTTTCCAATCAAAAGTTCAGTTTAGTATGATGTGGATGTTGATTTCAATGTGCTGAGACCAGTAAAATGACCGATTTATGTGTTAGCTAACTGAAAAAACGTCAAAATCTGTATTTTATTCATTGTCAACCCAGTCTCACATCAAATTGTGACATAGTCACGTTTGTCCACAATGCAAAACGTTACAATCTCACAATTTGGCCCTGAAAATTGTGAGATGCTCACGTTTTTTCCCGCAATTCTTTTCTATGGTCTGACGAAGGGTCACGTGACTGCTTGCTGCAGGCTTCTCAAAATGAAAACATGGCGGCTATTCCTTTTATTTTCCGTGGAAAATGCATTATTTTAAGATAGTTTGGACAGAAAAAACATTTTGATGACATTTTTAGCGAGAAATATATATAACACTTTCACATTAACCATTCAGTTATTGGAAATGATCTTTGGTTTGGTTTGTTTTTACGCTGAATTTCACTTCACGGCATTAAATTGTGACAGTGTCACATTTTGTACGTTATGTTGGTTGATTAGGACGCTGCCAAAAACGAAAACAAGCGGTGTGTTTATTTTTGTATTGTTGCATTGTGTAATTTTTTGAGTTGTTAAATCATTTATGTAACTCTTGGTGATTACTGCTAGTTACTGAGATGTCTTCCCCGGCCTTTCATTAGTTGACGCGCTTCGCTCCCTTGTTAACAAGTTGCATTTCAATGATCCACAAGTCGCTCGTTGTCAATGCAAACAACCGTATTTATTTCCATGAACGTGCTTTTACCGCAATCATTTGTTGAGCTCATCCATACACCAGTCAGCGCACAGCGATCTAAAAACTTTATTCCTGCCCACAACAAGATCCCCCTGTCTTTCTTTAGCCCGTGGAAGCGTCCATAGCAACCACCATAGCAACGGTGGGAAACGTAACAATTCCACTCCGAGACGTGAAAGATTCATCGTAATAACAAACCAAAGATCACACACAAGAACTGAACGAATATGTGAAATTAAAATGTATATTTTTTTGGTGTCGCTGTAATGCCTGAGGCTTTGCTGCTGTCCGCTTTCTGACCGTGGTCGGCAAAACACAGGGGAGAACTACGTGCAGAACCTGCTGCACCTTTCTTCTTCGGTGGTGTCTGTGTAAAACAATGTCCAACATGCAAACAGCACACCTAGCGCCATGAAGCACAAAATGCAGGTGTAAATCAATGACATCTTACAATTACAATGTCCTGTCTTTTAACTAATAAAGACACATATATAAAGAACTTTACATCAGTTTGTTTGTTTGTTTGTTTGTTTTATTAAGATCCCCTATCAGCTTTTGCAAAGCAGCAGCTATTCTTCCTGGAGTCTTCATAATTTCATTTGTGACAACACCAAAAAGCAACATGTACACAAAATACATACAAATCAAATTACAAAATACATAAACAATGCATACAAAAATACACGTATACAATACAAATAACATACATATACAAAACCTGTCCTAACCAAAAGCATACAACACATAATACTCCCACCTTGAATTATAAAAATAAACTTTTCTTCTTCAAAGATACCATGACCTAACAGTAATAATTAAAGAATAATCTACCTCAGAAACCAACCATAACATAAATCACATAAACAGTGACATTACAGTCACTACATTTAAGTTTAAGATTTAATTTAATGAATTATTGTATTTTACAAATTTCTATTCCCAAGCAACCCACTAAATTAATAACTAAAATTTTGTGCTACATAATGCTCTTTTAGTTTTATTTTAAAGTTTTCAATATTCCCCGTTTTTGAGAAAATCCGGATGTTATCACTCGCTCCCGACAAAAGCATCATTTTTTTAATATTTTGGATTTCGATTAATTAGACAATGAACAAATTGACGTAATTTCCTGGTGGGTGTGTTTATGCAGCCTATTAAATACTTTTTTCCCCATGAAATAAAGTACAATCCATACATCATGGTCCAGTGTTCATTGTTTGTTTTGTTCACTGACATAGTGCAATAAAGTTTTGTTTTTTAAACCATCCAGTACCGTAATGAATATTGAATGAATATGGCATCTCGTTTACATCTCTAATTAAGGAGCAAGAAATTTACTGACGTTGATTTATGATTCAAGACAAGCAGAGGACACACTGTGTGCCCCTTTAATGTCCAAAAGGCCAATTAAGGTCAAAATCTCACAGATTCTTTGACCAATTTGGACCAACTGCACATGTTTCATATTGGGTCCTAAAGCAATACTGGTGTACGTTTTCAGACCACCAGGACCTACAACGGCAAAATAGGAGCAAAAAGACACTGGAACAGGGGCCTTTGTTAAAATGAATGAGAAACAGTGTGAGAACATCAATCAAAGTGCACCAAAGCATAAAGTCATAGAACAGGGTGTGCTGAATGCTCTGGGAGCAAGTCTGCAGTGAAAACACCTTTGAAGGGGTCAAGGGTCACTAAATCTGAAGACTTCAAATGAAGGAGACATTTTGTGCAACATATCAAGTATCATAAAAGTCATTCCCAGTGGAATTCAAGTCTGATATTGTGTGGGACTATTCAGAGCAGTCACATGAAGCACTGTATCTGTTTTCAAGGGTCTAGCCCACGGGAACCTGCTTTTTTCAGCAGTGAGGCCTGCTAGTAGTGATGAAGCCTGAGGCCTTCAAACATGTAAAAATCATTCCTGCTCGGTCATTTTTGGGTCTAGTGACACCAAATCGGACACACTCCTACTAGACCACCCCTGACCTTGCATATTTTTTTTCAGAGAGTTAGCTCAAAAGGGGCCCGAGCACGGCCCTGTTTCTGACTCTACGGTTAACCCTTTCATGTCCAAATGCTTCAAAACGAGCTAAAAAGGTCAAAATCTCACACATTCCTTAATCAATTTGGACCAAACTGCACAGGTTCTAGATATAGAGGCTAATGTGAACGCTCATGCACGTTTCAGACCTCCAGGGGCCCTGAAGAAGGAATGAGGGCCAAAAAAAAAAAAGTGCATTTTTTCAGTTCTCTATACTTCTATCCATGGTTGTGCTGTTTTCATGGAGGCACACAACTTTATATTGCAGTAAAAACAATGAGCCCAGGGGGATTTAAAATACGACTGGAGCAACTAGAAACTACTTCAGGGAGTTAATGACACACCAGCATAGCAACACAACTACAGCAACAACAAATACACAACATCTACAGAGAAAAATATCATTACTGCTCTCCTCATTATTACGAAATATACATACTCTTTATATATGAGGAACCATAAACACGCTAAAGACACAATAAAGTAGCCAAAAAAAGGTAATGAATAAAGTTTCACACAAACAGACATAAGTTTTGTGTGTGTGGGCAAAGTGTTCTTTTCAGAGTCAGTCAGTGCAGCACAGTGAGGTGCACCAAAGAAAATTAATGATAAAATGATGACTAAATGCTGAGATGTTATGATGAATAAAACAAAGATTTTTCAGTGATGGAATATTCTTTTCCACTTGTACAATGACTGCAAGGAAATTGTGCTGCAACCAAACAGCAAACTCTTTGAATGAACAATAAAGGCAACATGGAAATGCAGAAAATTACAGTTTGTCAAACGTCTGCTTGAAGCTGCTTCAAAAACGAGTTAATCTCTATGGATCCCTGCTGTTAAAATGTCCAAGTTTACAGCAGTCTTTTTTGCTCCTATTTTGCCGTTGTAGGTCCTGGTGGTCTGAAACCGTACACCAGTATTTGTTTAGGACCCAATATCAAGTGTGCAGGTTGGTCCAAATCGGTCAAAGAATCTGTGAGATTTTGACCTTAATTGGCCTTTTGGACATTAAAGGGACACACTTCCAAACTTCAACATGGTACCATCTGGCCCCCTGTTGACCTAGGAAGCTGATATTGTGTATACAGACTCACAGGGGCCCTAGTACTTGTGGTTAAAATTTCGTCCCGTTCGGGTAAAAAATGAGGGTGAGGGTCTAATTCCACTGGCAGAAGGCTCTCAGGGTCAATGAGTCTAACAAGACCTGATTTTCCAACATGAACACTTGGTCAGATTTTTCTACTGGGACCCTGGGGCTGATCTTTTACTATGTTATACTAGGCTATATTTGGAGCTGAACTGTGGTGGTTTGGTGTCTCTGTGACCTTCCTGTGACCCCTGGCGCAGGGTCAAAATGTCACATTTTTGGACATTGAAGCCCCATAAATTAGTAATTTTTGCATCAAATGAGCTGAAACTTTTAGGGGTGATTTAGGTGACCTTGGTGAACAATTGATTTGAAGCACAAGTCTCTAGGTCGTTCCTGGAGCTACTTCCGGTTTGGGAGGGGCTAGCAAAACAGTTCCAGTGGATTTAGATTTTAGATGTTTCAGAGGTACCAGATCCCAGGTTTCAGCTCTCTGAGTGTAACAGAAGAGAAATGAGAGCAAAAGAGGGACAACTATTGAAAAACATGTTTTTTGCCCTCATTCCTTCTTCAGGGCCCCTGGAGGTCTGAAACGTGCATGAGCATTCACATTAGCCTCTATATCTAGAACCTGTGCAGTTTGGTCCAAATTGGTTAAGGAATGTGTGAGATTTTGACCTTTTTAGCTCGTTTTGAAGCATTTGGACATGAAAGGGTTAACCGTAGAGTCAGAAACAGGGCCGTGCTCGGGCCCCTTTTGAGCTAACTCTCTGAAAAAAAATATGCAAGGTCAGGGGTGGTCTAGTAGGAGCGTGTCCGATTTGGTGTCACTAGACCCAAAAATGACCGAGCAGGAATGATTTTTACATGTTTGAAGGCCTCAGGCTTCATCACTACTAGCAGGCCTCACTGCTGAAAAAAGCAGGTTCCCGTGGGCCTAGACCCTTGAAAACAGATACAGTGCTTCATGTGACTGCTCTGAATAGTCCCACACAATATCAGACTTGAATTCCACTGGGAATGACTTTTATGATACTTGATATGTTGCACAAAATGTCTCCTTCATTTGAAGTCTTCAGATTTAGTGACCCTTGACCCCTTCAAAGGTGTTTTCACTGCAGACTTGCTCCCAGAGCATTCAGCACACCCTGTCTATGACTTTATGCACTTTGGTGCACTTTGATTGATGTTCTCACACTGTTTCTCATTCATTTTAACAAAGGCCCCTGTTCCAGTGTCTTCTTTGCTCCTATTTTGCCGTTGTAGGTCCTGGTGGTCTGAAAACGTACACCAGCATTGCTTTAGGACCCAATATCAAACATGTGCAGATTGGTCCAAATTGGTCAAAGAATCTGTGAGATTTTGACCTTAATTGGCCTTTTGGACATTAAAGGGGCACACAGTGTGTCCTCTGCTTGTCTTGAATCATAAATCAACGTCAGTAAATTTCTTGCTCCTTAATAGAGATGTAAACGAGATGCCATATTCATTCAATATTCATTACGGTACTGGATGGTTTAAAAAACAAAACTTTATTGCACTATGTCAGTGAACAAAACAAACAATGACACTGGACCATGATGTATGGATTGTACTTTATTTCATGGGGAAAAAAGTGTTTAATAGGCTGCATAAACACACCCACCAGGAAATTACGTCAATTTGTTCATTGTCTAATTAATCGAAATCCAAAATATTAAAAAAAAATGATGCTTTAGTCGGGAGCGAGTGATAACATCCGGATTTTCTCAAAAATGGGGAATATTGAAAACTTTAGGTTTTGTATATGTATGTTATTTGTATTGTATACGTGTATTTTTGTATGTATTGTTTATGTATTTTGTAATTTGATTTGTATGTATTTTGTGTACATGTTGCTTTTTGGTGTTGTCACAAATGAAATTATGAAGACCCCAGGAAGAATAGCTGCTGCTTTGCAAAAGCTGATAGGGGATCTTAATAAAACAAACAAACAAACTGATGTAAAGTTCTTTATATATGTGTCTTTATTAGTTAAAAGACAGGACATTGTAATTGTAAGATGTCATTGATTTACACCTGCATTTTGTGCTTCATGGCGCTAGGTGTGCTGTTTGCATGTTGGACATTGTTTTACACAGACACCACCGAAGAAGAAAGGTGCGGCAGGTTCTGCACGTAGTTCTCCCGTGTTTTGCCGACCACGGTCGGAAAGCGGACAGCAGCAAAGCCTCAGGCATTACAGCGACACCAAAAAAATATACATTTAATTTCACAGTATTCGTTCAGTTCTTGTGTGTGATCTCTGGTTTGTTATGACGATGAATCTTTCACGTCTCGGAGTGGAATTGTTACGTTTCCCACCGTTGCTATGGTGGTTGCTATGGACGCTTCCACGGGCTAAAGAAAGACACCGGGATCTTGTTGTGGGCAGGAATAAAGTTTTTAGATCGCTGTGCGCTGACTGGTGTATGGATGAGCTCAACAAATGATTGCGGTAAAAGCACGTTCATGGAAATAAATACGGTTGTTTGCATTGACAACGAGCGACTTGTGGATCATTGAAATGCAACTTGTTAACAAGGGAGCGAAGCGCGTCAACTAATGAAAGGCCGGGGAAGACATCTCAGTAACTAGCAGTAATCACCAAGAGTTACATAAATGATTTAACAACTCAAAAAATTACACAATGCAACAATACAAAAATAAACACACCGCTTGTTTTCGTTTTTGGCAGCGTCCTAATCAACCAACATAACGTACAAAATGTGACACTGTCACAATTTAATGCCGTGAAGTGAAATTCAGCGTAAAAACAAACCAAACCAAAGATAATTTCCAATAACTGAATGGTTAATGTGAAAGTGTTATATATATTTCTCGCTAAAAATGTCATCAAAATGTTTTTATCTGTCCAAACTATCTTAAAATAATGCATTTTCCACGGAAAATAAAAGGAACAGCCGCCATGTTTTCATTTTGAGAAGCCTGCAGCAAGCAGTCACGTGACCCTTCGTCAGACCCATAGAAAAGAATTGCGGGAAAAAACGTGAGCATCTCACAATTTTCAGGGCCAAATTGTGAGATTGTAACGTTTTGCATTGTGGACAAACGTGACTATGTCACAATTTGATGTGAGACTGGGTTGTCATTGTTTACAATGTTCGAAAATTGGACTATTTTTGATGCACATTAAGGACTAAAATGGGCAAATCATTTCTGAATAAATTGGTGTCAAAAGTTTAACAAACAAGATGGTAACTGAGCCACGTTTTATAAAATTCTCCAAATATTATCCCACATATGTGAATCACTGAAGGTCCTCAGAGCCTCTTTTTAAACTTTCCAAAGCAAAATTCTGTTTATTTTATTGTGGATATTCATTTACATGTGCCGAGAGCAGCAAAATTAATGATTTTTGTGTTAGCTAATTGAAAAAACGTCAAAGATCTGTATTTTTTAAACGGTTGTTTGTTCTTTTACAATGTTTGACTGTAAAATTAGACTTTTTCTTTCAAGAAATATTTCTTCTTTTTTTTTTAGTGTATGTTGAGTGAAATAAAATGTTAATTATTTCTGCATAATTTGAAGTCAAAAGCTTAACAATCAATATGGCGATTGGAACGTTTTTCATGAAATGCTCCACATGTGTATCTTTGGTAACCATGGAGACGATGGAAGTATTAGAGGTAGCGCCGGGGGAGAGACGTCATGACGTCAGAACGTGCAGGTGTAAAGGGATGAGGTTGTCTTTAAAAAACAAACAAACCTGTAAATCATATCCACATCAAAAATACGCATTTATAAAGAGCAATCATTGTTATTTTTATTTTACCACAATTGGTACTAAATGTATGCTATTTTCACTGTATTTAAATCAGAAAAATACAGTTAGTTTACAAATATTTGCTGTAAAATACATAAAGCATCTAGTAAAATAATATTCATGTATATATTGCCTGTAAAAGAAAAGAAAAAACAACTCATGCCGAAATCAACAGACTATATTTTTCTTGTTATTTCAGTGTTGTTGTTATTTGCTATCTAGTAGTAGTATTACAGAAAACCTAAAACATAATACAATAATTATTATTATGGTTATTTTAATATTATTTATTTAATTACATCACAGATATTTCCTGTTGTTTCCGTTATTTTTAATCCATATTCACAGTGGTTTACTGTATTATTATCATTGTTAAAAATAGTGGAATAGTGTATTGTCCAAGTGAATAATAACAGCAAATATCTGTATTTATATTTTTAAAAAAATTAGAAATGCAATATTAATAACACTAATAATAATTTTTTTTTTATCTAGCAGTAGTAACAGTAGTAATATTAAAGAAAATACAAAACACAATACAGTAATTATTATAATGATTATTTTAGTATTATTTTTATTTCAATACTCTTTGCTCCAGTTTCCTGAGAGTCTGTTGAGAGTCTCCTGAGAAATGTTGTTTTTGTTTCTGCTTTCAGAGGACGCTGGACTCCATCTCCTGGCCGGACTCCTCCAGGTACCTCCCTTACCCCTTACCTCGCCGTCCTCCTGTCTCCTCCCTCTCTCACTATCCTTTTGCTCCCCTCCCTCCCCCTCCTTTCCTATCTCCTCCTGCCCCTCTCGCTCTGCTTTTTCTCCCCTCCCTCCCCCTCTCCTCTCCTTCCTCCTCCTCCCCTATCTCTCCTTCTCCCCCTCCTCTTCCCCCTCCTCTCCTGTCTCCTTCCCTGATTCTTTTCCCCTTCCCTCCCATCTCCCTGCCCCCTTACCTCTCCGTCCTTCTGTCTCCCCCCTCTCACTATCCTTTTTCTCCCCTCCCTCCCCCTCCTCTCCTATCTCCTTCTGCCCCTCTCGCTCTGCTTTTTCTCCCCTCCCTCCCCCTCCTCTCCTATCTCCTTCTCCCCCTCTCGCTCTGCTTTTTCTCCCCTCCTCCCCCCTCCTCTCCTCTTCCTTCCATCTCGCCTCCTCCTCCTTCTCCTCCTTCCTCCCCCCTCCTTTCAAGCGTCGTCGCTGTTCTTCCCCCCTTTCTCCTTTCTCTCCTCCCTTCCGCCCTTGGTTCTTTTACACTCTCCCTGTCCCTCCCTCTCCCCCCCACACTTTCCTCTCCACTTCCTAAACCTGTCCCAACCCTATCCCATAATACACACAAAAAAAAAAAAAAATCCCAACCCTATCCCTGTCTCCTTCTATTCCTTCTCCCCCCTCCCTCTCTCTCCTATGTCCTCCTCTCTTCCTTGTTCTCGTCCCCCGGAGCCTCCTCCAGCGCCACTGACTGGGCGCTGGAGTTGCAGGATATCGGAGGATGAGAACAAACTCTTCCTTCGGAGGCGGCCTCTTCTTCCCATCCAAGTTTTTCTGTTGAGGGACCTCCTGACAAACGTACAGGCTCAGTCTAGTCTATCATGCAGGAGGTCCCTTCTTAGCATTTTTTACTAATCATTGTGTGAGTTTCTCTCCCCAGAAGCCTCCTGCCAGCCAACCTCCAGGGAAGAAGGTTCGCAAACCTTCCGTTTCATTAAATTTACCCCGTTTTATTTTAAACATTTTCGCTACGTGTGATTTTCTGGATGTGATCTGGTCAGATTTTATTTGAATGAATCTCTTGTGATTATGTCTGATCAGATCTATTCCAACTTTATTTGAATGAATTTTCTTCCATTGTATTTTGTGTGATTCTTTGAGCTCGGTTCTTGTCAGTGGGACTCTGGTCAGGGTGCCTGTCAGAGGTGTGGGCGGATCTGGGGGGATCGTGGGAAACCTCCTGTGGTCCCCCTCCTAGCAGTGAAGCTCCGCTTGTCAGAAGGTGAACAGGATGCAGACGGCATGTCACAGAGAAGCGACATGTGTGTGTCTGTATCCCACCCTGGACCCACAGTGGAGTCCACAGTGACAAGATCACAGTTCAGGAGAGTCACACCGGGATTAAAAGGGGTGGTTAAATGTGTTATTTAAGATAGTAAATGTAGTGTGAGGGTGAAGCTCTCGCTGCCAGAGGGAAGTTTCCAGAAGAACAGGCACGTAAGGATCCCTGTGAATGTTGCTGCATGAAAAGGTGAGTTTTGGATTTTGATTTTGCATTCATCCATCTAATATTATGAAATCTCAGCAATAACACACCTCGACAAGATTCTGTCACATTTGTCTTTTTCATTTCTTTCAGACCGATAATCCCGGGACCCAAGACCAAGACAAGGACGACCCCAAAAGACGACTTGAAGATGAGTGACCGAGCCCCAACAGAGATGAAGCCAGAGACGACGACCAGCCGGTGAGGAGAAGAAAGAACAACTTTAGCGAGACTTTACTGGATGCACCGGTAATTTAAATGTGCTGGAGAAAGAATGACCCACCAGACACTGCATGGTGACACAGGGATTGAGTATGTATCATATCACAGTCTGACAAAATGCAGTTATGCTACTCTATCTGAATTTTCAGAGTTCACTGATTTACTCTCAGTACAGACAGAGTCATTATAACAGGCGACTTCAGTGTCCATGCAGATGCTGGGAATGACAGCTTCAGCTGCATTCAGCTCATTGTTAGACTCAGTTTTTCTCAAAATGTTAATATTCCAACCCAGGCTGCAGGAGGATTTCCAATGATGCATTCCTCTCCTCTCCTCTTTGTGTCTTCATACAGTCAGACCACCTTTGTATGTCACTGACTTTGTGTTTTGTCCTCTGCAGGTTTGTCTGGATCTGGAGCTGCATGTTTCTGATCTGCTGTTATCGGCCTCAGCAACCTCCAAACGATTCATGTTCTTACCATCCACTCTACTCTCAACGCAACCAGAGGTTGTTTTTTTTTAACTTCCCAGATGGAAGTTTTTTTTCCTCACCCCAAATGGAGTTTTTTTTTTTAAACTTCCCAACAACAGGAAGTTTTTTTTCCTTCACACTAGTACCACGTGCTTGATCTGATCTCACTGCAAAAAGAGAGATCTTCAAATAAAAAAAAACAACACAATAGAACTGTATGTTTGTTTAAAAATGTAACCTAATGCACTCTTCCTTTTAGACTTATTATTGGAGAGCATGTTTTATGGCTAGCAAACTTCATTCATCTAAAAAACATGGTTTCAAACCACTGGTTTCTCACAAACACCTGGACTCCATCTTAAAACTGCACAGCATTTGAACATACTGATGGTTGTTCAAATGCTTGGAGTCAAATGCACGAGACAGTAAATTTGCTAAATACACAAATGCTGCATGATTAGTATTAACAGAATGTACTAATTTGCACTGAGATAAAAACAAAAAACTATACTACAAATTCTGCAGGGTTTCTATTATAGTATTTTGGATTTTTCCCACAATGTATCATTGTTATATTATTTTATTATTATTATTATTATTATCATTATTATCATCTGCTGTAACCAGACTGATATCATATCAAACCATAAAATTTGCACAGCATTCTTGCACAGTGGCATTTTTGCACTTCTGAATGTATTTTCAAGTATTTATCAGTTTTTATTTTTCATCCTTGTACATATTGTAATTATTATGTTTATTTCCTGGTGTAAATATGCTTGCTGCTGTAAAAAAGTGAATTTCCCCTGGCATGCTGAAGCTCCATTGTATTCCCAGGGTATATAAGAGGTCATTTCATGTCGTAAGCAGCACTTTACATGTAACGGCCTAGAGTGGTTTCCTGCTGACATTCAAGCTGTAGCACAACTCAGAAGCCAACAGCCAGACCAGGATGAGCACAAACATGTGAGGGAAAAAAACACCCTTTTCAAAGTCTGCACACTGACAATAACTGCAGACCGGAGTGGAAGACCACCTTCAACACCCACCCCACCCACTGTTTCTCAGTCGAAAGACAGAAATGACACCATGTAAAGCTTCAAATGTTGTGAAATGATTGCTGTTCCCCTGTCAGGTTATGTGGGAGAGTAAAACACTTGTTAGTCTGTTGTGGGAGTCTTGGAGGAGATTGAAGTGTGTTTAGATGAGAGCGCCGCACTTAAGCTGTAAGTTTTTTGGTAGGAGATGAATTTTATTTGCAAAATCACTTTGTATAACATATCGGAGTGACATTTGCAAGATTTGATTTTTACATTATAATGGCCCTTTACTCATTTTTCAAGTGGTATAAAGCACTGATTGGAGTCAGATCTTGCAAATGTCACTCTGATGTGTTATATAAAGTGATTTTGGGGCAAAATATTCATGTACATACAACATCAGAGGCATGAATCAGTTTTTGGCAAGCAAAAAGGCTGAATTTTACATTATTATGGCCCTTTATGTATTTTTTAAGTGGTATAAGCACTGATTGGAGTCAGATCTTGCAAATGTCACTCTCATGTGTTATATAAAGTGATTTTGGGGCAAAATATTCATGTACATACAACACCAGAGGCATGAATCAGTTTTCGGTAAGCAAAATAAGCTGATTTTTACATTGTAATTTCCCTTTTCTCATTTTTAAGGGGTAAAAAAATACTGGTTGGAGACAAATCCTGTAAATATTACTGTGTTGTGTTATATTAAGTCATTTTAGGGCAAAATATCCACCTATGTACAATACCAGAGGCATCAATCATGTTTTGTCAAGCAAAATAAGCTGATTTTCAAATTGTAATGTCCTTTTTCTCATATTTCAAACCGTACAAAGCACTGTGTGGGGTCAATTTTTCTGTTGAGGGATCTAATGTAATGTTGGTGCAGAAAAAAGACTCTCCCTCGGTGACACATATCTTTATTAGCACAAATACACGGCAGATTGAAATCACCAACTCGCCTATTGCACAGCGATATAAGGCGAGTAGACGTACAGGAGGCTATAAAACGCAAACACAAATAATCACCGTTAGATGATTATAAACAAACTGGTTGCGCTTCGCTGCGCTTTTCAACTGTGACGGCTGTGCGCGCGCTCCTGTGTACCGGAAATCAGTTTCTGGCAAAAATCACATTTTGGCACAACACCTGTACGGTCCGAAACTGCGTACCGGCAAAAGATCTGGTGGCGGAATGCCGCTCTTCCACCGTTATCTATGGGTACGCCGGTACGCCCCACCGCCCGGCCTGCCTGCTATCCATAGATATTGACCGGAGTTCACTCAGCAGTACGTGAGTGTGCATGCATGTCTACTTCTGTAACACAGCGATTGTTATGGCCAGTAGCAGCCATAGCAAATAGGTGCGCTTGATTTATTGCACTGGGGCGAGCAATAAATTCCACCTGAAATTCCACACGTTCTTTGATTGGCTGAAAACTTTCAACAGGATTTACAATGGTTAGCATCGACGGAATGGGTGAAAGTAAACCGGAACGGTCCGGAACTATTACTAATAGTTCCGGCAAGAATTTAAAACTACTTTCACCCCTGAGTATTGTCAAGTAAATTTGTACAATTAATATTATTGTAGGGCTTTAATCTTAGTGTAAATTTAGTCAGGTGAATTTGTATTATGAATAATTTTGTAGGGTCTAACCTTAATACTTAATTTTGCTAATCAAATTGACAGCTGCAGTCTTATTTCTGTACTGAAAAGCACGTGGCTTAGCGCTCTTGTTGTAAATGTGCTGTATAAATAACAGTGACCTGACTTGAGCTGTCTGAGCAACGTCTCCACAGTAAAATGAACAATTTAATGTTCAGAATAATTTTATGTTGATATGTACAGTACAATGGCCGGCATATAAATCGCATAGAGCTAAAGTGTAACACAAAAACAACAAATTTCAAAATTTGATTTCAAATTGTATTTTCTTAGCTTTTTCATTTCATTTTTATTGTGTCACAAATTTGAAGATACCTACCTACAAAATCTGTTCCAGAGGAAAATTTGAAAAAACATCCAAATGTGAATTCATATTTTCATTTAAATAACTGCAAATATATATTTGAATTAATCTCAGATAATAATTCTAAATGGATTGCAGGGGAATAAGGGACTGATGTGTCAAACTTCCAGAATAACTAATATTGATTAATGAATATTGAAATTAATATTTCAATAATTTAACCATTTCACGAGTGGCCTGAGTAGTTGCACCACATTGACATATCCTCCAATACTTTTAAAGCTGAATGTGCAGCAATGTCGTTTATCCAAAACTCTTTATAACTGAAATGATTTCTGTAACATTTCCAATCAAAACTCAATCAAATTTTATGTATTTTTATAGTATATTCTGCTCTTTTTGTTATATATTACAGACATTTATACTGTCTTGCTGCTGAACCTCAGCACATTTAAGAGCAGAATTTATTATGTTAACCTATAAACATATTGACAAATGGTTAGGCAGTGTACAGCCACAAGAAGTAATCAATCAATCAATCAATCAATCAATCAATCAATCAATCAATCAATCAATCAATCAATCATAACTAAAATAGTATTTACAAAAGCATTTGTATAGTTTAAAGTGCTTCACAAGCACTTGACTTTGGTTGTGGACAATTCTCATCTAAAACACTTTACAACATTCTGTAAATTTACATTTTTATTATACAGTCTATGGTTCTGTGCATCTTCTTCATAGTTGCTAAACAGACTTAGGTTCATTACTGCCACCTACTGGGCTGTAGTGTTCATCAGTGTTGCCAGTGTGCCAGAATTTAGGGAACTGAGAAAGATGCAATTTAATGTGTTATTTTTTAAAACGTGTTATTTTTTTCCTGTAATATTTACAGAAAAAACACGTTAAAATCCCAGCCATAGTAATATTACACAGATTTGCTTGTTAAATGAAAAGAAAAATCTTGTATAATTACTTTTAGTTTTACAACAAAAATGTTGAGTTTATGTGTTTTCATCATTTATCTTTAATAGTTATTCCCCACTGTTTTCTTGGTATTCCATTTAAAAATCTTCTTTTTATTTACTTATTATTCTTTACAGTGCAGTAGTAAATTAATGTCTGTAATAATTTAAAACACAAACAGTAGAATACACAATATAATACATTATTAGATTAGAATGAGGACCTGTTTGTCTGAGAGTGGATGAGAACTAAAATGGACAAAGGCAAGAAACAGATGCAAGAAAAAATTTATTGATCCATTCTCCGCCTTATCTCAGGCGGATACATGTCACATATGAAACCAGTACAACTCTGATGTGATTTTTACCTCATTTTGTCAGACAATTGCAAGAGTATTTTTTTACTGATCC
Source organism: Acanthochromis polyacanthus (assembly GCF_021347895.1). Lineage (NCBI taxonomy): Eukaryota > Metazoa > Chordata > Actinopteri > Pomacentridae > Acanthochromis > Acanthochromis polyacanthus. The sequence continues at coordinate 37,422,457 of NC_067114.1, read as the reverse complement.
ATTAAAAAGTATATCATAAATGATTTAAGATTTTCCATTCATTTGAAGCCACTTTTGACAATGGGACAGTTATGACTTAGAAAACATTCAGGATATTTGATTTAAATCATAGAGTGATATTCATTAGGAGAAGCAGGTTTAAATACACACAGAACAATTACCAGCAGCTGCAGCACTAGTTGATCATCCTTTTGGTGTCATTCATAGAAATATCTGTTGATTCACTTGCCCAGACACAGATTGCACACATTTATCAAGAAGTTAATTGAATTAATTGGTTTAAAATGCACATGAGTAGACACACAAAACCCCCATAAAGGAAATGAATAAATTCTGCTGGTGTCTTACAAGGTCTCAGATGCAGGCAGTGGTTGGTACTTGACCTTGGACGCCTTGGTTTTGTACATGATCACTCCACAGATCATGCCAACAGCAGCCAGGACACATCCAGCGATGAACACCAGGTTCAGGTTCAGGGCGATCGCTGAAAACAACAGAAGAACAGTTTCATTTCAGTGTTTTACTCAGACAAGGTAGCTGCTGTGAAGAAACATTTGCTGTGTCCATACCTGAGCTGTCGCTGTTCTCGGCCGACCTCTTCAGGCGCAGGGGACCCTGGGAAACGAAGTGAGCTCCACTCTGGATCGCTGCTTCTCTCTTGTAGAGACGACGACTGCTTGTGGAGTTTATGCATCCCTGTGAGCACCTGGTGTTGGGGTTTCCAGCTTCACACATGATAACTGAACAGCTGATGTACACCTGAATGTAACGAGGGAATTAAATTGGGAATTAAAAGGACCGTAAGGCTTCATTTACAGTCATTTAAAATCAGATTGTCTAATTTACAAATATACATTTAGTTGCAACAATAAACTGTATGCATGAGACTGTTTGCACCTATTTAAAGAGCTCATTTTCTTTTAGACACACCTGTCTCATGAAATGTGTGAAGAGGTCTTTTGTTTCACATAAATTTAAACAAAATAAAATAGAATAATAGAGTATTTTCCTGCATAAGTCAGTCCCCTCAGATGCACAGAAACTTGTGAATTTAAACCCATTTGCAGATGCATTTATAGCTACATTTTCTTCACCTGGTCATGCAAGCCGATGAACTTGAAGGCCTCCATGCTGAACAAGAACTGCTTATTGTGGGCACGAGGATAGATGTCAACAGTCGGGTCCACTTTACACCTAATTGGAGAAAAACAAGAGGATGAGGCATTGCTAATGTAAGTCCAGGTATCACAACACTGGCCAGTATAGAGGGTTTTTTTTATCTCTGTCATAAAGAGAGAGTATAATTTACATCAGGACACTATCCAGATGAACAATTTATTAACTGATAACACTGAGCACAGTTAACAATTGTCTTGTGTTGATTTACTGTTTGAGGCTATGGACATGATATGAGGGATACATCTTTAAGTTAAATCAAGATTTTAAAATGCAGCTCTGGCTGATTCAATTTTGTCTTAAACCCTTGAGCGCTGCTCAGAGGTCTTTAAGCATCACAGAAGTCTTTGTCATGGGGATTGTTGCTAGTTTAACCCCCATAATGCGTCTGCTTGCAACATGCACTATGTGGAGCCTGAGTGCCCGCCTCCTCTGGTCACTACAGATGTAAACAGCAAGAGGCTCCACCCAGAGTTGCAACCAGGCACGACAGCAATACTTGAAATGTGTATTTTCTTGGAAAATGGTGACAGATATTGGCAGATACTAAATATTCAAGACCTTTGATCAGTTAGAGGACAGAAAAACAACACAAAATTAAAACCAAAAGAAATCAGTCAAGAGTTTAGTGAATGAAAGTCCATTTCATATTGAATAGGTACTCTTTTGTTGCTCTTTTTGTTAAGCACCTTGTCATTCCAGTTCTGAAAGGTGCTAAAGAATCAAAATTTACTATTATTATTATCTAAAAGGTGAAACACTCAAGTGGACGACAGAGACAGACAATGAGTTTAAGTTTTACATTCATTATATATAAATTGTCATGAGTTCTGACACATCATACAAGTGACCTTCCTCAACTACAGTCAACAACTTCTCACAAATTCCTACTAATACTTTGTGTTTTCCTCTGTTGCCACTGCAGTGTGTTGTCATGCTTACCCGTTTGCAATGATGCTGTAGGGATTGGGGTAGTTGGAGTTGTCGTACGGTGCGGCCCTGCAGGACTCCACAAACATCTCAGTGTTGTTGATTGAAGAGGTGGCCTCTATCTTCATGTAAAGCTCGGTCCCTACCTCTACTTCCAGAGGGTACGAGTTTGGATTCATCATGGCTCGGTAGCTGCTGTCCTCGTAGAACTCAAACCCATAGGTGAATGTGCCCATGCCCTTCTCCCACACGGTGACGTTCTTCCTGTGAACCGAGAAGCTCTGCGACACGTTGCCATGTTTGGGGTACTGGCAGTAGAACTGCACCTCCAGCAGGTGCTTCCTGGTGACCACATTCCTCGGGTCTTCATATGTGGTGATTTCATTCTTGAAAATGAGGTAGTCATCATCTTCCTGCAGAGTAAAATATTCCATGTCCAGCCTCAGTATTAACAACATGTGGGACATATATGTTAGAAGTTGATCCTACAGGTTGTTATCCTGTATTTTATATTATAATTTTACGTTGTCGTCTGTTGTGCTTATTGCACATATTTTTGTTGATGTCTGTCTTAGAACAATTATAACACTTTGGAATTGGATTTGACATGTCCTGAACATGCAGAAACATCCAGTATGTTAGCAATTGAAGTCCAGGAGGATATCAAGTCTCCTGCTTAATGTTAAAAATAAAGAAATGATCAAGCAGACAACCCCCGGTTACCTCGATCTGAGTGCCACACTGGTTGAGGTCGATGTGGCCGATGACGTGGGTGCCGTTAGACGTCAGGTTGCAGATGGTGTTGGAGGGGTCGTTGAGCCGCAGATGATCCTCACTGAGTCGAGGGAAGGAAGCTTTCTCCACCAGGATTGTCATTGAGGACTCATTGCAGATCACATGGGATTTAACTTTAACAGGAGAGATATATATTATAAAAAACACCAATTATGCAAACAAAACCATGTATGTGCTATAAAACCTGTGACAAGCATTGCTTTATGTAGGAGCGGATATACATATATATATATATATATATATATATATATATATATATATGGCATGCCGTTTAGGAAATTATATATATAATGAAAGTCGATATATATATAATGAAACTTGATATATATATAATGAAAGTCGATATATATATAATGAAACTTGATATATATATAATGAAACTTGATATATATATAATGAAATTTGATATATATATAATGAAAGTCGATATATATATAATGAAACTTGATATATATATAATGAAAGTCGATATATATATATAATGAAACTTGATATATATATAATGAAAGTCGATATATATATAATGAAACTTGATATATATATATAATGAAACTTGATATATATATATAATGAAAGTTGATATATATATAATGAAAGTCGATATATATATATAATGAAACTTGATATATATATAATGAAACTTGATATATATATATAATGAAAGTCGATATATATATAATGAAAGTTGATATATATATAATGAAAGTCGGAATATAGAATGTTCAGATTTTCATTCCATCTATTCAAAGTTTCATTCCATATATTCAGACTTTTTCCTACTGAGCCCTGGAAGGACATGGCAAACAAAAACAGGAACCTTATTGGACATTTGCTCTTCAGATGAGCTCTTCTGTGATTATCTATCTGTCTTCATGGTTGTCACAGGGAACGGCGACTACGTTTGAGAAAACAGGTAATTTTTAGAGATGTTTTGATTCTGAACACTGAACGTGTTAGCATTAGCTTAGCTACTTAGCTTCGACTACATTTGCATCCCTACATAGCTTAAAGGTTAAACACATGCACCATATGTTGATGATAATGATAATATCTATGTTTATCTTTATAGCTGGTCTTAAGGCTAATTACGAGGCAGAGGTCAGCTACTGCCTGGACACATCCATGATCACGCCACTGGTGGGACACAATTGCACTGGATTTCAGCTGAAGGCTGCTGTTCTGTCCAAACTGAGACATTTTTATTGTGACATACCCTCCACTGTTGTTAGCTTTTGATTCAATAAAATTTTTTGAAATGAGGAAATCACTATTGCATGTTTCTAGTTAAATACCCTACTTTTATGATATATCACTACAGCATGCACTTTTTATATTTTCCATCAATTTCACCCAAAAGTTGAATAACTATTTGTGAGCAGTGTATGTAGACACATAATAGAAGCACATTTCAATAATATATCTGCTGCAGTAGTGCAGTTTATCTACCTAGATTGGTGTAACAGTAAAAAAAACATATGCTACTGATGTTTCTGACTAAAATCTGCTTGAAAAGCACAACTGCTTATCTGTCAAAATGTGTGTAACAAAAGTGTGCACTGAACACTGAATAAAGTCTCTGTAGATTACAGACAAAATTTGCATCTCATCACAAATTTCTGTTTATTCACCCAAAGTGCATGGGTAAAATACAAAACAGGTGAAGTACTAAAAAAGATTTATTTTCTAGAAAAGCCAATAGTCAACAATGCAGTTTAATTCTGGGACAGTTGCTCCAGCACCGACACCATGCGTCCCATCAGTGCAACCAAGGTTTTCATTCATCTTCTGGATGTTCTGGAGCATGGCAGAGGTCACGTCTTGGTGTCTTCCGATCTGTTCCAAGAACCGTTCCTCTGACCTGTCCAGATACTGCAGAGGATCCACAGCAGCTTCCTGGTTCCCTTTTCCTGCATAAAAGCACCAAAAAGTACTAGTTGTCAGTAATTATTTTCTATTTTCATAAACACAGTTAACTTAAAGTAAATGTTCTATTTTGTGATTTTAGGATGGGTCAAAAGATAACATACTGATCATGTTGATGTCTGCATAGTCTAAACAGATCTTACTTGATTTGGTCTGTAGAGAGGAGGACGGCGTGGAGGAGCTGCAGGACGGAACCAGTAAGCTGCAGACTAGTGCTCCTGGTAACTGGACCTCATCATCCAAGGCCGACAACTAAATAAAATGAACAAGACATGCTGTTGATAGCATCTGTAATACAAATGATTTTATCCATTAACTGATTTATTGCTTTGTCCATACAATGTTAGAAAGTGTTACAAATAATACCTGTAATCATTTCCAACAGTGATAAATGCCTTGTTTTATTTTACAACAAAAAACACCAAAAGCATCTGTGTATAAGAAATCAGTGCATTGGATTTCCACATCTGCAAAGCTAGAAAATCACACATCAGAATTTTACCTTGAAATTATGAAAATAGCTGCAGATTACCAGTACTCTTTACTTCATTGTGTTAACTTGATCATTTGAATCAGTTTTTTAGACTTGTATTACTGATACGAAACATAATCAACACATAAATTAAAATGTGTTCGCAAAGAGTTCACTGGTTCTTCAAGGAAAATTTCAATGATAACCATATAGTTCAGTAATATGAATAATGGGTCATTGTGTAACAGCGTGGGAGGTTCTGAATACAGGTCTTGGACTGAAATATTGCTGCTGCTTTCCTCCGGTTTTATAAGGAGTTGTTTCATAGCTTGTTAGCTTACCAGCGGCTAACTGGCTGGCAAACAATAGTTCAACGCCAACCTCTAATCAGTGATCCGGTGTCCGGACCGCGTTAGCTGGCGGAACGTCCATAATACTGATGTGGGACTGTTGTAGCTAGCGTATTCATAGTAGGATAACAGCAGGATGTTGGAGAAATAAAACTTACCATTATCAGGATCGCTGGTCTGCATGGCAGACTCTTAGCGCATCGCACTGCTTGAATGTCTGTGTATTTCAGGCCGATTTCAAAATAAAACTCAATAAAATTCTCGTCCGGGTGAGTGTCCTTCATTGTCGCTTCGCCATACGGACATGTCCCTTCCGGGGCTCGGTAGGAAAAAAAGATTTGATATATATATAATGAAAGTTGATATATATATATATAATGAAAGTCGATATATATATATAATGAAACTTGATATATATATAATGAAAGTTGATATATATATAATGAAAGTATATATATATATATAATGAAAGTTGATATATATATAATGAAAGTCGATATATATATATAATGAAACTTGATATATATATAATGAAAGTTGATATATATATAATGAAAGTCGATATATATATATAATGAAACTTGATATATATATAATGAAACTTGATATATATATATAATGAAAGTTGATATATATATAAGGAAAGTCGATATACTTTCCTTATATATATATCAACTTTCATTATATATATATCAAGTTTCATTATATATATATCGACTTTTATTATATATATATATATATCAAGTTTCATTATATATATATCGACTTTCATTATATATATATCAAGTTTCATTATATATATATCAAGTTTCATTATATATATATCGACTTTCATTATATATATATCAAGTTTCATTATATATATATCAAGTTTCATTATATATATAATTTCCTAAACGGCATGCCATATATATATATATATATATATATATATATATATGTATTCATGATTTACATTTTATGACCAGGCAGCCTCAGAAATCGCAAGTTAACTGCACTTCAGATGAAAGCCCACATAACTTTTTCACAGAGTTCAAGTAGCAGACAAAGTCAACATCAACTGTTCAGAGGAGACTGTGTGAATCAGGCCTTCATGGTAGAATTGCTGCATAAAAGCCACTACTGAGGACGAAGAACAAGAACTGTTTGTGCCAAGAAACACAAGGAATGGCCGTGAGAACAGTAGAAACCTGTACTTTGATCTGATGAATCCAAATTTTAGATTTTTGTTTCCAGCATTGTGTCTTTGTGAGATGCAAAAAAGGTGAATGGACGGTCTCTACATGCATGGTTCCCTCCATCAAGCATGGAGGAGGAGGTGTGATGGTGTGGGGGTGCTTTGCTGGTGACACTGTTGGGGATTTATTCAAAATTGAAGTCACGCTGAACCAGCATCCACAGCATCCTGCAGCGACAGACCATCCCATCCAGTTTGCACTTAATGAAACCGTCATTTGTTTTTCAACAAGACAATGACCCCAAAAACACCTCCAGGCTGTTTGACCAAGAAGGAGAGTGATGGAGTGCTGCGTCAGATGACCTGGTCTCCACAGTCACCTGACCTAAACCCATTTGAGATGGTTTGGGATGAGTTGGACCACAGAGTGAAGGCAAAAAGGCCAACGGGTGCTCAGCACTTCTGGGAACTCCTTCAAAAATGTTGGAAACATAGTTTGGTATTGTTTTCAGCGGTACTCCTTACTTTTCTATTCTAGTCTCATTTAAGCTAACTTATATTAATTCCTGATAATGTATCGAATTTACATTTTAGTGCTTTTCTACTTCTGAACTGCATTTATTCTAATGTTGTTGTAATTTTGTTCTCTCAGCCGTATCTGACACAAGAATTCCTTCAGGAAATTGTCTCATTTTTTTTGGAGGCAGCCTCTAGTGGACGTATGAAGAACTGCAGTTTTCACCCAAACACAGGATTTTCAAAGAATTGTTCTCCAATGTGCAATGTTGTCAATATGACCAACACATAGACTCACCTATCTGTCTTTTGACTTCCACCACGACACACCTCATCTCAGAGTGATAGAGGCCAGACCTTAAAGGACATTAAGGAGCACTGATTTAGCACTTTAACTGAGAAAAGGAATGCAATGAATAACACATTCAAGTTTGGATGATTACAGATTTGTAGTATTTAATTTCATTTGAAAAGAGAAGACAAAACACACAAGATGAATTCCATAGGAGAGCCTTTTTTCCTCCCAATTCTGTACAGATATTGAGATTGCATCTGTTTATTTTGGCTACAGTGATCGTGTAGTAAAATTCTTCCTCTTTCTTTATCCTCCTGATGATCTTGGCAGCTTAATGTGTTCAATATTCTTTCCTTATTTTCATTCCTCAGACACAACATGAGCCGTGCAATCAGCAGTGAAATATGACTTACCGTGAAGTTGGGGTTGGGTGAGAATGGGAGTGAGAATGAGAATGTGTGGCGACCGGAGGTCTGGTGACACCTGGCCTGTAAAACACAGAAATGGTGGAAACCATGGTTTAGAAACGGCAAAACTGATTGTGTCCTAAAAGAATTGAAGCCAGAGCTCACCCTGTTGCTGATTCAACAGCAAAGCAGATTGGAAAGAACTCCCCCAGGTCGTCGGCCGTAGGCGTCCATCTGATGACGAACTCGTCATGGGTGGTCTTGTGCTTGGTGACGTTCGACGGACCGCTGATGATGATACCTTGAATCCTGTGTGAAAACAAGAACAAGAAAACAGGGATTTTTCATGATTACTGATGTTAGCTCTCTTACTGAAATGACTTTTGGCTTCATCTCACTTACACTGAAAGTGAAGCTTGAGCTTTGACTCTGATCTCCACGGATGAGTCGATCTCTGCATGGATCCTCTCTTCATGTCTAGGTGTTGGATGCACAAACTTGGGCAGGTACTCTCCTTCAACACATGATGGTGCAGGTGGGTCCACTGGTGGATTAAAACAGTACATTTAGATTACAAGTAGATTTTTGAATACATTTAGAAAACTCTGTGTTACAGTTTGTTTAAAGGTTCTAAGTTTAAATCTTGCCTGGCTCTCTTCTGCACCACCTATAGTAATAAACAGTAACTGCATTTACTGAAAAAAACAATTTGGAGGTGCATGTACTTAACTTGAGCATTCTTTTTTATATTTTAAAGAGAAATAATGCACTAGAAAGTACAATATTTCTCTGATAGAAACTGCATAACTTTCTGGTGTTTGGAGTCACTTTAATTCAATTTGTGTCCATTTATTTCTTTCATTGATTTGCATCTCTTTATTACATCTTGTGTGTCTTTGCAGTTGTTTTACATCTATTTACATTTCTTTTGTATCGCATTGTGGTGTTTTTGTGTGTCTTTTCAGTCATTTCACATCTGTTTCTATTCATTTTACATCTTCTTATGGTCTTTTAGTGTGTTCGCAGTTGTTGTACATAAATTTGTGTTGATTTGGCCACTTTTTTATTGGTTTGGATGTGTTTTTCACAGGTTTGCATCTCTTTATGACCTTCTTGTGTGTCATTGCAGTTATTGTACATGAATTTATATTGATTTGGTATGTCTTTCAGGTCTCTCTTTTTGTCTCTCTGTTCCATTAGTTTCTAGCTCCCTCTGGTGATTTATGCCTTTTTGTGTTGCTTTTGATTCTCTTTTGTACTAATTAGCATCTATTTCTGTTTTATTTAGAAATTTGGAGGTGTTTTGAATTAATCTGTGTTCATTTTGCTTCACTGGTTTGCATCTCTTTTTGGTCTTTTTGTGTGTTTGCAGTCATTTAAGCTCCTATAACATATATTTTTCACTGCTTCTTCAGTGGTTTGCATCTCTTTCTGTTGTTTTTTGTTGTCTTTGCAGTTGTTTCCCATCTTTTAGTATTTATTTTGCATATGTATTTCTCATATAAAGTTGTAGTTTTACTTTCACTTGAAATCTAACTTCTTCCACCACTGACTTCTTCCTACGGGTGTCTCCCACCGTATGGATTCATGTTTTAGGATAAACCAAATTATTCTGTTTTGATTCATTCGTCGAGTAAAGACTACATACACTTAAAAATATCTATTTCGTCTCAAAGCCAGTAGTCATGTGAAGAAATAAGATGTGTCTTTCCAAACTTTTCTTGTTCAGATGGAATCCTGCCCTGAATAAATCTAAAACAAGAGCTCATTAGGATGCTGCCAGAGCTGCAACATGTGTGAAAGTTTCTATCAGTTGAGGGCGGTGCAGCTGCTGGTGGTTTGCAATTAGTGTTATATTGAAAATATAGTGTTTATATGTATAAGTTAAATTTGACTTGCCAAGAAAAGAGAACTGTAGAGGGAGTTGGCTGAGGGGAGGAGTCGGAGCGTATGGGGTGACGGGCCATGCAGTTGTGTTTGTGGGTGTGGTCCTCCGAGGCCATGGATGCCTGTGGGACCGGGATCCGTCGGAGTAGAATAGATCGATGTGCCCCTTTGAGTAGTCCTCCACCATCATCTCAAATCCATAAACTCTGGGGTTGGCATTGGAGTAGTTGTAGTGCAACGTGCAGGAGTCCTAACGGTATCAACATTTAGAGGTTAAGTCAGGCAAAGCATCAATGCATTAATGTAACAGGAGATTCACTTTTTTAACTGACCTCGTCTAAATGGAATCCTTCAGGTCGGTCACATCTGCTGCACTCTACGTTCCTCAGATTTCCATATCTACATCTGACATCGTCACCATCGGGATCGAAGGTCATCAGCTTGTATGTCCGAGGGCAGTTCTGAGGAATTCTTCAATAAATACACAAACACGAGTTAGAAACACATCATATCAGAATGAAAAATGAGCAGAGCAAATGCAGGAAGTAATGCGAGCAGTGGTGTAAAAGTGCAGATGCACCAAAAAAATGTTCCATTCCATTATCTGTTTTTTAAAGCTTCTTATACAAACTACTGTGTAGAGATTTCATCCTAAAAAAGGAGATAGAAATCAATGGAAAGAGCAACAGTGATGACCCAGATAAGTAGAGAAAGAGAAGCAAACCAATGGAGAAGTGATGCAAACTATGCAAAAAGACAACAAATAAAAACAAAGCAAAAGCTAATTGTAGACAAATGTAGTGAAGCAGAAAATAGAATATTTCCCTGTGAACTCCAATTTAGGGGAAGGAGAAAGTAGCAGAAAGATGAAATACTTAAGCAAAGCATCTCAGCAATGAATGCAATTAGTTTATATGCAAAATCACAAATAGCTACTTTAATTGTAATTCAGAGTCAGAAGAGATGAAGAGCAGAGGAAAATTTGTTCTACAATCGAAATTTTCCATTACTGCACATTAGAGGCAGATTTCAGGAAACTTACCTCAAGAAAGGCAGAATGGTAACATCAGGTGATTTGTTTGGTTCTCTGGTGTCAGATCTATTCCCCAAATCCACACCAATGAGCACATCCCAGCTTCTGACCCAATTACGTGTTGCAATCCAGCAACAGCTATCTGCCCTGGTATGTGTGGAAACAAGATTCTTTAAATATTAAATCTAGCAGAACCACAACTTTATGACATGATGACTTGAAGGTAAGAAGATATGCATTATGAACAGCTTCAATGGTAATTAGATTATTAAAGTTAAGATTATCCACCTCAGCTGAAAAGGTTTGTTGCTTGGAACATTCCTTGTGACAACTGTTTCAGTTTCACACAACAGCCTGTCAAATTGTGGTCCATTGTTGCTGCTGTCAATCGTTGTTTTATTACTTCCAGAGATGTAGCCACAGTTGCCACTGGTGCAACGCCACGTGTGGGAGAAGATACAGCTATCGAAGGTGTCCCGGAAACGAAAGCGTACCTGTGGAAAAATATCAAATTTAGGATGGATAGATCAGTGAACTGGACCAAAGACCCAAAGAGTCGGGAGGTTCTGATCCAGAGCTTCCGTGTAAAGTGATGGTGAATGTTATTTGGCTGCAATATAATCCAACAACCACCAAGAGACAGACAACAAGGACAAAGAAAGGAAAAAAAACCTTTGAAAATAGATGCAAATAATTGATGTAAAATAACTGCAAAACACACAAAAAGATAAGAAAGAGGCAAACAATGAATAAAAAATGAGTCCTGACCATAAATAAATGTAAAACAACTTATAATACACAAAAAGACCAGAAAGTTATGTACATCCTCCCCACCCCCCACAGCAAACAGTAAAAAAAAAACCAAAATGAAAATGAACACAAACTGAAGTTAAATTAATGCAAAGATGCACAACAGATGTCAGACACTATATTTTAGTCAAAAATTCATTTTTTTAAAATCACAGAAAACATAAACCTTTAAAGTTCAAATAGTATATAATATAATGTAAATAATAACTGTAAAAGAACTTTTTAAAAAATGGAATTCAACAAAATTGAATCAATTCCATTAAAAGAAATCACTATATCAAACATGCTCACATCTAAAGAACTTCAATAAGTTTATTTTATATTCTTTTAATGTTCTGAACTAGCATATCTTTTTCTGAACAAGTTTGGAAATCATTTCTTTAAGCCACTTGGAAAGTCCAATATCTCTGATAAGATGCGACACTACACCAGGAAAATCATGTTCGCACTTCATCTGTAATTCTGCCATTAAAAGTTGTGGGTCTCACCTTGTACGTTCCATCGAAGTTGATGCCTTTGTAGGCGGAGGTTGCGGTCGTCCCCCAGTAATGCGACGCTGAGACCACCGAGACCAGGAGCAGCTGCAGCAGAAGGACCTTTGTGAACACCATGATGCCCCAAGTTCACCGTCTGTCTCCAGAACCTCTGCAGCTCACATCCACCTGCAGCATCCTTATATACACCTGCAGACACCTTTGCCAACCTTAATGGCATGCATGCGATGCTGCAGAACAATAGGGAGGCTGCAAAACTGGTTTGAGTTTGAAAGGAAAAAAAAATTTCTTTCCTGGAAATGCCTTATCTGAACTTGTGCCACAGCATAATAATGAAACTCAACATTCCTTGCAGCACAGAGACACAGATAAACACAATCATTGCACTTATTTATTTCCATCACTTAACACTGAACTGAATGCAGGAAAAATGCTTAAAATACAGGGTTCTGATCTACAAAAATGCAGTTTTATTTTGATGGATTTAAACTTTGCAGCATCTTTTCAGCCTTAGTTTGAAATCTGCTGAATGGCAATGAATAATTAGCTTCAAGCAGGAAACTTTTCATGAACAGAATGTTCCCTAGGTTTTACATGAGTCAAGTGCTATTCCTGACAGCAAGACACCCTTATTTTATGATGTACAACACAATAGCATTGGACAACTGAGGTTCAGGTATTTTGATTTTGATTCTTCACATCACATGCATGAAGTCAGAGGTGTAGACATTAATGCTGCTATGAATCTTGAATTCCTCCTTTATAAGCAAAGGCACTAAAGAGTCAAATGTTTTTAAATTGCACACAACATAAAAGCAGAAATAAAACTTGTGTGACAGGTGAGGTCGACAAACTGCAAGCTTTATCTCAACACATCCAAAGAATACAACATGATCTAGCAAAATTAAATCTTAATTAATCCTTCTGAACCTCCACTGTAGATCTAAATGGTTTGTTTCGTTTGTGAAAATTACCAAGATGACATCATTTATTGACCCAAAACTGTAAAAAAGGAAAGAATTGTTGGGCCTTCTTGAATGTATGATTTAAGTATAATGAACCAAATCCAAACTTATAAATGTAATATTTCTTCAAAATCATCTTATTCTGCATGTCCATTTCAGACATTTGCCTTACAGAGGAGAAATAAACACACTGTATCAACAAAAAAGCTGTTTGACTAAAAAACAATGGCATACCGAGGAGCATGTTGTTGGAAGATACATTCAGCATGGTGAAATATCTTCCTGGAGTTGACGTGCAGAGGATGCAGAGCTGAATAACTGCCATATATAGAGCATGTACATATTTCCGTAGAGGTGCAGGACTTCATGCCGCAGTGAAAAATGACACCACAGTGAGTGAAAATGTGACAGGAGCAAAGAAACAAAGAGAAAGTGCTTCTGTGGTTTAGGTCTAAGAGGAAGGTTTTCATTTAACTTAACTTACCAACAGCTGCTATGATTTATGTAGCTTCAAAGCACACAACAGCTTCATGATTTTGTCAACAAAAAAAAAGTGCAACAAAAGATTGCATTTATTATTTTTAATGTTTGATGTACATTAAGTTCCTGATTGGTTATAGAATTCAGGAGGAACATGGAGGAAATGTCCTATTCAGTATTTACAAGGTCTGCATTTGTCTGGATATTGATCTTTTTGTAACATAAATAAAGACATTTACACAAGAAAGTCACAAATTGTTTTAGAAAAAAATAAGGGAAAGCAGGAAAGACCAGAAAAGAATATATATACATATATATACAGCATACAACATCATTTTTTCTTGCTGAAACATAAAGTACATTTACTCAGTAATCGTCCTTATGTACAAATTTGAGATACTTGGACTTTGCTTCAGTTTTTCCATTTTCTCTTATGTTATACTTCCACTGCACTGAATCTCAGAGGCAGATTTTGTACTTTTCATTCCACTACATTTGTCTGACAGCTTTAGGTTTTGTCAGATTTTTCATATCCATCCTTTCCAGTAAAAATCTCCAAATTTGCTGAGCTTGAATCAGACATTTTCCAACAAACTGAGCACTCCTTCATGGGTTGGAAACATTCTCCGACTTCTTAACTTAATCTTCTTCCACTTCTTGTAACTGAGGTCGCACCCTCTCCATAATTATTGTCACGTAAAGAAAATATATGATAATAATAAACCAACCCACACAAAAGGAGATGGTGAAAATATTTGAAAGCGAGTTACCAGAGCATTTGAAGCCACAAAGCATACGTTGTGTTTGCAGATTTAAATCTAGATCATGTTTGATCAGCATGACATTTGATTGAAAATTCTCAAGCTGCTTCCTCCTGTCAACAAACACGTCTGCCTTCAACTTCTAATGAAGTTGTTGACTGAGTTATTTGCACGTCTCAGTTCAACATCCTTGTTGTCAGCGCAGAATTTACTTAGGTCACATCTCTGTAAATCTCCAATTTCTGATCATGTGCAAGTTTTCAGTGTTCAACCAAAGTCGGTATCGCATTTCTTTTATGTAATGAAAAGAAATGTTTCAGAATAATTACTGACATCATTAATGTGGGTAAAAACAAGCAAGCAAGAATCCTGATTAACAAATTCTAAAAAATAGAATACGAGCAACAAAACATACAAAGTATCAAAAATTACACTAATCATTAATCAAATCAAATCAAATCAAATCAACTTTATTTATATGGCACTTTTTATACAGTCGAGTAACACAAAGTGCCTCACAGAGGATAAAAACAAAAACAACACAATACAAAACACTGTGAAAAACCCGAAACCTTCCACCCCCCACAAAAATACACACAGATATGCAATCACATATACATTCACACACAAACGTAGACATACGAACAGACATACAGACCCACACACACAAACTAACATACACACACCCACATACACCATCTGTTGGTAAGGAGATATAAAGGAGACATGGCTGGGCACCGAAATCCGAAGTGAGGAAGAAGCTACCTTTGGGGGCCACGCACACTGAGAGGAGTCATGGACCATGACTGCAGGGGCGCCAACACAAGGACCACCCCAGCCCAGGCAGACAAGAGGCTCCACACGAAGGTGTAAAGCTCTCCAGCCACCTGGGCCAGGCCCGTCCATGGGCCAGCACCCCCATCAGTGGACCAGAATCAACTCCAGGTGTGGTAGGCCCCCAGGAGGAAACACTGGAGAATCGAGGGACTAAAACAGTAAAACAAACAAATAAATAAAAAATAAAAAATAATAAAAAATCAATCAATCAATCAATAAATAAAAGGTATGGAAGCTAAAACTGAAGATAAGAGAAAAGAACGTATAAAGTAAAAATTTATACATAAAATAGTAATAAAAAATGTAAGAATTAAAAATGTAAGAATAGAAGTCAGCCTAAGAAATTATAAAGAATTAAAATGAGTCAGTTAAAAGCCTGATTAAAAAGATGGGTCTTGAGCCTCTTTTTAAAAACATCAACGTTCTCTGCGGCCCTGAGGTTCTCTGGGAGGGTGTTCCACAGTCGGGGGCCATACACACGTGGACAAAATTGTTGGTACCCCTCAGTTAAAGAAGGAAAAACCCACAATTCTCACTGAAATCACTTGAAACTCACAAAAGTAACAATAAATAAAAATTTATTGAAAATTAAATAATCAAAAACAGCCATTACTTTTGAATTGTTGATTAACATAATTATTTAAAAAAACAAACTAATGAAACAGGCCTGGACAAAAATGATGGTACCTCTATAAAAGATTGAAAACTATTTGACCAGAGTGACATGATTAACTCAGGTGTGTCATTTAATTGACATCACAGGTGTTTCCAAACTCATAATCAGTCAGTCTGCCTATTTAAAGGGAGACAAGTAGTCACCCTGCTGTTTGGTGAAAAGGTGTGTACCACACTGAACATGGACAACAGAAAGCGAAGGAGAGAATTGTCCCAGGACATCCGAAAAAAAATTATAGACAAACATCTTAAAGGTAAAGGCTATAAGACCATCTCTAAACAGCTTGAAGTTCCTGTGACAACAGTGGCTCATATTATTCAGAAGTTCAAGACCCACGGGACAGTAGCCAACCTCCCTGGACGTGGCCGCAAGAGGAAAATTGATGACAAATTGAAGAGACGGATCGTTCGAATTGTGTCCAAAGAGCCCAGAGCAACCTCCAAAGAAATTAAAGGTGAACTCCAAGACCAAGGTACATCAGTGTCAGATCGCACCATTCGTCGTTGTTTGAGCCAAAGTGGACTTCATGGGAGACGACCAAGGAGGACACCACTGCTGAAAAAAACTCATAAAAAAGCCAGACTGGAATATGCAAAAATGCATGTTGACAAGCCACAAAGCTTCTGGGAGAATGTCCTTTGGACAGATGAGACCAAACTGGAGCTTTTTGGTAAGGCACATCAACTCTATGTTCATAGACTCAAAAACCAAGCATACGAAGAAAAGAACACTGTCCCTACGGTGAAACATGGAGGAGGCTCAGTAATGTTTTGGGGCTGCTTTGCTGCATCTGGCACAGGGTGTCTTGAAAGTGTGCAAGGTACGATGAAATCTGAAGACTATCAAGGCATTCTGGAGAGAAATGTGCTGCCTAGTGTCAGAAAGCTTGGTCTCAGTCGCAGGTCATGGGTCTTCCAACAGGACAACGATCCAAAACACACAGCCAAAAACACCCAAGAATGGCTGAGAGAAAAGCGTTGGACTATTCTAAAGTGGCCTTCTATGAGCCCAAATCTGAATCCCATTGAACATATGTGGAAGGAGCTGAAACATGCCATTTGGAGAAGACACCCATCAAACCTGAGACAACTGGAGCTGTTTGCTCATGAGGAGTGGGCCAAAATACCTGTTGACAGCTGCAGAACGCTCATTGACAAATACAGAAATGGTTTAATTGCAGTGATTGCCTCAAAAGGTTGTGCAACAAAATATTAAGTTATGGGTACCATCATTTTTGTCCAGCCCTATTTCATTAGTTTGTTTTTTTAAATAATTATGTTAATCAACAATTCAAAAGTGATGGCTGATTTTGATTATTTAATTTTCAATAAATTTTTATTTATTGTTACTTTTGTGAGTTTCAAGTGATTTCAGTGAGAATTGTGGGTTTTTCCTTCTTTAACTGAGGGGTACCAACAATTTTGTCCACGTGTGTAGAACTGTGACACACTTCATTCACAGTGATGCCTCCTAATATGTAAACATGTCTAATGTTACATGTAAAATTACTGTTTCTAAAGCACTTTTCACGCTTTCCATGTGCTTTCCATGATAAAGGGTATACAGAATTGAAGTCATAAAATCTCAACGACAACAAACAACATGAGAGCATGAACAGTAACAGTAGTGAGCCTGCACATAAGCAAACGATAAAAGAGATCATTTCGCATAAAAGAGCCAAGCTTGTGTAAAAACAAGGTCAAATTTAACTACAGGAAATAAATTCCATATGTGTGTATGTGCATTATCTTAAATCTCAATTTTAGAAAGCAAACTATGTCACAGAAAGTTAATGGAATATCAATAATAGAACCAGCTCTTAAATTGAAAACAGATAAAAGCTCCAAATAAGTGAAAGTGCGTATAAAAGCACAGTAATGTTGAAGACAAAAACAACATTTAAATAAGCAAAACACTACAAAATCAAAAGGAAATCTAAATTTAGTGCATGAATGAATAAGAGAAATGTTGTTCACTGTCAGTCATGATGTGCTGTGTCTTTTGTTTCGTTTTTAACTGCCAAAACTAAACTGTTATTCAACCATAAACTTTAAAAACGGAAAGAGTTGTTGGATTTTCTTCAGTGTATAATGTGTAAACTGTGGTTCCATAAAAAAATATGCAATTTCATGCTTAAAATTTAACATTTCTACATGTGCCATTTTAAAAATTTACCAAAAAGGAACCATTTGTACTAAATCCTGTTCAAAACAAAGCAAAACATTCTGCACTCTTCAGCGAAATGAGATTTAGAGTTGTCAGATGAACTGAAGGCACTATTTTCACAGAGGAGACAACAGAATGAAATAAAACATACAAGACCAATAAAATGAATGAATTTAAAATGAATGAAATTAAAGCCAGTTATAAATGTGGTGCATGAATGCAGAAGAACCTGTGAGTTTTAAGCCAAAGTTAAAGACAAAAATGCTTTAATCAGACGATCCTAAGTCTTTGGCTGGACAGTAAGAAATAAAAATATTTAGTTGAGTTTTTCTTTTTAGATGTATTTGGAGCTCAATAGGCAACGTGTGCAGATAATCTCAAACTGGAGTGACATGACAGGTCCTTCAGAATTTTGGCTTTTAGCTATTGTGCAATAATTTGTTTTTTAAAGTGCTTGTGATTTATCTCAGAGAAAACTGATTAATTAAAAAAAAGTTTGAATGATGTTTTTGGGCTTGTTACACAAAGGTGAAAGAGACTTTCAAAGGTTTTTCTTTCAACTAGGCCAAACGCTTGGAAGCAACTTCATGTTTCTTTTCAGAATGCCTTCTTAAAAACCAGTATGAATTCTATGGATTTTGGGATGTATTTACTGCATGATCAGACTTTGCTTTCATTGATATGCACCATTTTCCTCAGTTTACCTTTAGGAATACATTGATGTTACCAGGAAATTGCTGAATAAATGTTAACAAAAGTAAAGGAAGGCTTAGTTTTACAGTTGATAAGGTTTGTGCAAAAGTACAACACAACTCAGTTTGCATTATTCACTTTAGCTCTTTGGCTTTTGAGAATTTTCATATAAAAATCTCAATAAATCTAAACTATGTCCATATCTCTGTAACTACCATGGACATATCTAGAAAGAAAGAGCTGGGTAAAGAACCAAGAATACAGACAAAAACACTTGACAAAGTAAAAATGTATTCTGATGAGTGACTATACCACCAATGAAACTATAACATTTTATAAAAATTTATCTTGCTTCCAAACTTTTGACCTGTTGTGTATTCAGTTTTCCAGGTGACAGAACAAACCAGGTGAAACTTAACCAGGATCTTGCCGAGTGTTACGATCTAAAAGATGTTTAAGGGAATGAAGAAAGTATCAATGATTTAAAACCCAGGTTAAATAAAGAAAATTGAGACAAGTTATGAAAAAAGGTGATGAAGGTTTATTTACACAACTTAAAAACCACAGGGAAGCCCATATACCGCCTTGTAAAACTAAAAAGCCAAAGAACATAAACAAAGGAAACTACAGCAGGCTCTTCAGCCACTGGAGGCCTGCAAAACTCAAACCCTCACAAACAGCTCCACAAAGCCGACAGGTCACCACTGCTCCACACAGGACTGCTGAGAGAAGAGGCCAGAGCACGAGAGACCACAGCTCTCTCCTGCTACATGTACTCTCCTGCTCAATCAGATTAAACACCAGCACCTGCCACACCTTCACAGCAGCAGAGGAGCCTGGAGAGAGAGAGGGAGAGAGAGAGAGAACACAAAGCAGCACACTAACACACAGGGCATGTAACACCCCCTACCATAAGAACACACTAGTACTAAGACTAGTTGTTAACAAGAATAATACAAAAGTCAATACATGCATCACTATACATATTCCTCTTCAAGGATAGAAACAAAACTGATGCTCACCCTTTTCTCCATTGAGCACTGGTATGCATGCTGTTTAATGGGTTTAGCGTTGCCAACATCAATATCATGCTCTAACACAGTGGTACATGATGGCACATCACCAAATAAGGTGGGGTAGGATAGGTTATAACTGAGAAGCTGCAGACGGATGCTAGCAAGAGAGACGAGCTGGTGGAGGCCATGTGGGAGCGCATTCAGGTCCTCGAAAACCATAGCAAACGTAATAATGTGCGAATCATTGGATTAAAAGAGACTTTTGGAGTTGACGGGACACTCGTGCATTGTGTCAAAAGCATGCTAACGGAAGGGCTCGGCATTGATGCCGCTAATGCAGAGTTTGAGATGGAGCGGGTTCATCGGCTGCTGGCCCCGCTGCCTGACCCGGACAGGCCGCCGAGACCAGTGCTTGTTCGTTTTTTGCGACAGTCAGCGAGGGAGAAGGTCATTAATGCAGCGAAAGGGAAGCGTGGCTTTGACTGGGGTGGATGTCGGCTGTCCGTATTCCCGGACATGACCAGAGAGCTTGCTGAGAAAAGAAAGGCTTTCACTGTGGTGAAGCGAAAGCTGCAGCAGCGTAATGTGAAATACACTCTGGCGTACCCAGCGACGCTAAGGGTGAATTGGAAGGGCAAAAATATGACTTTCAAGTCAGCAGCAGCAGCTGAGAAGTTTTTCAACTTTCACAATGAAGAAGGGAATGAGGAGGAATCTGTCGCAACCGAGTGAGAATTACGTAGGAGCCACACACATGAAGATGCCGTGCGTTTCTGTCGGGGAGAGATGACCCACCTGCCATCCAGGACAGAGAGAGACAGAGGAGAGCGGCTTTACACGGACCCGATAAGGTTTTTGTTCTGTTTTACCTTTTAAGCTGTGAGACAGCTATGACTATTATGGTTTCAGCGTTATACAGGCTGGAAATGTTCTTTTTCCACGCCAAATGTTTTTTGGGTTGGCAGCACATATTCTGGGGGTTCACTGGGGGAATGGTATGTGAATATATATGTTTGAAATGCAAGGTTACAGTTTCTAAACTTGAATTTTTTTCCTGCAATGACTGGGAAACATGTTAAGTTATTTTCCTGGAATATAAATGGAAGTGGAAATCCAGCTAAAAGGCGAAAAATTTGGTCATATTTAAAAACAAACCAAGCAGATATAGTATTTCTCCAAGAGACCCACCTGAATCAGGGGGAGGAGTCAAGATTTAGAACAGGATGGGCAGGTCATATGTTTTATAGTTCTTTTTCAAGTGCCCGCAATGGTGTAATGATTCTTGTTAGGAGAAATGTCCATTTTGTAATGCAAAAAGAATTTAAAGACACAGAAGGGAGAATAATATGCATTCAGGCTATGATTGAAGGTATAACGATGATCCTTTGCAACATTTATGCACCAAACAGGGAAGATCCCCAATTTTTTCATCAGGTAAATAAAATTCTGGGAGAGATGGAAGGGCAAATTGTGTTAGCAGGGGATTTTAATGAGGTTATGGATCCGTGTCTTGACAGAAGTGTTTATAAAGGGCCACTTTCCACTAAGAGCAGATCAGCGGTTCACATGCTAAAAGATGATGCGGGTCTGATTGATGCATGGAGGTTAATAAATCCGTCCAAGAGAGAACATACATTTTTCTCTCACTGTCACAAGTCCTATTCCAGAATTGACCTCTTTTTGGTGTCAAACTCTTTGATCAACTGTGTCATGAGCTGTTCCATAAAATCTATTGCATTAACTGATCATGCAGCCATAGAACTCTGTGTCAGACTAGGTGTGGAGCAAAGACAAGGCTCCAGGTGGAGAATGAATGTCTCACTATTACAGGACAAATCCTTTAAGAAATCGCTTGGGGAAGACCTTAAAAACTTTTTTGATCTGAATATAGGTAGCACAAAGTGCATTGAAAGTGTCTGGGAAGCCTCTAAAGCTTACATAAGGGGAAAAATTATTGCATATGGTGCAAAAAAGAAAAAAGAGGGCTTACAAAAAATAAAAGAACTGGAGACAGAAATTAAACATAAAGAAAAAAAACTATCAGAAAAATATGATGAGTCATTATATCGAGACACCTGTGGGTTAAAATTTCAACTGAATGAAATCTACAATAGAAAAGTGTCCTATTCTCTGTTTCGCCTAAAAACAACTTTTTACGAGGGAGGTGAAAAGACTGGAAAAGTGTTAGCCAGACAAGTTAAAAAACAGGATTTTCTAAATTCTATCCCTGCTATTAAACAGGGAAGTAAACTGGTTACATCTGTTACGGACATAAATAAAGTATTTAAACAGTATTATGAGACTTTATATACCTCTAAAGTGTCTAAAAGTAATTTTGAAAATAATAGTGAAACTTTCTTTTCTAAATTTAACTTGCCAAAAGTGTCTCAGGAACATGTTGAAATGCTCGATTCTCCGATAACCGAAGTGGAAATCAGAAAGGCAATCTCACTGATGAAAGCTGGAAAATCTCCAGGTTATGACGGATTCCCTGCAGAGTATTATAAAATCTATATAGATGTCCTCGCTCCTGTCTTACAAAAAGTATATGAGGAAGCTTTTCAAAGAGAACAAATTCCCCCAACTTTTAATGAAGCACTAATATCTCTGATACCAAAAAAGGACAAAGATAATACAGACCCATCAAATTTCAGGCCAATTAGCCTGCTGAACTTGGACTGTAAAATACTCACTAAAGTGCTGGCCCTGCGATTACAAAAAATTTTAAGTACTATTATACATCTTAACCAGACGGGCTTTATGAAAACTCGGTCTTCCTCTGACCATATTCGAATATTATTGCATTTAATGTGGTCGAGTCAATCTAGTGATGCACCAGTAGCAGCCTTCTCCTTAGATGCGGAGAAGGCGTTTGATAAAGTTGAATGGAGTTTCCTTTTCCTGGCTTTATCTCGATTTGGCTTTGGATCGCACTTTATTAAATGGGTCAAAATACTATATAAGGAACCAAAGGCGGCAGTTATTTCCAATGGGATAATTTCACAATTTTTTGGTATATCACGTGGGGCCCGACAAGGGTGCTCACTGAGCCCCCTGTTATTTCTCATTTTTATTGAAACATTAGCAGCGAGCATCCGATCAAATGAAGGAATTAAAGGAGTGTCAATTGGCCAGCATGAAAACAAATTACTTCTATATGCTGATGACATTTTAGCTATTATTACTGATCCACAATCTTCTTTACCACATCTTTTGGGTACTATAGACTTATTTTCAAAAATGTCGGGGTATACTGTAAATTGGGGAAAATCTGAAGCTATGCCTTTATCATTTCATCGTTCTTCCAACATGGTAGAGAAATTTAAATTTAAATGGGTGCCCAAGGGGATGAAATATTTGGGGATCAAACTTAGTCAAGATTTGGAGGAGATACCTCAGCTAAATTTTACTCCAGTTCTGTTAAAAATTAAAACAAATTTGGAGAAATGGGAAAAGCTAAAATTGTCACTGTGGGGTAAGATCAATGTTATAAAAATGGTTATAGCTCCACAATTTCAGTATTTATTAATGATGATACCAATGGAAATTCCGCCTATCTTCTTTAAACAGTATGAAAGTCTGATCAAACAGTTTCTATGGGAAGGAAAAAGAGCAAGAATAAAACTGAGTAAATTGTATGCACCTAGGGAAAAAGGTGGTTTAGGATTGCCTGATGCAAATTTGTATTGTCTGTCTTTTGAAATGGCCAAATTGGTTAAATACTGGGAGAAATCAAAGCAGGGACAAGAATGGATAAATATAGAAACAGAAATCTGTTCACCATTTGATCCCAAAAATATACTGTCTCAGAAATTTGATAATACTAACCCAGTGCTTACTCATTCTTGCCAAGTATGGCTGAAGGCACATAAAATGATTAAGATATCACATCAAGTACAAAAGTATTCATCTCTTTGGAATAACACAGCAATATGCATTGGTAAAACACCAGTATTCTGGAGGCAGTGGCATTCCTGTGGCATATATACTATTGAAAATTTATATAATGATGGGCAATTTGTGTCTTACACAGATCTCATTGAAAGATTTAAATTAGAAAGGAAAGACAATTTTTGGAAATATTTGCAAATGAGACATTGCGTGTCTACAAAATTCAAAGAGGGTGGTGATAATGTAATTTCTGAGTATATCCAGATGCCACGGGAACGTCATACAGCTTCACAGTTTTACAGGCTCTTGAATAACACCCGCAATAGTGAATCTGTTAATATCAAACTTTTATGGCAGAGAGATCTAAAGGTAGATTTTTCAAATGAGAGGTGGTCAGATATTTTATCAGATAATGGGAAATACGTGAAGGAAGCAAGAAGTAAATGTATACAGTATAAACTATTGCACAGATATTATCATACCCCGGTCAGACTACACGGTATGAAACTTGCATCAGACAACCTGTGCTGGAAATGTAAAGTTGAGGTGGGAACATTCTTACATTGTATGTGGGAATGCGCTCTAATATCACCTTTTTGGACAAAGGTCATTGAAGTTTTAAGTCACTGGGCTGGTTCACAGATGCCCTTGATCCCAGAGCTGTGCTTACTTGGTGAAAGATGTCAAATGCCTAATGTTTCAAAGAATGTTTTCAGTATTGTTATGACTGGACTGGTGACAGCATCCAGAATAATTTTGAGACATTGGAAAACCACTGTGCGTCCGGAAGTGAAAGACTGGATTAAAACCATGGCAGAGACAGCCTCTTATGAATCTATGCTTTACAAATTAAAAGCCACCATGGAGGACGAAGACACTAAATGGGACTCATTCTGGAGTTTTCTCAAACAAAATCTGATTTATACTGATGTATAAAATAATACTTTTTTGGTTTGTTTGTTTTTGTTTTTAAATAATAGCTGTCTGGATTTGCTTCTGTTTTGGTTGCAGGAAACAATGCAACTTCTTTGTACTTGCATTTGCAATATGTGTGACTCTAAAGGGAAAGGGGTGGGGGTGCGCCAACCAAATTTTGTGTTTTTTTTTTGTTTGTTTGTTCTGTTTTGTTTTGTTTTGTGTTTTTCCCTGTTTTGTAAATTTTAGAAAAAGTTTTTTGAAAATCAATAAAAACTTAAATCACAAAAAAAAACAGCGGTTTTAAATGCTGCACACCATCTGTCAAAAAGAATATTCTTCTCTCTGGCCAAGTCAACATAAATCTGATTTGATGGTTTCTTAAGGCCACGGAAACGCTGTCTATATGCTTCTGGCACTAGCTCATAATCTCGCAGAATAGCGTTCTTAACCTTATCGTAAATCAAACCATCTTCTACTGACAAGCAAGCACAAGCTTCTTGAGCTTTACCTGTTAACTTACACTGCAACAGTATAGCCCACACATCTTCAGGCCAATGCAAAGCAGCAGCAATTCACTCAAATGCACCAAAGTAGGATTCTACCTCAGACTCACGAAAAACAAGAACCAAAGAAATGCGTTTACTCACATCAAAAGCAGTAGAAGAACCAGAAGGGGCACAGTACTGGCAACAGTAGTTATTGAGCTGGCCTGTAACTCTAATTGCCACGATTTAATGGCAGTTTCTGCTTCTAACTTCTTAAATTTTAACTCTTTGCGGAGCTAAAACTCCCGCTCCTCCATCTCCAACTGAAGGTGTGCTAACCGCTCCTTCAATCAGGCATCAAGCTTAGAACCAGGAGCTGACTCAATTGAAAATGGAATAAACTGCAGTAAAGTTACTGGCTCTACTTCAGCCCTACCACTCTCTACAGTAGGAGTCAAACCAACAGGTTGCTCACTCACCTCCTCCACTGGAGAGTCAGAGTTACCTTTGGACACACCTGCTAACTCAGGAGCTTTAGATACAGGAAAACTGAAAATACCTTTATTAATTAGGCCTTCCAAAAGAACAGCCTTTAACTCAGCTTTAACAAGAGAGCTGGACACAGGGATACAAAAATACTCTGCAATCTCACGCAGATCACTCTTCTTATATTTATCGAACTGTGTAAACATTGGATTTGTAACAAACTCATTTGCATCAAAAGCTGCCATTGTCAAAAAAAGTGCAGCACAACAAAAGGTGACCTAGCAATGCTAAGCATGATAAACCAAATCCATCACTAATGGAAAACACACCCACCTGTGACGCACATAAGATTAATGTCAGATGCCAACCAAGTTAAAGGACACAATCTAACCTTATCAAATAAACTTCCCCAGAACCTGCCTAATATGACTTTACCTACGTATCTTCTGGAGTGTGCCGTGCTCGAGGCAACTTAAAGGCAACACATCAGCGGCCGAGACCCTGAAATGCCAGCCCCCTTTGGAGACTTAAATCTCCGCCCAGGGTTACTCCGAAAATAAAAAAGGCAAAACAATAAATGAGTGTCTGTTGGAAAGGCTGAAACAGCCCAGCTAGACACTCCCCTAACTAATCTCAGGAAGCTGTTAACACAAGAATTAAGGTTAGTCAGATTGGCATGCAAACATCAATACTTACATATTAGACACATGGGAAAATAAACCACAATACAAAAACAAATTCACCTATTTCATATAAGCTCAACTTAACTTTAAATGAATCCCGGACGAGCCCCCAAATTGTTACGATCTAAAAGATGTTAAGGGGTATGAAGAAAGTAGCAATAATTTGAAACCCAGGTAAAATAAAGAAAATTGAGGCAAATTATGAAAAGAAAAAGGTGATGAATGTTTATTTACACAACTTGATAACAACTTAAAGTAACATGGAAGGCCATGTACCACCTGGTAAACCTAAAATGTCAAAGAACAAAGGAAACTACCAAATACAGCAGGCTCCTCAGCCACTGGGGGCCTGCAAAGCTCACAAACTCTCACAAACAGCTCCACAAAGCCGACAGGTCACCACTGCTCCACACAGGACTGCTGAGAGAAGAGGCCAGAGCGCAAGAGACCACAGCTCTCTCCTGCTACATGTACTCTCCTGCTCAATCTGACTAAACACCAGCACCTGCCACACCTTCACAGCAGCAGAGGAGCCTGGAGAGAGAGAGGGAGAGAGAGAGAACACAAAGCAGCACACCAACACACAGGGCATGTAACACCGAGTTTTTGTTTTGTGCTTGTGTTTTTCAAGCCCCCTTCTTTGAAATGGATTCATTACAGGGCTTTGAATGTCTTTGAATGCAAAATGTAAAAGTTTCAACAAAGCTTCTGTTGTGACTGTCTGTCTAATCCCAAATAAACATCAGATACACACAGTTCCAGGGATCTTGAATCTGCTCTTTATTTACCGTTGCTCGCATGTCCAGTTACTTCCTGCAGCTATAACATTTCCAGTGCCTGAGCATTTCAAAATAAAACGGTATAAAACATTACAGCTTCCAGTGAAGCTTACCCTGTTGAATCTACAAGGAAGTTCGAGCGCACGTATCACCGAGTTCAATCAGCTTAACGGCTATCAGGTGTCCATCTGCAGGGATCGAGGGCTGAGAAAATTGAACACTGCGATTACCTGGTTATATGCGGGTCAGTGAGCAGTCCAGCTCTCATCTGATGATCAGTATTTTCTCATCAATTGAATTCATGAAGGCGGATATAAAGGAGCAGAATTCACTGACGTCCTTCCCTGGACGTCTGACGTTACGGTGAGCGTATTGCGTCATTTCCTGTTCCTGTTTCAGCACTGTGTTGTGGTGTTAGCATGGCTTCTGCTTCTTCCTCTCCCTCTCCCTCTCTCTCTTTCTCCTGCTCAGTGTGCCACATGTTTAGTTATTCCTCTGCCTCCTTTAGTGATAACGATATATGTAATAAGTGCAGCCTTTTTGTAGTTCTGGAGGCGAGGCTCTCCGAATTGGAATCGCGGCTCCGCACCATGGAAAATAACCCGCTAGCAGCTAGCCAGGCCCCCTTAGCCGGTGCGGACCGCAATAGCTTAGCTTGTGTAGCATCTGTTAGCCGTCCCTTAGCAGCGCCCGAACAGCCGGGTGGATGGGTGACAGTTCGTAGGAAAAACAGTCCTAAACTCAAGCCTGCTGTCCCGGCTCACCACAAACCGCTTCATGTTTCTAATCGTTTTTCCCCGCTCAGCGACACACCCGCTGAGAAACCAACTCTGATCATTGGCAGCTCCATAGTCAGAAACGTGAAGCTAGCGACACCAGCGACCATAGTTAAATGCCTCCCAGGGGCCAGAGCGGGCGACATAGAAGCAAATTTGAAACTGCTGGCTAAAGATAATCGTAAATATAGTAAGATTGTTATTCACGTCGGCGGTAACGACACCCGGTTACGCCAATCGGAGGTCACCAAAATTAGCGTGGCATCGGTGTGTACTTTCGCCAAAACCATGTCGGACTCTGTAGTTTTCTCTGGACCCTTGCCTGATCTGACCAGCGATGACATGTTTAGCCGCATGTCGTCGTTTCGCCGCTGGTTGTCTATGTGGTGTCCATCAAACGACGTGGGCTTTATTGATAATTGGAGCTCTTTTTGGGGAAAACCTGGTCTGATTAGGAGAGACGGCATCCATCCCACTTTGGCTGGTGCAGCTCTCATTTCTAGGAATATGGCTGATTTTATTAGTACTCCTAAAGCATGACAACCCAGAGTTAAGACCAGGATGCAGAGCTGTAGTCTTACACACCTCTCTGCAGTTTCCTCACAGCTGTCACCCTCCAGTAATTCAGTTAATTCAGTTAATTTTATTGAGACTGTGTCTGTCCCCCGACCACCAAAATTCAATAAATTAATCAAATCAAAAATATACAAAAGAAATAGTAACCACAAAAATTTAATAAAAATTAATACCTCTATTTCAACAGAGCAAAGAGACAGGAAAATTAAATGTGGTCTGTTAAATATTAGATCTCTCTTGTCTAAATCTCTGCTAGTAAATGAGTTGATAACTGATCACCAGATTGATTTGTTCTGTTTGACTGAAACCTGGTTGCAGCAGGAAGAATTTGTTAGCCTAAACGAATCAACTCCCCCTAGTCATATTAACTGTCATATTCCTCGAATCACAGGCCGAGGAGGAGGAGTAGCAGCAATCTACCATTCTAGTTTAAAATTGAACCAGAGGCCTAAACCTGATTACAGCTCATTTGAAAATCTCACTCTTAGTCTCTCTCATCCAAATTTGAAAGCTCAGAAACCAGTTTTATTTGTTGTTATATATCGTCCTCCTGCTCCTTATTCTGAGTTTTTATCTCAATTCTCAGACTTTTTATCTGAATTAGTGCTCAGTTCAGACAAAGTTATTATTGTGGGTGACTTTAACATTCATGTTGACGTAGACAGCGACAGCCTTACAACAGCTTTTAATTCATTATTAGACTCAATTGGGTTTTCTCAACATGTAAATAAACCAACTCATAGTTTTAATCACACTCTTGACCTTGTCCTGACTTATGGCTTAGAAATTGAAGAGTTAACAGTATTTCCCCAGAACCCTCTTCTTTCTGACCATTTTATGATAACATTTCAATTTAAAGTAAAGGATTGTTTAGCAGCTGAGAACAAATATCATTACAGTAGGTGTTTGTCTGACAATTCAGTATCTAAATTTAAGGAAATAATACCCTCACTGTTTACTTCAGCAACATTTACTGATAAATCAGAAGGCAAATATTATTATTTTACCCCCACAGAAGTGGATTATTATGTTAATAATGCTTCAGCCTCACTGCGTACAACTCTTGATAGTGTTGCACCTGTAAAAAAGAAAGTTATATCTCAGAGAAGACTTGCTCCTTGGTATAATTCCCAGCTGCGGACTTTAAAGCAGGCATCCCGAAAGCTGGAAAGAAAGTGGTATTCCACTAATTCAGAGGTAGTGTATGTGGCTTGGAAAAATAGTCTAGTAATCTATAAAAAAGCTCTTCATAATGCCAGGACAACTTATTATTCATCTTTAATAGATGAGAACAAGAACAACCCTAGGTTTCTCTTTAGCACTGTAGCCAGGCTGACAAAGAGTCAGAGCTCTGTTGAACCTTGTATTCCTTTAGCTTTAACCAGTAACGACTTCATGAGCTTCTTTACACAGAAAATAGTTATGATTAGAGATAAAATTAATCTGGCCCTTCCTACAAATGTCACAGATGCTTTTGAATTGGCTGTTAGACCTGATGAATCTTTAGAATTCTTCACTCCTATATGTCTCTCTGAACTAATTTCAACAGTTTCTACATCCAAACCATCAACATGTCTTTTAGATCCTATCCCAACTAGACTCTTCAAGGAGATTTTACCTTTAATTAATTCTTCAATGTTAGATCTGATTAATCTCTCTCTAGTAACAGGCTATGTACCACAGGCTTTTAAGGTTGCTGTCATCAAACCTTTGCTTAAAAAGCCCACTTTAGATCCAGATGTGTTAGCTAACTATAGACCGATATCCAACCTACCATTTCTCTCTAAAATTCTGGAAAGAACAGTTGCAAATCAATTGTGTGAACACTTACAAAGGAATAATTTGTTTGAAATGTTTCAGTCAGGCTTCAGAGTGCATCATAGCACAGAAACAGCTCTAGTGAAAGTTACTAATGACCTTCTCATAGCATCAGATAATGGACTAGTCTCTATACTTGTTTTGTTAGATCTTAGTGCAGCGTTTGACACAATCGACCACAAAATTTTATTACAGCGTCTAGAATATTCAATTGGCATTAAAGGGACAGCACTGGATTGGTTTAAATCCTACTTATCAGATAGGTTCCAGTTTGTGCATGTCAACAATAACTCTTCTGAGCAGACTAAAGTTAATCACGGAGTTCCTCAGGGTTCTGTCTTACGACCGATACTTTTCACATTATACATGCTTCCTTTAGGCAATATTATTAGGAAGCATTGTATTAACTTCCATTGTTATGCAGATGACACACAATTGTATTTATCTATGAAGCCAGATGAAACTGATCAGTTAGCTAGACTGCAAGATTGTCTTAAGGACATTAAAACCTGGATGACTTTTAACTTCCTACTGCTAAATTCAGACAAAACTGAAGTCATTGTATTTGGCCCCAAACATCTTAGAAACTCGCTTTCAAAGCAAATAGTTACTCTGGATGGCATCACATTGGCCTCCAGTACTACTGTGAGGAATCTTGGAGTTATTTTTGACCAGGACATGTCCTTTAACTCACACATAAAGCAAGTCTGTAGGACTTCCTTTTTTCACCTGCGTAATATTGTAAAAATCAGGAACATTCTGTCTCAGAGTGATGCAGAAAAATTAGTTCATGCTTTTGTTACTTCCAGGCTTGACTATTGCAATTCCTTATTATCGGGTTGTCCAAATAGCTCTCTCAAACATCTACAGTTGATCCAAAACGCTGCTGCGAGAGTACTGACAGGAGTTAGCAAAAGAGATCATATTTCCCCTATACTTGCTTCTCTTCACTGGCTTCCTGTTAAATCCAGAATAGAATTTAAAATCCTTCTTCTGACATATAAAGCTCTTAATAACCAATCTCCATCATATCTTAAAGATCTGATAGTACCTTATTATCCTAGTAGAACTCTTCGCTCTCAAACTGCAGGCTTACTTGTTGTTCCTAGAATTTCTAAAAGTAGAATGGGAGGCAGAGCCTTCAGTTATCAGGCGCCTCTCCTGTGGAACCTGCTCCCAGTTTGGGTTCGGGAGGCAGACACCCTCTCTATTTTTAAGACCAGGCTTAAAGCGTTCCTTTTTGACAAATCTTATAGTTGGGGCTGACTGGGTGACCCACAGAGGTTCGGCTTGTGTCTTCATTGTACAGCTGACTCCTTCTTGGACGTCCCTTCGTTCTGCCCCTAGTCATGCTGCTATAGGCCTAGGCTGCTGGGGGACTTTTCTTGACGCACTGAGCCCTTCTCTATCTACCTTTACATTTAATATGTATACCGTTATTGCAGTACATTCACTCTGTTTCCCCCTGTGCTATTTCTCCGAGTGTCCCTGGTCCCAGAGCTGGATGCTTCAGATCTGCGGTCGATGTTCCACCAGCTGGTCCAGTCTCCACCATGTCCACTGGGGGATGCTGCTACTGACCTTCCACCAGCCCTCTGCTTCCAATTCCCTTTTTCCACGAGTCAACTCTGCATCGCCTTCAATATACTGTTATGCTAACTTACATACTGTTTGAATTTTACTGCTAGCTATATAAGGAGTATGTTTAATGTCAGAGCCGTACATCATAAGAGTAAACTATGAGTCAGTTTTCAATGTTAGCTTATACTTTGTCTGTGTCACATATCCTGTCATGCATGTATTCAAATGTGTGTTGTGTTTTCCTTGCTTTCTCACCCCTCCCTCTTCTCCCATCCCTCCCCCTTGCCCTCTTCTGTCCTTCTCAACCCGCCCGGCCAGCAGGCAGATGGGTACCCCCTATTTAGAGCCGGGTTCTGCTCGAGGTTTCTTCCCTGTTAAAAGGGTGTTTTTCCTTGCCACTGTCGCCTTTGGGCTTGCTCTGGGGGTCAGGCATATGGGTTCTGTAAAGCGTCTTGAGACGATTTGACTGTAATTGACGCTATATAAATAAAATTGAATTGAATTGAATTGAACTGAATTTTTACTTGAGAACGCTGATCAATAAGGAGATTTGGTGGCTCAGTCCGGTTCATAAAAATGTTTTCTTGATGATAATGAAATCTGTTTCACCTGATAAAGAGCTGTACTGCCTGCATGGTGTCTGGAATGTCTACATGTGGTTACATAAGAGATGGATAAAGTTTATTTTCTGTTGATTTATGTGTCACATGGTTTACAGTGTTTGTCATCTGTCTCATCTGCGTTTACTGCATTTCTTAATTTACTACCAGCAGCTGTCAATCAGAACAGCATTCATATGAATCACAATGACAGCTGCTGCCCATGTTTCAGCAACATGACAGCCAGACAAGCCTCTTACAGGAACTGACATTGAGTGCCAATGACGAAGAACTTGGCTTTAAAGGTCAATGAAACCAGGAACTAGATGCTAAATTGATTAAATACCTTGTTAAACTTTACCTCATTCACCTCAAAGGCAAAACCGCACTTCTAACTGCTCTGCATTTATTTACAGCTTTGGTAACTGGTATTTTACAGATGAATATTTGAATACAACACATGATGGGCTTTAAAAATATGACGCATCAGCCATGACATTAAAAAGAACTGAGACGTTTTCTAGAACATCACACAGATGCTCTGTCAGATTGAGATCTGGGAATTTCGGAGGCCGAGCCAACACCGTAAACTCTTTGAGAAGTTCCTTGAAGCATTTCTGAAATAGTTTTTCAGTGTGCCAAGAAAATACGCCAGTGAAGTTTCTGTTTTTTTCCAGGGTCATACCAGACCTTACTTGAAAGAGTTCTGTGCAACACATCGAGGCTTATTGATGCAGGTTAATAGCAAGGAAATAACAAATGTTGATGAGAATATATGATTTTTCTCACATGTCACCCCTTTGTAAATGTCACTAATTTAACTGGAAAAAGTGTCTTTAATTGTTCCTGTGAGGCTTTGGGAGACCATCAGTCCTCTTGGAGAAGCAAGTTTCTTATCATTTTCCTTTTAAATACAAAAAGTGTAATTTTACAAGCATAGAATGCAACTCTGCAAGTTGAAGATCTTGAGATTTTAAGATTTGTAATGATGACAGAAAGGTGCTTGACATGGTTTTCAAATGTTTTCAAAAGTGCTTTTTATTTCATTTATCTTGCGAGTGTTGTTTCATAATTTTGAAAGGGCTGTATGGTTTTCTTTTTGAATATTTTTATGATCTAGTGATAATAAATACCAAAAAAGGGTTTAAAATTAAAGAGAAAGGCAATGAGGACATGTAAGTGTTTGATGATTGTTACTGTGGGCAGACATTGTGAAAGTAAAATCAACCATGTTTTCTTAGGACATCATTTATTCTGTATTTGTTCATCTTATGTCATGTGTCTTTGTTGTTGGGGAACAAATTTCATGTTAGTCGAGTAAGTGTGCTGTAGCCTAATTATAGAAGAGTTACCTAACAGCTCAAAAAGGTTGAGGTTTGAGGCCAAACAGAGAACATATGTTTACAGCCCTAACGGGTTTTTGTCTTTAGAGAGATGTTGAGTCTGGTCTTCCCCATTTCAATGAAGCAATTTCATTCTCCATATTGTTAACAATAATGGATGTACAGACTACCCAACAGTGTGTTTGTTGTCAAGGGATGGTAAAATACCCTTGACAACATCAATCAATCAGTTTTATCCGACGGAATCGGTGACATGAAAAAAATTCTTCCTCCAGCTCTCACTGTCCAACATTGCAGCCAAAAGTTCTTTGTCCTCTAGACCCGTGTCTTCTTCTAGCACTTTCGTTATTGTTGTGCCAGACCTGCCAACCCTTCTGTATCAGGTTTTCATAACAGTAGTCGATCGGCTGCTTCGTTGTGTCTCACCACATGTCCAGAAAGCGCAAGTTGCCTAATGATGGTTGACAAGCATGGATGTGAGGCCTATAGTGTGAGAAATGGTGTGTTTTATAATTTGCTAAGAGTGCATATTAAAGAGTTGTATTTGTTCTGAGGAATAGGAAGGTCAAGAGCATCATTACCACGGTGTGACTGTAATGAAACAAAGAGTAGAAAAGTCCAGAATCAATAAGAAGGCGCTTATTCTTTATTTTACTTATTACTCATGTGATTGAATGCAATGATGATCGAGACATAAAGTGACTGATAATCAAAGTACAGACAGTTTTTGATAATAAAGGTACAGATAGTTTTTGACGTAAGCCATAATCAGTAAAGAACATGAGCTTGTTGTGTGTGCAGTCTCTAATCTTACTTTGCAGGGTTGAAGTTATTCCTACGAGAGCAATAATGACAAAACATCAGCTGTGACAGAAGAGAGGGCACCAACGCAGCACCGGAGGGGGCGGCCAGCCTAGATAGATAGCTATACACACTGTTAGAGTATAAGAAGACTGGGTCAGGAACAGTTAGCAGTCTGATTCCATCCGAACTGACCAAACATTTGTTGTTGGTTAGGGACAGAGGATTCAGGCCCAGAGCTCTGTATTGCACATTCAATTTTGCTGTAATAAATACTTTTGATTTTAAGAAGAAGTCTCCTGACTACTCCATCAAAAGAACTGGGTGGAAATAGCCTTACACATATTCTGTTGGTTTGTTTAATTGTAGAATAGGCTGATTTCCAATAATTTGGTGCCGTGACCCGGATGGAGAAGGAGAACTGACCAGAACAAAGACTCTGAATAACTAACGGACTTCCAGAGGATTTTTGACAACACGGAGCCCCAATAAAAAGGTAAGCAGAGACCTGTTAATATCAAAGTTCTGCTATTGGACATTCTAAAATACTGTTGTCAAATCTCCAACTGTCTGTCCTAGTATACAAAATTGAATGTGCTTCTGGAAGAAATGAAAATGATGAAGAAGTACTAAGGTTAATGGAATGAAAAAGTCACTGATCCACAGAGGATAGAATCTCTGGCTTTATACTCTGTTCTGGGTTAGAAGACCCGGGGGGTTTAGGAGTCCCTCCAAAAGGTGAATAGAGCAGAGAGTTTATTCTGCAACCCTAAGTGTAATGTAATCCCTGTTAGGCAACAGTTTCTTAGGCTGGCAAATAGACTGGACGGTTTGGTATAAGCCTAGATCACTGATGAGTGGTTGAAAATACTGGGTTTAGAAGCCCTGAGGACGGAGTTCCCCTCTAAAAGCTTGCTAAATAAAAATATAAAAAGACAAAAAACAGTGATGAAATAACCTTGCCAGCAAGTTGATTTCTCGCGATATTTGTGAGTTCACAAATCTCTCAAGAAACCATCTTGCTCTGCTCCCGCTTTCACTGTTCATACAGAGCCAAGTTGGCACGGGCCAACCACGCAGCAGTATTCGTGTGTGGGGCGGGATATCCAGGTGTGAAGACGACACCAAGCGCCAGTAGATCAGGTATCTGATCTAAGGTAGATACCTAAATAGGTATCTACCTTATTAGCTTTATTATTTGCACTTATTGCTGTCAGTACTGACAAGAGTGTTAGTGGTCTGTCATTTTTCCAAAGGTTAAAAACCAGAAGGATAACAGTGAGAGCCACTGTAGTATTTAGAATGAGGGTAGGAACCTTTGTGTGTGGTCATTGTTTCCAGAATCTGGACGCTCCTCTTAGGGTGTGAGACTGCCCCTCCATCCTCAGATGAGTTTTGCAGCAGAACAACACGGTTCAATGTGCCTCATTCCTATGCACTTTTCCTCTGTTTTTCAGGTCAGTACGCCACAAAAAACACAATAACTGATGCCCTAAGACTTAGTGATGATTTGAGCATGCTGTGTTGCGATTGAAATATGGTTTTGAGTGTTTTATGATGAGTTTTAGGAGTACGAAAAAGTCCGTGCATTATCGCCATTTTGTGACTGTCAGTAATGGCGCCGGCCAGATGCACGGGATGAAATAGTGATGCTATGCCTCGTGTAGCACTACTACACACAAAAATGTGCCAATTTACAATTAATCCCTGACATTATTAATGTTGTTTCCTGAGCACTTGACAGCTACAGTGTTGTTGAAGAGTTTGTTGAGCTGGTAGAGCGGCCGTTCAGGGCTTTCTTCAATTATCGTGTGATGAGCAGCGGGACATTCATGATTCCATCTTATAGTATTTTTCGACTGGAAGTCTTTATATGTTTGATGCACTGTGCTGTTCATGTGGAGAAGTTACCATTAATAGGTTATTACCTTAGTGCATTTATTTGGGTTTAAAGTGCCTGAGTCCTGTTGGGTCTACTGTATTGTTATTGTTATTTCCCTATAATGTGATGGTGTTTTCATATGTTTTGGACAGACAGTTAAAACCTTTCACTAAAAATAGCTCTAAGCTACAGTAAAGTAAATTAGTGAATACAGATTCATGCTGCACTGTGATTGTGATTAACAGTATTACAGTACATCAGTTGCACAGTCAGTCACTTTCATTGCTTAATGGCAGCTACATGGGACCAGTATAACTATGTAAATGGCCTTGAATGTATTTTAAAGTGATGTTTATGGTTAGCCATGTTGAATGGTAATGTAGAGATGCTTAAGGACTGTGAAAAACACACACCCACACTATACCTACTTACCATAGTCACCTGGACAGCACTTTGGACACATACAGTGCACTCACAGCACACATCCTGTACTGTATCTACTGCACCTGGTTTACATGCACGCTGACACACCAACCATACCTGCCTGAGACATAATGACAAGTACCTATACATTTCATACTCACCTGCACACTGTAAACATTTAACCTTACACATACACGTCATACTTGCCTGTACATTCACGCACACACACACACATCCACACCTACCTTGAACCTGAAAAAGGACTGATGAATGGAAGAGACACAGTTGCAGTATTAGGGAAATGTTTATTGTTGTGTATGTTGAATGATTGAATGATAAGTTGATTGATTTATTGTTTTATGAATAAATCAGATGAGTTTTGCAGCAGAACAACACGGTTCAATGTGCCTCATTCCTATGCACTTTTCCTCTGTTTTTCAGGCATTGAACCTAACACCTTAATCTATCTTATGGCTATGCGGTACCCAGCCTAACTTGGGGCCCATAACATAGATGCTGCTATTAAGTCAGTTTTAGCTGAATCTCCTTTCGCTTCTTTGAAGGAAGAACAACGAGAGGCGCTTTGCACATTTCTGGATGGTAAAGATGTTTGTGCTTTTTTACCTACGGGTTTTGGTAAGAGTTTAATCTACCAATTGGCTCCGCTCGTTGTGAAGATCCCGCGATTGGCTAAAAACAAACCTGTCAGAGGCGGGACATACTGTTGCATTGTCCAATCCGTGCCTCTTTCCTCCGAACGGATTTACATGGAGCGGTCCCAGATTGATATTGTGGAGTACTATCAAGTACTACACAATTATTAATCTGGCTATTGCCAGGTTAGTGATGAAAGCCAGTGACTAAAAAATGTGAATGAAGTTGACAACCGGTTTTTATGTAATAAAGTCTTCGTGTCTTGTGGAACCTCACTGAGATAAAGTGAACGGTACTGCCTAGTGTAACTGCGTCTCAGAGAGTGCGAATGAGAGTGTGAATGAGGAGCTCATGTATAAATGGAATGAAAAGTAACTGAATCAGCAGACAGCCTGAAACCTACCGGTGTAAACATAAAGCTGTTGTCAGTTGAAGTAGGTTACTGAGTCATTCATTAGGTTCTAGGTGTGATTTGACGGTAATAAATACTTTTGATTTTAAGAAGAAGTCTCCTGACTACTCCATCAAAAGAACTGGGCAGAAATAGCCTTACACATATTCTGTTGGTTTGTTTAATTCTAGAATAGGCTGATTTCCAACAATAGGTGGTGAGGTGTGATTTCCAGGAGACTTTTAGTACCATCCATAACATTCCGGTGTAAGTCCCATCAATTCTTTTTGAGAGTGTCTTTGCTAGTGACCAGGAGTCAGATCCATAGAGCAAGATGATTCCACTGATGCCTCAAATACTCTCATTCTGTTTCTCAAAAACATAACCACCCAAATAGTGGCAACTGTGAGCATCAATGACTTTATTAACTAGAGCCTAGAGGTAAGGTTTTTGTTTGTCTAATTGTATGTTTGTTAGCAGCTGATGAACCAGAATGTGTTAACAAACAGACAGGAGAGAATTAATAAATGTCTTCTTTGCAGTTATAACACCCTAAATCATAACAGAAGCAACAGTTTATGTGGGTGAATCAAAGGAAGGGCAGTGCCAACCTTTGGCTCTTTCTTTTTGCTGAACTCATTCCAGTTTGTTAAAAACAAATGACAATGGATGCATGCTAGTCAATTCATTTTCACATAAAAAAACCCGCAAGCACTCTTTATGACAGTATTTAACTATGTGAAAGGAATACTAGTGGTGTTATTTCTTGCATCATCACTACCCACATACTTAATTAGTTGCAGTGAAGCCAAAAATAACAACAAAAAAACCCAATGCATGCTCACCGGACCAGTTTATTTGATGAGCACCTCTGTGGTTAAAGCTGCTATTAAATGTCACTCTTTCCATTCACATGTGCAGCCTTTATCTTCGTGTGCTTTGCAATGGCATGATATGATACGGTAAATACATTATGATGTAATGCACTGCTTTCCAATACAACTTAATAGAACACAGTATGGTACAGACCTGCACAATGCAATAACATCACAATATAGCACACTACAGTATAACACAATGGTATAACATGGGACCACACATTTCCATTGGATGCAGTATGATTTTGCATTTGCACCTAGTGTATGAGCGTGTGGCAGAACAAATCTTGAATATCCATGATACAGTACTTTGTGGTACATTGCAGTACGATGTGGTACAGTGTGATACAGGATGATACAACATCATACAACACTGTACAGCAGGATGCACTACAGTGTGATACAATGCAATATAGCACAGTATGATACAAGACAGTACAATACAGTACAGAACAGTATGATATATATGCAACAATATACAGCATAGTATGGTACAATGCAGTACAGTATGATATAGTACAATACAGCAGAGTATAACACACTATAGTGTATTATAATACAATACAGTATTACACAATAGAGTATGATACAATACGGAACAATACACTACAATGCAATACAATACAGTATGATATAAACAATGCAACAAACAGAGAGAGGGATATTCCAGTATCATACAATATGGTACAGTGCAGTATGATACAATGCAATATATTATAATATGATAGGATATATAAATGAGATGATAATGAAGGACAATATTCCTAAACTTGTGTTGTATTTTGTCCTTTAGCTTGAAATAGTGAATGACTTTAGGTGGCTCAATACATTATCTATGTTGTTTTATATATAATAATAAATGTTGATTGGATGTTTTTGAGTTCAAATGTATGGTATGTGTTCTGTTGCAACCACACAAGTCATGGGAAAATGCCACGTGTATATTTTTTTTTTAGCTCTATTACAGATATTTATGTCCTCTACCATGTATTGCTATCAACATTTTTACCTAATAGATATCAAAATGAAACTTACCCAGCTGATTACTTGCATTAGGATAGTAAATTTTCCTGTAATACAGGTTTTCTGAAGAATATGTTTTAATACATAGGCAGACCATTCTCCAGTGTTGACACATCGCTGTGTAGAATGATCTAATTGCACCTCATTATATTCTGATATGAGGAGGGGGAGAGCTTTGGCTTGTTTGTATTCCCATGTGTTCACAGCAGCTACTGTTAACCACCGAATTTCCCCTTGAAAACTGAGAATTTAGTCAAAGCCAAGTCATGATGAGATCAGTGAAAACATGTTTTCACATCCGCCTGAAAGGAAACTGTAGATTAAAGGGTAAGTATCAGCCTTATATCAATGAATCAGTGCCTGATGTCGCTGAACCTGTACTAGCTGCAACTCAGCGATGTTTATGAGGTACAACAACTCTGTTAAAAGAACTGAGCCCTCTGCTGTAAAGTTCGATTTAACGTTAGCGAGATAACTTGATGTTTTACCCTGATTCTCAGGGCTATAATGGTGGTACAAGTCTTAGACATTGCTACAGTAACCGCCTGAACACCTAAACTACTGACTCACTGTCTGAACTTTGAGTAGCTTCTATATGTTTTTTGCTCTTGTCACATTTTTACTCATGTGGGCTCAGTTTACACTGAAAAATAAAGTCTTATTCCTCTATGGAAACAATTTCCAGATAGCAAACTATGGGTGAATCAATGTTGAATCTATGTTGAGACCTAACGTCGAAATTATACAGAAAGCGCAAGGTTGATAAAATGTTGAGTCAACGTTTGCTTACATAGATTACATGTTTGCAAACATAGATTCAACATTAATTAAACATTGACCTGTCAAACATTTTAATTAAACCAAAATACAATGTAGATTCAATGGTATCTTTTAAACACAAACTTCAATGTTGACAAAATGTTGTTGAATCAATGTTGATCCAACCATCAGTCTTCAACCGTAACCACTATTCAACCTTCATAACCCTAATTCAACATTGATTTAACATCTTTTACTATCTGGGTAAAGTGTGACTTATGGTTGAAAAGCAAACGTTGACTCAACATTTGATCAACCTTGCACTTTCTGTATAATTTCGACATTAGGTCTCAACATAGATTCAACATTGATTCACCCATAGTTTGCTATCTGGGTTGTGGATAAAAGTAGAGGGAACATAGTTATAATGCTATAAAAAAATTAAAAAGCAAGAAAAAATAGATTATTGATTATTTACTTCGCGAAATTTAAAAATCTCAAACATGTGCAACATTTATTCAAGTGCCCACAGCTGTTACCAAGAATGGATGGCTCCACATACTGTTGTTAGGATCTTGCTCTGGTCCCTGTCCTTCTTCCCCCTTTCTTCCTCTTTTTCCTCCTTTCTTTTTT
Organism: Acanthochromis polyacanthus; assembly: GCF_021347895.1. NCBI lineage: Eukaryota > Metazoa > Chordata > Actinopteri > Pomacentridae > Acanthochromis > Acanthochromis polyacanthus. Next base: position 37,381,219 of record NC_067114.1, on the reverse strand, counting down.
CCTGATCTGCTTTGGTTTTGTCCTGCCTTTTTGGTTCCCTGTCTGTCACCTCTCCCTCATGTCTCTCTCTCTCCCTGCCACTCGCCCTCCTGCTCTTACCCCAATGACTGTCAGCTGCAGCAATCAGTAAACTCAGCTCACCTGTCCACAAGCTCTCCTCACTATTTAAACCCCGCTCAGTCACTCAGTCTCTGTCAGATCATAGATGCTGTTCCCCACCAAAAATGCCATCTCTGGACTGCTTCAGCTCATAGACTTTTCTGCTTCCCCCCCTCCTGGATTTCCCCCTCTTGGATTCTGTTGTGCCCCTGTCTGCTTTTGGATTTTCCCCAGCCTGTTTTCCTGTTCGGCCTCTGTTTGCCCTTGATTTCCTAAGCCTGCCTTCCCCGTTGTCAGTTCCCCCTTCCTGTAAGTCACCCTCTTAGCTTGGTCTTGTAATTCAGTTTAGTTTTGTGATCTGCAGTTTTGTATTTGTCGTGTTTGGTTTAGAGTAGTTAGATTTAGCTTGTTTCCCCAGTTCAGTTCTCCATTTATGTGCTAGTTTAATTTCCTGTTTAATAAAACCCCTTCAATTATTTACTTATCTGTCAGTCTCTTTGTCTGCGCCTGGGTTCTCCAGAGCCCCCCCCCCCCCCCCCCCCCCCCCCGTAACAACTACAGACATTTTACTATTTCAATTTTTACATCCTCTACAAACTCACATTTATTTACACTCCTCTGCACATCAACTCTAGAAAGATGTTTCACCATGATGACTGTATGTCAACAACTTGAAAATTTGCTCTTCTGTGTGCTGTTTTTTGCACTAGCATAGCACATTTTTCACAGCACAGTATGTTTTATTTTCCTCTAAATCTCCCTAAGCATCTCCTGACTGCTCTGTGTAAACACTGCCTGCAGTTTATCCGAATAATCCCAGAGTTTTTGTGATGTGGCTGAGTCAGTCATAATCCAAAGTAGTTTAAATCAATCCACTGGACTTTAAGAAAGTTCCTTGAAGACGTTTCACCTCTCATCCAAGAGGTTTCTTCAGTTCTGGTGGTGGTTGGTGTTGCCTCAGCTTTTAAACCTCTGTGAGGTGTGTCCAGGGGCCTATTTCACGAAGCAGGTTTTACAAACTCTGAGTTTCTTCCACAACTCTGAGTTGATCTACTCTGAGATAGAAAACTCTAGAGTTTTCGGTTTCACAACGGCTGATTTGAGTTGGGTTAATCAACTCGGAGTAATTTGACCCGGAGTTACGCGCGTGCACCGCAAGTCTGAAAAGACAGCATCAATGGAACCCCGATTCGACGAGTCACCATGGAAACGGGGAAGTGAAAGGCTGTGTTTTTGAACTGGAAGTTTTTAACGCGCTCGTATGGCGAGTTTGAACACGTTTTTAGAAAGAAGTGCAACACCGCTGCAGCTGCAAAAGAGAGAGAGACGGCGTGGAGAACACTGCTGCCCGGATCAATGCGTAAGTTTAAATGCAGTCCTTTGTAATCGTAATAATATTACAGGGAAAAACTGTTTGAATGGTAGAATATTAAGTTATTTCATTTAGGTGAAATCCCGACGGGGCAGATGAAATATAAAAACATTGTTCAAACAGGTCAGACCTCGGCATTATCTCATGGAGGTACTTCATGTTGATCATGTTTTACATTGTAAAGTAGCCTAAATATTAAGTGACTGTTTGACTGTGCAGTTGTTTTATCCACACATAGCCTAAATGTCTGCATCCATATCATGTCCTGTAAATAATTAAGCCTATTTACCGTATTGGCCCGAATATAAGACGACTCTGATTATAAAACGACCCCTATTTTTCAAATATTGTTTTGGAAAAATAAAAATATGTTGAAGACAATAAGGTAACTCATAAAACAACTTTTTATTGTACAATTATTGTAGAAAACTCACACAGAGATAACATTCAATGTTACCGGTATTTAAGATCAAGAAATACGGCAGTACTACAGTATTTAATAAGAACTGTATTCTTTTTCTGAAAATCTGAGGCTATGAATCAGTGAATAAGCAGCAAATAAGTAGCCTCAAAAGTTTAATAACTGCATTAATGATGTAAATAACTACATAACCATCATTTTCAAGTTCTATTCGATTTCAAGAACATTAACAATTCAGTATAAAAAAACATACTAGACAGCAACAAAACTGTGCAATACATCGTTGATGTAATAATAGTGCAAAAAATTGCATTAACCATCAATGTCAAGTGCTATTCAAGAACATTAACAAGTCAGACTGTGAAAAAACAGCAGTGCAAAGTGTCCTTTGGCTCATCATAAGTTGATCAGAATAGACTACAGTCCATTACTCACAGAGGTCTTCTGCCTCGCTGGGCTCACTGTCACTCTCATCACTCCCCTCCTCATTCGCGGGCCCCGCCTCCTCCCACAGCACATCATCCTCGCTGCCATCCATTGCGTTGGAAACGCAGCACTTCTTGAAGCCGTTGATGATGCTCTCTGAGGAAACAGCATCCCAAGCCTGTAGGATCCATTCACAGAGCAAATGTACAGCAGGCGTCTGGATCCTTCCAGTCGGCGTCAGTGCGTGATCTGCAGACAGGAGCCACTCTGTGTGTCTCTTGCGCAGGCTATCCTTAAATGGCTTGTTGACAACAACGTCAAGCACCTGTAGCTGGCTTGTCATCCCCCCTGGGATGATCACCAGGTCACTGTTCATAGAGCGGAGTTGCTTTTTGACAGGCTCAGTCAAGTGTCCACGAAAAGCGTCCAGCACCAGCATGCTTCTTGTTTTTCTGAGCCCCCCCCGCCGTCGGCCCCACACAACCTTGAGCCAGTCCACCACGAGCTCTGTCTCCATCCAGCCCTTTTCCTGAGCACGAACAATAATACCAGGTGGCGTGGGCTCTTTGGGTATTGTCTTTCTTCTTAAAATCACATATGGGGGCAGTTTTGTACCATCAGCAAGGCACGTCAACATCACTGTAATCCTGCTTTTCTCATTACCAGTCGACTTGACAAGGACGGATTTCTCTCGTTTCTTTTCCACAGTGACAGATGATGGCATGTCAAAATAAACAGGTGTTTGGTCAGCGTTACCCATCTGATCCAAGGGATAGTCATGTTTCTTCCTTAACCCAAGCACATACCGTTGATATGACAGTAGCTTTTCTCTGAAGTCAGAGGGCAAGCGCTGGGCAAGTCCTGTCCTGCGTCGTGACGCTAATCCATTTCGCCGCATCATTCTCTTACACCAGCCGAGACTCGCGTTGAACTCGGTGGGAGGGATGTTTAGTTCGTTAGCTATTTCCCGTGCCTTTAGCTGAATCACGGCTCTGGTGATGGGCATTCCGTCATTCCGTTTTTCAGTAATGTATTCACACACCTTTCTATCAATCTCTTTAAAGCGTCCACTCTTGGGACCGCGAAAAGCTTTTCTCATAGTGTTGGCATTCTTTAGGCGTTCTTTTTGTGCTCGCCATTGTCGAACGTGGCACTCTGTCACACCATATTTCTTGGCCGCTTGGCAGTTGTTTGCTGACTCTGCCGCATTGATTACCATCAATTTAAAGTTGGTGTAACTACTCAGGTCTGATGTTATGAAGGCCACGAATCATACAGATGTCTTTTAACGTTTTATTATCTCTCTCCAGTCAGCAGACACCGTGAAAACTACAAAATGAAAGACACAGAAACCTTTAAATTACACAAACTTAAATGAAAAGTATCTCTCATCACATACACTTGCTTATAAAAACTGTTTACACAAAGGACTTTTACAAATAATATGAAATAAATATGAAAAACATGAAATAAATAAGTCACAGTTACCGTGCGCGCCTCTCGGACCATCGGAATAGTTCGCTTGTTAGTTTGTCTTCTTCTCTGTAGCACGTTGTAATGGCGTACTACTCTGCAGCCATGTTGCATTTCCCACAATCCTTCACGTTGAACCCTGTACTAAACCGTGGTCATGTGACTTATTTATGTCTATCAAATAAACATTTAAAAAATAGTGTCGCATTTTTAACCTTGAACATATGAACCTTATTTATTTTACCTTTGAGTCAATTTTAATAATTTTACGTATTATTTATAAAAACAATTACAAAACAATAAATTGAGACCACAATTAAATTACTGTCCCCTGGACAGTTACAGTTGGCATCATAACTTCGCCTCTGTTGTTTGCTCACTTGTCCAGCTGTAGAGCCCCTTTTTTCAAGACAGTCGCGTTGTTCCTCCATTTTACACCAGATCCTGCTCGCATGCGTTCACTGTGATGCCATTTAAAAGTAATGTGTGTGTTAGGATTAGAGTAAATTACCATTCTACGGCAGGGGTGCTTTTTTCGGCAGAACACCAGCTCCATCTAGCGGCGCGGATGTGTAATGACAATCTAGGCCTCGATTATAATTCGACCCCATTTTTGAGAATACGATTTCTAGAATAAAATATCGTCTTATATTCGGGCCAATACGGTAAACTAACATAGACTTCTGCTCAGCCAACAGAAAGAAAGCAGATGCCTGTAAAACGGTGGTATAAAAGGTCGTGGATGCATATATAGATATATATATACATATATACATACATAAATATATATATATATGATTATTTAGTTCTCTTTGTGTCTTTTTTTGTCTTTTGGCCCCTTCACACCACAAAAGACCTTGTAACTGTAAGTAGGCAATACTCCAAAGATTTATCCAAATGGTAGTTTAAGTTTTATACAGAGGTATGTTACTGATAGTTCTCTTCCCATTCACATTTTGGGTGGAATATAGAGTGTGACATTTAGCTTACACTGAAGTATCGCACATTCTCATCCTTTTTAACAGAGCATGGCTGGACAGCAGCAGGATGGTTCCTCAGCTTCCACTGCACAGACTGACACAGTGAGATGGATGTTCAGGAAACACCAGAGCTTCATTCTGTGGAATTCAAGTGCAACTGTATAATTTAATGTCCTCTATGTATTCCCAGTTATCAGTAAAACAGATTTACAAACTGCATTTGCTGAGAAAAATAAAAAAAACAGATTAGGAGGGTAGATCTGGAAATTGAAATACTGGAGCGCAAGTTAGAGGTGGTGATGGTCACAGGTGAATTATGTTAACTATTGGAACATGAACTGAACTATCTTTTATTTGTAGGAAATAAAGAAGAGCAAATGAAATGTGTATCATGTCTTTATTTGCTGTGGTGGTGATGATGGTGACTTAAACTCTAAAGTGATTATTGCATACGGTGTCTCTGACTGCTCTGCTGTCCTGGATAGCTGCAGGTGGATGGGCTCATCATCTGGGTCTTCAGTTTGTAGGGCAGTGTGTTGCTCTCCTCTAATAGTGGCAATATTATGAAGAACATCACATGCCACAGTAATATCACAGGTCCTCTCAGGGGTCACCCTGAGGAGACGTAGGCTCTGGAAACGGGCTTTCAGCAGGCCTATGGTCATCTCCACCCAGGCCCTGGTCCTGCAGTGAGTCCAGTTGAAGTTCTGTTGGGGGACTGGTTGAGGGTCAGGGTATGAGGTCATCAGCCTGGGTTGGCATGGTAACCCCTGTCACCCAGCAGAAGGCCATCAAACTCTCCTGTAATGTATAGTGGATACATCAGAGTATATTAAAGGAGGGAGACAAGAGAATTCTATTGTGAAAATCTTTAGGCTGCTGACCACACTGCAGTCTGTTGCTCAGGTTAGACTCTCCATAAATCCTGGAGTCATGAACAGACCCAGACCACTTGGCCTCCACATTAGAAATGATGTATGCAGCATCACATATGATCTGGACAGTGCAGAGAATGACAGATGTTGAACTATGATGCAGTCTTTAACATTTAGAAACAGTAGTCAGTCTACCTGTAGCCTACCTGCACGTTTATGCTGTGAATGGACTTCCTGTTCATGATATGAGGGAGCTGTGATGGGGATGTGTGTGCATCTATGCAGCCAATCACACTGGGAAATCCTAAAAGAAATTAAAATGACTAATCCCAGTCTGAGGCTGCAGCACAATGTCATTAACAGAATATGATTTAAAATGAATTTAACAGATCTCTACATCATTCACCTGCAATCCCTTGGAATTCCTCCTTGATGCTCTGACAGGTTTGTGTCCAGGAAAACCACAAGGATGAGTAAAAGCCGTTTCAGGGCCAGGAACACTTTTCTGACTGTCCTGCATACAGTTGTCTTACTGTAGTGCTCTGCATCTCTGACATCATATAAAACCTTTCATTTGCAAAGAACCGCAGCGCAACACACAATATCTGCTGGATGTGAGAGCATGACTGCGGCTGGTAATGTAAATGTAAGGACAGATTAGGTTGTTTATGTAGATTATGGACTTGAAACGATTACGAAACGGTACCGCTCAAACCGATAATTGTCCGGAAATGCGAGAACATTTATGCTTGGTCTGATAACAATCTACCGACGAACATTTAATTATCTGTGCAGTAATGCTGCTCCTTTATCCACTGGATCGTTAATAAAAGCTGTTCTATGCCAAAACTCGCTCGCTTACTGACTGAATGAATGAGGAAATGAAACAGCGTGTGTGGCTGAAAGAGGGCGGAGACGGAGAGAAACTCGAGGTTTTCTCAGAAACCTGCTGCCGACCAGGTTAGACTTATAGAGTCTGTTACTGCGGTAACTGACCGAGAGTTTAAGTTACCCCTCTTTGTGAAACAGGCTCGAGGTACCCCTCTGTCTCAGGGTTAAGTTACCCCGCTTCGTGAAATGGAAAACTCTGAGTTTCCCTCATTTCAGGGTTAAGAAACTCAGAGTTTTCAGTGAACCTGCTTCATGAAACAGGCCCCAGGTGAAACTTAACCAGGATCTTGCCGAGGTTTTGTTTTGTGCTTGTGTTTTTCACGCCCCCTTCTTTGAAACGGATTCATTACAGGGCTTTGAATGTCTTTGAATGCAAAATGTAAAAGTTTCAACAAAGCTTCCAGTGAAGCTTACCCAGCTGAATCTACAAGGAAGTCCGTGCGCACGTATCACCGAGTTCAATCAGCTTAACGGCGATCAGGTGTCCATCTGCAGGCATCGAGGGCTGACAAAACTGAACACTGCGATTACCTGGTTCTGAGCGGGTCAGTGAACAGTCCAGCTCTCATCTGATGATCAGTACAGTATTTTCTCATCAATTGAATTCATGAAGGCGGATATAAAGGAGCAGAATTCTCTGAATTTTACATGAGAAAGCTGATCAATAAGGAGATTTGGTGGCTCAGCCTGTCATTTGTTTAGCTTGAGCTTTAATAATGGATTAGATTTATATAGCGCTTTTTTGGCCACAAAGCGCTTCACAATGGACCCATTATTCATTCACTCACACATTCTCACTCTGGTGGTGGTAAGCTACATTTGTAGCCACAGCTGCCCTGGGGCAGACTGACAGAAGCGTGGCTGCCAATCCGCGCCTATGGCCCCTCCGACCACCACCAACATTCACACGCATTCATACACCAGTGTGAGAGCAGCACTGGAGGCAAGGCGGGTGAAGTGTCTTTAAAGGTATATTATGAAGTTGATTCTGCAATGAAAGTTTTCAAGTTTTGAAATGTTTTATATGTCACGCTTATTTATTTTTCTTCTGTCTCATCTGCGTTCACCACATTCCTTAACCCTCATGTTATCCTCAAATATCATTACACATTATTTCATGTAATCTTTAACCTTATTATCTAGCTTAGTCAGATAAATTTGTAAAGATTTGTGATGTTGTATGGCCTTAGATTTGATATTTAAATCAGTCATATAAATTCCAATAATAAATGACACTGTACTGTCTTAATCCTAATATTTAACCACGCCCGACGGGTGCGGTATCTGGCTGGGGATGTATGGATGTATGGATGTATGGATGGATGTATGGATGGATGGATGGATGGATGGTCCGATATCTCTGCAACCGCTGAAGTCAGGATAATCAAACTTGGCACATAAGATCAGTCTAAGGTCCCCTGCTCAGTTGTGGAGTTACAGGTCAGCAGATCAAGTAGGGAGAGAGCAGGGCCGGACTGGGAAAGAAATTCAGGCCGGGAGATTTCCAATCAGTCAGGCCACTTCCACCACCGCAAGGGTTGTGTCACGTGGGATAATGCACCAAAATGTTGTTTTTTTTCCTTCCAAAAATATGCCTTTTACAGTTATGTTATAGCAATTACAACACTACTAAACAGACAGTAAGTCTATTAAACACAACCATAACGACAGCTCCATACAGTCCAGTACTTTTCTCTTCTGTAATCTCTTCACTACCCTCACCAATTTTTCCAATGTTTTCCTTTTCCTATTATTTATATAACATGGCGAATTAAAAAAAAATATATTATTTTGTCAGCAAATCATTTAGATGTCAGCTGGTCATAGCTAATAGTATATGCAAACACCAATGTTTATTTTATAACTGAAAATTGTAAGTCAACTGCCTATCCTACCTGAAGAGGGGGTCTCAAACATTTTCAGGCTTCCTGCAACCCACCTGACACCTGTGGAGCTTATCTGGGCCAGACTCACCATATTTTGTGCATTAAAATTAGCATTACATTTCCATCACCATGTAAGAACAAAGGTGTAATAATTATTTGATTAATTTCTCTACAAATATTGTTTAATGGTCATCAATTTTGCACTAAGTATTTATCAGTTTTCAAAAACACTGCAATAATGATCAAATGAAGCAGACAAGGTGGATCAAAATCACACAAACTTTAGTGAGATCAGGCCCCCTGCTGTGATCCAAATAAATAAGTTCAGCAGGTGGCACATTTCAGCTAAACATAGCCAAACTAAAAGAATTGGAAATAATAATATAGAAAAAAAATAAAGTGATAGTATTTAAAATAAACATGGCTTCGAGAGAAACAATCTTAAGTAGACAACAAGCAATACAGTATACATCCTCAATCCTCAATAAAAATACAATTATTTAGTTTTGCACATCCATCCCTGTAGTCACTTACTTATGGGTTGGACTTGGGCCCCAAAAATAAAGTGCTGTTACTTATTTTAAAGTAGACATGGCCTCAACAAAAACAGCCTTAAAATATTAACAAGAAAGGTACAGTATACATCCAATATTCTCAATAAAAATACAATTACTTAGTTTGGCACATGCCCTCCCTGATGTCACTCACTGGGTCAGGAACCAGCTGTGACTTGTATTTAAAATATATAAATGCAACTTAACTCAACCCTAAATGCATGCATGCATTTTTTTTTCTTATGGCAACTGGCCACTTGCTGTGACTCACTTTTGTATGGGTTAGTATTAGGACTCACAGTTATTAAAGCACTGCCTTATACCAATCATTTTATATTATATTTTGGCCTTTGAAGTCTGATGATGCATTTGTGAGAAGAACCGACCGTTTGTAAACTTACTTGAAGCAGCAGCATCATTTATTTTCAACTGTACACTGCTGGACCTGGGCGGGGGTTGATGAAACATGTGTGTTATTTTATAACACTTTGCCCCTTCCTCCTCGAGCAACCTTTTTTTCTTCTCCATCTCCCTCTCATGTCCACCTTTTCTCTTCGTCTTTTCTCGTTTTTTGCCACCAGCTTTCTCCTATGAATTCCCAATCTTCTCTGTTCCAATTGTTCCAATTTCCCTCCTGGCCCCCGGTCCTCCTCTCCTCTGTCATGGTGCCGTAATGCTGCGGTCGCTCGGCCAATCACGTCGCTCGCTTGTTCCGAATTCTTCTGTCGAGTTTTTGGCAACCAATGGGAGAGCCCCGATTGTTCCAATTTGGTCACATGACTCGGGATTTCCCTAACACCACCGCGGCAGTTCAAATCGGCCCGCTGACGCTACTTTACCCGTTTAAACTCATTTATTTCTCTCTTTTAAAGGAAATAACCGCGCAGAATCAAAGTTTATGACAGACAACAGTCAGAATGACTTTCCTGCTGTGTGTTTTTAACCCGCTGTGGTGAATTAATGGAGTAAAGATGCAAAAATAATGTTAAAAATCGCAGTGGAGTTCATAAATTAATATTAATTGCAGTTTTATGAATGTGCCAATGTACAATAATATACATAGACACTGTATTGTTTAAACCAGATGGATTAAAGCTGTTAAACACTTGAATTCAGCGTCTGATTACATCTTAATGCACCACTTGACATTAATATTATTGTTAATATTAATACTTATATCCTTTCTGATCAGGATCAGTTCATGTGCAGCTAAAAACCTAATCACTGATCTATTGATCTGTCTTCTTCTGCTTTAATTAAATTGCTGGTGTCAAAAATATGCTGTGCTTTATCATTAGAACTGATTTTATGTGTATTTATTATGAAGCACTTCAAGCAGATGTTCTGCTGGGTCCATCAGAACCATCAGAACATCCAGAAATCACTGATGCATCCAGTAGTTGAATTCTTGTTGATACCACTGCATTCCTTCTGGTTGTGTCCCGGTATACAGATCTCCATGAAGCTGCTGGAACCTTCTGGATTAAAACCACCCTGTTGGCCTTTCAGTTCAGATGTTGAAGGCTGAAGACAGATTCTGATTTATGACAGTTTGTTGTTTGGTTCCTCTGTCTGACATGATCATGAATGAAAGAAAACTCTGCATCTTTTTGCAGCTCAGTAAAACACGTTAACACAAAGGTCAGAGGTCAACCTGATCATCAGGATCTATCAGTTGGATCCTGAGGTCTGAAGGTCAGCGTAGAACATGTTAGACAGGTCCCAGTTCTGGTTCCAGCAGGAATAAATTAAAAACACAGCATGAAATAGAAGAAAGAAGAAATAGAATAATAGAAGAAAGAAATGAATGAAATCAGAATCAACTCTGCAGGCCCAGTTTCACACACAAATGACAAATCTGACTCTGGTGAGTCTCAGCTCTGAGTGCAGTAATCAGAGAAATAAACTAAGAACTGCAAATAAAGGAGAAAAGAAAGAAAGTACCACAATATAAACACATAAACAGCAGCATTTACGGTGTCTGTGTAAAGTGGGTTACTGAGAGAGGAGTGGTACATTTAAAGTAGTATTAATAGTACTGGTAGCAGTAGTAGTAAAAGTTAAAAATAAGTATTATAACTGAGGAGAAGGTGAGGACATCAGACTGTATAAATGTAAAAGTTAAATTCCTGACATGGAATAAGAGTTCTAGTAAAAGCTGATGTTCATTGAGAGGCAGATGGAGTCTAGAGGTTCTGGTTCTGGTTCTGCACAGTCTCCTGGAGGGAAACAGTCAGTTAATAGAGTAATAAATCAGAGTACATGCACATTGCTGCACGCACAGAGGACATGTGCATTACTGCGCGCACACACACAGAGGACATGTGCATTACTGCGCGCACACACACAGAGGACATGTGCATTGCTGCACACACACACAGAGGACATGTGCATTGCTGCACACACACACAGAGGACATGTGCATTGCTGCACACACACAGAGGACATGTGCATTACTGCGCGCACACACACAGAGGACATGTGCATTGCTGCACACACACACAGAGGACATGTGCATTGCTGCACACACACACAGAGGACATGTGCATTACTGCACACACAGAGTACATGCACATTGCTGCACACACACAGAGGACATGCACATTGCTGCACACACACAGAGGACATGTATATTACTGCACACACACAGAGTACATGTATATTACTGCACACACACAGAGGACATGTATATTACTGCACACACACAGAGTACATGTATATTACTGCACACACACAGAGTACATGTATATTACTGCACACACACAGAGTACATGTCATTTGCAGCACAGTACATGTATATCAGTATATACAGAGTACATGTGTGATTTATGTATGATTTTAATTTAGTTTTAACAGTTTGTGCACAAAGCATAACGTCATGTGCAGTGTAACAGCAGAGTGTTTTGAACGCGGCGCCGCCGCCGCTCGCACGTAACGGTACCGGTACCGTACGCGTCGCCGCTTCGTTTCGGTCGGTCCCGACTCGCCCGGGCCGGCCGAACCGGCCGCGCGGAATCCGGCCGTCGCCTGGGATCGATCCCGCGACCTCCCGCTCCGCGATCGCCGCCCCACCCCCCGCCGCCGCGCGCCGCTTTTCCCCCTTCCCCCCACCGAGAAGATTGGCCGCCATCCTTTTCTCAGGGTACTCCATAATCTTCTCTCCTTCCACTCTCTGGCCTCACTCTCAAATCACTGCTCTGCAGTGCATGCTTCCCCGTTCTCGCTATGAAGGGGCGGGCCATAAAGCAACTAACCAATCATGGCACGTTTCTTCTAAAAAAATGTCACTTTGACCAATCCCTATCCTTCTTATTTAGAGCTCAGAGCACGTGCTTTGTGTGAGTGACAGGAGGGTGGGCGTGTACTCTGTAAGGCTTCGAGCGCTGCTGTCTCTGGCCTGTCTGCCAAAAAGCCAATCAACTTTTTTTCATTGGTCTGCCAGTCCGTGGCTGGCCTGTCCAGGCAGGCCAATAAGGAGGCAGGCCACCGGGAAAAGTCCCGCCTCTCCCAATTGCCAGTCCGGGCCTGGGAGAGAGATACGTACGATGATCAAAATTGATATATATTGCATCAGTTGTATAGGGAGGACAGGGTTTTCGCCAGCAGAGGGCGTGGTTCTGCCCTCTTCTGAGGGCTCTTCTAGTTAGTATTGTCAAGTAAATTTGCACAATTAATATTATTGTAGGGCTTTAATCTTAGTGTAAATTTAGTCAGGTGAATTTGTATTATGAGTAATTTTTTAGGGTCTTAACATTAATACTTAATTTTACTAATCAAACTGACAGCTGCAGTCTTATTTCTGTACTGAAAAGCACGTTGGCTTAGCGGCTCTTGTTGTAAATGTGCTGTATAAATAACAGTGACCTGACTTGAGCTGTCTGAGCAATGTTCTCCACAGTAAAATGAACAATTTAATGTTCAGAATAATTTTATGTTGATATGTACAGTACAATGGCCGCATATAAATCGGCATAGAGCTGAAGTGTAACAAAAAAAACAACAAAAATTTCAAAATTTGATTTCAAATTGTATTTTTTTCGCCTTTTTCATTTCATTTTTATTGTGTCGCAAATTTGAAGGTACCTACGGACAAGGTACGTTTTATCCGTTTGATTCCCGGCTATAAAACACACAAGCAGAAACAAAAAATCAAGCCGTTTTTTCATTTTTTCGTTTTGAGCAAAAAACAAAAAAAGCAGGAAACGGTTCGTTTTTTCGTTTTTTCGTTTTGAACAAAAAACAAAAAAACAGGAAACGGTTCGTTTTTTCGTTTTTTCGTTTTCACCCCCAAAATGAAAATATGACTCCATATTTCGTTTCATTGGTGGGCGGGGCTTCGGAGCCTGCCAGTGCACAATAAAGCTCCTGCCCATCACAATAAAGCTCTCGCTGGCATTCATAGACAGACTGACTTTCATTGTATTGCCTGCCCCCACTGCACTTCCCCTAACTCTAAATCAAAGCAAGTCGTGTACACAGTAATGACAGTCATAACCAGTGGTGTAGTCTAGTTTTTTCTAGTGTGTATACTCCAACCTCATAAACCAAAGCCAGGTCAGGTCAACGCTGCTCGGGGTATTGTGCAGCGAGAAATACATCCGCCGTCTTGGTCCGGTCAGCCGCTCCACTCAGCGCTGTTTGACAGTGCATTTAATCCATCTTAACTCTGAAAATTAAAATGATTTCCACGCGTTTTTTATTATTAATTTTTTTTGCTGCAAACGTCATACATGTAGCTATGATCAGTGATGTAGTCTACGTGATACGCAGGTATACACCCCACCACTAGAAAATGTTCCAAATTTCTGTTTACCCACTTAAAAATGCGCAAAGATACGTATACCCAGGGGTGTAAACACGCAGGTATACGCCTTATACCCACTAGAAAAGGTCCCGAATTTCCATATAACCACTTAAAAATGCGCAAACACATGTATTAGTATGTTTTTTTGACATAACGTTCACTTTTCTCTGTGTCAGGAAGCGGTGAAGCTGTATGGGACAGGGGAAGGTGTCTGGCTGAGAACAGGGCTCACTAAAGGCCGACCGCGGTCCGGATCCGGACCCAGACGCCGTCTATACGGGTGTAAATTTGACAGGTCGCTTCTATTTTACCGGTGCAGGGTGCAGCTTTCCAGTGTTTATCATTGGTCTATCGGCTCAGAAACGCACAGACCAATTATGTACGAGTTCAGGCATCCCACGTGACGCTACTCAGCCAATGACGTCGCTGAATCGCATCGCGGCTCTGCCTTCAAAAAGCAGCTGAGAAATGAGGGACAGAGAGGACAGTAGTGATGGAAGTTCAGCTCTTTTCAGAGAGCTTTTGGCACTGCTTCCAAAGAAAAGCCGGTTCTTTCGGCTCCCAAACGGCTCCTAATTTATTATTCTTTGTAGCCTCGTGTTTTTGCCTAACCTGGCAAATATGAATCGTTTGTGTTTTGACAAACTCTTTTTCGCTCAGTGTTTTTATGAGAAGCCTTATAATTGACTCATTTTGTACATTTGCTCTGTTACAAAAACAGGTATTCTTGCTTTTGTTTATTATTTCAACCAAACTTTTTGGCACAAAAAATAAATGAACAAAACTCTGCACATGAACCCACAGAACCAGAACAGAAACAGAACCAGACTCAGTATTCAAACAGTATAAATGTCCTCAGAGCAGGCTGACATTCAGAAAAATCTGATGGCTGAGCTTGGATGGGCTGATACATTTCTTCTTTCAGTGAATATCTGCTGTGTTTTTGAGAAGATTCTCTCAGATGGAAGAAGTTGTCTCTCCTCCATCACCTTCACCAGGTGGGGCAGACTGAGGCCTTGTCCTGCTCCAGCTCAGTGGGTCGTCTGCTGGTTGGATGAGGGGTTCCTCTAGATATGATCCTCCATTACCACATCAGCTGTAGGATTTCTCCTGAATCATCTCCTGTAGCTCTTCCATCAAAGAGCCTCCACACAGCAGAAGTTTGAGGTTCCTCCTCCACTTGGTCCTCTAATGGTGGAGGTGTCAGACTGCTGCTGCTCATATTCTCTGAAGTGTCTCATCAACAGCTCTGTTGTCACTGAAGGCAAGCTTCTTTAATCTAGGATCCATTAACGTGTTTTCTATGAGGACAGTTTTAAACTCCATACTCCATTAAATACGTTAGGAGTCGGCTCTTCAGATTCACTACAAAGCATCGGCTCTGAGAGTCGTATCTTTTGTGCCTTATACATCTCTAGAGGACAGACTGTGGTCACATGCTGACCATGTTTGGCTCAGCAAACAGCTGTAAGGCAGCTTTCTCAACTATGAACATAATCAAAATACGTTTTGAGAACGGCTCAAACAAGCAGCAGCTCAGTTCTCCCATTAAGCAGCAGAGATATTAGGGGAGTGATATGAGACAGACAAAAATGTAAAAGTGTTCAAATGTTTACATTTATGAGATTTAATTATTGTTAAAGATGTATAGAAGTTGATTCAGGTTGTTCAGTCATGCTTTTTTAAGTTCTGCACTTTATTCTAAGATATACAGTTACATATAAGTTATTTATTAATAAATGTCAAAATGTTTTTGAACCGTACTGAATTTATTTGATGGTCAGTTTTTGATTACAGGCAGACTCTAATAAAACTACCAGGTTACATCAGCATATATCACAGTAACTCAAGTTAGACATTATGATGTTCTGGACCTTTGCTGACGGGACCGCTCTGGATTTTAGCTGAATACCCCTGGCTTAGAAGAAGAGGGACATGAGTCTAGAACTTCTAATGACCCAACATCAGTCAGTGGAGAAAAAATAAGAATAAGAAAGCGAAGCTAAATGAAACTATTTCAGTGTTTTAATAAGCCTGTTGCTTGTCCTGTGAATATTGCCACTTTAGGGAATACTACAGCTGGAGCTAAGGTTAACATTTAGGAAAGGGAGCCTGATGAAGAGGAAACATCAGGTCTACCTGATGAAGAGGAAACATCAGGTCTACCTGATGAAGAGGAAACATCAGCTCTACCTGATGAAGAGGAAACATCAGGTCTACCTGATGGCAGGAGGAGGAGCTGCTGACTATAATGTCTATAAGTATCTAATTGGTAGTTTGAAATAAAGGAGCTGCTGCTGCTGTGTGTGTGTGTGTGTGTGTGTGTGTGTGTGTGTGTGTGTGTGTGTGTGTGTGTGTGTGTGTGTGTGTGTGTGTGTGTGTGTGTGTGTGTGTGTGTGTGTGTGTGTGTGTGTGTGTGTGTGTGTGTGTGTGTGTGTGTGTGTGTGTGTGCGCGGACATGTGAGTGCACGCGCACATATATGAGAACCTGACCTGGCTTTGGTTTATGAGGTTGGAGTATAACCAGTAGAAAAAACTAGACTACACCACTGGTTATGACTGTCATTACTGTGTACACGACTTGCTTTGATTTAGAGTTAGGGGAAGTGCAGTGGGGGCAGGCAATACAATGAAAGTCAGTCTGTCTATGAATGCCAGCGCAAGAGCTTTATTGTGATGGGCAGGAGCTTTATTGTGCACTGGCAGGCTCCGAAGCCCCGCCCACCAATGAAACGAAATATGGAGTCATATTTTCATTTTGGGGGTGAAAACGAAAAAACGAAAAAACGAACCGTTTCCTGTTTTTTTGTTTTTTGTTCAAAACGAAAAAAACGAAAAAACGAACCGTTTCCTGCTTTTTTTGGTTTTTGCTCAAAACGAAAAAATGAAAAAACGGCTTGATTTTTTGTTTCTGCTTGTGTCTTTTATAGCCGGGAATCAAACGGATAAAACGTACCTTGTCCACCTACCTACAAAATCTGTTTCCAGAGGTAAAATTTGAATAAACATCCAAATGTGAATTCATATTTTCATTTAAATATCTGCAAATATATATTTGAATGAATCTCGATAAATAATATGAAATGGATTGTAGAGGAATAAGGGACAAGGTACGTTTTATCCGTTTGATTCCTGGCTATAAAACACACAAGCAGAAACAAAAAATCAAGCCGTTTTTTCGTTTTTTCGTTTTGAGCAAAAAACAAAAAAACAGGAAACGGTTCGTTTTTTCGTTTTTTCGTTTTGAACAAAAAAACAAACAAAACAGGAAACGGTTCGTTTTTTCGTTTTTTCGTTTTCACCCCCAAAATGAAAATACGACTCAATATTCCGTTTCATTGGTGGGCGGGGCTTCGGAGCCTGCCAGTGCACAATAAAGCTCCTGCCCATCACAATAAAGCTTTTGCGCTGGCATTCATAGACAGACTGACTTTCATTGTATTGCCTGCCCCCACTGCACTTCCCTAACTCTAAATCAAAGCAAGTCGTGTACACAGTAATGACAGTCATAACCAGTGGTGTAGTCTAGTTTTTTCTACTGGGTATACTCCAACCTCATAAACCAAAGCCAGGTCAGGTTCTCATATATGTGCGCGTGCACTCACATGTCCACGCGCGCGCGCGCACACACACACACACACACACACACACACACACACACACGCAGCAGCAGCTCCTTTATTTCAAACAACCAATTAGATACTTATAGACATTATAGCGTCAGCAGCTCCTCCTCCTGCCATCAGGCTCCCTTTCCTAAACGTTAACCTTAGCTCCAGCTGTAGTGTTCCCTAAAGTGGCAGTATTCACAGGACAAGCAACAGGCTTATTAAAACACTGAAATAGTTTCATTTAGCTTTGCTTTCTTTTCTTATTTTTTCTCCACTGACTGATGTTGGGTCATTAGAAGTTCTAGACTCATGTCCCTCTTCTTCTAAGCCAGGGGTATTCAGCTAAAATTCAGAGAGGTCCAGTCAGCAAAGGTCCAGAACATCATAATGTCTAACTTGAGTTACTGTGATATATGCTGATGTAACCTGGTAGTTTTATTAGAGTCTGCCTGTAATCAAAAACTGACCGTCAGATAAATTCAGTACGGTTCAAAAACATTTTGACATTTATTAATAAATAACTTATATATAACTGTATATCTTAAAATAAAGTGCAGAACTTAAAAAAAGCATGACTGAACAACCTGAATCAACTTCTATACATCTTTTATAATACCTAAATCTCATAAATGTAAACATTTGAACACTTTTACATTTTTGTCTGTCTCATATCACTCCCCTAATATCTCTGCAGCTTAATGGGAGAACTGAGCTGCTGCTTGTTTGAGCCGTTCTCAAAACATATTTTGATTATGTTCATAGTTGAGAAAGCTGCCTTACAGCTGTATGTTGAGCCAAACATGATCAGCATGTGACCACAGTCTGTCCTCTAGAGCACAAGACACAAAACATACGGTCCGAATTTCCATATAACCACTTAAAAATGCGCAAACACATGTATTAGTATGTTTTTTTGACATAACGTTCATTTTTCTCTGTGTCAGGAAGCGGTGAAGCTGTATGGGACAGGGGAAGGTGTCTGGCTGAGAACAGGGTTCACTAAAGGCCGACCGCGGTCCGGATCCGGACCCAGACGTCGTCTATACGGGTGTAAATTTGACAGGTCGCTTCTATTTTACCGGTGCAGCTTTCCAGTGTTTATCATTGGTCTATCGGCTCAGAAACGCACAGACCAATTATGTACGAGTTCAGGCATCCCACGTGACGCTACTCAGCCAATGACGTCGCTGAATTGCATCGCAGCTCTGCCTTCAAAAAGCAGCTGAGAGATGAGGGACAAAGAGGACAGCAGTGATGGAAGTTCAGCTCTTTTCAGAGAGCTTTTGGCACTGCTTCCAAAGAAAAGCCTGTTCTTTCGGCTCTCAAATGGCTCCTAATTTATTATTCTTTGTAGCCTCACGTTTTTGCCTAACCTGGCAAATATGAATCGTTTTGACAAACTCTTTTTCGCTCAGTGTTTTTATGAGAAGCCTTATAATTGACTCATTTTGTATATTTGCTCTGTTACAAAAACAGGTATTCTTGCTTTTGTTTATTATTTCCACCAAACTTTTTTGCACAAAAAATAAATGAACAAAACTCTGCACATGAACCCACAGAACCAGAACAGAACCAGAACCAGACTCAGTATTCAAACAGTATAAATGTCCTCAGAGCTGGCTGACATTCACAAAAATCAGATGGCTGAGCTTGGATGGGCTGATACATTTCTTCTTTCAGTGAATATCTGCCGTGTTTTTGAGAAGATTCTCTCAGATGGAAGAAGTTGTCTCTCCTCCATCACCTTCACCAGGTGGGGCAGACTGAGGCCTTGTCCTGCTCCAGCTCAGTGGGTCGTCTGCTGGTTGGATGAGGGCTTCCTCTAGATATGATCCTCCATTACCACATCAGCTGGAGGATTTCTCCTGAATCATCTCCTGTAGCTCTTCCATCAAAGAGCCTCCACAGCAGAAGTTTGAGGTTCCTCCTCCACTTGGTCCTCTAATGGTGGAGGTGTCAGACTGCTGCTGCTGCTCATATTCTCTGAAGTGTCTCATCAACAGCTCTGTTGTCACTGAAGGCAAGCTTCTTTAATCTAGGATCCAGTAACATGTTTTCTGCTAGGACAGTGTTAAACTCCATACTCCATTAAATACGTTCGGAGTCGGCTCTTCAGATTCACTACAAAGCATCGACTCTGAGAGTCCTATCTTTTGTGCCTTATACATCTCTAGAGGACAGACTGTGGTCACATGCTGAACATGTTTGGCTCAGCAAACAGCTGTAAGGCAGCTTTCTCAACTATGAACATAATCAAAATATGTTTTGAGAACGGCTCAAACAAGCAGCAGCTCAGTTCTCCCATTAAGCTGCAGAGATATTAGGGGAGTGATATGAGACAAAAATGTAAAAGTGTTCAAATGTTTACATTTATGAGATTTAGGTATTATAAAAGATGTATAGAAGTTGATTCAGGTTGTTCAGTCATGCTTTTTTAAGTTCTGCACTTTATTTTAAGATATACAGTTACATAAAAGTTATTTATTAATAAATGTCAAAATGTTTTTGAACCGTACTGAATTTATTTGACGGTCAGTTTTTGATTACAGGCAGACTCTAATAAAACTACCAGGTTACATCAGCATATATCACAGTAACTCAAGTTAGACATTATGATGTTCTGGACCTTTGCTGACTGGACCTCTCTGAATTTTAGCTGAATACCCCTGGCTTAGCAGAAGAGGGACATGAGTCTAGAACTTCTAATGACCCAACATCAGTCAGTGGAGAAAAAATAAGAAAAAGAAAGCAAAGCTAAATGAAACTATTTCAGTGTTTTAATAAGCCTGTTGCTTGTCCTGTGAATACTGCCACTTTAGGGAACACTACAGCTGGAGCTAAGGTTAACATTTAGGAAAGGGAGCCTGATGAAGAGGAAACATCAGCTCTACCTGATGAAGAGGAAACATCAGGTCTACCTGATGGCAGGAGGAGGAGCTGCTGACGCTATAATCTCTATAAGTATCTAATTGGTTGTTTGAAATAAAGGAGCTGGTGCTGTGTGTGTGTGTGTGTGTGTGTGTGTGTGTGTGTGTGTGTGTGTGTGTGTGTGTGTGTGTGTGTGTGTGTGTGTGTGTGTGTGTGTGTGTGTGTGTGTGTGTGTGTGTGTGTGTGTGTGTGTGTGTGTGTGTGTGTGTGTGCACGCGCACATATATGAGAACCTGACCTGGCTTTGGTTTATGAGGTTGGAGTATACCCAGTAGAAAAAACTAGACTACACCACTGGTTATGACTGTCATTACTGTGTACACGACTTGCTTTGATTTAGAGTTAGGGAAGTGCAGTGGGGGCAGGCAATACAATGAAAGTCAGTCTGTCTATGAATGCCAGCGCAAGAGCTTTATTGTGATGGGCAGGAGCTTTATTGTGCACTGGCAGGCTCCGAAGCCCCGCCCATGAATGAAACGGAATATTGAGTCGTATTTTCATTTTGGGGTGAAAACGAAAAAACGAAAAAACGAACCGTTTCCTGTTTTTTTGTTTTTTGCTCAAAACGAAAAAACGAAAAAACGGCTTGATTTTTTTGTTTCTGCTTGTGTCTTTTATAGCCAGGAAACAAACGGATAAAACGTACCTAAGGGACTGATGTGTCAAACTTCCAAATAACTAATATTGATTTTAGTAAATATTTCAATAATTTTCCATTTCACTGAGTGGCCTACATTCAGCTGTAAAATAAGAGGAGTTGCACCACATTGACATACATTGCCTTGTGAAAGTATTCAGCCCCCTTGAACTTTTCAACCTTTCGCCACATTTCAGGCTTCAAACATAAAGATATAAAATTGTAATTTTTTGTCAAGAATCAACAACAATTGGGACACAATCATGAAGTGGAATGAAATTTATTGGATATTTTATACTTTTTTAACAAATAAAAAACTGAAAAGTGGGGTGTGCACTGTATCCTCCAATACTTTTAAAACTGAATGTGCAGCAATGTTGTTTATCCAAAACTCTTTTATAACTGAAATGATTTTCTGTAACATTTCCAATCAAAACTCAATCAAATTTTATGTATTTTTATAGTATATTCTGCTCTTTTTGTTATATATTACAGACATTTAATACTGTCTTGCTGCTGAACCTCAGCACATTTAAGAGCAGAATTATTATGTTAACCTATAAACATATTGACAAATGGTTAGGCAGTGTACAGCCACAAGAAGTAATCAATCAATCATAACTAAAATAGTATTTTACAAAAGCATTTGGTATAGTTTAAAGTGCTTCACAAGCACTTGACTTTGGTTGTGACAATTCTCATCTAAAACACTTTACAACATTCTGTAAATTTACATTTTTATTATACAGTCTATGGTTCTGTGCATCTTCTTCATAGTTGCTAAACAGACTTTAGGTTCATTACTGCCACCTACTGGGCTGTAGTGTTCATCAGTGTTGCCAGTGTGCCAGAATTTAGGGAACTGAGAAAGATGCAATTTAATGTGTTATTTTTTAAAAACGTGTTATTTTTTTCCTGTAATTATTTACAGAAAAAACACGTTAAAATCCCAGCCATAGTAATATTACACAGATTTGCTTGTTAAATGAAAAGAAAAATCTTGTATAATTACTTTTAGTTTTTACAACAAAAATGTTGAGTTTATGTGTTTTCATCATTTATCTTTAATAGTTATTCCCCACTGTTTTCTTGGCATTCCATTTAAAAATCTTCTTTTTATTTACTTATTATTCTTTACAGTGCAGTAGTAAATTAATGTCTGTAATAATTTAAAACACAAACAGTAGAATACACAATATAATACATTATTAGATTAGAATGAGGACCTGTTTGTCTGAGAGTAGATGAGAACTAAAATGGACAAAGGCAAGAAACAGATGCAAGAAAAAATTTATTGATCCATTCTCCGCCTTATCTCAGGCGGATACATGTCACATATGAAACCAGTACAACTCTGATGTGATTTTTTACCTCATTTTGTCAGACAATTGCAAGAGTATTTTTTTTTACTGATCCATTAAAAAGTATATCATAAATGATTTAAGATTTTTCCATTCATTTGAAGCCAATTCTGACAATGGGACAGTTATGACTTAGAAAACATTCAGGATATTTGATTTAAATCATAGAGTGATATTCATTAGGAGAAGCAGGTTTAAATACACACAGAACAATTACCAGCAGCTGCAGCACTAGTTGATCATCCTTTTGGTGTCATTTCATAGAAATATCTGTTGATTCACTTGCCCAGACACAGATTGCACACATTTATCAAGAAGTTAATTGAATTAATTGGTTTAAAATGCACATGAGTAGACACACAAAACCCCCATAAAGGAAATGAATAAATTCTGCTGGTGTCTTACAAGGTCTCAGATGCAGGCAGTGGTTGGTACTTGACCTTGGACGTCTTGGTTTTGTACATGATCACTCCACAGATCATGCCAACAGCAGCCAGGACACATCCAGCAATGAACACCAGGTTCAGGTTCAGGGCGATCGCTGAAAACAACAGAAGAACAGTTTCATTTCAATGTTTTACTCAGACAAGGTAGCTGCTGTGAAGAAAACATTCGCTGTGTCCATACCTGAGCTGTCGCTGTTCTCGGCCGACCTCTTCAGGCGCAGGGGACCCTGGGAAACGAAGTGAGCTCCACTCTGGATCGCTGCTTCTCTCTTGTAGAGACGACGACTGCTTGTGGAGTTTATGCATCCCTGTGAGCACCTGGTGTTGGGGTTTCCAGCTTCACACATGATAACTGAACAGCTGATGTACACCTGAATGTAACGAGGGAATTAAATTGGGAATTAAAAGGACCGTAAGGCTTCATTTACAATCATTTAAAATCAGATTGTCTAATTTACAAATATACATTTAGTTGCAACAATAAACTGTATGCATGAGACTGTTTGCACCTATTTAAAGAGCTCATTTTCTTTTAGACACACCTGTCTCATGAAATGTGTGAAGAGGTCTTTTGTTTCACATAAATTTAAACAAAATAAAATAGAATAATAGAGTATTTTCCTGCATAAGTCAGTCCCCTCAGATGCACAGAAACTTGTGAATTTAAACCCATTTGCAGATGCATTTGTAGCTACATTTTCTTCACCTGGTCATGCAAGCCGATGAACTTGAAGGCCTCCATGCTGAACAAGAACTGCTTATTGTGGGCACGAGGATAGATGTCAACAGTCGGGTCCACTTTACACCTAATTGGAGAAAAACAAGAGGATGAGGCATTGCTAATGTAAGTCCAGGTATCACAACACTGGCCAGTATAGAGGTTTTTTTTTTTTTTTTTTATCTCTGTCATAAAGAGAGAGTATAATTTACATCAGGACACTATCCAGATGAATAATTTATTAACTGATAACACTGAGCACAGTTAACAATTGTCTTGTGTTGATTTACTGTTTGAGGCTATGGACATGATATGAGGGATACATCTTGAAGTTAAATCAAGATTTTAAAATGCAGCTCTGGCTGATTCAATTTTGTCTTAAACCCTTGAGCGCTGCTCAGAGGTCTTTAAGCATCACAGAAGTCTTTGTCATGGGGATTGTTGCTAGTTTAACCCCCATAATGCGTCTGCTTGCAACATGCACTATGTGGAGCCTGAGTGCCCGCCTCCTCTGGTCACTACAGATGTAAACAGCAAGAGGCTCCGCCCAGAGTTGCAACCAGGCACGACAGCAATACTTGAAATGTGTATTTTCTTGGAAAATGGTGACAGATATTGGCAGATACTAAATATTCAAGACCTTTGATCAGTTAGAGGACAGAAAAACAACACAAAATTAAAACCAAAAGAAATTAGTCAAGAGTTTAGTGAATGAAAGTCCATTTCATATTGAATAGGTACTCTTTTGTTTCTCTTCTTTGTTAAGCACCTTGTCATTCCAGTTCTGAAAGGTGCTAAAGAATCAAAATTTACTATTATTATTATCTAAAAGGTGAAACACTCAAGTGGACGACAGAGACAGACAATGAGTTTAAGTTTTACATTCATTATATATAAATTGTCATGAGTTCTGACACATCATACAAGTGACCTTCCTCAACTACAGTCAACAACTTCTCACAAATTCCTACTAATACTTTGTGTTTTCCTCTGTTGCCACTGCAGTGTGTTGTCATGCTTACCCGTTTGCAATGATGCTGTAGGGATTGGGGTAGTTGGAGTTGTCGTACGGTGCGGCCCTGCAGGACTCCACAAACATCTCAGTGTTGTTGATTGAAGAGGTGGCCTCTATCTTCATGTAAAGCTCGGTCCCTACCTCTACCTCCAGAGGGTACGAGTTTGGATTCATCATGGCTCGGTAGCTGCTGTCCTCGTAGAACTCAAACCCATAGGTGAATGTGCCCATGCCCTTCTCCCACACGGTGACGTTCTTCCTGTGAACCGAGAAGCTCTGCGACACGTTGCCATGTTTGGGGTACTGGCAGTAGAACTGCACCTCCAGCAGGTGCTTCCTGGTGATCACATTCCTCGGGTCTTCATATGTGGTGATTTCATTCTTGAAAATGAGGTAGTCATCATCTTCCTGCAGAGTAAAATATTCCATGTTCAGCCTCAGTATTAACAACATGTGGGACATATATGTTAGAAGTTGATCCTACAGGTTGTTATCCTGTATTTTATATTATAATTTTACGTTGTCGTCTGTTGTGCTTATTGCACATATTTTTGTTGATGTCTGTCTTAGAACAATTATAACATTTTGGAATTGGATTTGACATGTCCTGAACGTGCAGAAACATCCAGTATGTTAGCAATTGAAATCCAGGAGGATATCAAGTCTCCTGCTTAATGTTAAAAATAAAGAAATGATCAAGCAGACAACCCCCGGTTACCTCGATCTGAGTGCCACACTGGTTGAGGTCGATGTGGCCGATGACGTGGGTGCCGTTAGACGTCAGATTGCAGATGGTGTTGGAGGGGTCGTTGAGCCGCAGATGATCCTCACTGAGTCGAGGGAAGGAAGCTTTCTCCACCAGGATTGTCATTGAGGACTCATTGCAGATCACATGGGATTTAACTTTAACAGGAGAGATATATATTATAAAAAACACCAATTATGCAAACAAAACCATGTATGTGCTATAAAACCTGTGACAAGCATTGCTTTATGTAGGAGCAGATATATATATATATATATACACACGTGGACAAAATTGTTGGTACCCCTCAGTTAAAGAAGGAAAAACCCACAATTCTCACTGAAATCACTTGAAACTCACAAAAGTAACAATAAATAAAAATTTATTGAAAATTAAATAATCAAAATCAGCCATCACTTTTGAATGGTTGATTAACAATTATTTAAAAAACAAACTAATGAAATAGGGCTGGACAAAAATGATGGTACCCATAACTTAATATTTTGTTGCACAACCTTTTGAGGCAATCACTGCAATTAAACGATTTCTGTATTAGTCAATGAGCGTTCTGCAGCTGTCAACAGGTATTTTGGCCCACTCCTCATGAGCAAACAGCTCCAGTTGTCTCAGGTTTGATGGGTGTCTTCTCCAAATGGCATGTTTCAGCTCCTTCCACATATGTTCAATGGGATTCAGATCTGGGCTCATAGAAGGCCACTTTAGAATAGTCCAACGCTTTTCTATCAGCCATTCTTGGGTGTTTTTGGCTGTGTGTTTTGGATCGTTGTCCTGTTGGAAGACCCATGACCTGCGACTGAGACCAAGCTTTCTGACACCAGGCAGCACATTTCTCTCCAGAATGCCTTGATAGTCTTCAGATTTCATCGTACCTTGCACACTTTCAAGACACCCTGTGCCAGATGCAGCAAAGCAGCCCCAAAACATTACTGAGCCTCCTCCATGTTTCACTGTAGGGACAGTGTTCTTTTCTTCATATGCTTGGTTTTTGAGTCTATGAACATAGAGTTGATGTGCCTTACCAAAAAGCTCCAGTTTGGTCTCATCTGTCCAAAGGACATTCTCCCAGAAGCTTTGTGGCTTGTCAACATGCATTTTTGCAAATTCCAGTCTCGCTTTTTTATGAGTTTTTTCAGCAGTGGTGTCCTCCTTGGTCGTCTCCCATGAAGTCCACTTTGGCTCAAACAACGACGAATGGTGCGATCTGACACTGATGTACCTTGGCCTTGGAGTTCACCTTTAATTTCTTTGGAGGTTGCTCTGGGCTCTCTGGATACAATTCCAACGATCCGTCTCTTCAATTTGTCATCAATTTTCCTCTTGCGGCCACGTCCAGGGAGGTTGGCTACTGTCCCGTGGGTCTTGAACTTCTGAATAATATGAGCCACTGTTGTCACAGGAACTTCAAGCTGTTTAGAGATGGTCTTATAGCCTTTACCTTTAAGATGTTTGTCTATAATTTTTTTTCGGATGTCCTGGGACAATTCTCTCCTTCGCTTTCTGTTGTCCATGTTCAGTGTGGTACACACCTTTTCACCAAACAGCAGGGTGACTACTTGTCTCCCTTTAAATATGCAGACTAACTGATTATGAGTTTGGAAACACCTGTGATGTCAATTAAATGACACACCTGAGTTAATCATGTCACTCTGGTCAAATAGTTTTCAATCTTTTATAGAGGTACCATCATTTTTGTCCAGGCCTGTTTCATTAGTTTGTTTTTTTAAATAATTATGTTAATCAACAATTCAAAAGTAATGGCTGTTTTTGATTATTTAATTTTCAATAAATTTTTATTTATTGTTACTTTTGTGAGTTTCAAGTGATTTCAGTGAGAATTGTGGGTTTTTCCTTCTTTAACTGAGGGGTACCAACAATTTTGTCCACGTGTGTGTATATATATATATATATATATATATATATATATATATATATATATGTATTCATGATTTACATTTTATGACCAGGCAGCCTCAGAAATCGCAAGTTAACTGCACCTCAGATGAAAGCCCACATAACTTTTTCACAGAGTTCAAGTAGCAGACAAAGTCAACATCAACTGTTCAGAGGAGACTGTGTGAATCAGGCCTTCATGGTAGAATTGCTGCATAAAAGCCACTACTGAGGACGAAGAACAAGAACTGTTTGTGCCAAGAAACACAAGGAATGGCCATGAGAACAGTAGAAACCTGTACTTTGATCTGATGAATCCAAATTTTAGATTTTTGTTTCCAGCATTGTGTCTTTGTGAGATGCAGAAAAGGTGAATGGACGGTCTCTACATGCATGGTTCCCTCCATCAAGCATGGAGGAGGAGGTGTGATGGTGTGGGGGTGCTTTGCTGGTGACACTGTTGGGGATTTATTCAAAATTGAAGTCACACTGAACCAGCATCCACAGCATCCTGCAGCGACAGACCATCCCATCCAGTTTGCACTTAATGAAACCGTCATTTGTTTTTCAACAAGACAATGACCCCTAACACACCTCCAGGCTCTTTGACCAAGAAGGAGAGTGATGGAGTGCTGCGTCAGATGACCTGGTCTCCACAGTCACCTGACCTAAACCCATTTGAGATGGTTTGGGATGAGTTGGACCACAGAGTGAAGGCAAAAAGGCCAACGGGTGCTCAGCACTTCTGGGAACTCCTTCAAAAATGTTGGAAACATAGTTTGGTATTGTTTTCAGCAGTACTCCTTACTTTTCTATTCTAGTCTCATTTAAGCTAACTTATATTTAATTACTGATAATGTATCGAACTTACATCTTATTGCTTTTCTACTTCTGAACTGCATTTATTCTAATGTTGTTCTAATTTTGTTCTCTAAGCCGTATCTGACACAAGAATTCCTTCAGGAAATTGCCTAATTTTTGGAGGCAGCCTCTAGTGGACGTATGAAGAACTGCAGTTTTCACCCAAACACAGCATCTTCAAAGAATTGTTCTCCAATGTGCAATGTTGTCAATATGACCAACACTTGACTGTTAAATAAAGGAAATGTTGACATTAAAGCACCCTGTAGACTCACCTATCTGTCTTTTGACTTCCACCACGACACACCTCATCTCAGAGTGATAGAGGCCAGACCTGAAAGGGCATTAAGGAGCACTGATTTAGCACTTTAACTGAGAAAAGGAATGCAATGAATAACACATTCAAGTTTGGATGATTACAGATTTGTAGTATTTAATTTCATTTGAAAAGAGAAGACAAAACACACAAGATGAATTCCATAGGAGAGCCTTTTTTCCTCCCAATTCTGTACAGATATTGAGATTGCATCTGTTTATTTTGGCTACAGTGATCGTGTAGTAAAATTCTTCCTCTTTCTTTATCCTCCTGATGATCTTGGCAGCTTAATGTGTTCAATATTCTTTCCTTATTTTCATTCCTCAGACACAACATGAGCCGTGCAATCAGCAGTGAAATATGACTTACCGTGAAGTTGGGGTTGGGTGAGAATGGGAGTGAGAATGAGAATGTGTGGCGACCGGAGGTCTGGTGACACCTGGCCTGTAAAACACAGAAATGGTGGAAACCATGGTTTAGAAACGGCAAAACTGGTTGTGTCCTAAAAGAATTGAAGCCAGAGCTCACCCTGTTGCTGATTCAACAGCAAAGCAGATTGGAAAGAACTCCCCCAGGTCGTCGGCCGTAGGCGTCCATCTGATGACGAACTCGTTGTGGGTGGTCTTGTGCTTGGTGACGTTCGAAGGACCGCTGATGATGATACCTTGAATCCTGTGTGAAAACAAGAACAAGAAAACAGGGATTTTTCATGATTACTGATGTTAGCTCTCTTACTGAAATGACTTTTGGCTTCATCTCACTTACACTGAAAGTGAAGCTTGAGCTTTGACTCTGATCTCCACGGATGAGTCGATCTCTGCATGGATCCTCTCTTCATGTCTAGGTGTTGGATGCACAAACTTGGGCAGGTACTCTCCTTCAACACATGATGGTGCAGGTGGGTCCACTGGTGGATTAAAACAGTACATTTAAATAGTAATTTAAAGTAGATTTTTGAATAAATTTAGGAAACTCTAACTTTGCTGCTGTTTGTTTAAAGGTTCTAAGTTTAAATCTTGCCTGGCTCTCTTCTGCACCACCTATAGTAATAAACAGTAACTGCATTTACTGAAAAAAACAATTTGGAGGTGTATGTACTTAACTTGAGCATTCTTTTATATCTTTTAAAGAGAAATACTGTATTAGAAAGTACAATATTTCTCTGATAGAAACTGACAGAAACAGTTTTGCATAACTTTCTGGTGTTTAGAGTCACTTTAATTCAATTTGTGTCCATTTATTTCTTTCATTGATTTGCATCTCTTTATTACATCTTGTGTGTCTTTGCAGTTGTTTTACATCTATTTACATTTCTTTTGTATCTCATTGTGGTGTTTTTATGTGTCTTTTCAGTGATTTCACATCTGTTACTATTCATTTTACATCTTCTTATGGTCTTTTAGTGTGTTCGCAGTTGTTGTACATAAATTTGTGTTGATTTGGCCATTTTTTTATTGGTTTGGATGTGTTTTTCAAAGGTTTGCATCTGTTTATGACCTTCTTGTGTGTCATTGCAGTTATTGTACATGAATTTATATTGATTTGGTATGTCTTTCAGGTCTCTCTTTTTGTCTCTCTGTTCCATTAGTTTCTAGCTCCCTCTGGTGATTTATGCCTTTTTGTGTTGCTTTTGATTCTCTTTTTGTACGAATTAGCATCTATTTCTGTTTTATTTAGATATTTGGAGGTGTTTTGAATTAATCTGTGTTCATTTTGCTTCACTGGTTTGCATCTCTTTTTGGTCTTTTTGTGTGTTTGCAGTCATTTAAGCTCCTATAACATATTTTTTCACTGCTTCTTCATTGGTTTGCATCTTTTTCTGTTATTTTTTGTTGTCTTTGCAGTTGTTTCCCATCTTTTAGTATTTATTTTGCATATGTATTTCTCATATAAAGTTGTAGTTTCACTTTCACTTGAAATCTAACTTCTTCCACCACTGACTTCTTCCTACGGGTGTCTCCCACCGTATGGATTCATGTTTTAGGATAAACCAAATTATTCTGTTTTGATTCATTCGTCGAGTAAAGACTACATACACTTTTAAAAATATCTATTTCGTCTCAAAGCCAGTAGTCATGTGAACAAATAAGATGTGTCTTTCCAAACTTTTCTTGTTCAGATGGAAGCAGGTGACCCATGTACAGAGGCTGGTCTCTGACGCAGTGGCCCGGGTTTGAGTCCTGCCCTTTGCTGCATATCTTCTCCCCATCTCCTGTCACTCTTCACTGTGACTATCACAATAAAAAGGCAAAAACAAAAAAAATGTAGTATTTATGTGTATAAGTTAAATTTGACTTGCCAAGAAAAGAGAACTGTAGAGGGAGTTGGCTGAGGGGTGGAGTCGGAGCATATGGGGTTACGGGCCTTTGGGTTGTGGTGGGCCAGGCAGTTGTGGTTGTGGTGGGTCTGGTTGTGATCCACCAGGGCCATGCAGTTGTGGTTCTGGTAGTGGTGGGTCTGGCTGTGTACCACCAGGGCCATGAAGTTGTGGTGGGTCTGGCTGTGTACCACCAGGGCCATGAAGTTGTGGTGGGTCTGGCTGTGTACCACCAGGGCCATGAAGTTGTGGTGGGTCTGGCTGTGGTCCACCAGGGCCATGCCATTGTGGTAGGATAGGTGATGGCTCTCTTATTCCTCCTCCTAGGCCATGGATGCCTGTGGGACCGGGATCCGTCGGAGTAGAATAGATCGATGTGCCCCTTTGAGTAGTCCTCCACCATCATCTCAAATCCATAAACACTGGGGTTGGCAGTGGAGTAGTTGTAGTGCAACGTGCAGGAGTCCTAACGGTATCAACATTTAGAGGTTAAGTCAGGCAAAGCATCAATGCATTAATGTAACAGGAGATTCACTTTTTTAACTGACCTCGTCTAAATGGAATCCTTCAGGTCGGTCACATCTGCTGCACTCTACGTTCCTCAGATTTCCATATCTGCATCTGACATCGTCACCATCGGGATCGAAGGTCATCAGCTTGTATGTCCGAGGGCAGTTCTGAGGAATTCTTCAATAAACACACAAACATGAGTTAGAAACACATCATATCAGAATGAAAAATGAGCAGAGCAAATGCAGGAAGTAATGCGAGCAGTGGTGTAAAAGTGCAGATGCACCAAAAAATGTTCCATTCCATTATCTGTTTTTTAAAGCTTCTTATATAAACTACTGTGTAGAGATTTCATCCTAAAAAAGGAGATAGAAATCAATGGAAAGAGCAACAGTGATGACCCAAATAAATAAAGAGAAGCAAACCAATGGAGAAGTGATGCAAACTATGCAAAAAGACAACAAATAAAAACAAAGCAAAAGCTAATTGTAGACAAATGTAGTGAAGCAGAAAATAGAATATTTCCCTGTGAACTGCAATTTAGGGGAAGGAGAAAGTAGCAGAAAAATGAAATACTTAAGCAAAGCATCTCAACAATGAATGCAATTAGTTTATATGCAAAATCACAAATAGCTACTTTAATTGTAATTCAGACTCAGAAGAGATGAAGAGCAGAGGAAAATTTGTTCTACAATCGAAATTTTCCATTACTGCACGTTAGAGGCAGATTTGAGGAAACTTACCTCAAGAAAGGCAGAATGGTAACATCAGGTGATTTGTTTGGTTCTCTGGTGTCAGATCTATTCCCCAAATCCACACCGATGAGCACATCCCAGCTTCTGACCCTATTACGTGTTGCAATCCAGCAACAGCTATCTGCCCTGGTATGCGTGGAAACAAGATTCTTTAAATATTAAATCTAGCAGAACCACAACTTTATGACATGATGACTTGAAGGTAAGAAGATATGCATTATGAACAGCTTCAATGGTAATTAGATTATTAAAGTTAAGATTATCCACCTCAGCTGAAAAGGTTTGTTGCTTGGAACATTCCTTGTGACAACTGTTTCAGTTTCACACAACAGCCTGTCAAATTGTGGTCCATTGTTGCTGCTGTCAATCGTTGTTTTATTACTTCCAGAGACGTAGCCACAGTTGCCACTGGTGCAACGCCACGTGTGGGAGCTGAAACAGCTATCGAAGGTGTCCCGGAAACGAAAGCGTACCTGTGGAAAAATATCAAATTTAGGATGGATAGATCAGTGAACTGGACCAAAGACCCAAAGAGTCGGGAGGTTCTGATCCAGAGCTTCCGTGTAAAGTGATGGTGAATGTTATTTGGCTGCAATATAATCCAACAACCACCAAGAGACAGACAACAAGGACAAAGAGAGGAAAAAAAACCTTTGAAAATAGATGCAAATAATTGATGTAAAATAACTGCAAAACACACAAAAAGATAAGAAAGAGGCAAACAATGAATAAAAAATGAGTCCTGACCATAAATAAATGTAAAACAACTTATAATACACAAAAAGACCAGAAAGTTATGTACATCCTCCCCACCCCCCACAGCAAACAGTAAAAAAAAAAAAAAAAGCAAAATGAAAGTGAACACAAACTGAAGTTGAATTAATGCAAAGATGCACAACAGATGTCAGACACTATGTTTTAGTCAAAAAATTCATTTTTTTAAATCACAGAAAAAATATAAACCTTTAAAGTACAAATAGTATATAATATAATGTAAATAATAACTGTAAAAGAACTTTTTTAAAAATGGAATTCAACAAAATTGAATCAATTCCATTAAAAGAAATCACTATATCAAACACGCTCACATCTAAAGAACTTCAATAAGTTTATTTTATATTCTTTTAATGTTCTGAACTAGCATATCTTTTTCTGAACAAGTTTGGAAATCATTTCTTTAAGCCACTTGGAAAGTCCAATATCTCTGATAAGATGCGACACTACACCAGGGAAATCATGTTCGCACTTCATCTGTAATTCTGCCATTAAAAGTTGTGGGTCTCACCTTGTACGTTCCATCGAAGTTGATGCCTTTGTAGGCGGAGGTTGCGGTCGTCCCCCAGTAATGCGACGCTGAGACCACCGAGACCAGGAGCAGCTGCAGCAGAAGGACCTTTGTGAACACCATGATGCCCCAAGTTCTGTCTCCAGAACCTCTGCAGCTCACATCCACCTGCAGCATCCTTATATACACCTGCAGACACCTTTGCCAACCTTAATGGCATGCATGCGATGCTGCAGAACAATAGGGAGGCTGCAAAACTGGTTTGAGTTTGAAAGAAAAAAAAATTTCTTTCCTGGAAATGCCTTATCTGAACTTGTGCCACAGCATAATAATGAAACTCAACATTCCTGACAGCACAGAGACACAGATAAACACAATCATTGCACTTATTTATTTCCATCACTTAACACTGAACTGAATGCAGAAAAAATGCTTAAAATACAGGGTTCTGATCTACAAAAATGCAGTTTTATTTTGATGGATTTAAACTTTGCAGCATCTTTTCAGCCATAGTGTGAAATCTGCTGAATGGCAATGAATAATTAGCTTCAAGCAGGAAACTTTTCATGAACAGAATGTTCCCTAGGTTTTACATGAGTCAAGTGCTATTCCTGACAGTAAGACACCCTTATTTTATGATGTACAACACAATAGCATTGGACAACTGAGGTTCAGGTATTTTGATTTTGATTCTTCACATCACATGCATGAAGTCAGAGGTGTAGACATTAATGCTGCTATGAATCTTGAATTCCTCCTTTATAAGCAAAGGCACTAAAGAGTCAAATGTTTTTAAATTGCACACAACATAAAAGCAGAAATAAAACTTGTGTGACAGGTGAGGTCGACAAACTGCAAGCTTTATCTCAACACATCCAAAGAATACAACATGATCGAGCAAAATTAAATCTTAATTAATCCTTCTGAACCTCCACTGTAGATCTAAATGGTTTGTTTCGTTTGTGAAAATTACCAAGATGACATCATTTATTGACCCAAAACTGTAAAAAAGGAAAGAATTGTTGGGCCTTCTTGAATGTATGATTTAAGTATAATGAACCAAATCCAAACTTATAAATGTAATATTTCTTCAAAATCATCTTATTCTGCATGTCCATTTCAGACATTTGCCTTACAGAGGAGAAATAAACACACTGTATCAACAAAAAAGCTGTTTGACTAAAAAACAATGGCATACCGAGGAGCATGTTGTTGGAAGATACATTCAGCATGGTGAAATATCTTCCTAGAGTTGACGTGCAGAGGATGCAGAGCTGAATAACTGCCATATATAGAGCATGTATATATTTCCGTAGAGGTGCAGGACTTCATGCCGCAGTGAAAAATGACACCACAGTGAGTGAAAATGTGACAGGAGCAAAGAAACAAAGAGAAAGTGCTTCTGTGGTTTAGGTCTAAGGAGGAAGGCTTTCATTTAACTTAACTTACCAACAGCTGCTATGATTTATGTAGCTTCAAAGCACACAACAGCTTCATGATTTTGTCAAAAAAAAAAAAAAGTGCAACAAAAGATTGCATTTATTATTTTTAATGTTTGATGTACATTAAGTTCCTGATTGGTTATAGAATTCAGGAGGAACATGGAGGAAATGTCCCATTCAGTATTTACAAGGTCTGCATTTGTCTGGATATTGATCTTTTTGTAACATAAATAAAGACATTTACACAAGAAAGTCACAAATTGTTTTAGAAAAAATAAGGGAAAGCAGGAAAGACCAGAAAAGAATATATATACAGCATACAACATCATTTTTTCTTGCTGAAACATAAAGTACATTTACTCAGTAATCGTCCTTATGTACAAATTTGAGATACTTGGACTTTGCTTCA
Organism: Acanthochromis polyacanthus; assembly: GCF_021347895.1. Lineage (NCBI taxonomy): Eukaryota > Metazoa > Chordata > Actinopteri > Pomacentridae > Acanthochromis > Acanthochromis polyacanthus. The sequence continues at coordinate 37,346,171 of NC_067114.1, read as the reverse complement.
GTTTTTCCATTTTCTCTTATGTTATACTTCCACTGCACTGAATCTCAGAGGCAGATTTTGTACTTTTCATTCCACTACATTTGTCTGACAGCTTTAGTTTTTTGTCAGATTTTTCATATCCATCCTTTCCAGTAAAAATCTCCAAATTTGCTGAGCTTGAATCAGACATTTTCCAACAAACTGAGCACTCCTTCATGGGTTGGAAACATTCTCCGACTTCTTAACTTAATCTTCTTCCACTTCTTATAACTGAGGTCGCACCCTCTCCATAATTATTGTCACGTGAAGAAAATATATGATAATAATAAACCAACCCACACAAAAGGAGATGGTGAAAATATTTGAAAGGCAGTTTCCAGAGCATTAGAAGCCACAAAGCATATGTTGTGTTTGCAGATTTAAATCTAGGTCATGTTTGATCAGCATGACATTTGATTGAAAATTCTCAAGCTGCTTCCTCCTGTCAACAAACACGTCGGCCTTCAACTTCTAATGAAGTTGTTGAGTGAGTTATTTGCACGTCTCAGTTCAACATCCTTGTTGTCAGCGCAGAATTTATTGAGGTCACATCTCTGTAAATTGAATTGAATTGAATTGAACTGAATTATGTGATTTATTTCATTTGAGCAATTTACATTAGCCAGTTTAAAGATTTACAACATTTCAATACATATCTAGCTCAAAAAAAGGAGTAGGCTGAAGCTAAAGCTTATCTACGCCTACCCCCCATACAACCAACCGCTGCCCGTAGCACCTCCCAGTCCAGTTTTTGAAAAAGAAAGAAGTCCAGAGGTGAAGTCATCAATCAATAACAACACCTACAAATGGCGAAAATGACTTGTAACATCAGTCAATAACTTGACCTTGATTAGTGTACATACATTAAACCACCTTTTCCCATATACAGTGTAGGATGCTTTATAAAGTGCAGTCATATATAAAAAACAGAAAAAACAAGAAAAAAAAGAAATGCAATACAATGCAGTTTATAACTAAAATTAACAATGACAACAGTGACAATTAGCAACATCCAGATCTGTTATTATATAACTAAACAACTTTTAATGCCCCTCCTCAACACAATATTGCAGAAAAATTCTCTCTTTATACTTTTTTTTAAAACTATGCAGAGTAGGGCATTGCCTATAATCTTTCTTCATACCATTCCAGAGCCTGACCCCTTTCACCGACACACACATACATTTTCTAGTTGAACACACCAACGGAACTTTAAATTCAAGATATCCTCGCAGATTATACACCGTTTCCCTTAATGTAAATAGTTTTTGTAATTTAGCTGGGAACAATGATCTACTTGCTTTGTATAATAGTTGTACTGAATACAAATCAACTAAATCAAAAAGTTTTAATAGATTCGATTGCATAAATAATTTATTCGAGTGATCGTAATATCCAGCCTTGTTGATTACTCTAATTGCTCGTTTTTGGAGCATGAAGAATGTAAAGAACTTTTGTAATTGTTACCCCAGATTTCAATCCCATATGTCAGATATGACATATGGGAAATCTCCAATTTCTGATCATGTGCAAGTTTTCAGTGTTCGACCAAAGTCAGTATCGCATTTCTTTTATGTAATTATAGAAATGCTTCAGAATAATTACTGACATCATTAATGTGGGTAAAAACAAGCAAGCAAAAATCCTGATTAACAAATTCTAAAAAAATAGAATACGAGCAACAAAACATACAAAGTATCAAAAATTACACTAATCATTACAGAGAACAACTTCTACCAGTGTTACACTTATTGTCTGGCAGTAGAACTGTGACACACTTCATTCACAGTGATGCCTCCTAATATGTAAACATGTCTAATGTTACATGTAAAATTACTGTTTCTAAAGCACTTTTCACGTTTTCCATGTGCTTTCCATGATAAAGGGTATCCAGCATTGAAGTAATAAAATCTCATTGACAACAAACAACATGAGAGCATGAACAGTAACGGTAGTGGGCCTGCACATAACCGAACGATAAAAGAGATCATTTCGCATAAAAGAGCCAAGCTTGTGTAAAAACAAGGTCAAATTAACTACAGGAAATAAATTCCATATGTGTGTATGTGCATTATCTTAAACCTCAATCTTAGAAAGCAAACTATGTCACAGAAAGTTAATGGAATATTAATAATAGAACCAGCTCTTAAATTGAAAACAGATAAAAGTTCCAAATATGTGAAAGTGCGTATAAAAGCACAGTAATGTTGAAGACAAAAACATTTAAATACGTGAAACACTGCAAAATCAAAAGGAAATCTAAATTTAGTGCATGAATGAATAAGAGAAATGTTGTTCACTGTCAGTCATGATGTGCTGTGTCTTTTGTTTCGTTTTTAACTGCAAAAACTAAACTGTTATTCAACCATAAACTTTAAAAACAGAAAGAGTTGTTGGATTTTCTTCAGTGTATAATGTGTAAACTGTGGTTCCATTAAAAAATATGCAATTTCATGCTTAAAATTTAACATTTCTATCTGCGCCATTTTAAAAATTTACCAAAAAGGAACCATTTGTACTAAATCCTGTTCAAAACAAAGCAAAACATTCTGCACTCTTCAGCGAAATGAGATTTAGAGTTGTCAGATGAACTGAAGGCAGTATTTTCACAGAGGAGACAACAGAATGAAATAAAATGAAATGAAACGTACAAGACCAATAAAATGAATGAATTTAAAATGAATGAAATTAAAGCCAGTTATAAATGTGGTGCATGAATGCAGAAGAAACTGTGAATTTTAAGCTAAAGTTAAAGACAAAAATGCTTTAATCAGATGATCCTAAGTCTTTGGCTGCACAGTAAGAAAGAAAAACATGTAATTAAGTTTTTTTTAGATGTATTTGGAGCTCAGTAGGCAACATTTGCAGTTAATCTCAAACTGGAGTGACATGACAGGTCCTTCAGAATTTTTTTCCGATAGTTTGTTTTCCAAAGTGCTTGTGATTTATCTCAGAGAAAACTGATTAATTAAAAAAAAAGTTTGAATGATGTTTTTGGGCTTGTTACACAAAGGTGAAAGAGACTTTCAAAGGTTTTTCTTTCAACTAGGCCAAACGCTTGGAAGCAACTTCATGTTTCTTTTCAGAATGCCTTCTTAAAAACCAGTATGAATTCTATGGATTTTGGGATGTATTTACTGCATGATCAGACTTTGCTTTCATTGATATGCACCATTTTCCTCAGTTTACCTTTAGGAATAATTGATGTTACCAGGAAATTGCTGAATAAATGTTAACAAAAGTAAAGAAAGGCTTAGTTTTACAGTTGAGAAGGTTTGTGCAAAAGTACAACACAACTCACAGTTTGCATTATTCACTTTAGCTCTTTGGCTTTTGAGAATTTTCATATAAAAATCCCAGTAAATCTCAACTATGTCCATATCTCTGGAACTACCATGGACATATCTAGAAAGAAAGAGCTGGGTAAAGAACCAAGAATACAGACAAAAACACTTGACAAAGTAAAAATGTATTCTGATGAGTGACTCTTTATGCCACCAATGAAACTATAACCTTGTTTTATATAAATTTAATCTTGCTTCCAAACTTTTGACCTGTTGTGTATTCACAGTTTTCCAGGTGACAGAACAAACCAGGTGAAACTTAACCAGGATCTTGTCGAGGTTTTGTTTCGTGCTTGTGTTTTTCACGCCCCCTTCTTTGAAACGGATTCATTACAGGGCTTTGAATGTCTTTGAATGCAAATTGTAAAAGTTTCAACAAAGCTTCCAGTGAAGCTTACCCTGTTGAATCTACAAGGAAGTTCGTGCGCACGTATCACCGAGTTCAATCAGCTTAACGGCGATCAGGTGTCCATCTGCAGGCATGGAGGGCTGAGAAAACTGAACACTGCGATTACCTGGTTATATGCGGGTCAGTGAGCAGTCCAGCTCTCATCTGATGATCAGTATTTTCTCATCAACTGAATTCATGAAGGCGGATATAAAGGAGCAGAAATCACTGAATTTTTACATGAGAAAGCTGATCAATAAGGAGATTTGGTGGCTCAGTCCGGTTCATAAAAATGTTTTCTTGATGATAATGAAATCTGTTTCTGCAGATAAAGATCTGCGCTGTCTGCATGATGTCTGAAATGTCTACATGTGGTTACATAAGAGCTGGATAAAACTACAAAGATTGGCTATCATTTAATCTACCATTTGCTTAGTTTGGGCTTTAAAGGTGCACCATGGAGTTGAGTGCATTTCCCTTCCACAATGAAAGTTTATTTTCTGTTGATTTATGTGTCACATGGTTTACGGTGTTTGTCATCTGTCTCATCTGCGTTTACTGCCTTTCTTAATTTACTACCAGCAGCTGTCAATCAGAATAGCATTCATGTGAATCACAATGACAGCTGCTGCCCATGTTTCAGCAACATGACAGCCAGACAAGCCTCTTACAGGAACTGACATTGAGTGCCAATGAGGAAGAACTTGGCTTTAAAGGTCAATGAAACCAGGAACTAGATGCTAAATTGATGCAAGAAGCAATTTAATTTGCTTGATTAAATACCTTGTTAAACTTTACCTCATTCACCTCAAAGGCAAAACCGCACTTCTAACTGCTCTGCATTTATTTACAGCTTTGGTAACTGGCATTTTACAGATGAATATTTGAATACAACACACGATGGGCTTTAAAAATATGACGCATCAGCCATGACATTAAAAAGAACTGAGACGTTTTCTAGAACATCACACAGATGCTCTGTCAGATTGAGATCCTGGAATTTCGGAATCCGAGCCGAAACCGTAAACTCTTTGAGAAGTTCCTTGAAGCATTTCTGAAATAGTTTTTCAGTGTGCCAAGAAAATACGCCAGTGAAGTTTCTGTTTTTTTCCAGGGTCATACCAGACCTTACTTGAAAGAGTTCTGTGCAACACATCGAGGCTTATTGATGCAGGTTAATAGCAAGGAAATAACAAATGTTGATGAGAATAAATGATTTTGCAATGTTGCAGTTTATTCTTCCAGGGATTTTTCTCACGTCACCCCTTTGTAAATGTCACTAATTTAACTGGAAAAAGTGTCTTTAACTGTTCCTCTGAGCAGGGGCGATTCTAGGATCAGAGGTTTAGGGGTGCTGAGCACCCAGAGGTGCCCGGCCAGACAAGATAAATTTCAGTGTTTTGTACATTTTAACGCAATTTCATTCCCACATTTGTGAAAGAAAAGCATAACACTTTTAGAAAAAGTCTGTGACCAAACCATCCAGTCTGAGAGGATATTTAAATGGTGAGTCACAGCAAAGGAGGAATGCTCTGGAATCTTAAAAGAAACATATTGTAACCCTAATTTCTGGGAAAAGACGACTCATTTAGATACAGCAGCTCCTCAGCATACACATAAACAGCATGCATGTTTCTGGAGTAAACCAGCCCCCTATACTGAGTAAAAAAACAACAACTTGGGACTTATTTTTTACTTTTATTTGAAATGCGATGCACAGCTGCTCTCTCATCTTCCAGAGTCTCTCCCTGTTCTTCTCTTCCTCGTATAGTGAAATTAAGCAAATAGTAAAGCATACAGATAATTAGGAAAATGTAATGAAATTGAAGTCCACTGATATCTGTTAAGTGTGCTTCTGGAAAGCATTTACTGTGGGGAGAACACATAACCTCCATGACATATATGTAAAATTATATTGTGAATGGAAAGTTGTTGTTTTTTTTGTCATCTTAACAGGTGCTGTTTTGCATGCCACTATTCTGTTTGTGTTCTTACCTGGTTCTTCCTGACCTTACACTCTCTCCTTCCCCTTTTTCGTCTCTCCCTCTTTGGACTGACAATCATACACAAATAGATTGTATTCAACTAGATGGATAAATACATAAATATGAAAAAATACCAATAAGAATATGAACAAATAACATCCTCTCTCTCTTTGTACTGTCAACCTAAAGGCAAATAACCAAACAATGTGTTTTATATCTGATAACAGATATAAACACTGATACATTGATCCAACTTACAACATTACCCTTGATAGATAGACCATTTGATCTTACACTCTTACCTGAACCTGGCTCTTTTTTTCGAAAAGACAATAATCTTATGTCCATGATGAGGCTGTCTGTCTGTACATACATACATACATACATACATATAAACATACACAAACACACACAATAGGAGTTATAATGTTGATGGACATCCAGTCAGTTAGCTTGTCAGTAGAACCTTGGCTTGAATATTAACACATGCACTGACACAACAGCTAGCTTCTCTCAGTCCAGTTCAAACAGACACTGACCACCTGTAATGTTTGCTAGCTAGAAAAAACGTAAGCTAACTCCTACCTAACAACATAAACAGTAACCTATGATTAAATACAGCAAAAATTAGGACTTGTAATGATAATAATGTGTTGGTATTGAGTGGTAGAAGATAAGAATTGTGCCACATATCCTTGTTTAAACCAGGTACTCACACCACTATTGCCCATTTGCTTCTCCGTGAAACAGCGCTTCGCTCTGTGCAGGTAGAGGCTCAGAGCCCGAGTTGGGAGAAAGTTGGGCTGGATCAAACCATTTTTGAGGCAAGATAGGCTGGGTGTTGTATTTTTGTTGTTAAAACATTACATATCAACCACGTACTGTATGATTTTAATACTTCTCTGGTTTGTTAAAAAGAAAAGGACATGCGATACAACAAAAACAAAAATCTGTCAATCTTTAGGGGTGCTGGGATTCAATTTGGGGGTGCTTGAGCACCCCCAAAAATGGGCTAGAAACGCCTATGCCTCTGAGGCTTTGGGAGACCATCAGTCCTCTTGGAGAAGCAAGTTTCTTATCATTTTCCTTTTAAATTCCAAAAAAATGTAATTTTACAAGCATAGAATGCAACTCTGCAAGTTGAAGATCTTGAGATTTTAAGATTTGTAATGATGACAGAAAAGGTGCTTGACATGATTTTCAAATGTTTTCAAAAGTGCTTTGTGTTTCATTTATCTCGTGAGTGTTGTTTCATAATTTTGGAAGTGCTGTATGGTTTTCTTTTTATATATTTTTATGATCTAGTGATAATAAATATCAAAAAAGGGCTTAAAATTAAAGAGAAAGGCAATGAGGACATGTAAGTGTTTGATGATTGTTACTGTGGGCAGACATTGTGAAAGTAAAATCAACCATGTTTTCTTAGGACATCATTTATTCTGTATTTGTTCATCTTATGTCATGTGTCTTTGTTGTTGGGGAACAAATTTCATGTTAGTCGAGTAAGTGTACTGTAGCCTAATTATAGAAGAGTTACCTAACAGCTCAAAAAGGTTGAGGTTTGAGGCCAAACAGAGAACATATGTTTACAGCCCTAACGGGTTTTTGTCTTTAGAGAGATGTTGAGTCTGGTCTTCCCCATTTCAATGAAGCAATTTCATTCTCCATATTGTTAACAATAATAGATGTACAGACTACCCAACAGTGTGTTTGTTGTCAAGGGATGGTAAAATACCCTTGACAACATCAGACAGTCAGTTGCATCCGACGGAATCGGTGACATGAAAAAAAATTCTTCCTCCAGCTCTCACTGTCCAACATTGCAGCCAAAAGTTCTTTGTCCTCTAGACCCATGTCTTCTTCTAGCACTTTCGTTATTGTTGTGCCAGACCTGCCAACCCTTCTGTATCAGGTTTTCATAACAGTAGTCGATCAGCTGCTTCGTTGTGTCTCACCACATGTCCAGAAAGTGCAAGTTGCCTAATGATGGTTGACAAGCATGGATGTGAGGCCTATAGGTGGTGAGGAGTGATTTCCAGGAGACTTTTAGTACCATCCATAACATTCTGGTGCAAGGGTGTAGGTTTGGTCTCAACATTGGTAGGGACGATATAACAGCATAACCTGCATGTACACTTTTTGCTGAGGACGAGACATTAATAAGACCAAACAGATTGGGTGAACGGGGGTCAGGGCTACATTTCTCACGAATATGAACCTAATTAATTGATAAGCTAAATGATCAATGCAAAATAAGTCTGTATTGACTTATACTAACTTTCATGTGTATTGGTTCAGGTGATAGTAATTAAATAAATTTTAATTAATAAATAAATGCACTAATAGGTATTTGGTTTCAAAAGTGTAAAGTCACAACATGCTCTAGCCTTCTTTCCTTCTAAACCAGGCCGTTTACAAGAAGAAAAGCAGCAGCATGTTTTGTTTTTTTTGACTGTCAACACTTTCCTGTGAAACACAGACTGGGACCTCTCTCTCTAAGCAGCTTCTTGCTCACGTTTTTCTGATTCTATATTTTCCAGCAGAGTTCACTACATTTCTCACAGTTTAATTAACGTTAACAGTAGAAAACACAAACAGGAGGACAATTCTCTCGAAGCAGCTTCCTACTCGAGTTTTGCAGGTTAGCAAGTTCACACAGTTTAATGTTATGCTAACTCTGATGCAGGTCGGACTTTCAGTAGCAACATTAGTGGTGTGTTCCCCACGTCCACAACATTGACGTCTTTTTACATTACTTACAGTGTCGTCTGCTGCTGTATGGAATTAGATTTGTGCCAAAAATAATTAAACAAAAATAAATAAATTGCAAACAAAAAATAAAAATTTGAGAGATATAATCTTACTCAAGCAAAAAAATAATACTTGCAATCAAAATATTTGTGTGACTGTGTAAATATTTAGCCTTTTACTTTTCCAATCATCACTTCTTTTGTTTACAGTTCTGTCTTTTTTTCCCTCACTGATCAGAATTTTGTTTTCAATGCCAGCTTTCTCATTTGCGCTGCCTGACATTTTGCTTGCGATTTTTGGCACAAACCTCTCGGGTGGGCGGGCCTTGTGAGGAATGCGTACTCATTGGCTGAATAGTTTTTGAGTGACACCCCGTGCCCCGGATGTTGTTCTGTACAGCGGGTGAATTCGGATGTATGGGATGTACTGTGGTAAGCTACTTTAACGTAAAGAAGTGTAAGTATCTGTCATATGTGTTGTCTGTGTTGAAGTAGCCGTTTTGATGTTGTAGCATCATGCTAATAACATGTTGGAAGCACAGCCAGCTACAGTATATCAACAACAATTTAGCAGCTACACGTTGGCTAACAGAACTTGCTAATGTTATCAAGCGGTGGGGATGGGGTGGAGGGGCATATGTTAAACAGCTCGGTACTCTTAGAAAAAGGAAACAGCTTACTCATTTCTCTGGCTCCCTGTGTTTTAACCCTGGCTTCAAGCCTAGGTATGTTTGAACAGTTTGCACTAGTGTAATTTAACTTCACTGTCTTTCAGCGTATGGAGCTTCTTCTCCAGGATTGCAGCACTGATGGTGACCAAGATGATAGGGTGGTGGTGTCAGACATCCCTTGCCCCCTGTCTGACCATAACTTTGGTATCCTTCAGGGACTAATAGATCCCATCACATCAACTCTGTGTGATCAGGATCTCTATATTCAGACACTTGAGCTTGTGAGGAAACTGAGCGAAGTCTAAAATTCAACAACTGAAATGTTGAACTATCTGCCATTCAGAAGAAGCTTGCTGAAATGCTTCTATGTGGAATGAAATGTACACACATCTAATATTTACCCGTGTGAAGAAATGTTGTGTTTACATTTATATGTAATTAATAATAAAATGTTTCGTCCTGAATTTTTCTGGGTCACCCAGCAAAGACTTAGTCTACACAAAAAAAAAAAAAAAAAAAAAAGAGATTCTGCTTACAGTTCTGGTCAACTATAAAGCCCAGCTCTTTCATTAATTCTCTATTAAGTTCATTGCAAAGTACATTTTAGACCTTTAAAATATTATATTTTGTAGGAACTTACTGGTTTGCATGATTCCAAATTGTTTCAAGTACTGTCAACTTTCAATATTTTATTTGGAAGTAAATTGTTGTTCGTTCAGTACCTTATTTTGTATGCAAAGTGATGAAACTGCAATAGCAAGTCCATATATTGTGTTTTGTGTTGAAATTGACTAAATACTCTATCCAGCTACACATGAACCTGTAGGGTACTGCTGAAAATAGACTTGGAATTAAAGACAATTCATGAATTGCACATTTTTTTATTTTGCTATTAAATATATTAAACACATTTGTGTATTTTTACTTTTTTATCAGCTGATCTTAACTGGTCCATTTTCAGGAACCACCACAAACTCTGCCAAGAATATCACAACCAATCAAAGTATTAACTAATTCTCAGACAGTAAAAAACTTTTCAGAGAATAAACAAGGATGTGGAACCAACAAATGCTAAATCCACGATCCACTGAAAATAGCTCTGTAAACAACTTTTGGGTTCTCACCACCTGTTGAGAACCACTGTTTTATGTAACAAACATTTGTGCACTGTAGAGGCACATAACAACTAATATGCAGATAAACATGAAAATGACACAACAGAATCTTAAGTGTTCTGGCACCATTTGAACCAAACTACACCCTGTAAAATCCTGCACCACATCTCATTGCTGTTAACATGTTTTTCTTGAACTCATCATAATTCACACAGTGTGCAGTTGGAAATGTGATCGTTTCTGTGCATGCGCTGACAAGTGGATAGCAGATCTTGTGGTCTGGCATCCGTTCCAAACACCCATGGTCAAAACAGACAGTTATCTTAAAATTTTGTCTGTCTGCAGTTAGAAGATGCCGGTGCGACTGTCCAGTCAACCACTGCATCACTCCAGGGACATCAAGCGGATCTTCATCCTCAACTGTTCCATCTGGGGAAATTTAAAAAAAAAGGCAATTAAAATAGATTATTAGAATTGGACAAAACCAGACAGACATGATAATACTTTACAGTAGGTCAGATCTGTCCATTTGGTCTTAGTTGATCTTGATTTTGTATGTCAAATGATTAATTATTATGCATGGGTCTGAGTCAAAGTACTGATAAACTGATCAAAGTCGTTTAGCGCAAAATATAAATTAATTCAAAGGGAAAACACATTTAATAGAATTACTAACCCAATGTTGAAATAAACTCTCAGTTTATAGTATGAAAGGAAAAAGTGTCAATAAATTTATTTAGTACCTCTTTTTGCAAATCACAGAACAGTCATTTATTAGGTTATGGAGGTCATGTTTCTGCCTGCATTTGTTTGTTAGCAACATAACTCAAAAACTTAAGGATGGATTTTGATGAAATTGTCAGGAAATGTCTGAACTGGTAAAAGGAACAAATGGAGATTTTGGGAATGATCCGGATTGCCGTCTGGGACATACAGCTATCACAGCCTGAGCTGCGTTGGCAGAGGGCTGCGCTCTCCAGGTGCTTTTCTAGGTGAACAATTGGCCTGTCTAATGTCTGACCCACGGCACCATCTGATGGAAAAAGCTCGGTGTTGTAACTGGACCCTTGGTTTCTCAGCAGACTCTCCTAAAATTGTCAGAAACATCCCAGTCCTCCACAACTCACAGTTACAGCAGCATTACTGTGAGCCCATTAACATTATAGAAACATGGAGGCAGCTCTGCTCACTCACAGTCCCTTCAGGCTGGACACATCACCCACTGGAGGCACCATGGTGCACACAATAATCACACTTCATGCAGATTGGCATTTATCATTCCACAATATGCATATAAAATAAATATAGGACAATGTAACTGAGCTGCTTGACAGAGGTCTGCACTGTCTAAGTGCTTTTCAATTAATATCTGTGTTACCTTCTGTGAGGTTTACCCCTAGTAGATCTCAGAAGACCGAATACTTTAAAAGTATATCTCGGTTCACTTACCCTCAAGCTCTTGCAGGAAATCCTGGAAGTTGTTTAGGATTTGTGCTTCCCTTGTGTGCTTTTGTGTACCATTTTCGCTCATCTCTGGGGCCAAGTGCGACACAATGTAGTGTGAGTCCACCTGAAAAACATATGACAGAAAAATATTTGTCTAAGATAACATGGCAATGATCAAGAATTTTGTATATACCACCTTCTTTTAATTACTCAAAAACCAAAAAAGAAATATCAGCTGTATTAAGAGTTTATGACATCATATGTAGCATCACAGAGGATCTAACATGTTTCTGCTTCAGGAGATCATAGGAGCTTACTTTATCAGCATCAGCAGCCACAAAGAGGCCATGGCAAAGCTTTCTGTTCCTTTCCATGACATCTATGAGGCTGTAAAGTTGTAGTCCCTCTCGAAGTTGCCTGAGCATGGTTGTTCGCCTTGCAGCAGAGTGCAGCAGGATTGCCCTTTCACAACAGAAAAACAGCTGTCATGTGCATGTTTCCCACATTTATTTGTCAAGTAATCAAAAACAAATTAGGTCATTATATTTGATTACATGATTATTTTAAATAACTGAATGCATGGCAATAGATTTTAATATTTCTTTGGAGGTAATTATTGAATGGACAAACCGATAAGGTAATCCTCACACCAAGGCTGCTCATAGGGTTTCATTAATACTTGCTCATAAAGTGAAGTTAAACAGTTTAACACAATAAATACAAACCGTGCTATTTTGTCTTTGTTGTCATCATTTATAGGTCCTGTGTAGCCACAGTTGAGAATTTGTTCAGTGCATGATGATAAGTCTGATGTTTCTTCAACCTAGGGGAAATTAAGAAAATTCAAGATTCTCCACACTAAAATAACATTAATATCTAAACTAAAACAGTCAATAAATAACAAGAGCCACAGGTCCTTTTCCTATTCTATTTATTTATACAATTGTAACACTGTTATTTCTGTCTTGTTACCATGAAATGACAGGACTTTGGCGTCTTGGTGGTGCTAAAGGTATGGTCACAAGTTCAAATTCAAAAGGATTCTCCTATTCTCTAAATTAAATTTGCACAGTTGCTATGAGTTACTTAAGGTAAAAAACTACAGTAGTAACTATTCTTACCAAATATCCGAAAACAGATAGCTATTTAACATAATCCAACGTCCCGTTTATCCGCAAATAGGTTCCACGCTATCCCAGCAGAGAGATCCATGGCCTTTGCTGTTCAGAATGACACAGAATCTCAATGACAGATTGGATCCACCGGAGTGAAGCTCTGAGGCCATCTCCACGACAGGACTCTCCTAACTTGTTTGTAGCGGAGCGTACCCCAGCGGATCTAATCTGGCGTCTTGCGGCTAAGTTGCCCAGGCCAAGAATCCCTCTAACTGCTGGAAAAGTGTTTATTTTTTGACAAACGGAACGTCAATGAGTAAGCTGTTTCCTTTTTCTAAGAGTACCGAGCTGTTTAACATATGCCCCTCCACCCCACCCCCACCGCTTGATAACATTAGCAAGTTCTGTTAGCCAACGTGTAGCTGCTAAATTGTTGTTGATATACTGTAGCTGGCTGTGCTTCCAACATGTTATTAGCATGATGCTACAACATCAAAACGGCTACTTCAACACAGACAACACATATGACAGATACTTACACTTCTTTACGTTAAAGTAGCTTACCACAGTACATCCCATACATCCGAATTCACCCGCTGTACAGAACAACATCCGGGGCACGGGGTGTCACTCAAAAACTATTCAGCCAATGAGTACGCATTCCTCACAAGGCCCGCCCACCCGAGAGGTTTGTGCCAAAAATCACAAGCAAAATGTCAGGCAGCGCAAATGAGAAAGCTGGCATTGAAAACAAAAGTCTGATCAGTGAGGGAAAAAAAGACAGAACTGTAAACAAAAGAAGTGATGATTGGAAAAGTAAAAGGCTAAATATTTACACAGTCACACAAATATTTTGATTGCAAGTATTATTTTTTTGCTTGAGTAAGATTATATCTCTCAAATTTTTATTTTTGTTTGCAATTTATTTATTTTTGTTTAATTATTTTTGGCACAAATCTAATTCCATACTGCTGCTGCTGGCCGAAAAAAACTTCTAATATCCCTCCTCTTCGAAGGGGGCGGAGAAGGCGGCACGTTTATTTCTTGTGTATTTCTGTCGGGGCTGTGGGGGTGGCGTGTGGGTGGCGGGCGTGTGTGTGTGGGGGGGGTCAAGTCATCAGCCAATCAAACGCAGGTTGGTTGGACCGGCACATTCAGCAAGTGAAAAGGGGTAAATGTAAGTCTGAACCTGGTCTGAACATAATGAAAATAATTCACTTAGTAATGGTAGGGTCAATTCTATCCTTACAACATATGGGAAGACAATCAAAATTACCTATATAACTGAACTCATTATAAAATGCAAATAAGGTTGCTTAAAAGTTGGTGGGGACAATTTGACCCTCTTGAAAAGTTGGTAGTGTTATGTCCCTACCGTCCCTATGCAAACCTACGCCCTTGTTCTGGTGTAAGTCCCATCAATTCTTTTTGAGAGTGTCTTTGCTAGTGACCAGGAGTCAGATCCATAGAGCAAGATGATTCCACTGATGCCTCAAATACTCTCATTCTGTTTCTCAAAAACATAACCACCCAAATAGTGGCAACTGTGAGCATCAATGACTTTATTAACTAGAGCCTAGAGGTAAGGTTTTTGTTCGTCTAATTGTATGTTTGTTAGCAGCTGATGAACCAGAACGTGTTAACAAACAAACAGACAGGAGAGAATTAAAAAAAATGCCTTCTTGGCAGTTATAACACCCTAAATCATAACAGAAGCAACAGCAAATTTATGTGGGTTAATCAAAAGAAGGGCAGTGCCAACCTTTGGCTCTTTCTTTTTGCTGAACTCATTCCAGTTTGTTAAAAACAAATGACAATGGATGCATGCTAGTCAATTCATTTTCACATAAAAAAAACCGCAAGCACTCTTTATGACAGTATTTAACTTTGTGAAAAGAATGTTATTGGTGTTATTTCCTGCATAATCACTACCCACATACTTAATTAGTTGCAGTGAAGCCAAAAATAACAACAACAACAAAAAAACCACAATGCATGCTCACCGGACCAGTTTATTTGATGAGCACCTCTGTGGTTAAAGCTGCTATTAAATGTCTCTCTTTCCATTCACATGTGCAGCCTTTATCTTCGTGTGCTTTGCAATGGCACAATATGATACTGTTAAGGTGCGGTGTGTTTAGAACCCAAAAGCAGGCACAACAGACAGGCAAGTACAGAACAACAGGTTTAATGTATATTAAATAAACAGAAAGCTCTCCATACGGGAGGCACAGGGAACAAACAGAACGGGGATTAAACTGAACTAAGGGCGACGGACCAGACGGCCGTGGTGGGGGCTTAACTAAACTAAAACGGGGAGCGGTGATTCACGTTGTCCTGGGGGTTGGGAGACAAGGCGGGGACGGAGCTGAGGAGAGCTGGTGGCGGGGTTGTGGCAGGGACAGCGGGGTAGGGAAAACCAGAGCAGACGGGGGAAGTCCAGAGCGGAGGGGGAGACGGAGCAGACGAGGGATTCCAGGGCAGATGGGGAGACGGAGCAGACGAGGGATTCCAGGGCAGACGGGGAGCAGAGCTCGAGCAGACTGGTGAGTCTTGGCAGAGGAACCGCAAGCAATGACCCAGCGTCGAGCAGTGGGGAGAGTCTGGCTTTATGAGCAGCTGATTACTGATTACGAGCGGCTGCACTCCTCCGCAGCCGCTCATATCAGATGAGGAAGAGCACAGGAGAGGGAGGGGCCATGACAGATACGTTAAGTACATTATGATGTAATGCACTGCTTTCCAATACCACTTAATAGAACACAGTATGGTACAGACCTACACGATGCAATAACATCACAATATAGCACACTACAGTATAACACAATGGTATAACATGGGACCACACATTTCCATTGGATACAGTATGAGTTTGCATTTGCACCTAGTGTATGAGCGTGTGGCAGAAAAAAAAACTCTTGAATCTTGAATCTATGATACAGTACTTTGTGGTACATTGCAGTATGATGTGGTACAATGTGATACAGGATGATACAACATCATACAACACTGTACAGCAGGATGCACTACAGTGTGATACAATGCAATATAGCACAGTATGATACAAGACAGTACAATACAGTACAGAACAGTATGATATATATGCAACAATATACAGCATAGTATGGTACAATGCAGTACAGTATGATATAGTACAATACAGCAGAGTATAACACACTATAGTGTATTATAATACAATACAGTATTACACAATAGAGTATGATACAATACGGAACAATACACTACAATGCAATACAATACAGTATGATATAAACAATGCAACAAACAGAGAGAGGGATATTCCAGTATCATACAATATGGTACAGTGCAGTATGATACAATGCAATATATTATAATATGATAGGATATATAAATGATATGATAATGAAGGACAATATTCCTAAACTTGTGTTGTATTTTGTCCTTTAGCTTGAAATAGTGAATGACTTTAGGTGGCTCAATACATTATCTACGTTGTTTTATATATAATAATAAATGTTGATTGGATGTTTTCGAGTTCAAATGTATGGTATGTGTTCTGTTGCAACCACACAAGTCATGGGAAAATGCCACGTGTATTTTTTTTTTAGCTCTATTACAGATATTTTTGTCCTATACTATGTATAGCTATCAACATTTTTACCTAATAGATATCAAAATGAAACTTACCCAGCTGATTACTTGCATTAGGATAGTAAGTTTTCCTGTAATACAGGTTTTCTGAAGAATATGTTTTAATACATAGGCACACCATTCTCCAGTGTTGACACATCGCTGTGTAGAATGATCTAATTGCACCTCATTATATTCTGATATGAGGAGGGGGAGAGCTTTGGCTTGTTTGTATTCCCATGTGTTCACAGCAGCTACTGTTAACCACCGAATTTCCCCTTGAAAACTGAGAATTTAGTCAAAGCCAAGTCATGATGAGATCAGTGAAAACATATTTTCACATCCGCCTGAAAGGAAACTGTAGATTAAAGGGTAAGTATCAGCCTTATATCAATGAATCAGTGCCTGATGTCGCTGAACCTGTACTAGCTGCAACTCAGCGATGTTTATGAGGTACAACAACTCTGTAAAAAGAACTGAGCCCTCTGCTGTAAAGTTCGATTTAACGTTAGCGAGATAACTTGATGTTTTACCCTGATTCTCAGGGCTATAATGGTGGTACAAGTCTTAGACATTGCTACAGTAACCGCCTGAACACCTAAACTGCTGACTCACTGTCTGAACTTTGAGTAGCTTCTATATGTTTTTTGCTCTTGTCACATTTTTACTCATGTGGGCTCAGTTTACACTGAAAAATACAGTCTTATTCCTCTATGGAAACAATTGTGGATAAAAGTAAAGGGAAAATAGTTATAATGCTATTAAAAAAAATTAAAAAGCGAGAAAAAATTGATTATTGATTATTTACTTTGCGAAATTAAAAAAATCTCAAATAAACATGTGCAACATTTATTCAAGTGCCCACAGCTGTTACCAAGAATGGATGGCTCCACATACTGTTGTTAGGATCTTGCTCTGGTCCCTGTCCTTCTTCTGCCTTTCTTCCTCTTTTTCCTCCTTTCTTGTTTCCTGATCTGTTTTGGTTTTGTCCTGCCTTTTTGGTTCCCTGTCTGTCACCTCTCCCTCATGTCTCTCTCTCTCCCTGCCACTTGCCTTCCTGCTCTTACCCCAATGACTGTCAGCTGCAGCAATTAGTAAACTCAGCTCACCTGTCCGCAAGCTCTCCTCACTATTTAAACCCCGCTCAGTCATTCAGTCTCTGTCAGATCATAGATGCTGTTTCCTCACCAAAAATGCCACCTCTGGACTGCTTCAGCTCATAGACTTTTCTGCTCCTCCCACCCCCGCCTCAGATTCTGTTGTGCCCCTGTCTGCTTTTGGATTTTCCCCAGCCTGTTTTCCTGTTTGGCCTCTGCTTGCCCTGGATTTCCTAAGCCTGCCTTCCCTGTTGTCAGTTCCCCCTTCCTGTGAGTCACCCTCTTAACTTGGTCTTGTAATTCAGTTTAGTTTTGTGCAGTGGCAGGCCGTGACCAAAATTACTGAGGAAGTCAGTGTGAACAACAAATTAGATTCGGTGTTTTAACTGTTATTTTCATGAAAACAAATCAGCCTACTGTTACAGTACCTTTATTCTACCGACTTCTCATTCATTTCAGTGAAAAAAAAGAGGTTAAGTGCTCCAGGGGTTGTTCAGGGAACCGGTAGACCGGTCAAATAGGAGACATGGCCAGCAGAAAAGCTGGTTAAGCTTGGCACTTCCTGTTAGCCACTCGTTTCTGGCATAGTTAGCTTCACAAAAAGAGCGAGCTTTTCCATTAGCTCTACACTTAGTTAGATTGAGCTTTGGAGTTGGCCTACCGTCCCTTTTGACGATCACGAATTAATTTTGCAGTGGACATTGAGCTGACCTCTGCGTGGAGTGTGGGTATATGCACAGGGTAAGATGCACACTCTTTACAGAACTTTACAGGAACAGATCACCCCAAATTATTATTCATATTCATAATTATAAGACTGTTGTTCCGGTGCTTCTAATTCAATTCAATTCAATTTTATTTATATCGTGTCAATTACAGTCAAATCGTCTCAAGACGCTTTACAGAACCCATATGCCTGACCCCCAGAGCAAGCCCAAAGGCGACAGTGGCAAGGAAAACACCCTTTTAACAGGGAAGAAACCTCAAGCAGAACCCGGCTCCATATAGGGGGGACCCATCTGCCTGCTGGCCGGGCGGGTTGAGAGGGACAGAGGAGGGCAAGGGGGAGGGATGGGAGAAGAGGGAGGGGTGGAAAAGCAAGGAAAACACAACACACATTTGGATACATGCATGACAGGATATGTGACACAGACAAAGTATAAGCTAACATTGAAAACTGACTCATAATTTACTCTTATGATGTATGGCTCTGACATTAAACATACTCCATATATCGCTAGCAGTAAAATTCAAACAGTATGTAAGTTAGCATAACAAGTATAGTGAAGGCGATGCAGAGTTGACTGGTGGAAAAAGGGGAGTTGGAAGCAGAGGGCTGGAGGAAGGTCAGCAGCAGCATCCCACAGTGGACATGATGGAGACTGGACCAGTTGGTGGAACATCGACCGCAGATCTGAAGCATCCAGCTCTGGGACCAGGGACACTCGGAGAAATAGCACAGGGGGAAACAGAGTGAATGTACTGCAATAACGGTATACATATTAAATGTAAAGGTAGATAGAGAAGGGCTCAGTGCGTCAAGAGAAGTCCCCCAGCAGCCTAGGCCTATAGCAGCATGACTAGGGGCAGAACTAAGGGACGTTCAAGAGGGAGTCAGCTGTGCAAATGAAGACACAAGCCGAACCCCTGTGGGTCACCCAGTCAGCCCCAACTATAAGATTTGTCAAAAAGGAACGTTTTAAGCCTGGTCTTAAAAATAGAGAGGGTGTCTGCCTCCCGAACCCAAACTGGGAGCAGGTTCCACAGGAGAGGCGCCTGATAACTGAAGGCTCTGCCTCCCATTCTACTTTTAGAAATTCTAGGAACAACAAGTAAGCCTGCAGTTTGAGAGCGAAGAGTTCTACTAGGATAATATGGTACTATCAGATCTTTAAGATATGATGGAGATTGGTTATTAAGAGCTTTATATGTCAGAAGAAGGATTTTAAATTCTATTCTGAATTTAACAGGAAGCCAGTGAAGAGAAGCAAGTATAGGGGAAATATGATCTCTTTTGCTAACTCCTGTCAGTACTCTCGCAGCAGCATTTTGGATCAACTGTAGATGTTTGAGAGAGCTATTTGGACAACCCGATAATAAGGAATTGCAATAGTCAAGCCTGGAAGTAACAAAGGCATGAACTAATTTTTCTGCATCACTCTGAGACAGAATGTTCCTGATTTTTACAATATTACGCAGGTGAAAAAAGGAAGTCTTACAGACTTGCTTTATGTGTGAGTTAAAGGACATGTCCTGGTCAAAAATAACTCCAAGATTCCTCACAGTAGTACTGGAGGCCAATGTGATGCCATCCAGAGTAACTATTTGCTTTGAAAGCGAGTTTCTAAGATGTTTGGGGCCAAATACAATGACTTCAGTTTTGTCTGAATTTAGCAGTAGGAAGTTAAAAGTCATCCAGGTTTTAATGTCCTTAAGACAATCTTGCAGTCTAGCTAACTGATCAGTTTCATCTGGCTTCATAGATAAATACAATTGTGTGTCATCTGCATAACAATGGAAGTTAATACAATGCTTCCTAATAATACTGCCTAAAGGAAGCATGTATAATGTGAAAAGTATCGGTCCTAAGACAGAACCCTGAGGAACTCCATGATTAACTTTAGTATGCTCAGAAGAGTTATTGTTAACATGTGTGGCGTGGCGAGGGAGCTCTAAGAGGAGGGGAATGGAGAATGGGGAAAAATGGCTAGGATTCACATAAATGTTGCGACAACGCCACCCAGGGGAATTTCACCCCCGGGACATTCAATTCAACATGATCAACCAAGGACCATTAAACACCGAAGGCACACAGGTTCGTAATCACTTGGGCTGAGACGTGTTTCCAAAAATATAACAATTTATTTATTTAATTAGATTATTAAATATAAGAAGTAAGCCACCAGTTTAAAATAAAGAACCAGGAGTACTTAACTTAAACAATAAAGGGAGCAGGCTGGCTTACCATGGCGGCAGGCAAACAAATAACCAAAAAGAAGGAAAAGGGGGTCCAAATAATCACACCTGTGACACAACACACCAACGAAAAAGGGATCCGTGAACCACCACCAGGGATTAAACTGCCGCCGAGGCTCACCAAACCTGCACAAAAGAAACAAATAATTAGTACTCCTGATTTAGCAGTGCTGGTGACCAGACCAATGTACACAATTAAAACACACACACACTCCACACAACAGCTTTTAAAACACAGGTGAAATATGAGGCATAATAATCCTCATAGCCTAAGGTTTTTAACGTCAAAAGTACGATGCAGTAACTCTAAACACATTGGCGATAAACCTAATGAAAATACACGCCAACACAGTCAAAAACAGCGAATTGTAGACACTAAAGAGAGCCGTAACAAAGAGAGCCTAAACAAAGAGCCGGCAAAAGGAGCCGAAACAACAGGTTGTAGGCACCACACAAAGAGAGACGTCACAAAAGAGCAGGCCCGGCGAAAAGAAGAAACGTCACAAAAGAACCGGCAACAAAAAGAGCCGAAACAGCAGCCAGTCCAGGGAACGATGGCGTCCAATGAACCACACGTTTAGCTGCAACCTAGTAAAGGTAAACAATTAAGCAGAATTATCATTAAATGACCTGGGCTTCATTGATCACTTCCTCATCATGAGCGATACATACCCGGTTAGCCGTGGCGCAGCGTAGCAGCAATGCAGGCAGAGGAGATCCAATGAAAACAGCAGCAAATGAACTGCAGCAACTACACAACAAAATCAGGGACCAGTTAACACATCAGATCATATAACACGGACCACGTAGCTTACCCTGTCGTCACAGAAGCACCCACGGCACGCTGAACGGAGCGACCCGTCTCCCAGCGTCACTATACAAAGTAAAGCAGGCTGTCACTGAATGCGCCGCACATCACATAAAGATGGAAGGGGAAAAGTCCATTACCTGTACCAGCGATATTATGTACGTCCCGATTGATCATGCCAGATCCAGCCCGCTCGGCTGCAGTTACCACCACGGGGAGAGCTCAAGAGAAAGCATGAGACTGAGGTGAAGCCACCCACCTGTGTATATATATATATATATGCAGTGGCGCTGGATACCACCCCGCTGTCACAGCGATGATTGAAATAGCGCAGTGCCATTCAGTGGCTAGGAGGGAGAAACCATCCGGCCACATCTACCCCCCGCTTTTGCATCGTTGACCCAACGATGAACACAGTTGACCCATCTCAACACCAAGGCCTAAAAACAGCCAGTTGGACGTTAGCCATAGGCCCTTGATGCCCAGGAACTGCTCCGTCCTGATGAACAGCAGGCTGAGGGAGATGATGAACATTAGAGTGATGGCCAGCGGTTGAACGAGCAGTCCGGCGTAATGCCTGCCGACTAGTACTAGGCTGGTCTGTAGGGGACTGAGAAGAGCATAACACAGAATCTCCCTGTGCCGGGGATGATACCTGACCGGACCTCATCTCTGGTTGAGGGGTTCTAAGAGGAGACTCTGCAAAATGAGGAAAGCCTGGTGCCTCCACAGGTCAAACATCTATTTCAGGGATGACAACGCACAAGTCCACCTCCCTATCCTCAAAAGAGTCACTATCAAGCACCGCCAGAGGAGGGGGAGAAGACACACCCT
This sequence comes from Acanthochromis polyacanthus, assembly GCF_021347895.1. Classification (NCBI taxonomy): domain Eukaryota; kingdom Metazoa; phylum Chordata; class Actinopteri; family Pomacentridae; genus Acanthochromis; species Acanthochromis polyacanthus. The sequence goes on along the minus strand of NC_067114.1, from coordinate 37,324,012 downwards.
GAAGAGGAACTGATTCCTCTGGCCTAACTACAGCCTTCAACATGTTACGGTGCACATTCCGCACCTTGGACAAATCATCCGTTGGAGCAACGGAGTATACCACATCGTCCTGAGGAGGAGCCTTTACTACCTGGTACACCACGGAGCTCCAAAGGTCATGGATTTTGTGACGGCCCCTAACACCATGGTCTCGCAGATAAACCAACTGACCCACCGCCAGAGGGACATCACGGACCCGGTGATCATGCCGCTCCTTCCGGCGGCTGGCAGCAGCCAACAGCCTCTCACAAGCACCTTCCACAGCAACTTTAAGTCGGGCTTGATGCTCCACCATCCAGTCCTGTACTCCCCCTTGTATTGGATCCTGGACCCGACCTAAGAGAAAGTCCACAGGAAGCCGAGGTTCCTGTCCAAACATTAAATAAAACGGAGACTCCCCAGTTGCCTGATGTGGTGTGGTGTTATAACAAAATAGCACCTGTGGCAAACAGGAGGCCCAGTCTTGCTTCCTTGAAGCTGGTAGGGTGCGCAACAGGTTATGAAGCGTGCGATTAAACTGCTCGCATTGACCATTTCCCACAGGATGGTAAGGGGTAGTACGAGATTTTGCTACATCATACAAGCAGCAAAGCTGCTGGATCAAAGAGCTCTCAAAACTCTTCCCCTGGTCAGAGTGAAGACGACTTGGAACACCAAACTTATAAAACCACTCATGGATCAAGACCTGGGCCACTGTAGAGGCCCGCTGATCCCGTGTAGGGACAGCTACAGCAAACTTGCTAAACACATCAGTCATGATCAACACATTCTCAAAACCACCTCTGGAAGGCTCAAGCAGTGTAAAGTCGACAGCCAAGATCTCATTTGGCTTAGAAGCAAGCAAATGGCCCATAAAACTATGTGGCACGGGTGCAGAGTCCTTAGCCACTTGGCAACGTTCACACTCTTGGACCCACTTCTTAACATGCACAAACTGGAACCTATCTGATAAGTAGGATTTAAACCAGTCCAGTGCTGTCCCTTTAATGCCAATTGAATGTTCTAGACGCTGTAATAAAATTATGTGGTCGATTGTGTCAAACGCTGCACTCAGATCTAACAAAACAAGTATAGAGACTAGTCCATTATCTGATGCTATGAGAAGGTCATTAGTAACTTTCACCAGAGCTGTTTCTGTGCTATGATGCACTCTGAAGCCTGACTGAAACATTTCAAACAAATTATTCCTTTGTAAGTGTTCACATAATTGATTTGCAACTGTTCTTTCCAGAATTTTAGAGAGAAATGGTAGGTTGGATATTGGTCTATAGTTAGCTAACACATCTGGATCTAAAGTGGGCTTTTTAAGCAAAGGTTTGATGACAGCAACCTTAAAAGCCTGTGGTACATAGCCTGTTACTAGAGAGAGATTAATCAGATCTAACATTGAAGAATTAATTAAAGGCTTCTTGCTTCATTGCTTCTTGGTACGTGCAGACGAACTGTGGCATGTGAGGCGTGCAGGGCTGTTCGCTGACCCTCAAAACGCTGAACCGGTTGAAAATTAGCCAAAATTGTGCATGGAATGCAAGGTGGGATGTGTGTGGACTGTGTCGCGTAGTTGTAACTGCTTTTCCCCTTCATGTTCTCCTTAATTGGTTTAGTTTTGTATTTCATCTGCTGCCTTGATCTTTGCTAACGGAACTTCGTGTTTAGCTCATTGATATACGGGGAGATGATTCCCATGCTGTGCCTTGGTCCCTCATATCATCCGTGGGACACCAAGAGAGGTACTTACAGCGGTCACTGTTAAGGATCACTTTTGGATTAATGGATGGATGTTGTTTGGCCCACAGCTCTGTCAGATGGACACATCTGGGTGATCCCGACTACCTGTGACAGCTGAGGCTCAGATGCTTGACCAAGTCTCCTGCCAAGGTAAAGCCCTGCATCATGACAACCATACACATCCTGTAGTATTTTAATGGATAATGTGAATGGATGGATGAGTGCATAAATAGATAGATGCATAACAAATATTGTAGATAGATAGATACATAAATAAATAGTCATAGATATATTAATAAAGATGAACTTGATAAAGGTATAGCTGATGTCGGTTTTGGTGATGGTCACAGCTGCTTTGTACAGCTACTTCAGACAGAGAAACAGTCATACTGGTTAAATTATATTTCATTGGCTCAAGTACAATAGGCTGAAGCAATGAAAAGGGAAGGAGGTTAGCATAAACTAGAATAAGGCTCCTTCTTCAAAGTGTAAATGAAATATGAGAAATAAATGCAGTTAATTGCAATATGTTATTCCAACAAGTTAACATGCAGACATCCATGATCAAATGTCACAAATGAATAAAAGAAGTCAGCTGTTGTCCTATTTTTTTTTAGTTTGTTTCACCAGGTTGTGCTGTTCCATTTTGCCAGCTAGCTGACGTGTATTAAAAAAAAAGTGACTCTTTCATTTCTTTACCTGTATAGCAACTTTTTCTTTGTGACATGTGCATTTCTAAAACTTACATAAATTAAAATAATAAATTGTGCTTGCGTTTCATCCGTTTTCCTGAATTTGAGGGAGTTCAGGTTCTCCAAATTGGTGTTAACAATAATTGCTGTTTCCTTTCTTCTTTTTCAGCTTCATTCAGTCTACAGAAGTCATTCTGGGTTCCTCAGATTCTGGGATTTTCTTTCCTTCTGGGGTGCCTTTGAAAGCAGAGACTCACCACACAATGTCAGAGGAGCAGGAGATTGTTGATCAATGCATCACAAATCTTTTCAACCAGGGACTCACACAGGCTGAAATAGCTATGTGCCTTGCTGTTCGGCACAATATACATATCAGTGTGGAAGACTTCCGGATGGCGGAACGGAGAGCGGACGCATAATTCACCAGCTCCAAGCGGGTCAGCTTCCCCTAATGGTTTATTAGTATTTTCGTGATTAGAAAGTTGCAGAAAGGAATGCCAGGGGCAAATATAAGAAGAACGAGAAGAACAACATCAGTGAGCAACACTAAAGAAGACGTGGAATCACAGAGTGAAAGTGAGGATAACACATGTGATAGCAAGTTGCTAACTGACGCCGATAGCATGGAGGCCATGAAGATTAGCATCATCGCCGAAATACAAAAAGTACGCGCTGATATTACAAAGGAGCTAACAGAAGCCACCTGCCAACTTAAACAAGAGCTCAGTGATTTTAGAGGAGAAATGAACAATCGACTCGGGATGATTGAATCCGACATCAAAAACGTGACTAGCAGGGTAGAAGAAGCCGAACTCAGAGTCACCGAAGTCGAGGCTTTCAGTGCGGATGCGAGAGAGGTGCTATCTCACACACTTGAGCTGCAGGAACATTTCCAAACACAGCTCGAAGACTTGGAGGCACGCTCAAGGAGAAACAATCTGAGGATACACGGCATTGAGGAGGGGGCCGAAAAAGACGATATATTTGGATTTGTGGAGAATTTTCTTAAAACCGAACTCGCTCTTCCAGACACCCCCCTCGGAATACAAAGATGCCACCGCTCGCTCGCCACCAAACCTCCCCAAAGCGCAAACCCAAGATCAATTGTTCTATGTTTTCTCGAATTTAAGACCAAACAGCTTGTGCTTACTTCTGCATGGAGCAAAAGGAACATTCTGTTTCGAGGACGAAGGGTTTTCTTCGAACAAGATTATACCAGTGACACCCTGGCAAAGAGAAAGGCTTACGCCCCAATCAGAAAGATATTGAAAGAGAAAACAATAAGTTTCCAGACGCTTCACCCTTCGCGGCTCCGCGTCCATTACCAAACAGGCCCGGTGGTTTACAAAGACGCCCCAGACGCTGCTGCGGATCTGAAAAGAAGAGGAATGATTGACGCCGACATTTTTGCTCAAACAACCAAGCCTCAAGAGTCTTCTGGACTGAGAATGACACAATCTGCGTGGCAAAATGAGGGCACCTTACGACGCAAAAAGGAAAGAGTCAAGCGCATTCAGGAAAAGTTAAAAGAATTCCGACGCAACGAAAATGGCAACTAATAAGGTTTGCTCATTATTGTCTTATAAATGGCTACCATAACGTGCTCAACTCGTTAACAATATGAGTAATCCCGACCCCTGCTGGGAAATGCATGTCTATATTTTCGCCCATGCACGTTGTTCTGTTTTACATAAAGCAGAGTTCACAGCTTGTACTGAGAGGAACACCTTTGTTTTCAGAGGATCACCCTCTCAACCCGGAAGTGAATAATTCACTTCACATTTGGAAGTCTCTTGTGTTATGGTTTGTTTTTCATGTTACCTGTTTTCAATGTTCATTTGATAGACCGACATTTTCCTTCTTTTTATTTTCTGGAGGTATAATTCAGATGATTATGTTATTATTTCTGGTAAAATAAATGTCAAGACAGAGATATAACTTCATTACCATAAATGTAAATGGATTACACAATCCCGTAAAAAGAAGTAAAGTTATTGCAAAGATGAGGCGCGAAAAGCAGGATGTTATATTTATTCAAGAAACACATCTCCCAAACATTGAACATGAAAAATTTAAAAGATGGTATAAACATGCATTTTATTCCTCTTGCAAAACAGGAAACTCAAGAGGAGTTATAATACTAATCTCAAATCACGTGAGTTTCCAGTTAACCTCACAAATAGCTGATGCCGAAGGACGATACATTTTAGTAAAGGGCTTCATTGATCATAGGGAGGTTACATTGCTAAATGTGTATCGCCCACCTAAAAGTGATAAACAACTGACTAAAAAGATTCTTGACTTATTATGTGTTGAAATGGCAGGAGTTGTAATATGTGGGGGAGACTGGAATATTCACTTAAATCCTTCTTTAGACGCCTCAACTAATAAAAAAAAGATGCAACCAGAAGCAATACATGCTAAAAAACTACTGAAAGAATTAGGTATGATAGATATATGGAGGGATTTAAATCCACATGAAAAAACATTTACCTTTTTTTCCCACTCCCACTCAATGTTTTCCAGATTAGATTACTTTTTCTTACCAAATTCTGAAAGACATAGGATAATTGATTGCAAAATAGGGGTCAGAGATATCTCAGATCATGCTGGAGTTTACCTAACAATACATTTGGATACTAAACAAAAAGAAAGGGTTTGGAGGCTCAACTGCAGTCTTCTTAATGAGACAGAATTCCATAAATATACTCAAAAGGAATTCGAAGATTATATATATCATAATGATAATGAAAACGTTTCCCCAAGTGTGCTATGGGACGCTGCAAAAGCCGTTCTAAGAGGCAAATTGATAATGTGGTCTTCAAACAGGAAAAAACAAAAAGATAAACAAATATTTGATAAAGTAATGGAACTAAAACTTTTAGAAGCAGAACATATGAAAAATAATAATCCAGAGATTTTACAACACTCAACTTCAATTAAACGAACTTTAGATGAACTATATGAAAACCAGGTCGTCAAGAAAGCTACATTCATAAAACAAAATTATTACGAGAACGGACCCAAAGCCAAGAAATTACTTGCTTGGAGGACACGTAAACAAGAAGCAAGCCGTTGTATTCATAAAATAAAAAATCCACAAACTAACAAAATGCAATATAACCTGGATGATATACAAAAATCTTTTGTTTCTTACTATACCAACTTATACTCACAATCACCAGTACAAGATCACAATATCATAGAACATTTCTTAAACTCATTAGACTTACCCTCTATAGGTACAGAGCAAAATAAAACACTCACTCGACAAATAACAGAACAAGAAATTAACAAGACAATATTAAGCTTAAAAGGGAACAAAATGCCAGGTCCTGATGGTTTCCCATCAGAATGGTACAAATGTTTCATACAAATAATATCACCAATATTACAACGTTGTTTTAACTATATTCTTGAAGGTGGGGAAATACCGTCATCATGGAATCAGGCTCTAATCTCCGTAATACCCAAATCAGGGAAAGATGCAACTGAATGTAGCTCCTACAGACCCATATCAGTTTTGAATATAGACTATAGAATATTTACAACAATATTGGCCAAACGATTAGAAGATATAATTCCAGAATTAATAGACACAGATCAGACAGGTTTTGTTAAAAGTAGACAGACACATGATAACATACGTAGAACGCTTAATCTTATTCATCACATGAAAAACACAGAATCTGTTGTGCTCAGCCTTGACGCCGAAAAGGCATTTGATTCCGTCAGCTGGGATTTTCTATATCTGTGTTTAAAACGATTTGGCTTCAATAACCAAGTTATCACATGCCTAAAATCTCTTTATAGTTCACCTACGGCCAGGATAAAAATTAACGGAGATCTGTCAGACTCTGTCACATTGCGAAGAGGCTGTAGACAGGGATGTGCAATGAGCGCAACCCTGTTTGTTTTATTCATTGAACCGTTGGCGCAAGCCATCAGAGAATCACAAAATGTAATGGGGGTCACAATTCATAACGCAGAATACAAAATATGTTTATACGCTGACGACATTTTAATGACTCTGACCAAACCTGAAATTAGCCTAACATCATTATTATCTTTACTTAAAACATACGGGGAATATTCTGGTTACAAAGTAAACCTCACCAAAACCCAGATTTTGACACTCAATTATACCCCAAGTAGAAAAATACAAAAAAATTTAAAATGTAATTGGAATAAAAACATAATCAAATATTTAGGAGTTAATATCCCAAAAGATTTAACAGAAATTAGTAAACATAACTATGATCCGTTAACAAACAGCATAAAATCTGAAATGGAACGGTGGTCATTACTTCCAATGGATATGTACAACAGAATAGAACTGATAAAAATGACCATATTGCCCAAACTGCTTTACCTATTTTTGGCATTGCCAGTTGAAGTCTCCTCCAAGCAATTTAATGAATGGAACAAAATAATTTCAAAATTCATCTGGAACAAACGCAGACCAAGAATAAAATTTGAGACTTTGCAATTAACAAAAAAGAAGGTGGTAGAGCTCTTCCATGTCTTGAAAATTACTATAAATCTGCGCAGATCAGAATCTTGATTTTATGGTGTGACCCTTCATGTGATGCCAGATGGAAAGAAATTGATCAGGCTGAGGTTAAATTACCTCTCCCAGCTATTCTTGGAGATAAACGATTATTACATTCATTAATACCTAAAGTATCTCCATGGATAAGGACATCACTCAAAATTTGGTTTAAAGAAATTAAAGACAAAACAGTAGAGAGTCATGCAAAGCTTCTGAGTTGGCCAGCATATGATGAAACATTCACACCAGCAAAATTAGATAGCAGATTTAAATGCTGGTGCACTAAAGGTATTACAGCATACTGGAAAATATCTAATGACAAAGGACTTATGTCCTTCCAACAACTATCAGAAATGTATAATTTGGAGAGGGAAGACTTTTACAGATATCTTCAATTAAGACATCACTTTAATGCAGACATCATGAGGAAAAATCAGGAAAAATCTCCCTTAATTCTGTTACTCATAGATGTCTGTAGAGGGAAGCTTTCCAAAAAACAAGTTTCTTCTGTATACTCTATTTTACAATCTGAAAAGAAACTCTCTACAACTTACATTAAACAAAGATGGGAAAAAGAAGCTGGAATTAAATTAACTGAAGAGGAGTGGTTAAACATATGTAAAACTATCACAACTACTTCTTGCTCTGATCTATGGAGGGAATTCACATGGAAGAATACATTAAGGTTTTTTAATACCCCAAAGATTAAGGCTCAACAGACAAAATTGCCAGTAAACGGTACCTGTTGGAGGAAATGTGGTCAAATGACAGCTGGGCACTTTCACATTTTTTGGGAATGTCCCAATATCGCCACCTTTTGGACAGAAGTGCTTAGAAATATACAACTGATAATTGGACTACAATTGGAAGAGACATTTTCAGTATTTTATTTAGGAAATTTACCAACTGGATTAAGAAAAGGAGACCGATACCTTCTACAAATTTTACAAGCTGCAAGTAAGAAGGCCATTACACGAAAATGGTTGAATGAAGATCCACCCAATATCTCGGATTGGATCGAAATAACAAACGAAATACACACAATGGAGAGAATGACTTTTTCTTTAAGGCAAGCATCAGAAAAAGGAGAACTCTACTGGAGGAAATGGAGAAATTTTATCTCTAAATAAATGACTTTCTGCCCTCTGGAACAGCACGGGCTACAATCAGAACTGTTACACACTGATAGCTTTGAAATCTGCCTGACTGTTTTTTATTTTTTTTATTGTATGCATGTACTTATTTAGTTTTTGTCGGCCTATCAGTTCACGATAAGTTCAAGTTTAAATGTTTGCCATTACCTGTTAAAAATGCAAAAATACAAATAAAAATAAAATTTCAAAAAAAAATATACATATCAGTGTGCGTCACCTTAGAAGACTGCTTGCAAGGCTTCAACTTTATCGGCGGCGTGGTCTAACTGAGCCTGATGCCATGGTTAACTACATTGCTGAGCAGCTAACAGGTCCTGGACGTCTCCATGGTTATCGGATGATGAGTGAGAGATGTAGATCTGCAGGATTGCGGGTTACCAGAAACCAAGTGTACGAAGTGCTATGTGTTTTGGACCCAGACAGTTTACAGCAGAGAAGAGGGAGGAGACTCAGAAGAAGGCACTACAGTGTCCCAGGACCAAATTTCATTTGGCACATGGACTCTTATGATAAACTCACACCATTTGGAATCGGAGTTAATGGATGCATTGATGGCTTCTCCCGGCGTATCATCTGGATGCACGCAAACTTCACTAACAGTAAACCAGAAGTTATTGCAGCGTATTTCATTGATGCTGTTACTGAGCTTGGTGGTTGTCCAAAAATCATCCGATCTGATTTTGGTACAGAGAATGTGCATGTGTTACCGGCCTCACGGCTGGAAAACAGGTTAAGTTGTTGGTAAGAAACAGAGACAGTGAAACTGTTAATGCTTTTCACCGAGTCCTCTCGGTTCTGTTTATTTACATGAACAAATATCATCGGCTCCCCTGCCGTCATGGTCCATGACTCCACTCGGTGTGTGTGGCCCCCAAAGGTAGCTTCTTCCTCACTTCGGATTTCGGTGCCCAGCCATGTCTCCTCTATATCTCCTTACTGACAGATGGTGTATGTTGGTGTGTGTATGTTCGTATGTTTGTGTGTGTGGGTCTGTATGTCTGTTCGTATGTCTACGTATGTGTGTGAATGTATATGTGATTATGTATCTGTGTGTATATTTGTTGGGGGGTGTAAGGTTTCGGGTTTTTCACAGTGTTTTGTATTGTGTTGTTTTTGTTTTTATCCTCTGTGAGGCACTTTGTGTTACTCTATTGTATGAAAAGTGCCATATAAATAAAGTTGATTTGATTTGATTTGATTTGATCATAATCAATTCACTAACAACATTAATACTGTCTGTTTTGTCCCATTTCTTTTGTTTATACCCAGCAATACATACTGTATATTCACCACCTCAGTATGTCAACTGTTTCTCCTTCTTCTGTATACACAGTCATTATATTCAGACATGTTTTTTCTGTTCATAACTTCACAAGCATATTCACGTTAAAGTCTAAACATCATACAAATACCAATACTTAAACAGATACATCACAAAATCACTGTGCCTACTTCCCTCTACATTAACTCTGTCCAACATCTTTTGGTTATTAATTTCCATACATGTCTCGTGCAAAATTATAAAGGTGTCTAGATACACCAACGGGACTTACAAACAGTAGTATTAATGTTCTATAAAACTCGTGCAGTTGCACTATCTAAACAGAATCGTTTACCCATATGGTCAAGTGTTCTTTAAATATGTACAAAATTCTGAAGTAATAAATGGAGCCAGTCAGTGTCGAAATCCAATTAAAACTAACTAAACAAGACAATGTCTGGACCTTTGGGGAAGCCTCTAACACAACCTTGCACATGGAAAAGTCGCCATTACGTGACGCATGACTTCACTAAGCCAAGAGAAACTTTTCCTTTCACTCGTTCCACACTCACGTTTAACAGAAATCAACACACAATACACGCTGCACTTTACCCACCCAATAACACATTTTTGCATGATTTCATGACCATTACTCACCTGGAAAACAGGTTAAGTTGTTGGTAAGAAACAGAGACAGTGAAACTGTTAATGCTTTTCACTGAGTCCTCTCGGCTCTGAAAGGAAACGGGGCATGCGCACAAAACCTTCAGACGGTGGACTACACTGCCACCTGCTGACCCAATACTGTTTCTGTTTACTTTCTGTCCACAATATAAATCACACAACTTGGGTGTCAGAAAATAATAAATAAAACAAACACAGACATTCATACTGACTAATCAAATACTTATCAAAAAAAATACTACAACCAAACAATTGTGACCATACATTTGTAGGCGTCACACATGTCAACCGATTGCAGTGTTTTTTGCGTGAAGATGAAAATGGCACTGTTCATGGACCCTGTGTACTTCAAGGAAGAAGTACGAGCAACCAAGGAATCGAAACTTGGTGGGGCCAATATCGAAGACAAAATGCAGACTACTGGAGAGATGTGTTCCAGGAGTTCCAGTCAGTTGGTGACTTCACTGGAGATATGATTGACAAGGGTCTCATACAGTTTTGCTTTCTTAAAGCTGCTGTCCGGAGTTTGAATCGCAGCATCTCCCAAAACACTGTTGGTCCCTCCCTCCCTCTGATTTCGCCCCTTTATTTGTGCACGCGCGCAGTACCTGAGAGAAGTGCCCGGAGTGCTGCAGCATCTTGCCTGTTTTGCTGTTTTCCGCTCTTCTACATTTAGTACATCTAGTAAATAATAAAGAAATTACGTTAGAATGCTGTATTGAGTCTAACTTGTCCTAATACCAAAATAACATGAATCTGCTAGGACGAACGAGTAAAGTTTCAATATGTGATTACACTCGTGTATCCCTCTCGATGACGTTGTTTATCAAACTTAGTGCATTTACGCGTGTATATGTGTTACATTGTTTATTTATTTCTATCTAGAGTTCAGAATTGCATGACTCCTCTGACGAAGAGTATGTCCCAGACGCCCCAACATCTTCCTCCAGAGGTCGGGCATCTAAACGAAGCCGTCAGGCGGGCTATGGAGGCCGTGGTCGGGGAGCGACGCGAGCACCCCGAGCCAAAAAACGTCCTGCAGTCTCTTGGCCTGACAAGTCGTGGGATTGGTAACTTTTCTGGAAGTTGCTGAGCCCTGATGCTCTCTCCTCCACAAGCAAAACAAATGTGCGCGCGGTTGCGTAGTGCGTAGCTCGCCCACCTCTGCATGGGCTTGCTTGCTGTGCGCGTAACCGTTGATTGACAGCATGACAAAGCTGAAGCTCGAACTTGATTGGTCGGCAGCAACCGGCGCTTTTTGGAATAACATGGGGGTCTATGAGAGGAAGGCGGAGCTCAGGAATAAATTTTCATATGCGTTATACTAACTTTATATTATAGTATCGAACTAGACTAACACATTTAAGCTTTGTTAAAAAATGATACATAAATTGAAAACAAAGGGAAACTCCGGACAGCAGCTTTAATGGAAAGCGTATACAAAAAAAAAAACTCTGTAGGCCAAACCTTTGCCTGAAGCTGCTTGGTGACTGGAAAAAAAATACAACATTCAAGCGCAGTCAGATAATGCCCATACTTGTGAACAACAAGAGGTAGAAAATGCCCCACTTTTGGTACACTGAAATGCACCATAACAAAGCAGTTGGAGTAAACATAAACAACATGATGGTACATACAAAACTCAATGGTCTCAATGGTCAGTGGTCAACAAATACATCTAAAGTTATTATTAATGTTACTCTCTCACACACACTCTCTCTTGCAATCACACACACACATACACAGTGCATCTGTCCCTTTGGTGGAACTTTGCGCTTTGCATAACTAGGCAGTTCAGGGGTTCAACAGTGGCATTTGCTATTTTAACTTCAGGACAAAAACAGAGTCAAGATGGAGGCTGAACTATTACAGTGCTGTGTGTTAACACAGTCACACCAGACTGTCAAGTAAAGAAAAGCCTAACAAGTGTTGAGGTCATTTAATCTAAACAACTCTATGAATGATGAGAAATACCTTCAAGAAAATGTAGCGATGCAGCCCCATACATAACCCAGGTTACTTCAGTCCCATCTCCTGTACATAGTAGACTCTTGCGAGACTCTTGCTTTCAAATTAGGTTTCAAATGGGTTGCCAGTTCACACTGTGTAATGAAGTCATACATCTTCTGGCTTCTCAGACCTCGTTCAACTTACATAATCCCTCCAACATCTTCCTCTTTCTCCTTGCAAAACTTGAGAAGCCATTTATGAAACACTCACCAACATGACAGAGCTGAAAACCTGAGTATCATTTTCACTAAATGATAAATTGATTGTTCATTTGCCATTTCAATTAAATGTTCCCAATGTTATACTTTACATGAAAGCAGTGGAACAAAAACCACTCAGATTGTGATCAGATCATATACTCAGAATTCAGAATCAGAATTATGCCACTCCAGTAATAATTGAACTAGTCTTAGCTTATAATAGTCCTCATGACAATGTTGTAACAGAATACTGGCACCTCGTTGCTACTGCTGCTTGGCAGTAAAGATCAGTGCATGCTCCCTTTATAAAATCAGTAGTAAAGAAAATCTTGGCTCAAGACCTTATCACAACTTTTTTTCAGACCATATCCATCACCCACACTCCACTTTGCAACACAGATATGAACTCTGTTCTAAAATCTGCATAGTCCTTGTAGTTAGTTGCCAGTTGCAAAGAACAACTACAGGTGTGAGCCAAGGGCGCTCTTGCGAGCTGAAGCTGATCTGCTGTGAATGTAACTTTAATTGTCTTAGACAGAAATAAGTCAGACCCTGTACAGTACCTGAGGAACAGACCAAGCTCCTTCTCATCTCTTTCTCTGACAAATCTCAAGAGATAATTTGAGGTAGTTTGTTCGTCCACTGACATATCTCCTGGTAACTTGATGGATTTGGTGATGCTTCTCGCTTTTGGTTTCAGATCATCCAGAATCTTCTTCAGTCCTGTGGTACTCATGGTTTGTCCAATAGATTCAAGAACTGGCTTCCAACATTTTATGATAAATGCTGGTTCTTGTACCATTTCTTTGTGGGCTATTTCCTCCACCAGTCTTGGCAGATTTTCTTCAGTTGGGAAAACAGAACAATTGTGACTGCTCAGTATGCTGAGGAGTTCATCCATATCCGCCACTTTAAAGTTGTCAAGTGCCTCAGTCAGCACATCTTTCTCAGTTGTGCTGATGTAGTTGAAGAAAGCATCCAGTAGATTACTGTCTGAACAGGGGAGTGATAGAGCGTCTGTAAGGAATGGAGGTGCAAGTTGGACTGGAAAGAACTGAAAACGCTGCCATCCAAAGGCCAAGATGCGAGCAACGGCTGTCCACTCTCTCTCTTTGAATGTGTGGTGCAAACTTGGGATCTTGTAGCTGGTTCCACAGGTCTTTGTGGTATAAAAAATATCCCAGAAATCGGTTAGACAGTCCCTGATGACCCCACTCCCAACTCCGACCTCAACTTCTCCACGTTCAAGCACACGCCTGATTGAAATATTAGCACCCAGAATGTTTTCATCTGAAAATGCCGTTATCATGTCCATAAGACATTGTGCTTTGCGGATCACAATGATTTGATGCTCAACAACATTTTCTGGATTTGCAAAGAAATCTGTGCTGGTGGAACCCTGTTCCGAATCCACAGTATGAAATGTGCCACTTACTTCTTCGCTGGTTGCCGAGCTGGGTGAATCAAGGCTTATTGTTTCCGCCTAGTGATGAAGTGAAATTAAAAAGCCTAAATAATTACCTACTGACAGATATGCCACATTTTGCTCTTGTTTTGGCTGCAGTAGCTGACATGACTGGAGCCTGTATTGTAATTTTAAATTCTTTGTACTTATTCAGTATTGCATAGTTGGTATTTCTTGTATACAGCGCTGGATGTGTCCACATTTGGTCATCTGGTGACCTTTTGTGAACTGACTGATGAGTTGATAGTCAGCTTTGTGTGACTGTGGTTGCGCGGTTCATTGAAGCCACATAACGAAAACATATCCTGGGTGTGTTTAACTTGCTTTGCAGTACAGACCAGATTAATTGGTATTAAAGCTTAAACTCCTGCTATTTAAAGTATGTTGCAGAACCTTTTGTGATCTTTGGCGGTCACTTATCGCCGCACCCAATTTGGTAGAGCTGCAGTTGAGAATTTGACAACACCAGTGTTTCAGACTCATTGTCATCAAGCTCTAATTCACTCTCTGATTTCTTGTTGTGATTAAGTAAAAATGCAGTTCCTGTAGTTTTTCATATCTTATTCTGACCTGCTGATGGAGACACAGAACTGATTGTACACTGACAGTCATTAAAAACTTTGAGACCATATTTTTCAACATAATTTTTATTTTGAAGCCCGAAACTGGATTTTCTTCATATGAATCATTTGTTTAGCATATTGGTTGCCGAGTTGGGTGAATCTAGGCTTATTGTTTCCTCCACAAACATTGCTAGCTGATCTCCTTGTAGAGGTGAGTATATAACTGTCTCAGCAAGACCATCAACACAGTCATAACACGTTTGTTTGATGTCCAATAATAACTTCATCATCAACTGATGTATCTGTGAGAGGCTGGTCTGATGTTTGAGAAGCTAGAGCAGACTGGAGTGTTGAGGTACTATTGGGACTGCTTGAAGAGAGAGGCCTTCTGCAAGACCGGCATCTTTTGACAGGACTAAGAAAGACCAGTGGTGTGCTGGATGAAGATGGAAATGAATGTGTAGCTGGAGCAGGTGCATTGTATGTGTCAGATGAATGGGGCATGTCTGCTAATGCATCACCAGGCTCGGGATTACTATACTGTATTCCCTTTGTGCAGAGGCATACTCTAAGGACCTTGTGATTAGTTTGCTCATACAAACTTCTGACTGTGACACTACCATCAAGGGGTTCCCCAGAAACAGTGACAGAAAGCATGCACTCAAAGTCCTCTAATTTGCCTTTCACTGATGTGCCGCCAGGGAAAAAAAGTGTTTTTCCTCTTTCCAGAATGCTGGATACCGTCTCATCTTTCTTTACAATAATTTCTCTTGTTCCACCCCCAGTAGCCCTTCTTACTTGCTTATACATAGAGTTTTGATAGTTCATCCAGCCGAGTTCCACTTTCCTTGTCTTTTTTTCAGCATTTTTATTTCTACGAAGTGCAAGCCTTGATTGAATGCTGGTGGTTGCAGTGACTGATGAGGTGGATGGAAGCTTCATCTTCTCTCTTAGGCGATTTATTAATGCTGTTTTCCTTTGCTCTGTATCCTCCATTTCTCTTGAAGATAACTCCGTCCAGTTTTGGGCAAAATCACGGTCTCCATATTGAGGAATATACATAGAGAGCTTTTGCTCATCAAGGAGCTTCACAACATCTTGATCAATCTAAAAAACAAACACAAAGGAAGATATGTCATATAATGTCAATATTCACCAAAAAAAGGGTTTCTAAAACAACCTTTGGGGGTGCATAAAACTCAAGTATTTGTCCATATAACTGCAAGACATTACACTGTCGACATCTGCCATGCACAGAAAATTTTCCTCATTTCCTGAATATCTATCCAATGAATATCTATTCTTCATCTATCTGTTCTTCATGTATTCAATGTATTCACTTACAACTACCAAACTGGACCAAAAATATCTAATCATGTTTCAATTATGTTTTGTCAGCATCAGCATGCTATGTATTTGAATACTAATATTTTGTTCTTTACTTTGTCCTCTTCCATTTGTGATAGGTTCTCCTCGGGAACCCCCCTTTCCTAGCCTAGCCGCGCTAGACAACCCATGGCAACGAATTTAATTCTCTGCCAGGGAGGGTCTAGTTACCCTCCATAAGGCTCGAGGCTGGATTCTCCTAAAACTGGCCGGACCAATCACCATGAAGTGTAGAGTCAGAAGGCGGGCGTAACGAAGTGACGACAGAGGCGTGACGATTCTGACAGAAACAACCAGCGCACAATAAACAGTTATCTTTCGACTAAGTTATGGCCACAGCCCTTAAAGATTTGAAGCTAAAATTCAACTTGAAAGATAAACAAAGGACGGCACTGAAGTGTTTCATTGAGAAGAAAGACGTATTTGGACTTATGCCGACGGGATATGGCAAATCCTTAATATGCCAGTTGGCTCCGCGGCTCCGCTGGTTGGGAAGCTAATAGGACTTAGCCACAATCCGCCAGTGCTCTCGGAACTACGTCAGCCTATTCGTTGCGTTGATTGGTTGTACACCTACCCAATTGCTGCAGAGGGATTTGATAGACAACCTTTCAGCCCGCCTCCCTCCCTGTCGAGCTTCCCTAGACCCTTGTGCCGTCAGAAACATGGGATCTAGCATGGCTAGGCTACCCCTTTCCCTCAAGGCTGACAGAAATTGGTCCATCTGTAGAATTCAAAAAGCAAGTTAAAATAATCACACTTGATAGCAGTTATAAACATTTTTTTCACATTTTAATTGCTAGCCCTTCATTAACCAGCAATACAAAAGGTTTGTCATTGTGTAACTAATAGCCACAGCAGTTTATTCAATAGCCTCTGCTTTTAGCTGACAATTGTAATGCACTGCACTGTACCACTAAGCATAATGTTCAGTAAATATGACAAAGACAACACAAAGCACTGTTAGGGGAATAAATGGAAGGATGAACAGTTGATGACAGATTATCTTATTTATTTCACACTTTAAAGAAGGAGCCTTATTCTAGTTTATGCTAACCTCCTTCCCTTTTCACTGCTTCAGCCTATTGTACTTGAGCCAATGAAATATAATTTAACCAGTATGACTGTTTCTCTGTCTGAAGTAGCTGTACAAAGCAGCTGTGACCATCACCAAAACCGACATCAGCTATACCTTTATCACGTTCATCATTATTAATATATCTATGACTATTTATTTATGTATCTATGTATGTATCTATCTATCTATCTATCTATCTATCTATCTATCTATCTATCTATCTATCTATCTATCTATCTATCTACAATATTTGTTATGCAGCTATCTATTTATGCACCCATCCATCCATTCACATTATCCATTAAAATACTACAGGATGTGTATGGTTGTCATGATGCAGGGCTTTACCTTGGCAGGAGACTTGGTCAAGCATCTGAGCCTCAGCTGTCACAGGTAGTCGGGATCACCCAGATGTGTCCATCTGACAGAGCTGTGGGCCAAACAACATCCATCCATTAATCCAAAAGTGATCCTTAACAGTGACCGCTGTAAGTACCTCTCTTGGTGTCCCACGGATGATATGAGGGACCAAGGCACAGCATGGGAATCATCTCCCCGTATATCAATGAGCTAAACACGAAGTTCCGTTAGCAAAGATCAAGGCAGCAGATGAAATACAAAACTAAACCAATTAAGGAGAACATGAAGGGAAAAAGCAGTTACAACTACGCGACACAGTCCACACACATCCCACCTTGCATTCCATGCACAATTTTGACTAATTTTCAACCGGTTCAGCATTTTGAGGGTCAGCGAACAGCCCTGCACGCCTCACATGCCACAGTTCGTCTGCACGTACCAAGAAGCACCGGAGCAACAGTCTTATAATTATGAATATGAATAATAATTTGGGGTGATCTGTTCCTGTAAAGTTCTGTAAAGTAAAGAGTGTGCATCTTACCCTGTGCATATACCCACACGCCACACAGAGGTCAGCTCAATGTCCACTGCAAAATTAATTCGTGATCTCGAGAAAACAGACCTTGTTTTCTCGAGATCACGAAAAAAATATCTCGTGATCTCGAGAAAACGGGTGGCAAAAAATTAAATCTGCCATGTCCGCTTAGGGCTTCCGTAGATTTGGCCTCCCTTATGTTTTTTTTAATGATGCATCGACCATTAGGCGATGAGCCTTGCTTCAATCTGATTGGCTAATATGGGCTGTTTTTTTTTCTCTAAGGGAAGCAAGGCGAAGCTGGCCTCTGAACAGACAGACAGCGCAGAGGGCATGAGAGACGTAGTGTAATGCACAAAAAGAGCTTGACAAGAGGGGCGCTGTTTTGCTCCTCACAAAGCAGAAATGCCTGATGTAGTGTTTTGACAACAAGGAATGACAAAAATATAAAACATAAAATACATAGTGGTGAAGATTATTTATGTTTTTTCTTTCTTGCATATTTTTTGGGGGAGCCAGGCTTCCCTTGGCCTCCGTGAAAAACCGCCACTGGTTTTGTGATCAGCAGTTTTGTATTTGTCGTGTTTGGTTTAGAGTAGTTAGATTTAGTTTGTTTCCCCAGTTCAGTTCTCAATTTATGTGCTAGTTTGGATTCTTGTTTAACTAGAAAAGCACTCGGAGAGCGCAGACCTCCGCCAGGCCATCCCTCAATTGTACAGATGACCAGTCAGAGTTTGTCTGTTTGTCTGTTAACAGCATAACCCAAAACGTCATGGACGGATTTAATTTAGTTTTAACAGTTTGTGCACAAAGCATAACATGCATGTACAGTGTAACAGCACAGTGTTTTGACGGCGGTGCCTCCGCACGCACGTAACGGTAGTGTACGTGTCGCCCCCGCTTCGTGTCGTCGGTCCCGACTCGCTCGAACCGGCCGCGCGGAATTCGGCCGCCGCCTGGGATCGATCCTACGACCTCTGTCTGTACAATTGAGAGGGATAGCCGGCCATCCCTCTCAATTGTACAGACTCCTTCAGAACAATCCTGGATCCAGACGGTGATTCGGATCACCTCCAAAATCTAATCAATTGTTACTTTTGCTCTTCCGGACATTCTGTAAAAATTTGATGAAAATTCGTCCATGACTTTTTGAGTTATGCTGTTAACAGACAAACAAACACCGGTGATTACATAACCTCCTGGCGGAGGTAATAAAACCCCTTCAATTATTCACTTATCTGCCAGTCTGTCTTTGTCTGTGCCTGGGTTCTCCAGAGCCCCCCCAAACAACTATAGATGTTTTACTATTTCAATTTTTACATCCTCTACACACTCACCTCATATGATTTGTGGTAATTTCAGTTATGTTTTCCTTTTGTTCTGGACTTGCTCTCAAATTATTGAACACCTCCAGGGCTACAACTGAAAGAAAAAAGCTAAAACTGTCCTACATGCCATAACAATGGGCTATAATAAAACAACATCGTAATTTCATGAACTACACAATAGTAATTATGGTCTGATCTAAAAGGTTGTACCTTAGTGATGAAGTGAAATTAAAAAGCCTAAATAATTACCTACTGACAGATATGCCACATTTTGCTCTTGCTTTGGCTGCAGTAGCTGACATGACTGGAGCCTGTATTGTAATTTTAAATTCTTTGTACTTATTCAGTATTGCATAGTTGGTATTTCTTGTATACAGCGCTGGATGTGTCCACATTTGGTCATCTGGTGACCTTTTGTGAACTGACTGATGAGTTGATAGTCAGCTTTGTGTGACTGTGGTTGCTCGGTTCATTGAAGCCACATAACGAAAACATATCCTGGGTGTGTTTAACTTGCTTTGCAGTACAGACCAGATTCATTGGTATTAAGGCTTAAACTCCTGCTATTTAAAGTATGTTGCAGAACCTTTTGTGATCTTTGGCAGTCACTTATCGCCGCACCCAATTTGGTAGAGCTGCAGTTGAGAATTTGACAACACCAGTGTTTCAGACTCATTGTCATCAAGCTCTAATTCACTCTCTGATTTCTTGTTGTGATTAAGTAAAAATGCAGTTCCTGCAGTTTTTCATATCTTATTCTGACCTGCTGATGGAGACACAGAACTGATTGTACACTGACAGTCATTAAAAACTTTGAGACCATATTTTTCAACATAATTTTTATTTTGAAGCCCGAAACTGGATTTTCTTCATATGAATCATTTGTTTAGCATATTGGCATACAGAAACAAAAATCTAAAGTTTCAAGAATGATTTCAAAATAAAGAATTTCACAAAAGAAAACGGCACCTGCCAAACACAAAGTCACAACAGTCAATACCGAGTATGGCCTCCATTTGCTTCGATGCAGACAGCAATCCATCGGCGCATGCTTTGGACCAGGCTTCTGATTGTGGGTTGGGAACAGCCCATATGCCTGGATACATCACTGTAGCTCAAACCGGCCTCCACCATACCCAGTGCCCGGAGATGTTGTTCATGTGATAGACGCGACATGATGCTGTTCACTGGACTAACAATGGTGGCCTTTTTTGGGCCTTTATATAAGCCTTCAAAACCCATTCTCAAATTGTGCAGATACTCACTGAGTATTGCTTGGTGTGTATTTGGTTCACTTTTGCAAAGTGACCAACCCATCTACAATGAATCATGACAAAATGACAACTCATCATTATCTCAACTACCAGGGCACTAGATCATCAGTAAATCCACAACGAATAATTACAACCCCCCTACAAGTAGAATTCTGCGTACATTTCTACCTCAAAGTTTCTATTGACTGTCAGTATACTTCCGTTAAAGTCTCTGATCCATAGAGCTCAACATTGTTTAGTTTGGCCTCATAGAGTTGAAGAGATTAAACACTGAGCAACATTTTATGTCTCATTTCAGACAAAGGATAAAGAGTTGAAAGAACAAGTAATGAAAGTAAAACTCAAAGGAGCTGCTCTGCAGTCAGCAGTAGATTGTGTGGTTGGTTGGCTCAGGATGTTGCACAGATACCACGTCTTAAAGGTATCGCTAATGCTCGGTAAAGGATGTTTTGGACAATTTTTATCAACCGCTGAGGAGCCTTCCTGTCCCCAGCGATGTTGTCAGGCCTGGATGTCTGAAGCTGCAGCTCCAGATGTATTAACCTGGGATTCCAATCAGGCAAAACCCCCTGAAAATGAAAAGCTTTTGTCTATCAAAAATAAAAGTAGCTCACGGTTTGGGTCCCTTTGTTGCCATTTTAGCAGCAGATTTACTCTGAGCTTCTTTGTCTAGATTCTTAATAATCCACGTGATATTAATCCAAGGAGCTTCATATTAATAAAGACAATGATCAAATACAAATAGCAAGAAGGTCTGGTGATTGTTCCATCCTGGCCTGCAGTAATTATTGGAAATTATTTGTGGTTTTAGTTAATGTCTGAATAAATGCCTGCTGCACTAGATGCCATGCATGCATGAAAGTGTTTTTAAGGCATCATCTAAAACTGTGGTGGAGTGGAAGAGGTTAGAATATACTGAAAGTCATTGTAAAGAGGCTAAATCAAGACTAGTGTAATCTTGTTGCTTCTGGTTAAAAACCACACAACTAAGTCTGAAGCTGATCAATAGCTTTTTGGTTTCAGCAAGTTAAAAGGCTGTTTCAGTGATCCATGCAAGATGAGGTAAAAATTTGTCTAACTGTCTGTGTGTCTGTGAAAACTGATTGCATTTTTGAACTGATTACTTGAAGATTACTAATTATTGATTGATTATTGATAAATATTAACATTTTACAGCATCCTTGTTACATCTACTGCAAATTTAACTGCTTAAAATCCAGGTTATTTATTTAAATTCCCACTTGAAAATTGAAAATGTAGTAAAACCCAGGTCATAATGGCGTCTGTAAAAATGTGTTTTCACTTTCATCTAACAGGAAACAGTGGAATAAAAGTAAGTGTCGGTGCCTGAACCTGTTTCAGCTGCAACTGAATGATGTTAATATATAGTGATAATGATCTGGAGCTTCATAATAAACTGGACTTGATTTTCTTTGCCCTTTTTGGAACTTAAAAGAGAATTCCAGTAGGTTTTTACTGAAGCTCCTTGGAGTACTTTGCACTTGTCCATTTTGTATGAACAGGTACAACAGGGCGAACTGGGTACAGAGTTTGTCATTGTTAGCATCTGTTGATTGCCAGTAAACTCATTCACAAAGACTGGAAGGCCTATCTGAGATCAAAGATGCTTTTTGATAAAGAGAAAAATAATAGTAACAAGATGCAGACAAGGAGGAGGAAGTAGAAAAAGACTTATTTCTTGTTGTTTTTTTCAGGCCAAACATGGACAGAATTTGGATTTTATCTGATTATTGTTAAATATTTACCAGCACTTGTATCTCAGCTTCCAGACTATTAAAAAGATGATCTATTAGAAATGTCTGTCAACCAAAATACAGATTATCAGTAACCTATAAAATGTACCGACCTCTGGCTGGCAGGTGAAAGTAGTCTAGCTCAGTGGTGGGGTAAGCATAGAAAAGAAAGTGACATTCCCTTGCAGAGAACACATTTTATGTTCATTTTACTCTGAAATAACTGTTTCAAGATCCTACCAAAACCTCTGCTTTTGATATTTTCAGTTAGGAAGCTTTCTATTGCATCTATGTAAAAGAAGGTGATTCAGGAAATTAGTTACGTTAGTTTGCCTTAAGAAGTCCAGTAGCTTCTGAGTTTTCTTTACCAGGGTGGAGATGACCATAACAGTTACAACAAAAGCACTCAGAGAGCGTTACTTAATCAAGACTGCTCAGATATTGTATCATTTTCGACGACTGAAATCTTGAAAAAATTTGTGACAGAAATCACGTAACTATAGAATGTGGCCTTTTAATATAGATGTACCCACAAAGAAAATGACTTTGTGCTGAGCACAGGCGTGTGTTATGCATGTGTTAGTTATACAGAATCGCGGGACCTAAATATGTAGGGGAGTTGATGGAACTCAGAAGCTCCCCCACAATTTAATCAATTGTTCCTTGTATCATTTCCGACAGATAAGTCCCGATAAGTCTGCAACGGTCGATTTGTAGTGGGATCACAATCATGTAATCGTCAGCAGGCAGCTGATGTAGTGTTCACTTGTTGTCATAGTTACAGTGACGCCATTACGCTATCTTGCAATGGTACAGAAATCTTTAACAAAGCAGTGAGATCCAGACTATAAGCCGCATGACTGCCAAACTCTAATGAGGGGGTCCTTGTGTCTTTTCAGACCTTCCCAAATTTCAACTAAATCTGTGAATCAATTTTTGAGTAAGGCTGCAAACAAATAGACAGACAGACAGATGAACATACGCCTATCGTCACATAACTCTGCCATTCCTTAGTGAAGTAAAAACAGATTAAGAGTGTAATTACATGTTATATAATCTATTGTTTGCTAAACACTGAATGACAGGCATGACACATCCTTGGCAGGTTGCTATTCCGTCAGAGAGGCAAACTGTACTCGCCCACATTTGCACAACCAGTTTAAAATCACTGTGCGTGCATTTGGACTGTGGGAAGAAATAAAACAACTCCAGGACAACATGCAAACTTCAACCAGACCAGCAGATTCAAACTCAGAACCTTTTTACTGTGAGGTGAATGTGTCATAGGTTAATTAAAAATCAGTAAAACAGATTGAGTTACAATCTCAAGGTTAAAAAAAAGAAACTAGTGTAAAATTTGTGAAATATTTCATTAGATGGTTGACTGATGCTTTGACACATTCATGGACTGAGGCCAGAGGACTCTGAGGAAACACTGTCTGCTAGTTTCTTACACCCTCGCAGAACCATGGCCTTGAATAAACATTGCAATGATGTGATGGCAGTCTGACTTTGTTTTCACCTGCAAGGGACAAAGAAGGTGTTATGTTTGAATGATCGCTCATTTCACAAGATCATGTTACGATTGAATTAATTAACTTAAAGAGTGTGGCACATCAAAAACCAGACATG
The DNA here is from genome assembly GCF_021347895.1 of Acanthochromis polyacanthus. Lineage (NCBI taxonomy): Eukaryota > Metazoa > Chordata > Actinopteri > Pomacentridae > Acanthochromis > Acanthochromis polyacanthus. Next base: position 37,300,317 of record NC_067114.1, on the reverse strand, counting down.
GTTACTCAGTCACTTGGCTCAGACAGGAAAACACATCAGGCTCCAAGAGGCTGTCCATTCATAGTTCAGTATCTTCAACGATTCCTGGAAACTTAAATGGGGAAAGAGGATCTATCATTAAGTTAAACAAATGTAGTTCAAGACTGCATCTTCCACAGGTTTTTCTTGTGAATTCTGGTCATGTGTTGTTACTCTGTGCATATACAGTCATCACCGCATATTTTATTCATATAGTGCAGACGTTTTACTTGGATCTTACTGATAAAGTGTGCCACCTAGTGTCACTATTGAGAGGTCATGAGATTTGTGAAGGAAGGAGGATTTGCTGTCACTTTATTTGACTGTTGATAAGGAATACTCTGGACAATTTTTCTCAGTTTTATTGTGGATTGTAATTGCACTCTGCAGAAGGATGCTGCATTGTTGCTGTGTCAAAATAAAAGAGGAGTAATTTGTTGTTTCCAATGCAAAGTATTCCTTTCTTTATTCTCATTTGTTTTTATTTACTATACACATAAACCCAAACACATTTAACTGGAAGTGATGACAAAATTTAAAAAACACATGATCAAGTAGTAGTCGTAATCTCAGCTTTAATTCTTCATGTTTGATGGATGAACACCCTTACAAACTTTTAATGCAGTCATTTTCACAAAACAACAAACACAAATGGTTAATAAAGATGTTCAGAAAAAGACTTACATTTTATAACGACAGAAAACTGCTTCTAGCTGTTCCAAAATCGTGGTTAGTGGGCAACTCTCAGTCAAATATTGCTCCTCTATTGACACTTTAAACACAAACATGTTTTCAGTGGCTTTTGGCTGCTCTTTGTGGTAATAACCATAGGCGTCAGTTTAGGGGGGGACGGTGGGGATGTGTCCCCCCCCACTTTTTGTCAGGGGTCATTTTGTCTCCAACACATTCAAATTCTTCACATGTAAGCCGTTGTAAACCCAGTTATTTTCAGCAGTATAGAAAATTCCGACGCTCCTGAACGCACCATCCGCACTCGGCCGAGAGTTGCGCAGACATGCAGCACACCTTCGTGAGGTTAAAAAAAAACGTGCAGATGCTAAATTTGCGCCCATGCCAAGTGGAAGCTCCGACCAGAGGCGTGCAGGGGCAAAGTTTCGGCCCGGGAGAATTAGTACTATAGCGGCCCACAGACCCCTCTACCTGCATGTACCGATAGCTCAACAGGTTGAGCCTCCGCCTTTGATGCGGTGGTTGTGAGTTTGAGCCCAGCTTGTGGCCTTTTGCCGCCGTTCTTTGACATTTTCTCAAAGTGTTGTCTTACCAACGACACGGAAGCATATGAGAAAAGCAGGCAGGCCGCACCAATGCTAAACTTTGATCTCAAGTAGAAGGCCACAAAATATCGTCCCACGGCCGCAGTTGGCCCGTGACTTTGAGACCCATGATTTAAAGCATTATTATTATTATTATTATTATTATTATTATTATTATTTTATGACTGGAGCGGCCCAACACTAAAGCGGCCCACCGGGGATATCCCCGGTGTTCCCGATTACCCAGCATACCACCCAGGGTGTGCATTTCCATCTGACAATGGCTGTGGTCTCCATCCCCCACCCCCCATTTTTGAAAACAAACTGACGCCCTTGGTAATAACATTTGAGTGCACTATTTATTTTTAATTTTGAAAAATTGTTGTGTTCAGTTGTTATACCGCTGTGTTGGTTTTATATTGTTTTTTTGTAATATTTTTTAAAGTCAAAATTAATTGTACAAGTTATTGAAAATGACAGACCTCAACAAACAGCACAGGACCTGATTAACAGACACAGATAGAAATTTGTTAAGTGTTCAATTTAAATTCAATTGTGAAATTTGGATATTTTATTAGCACAGGACAGCTGTGATGCTTCATATCATATTGCAATGTTTCCCTGTGCAGGTGAAGAAGCAGTTCGATAGATTTTCATCATCCATAGTGCATTTTTAATTTCTAAGACAGCAATTGCAATGAGTAAGCCTGAACACAGTTAAAGACACACCCAGCATTTTAAAATCACACATTTATACTTCTTAGTTTTCATTGTCAGGACTACGTAAAGCACCAGAACCCCAAAAAGACACAGTAAATCAACACCTTTTATAGCATTTTTTTTATAGCATGACAATCGATGGATTAAAGCAGTTTTTATGTCTTCACTCTGGCTCAGAGGTCAACAGACGTTGGTATTTAGCTTTGTTGCTCCTCGACCGGTAGATCACCACTCGAACTACCAGGAGGAAGCCAACGATGGAGACCAGGGGTCTATTTCACGAAGCAGGTTTAGTGAAAACTCTGAGCTTGTTAACCCTGAAATGAGGGAAATTCAGAGTTTTCCTTTTCACGAAGCGAGGTAACTCTAACCAGGGAATGCGGGGTAACTCTAGCCTGTTTCACAGAGGAGTAACTTCAACTCTCGGTCAGTTACCGCAGTAACAGACTCTATGACTCTAACCTGCTCGCCAGCAGGTTTATCTGAGAAAACCTCGAGTTTCTCTCCGTCTCCGCCCACTTTCAGCCACACACGCTGTTTCATTTCCTCATTCATTCAGTCAGTAAGCGAGTGAGTTTTGGCGTCGAACAGCTTTTATTAACAATCCAGTGGATAAAGGAGCAGCATTACTGCACAGATAATTAAATATTCGTCGGTAGATTGTTATCAGACCAAGCATAAATGTTCTCGCATTTCCGGACAATTATCTGTTTGAGCGGTACCGTTTCGTAATCGTTTTAAGTCCATAATCTACATAAACAACCTAATCTGTCCTTACATTTACATTACCAGCCGTAGTCATGCTCTCACATCCAGCAGATATTGTGTGTTGCGCTGCGGTTCTTTGCAAATGAAAGGTTTTATATGATGTCAGAGATGCAGAGCACTACAGTAAGACAACTGTATGCAGGACAGTCAGAAAAGTTTTCCTGGCTCTGAAACGACTTTTACTCATCATTGTGGACATAAACCTGTCAGAACATCAAGAGGAGTTCCACATGATCCCAGGTGAATGATGTAGAGATCTGTTACATTCATTTTAAATCATATTCTGTTAATGACATTGTGCTGCAGCCTCAGACTGGGATTAGTCATTTTAATTTCTTTTAGGATTTCCCAGTGTGATTGGCTGCATAGATGCACACACATCCTCATCACAGCTCCCTCACATCATGAACAAGAAGTCCATTCACAGCATAAATGTGCAGGTAGGCTACAGGTAGACTGACTACTGTTTCTAAATGTTAAAGACTGCATCATAGTTCAACATCTGTCATTCTCTGCACTGTCCAGATCATATGTGATGCTGCATACATCATTTCTAATGTGGAGGCCAAGTGGTCTGGGTCTGTTCATGACTCCAGGATTTATGGAGAGTCTAACCTGAGCAACAGACTGCAGCGTGGTCAGCAGCCTAAAGATTTTCACAATAGAATTCTCTTGTCTCCCTCCTTTAATATACTCTGATGTATCCACTATACATTACAGGAGAGTTTGATGGCCTTCTGCTGGGTGACAGGGGTTACCATGCCAACCCAGGCTGATGACCTCATACCCTGACCCTGAACCAGGCCCCCAACAGAACTTCAACCGGACTCACTGCAGGACCAGAGTCAGGGTGGAGATGACCATAGGCCTGCTGAAAGCCCGTTTCCAGAGCCTACATCTCCTCAGGGTGACCCCTGAGAGGGCCTGTGATATTACTGTGGCATGTGTTGTTCTTCATAATATTACCACTATTAGAGGAGAGCAACACCCTGCTCTACAAACTGAAGACCCAGATGATGAGCCCATCCACCTGCAGCTATCCAGGACAGCAGAGCAGTCAGAGACACCGTATGCAATAATCACTTTAGAGTTTAAGTCACCATCATCACCACCACAGCAAATAAAGACATGATACACATTTCATTTGGTCTTCTTTATTTCCTACAAATAAAAGATAGTTCAGTTCATGTTCCAATAGTTAACATAATTCACCTGTGACCATCACCCACCTCTAACTTGTGCTCCAGTCTTTCAATTTCCAGATCTGCCCTCCTAATCTGTTGTTTTGGATTTTTCTCAGCAAATGCAGTTTGTAAATCTGTTTTACTGATAACTGGGAATACATAGAGGACATTAAATTATACAGTTGCACTTGAATTCCAGAGAATGAACCTCTGGTGTTTCCTGAACATCCATCTCACTGTGTCAGTCTGTGCAGTGGAAGTTGAGGAACCATTCTGCTGCTGTCCAGCCATGCTCTGTTAAAAAGGATGAGAATGTGCAACACTTCAGTGTAAGCTAAATGTCACACTCTATATTCCACCCAAAATCTGAATGAGAAGAGAAATATCAGTAACATACCTCTGTATGCCTTTCTGGATCCCCCTCTGTAAAGGCAGCAGACACAGTTTCATCCTCTTCATCCTAGATCAGTGACTTCAGTAAACTTAAACTACCATTTGGATAAATCTTTGGAGTGTTGCCTACTTACAGTTACAAGGTCTGTGGTGTGAAGGGGCCAAAAGACAAAAAAGACACAAAAGAGAACTAAATAATCATATATTTTTTTCTTATATATATATATATATATATATATATATATATATATATATATATATATATATATATATATATATATATGGCTATTAAAACAGTGACTCACCTGCAATATCTATAAATAGTAATACTTTGCACATATCTCCTCCTTTTGCACATATCAACGTTTGCACATATTGACACCTGTTTACATATGACAATGTTGTATTGCTTACATATGACAGCATTGTACAAGATGCTAACATCTGCAAACCAAGCAGGGTAATTTCTGAATTGGGATCAATTTTCTGTCTTCATAATGTGTTTCTGGGTTTGGTTTTGCTTTGCTGCATATTTCTACATTTTCTTGTGGTGTTTTTTTTGCAACATTTTAAAGAAAACATGTCTTTCAAACTTGCTTACAGGTTTTGGGGTACAGAGGGTTAAAGCTCCAAAGCCTGTTTGTTGACCGTATCAGATTTGTAATAAGTCTACTTGCTGGTTTGAATCATGTTTTTTCTTTTGTTCTTTACTTGCTCTCAGACTATTGAACATTGTTCAGGACTGCAGCTGACAGAATAAGACTGAAGATAAGACCGCTTTACACTCCTGGTATAGGTTACAAAGAGGAAAAAACGAGACATATAAGGATACAGGCGTTTGCTCTGATTTAGATCTAAAAACTTTAACCTATAGTTTAAACTTAAAACATTACAGAGTGTGGTCTGGTTAACCTCTCTCAGCTAATCTTGTGTGCTGCTCTCGCTTTCTTCTTTGTTGTGACCTGATTGCTGTTGGTAAAGCTATAGCGATGGGTGTGATTACTTGGCAAAGCCAAGGAGAGAACTTTGGAAACAAACAGTCAGTATTGCTCTAACCTTAAGCTTTAGCTTCAGCTTATATCCTTATCACATTGGAGACCACTGGTGCCTGTTTTGGAGATAACTGTGCACTTGGATTTATACTTCATTTTATCTTTCAATTTTATGTCAGGGCTGAAAGTTGCATTTTGGTTAGCATCTTCACTTTGCAGCTAGAAGCTCCCTGGTTCACGTCCTGGCCTGGGCCTGGGATCTTTCTGTATGGAGTTTGCATGTTCTCCCTGCGCATATGTGGGTTTTCTCTGGGTACTCCAGTTTCTTACCACAGTCCAAAATAATACATGCTCAAGTTAATTGGTAACTCTAAATTGCCCATAGGTGTAAATGTTCTCATGCTTATTTCTTATTTTGCAAAGCGAGTTGATAGGAGAGATGTATGAAGGAGAACAGTAATAATAACAGTAATTTTATCTACAGTATATAGCATCTTCAGGTTACAAAGCCCTTTAAAGTCAGGGCAAAGAAAAAAAGGACACCAGGACGAAGATTGATCAACAGATTCCAAGTCAGTCCAGAAGGAAAAAGACCAGAGAGGAAGAATGCAGAGGTAAACCATAGACAATAAAAATAATAATGATAAAAATATTAATAGACAACGTCACATAAAAGCAAGATTAAAAAAATGGATTTTAAGAAGTGATTTAAAAGACTGTAGTGATTGGCAGGTGTAGAGGATATGTAGATGTATAAAATAAAGCTAATATGGTTCAGAATAATTTGAATTTAAATGGCTGGATGTGTTGGTTTCTGTCTTCCATTTTGTTTTAAAAAAAGGTTGATCAAATTGCCTGTATATCACTTCTCATCTAACCTCTGCTTAGAGCATGCATACAGTATGGGTGGCATGGTTCAATGGGTAGAGTGGACATCTTGCAACAGGAGGGTCGCCGGTTTGATCCTTGACCTGGAGAGCTCATGTCAAGGTGTCCCTGAGCAAGACACTTAACCCCTAACTGCTTCTAATGAGCTGTGGTTACCGCCTTGCATGGCAGCTTCCCTCATCAGTATGCGATAGCAACTTTGTTGTACTCTGTATAACGACAATAAAGACATTCTTCTTCTACAGACACACTTATAGCCTGTTGAGTCATGTACAGTTGTTTATGCTCCCAATGCACGCATGTAACATGCACACACTCACAGACGCACGAGGTCTCCTTTTGTCATACACACTCCACACTTTAGGTTTGGCAGCCTACCATCTGGGGCCCCATGAATGAGCGTGCACACGCAACCTCCTGTATAAAGGGATGTGCTGAGTATACACACCCTCCATGAGAAGAAGGGAGGAGAAGCGATGAGAGGTAAATTTGGTGATAATGCCCCCTTTTGAACATTTAAGAAAGAGAACTGAGATGCAATAAAGAACACCTAGATTTGAGTTTTGAGTTATAATTTGGGTTCAAAGTTCAGCTCTATTTGCTTGGTGGCCAGGCCCTTTTGGAGACCACTTGAAGCATTTGCTGAAAGTGTTAAGTGAAAAACTGAAACTGATACGAATTAATTTTTCTGGTAAATTTTGTTTATGTAGTGAAAAGTCAGAACCCTTTCTCATTCAAATGAATGTAAAAGTGTGTCCAAACTTTGACTGGCACTGTAAGTAATCTCAGGGTGCTTTACAGAATAAGTTTAACACCTTACAAAATTATCATGATATTGCAGAAAGAAATTCAGCAATTCTCTTTTGAGAAAGCAACTTTTATTCTCCATGCTTGATGCATGTCTCTATCCAAACTCTGGATTCATTTTTCACAACACAACACATACAAATTGTTAACTAAAAAAAATGTTTTTTTAAAAAAAAAACTGCTGAGCTATTTCACAATCAGGGTAAATGAGTCACAGTCCCACAGCTTGCCCAATGAGCTTTCTCAAGAAAAACATGTTTTCAGTGACTTTTGGTTGCTCTTAGCAGTAATAATATTTAGAGTTTGTTTTATTTTATAAAACTATCTTTTAAGATGTTTTCCTGCCCTGTGTTGGTATTTTAAGTTTTTTTTTTTCCAAGCTTTGTTTACAAGTTTTTATCCTGTTTTCTGTAGTGCCTTTATGCACATAATTTCATTTGAGCTGGGAAAATGGAATGAGGACATGAAAAACAACACAGGATCTGCCTGACACCAAAATACAGATGCAAATATAGATTTGTCAATACAAGGAGAAAACATTACATTTCTGTTACCAATTTATCATCACCATGGTGCTTCATTTTAACTCTGATGCTTCCCCAACAACTCTATAGCCAATAGTTTAAAATAAATCAATAGATTTTCATCATCCATGATGAATTTTTAATTTCTAAGACAGCAATTCTAATGAGTAAGCCTAAACACAGTTAAAGACACACCCAGCATTTTAAAATCACACATTTATACTAATTAGTTTTCATTGTCAGGACTACGTAAAGCACCAGAACCCCAAAAAGACACAGTAAATCAACACCTTTTGTAGCATTTGGATGGATATAAGCAGTTTTTGTGTCTTCACTCTGGCTCAGAGGTCGGCAGCCGTTGGTATTTAGCTTTGTTGCTCCTCGACCGGTAGATCACCACTCCAACTACCAGGAGGCAGCCAACGACGAAGACCAGGTTAAAGGGCAGATTCAGGTTTGGGGCTTAAGAGAGGAAAAGACACCAAAAATTAGGTATATGGGGGAAAAGTACCACAAAAAAAATCTAAATCATATATATTTTGTATTTAATCTTAATATTTAAATGATACATAATTTGTAATATTGTAGGATTTTACATTTATATTTGAACGAGTCAGATACATATTGTATCATCTCTAACACTTAAGGGTATCACCATTTACTTTTGTTAATATTTTGCAATTTTACTATAAACAGTTTGTTTTGTGTAATGTTTCATAATATTTTTTATTATTTTCACTGCTTATATTATCTTTTGTCACCTTACTGGTCATATTTTATTTAGTTTTAATCTATTTTGTTGCTTTGATGTGCATTTAATCTGTTTTTATCATTCTATATTTGGCCAGCACCCTGTAAAGCACTTTTAACTGAATTTGACTTGCTTGGTAGAAATAATGTTTGACTTCATTGATTGATTAATTGATTGAAATAACCTGAAGCTAAATCCAAGCCAGTTTTGAAAAGTGTGATCATTTATTTTGCTTAAATATGTATGTGTATATATATATATATATATATATATATATGTATATATATATATATATATATATATATATATATATATATATACGCGCGCACACACACACACACACACACACACACACACATAAGTTAGCAAAACTACAGTGTAGAAATACTCAAGTAGTAGTTTGCATCACAAAACTAGAATAGTGTTGTATTTTATAATAATGATGCTGTAATTCTTCAGATGGTGAATGTAAAGTTTAATTGTTATATATTCCAAACCTAAAATAATACACAAAAGTGCACTACAGCTGTCACACAAATGTAGAGTAGCAAAAGCTAAAATGTAAACCCTCAAAGTTAGATTTAACCACAATAATTCTATGATATTGTGTTTTGTGTTGCCTTGCAGTTGTACTGACAAGTGTTTCTGTTATTTTGTCCAACCCATTTATAATCATGAGGGCAGGGGTAGCAACACAAACACCTCCGTGTACACTGCAACACTAAACTACATGTAGTAGGGATGCACCTGTAGGTTTGCAGGATGAACTGACCATATGTAAACTCACCTTGACTGTCAGAAATCTTAGCTAGGTGCAAAGGCCCCTGGGAAATGGAGTGGCTGCTGGACTGAGCTACAGCCTCTCTTTTGCGACGATTCCCTGAGTTGGACCTGAGGCATCCCTGACTGCAGCGTGTTCCAGAGACGCCTTGTTCACACAGGATGACCGAGCATGTGATGTAGACCTGCAGACACATGGAGGTGAAATCAGATATGAAGAATTTCTTGTACTAAGCAATGCATGGATTTAATACAATATGGCATTTACAGTGTACCTTCCAATGTACACAGTGCAGAACATGGTTGCTTTACCTAACCCTTCCCTATGAATGGCAAGAACTGATATAGGTTCCATCCATTTATGAAAATTTGTGATTTTTATTGTGTGTGTTAGGGATGATATTTGACTTTGAGGTTGTGAAAGGTTCATAGCTTTGTAAAAGAAAAAAAAAGCAGCTTTACCTCCTCGTGAGCGCCGATGAACTCGAAAGCCTCCATTCCAAATCTGAACTGAGACTTGGAGCTGTTATAGATTTGCACTGTTGGGTCCTTTACACACCTGTGACAATGCAGTTCAACTGATTTAGAAACATGACCAGGTATTTCTCATAATAACCAACCGCCACAAAATACTGATTACCCATTTTCAATGATGGTGTAGCTGATGCGGGAATTGGGATTGTCATAGGGAGTCGCCCTGCAGGTCTCCACAAACAGCTCGGTGTTGGGGATGGATGAGGTTGCCTCGATCTGCATGAAGATCATCTGCTTGAGGTACACCGCAATGGGGTAGGAGCTGTCATTAACCTGCTGTCTGAACCGCTGGCTCTCAAAGAACTCAAACTGGAAGGTGAAAGCACCAAAGCCTTTCTCTTTGAAAGCGTAGGGGTTTTTGTGGGTGAATCCCAGCGTCAGGTTGGCTCGCTTCGGGTAGACGCAGCAGAAGGCAATCTCGACATCATGTTGTCTGGAAATGATTTCATTTGGGTCAGCAGATGTGATCTCGTTCTTGAAGAGAATGTTGTCAGCATCTTCCTGAAAATGAAGTAAAAAGGAAGAGAATAAAAATTTTCATAAAAATATGACTCATGCATATTACAAGTCAGTAGAGTAACTGTGAATTCTATGATGCAGACACTGATAAGATTAAAGATAATAAAGTACATCCCATCACAAATATGAAAAATTCCAGTAACCGAAGCTGATAGAAACTGCTTCTACTGAGTGTGGAGAGACTGAAATGTGAAATACAATGACCCTTTCATGTTTTCCTTTAAATGTACAGAAATCCTATGTTTGTGACCTTCAGGTAGAATTTGTGCATTTGTGGTGTTTTGGTGTCTTTGACCAACATTTATTCGAAAATATGAGTCTGTCTACCAGGTGTGCTGAATGCACTACTTTGCAAAATCTGCCTGGCCAAAAAGTCAACATATCTATATGGAATGACAAATGTTTGACATTTCGTGTCACATTGCCCAATTTCTGTTTGGCTTTTTTTGTTTAATAACTAGCCCTGCGACAGACTGGCGACCTGTCCAGGGTGTCCCCTGCCTTCGCCCGAGTCAGCTGGGACAGGCTCCAGCACCCCCGTGACCCTAGTGAGGATAAAGCGGTGTATAGAGAATGGATGGATGGATGTTTAGTAACTGCACTCTTGAGTTAGAATTTTTATTTAAATGCAACTGGACGTAGTAGGGCACCCTGGTATTTTCGCATTCTACATTTGACATACTGAGTTTCAGGAAATATTCAATATTTGTGTCGTGGTATTAGTATTGGTACACATCCTATGTTGTGTCCCATTTGAAAAGACCACTGAGTTTCAATGGCCCTTGAGGGGAACAGCTAAATGAATCGTCCAAGAGTAATCTGTTTCTTGTGTCTTTTTCAGTGTGAACAGCTTCAGAGCATTTCAGAACTGCGACAAGAGACGCAACATTATTTATCTTGTTGGTCATTACACACGCAGTCAGAACAAATCATTGTGTGCTCAAAGCCACCTTTGTTGAATTTAATGTGGGCAGTGATCAAAGACCTTCAACAGCAACCACCTTTCCTGTTTTGTGTCCTGTACCTCAACTATGGTCCCACAACTGCCCAGCGGCATGGTAACCACCAGGTGGGTTGCGTTGGAGCGTCTGGTCAAGTTGCAGGAAGGATTCTCGAAGTCATTCAGATGTAAGATGTGCTCGTTGCGTCTGATAAGGTAGGACTTCTCCACTTCCACAGTTACTGTTGTTTCATTGCACGTCACAACGGCCTCTAAATGTTCAAACGTAGCGATTATTTTTTAATGTGATGGTGAAAAATTTTATTTCAAGCAAAATAAGGTGAAATCCTGCATGGACTAACCGTGATGCCCAACGTCCACAGTCACACAGCGGAGCTCTGATTGATAGGCTCGGCCATATCTGAGAAATGACAAAATACACAGGTTCATATGAACGTTTTTACCAGGACAGAAACAATAAAAGTCTGATTTATTTCAAGTTTTATAGCATAGTTTTACTTATATCCACATACAACTAGATAAAACTCACCTGTCTCTTCCTTCAGAAACAAAGCAAATTGAGAAATGATCATTTAGATCATTGTCAGTTGGTGTCCATTTAATGATATATTTGTCTGTGGAGACTTTCTCCTTTGTAATGCCTCTGGGTCCTGTCACAATCAGGTCATAAATCCTGCAAAAGAAACAATTTTTGCAAAGGAACCTCAATAATTGGCATGAATTTATTATATATTATATATCATATTGCTGCAAACATTAGACAATGATTTTCGTGAAAAATTGTCTTACGTGGTGAATTGTGCCTTGGATCTGACTTCAATTTTGAGGGTTTGGTTGACGAACGCAGGAAGATTTACCCCATTAGCCGGAGTTGGTGCCAAGAAAACGGGAAAGTAATCACCATCAAGGCATGATGGAGCGTTGAAACCATCCACTGGAAATTTGATGAGAGGACAGACAGAGTTTCAGGAATTAATCAAATGTTTAAAAATATTTAGTCTGGTGTTCGAATAAAAAGAAGACTGCCATACCGTAAATAGAAAACTGCAGAGGAAGCTTGCTCAATGGAGGAATTGTTGATCGGAAAGGCACGGTAGTTGGGGCAGCTGTGGTTGTTGTTGGGGCAGCTGTGGTGGTCGTTGGGGCAGCTGTGGTGGTTGTTGGGGCGGCTGTGGTCGTTGGGGCAGCTGTGGTCGTTGGGGCAGATGTGGTGGTCGTTGGGGAAGCTGTGGTGGTCGTTGGGGCAGCTGTGGTCGTTGGGGCAGCTGTGGTCGTTGTTGCAGCTGTGGTCGTTGGGGCAGCTGTGGTCGTTGGGGCAGCTGTGGTCGTTGGGGCAGATGTGGTGGTCGTTGGGGCAGATGTGGTGGTCGTTGGGGCTGTCGTGGTCGTTGAGGCAGCTGTGGTCGTTGGGGCAGCTGTGGTCGTTGTTGCAGCAGTGGTCGTTGGGGCAGATGTGGTGGTCGTTGGGGCAGATGTGGTGGTCGTTGGGGCAGATGTGGTGGTCGTTGGGGCAGCTGTGGTCGTTGGGGCAGCTGTGGTCGTTGTTGCAGCTGTGGTCGTTGGGGCAGATGTGGTGGTCGTTGGGGCAGATGTGGTGGTCGTTGGGGCAGCTGTGGTGGTCGTTGGGGCTGTGGTGGTCGTTGGGGCAGCTGTGGTCGTTGGGGCAGCTGTGGTCGTTGGGGCAGATGTGGTGGTTGATGGGGCAGCTGGGAATGGGAGTTGACGTTTGTCCCTTCTCATTGAAAAAGGACGCTTTATTGCATAGGATCCATCAGAGTAGGTCAGTCTGATCGGTGTCCTGGCAAAGTCCTCCACCACAAGCTCAATGGGATGATATCCATTCTGTCGACTGTCATTATATGAAACGGAACAGGTATTCTGCCAATAAAAGAGATTGTATATAATCATCCCTTGTCTTAAGTTATGTTAAATGCTCTTGAAAACACATTTTTAAATTAATTTAAGTGTACTGTTTAATGCCTTCACCCGAGTCAGCTGGGATAGGCTTCAGCCCCCCTCCCCCGTGACTGTAATGAGGATGAAGCAGTGTATAGAGAATGCATGGATGGATGTTTAATGCCTTTTATTTTTATTGAAAGCCACTTGGAGTAAAATCAAGTTTAAAAGATAAAAAATAACATCATTTACATCAATAAAGCAAAATCTCTTTGTTTGGTAAATTACTTCAATTTTAAATCTGAACTGAAGAATTTTTGTTACCACCTCTGGAGTTGAAAATAATTACACAAATGATGTTGATGTGTGCAGTACAGGTAATATTATATGATAATGCTACATATAGTTCAGTTATACCAAATATAGAATGACTTGGTGTTCTCCCTGTTTTTCTACAATTATTATTTGCAGTTTTCTTCAGTCTTTCATGTTTTATTCTTGGAAAAGCGTTATCGTACAGACACTGTTTCACATGATGAAGAAAGAGATTGACTGAAAAAGTTTCACTAACATGTTTTGTCATTTTTATTATATTGTGCTAATGGAAAAAAAAATCAACATTGTTTATGTCTGTGTTTTACCTGATCAACAGAGAATCCAGTGGGGAGACCACACAGTCCACACTCATATGTCCCTGAGTTGGTTGGTAGTCTGCATCTCACACGGTCACCTTCAGGGTCAAACACTGTCAAGCTGTACGTCCGAGGGCAGTTCCTTGGGACTCTGCAACATGTGAATCACAAATAATTTAGTATAGTGGCAAAAACTGAACTGAAATCCCAACTGCAGCATGGCTGTAGATTCTTCATGTTGTCATGTTTTTTTTCTAACAAGGATGGTCCTGCCCAGATGCAGAGGAGAGAGATTAATGGTTTATTTGGGGAGAAAAACAAACTAATCATCAGCATGAACAAGTCAGCAATGTTTTGTTTTACCAGTGTTCTGTATTGTTTTGCTTGTTTGTTTAATTGTGAACATGAAGTATAATATATCAACATATGTGCTTGTGAAAATGAGGTATAAATCAGCATATGTGCTAATCTGCACTGATTTCTCTACCAGAAATGTGAGTCTTGCATAAAACCAGTTTCAAACTTCTTGTTTCATATTGTTGACATATTACAGTCGAAAGTAATTATTAAAGGGGATTTTGGTTGTCTCTTTTTGTCACTTTTTTAAATGAATTGTTCAAGTAGTAATTCTTTTATGTTGTCCTCAAAGTACAAGGAGAAGTACCATATTTTCCGCACCATAATGTGCATCAGATTGTAAGGTGCAGTCTCGATTACAGGGTTTATTTCTGTACTTAAGCCATATATAAGGCGTACCGTATTATTGGGCGCATGCTAAAACAAGGAAATGGAAGCAAAACAGTGAGTTTGGTTGAACTTTATTCCACTACGTATTTAAAATACACTCACATTATTTTTTGATCAATCTTTTGTCACAAATCCATCAAAGTCCACATCTTCTGTATCTGAATTGAACAGCGGGGCAATTTCAACATCAAACATGCCGGGTTCACTCTCGTCATTGTCGGAGTCAGTCTCGTTGTCGAGTGGCTGTTCAGCAATGATGCCGGCTTCCGCGAAAGCTTGGACAATAGTCAGTACTGTACGTAGCTTTATGTAATGTTCTCTAATAGGTTTATCGCTGCCAGTGTGTGTAGTGTACATATTACGTCCCTATGTCGGCGGGAAATGGTCCGACAGTCAGATTTTGGAACTCAGTGCACACATAAGACGCACTGGGTTAAAAGGCACACCGTCAATTTTTGAGAAAATTAAAGGCTTTTAAGTGCGCCTTATAGTGCGGGAAATGCTGTACTTTTTGAATCTTTTGAAATAAAACTTTTGAAAATGAATACAATTGTTTTAAAGTCAGTTTAAAAATATTCTCACTGTCGGCAATTCTATCAGAATGATCAATTGTATCGTTTTTAACATACTGATAATGTGTTTAATAGAATAATTATGTTCAGGATATGTATTTTGTAAATTAAAGGTACATATTTAGTGTATTAATCATGAGTACATGGAAATTTAAATTAAGGATATGTAATTTTATATTTTATTCCTGGGAAGACCCCAAACTGAACCTAACGCAGAAAGAAATGATGTTTTTGCCTCATTAAAATTTTAGTGACTCTTAAACATCGTTTTCTGGCAAACACCAAAGAAAATGGAATCTACTAACAAGGTCGAAATATTTACTTATTCTCATTACCTGAGAAGATTCAGCATGGTGAAGACAGGAGATCTGTTGGATTTTCCGGTGTCAGATCGAGTGCCCAGGTCCACATGTGCCATCATACTCCACTTAGCCATGGAGGATCTGACGTTTGCCATCCAGTAGCCTTGGCCATAGAAGGAGTGGTAGCTAACTGGGTATCTGTTTGGAAAAAAAGCGTGACTCATGAGGACAAAGCAGCATTTTCAGTATTGCTCCGAACAGATTTCCTTTTTAACACAAAGCAAATACAGTTAGAATATTTTCAGTAAATTGGGCTGGACTTTTCTCTTCTAAACAATGTCTCACCTGATCTCGAAGGGGAGGTTTTTGTTCAGTTTTCTTTTTGTTGTTGCCTCATATTGGCACCAGGAGAGACCTAAGGAGTTCCTTGCAATCTGTGAGGTGGTATATTGGGTCTGATACCCACAGTGACCACTTGAGCAAGTGTAGGAATTCACATTGCAGTAGTATGTGGTTTGCATGCTGCGAAGTTCCACCTGAAAAGAAAAATGCAATTACAGCTTAAGCACCAGTTTTATGATCTCTTGAACAATGCAATGCATTTTTATGAACTTTCCTCTGATAATATATATATATATATTTTTAAAAGGGATGTGGCAGCTAGGACACCCTCCAACAAGCTGAACTTACCTCATAAGCCCCGTTTGTATTCGTCACTTTTGGGGCAGCGTTCACTGATCCGCCAAAGAAGCGATACCTGTAGGACCATGCAGATGCCGTGGTGACCAGAAGCAACAGATGCAGCAGCAGTGTAAGATGAGCCATCCTGACGAGTGCTGAATCCTCATGCATGAGCATCTTTTATAACCCGCTGCAAGGAAAAAAAATCCCCTTCTCATTAACATCATCATTTACGGAAAGCATTGTGAAGAAGTAGAACTAGTTTTACCAGCCTGTAATTTGTTGCCCTCATTTTTAACATGCCACTTATTGTTGAGTGCAGGTGTTTATAAGTGTGTCACTGCCAGCGTCTGTTCTTGTGCAGCTTACATTTCGTCAATCACAAATGCTTTCATTTTGATATTAATGACAGCTGGTTGTCACTCACCTGTATAAAGCTGAGCCCGAACCTTTTGAAGACATGGCAAATTTAGATTTCGAGTGAATTTTTTTTGACTAATAGTTTTGTTTTTGTTTTTTGGCTGGACATTAGATAAACAAGTGACAAAACACACTGAGAGATTGTATGGCCACTCCAGATGTTCACATTGTTTTCTGGCGAGCATTCTGGATTCTGGACCACTTTGGCTGTTTGTCTTCTTGCAAGTTCCAATGCTGCCCAATGTTTTTCTGCAGACACCTTTATACTTTAATGCAGAATCTTAATATTGTCCTCTTTTCTCATGGTGATCTTCATTTTGACATGGCTTTCTATCCCATCAGCTACAAAACCCTCCATCATCATTTACCATCTTGATAAGGTTCTTGGAGTTGAATGCAGTGTTGTAGTATTCGAGATCGGTCTCGGTCTCAAGACCGGTCTTGAGACCACTTTTTGAAGATCTCGGTCTTGTCTCGCACTGGACCGCATTTTTATTCGGTCTTGTCTCGGTCTTGGGCACAGAGGACTCGGGATTTTATTGGGAGACCAGCCAAGACTGTGGCTGCAACGACAGCAGTGAACTGCCTCTCTGTTGTCTCATTTGTTCAGTAACAGCTTTGTTGTGATTAGATGCAAAACTTCCCGCTTCGAATGTAACCAATAATTTAACTGATTTTTCATTTGGATTATTTTTACAGGCTGTGACCTGTCACCTACCCCACTCCTCTTCACACACACTCCACTACAGTAGATGGGGGAGACGGAAGAAGGAGTCTACTTAATGGGAACAAAGTCAGCTAACTCTGCTGTAATAAAGTTTGGTTTTTCTCACCACGAACAGTTTATCTTTAAATCGACTGCAAAAAGAAAACACAGTGCTATATGCAAATTCTGCAAAGCAACGCTCACCGAGGCTGCTGGGACCACATCAAACTTTTACCGATGCTTGGAGAGGAAGCATAAAGAAAGGAAAGCTAACTCTACAGTTGGTACAGGTGCATTTTTTATTTTTTATTTTTTTGGGGGGGTGGGGGGTGGGGGTCTGGGGAAACAGAAAAATAGTCAGTATCTGGTGTGACCACCATTTGCCTCATGCAGTGCAACACATTTCCTTCGCATAGAGTTGACCAGGTTGCCGATTGTGGCCTGTGGAATGTTGGTCCACCCCTCTTCAATGGCTGTGTGAAGTTGCTGGATATTGGCAGGAACTGGTACACGCTGTCGTATATGCCGATCCAGAGCATCCCAAATATGCTCAGTGGGTGACATGTGCGGTGAGTATGCTGGCCATGCAAGAACTGGGACGTTTTCAGCTTCCAAGAATTGTGTACAGATCCTTGCAACATGGGGCTGTGCATTATCCTGCTGCAACATGAGGTGATGTTCTTGGATGTATGGCACAACAATGGGCCTCAGGATCTCATCAAGGTATCTCTGTGCATTCAAAATGCCATCAATAAAATGCACCTGTGTTCTTCGTCCATAACAGACGCCTGCCCATACCATAACCCCACCGCCACCATAGGCCACTCCGTCCACAACACTGACATCAGAAAACTGCTCACCCACACGATGCCACACACGCTGTCTGCCATCTGCCCTGAACAGTTTAAACCGGGATTCATCC
This sequence comes from Acanthochromis polyacanthus, assembly GCF_021347895.1. Classification (NCBI taxonomy): domain Eukaryota; kingdom Metazoa; phylum Chordata; class Actinopteri; family Pomacentridae; genus Acanthochromis; species Acanthochromis polyacanthus. The sequence continues at coordinate 37,282,326 of NC_067114.1, read as the reverse complement.
GTGAAGAGAACACCTCTCCAACATGCCAGACACCATCGAATGTGAACATTTGCCCACTCAACTCAGTTACGATGACAAACTGGAGTCAGGTGGAGACCCCAATGAGGACGACGAGCATGCAGATGAGCTTCCCTGAGACGGTTTCTGACAGTTTGTGCAGAAATTCTTTGGTTATGCAAACCGATTGTTTCAGCAGCTGTCCGAGTGTCTGGTCTCAGACGATCTTGGAGGTGAACATGCTGGATGTGGAGGTCCTGGGCTGGTGTGGTTACACGTGGTCTGCGATTGTGAGGCTGCTTGGATGTACTGCCAAATTCTCTGAAACGCCTTTGGAGACGGCTTATGGTAGAGAAATGAACATTCAATACACAAGCAACAGCTCTGGTTGACATTCCTGCTGTCAGCATGCCAGTTGCACGCTCCCTCAAATCTTGCCACATCTGTGGCATTGTGCTGTGTGATAAAACTGCACCTTTCAGAGTGGCCTTTTATTGTGGGCAGTCTAAGGCACACCTGGGGCCTATTTCACGAAGCAGGTTTAGTGAAAACTCTGAGTTTGTTAACCCTGAAATGAGGGAAACTCAGAGTTTTCGATTTCAGGAAGCGAGGTACCTCTAACCAGGGAATGCGGGGTAACTCGAGCCTGTTTCACAAAGAGGGGTAACTTCAACTCTCGGTCAGTTACCGCAGTAACAGACTCTATGACTCTAACCTGCTCGCCAGCAGGTTTATCTGAGAAAACCTCGAGTTTCTCTCCGTCTCCGCCACAGCCACACACGCTGTTTCATTTCCTCATTCATTCAGTCAGTAAGCGAGCGAGTTTTGGCGTAGAACAGCTTTTATTAACGATCCAGTGGATAAAGGAGCAGCGTTACTGCACAGATAATTAAATATTCATCGGTAGATTGTTATCAACTCATATCAGCCGTTGTGAAACCGAAAACTCAGAGTCTTCTATCACAGAGTAGATCAACTCAGAGTTGTAGAAGAAACTCAGAGTTTGTAAAACCTGCTTCGTGAAATAGGCCCCTGTGCACTAATCATGGTGTCTAATCAGCATCTTGATATGGCACATCTGTGAGGTGGGATGGATTATCTCAGCAAAGGAGAAGTGCTCACTATCACAGATTTAGACAGATTTGTCAACATTTGAGAGAAATGGTGATATTGTGTAGTATCCCGATTTTCTATATCAGTATATTTTTTTAACTTTATTTACAAGATGTGTTTTATTACAGAACAAAGCACTGATTCATTTAATGTGTTTTACTACATGATTAAAAGTATAGTTATTTCATTCGTTCAGGTTAAAAAACTTACATTTTGCATAAATATTAAAGGGTTTACAGATGTTAAGAAATTCATAATTTAGTTCCAAGCTAAAAAAAATACAAAAACAAACAGGTTACATCTTTTATTATTTCATTATGATGGTTTATGTTTCACTGGACTGAAAACATAGAAAAACGAAGAAGAAACGTGAGCGGAAACACCGAAGAAAAAAAACAGTCGGAAAACCGGAAGAGAAACGAGAGGAGTATTCTGCATATGTGTGATGGCGGCATGAGCTTGAGAGAAAGACCAGAAAAAGTCTTCACAGCTCAGTCAAAGTAAACCCAGTTAAGCACCCCTCGTTTCTGTGGACTGCTGCGGAGTTTGTGAACGTCCTGCACCAGAAGAGAGAGTGAGACATGGCGCTGCTGGGACCGAACTGAACGAGCTAAGTGAGGCTAACAGTGAAGCTAACGCTGCTGCGTCAGAGCGGATCATCATCCTAGTCAGGAGTCGGCCAGTGAGAGGAGACGGTGTCGCCGCCTGAGGGATCAATACTCACCTGCGTCCAGGACGTCGAGAGGGAGGGAGATTCTGCTGCACCCGGTTGCTCAAATGGTCGTGAGGACAAGGTTTCTTTCCACTCTGGATCGGTAGGATTATTGCTTTCAAGTTGTTTTCCCAGATAAGAGCTCCAACGCGCGCCAACGGTCTAAATAGCAAGCTTGCTTAAAAGAACAAAAGAGTGCACTCAAAGGAAAAACTAAACTTTCTCTCAGCTGAGGTTAAACTAATTATTCTTTATTAATCCACTTTATATTGTTTTTTTCTACTTGTTCAATCCTTTGAATACAAGACAGAATTTAAAAGCTACAGCTATTGTGTGTGGTTATCATTTTCCTTTTCACTTAAACAGTACACTGTAAAAAAAAAACATTTTTAATTTAACTGGTGACATTTTAATTTCATTGGTTTATTTGTTGATTATTGTTTCTGGGAAGCCTCAGGAGAGCATCAGAAGAGAATCATACTTAACCCTAGACACTGTCTTTCATACATTGGAATGTCTCTTTTGTCAAAAAATTAGTTAAGGAAGGGAAAAAGCATTTAGGATTAAGTAACTAGTCCTTTTACATTAACGAGTCGGTTGGCAAAAGGGTTACATGTGTAAAAAGTTTTAGATCTTTGAGCTCATCTCATAAAAAATGTGATCAAAAACAAAAGTGTTGCGTTTATATTTTTGTTGAGTGTATATGTATAGCACAATTTCAGCATTAGGAGTTCCCTCTTCTATGGCTTGATTAATCACAATCTTTCCCACATTGCGTGTACTAAAAAGAAAAAAATACACACCTATCATCTTCATGAAAATGATTGTAATGCCAGTGTTAAAGTAAGAAAATGAACTGGTGTGGTTATTTAGTATCATATCTTTGTGTAACTATTTGAAAAACATGGTTGTCATAATGGTCATGTCGTGCATGCATTGTGCTGATTCACTCATTTGTGTTTTTAACATAAGTAGATGCTTCATAAATTAATACAATTTTCTTTTCTGTTCATCTTACACTGTAAATAAGATTTTTTTTTTTGATATGATTCATTGTTATATGACCAGATGTCTTTATGATTTACAGATTTTTGGAGTGCAGGGCAGGATTCGAGAAAGATATCAAACAGCCAACTTTACAATCCTTTGCACAGAAGGTTCAGGTCTACAGTCTATATTCACCAAGGCAGCAAACCATCACTGAAGCCATTGTCAAAGATTTAATTGTTGGATGTGGTCTGCCACTTTCATTTGTGGAAAATGGACATTTTAAACACTTTCTTGGGATTATGGATTGCAAATACATACCCGTCTCCAGAAGGACAGTTTGTGAGATATAGATACTAGTGTTGGTAAAGAAAGTCAAGGAAGCTGTTTTGGAGAAGCTGGCTACACAGTTGTCTGTGTCATTAACAACTGATCTCTGGTCTGATCGCAGGCTATGTTCCTTCCTTGGAGTGACTGCATGTGTGCTGCAAAACAAAAGACTCTGATGCACTTCAATCCGACTTGCTGGACTGTATGCGTATTACAGGCAGACATAGTGGGGAACGGATTGCTTCTGTTTTTGAGGAGATCACAGAGGAATATAAATGGTCATATTTATATAGCACTTTTATCCAAAGCGCTTTACATGATATGTCACATTTACCCATTCACACACTGATGGCGGAAGCTGCCATGCAAGGCGCTAACCACAACGCATCAGGAGCAATTAGGGGTTAGGTATCTTGCTCAGGGACACCTCGACATGAGCACAACGGGCCGAGGATCGAACTGGCAACCTTCCAGTTACAAGACGGCCACTCTACCCACTGAGCCATGCCGCCCCGTGAATATGGCATCCGTCAGAAGATAAGTTGTATAATTACGGACAATGCTGACAATATGAAATGTGCTTTCAAAGTTCACATGCAACAACAGCAGTCTAATGACAGTGAGAGTGAGGAGGAGAATCTAGATGATGAGCACTTGTGGGAAGACATGACTTCAGTGGAAGACACAGAATTACCCTGGTCATAAGGTGAACGTCTTTCCTGCTTTGCCCACTCTCTGCAGTTAGTTGTGAATGATGGAATGAAGGAAGTTAGGGTTGTCTCTCGCACCATAGCCAAAGCATTGTGATTCACTACTCTGTTACATAGCAGCTCACAGTTCAAAGACAAGTTTTAGGCTATGTTTGACACGAGTAAGACTATTCCAGCAGCAAACAACACTCGCTGCGACAGCACTTTCAAACAAGTACAGTCCCTCACAGCTCTGGACCACAAAACCCTGACTGAAATGTGCAGCAAAGACTATGAGGATGTGACATTTAGTCCCCGTGAGTGGAAACCGGTTGAAGGAGCTCTGCACGGTTCTTGCACCATTCTCCGAGGCAACAGATCTAACCGAGGGAGAGAAATCTGTTATTATAAGCATGGTGGTTCCAACTGTTTTGCAGGCACGTGCAGAGGGGAGAGGGGGCGGAGGGGGCTGAAGTACCTGTCCCTGTTGCCACTTGATGCCCAAAGTGCCCTTTTGTCAAAGTTGTTTTTTAAAATTTTATTAAATTTTATATTTAATTTTGTTTTTCATTTATAATTGTGTGTGTGTGTGTGTGTAAACATATTTGAGACCCAAAATAATAAATAAATAAAACAAAATCCATCCATTCTCTATACACCGCTTTATCCTCACTTGGGTCGCGGGGGGTGCTGGAGCCTATCCCAGCTGACTCGGGCGAAGGCAGGGGACACCCTGGACAGGTCGCCAGTCTGTCACAGGGCTACATATACAAGCAATCACACTCACATTCACACCTATGGACAATTTAGAGTAACCAATTAACCTCAGCATATTTTTGGACTGTGGGAGGAAGCCGGATTACCCGGAGAAAACCCACGCATGCACAGGGAGAACATGCAAACTCCATGCAGAAAGATCCCAGGCTCAGGCTGGGATTTGAACCGGGGATCTTCTTGCTGCAAGGTGAAAGTGCTAACCAGGCAAAGCAGGTTGTTCCAGACATCCCCCCAGCAATGCTTTCCAGCTCTTCCTGGGTGATCCCTCCAGTGTGTTCTGGGTTTGCCTCGGGGTCTCCTCCCAGGCGGAGGTGTTCGGAAAACCTCCGGAGGAAGTCTCCCTGGAGACATCCGAATCAGATGGCCAAACCACCTCAACTGGCTCCTTTTGACGCGAAGGAGCAGCGGCTCTACTCCGAGCTCCCTCCGGATGTCTGCACTCCTCATTCTATCTCTAAGGCTGAGCCCAGTCACCCTACGGAGGAAGCTCATTTCAGCCGCTTGTTTCCGCAATCTCATTCTTTCGGTCACTACCCAGAGCTCATGACCATAGGTGAGGGTTGGAGCATAGATGGACTGGTAAATTGAGAGCTTCGCCTTATGGCTTAGCTCCCTCTTTACCACAACAGTCCGATACAACGCCCGCATTACTGCTGATGCTGCACCAATCTGCCTGTCCATCTCACGCTCCATTTTCCCATCACTCGTGAACAACATCCCGAGATACTTAAACTCCTTTGCTTGAGGAAGCAACTCCCCCCCCTCAACCCAGAGGGAGTATTCCACCAGCTTCCGGCAGAGGACCATGGCGTTGGACTTGGAGGTGCTGATCTGCATCGCCGCTGCTTCACACTCGGCTGCAAACCACTCCAGTGTGCACTGAAGGTCATGATGTGAGGAAGCCAACAGAACCACATCATCTGCAAAAAGCAGAGATGCGATCCTGAGGTCGACAAACCAGACACCCGACTCACCCCAGCTGTGCCCTGAGATCCCGTCCATGAAGACCACGAACAGAATCGGAGACAAGGGGCAGCCCTGGCGGAGTCCAACACCCACTGGAAATGAGTTTGACTTTGTGTCGAGTATACAGACACAGCTCTCACTTTGGTTGTACAGGGACTGAATGGCTCGTATCAACGAGCCTGGTGCCTAATACTCCCGCAGTGCCTCCCACAGAGCCCCTCAGGGGACACGGTCGTAGGCCTTCTCCAGATCCACAAAACACATGTAGACTGGCAGGTCGAAATCCCATGACCCCCTAAGCAACTCCGCAAGAATAAAGAGCTGGTCCACTGGTCCACGACCGGGACAGAATCTGCATTGCTCCTCCTAAATCCGAGGTTCGATAATCGGTCGGAGTCTCCCTTCCAGCACCCTAGAGTAAACTTTCCCGGGGAGGCTGAGAAGTGTGATACCCCTGTAGTTGGAGCACACTCTCCGATCCCCCTTTTTAAAAATGCGGACCACCACCCCGGTCTGCTACCCCCCAGGTACCGTACCCGATGCCCACGCGACATTGTAGAGACGTGTCAACCAAGACAGTCCAACAATGTCCAGAACCTTCAGCATCTCAGAGCGGATCTCGTCCACACCTGGTGCCTTGCCACCAAAGAGCTTCTTAACTACCTCTGCGACCTCTGCCACGAATATGGACGAAGACTCCCCCAAGTCTTCAGGCTCTGCCGCCCCCACAGAGGACGTGTTTATCGGGTTCAGGTGTTCCTCAAAGTGCTCTTTCCACCGCTCCACAATATCCTCAGTACGGGTCAACAATTCTCCACCCCAACTGTACACAGCCTGAGCAAATCCCTGCCTCCCCTTCCTGAGGCGCAGGATGGTTTGCCAGAACCTCCTTGAGGCCAAACGAAAGTCCTTCTCCATAGCCTCCCCGAACTCCTACACCCGAGTTTTTGATTCTGTGACTGCCGAAGCTGCCGCCCTTTTGGCCAACTGATACCCATCGCCTGCTTCAGGAGACCCCCGAGCAAGCCAAACCCAAAAGGTCTCCTTCTTCAGCCTGACCGCTTCCCTCACTGCCAGTGTCCACCAGCAAGTTCTTGGGTTGCCACCACGGTGAAGGCACCGGTGACCTTCAGGCCACAGCTCCTAACAGTCGCTTCTGCAATGGAGGCTTAGAACATGGACCACTCAGACTCCATGTCCCCAACCTCCCCCGGGATGCAGGAGAAACTCTTCCGGAGGTGGGAGTTGAAAACCTCACAGACAGGGTCCTCCGCCAGACGTTCCCAGTTCACCCGCACTACACGTTTGGGTTTACCAGGTCTGTCCGGTAGCCTTCCTCGCCACCGGATCCAACTTACCACCAGCTGTCAGCTGACAGTTCTGCACCTCTCTTCACCCGAATGTCCAAGACATATGGCCACAGATCTGATGATATGACTATGAAGTCGATCATCGACCTTTGACCTAAGGTGCTCTGTACTAGGTACACTTATGAACAACCTTATGCTCAAACACGGTGTTCGTTATGGCCAATCCATGACTAGCACAGAAGTTCAATAACAAAACACCGCTCGGGTTCAGATCAGACACGCCATTCCCCCCAATCACTCCCCTCCAGGTTTCGCCATCATTGCCCACATAAGCATTGAAGAGATAGACACAGATAAAAATTTGTTAAAAATGTTCAATATGAATTCAGTTGTGAAATTTGGATATTTTATTAGCACAGGACAACTGTGATGCTTCTTATCAAATGCAATGTTTCCCTGTGCAGGTGAAGCAGCAGTTCGATAGATTGTCATCATCCATAGTGCATTTTTAATTTCTAAGACAGCAGTAGTAATGACTAAGCCTCAACACAGTTAAAGACACACCCAGCAATTTAAAATCACACATTTATACTTCTTAGTTTTCTTTGTCAGGACTAAGTAAAGCACCACAACCCCAAAAAGACACAGTAAATCAACACCTTTTATAGCATTTAGATGGATATAAGCAGTTTTTATGTCTTCACTCTGGCTCAGAGGTCGGCAGCCGTTGGTATTTAGCTTTGTTGCTCCTCGACCGGTAGATCACAACCCCAACTACGAGGAGGCAGCCAACGACGAAGACCAGGTTCAAGGTCAGATTCAGGTTTGGTGCTTAAGTGAGGAAAACACACCAGAAATTAGATATATGGGGGAAAAGTACCAAAAACAATCAAAATGCTATATATTTTGTATTTAATCTTAATATTTAAATGATACAGTTTGTAATATTGTAGGATTTTACATTTATACTTGAACTAGTCAGATACATATTATATCATTTCTAACACTTAAGGGTATCACCATTTACTTTTGTTAACATTTTACAGTTTTGCTCTAATCAGTTTATTTTGTGTAATGTTTCATAATATTTGTATTATTTTAACTGCTTGTATTATCTTTTGTCATTTTACTGGTCATATTTTATTTAGTTTTAATCTATTTTGTTGCTTTGATGTGCATTCAGTCTGTTTCTATCATCCTATATTTGGCCAGCACCCTGTAAAGCACTTTTAACTGAATTTGACTTGCTTGATAGAAATAATGTTTGACTTCATTGATTGATTAATTGATTGAAATAACCTGAAGCTAAATCCAAGCCAGTTGTGAAAGATGTGATAATTCATTTTACTTAAACATATATATATATATATATTTTAAAAAAGTTAGCAAAAACTACAGTGTAAATATACTCAAGTAGTAGTTTGTACCACAATAAGTAGAATAGTGTTGCGTTTTATAATAATGATGCTGTAATTCTTCAGATGGTAAATGTAAAGTTAATTGTTATATATTCTGAACCTAGAATAATACACAACAGTGTACCACAACTTTCACAAAAATGTAGAGTAGCAAAAGCTAAAGAGTAACCCCTCAAAGTTAGATTTAACCACAGTAATTCTATGATATCGTGGTTTGTGTTGCCTTTCTGTTGTACTGACAAGTGTTTCTGTTATTTTGTCCAACCCATTTATAATCGTGAAGACAGGGTAAGCAACACAAACACCTCCGTGTACACTGCAACACTAAACTACATGTAGTGGGGATGCACCTATAGGTTTGCAGGATGAACTGACCATATGTAAACTCACCTTGACTGTCAGAAATCTTAGCTAGGTGCAAAGGCCCCTGGGAAATGGAGTGGCTGCTGGACTGAGCTACAGCCTCTCTTTTGTTGCGACGATTCCCTGAGTTGGACCTGAGGCATCCCTGACTGCAGCGGGTTCCAGAGACGCCTTGTTCACACAAGATGACCGAGCATGTGATGTAGACCTGCAGACACATGGAAGTGAAATCAGATATGTATATGATATTGCAGGTTCCATCCATTTACTGAACCTTGTGAATAGTATTTTGACTTTATAGGTTGTGAAAGGTTCATAGCTTTGTAGAAGAAAAAAAGCAGCTTTACCTCCTCGTGAGCGCCGATGAACTCGAAAGCCTCCATTCCAAATCTGAACTGAGACTTGGAGCTGTTATAGATTTGCACTGTTGGGTCCTTTACACACCTGTGACAATGCAGTTCAACTGATTTAGAAACATGACCAGGTATTTCTCATGATAACCAACCGCCACAAAATACTGATTACCCATTTTCAATGATGGTGTAGCTGATGCGGGAATTGGGATTGTCATAGGGAGTCGCCCTGCAGGTCTCCACAAACAGCTCGGTGTTGGGGATGGACGAGGTTGCCTCGATCTGCATGAAGATCATCTGCTTGAGGTACACCGCAATGGGGTAGGAGCTGTCATTAACCTGCTGTCTGAACCGCTGGCTCTCAAAGAACTCAAACTGGAAGGTGAAAGCACCAAAGCCTTTCTCTTTGAAAGCGTAGGGGTTTTTGTGGGTGAATCCCAGCGTCAGGTTGGCTCGCTTCGGGTAGACGCAGCAGAAGGCAATCTCGACATCATGTTGTCTGGAAATGATTTCATTTGGGTCAGCAGATGTGATCTCGTTCTTGAAGAGAATGTTGTCAGCATCTTCCTGAAAATGAAGTAAAAAGGAAGAGAATAAAAATTTTCATAAAAATATGACTCATGCATATTACAAGTCAGTAGAGTAACTGTGAATTCTATGATGCAGACACTGATAAGATTAAAGATAATAAAGTACATCCCATCACAAACATGAAAAATTCCAATAACCGAAGCTTATAGAAACTGCTTCTACTGAGTGTGGAGAGACTGAAATGTGAAATACAATGACCCTTTCATGTTTTCCTTTAAATGTACAGAAATCCTGTGTTTGTGACCTTCAGGTAGAATTTGTGCATTTGTGGTGTTTTGGTGTCTTTGACCAACATTTATTCGAAAATATGAGTCTGTCTACCAGGTGTGCTGAATCCACCACTTTGCAAAATCTGCCTGGCCAAAAAGTCAACATATCTATATGGAATGACAAGTGTTTGACATTTCGTGTCACATTGCCCAATTTCTGTTTGGCTTTTTTTGTTTAATAACTAGCCCTGCGACAGACTGGCGACTTGTCCAGGGTGTCCCCTGCCTTCGCCCGAGTCAGCTGGGACAGGCTCCAGCACCCCCGTGACCCCAGTGAGGATAAAGTGGTGTATAGAGAATGGATGGATGGATGTTTAGTAACTGCACTCTTGAGTTAGAATTTTTATTTAAATGCAACTGGACGTAGTAGGGCACCCTGGTATTTTCGCATTCTTCATTTGACATACTGAGTTTCAGGAAATATTCAATATTTGTGTCGTGGTATTAGTATTGGTACACATCCTATGTTGTGTCCCATTTGAAAAGACCACTGAGTTTCAATGGCCCTTGAGGGGAACAGCTAAATGAATCGTCCAAGAGTAATCTGTTTCTTGTGTCTCCTTCAGTGTGAACAGTTTTAGAGCATTTCAGAACTGCGACAAGAGACGCAACATTATTTATCTTGTTGGTCATTACACACGCAGTCAGTACAAATCATTGTGTGCTCAAAGCCACCTTTGTTGAATTTAATGTGGGCAGTGATCAAAGACCTTCAACAGCCACCACCTTTCCTGTTTTGTGTCCTGTACCTCAATTATGGTCCCACAGCTGCCCAGCAGCATGGCAACCACCAGATGAGTTGCGTTGGAACGTCTGGTCAAGTTGCAGGAAGGATCATTGAAGTCATTCAGATGTAAGATGTACTCATTACGTCTGATAAAGTAGGACTTCTCCACTTCCACAGTTACTGTTGTTTCATTGCACGTCACAACGGCCTCTAAATATACAGACGTATGTAACGATTATTTGTTGTATTGAAAAATATGATTTCAAGCATAACTAGAAAAGCACTTGGAGAGCGCAGACCTCCGCCAGGTCATCTCTCAATTGTACAGATGACCAATCGGAGTGTGTTTGTATGTTTGTTTGTCTGTTTGTCTGTTAACAGTTGGAGTTGGATTGGAATGATCTGAAATTCGTTATGTGAGGTATTTGGTTCGCCTTGAACCATCTCTCTCAATTGTACAGAGTCTTTCAAAAAAATCCTGGATCCAGACGGTGATCCGGATCACCTCCAAAATCTAATCGATTGTTACTTCTGCTCTTCTGGACATTCTGTAAAAATTTGGTGAAAATCCGTCCATGACTTTTTGAGTTATGCTGTTAACAGACAAACAGACAAGGAAACTCCGATGATTACATAACCTCCTGGCGGAGGTAATAAGGTGAAATCCTTCATGGACTAACCGTGATGCCCAACATCCACGGTCACACAGCGGAGCTCTGATTGATAGGCTCGGCCATATCTGAGAAGTGACAAAATACACAGGTTCATATGAACATTTTTACAAGGACAGAAACAATAAAAATCTGATTTGTTTAAATATAACAGTTTTACTTATAGCCACATACAGCTCAATAAAACTCACCTGTCTCTTGCTTCAGACACAAAGCAAATTGAGAAATGATCATTTAGATCATTGTCAGTTGGTGTCCATTTAATGATATATTTGTCTGTGGAGACTTTCTCCTTTGTAATGCCTCTGGGTCCTGTCACAATCAGGTCCTAAATCCTGCAAAAGAAACAATTTTTGCAAAGGAACCTCAATAATTGGGCATGAATATATTACACATTATTTATCATATTGCTGCAAACATTAGACGATGATTTTCGTGAAAAATTTTCTTACGTGGTGAATTGTGCCTTGGATCTGACTTCAATTTTGAGGGTTTGGTTGACGAACGCAGGAAGATTTACTCCATTAGCCGGAGTTGGTGCCAAGAAAACTGGAAAGTAATCACCATCAAGGCATGATGGAGCGTTGAAACCATCCACTGGAAATTTGACGAGAGGACAGACAGGGTTTCAGGAATTAATCAAATGTTTAAAAATATTTAGTCTGGTGTTCAAATAAAAAGAAGACTGCCATACCGTAAATAGAAAACTGCAGAGGAAGCTTGCTCAATGGAGGAATTGTTGATCGGAAAGGCACGGTAGTTGGGGCAGCTGTGGTTGTTGTTGGGGCAGCTGTGGTGGTTGTTGGGGCAGCTGTGGTGGTCGTTGGGGCAGCTGTGGTGGTCGTTGGGGCAGTTGTGGTTGTTGGGAAAGTTGTGGTTGTTGTTGGAGCAATTGTGGTGGTTGTTGTTGGGGCAGTTGTGGTTGTTGTTGGGGTAATTCAATTCAATTCAATTTTATTTATATAGCGTCAATTACAGTCAACTCGTCTCAAGACGCTTTACAGAACCCAAATGCCTGACCCCCAGAGCAAGCCCAAAGGCGACAGTGGCAAGGAAAAACACCCTTTTAACAGGGAAGAAACCTCGAGCAGAACCCGGCTCTATATAGGGGGGACCCATCTGCCTGCTGGCCGGGCGGGTTGAGAAGGACAGAAGAGGGCAAGGGGGAGGGATGGGAGAAGAGGGAGGGGTGGGAAAGCACGGAAAACACAACACACATTTGGATACATGCATGACAGGATATGTGACACAGACAAAGTATAAGCTAACATTGAAAACTGACTCATAGTTTACTCTTATGATGTACGGCTCTGACATTAAACATACTCCATATATAGCTAGCAGTAAAATTCAAACAGTATGTAAGTTAGCATAACAGTATAGTGAAGGCAATGCAGAGTTGACTGGTGGAAAAAGGGAGTTGGAAGCAGAGGGCTGGAGGAAGGTCAGCAGCAGCATCCCACAGTGGACATGGTGGAGACTGGACCAGCCGGTGGAACATCAACCGCAGATCTGAAGCATCCAGCTCTGGGACCAGGGACACTCGGAGAAATAGCACAGGGGGAAACAGAGTGAATGTACTGCAATAACGGTATACATATTAAATGTAAAGGTAGATAGAGAAGGGCTCAGTGCGTCAAGAAAAGTCCCCCAGCAGCCTAGGCCTATAGCAGCATGACTAGAGGCAGAACGAAGGGACGTCCAAGAAGGAGTCAGCTGTGCAAATGAAGACACAAGCCGAACCCCTGTGGGTCACCCAGTCAGCCCCAACTATAAGATTTGTCAAAAAGGAACGTTTTAAGCCTGGTCTTAAAAATAGAGAGGGTGTCTGCCTCCCGAACCCAAACTGGGAGCAGGTTCCACAGGAGAGGCGCCTGATAACTGAAGGCTCTGCCTCCCATTCTACTTTTAGAAATTCTAGGAACAACAAGTAAGCCTGCAGCTTGAGAGCGAAGAGTTCTGCTAGGATAATATGGTACTATCAGATCTTTAAGATATGATGGAGATTGGTTATTAAGAGCTTTATATGTCAGAAGAAGGATTTTAAATTCTATTCTGGATTTAACAGGAAGCCAGTGAAGAGAAGCAAGTATAGGGGAAATATGATCTCTTTTGCTAACTCCTGTCAGTACTCTCGCAGCAGCGTTTTGGATCAACTGTAGATGTTTGAGAGAACTATTTGGACAACCCGATAATAAGGAATTGCAATAGTCAAGCCTGGAAGTAACAAAAGCATGAACTAATTTTTCTGCATCACTCTGAGACAGAATGTTCCTGATTTTTACAATATTACGCAGGTGAAAAAAGGAAGTCCTACAGACTTGCTTTATGTGTGAGTTAAAGGACATGTCCTGGTCAAAAATAACTCCAAGATTCCTCACAGTAGTACTGGAGGCCAATGTGATGCCATCCAGAGTAACTATTTGCTTTGAAAGCGAGTTTCTAAGATGTTTGGGGCCAAATACAATGACTTCAGTTTTGTCTGAATTTAGCAGTAGGAAGTTAAAAGTCATCCAGGTTTTAATGTCCTTAAGACAATCTTGCAGTCTAGCTAACTGATCAGTTTCATCTGGCTTCATAGATAAATACAATTGTGTGTCATCTGCATAACAATGGAAGTTAATACAATGCTTCCTAATAATATTGCCTAAAGGAAGCATGTATAATGTGAAAAGTATCGGTCCTAAGACAGAACCCTGAGGAACTCCATGATTAACTTTAGTATGCTCAGAAGAGTTATTGTTGACATACACAAACTGGAACCTATCTGATAAGTAGGATTTAAACCAGTCCAGTGCTGTCCCTTTAATGCCAATTGAATGTTCTAGACGCTGTAATAAAATGTTGTGGTCGATTGTGTCAAACGCTGCACTAAGATCTAACAAAACAAGTATAGAGACTAGTCCATTATCTGATGCTATGAGAAGGTCATTAGTAACTTTCACTAGAGCTGTTTCTGTGCTATGATGCACTCTGAAGCCTGACTGAAACATTTCAAACAAATTATTCCTTTGTAAGTGTTCACATAATTGATTTGCAACTGTTCTTTCCAGAATTTTAGAGAGAAATGGTAGGTTGGATATCGGTCTATAGTTAGCTAACACATCTGGATCTAAAGTGGGCTTTTTAAGCAAAGGTTTGATGACAGCAACCTTAAAAGCCTGTGGTACATAGCCTGTTACTAGAGAGAGATTAATCAGATCTAACATTGAAGAATTAATTAAAGGTAAAATCTCCTTGAAGAGTCTAGTTGGGATAGGATCTAAAAGACATGTTGATGGTTTGGATGTAGAAACTGTTGAAATTGTGGTTGTTGTTGTTGGGGCAATTGTGGTTGTTGTTGGGGCAGCTGTGGTTGTTGTTGGGGTAGTTGTGGTTGTTGTTCGGAAAGTTGTGGTTGTTGTTGGGAAAGTTGTGGTGGTTGTTGTTGGGGCAATTGTGGTGGTTGTTGTTGGGGCAGCTGTGGTGGTTGTTGGGGTAGTTGTGGTTGTTGGGACAGTTGTGGTTGTTGGTGGGACAGTTGTGGTGGTTGTTGGGGCGGTTGTTGTTGTTGCTGGGGCAGTTGTAGTTGTTGGGGCAGCTGTGGTGGTTGTTGTGGCGGCAGTGAATGGGAGTTGACGTTTGTCCGCTCTCATTGAAAAAGGACGTTTTATTGCATAGGATCCATCAGAGTAGGTCAGTCTGATCGGTGTCCTGGCAAAGTCCTCCACCACAAGCTCAATGGGATGATGTCCATTCTGTCGACTGTAATTATATGAAACGGAGCAGGTATTCTGACAAAAAAAGAGATTGTATATAAACATCCCTTGCCTTAGGTTATGTTAAATGCTCTTGAAAACACATTTTTAGATTAATTTAACTCCACTGTTTAATGCCTTTTATTTTTATTGAAAGCAAAATTTCTTCATTTGGTAAATTACTTAAATTTTCAAAATGAATTACAGATCTTTTGTTACCACCTCTGGGGGTGAGAATAATTACACAAATGCTGTTGATCCATGCAGTTCAGGTAATAGTAAGTGATAATGTTATTTATAGTTCAGTTATACTAAATATAAAATGAGTTGGTGTTCTCTCTGTTATTCTGCAATTATTATTTGCAGTTTTCTTCAGTCTTTCATGTTTTATTCTTGGAAAAGCGTTATCGTACAAACACTGTTTCACATGATACAGTCACAGATAGACTGAAGAGGTTTTACCAACAATTTTTATCATTTCTATTGTATTGTGCTAATAAAAAAAATGACAACAGCAACATTGTTTGCGTCTATGTTTTACCTGATCAACAGAGAATCCAGTGGGGAGACCACACAGTCCACACTCATATGTCCCTGAGTTGGTTGGTAGTCTGCATCTCACACGGTCACCTTCAGGGTCAAACACTGTCAAGTTGTACGTCCGAGGGCAGTTCCTTGGGACTCTGTAACATGTGAATCACAAATAATTTAGTATAGTGGCAAAAACTGAACTGAAATCCCAACTGCAGCATGGCTGTAGATTCTTCATGTTATCATATTATTTTTTGAATAAAGATGGTCCTGCCCAGATGCAGAGGAGAGACACTAATTGTTTATTTCTGTAAGAAAAAAAATACCTAATCATCAACATGAACATGGTAAATATGCGTTGTATTACCAGTGTTCTATATTTATAGTAGAGTCATTTTTGGGGATTTCGTGACCAACCTCTCCGAACCTTTTTTTCTTTATGGATTTGGCATTCTAGACCATTTTGAAGGAAAATTATCTCCTATATACCTGCCAAAAATGACGGCAAAATTTTTTACAGCCCAAAATTCAAAATGACCGCCAAAGTCGCTGCCACTGCCTATATCTCAGTAACTAATTGAGCTAGGAGGTTGATTTTGGTGTCTAGACATAGGTTTTAGGGGTCAAGCATTCCAATACTGCCATTGCTTTACTTGTAAAACATGTCCATTACAGCGAAATCCAATATGGCCACCAATATGGCCACCGATATACTTTTTTTTTTTGTTTCTCGACTACCACTACCACTACTCTACTATTATTTATCTTTTTTTTTTGCTAATTGGAAAAATGAGGTATTATATATCAAAAAATGCGTTTATCAACATTAATTTTTTCACTTTGTTGACATATTACAGTCAATCACATTTAAACAAAAGGGCGATTTGTCACATTTTTAAAAAAAATCAAATGTAGAAATAGCAATTCTTTTGTGTTAAGTAATCCGAGTGTAATAAAATAAACTTCCAAGTATTAAGACTAACGTTTTTAAGTCAGTTTAAAAATACTATTAGCCTTGTCAAAGTGATCAAAATGATCAATTGTACTGTTTTCAACATACTGACAGTGTATTTAGCATATTAGTGACCTCAAGGATATATATTTTGTACATAGAAAATAGTGCATCTTTAGTGTATTAATCATGAATACATGGAAGTATACCTAAATTAAGTCCATGTAATTTTATATTTTTTCTTCGTAATATCTCAAAACTAAACATAACACATAAAGAAATTACACACGTGGACAAAATTGTTGGTACCCCTCAGTTAAAGAAGGAAAAACCCACAATTCTCACTGAAATCACTTGAAACTCACAAAAGTAACAATAAATAAAAATTTATTGAAAATTAAATAATCAAAAACAGCCATTACTTTTGAATTGTTGATTAACATAATTATTTAAAAAAAAAACTAATGAAACAGGCCTGGACAAAAATGATGGTACCTCTATAAAAGATTGAAAACTATTTGACCAGAGTGACATGATTAACTCAGGTGTGTCATTTAATTGACATCACAGGTGTTTCCAAACTCATAATCAGTCAGTCTGCCTATTTAAAGGGAGACAAGTAGTCACCCTGCTGTTTGGTGAAAAGGTGTGTACCACACTGAACATGGACAACAGAAAGCGAAGGAGAGAATTGTCCCAGGACATCCGAAAAAAAATTATAGACAAACATCTTAAAGGTAAAGGCTATAAGACCATCTCTAAACAGCTTGAAGTTCCTGTGACAACAGTGGCTCATATTATTCAGAAGTTCAAGACCCACGGGACAGTAGCCAACCTCCCTGGACGTGGCCGCAAGAGGAAAATTGATGACAAATTGAAGAGACGGATCGTTGGAATTGTATCCAAAGAGCCCAGAGCAACCTCCAAAGAAATTAAAGGTGAACTCCAAGGCCAAGGTACATCAGTGTCAGATCGCACCATTCGTCGTTGTTTGAGCCAAAGTGGACTTCATGGGAGACGACCAAGGAGGACACCACTGCTGAAAAAACTCATAAAAAAGCGAGACTGGAATTTGCAAAAATGCATGTTGACAAGCCACAAAGCTTCTGGGAGAATGTCCTTTGGACAGATGAGACCAAACTGGAGCTTTTTGGTAAGGCACATCAACTCTATGTTCATAGACTCAAAAACCAAGCATACGAAGAAAAGAACACTGTCCCTACGGTGAAACATGGAGGAGGCTCAGTAATGTTTTGGGGCTGCTTTGCTGCATCTGGCACAGGGTGTCTTGAAAGTGTGCAAGGTACGATGAAATCTGAAGACTATCAAGGCATTCTGGAGAGAAATGTGCTGCCTCGTGTCAGAAAGCTTGGTCTCAGTCGCAGGTCATGGGTCTTCCAACAGGACAACAATCCAAAACACACAGCCAAAAACACCCAAGAATGGCTGAGAGAAAAGCGTTGGACTATTCTAAAGTGGCCTTCTATGAGCCCAGATCTGAATCCCATTGAACATACGTGGAAGGAGCTGAAACATGCCATTTGGAGAAGACACCCATCAAACCTGAGACAACTGGAGCTGTTTGCTCATGAGGAGTGGGCCAAAATACCTGTTGACAGCTGCAGAACGCTCATTGACAAATACAGAAATCGTTTAATTGCAGTGATTGCCTCAAAAGGTTGTGCAACAAAATATTAAGTTATGGGTACCATCATTTTTGTCCAGCCCTATTTCATTAGTTTGTTTTTTAAAATAATTATGTTAATCAACCATTCAAAAGTGATGGCTGATTTTGATTATTTAATTTTCAATAAATTTTTATTTATTGTTACTTTTGTGAGTTTCAAGTGATTTCAGTGAGAATTGTGGGTTTTTCCTTCTTTAACTGAGGGGTACCAACAATTTTGTCCACGTGTGTATACACACCACCTTCTCATCAACATTTTACAATCAGCATCGTGGATGAAGGAGAACTAGTTTAACACCCTTTTGTTCTGAAGGAGATCTGAAGTCCGATTCTGCCCCTGATTCATACAGTGTGTTATTCTTTGTCTGACATTCCACCTTTTGACAACAGGTGTACTAAATGTACCGTTACAAGCTTTTGTCTCATAACAACACAGCTTACATGTCATGCATCACAAATGCTTTCGTTTTAGTTCTAGTGCTTGCTTGTCTTCACGCAACTATACACAGTTGGGTCTAAACAAATTCATACAGATGGCAATTTTTTCCCATTGTTTTTGCGAGGCCTACACTGAAAATTAAACATCATTTAAC
This sequence comes from Acanthochromis polyacanthus, assembly GCF_021347895.1. Lineage (NCBI taxonomy): Eukaryota > Metazoa > Chordata > Actinopteri > Pomacentridae > Acanthochromis > Acanthochromis polyacanthus. The sequence goes on along the minus strand of NC_067114.1, from coordinate 37,263,553 downwards.
CAGCTTAAGTGATTTTCTTTAGCTGGTAACATGCAACTGAATTAAGTTTATCCAAACTGAGTTAACCAACAGAATGGATGCTGCTTGTTTAAATATGAAATCACTTCATGGAAAGTGAACTAAATTTCTTCGTCCTCACTCTGTAATCCATCTCAAAGAGAAATGGTTGAGTTGCCAATGTAAAATTTGAAGAAACATTGATGTCAAATGCACAAAGATGTTAAACAGGTTGCTGACAGATTATCAGATGCAATGGTGAAAGTGACAAAATGGTTGAATGCCACTGTATTCTTTCACAATAAACAGAAACAAATGGAGTGTTCTAACATAATGGTAAATGAAGAAGCCATAAATAATGTCACATGTTATAAATATCTGTGTTATATTACATTCCACCCTCAGCCTTCAAAAGCATATTAAACAGATATGCTTTATTTGTACACCGAAATACAACCTCTCACATTTCAGAAGTATCAGAAGCTCTCTTACTTTTGAAGGTACAAAAAGTCTTTTTTTATTTTTCAATACATTTTATATATTCTATCTCATGCTGGTTACAAGCCCACAGAACTCTGAAACCTCTCAAATCCTCATATAAACAAGCCATTAAAATTGTGGCTAAGAAGACACAACAGTATCACCACTGTCATATAATAGATAAACATAGGATGTTAAATTTTGAGAACATGATCATGTATGGAAATGCATGTTTGGTTTTCAAGGGTGTTCATGGCTATGCACCCTCACCTCTCAAGTTTTTTATTCATTTCACTTCTCAATCAATCAATCCAACTTTATTTGTATAGCACTTTTCATACAATAAAATTGCACCACAAAGTGATTTACAACATTAAAAACATTGGATTTAAAACTAAACACACAGCTGCACATACACATGCATACACACACACACACACACACACACACTCTCTCACCACGGACTGTATGGAGACATGGCATGGCACTGAGGATCATGAAAAAATGCCTCCATTGGGGCTGTCCACACTGGGAGGAGTCGCAGGCCATGACCGCCGGCACCCGGGCAGACAGGGGACCCCCACACCGAGGTGGGGAGCCCCACAACCGGCCAGGCCGAAGGGACCCACGGACAGCACGCCCAGCAGTAGACCAGATACAGCCCCAAGCTGAGGAAACACTGGAGTTTAAAAACTTTAAAGTATAAGATAAAAGGGCTATATGATAAGATAAATAAAATGAACAGTTAAAAGAATAAAAAAACATAGGATAATATATAAGTAATGATAAGAACATAAGAAAAAATAAAATTTTTAATTAAAAGCCTACTTAAAAAGGTGTGTTTTTAACTTTCCTTTAAAAACATCGACAGTCTCTGCAGTCCTGAGTTTCTCCAACAGGCTGTTCCTCAGACGGGGGCCATAGTGGCTAAATGCCGCCTCGCCGTGGGTTTTTGTTCTGGCTTGTGGTATAACTAAAAGGCTGCTGTCAGAGGACCTCAGGATCTGCAAGGGTCAATACGTTAAAAGAAGATCAGACAAGTAAGAAGGCGCAAGGCCGTTAAGACATTTAAAAACAAATAAAAGAACCTTAAAATCGATCCTGAAGCGGACGGGGAGCCAATGCAGTGACTTTAAAACTGGTATAATGTGTTCCCGCCATAGACTGTATATATAGTGGACGTAGCATCTGGCTCCAGAATTGAAGCCAACCCGGAAGTGTCAAAAACTTGCAATATCCCGCCGTCCGCTAGGGTTGGTTCCAAAAAGCTTTTTCTCCATAGACCCCAATTCATTTTTGGAAAAAATAAAATATGATAGACTGATTTTCTACAGCTCAGGATTTTTTTCCTGTTAGTTTTCATGGTCAAAATGAGAGATCAGGTGGCCGATCTTAAAATAAATCAATACTGAATTTTAAATAAATCGTTAAAGTTGGCGGAGCCAGGGGGCGTGGCTATACTTGATAGACAGCAACAGAAGCCTCTGCGGTGAAATGTGGGCGGGATATGAGAGTTCTCAGCCAATCCTGCCCCTAGTTGCTCTCCGTCCAGTCTGTTTTGATGACGCTTTTTACGTCACTGGCTCCAAAAAATCCAAAACGGCGACCAGGAAGTAGCAAAATCCAGGCTTCATTTTCTCGGCGTTGAAACCAACGGGTGACGTCACGGTTAGTTTACGCCTGGTTCCCGCCCTCTGGTACCTGTCAGCACTCGTGTAACTGAGGTTTGCAGTAACTGTAGATTTAAAATGTTCTTTTTGGGAAGACCAGAGACCAGGGCATTACAATAGTCCAAATGACAAGAAATAAAAGCATGCATTAGCACCTCAGTGCTGGCCTGAAAGAGAGAAACAGGCGGGAAATACTATCAGGACAAGGGCCTCTTCTAGGTGGCAGTGTTGTATCCCTTTATGTAAAACTGCCTTTGGACAATCATCATGTTCCTACAAAGCTAAAACAGAATTTAATAAGCTCCCAACTGAGCTAAAGACAAAAACTCATTTTAAAGAGTTTTCTACAGGGACAAATTGATCCAGAGAAACCAAACCTGTCAGCACCAACAGTCCTTGAAATTACTTTTTTTTACCATGCGAATGTGAGAATGTGAGTTCCTTTTTGGAAAAAGAAAAAAGTGATGTATTGCTTTTCTACCTTTCTTTCAACTTGTTTCTCTCTTAACTGCTCCAGGGACTGCAGATGGAAACTCGTGAGTACACTACAATCTGGTACAGAGCATCTTTACCTTGTGTCTAATGTTCTTCTATACATGGTCCCTGCCAAATAAACCAATTAAAAAACAACCGCAAAGAAGAAACTATGCTAAAGGAGTAGTAATCTGAATTTTCATTGAAATTTGAATTTTGCTTCAAAAGGACAAAATACAATTTCAAGTTGGCAAAATTCACAAAAGTAAACCATCTTCAAATTTCCTTCAGAGAACTGTTCATCTGCTCCGCTGATGAAGGCAGGGTGCATCTTTACTTTTTTGCCAGTCTGTCAAGTAGATGTTGAGATATTTCAGAAGTATAACAAATGTCTGTATGAAATTTTTATGGCAATCCATAAAGTTTAAGGATCTCAGGAAAATGACAACCTTCACTGAGTTCTGGTGTTTTTTTTTTGTTTGTTTGTTTTTCTGAAACAGAAAAATAAAAACATTCCACCAGCTCTAAATAACCAGATTAAAGATCACATTCTTGGCTGTTGTCTGAAATGGAAAAAAGCAAAAAGAGGAAAGAGAAGTGTCAGATCAGAAAGGGAGAGTCCCAATCAAGCTGAAGAATTATTTTGCATCATGGCCGATAGAAGCTTCCAATATTTTGGATTTGCTTCTTTTATTTCCTCATAATTGCAAGTTGTTTATATTACAATAACATGATCATTTTAATGTTATGAACATTTTTTGTTGTGGTATTGAATACCTGCCTGTGTCATCAGTGATCAATCATGACTAGTGATGACACAGGCAAAAATGTGTTTGTGTGTTTCTGCAGGAGTCAACATTCAAACCAGCCTGTTGTATGGAAAAGCTCGTCTTTGAGGTATTTAAAGGATCTATATATGAGATTTTGAACCTAAATACAGCAGTGAAAACGTGACTGTTGTTGCAGCTGAGTCCATTTTGATTTTTTAGAGGGAAGATTTTTCTGTTTTTCACAGAGTTTTGTGCAAAGCTTAATTTTGGCAAATGCGATACTTCGGTAATAAACAGTTGTGAATTAAATACAATTTAAGCATAGATTTGAGCATTTTTTCCCTATTAAAGTGATTGTCACACATGACTTATTCAAGCTCTATGGGAAAGTCAAAAATCCAGCAATGCTGAAAAAAAATGGCATTTTGATGATTAAATAAAGAAAGATAGGGGGCACCCGGATCGCTCAACGAATTAAGTGGGTGATCCATGTACAGGGGCTGGTCCCCGACACAGCTGCCTGGGTTCGATTCCCGCTCACAGCCCTTTACTACATATCTTCCCCCTACTCTTCTCCCTCCTTTCCTGTGTGTCTCCACTGCACTTATCAAATAAAGACGAAAAAGGCCCAAAAAATAATTTAAAAAAAGAAAGATAACAGGCCTTTCAAGTCCTCTCCTGACTAGATCCTTGCTTGTATTGTATTTACTCTCAGATATACATATGTACTTTGGATAAAAATGTCGGCTAAGTATAGAATAAAGAAATGCTTTCATCTTTTGAATTTACAGGATGGATAGTTTTTTTTTAGTGAGCAGAGGGAACTATGTGCTAAGTCCTTGTACTGTAAAGGAAATAGGTAAAAGTACAGAACCATCAAGGGCAAAATTTAGGTGAAGTATCAAAATTAAAAGAACTCTATATCATGTTGCAGTAGATAAGACTTGCCTACATTAAGTGACCATCTATGCAGGTTATGTTTCTTCATGTGAGAGTGCAGGACATTTCCTTCCACCACACTACAGTTGTCTCATGCCAAGTATGGAATGTTTAATAATCTCAACTGACAGCTCTGCAATTATATGAAGAGACTCATGACACTGCCACAGACTGTCGTGTACCAGCTGCACCCATACAAAACTTTCATGCCTTGTGTGCTTGTGCAAGTGAAACACGTGCTGTGAAAAATTCCGCTAAATTTCCTTACTGCTGATATTTATAGTCACAGCTGAAAGGCATGTCACCGTACAGATCTACAACGTGACAGCGACCACACCTCAGTGGCACTTTCAGATTCACCTTCCCATCAGTCTGAGTTACCAGTGTCATGCAGTGCATATTAAAAGTATTCACATCCCTTCGAGGGCTGCACAGTTGCGCAGCGGTTAGCACGTTCATCTTGCAGCTAGAAGACCCCCGGGTTGCATCCTTCTCAGGATCTTTCTGTATGGAGTTTGCATGTTCTCCCTGTGCATGCGGGGGTTTTCTCCGGGTACTCCGGCTTCCTCCCACGGTCCAAAAACATGCTGAGGTTAACTGATTATTCTAAATTGTCCGTAGGTGTGAATGTGGGTGTAATTGTTTGTCTCTGTGTGTGGCCCTGCAACGGACTGGCAACCTGTCTGGAGTGTCTCCTGCCTTCACCCCGGGTCGGCTGGGATATACTCCAGCCCCGTATTCACCCCTATTAAAGTGACTGTTTCAACACATGTGCAGCCAAATTGGTGCTAGAAGTCCCATAAGTAGTGAAAGGAGATCATGATCTGAGTGCAGTAAATGTGTCTGAAGTGATTGTAGTATAACGACACATGTATCAGGAATGTCCAGTCACTGGTGAATCAGTACTCCTGGACAAGGGCGTCAGTTTGTTTTTAAAAGTGGGGGGGATGGAGACCACAGCCATTGTCAGATGGAAATGCACACCCTGGGTGGCATGCTGGGTAATCGGGAACACCGGGGATATCCCCGGTGGGCCGCTTTAGTGTTGGGCCGCTCCAGTCATAAAATAATAATAATAATAATAATGCTTTAAATCATGGGTCTCAAACTCGCGGGCCAACTGCGTCCCGTGGGACGATATTTTGTGGCCCTCTACTTGAGATCAAAGTTTAGCATTGGTGCGGCCCGCCTGCTTTTCTCATATGCTTCCGTGTCGTTGGTAAGACAGCACTTTGAGAAAATGTCGAAGAAAGGCAGCAAAATGCCACAAGCTGGGCTCAAACTCACAACCACCGCATCAAAGGCAGAGGCTCAACCTGTTGAGCTATCGGTACATGCAGGTAGAGGGGTCTGTGGGCCGCTATAGTACTAATTCTCCCGGGCTGAAATTTTGCCCCTGCACGCCTCTGGTCGGAGCTTCCACTTGGCATGGGCGTAAATTTAGCATCTGCACGTTTTTTTTTTTTAACCTCACGAAGGTGTGCTGCATGTCTGTGCTCTCAGCCGAGTGCGGATGGTGCGTTCAGGAGCGTCGGAATTTTCTATACTGCTGAAAATAACTGGGTTTACAACGGCTTACATGTGAAGAATTTGAATGTGTTGGAGACAAAATGACCCCTGACAAAAAGTGGGGGGGACACATCCCCACCGTCCCCCCCTAAACTGACGCCTATGCTCCTGGATATAACAACTCAGTGATGACAAAAGAAAACTCTCAGCAACCCAGTGAAAATGTTGACTTATGAGAAGCATAAGTTAGTGGAGGGATACAGGTGAATTTCCCTCAGAGCAGAGTTAAATCCATCATTAGGAAATAGAAGGACAATCGCACAGGTGTAAATCTGTCAAGCGCAGGCCATCCTTAAAAAAACTGAACAACTTTACAAGAAAGCGACAAGTGAAAGAGGACATCAAGACATCTTTGACTCCTCTGAAGGAGTTACAAGCTTTAGCAGCTGAAAAAGGAGAGACTGTCCATACAGCTGTTAGCTGTTCCTCACCAGTCAAAGTTTGAGAGGCGAGTGGCAAAGAGAAAGCCATGGGAGTCATTTCACATAGTAAGGTGAAGACCTGAAAAAAATACATAGAGAAACCCAACAAATCCAAACATCTCTTTAGGGTTCCTTTGAGTAATCATGTGGCAATAGAGGGAAGGTTAAAAACTCCCCTATACCTGGAAAGGCATAAAAAAAGCCTAAGATAGAATCAGGCTCAGGAAGGGCAGCCATCTGCCTCAACCAGTTAGGGTGAGGGTAAAAGGGAGAGAACAGACAAACAATCCAGAAGAGAACAATAAACACTGTTGAGATTGTTGAGGCTAGTAGCTGCAGATCAGAAACATGTAGCTCCACAGTCAGAGAAACCTGAAGAGAGGACAAAAACACAAACTATGGCAAAGAGAAGACACAAAATTAATGACATCAGTAGTTGCATATAAAAGCATGAAGAGAAAAAGAGGAGAGTAGAGGTAAGGTGCTCAGTGCATTTAGCAAGCAGAGAAGTTTTTAGCCTAATTGTAAAAGTAGAGAAGGTTACTGCTTCCCAAACCCAAACTGAAAACTGAATCCAAAACAGAGGAGCTGATAACTGAAGCCTCTGCTCCCATTCTGCTTTTGGAAACTCTTGGAACCACAAGTGAAGTTAAGTAAGTAGATACAATGGAGCTCGATCATTAAGAGCTTGTATGTGAGGAAAAAATAAATAAATTCTGTCATGGATTTTACAGGGAGCCCGTGAAGAGAAGCTAATAATGGAGAAATATGATTTGCTTTGTGGTTCCTGTCAGAACTATGTCTGCACCATTTGGTATCAACTGGAGGTTTTTACGAGAGTTCTTTGGGCATCCTCATAATAAGTAGTCCAGCCAAGAACTTTTAAATGCATAGACGAGTATTTCAGCATCACTCCGAGACAAGACGTTCCTGATTTTGACGATATTTCGCAGCTGAAAGAAGGTTCTCCTACAGACTTGCCTTAGGTGTGAGTTAAACGACACACAGTGGGTACGGAAAGTATTCAGACCCCTTGAAATTTTTCACTCTCTGTGTCATTGCAGCCATTTGCCAAAATCAAAAAAGTTCATTTTATTTCTCATTAATGTACACTCAGCACCCCATCTTGACAGAAAAAAACAGAAATGTAGAATTTTTTGCAAATTTATTAAAAAATAAAAACTGTATCCTGGTTGAAAATAACTCCAAGGTTCTCTACAGTAGGACTGGAGGCCAAGGCGATGCCAATCAAAGTAACTATGTGGTGAGATAGTGTGTTTTTGATGGGTTCAGGGCCAAACGCAATAACTTCAGTTTTATCTTACGTTTTGAAAAGAAAGGTACAGGTCATCCAGGTATGTCCATAAGACGTGTGGAGTTTCATAAACTGAAATGTATCTGGGTGTCATCTGCATGCCAACTAAAGCTTGTGACCTTGTTCCTAGTAATATTACATGTACAAGGTGAAAAGCAGGTTAAGTAGTTCACTTGGTGCTGTTGGTTTCATGGTATTCTTCTGATGCACAGTGGAATCTCAGTGACAGTGGTACTTTCAGATTCCCCTGGCTGCAGCTTTGAGGTTTTATCAGTATTGTAGATCACATTTTTACTTGATAAGCATCTCTCGTGTGATGAGCAGCTCAGTGAGGAAATATTGTCTGAAACTCGACCTCTCCTCTTGACATGAGGGAACTTTTTTGTAGTTTCACTGTTAACTCTCAGTCTGATGCAGAATCAGTTTGTGTGTTTTATGTGTTTATTTTGTGGTTGTTTATAAAAATGAATTTTACATCAATTTTAATGCTGCATGAGAAACATTGGCAAGCCTGGTAAGCATGCAGAACCAGCCTTTAGGAATTATGAACGATGACTGCAATCCTGCTCACATGGGACAGCAAGAAATCAAGCTTGTTCTTCTGAAAAACATTTAAGCTTAAATGAACAATACATTTATGCATTTGTAGCCAGCTTACCTTCTTCAGCTTTAGACTATAGCAGTGGAAAAAGCATGGTCTAATTTTTTTTTAAAAAGAGTCTAAATTGAAGTGCTATATTCGTGCATCTATTGTTTTCTAATGAGCTTGAGGGATGAAATGAACTGTGTTGTGTTTAATTTGTTAAAAAGCAAAACTTTTACATAAAAATGACTCAGATTCAACAACACAAAACATCAATCTTCTATACAAATTTATCTTTAGAAGTTTTGCATTAAATTCCACAGTTCATCCAAAGAAACTGTGCACTGATGGGCACATTAACAAGCAAAATCAACAAGCCGAGATGGCGCTGCAAAGTGAAACCACAACACTAAGTGATGGTGGCACACCCTAAAGCACCCTGTGATTTCGAAAGCCTTCTCATGTGAACCACCTCGACTGTCTCAAAGTGACAGAAAGCATATTAAAATTGTACCCATGCAGTCCTTTCATGCTGGCTGTGCTTGTTTATTTGGCATCATTTCCCGTGTCACACCTACCAAATCAACAGAATTTTTTTGTAGCTGATCCAAGACGGAAGATGAATGATCAGAACTGAAAGACTTCCAGTCATCTAGGTCAGCAATGTGACCGAACCCGCATGGCAGCAGCACCTTCAGATTCACTTTACTGTAAGTCTGAGGACACTAGGATAATAGGTAGCATTCATACTTGACGGGCATCCTTTGTCTGGTCTTAATCCGTCATTACGAGAACAAAGATTCATAGTTCAACGAGAAACCAAAAATGTTTTCTTAGACTCTGTCTTTGCAGTCCTCATGAGGAATGTATTGTAAATCTGCGTTTGCCGTGGCTGGTTTGCAGATCATTGTCTCATTGTTAATTTTCTGTCTGATGCAATGATCACAAACCTTTATCATGTGTTCTCCAATTTTCAATTCTTTCAGTACTTGATTTTAGTTTAGGGGCAATTTTTGTAAAGTTCTCGACTTAATCTAAATTAGTTACACATGTCACACTAACCAGCAGAATCAACACGTCAAAATGGTGCCGATACGTGACAGCAAAGCACGATGTGATGAATGACTGACACATGAAGTTACACTGATCGTGCTTGGTCCTGTTTTTGGCACTTCATGATGCCCTATGTATGCTGCAAATTGACGTTAAAAAGCCTGCTAAAGGTTAGGAAACTCTTGTTATTCATGAAACTGCAGGCTGTTAGGTGAAATACAGTAGATGTACAGTATACAATATGGGCTTATACAGGTTTGATACAGTACAAACAGAATGTTTATGAAAAGAGTGGTAAAAAGCAACAATTAGCCTGCAAGAATTGAGGTTTTCATTCTCTAAACTTTTAGTTTTACCAATGGAAACAAAGAATGGAGATTTTAAAAATTTGCTGTGTAGAAAGAAGAAACATCGAATGGAGTATCTAAAATACCTAAGATTTAACTGAAGTTTCTTAATTTTGGGTGAAATCATCATGAAATCTGGGTAACTCAAATACAACTGAGGTAATTCAAAAGAAACAAAACTTGCAAACTGATTCTTTACTCATACTCTTAACCTACTTAGGATTTGTATACCATACAGATTCAGACAGTGAAAGGCTCATTCATCACTGTGATGAATAGGACTTCTTTAGATGTTTTTACACTCATGCAAGAAGCTCTTTCAATTCTACAAAGCTTTGTGAGTCAACTCTTTAAACTCCAAGCAGTTTCTGGGTGTTCCATTTCCTCCTGTCACATCTTTCTTCAGCTCATTTTTCTCTGCAATATAGAGTCCTGGATCTCTAATTACACAGCACAACCATTGCCAGAAGCAGAGTGAAATCAGAAATATCTTACGCATATGATGCCATTACAATGCCATTAATAAATAAAAGACACACACACGCACACAAAAAGTCCAATTCTTTTGTTTGTTTTACAAAATTAGAAAAAATTCTAGAATCAGTATGAGCAACATTTTTACAAGTGCGCTCAGATATTCCCAGTGCTGGAATTAAAATATCTATATATTACAGCCATGGCCATAAGTTAGAACACAGCATGACTTACTATGTCTGTTTTGATGTCTATTACAGAACATAACTAATATTTTTTGACAGCACCAGTTTAATTAGTCAACAAATCAACAAGGGATATAATATTATCAATAAATTCCAACAATTGGAACAATTTTGTTCCCAAAACATAATATTAGAAAAAAATAACAAAAAAATGCAGTACTTTCACAACCGAATTTGGTAAGAATAACAAAATGACACCAAACTCTTTTGATGTTTTTTTTTTAATATGAAACTTAATATAGTTCTCAGGAGTTGTGTACTGTATTGTAAGTGACAATTTTGTGGTATTTTCTAAGATTCACAAGCGTCATGGTACTTGTGATCAAACTTATGGCCATGGCTGTATGGATAGTTTAATTCTAGATTTTACAACCACTGCAGACTTTTACACTACTCTGCACATCAACTCTAGAAGGACATTTCACCATGCTGAATGCATCTTCCATCAACCTCTAACTGTATGCTGTTTCTAAGCCATGCTGCAATTATTTCATGGATCCAGTGTAATCCATTGAATTTTTAAATGAGACATGTTGCGCAAACTGATTTTGATTAAATTAAATAATTTTAATCTTAGATTTGGTCATTTTTTCCCCCTGACAATCCCCTATACAATACATTGACAGAGGGTCAGCCAGTGGATAATCCAGTCTTTGTATCACTACAGAATAAATAGTGCCACAGACTGTTGAGGAGATAGGACCTACATGTAGACACCACAGAAAGGCAGGAGAAAGTAACGTAAGAAACTTTAATGAAACCATGATGACCAGGCTGACAGGGAAGCAAATATTGGATGACTAAAGGGTTGTGATCCAGGTAAAAAAAAAAAAAAAAGTCCAAGTGATTACTTATGTAATTTAACCCATAAGAACCCACGGTGACACCAGTGTAACAAGCACTCTGAGTGCCCCAGTCTCTTCCTTATAAAGCTTTTTGTCTGACCTTAACTCATTAAGTCCTTTAAGAAAAAATGGGTCTTGATTCTTATGGGTTAAAAGAAACTACCAAAAAACACAAACCTGAGATGAGCGATCTGGCACATGACAAGAGAAAAGCAAGACTATTTAAACACTGAGAACTCATTAGAGAGACAAGAAACAGGTCAAACTCATGAGGGCAATCAAAAGAGGAGGGAAAAAGACAAAAGGAGAAAGTAAACGCACAAGCAACACACGAGGAAAGATAATTTGAGTGTGATTGTTTGTAGCCCTGTGATTCACTGGTGATCTGTCCAGGGTGTCCCCTGCCTTCACCCTAAGTCAGCTGGGATAGATTCCAGCCTCCTGCAACCCCAATGAGGATTAAGCAGTGTATAGATAATTGATGAATGGATGCCTTTTAAACCTTGTAAGGATTTGGTGTTGAAATGGTTACATCAAAAAAAAAAATGAAGGTATGAATGAATCTGTCTCCACAGCGGTCACTGCATCTGCTGAGGTCTTTTGGGTGATTTAAGAAATGTCTCCAAAAGCAAACTAATTGGTTGTGATTTGGGTGGCTAACTTTTATTCATACGAACAAGATATCCTTGATTTGCTCTGTGTCACCTTTGGCATCTAAAGAGTATGCAAGAAGAGCATGCAAGAATTTTAGAACAAAGGTAAGAAATCATCATGAGCCAAACAGGAAAAAAATTAACAGACAGTTATCACATTACAGATATTAATTTTGTTAGTATAAAGTCTGAGTTTACTGATAGATGTCCCGCATGTCACAGCGTGTTCCAGTTCCACTGGCCTTTGGCTGACTGCTGCTGGTGTCACATCAAACTGCTTCCTCCTCATGAAGGTGAGTGATAAGAGGGAAGCAGGGCACACGTTTTGATTTTTAAAAACTGGCTCTGAATCAAGAATTCACAGTGTGTCAGTAGGAAATATCACATTTAAATCATCTTCCAGGCTTAAAAAGGGGGGGGCGGTGCGTAAGAGAAGACAAGGCTTTATTAATCCCACAGTGGGGAAATTTGCATTGTTGCAACAGTAAGGGTAGTAGTGTAAACATTTAAGGAACATCAGTCAAAAAAATAAAAAACACAGAATGTACAAAAATACAAATTTTTACTGTGAACAGACACATTATCTTGGAGCAACAGCAGTCAGAACAAAGCGTTCCTATATTTTAATCTGTGATTGTTTTAAACATTTGAGCATGTGTGGACAGTGATATAAGGCTTTATATTAAACACTTATGCCCCAAAGTAGGAGTTATGCCCCCCTATTTCTGGGTGAGGTGAGAACTTTTTATGGCACTCTCATAGACTTATGCAAAACCTGCAGTCAAATATCCATTCCTGTGATGTGTAAACAGAGAAAAAACTCACTTAAAACACAAAGACTTGGGTACATACAGATGACTTCAGCTCCTCTGGACTCATTTAGCTTAATTCTTGTTAATTCTTTGCTCAGTTTGCACTCAAGATTTCCATTTTCTGTTTTTTTGAGTTCTTCACAAAAGAACAATTGTCTGTTTTTTAATGAATTTTAATTAGTGTTACAGAAAATGTAGCATTTAAATGCAATTTAAAGCTGCAGCAGTGTTTTTATTTATTTAGTTAATTTTGTTTTTGGCCACTAGGGGTCAAAGAAACTCCAGCGCTTAACATCAACTTTTATTGGAAGCACCAGTTCCTGATTTAGTTCCTTTGAAATGTCTTTTATTCCTTTCAGCATTGTTTTAACTCTGTGTTGGCGCTATGCACCATGCAGTGTTTTTGTCAGTTCTTTAAATTCTAAACATTAGAATTTGTCTGTTCTTTTTGCTGCTTTGTATGCTTGATTTTTAAAAGTGATATAGAAAGAAAGATGATTATTATTATGATTGTTCAACTATCTTCTTGTCTGAAACTGAACCTGAGCCAGCTTTTGGGCTTCACCATTCATCACAGTGAATCCTTTAACATCCAGGCCCGGAGTGGCTAATCGGGAGGACCGGGACACTTCCCGGTGGGTCGGTGTTCACTTTTTGTTTTGTTTTTTTTGAGCTGGTGTTCAGTTATGGCACTGGGTTCATCATGTATACTGCTGCAACGGTTCCTGGCCTGGGCTGCCTCCGCCTCCACTGGCAGCTCTTTTTTCAACTTTTTTTTTTTGCAGGCACACCCTCATGGACAAAAGTCCATACCATACAGTCTATGGTCCGTGCACACGGTCAGAGGTGTTTGTAAGATGGAAAATAGAACGGGCACAGGTGGCACAGAGAAGGCAAGAATTGATAAAAAGAAGAAAGCTCTTTTAACACACACAGCCAAATGTGCTGAAATTGTAGACTTTTTCACTAAAACGTGCTTGCGGTTTGAAACAACAAATGAGAACGATGATAGGGGTAGGCATATGGCAAGATGTTGAACAACTTTCTCTTCAAACCACCATTCAAGTTAATGATCAAGTCGATGAATTGTGTGACGTTGTTGCAAGGATCTGTACACAATTCTTGGAAGCTGAAAACGTCCCAGTTCTTGCATGGCCAGCATACTCACCGGACATGTCACCCATTGAGCATGTTTGGGATGCTCTGGATCGGCGTATACAGCAGCTAGTGATGTTACACTCGAGCCAGTTTGCTCGACACAGTGCCGAGCGTTTGAAGCGAAAGTGTTCCGAGCAGGAGTAAACTAACCGTGACGTCACCCATTGGTTTCAACGCCGAGAAAATGAAGCCCGGATTTTGCTACTTCCTGGTCGCCGTTTTGGATTTTTTGGAGCCAGTGACGTAAAAAGCGTCATAAAACAGACTGGACCAGAGAGCAACTAGGGGCAGGATTGGGTGAGGACTCTCTTATCCCGCCCACATTTTACCGCAGAGGCTTCTGTTGCTGTCTATCAAGTACAGCCACGCCCCCTGGCTCCGCCAACTTTAACGATTTATTTAAATTTCAGTATTGATTTATTTTAAGATCGGTGACCTGATCTTTCATTTTGACCATGAAAACTAACAGGAAAAAAATCCTGAGCCGTAGAAAATCAGTCTATCAAATTTTATTTTCTCCAAAAATGAATTGGGGTCTATGAAGAAAAGGCTTCTTGGAGCCAACCCTAGCGGACGGCGTGATATTGCAAGTTTTTGACACTTCCGGGTTGGCTTCAATTCTGGAGCCAGATGCTACGTCCACTATATATACAGTCTATGGTTCCGAGACAGTGTTTCGATCCCTGCTTCAGCACGCCCACAGTCACGTGACTATTGAGAGCGAGGCCTCGTTACGTCACATCGCCTGTCGCGGTGCTTCGGGTGAACTTTGAGGAGGTCGGACATTTCAATCTCACCAGGTCTTAAAAGGCATAGGGGTCTGATTCACTCCTCAAACTGTAGGTTTTTGAGAGGAGGAGATCACGCTAGCGCATTTGCCATTTGTCATTTTGAGCGAAGTTAAGGAGAGTATACATTTAGTTAGAATTTAGTTTAGATATATCTAGTTGCATTTCATACATTAAATAACACACAGATACATATGCATAGATTCACACATACACAACACATATTCATTCATAGAAACACACTACACATATATGCACACAAATATATACCGTTTTAAAACATTTATTGCAAGTACAAAGCGGTATGAGACAAGCAGTCCTGAGGGTTTTTCATCTTTTTCCACTTAGATACAGTTCTGACACATGACCAGCAGATGTCACTCTTCTGATTGTGTCAAATGCTTCGAAGCAATGTGTCATTCTTGAAGCAGATGTGTCAAAGTTGTTCACTGCTTCATGAAGCTTCGATTTCACCATCACTAACGACAGCGTGTACCAGTTCCCGCCAATATCCAGCAACTTCACACAGCCATTGAAGAGGAGTGGACCCTCCCCCCCAATAAAACAAAACTGCACCTTTCAGAGTGGCCTTTTATTGTGGGCAGTCTAAGGCACACCTGTGCACTAATCATGGTGTCTAATCAGCATCTTGATATGGCACACCTGTGAGGTGGGATGGATTATCTCAGCAAAGGAGAAGTGCTCACTATCACAGATTTAAACAGATTTGTGAACAATATTTGAGAGAAATGGTGATATTGTGTATTTGGAAAAAGTTTTAGATCTTTGAGTTCATCTCATAAAAAATGGGAACAAAAACAAAAGTGTTGCGTTTATATTTTTTTACTTGCATTGAATTGGAAATATTTTAGAAAAATACACTGAATTACAAGGCTTTATAGAACAGTGCACTATTGTAGACCTAATATGTAAGGTTATCATTACATGATTTTAATAGTAAGAGGTTGTGATCTGAAGTGGCCTATCAGAGGCATGAAAGTCCAGGGCTGAAAATGAATCCCACTCCAGCCCTGTTAACATCCATTTATTTTACATCCTAAACTGCAAGCAGATTGTTTGTCTGTATATGTAGCCCTGCGACAGACTGGTGACCTGTCCAGGGTGTCCCCTGCCTTCGCCCGAGTCAGCTGGGATAGGCTCCAGCCTCCCCCCGCAACCCTAGTGAGGATAAAGCGGTGTATAGAGGATGGATGGATGGATGGATTTATAGTGTTGGCTGCACGCAAGACTACAAAATGTATAGATGTACTGCCTCCTATGGGCAAAATACTGTGAAATACAACACCCACAGTTACACGTGACTGCATGCATTTTTCATATCAAACTAAGTAGAAATTTTTTTACATTTATTTAGATGGAAACAAACTTTTTACACAGGATTTGAATATGAATTTTGTGGGGAATCACGGTTTTGTTCATAGACTTACAAGCATAAAGGTAAAATGTGTCACTTAAATCAATGCCATTTTCAATATTACTGTCCTCAATAGGTTGTGCAATATCACTTTGAATGTCATGTTTAATTTATTTCATTTTCATGTGCAATACGTCAGTGTAATGACAAATATTTCAACTATATGTGCAGTCTTTGCCAGTATTACTTCTTACTTTTCTATTCTAGTCTTATTTTAAGCTTACTGAATTTTAATTTTAGAACACTTTTTTCTCATGTTGTACAGTTTTTGTTTTCTGACCAACATCTGGCACAATTGTCTTCACGATTAACAAAGTTCTATATTTTCTCTTTTGATTTTAACAACTTGACTGCAATCTTCTGACAAGAACAGTTATTTTGTAATAAAAACAGCATTCAAACAAAAAAAAATGAGATTTCAGCTCTGACCTGGTGTTTGCAGTTTATATTCCAGATTTCAACCTGAATGAATACCTGAATTTAAATCAAATAAATCAACACACACAAAACACACCACAAACACTCCCACACACAGCACTGTGTTTATTATGTGATAAAGACTTCAAGGATTCCCCTTTAATTGTAAATAATCCCAGTTACTACTTTTAACTCTTTACATAAATGAATACAAGTCATTTTTATATGGTTTAAACAGCTGGTTTTTCCTTCCCGAATGAGCCAAAAACAGCGGAGTTCAAGTTTTCCACTCATTGTTCAGTACAGTGTTGCTGTACTGATCCAAACAAACAATGAACACCTGCAGAGAACTGCTGGGAAGCTGTCTTGAGAAAGTCGACACAATAAGAACAGCAGCTTAAAAAAAAAAATCCAGCAGAACCTGTCTGGATGGAATTTTGTGCATCTGAGTGAAAATGACCGGGTGAGCTCTGAGCCGCAGCTGTGCAGGTAATTAGTTGTTTACAAGCATGAAAGCAACAGTAAGCTGCAACCAAAGTGATCTTCATTTGCTTTGTTTAATACAGTAACAACATACTTCACCTTAAGTCTGACTTCAAAGAGTATTTTAAAGGTTTTGATAGCAACCAATCCAGATAATAAAATTTTATGACTGATTGCAGAGAAAATAGATTTTTTATTTTTGTGAATTTACCATTTTAATCACAGAGAAAATTCACTATTTCCTTAAAGGAGAGAATTTTACAAATTTTTCAAAAAGTTTTTTACTCTTAGATTTCTGACTTTCAACTCTAAAATATCTGTTTTTATCAGAAATTTATTACTTTAATCTCATAAAATATCAGAATTTTGTTTATCACAAATTCCCTATTTTAATCTCAGAGAAAATCCCATTTTTTGTTATAAAATACAACCTAAATCTTACAAATGATAATTCTTTCTTGCAAATTCCTGACTTTGATCTGAGATTATTTTTCTTATATTTGGGATTTTTTTTGCATTAAATTTCAGACTTTAGTCTAAAAAAAATCCATGTTTTTTCTAGTGCATTTACCCCTTTAATTAAAGAGAATATCTACATTTTTCTCAGAAATTATGACTTTAAACATCCATTTTAACTCAGTATGCATACAATGATTATTTTCATATTTGTCAGATATTATCGTGATTAAATGATTAGTTTCTTGGCCTATAAATTTCCCAAAAAATATTTTAAAAATGTAAACTAGTGTTTCCTAATATCCAAGAAGACATCTTTAACTGCATTATTTTTTCCACAACTCAAATGTGTTCAATTTTCTGTTACAAATATACACATATTTAAGTCGCTGCAATCAAATAGTCAAGATATTTAAAATAGTTAATTTAACAGTTAACAACTAATCAATTAATCATTGCATCTCTGATTCAAACTCTCCACATTCAACCCCGAACTCCACTTTTCAGAGCAGCTTTTATTGTTTCTTTGAAACCTCTAAAAGCAGCTTATGAATAATTTGTAATAAGATAAACATATTTGTAATTATCCTTTATGTAAATGCTGCTCTTGTTTATATTGGGCATTTTTATAAACTTGCTTCACTTCATTTTTTATAAAATTTGTCTTTTAATTATTATTTTCTGTCGGATAACTAATTTGCAACTTTATTAAGAAAATGTTCATGGTTTTTGTATGAATACAAAAAAGGATGATTTCTTGCACATCTGGACATACGAGTATGGCTTTAAGATTGACTTTTCAGAGAATAAAATGAAAATTAAAGGTAAATCTGAGCCGACTCTCTGGGTTTAGTTCTGGTAGTCTGGAGCTATGAGAGCTTTGGCGTCCTCCACTCTGGTCTTCCTGCTGTAGCGATGGATCACCACAGCCAGCACCAGCACAGACACCAAGAAGGCCAAGCCCAGCACCACGGTGGTGACGTTGGATGAGAGCATCTGCTTAAATTCCCAGCTTTCTTTGCTCGATTTGGTGTCTGGAGCAGCGGGCTGAGAGATCACTGAAAGACATCGATGTGTGGTTGAGTTATCAGATTGATAAACAAAACAAAAAAACAAACAAAAACAAGGGTGCCATAATAAAATGCATTGGAATACTGTAATATTGAAAAACTGAAAATAACTGCAAATATCTGTAAAATAATGATATTTTTAGCAAATTTTAACACCACAAAACTGCAATCTTACAGTCGCACATTGTAAAAGATCAAATTATCATTAAACTTGTTAAAAGATATGTTTTTGTTTTTTGGACAGTTTTGTTTTTGTTTGGTTTTTCAGTTATGACTTTTTTAACATGTAAAAATATACACTCTTGCAAATTAATAGTCTTTTTCTGTGATTTCACTAAATATTATCTGCAATTTAAGGAAAAATTGGAATTCTTTAAAAATATCAGTTTAAATAAATCACATTATTTAATCCTAATACAAATAATTAATTAAAAAAAATCGGCAAACATTTGTTAAATAGTCATATTTTTGGATTATTAATTTAAATACAGTGGCAAAGAGTGTCATTTTACAGCCACACACTGCAAAAGAAAAAGCTAAAATTTGCAAAAACACAGATTTTTGATGCGGATATTCATTGCTGCTTTGACCTGTTTTTTTTTAAATTATTTTTATTTTTTGCTATGATGCAAATCAATATCTTTATTAACATTTTTTCTAATATTCCTGAGAAATTAACAAATCTAGGGAAACTTGTAAGGCATAATTTTTTTAAAATCACTTAATATAAATTATATTTATTTTAATTTAACTACAGCAAACATCTGCAAACACTGGTAAAGATCCAGATTTTCATGTGGACATTATTTACAGTTTGACATTTTTTAAAACAATTAAAGTGTAAATTAATACTTTTTTTTGTATATTTGTCTGTATTTTAACAAAACTGTGAAAATCAGTAACAGACCGGTACATTTCTAAAAGCAGCTGAAACTTTTTGGATTGACTGATACTAACCTGTAGCAGGAACGTCATTTTGCATCACGTCCTTCACGTTCATCTCGTCCTCTGCGGCTTTGGGAACCGACTGCCCGACGAACTGCAGAGGACCCTGGGTAATGTAGTGACCCACCGTCTCCTTGCTCAGCCCTCGGCGGCGGCGCCTTCGGGACGGATCCTTCAGACATCCCTGAGCACATCTGGAGAACGGACTGCCAGGTTCACAGAGGATGACTGAGCAGGTGATGTACACCTGGAGGGAGGCAGGGAACAGTCGTCTATATGTGCTATATTCACTGTTTAATATACTGAAATATTTCAGCATGAGAGAGCCATGAGGAATTTTCCAGTCTCAAAAACTTGTAATTTCTTCCAGTAAAATTACTGATTTAATCTCAGATTTTATTGAATTTTTTTCTAAGAAATTCAAAATTGTTATTTTTTTAATGTACAATTTTATTCTTATAAAGTATATCAAGTTCTCTTTCCTATAAATTCAATGATTTTCCCCTCTATTTTTGTGGGTATTTTTCTGATAAATTAACGACTTTAATCCAAAGAAACAGTGAATTTTTGCTCCTTTTTAAAAAAAAACAAATTTCCAACTTTAACTACAGAGGAAGAGGCTTTTTTTTCTTTTAAACTGAAAATTCTAATTCCAAAAAGCATCATTTTCACCACAATCTAAGATTTATTTTATTTTTTAAATACATTTGGGATTTTTTTTTTCTCTTTCTGATATCTGTAGGGTTTCTTTTAGTACATTTACTACTTCATAATAATGTCTCATTAAAAGAGCTTTTCCCTCACAGAATTCATAGTTTAATCACACAGAAAGTCTGAGTTTCTTTTCATATCACTTTAATCTCAGATATAACAGTTTCTTCTAATACATTTGAAATAGTTATTTTTAATATACCACAAAGTAATCAAGTCTTTTTTCCTTATAAATGCAACACTTGAACTGCAGAGGAGATCAGCATTTCCCCCTATTTTGTGGGCATTTTTCAGGTAAGTTAATGCATTAAATCACAAGAAATGTTATTTTAGATTACAAGAAATGTATTCATATTGTGCTTTGTGCAAATGTACACAAGTTTTTTTCACACATTGTTTCCACAAATTTCCAACTTGCAGAGAATGTTTTAAAACATTTCTTGCAAATTCACCATTTTAATCATTTTTAAAAATCTCAGACATTTATTATCTTTAATAAATTTGGGGTTTCCTACTTAATTAGAGAAAAACCATTTTACTTTTTGAAATTTACCACTTTAATCACACATCAACATAAATTTGTACTTTAATCTCAGACAATATAAGCTTGTTGTTTTAAATTTTAGACTTTAATCAGAGAGAAAAATATTTTTCTTGTAATTTTAGCATTTTCTGCAAGTTGTGATTTCTCCGATTTTTTTCCCCTTCAATCATTCACTTTTTCAGCCACAGAGCAAAAGATTTTTAAGGTTTTTTTTCTCGTAAATTCCTGACTTTATTCTTTCTGAATATTTGAGTATTTTACTTACAAATTTAGTTGAAATATACAACCTCAGTCTCTACAGTTTTTTCCCTGGATTTTCGTCCCGTTCCCAGTTACCTGGTCATAGTTTCCAGTAAATTTGAAGGCTTGAACCTGAAACTTGAACTCAGTCTGAGGTGATTTGGCAACTTTCAAAGTCTCATCTCTTATACACCTGAAAGAAAAACAGACAGTCTGAGACACCGTCACTGAAAGATGACTATGATCTTAGAACATTTTTGAATTCAGAGCAAATTTATCTTTTGACTTTTGGCACTGACCCGTTCTTAATGAGGTCGTAGGAGAGGGCGTTGTCAGGGTTCTCATCGGGCGTCGCTTTGCATGACTCCACAAACAGAGTCACGTTGGGCAGCTCTGAAGTCGCCTGGATGCCCATATAGATGGTCTGCAGCAGCTTGACCTCCACTGGGTAGGCGCTGGCCTCCACCGTCTTATTAAAGTTGCCGTCGCGGAAAATCTCGAAAGTGTATCCGAAACTGCCAAAGCTGGACTCGGTGAAGATGTAGTCCGACTTGTGGACGTTGTAGTAGCTGGAGATGTCGATGGCTTTGGGAAACTGGCAGGAGAAGTCGATCTTCACCGTCTTTCTGCGGATGATAACCTCACTGGGCAGCTCGAAGGAGTTGATCTCATTCTCGAAGACGATAAAATCACCTTTATCCTGGATTTTAAGCAAACACAAGTCAAACGTGGCTGTGAGTTGACTCTTCAGTTTGATTTACACACTCAGCATTTCACGTTTTATTCAGTGAGAAAAGCCTGATCTGCAGGAAAACGTTTATTCCCAGACCTCGAGCTTTGTGCCGCAGGTGGTGAACGACATGACGCCCGTGATGTGAGTGCTGTTGGAGGTGAGAGAGCAGGACGGGTCTCTGAGCTGCAGGAAGTTCTCGTCGATGTCGGGCATGGAGGCTTTCTCCAGGGCCACCGTCATCTTGTTGGGTTCACACTGAACCCTGGCTATACCTAAGAAGAAAAGCAAACATTTAAAATGAACTCTGCAACAATACCATCAAATATTCAGTTTCTGTTTCCTGTAAATTCACCATTGTTTTCTCACAAAATTCTGATTTAACTGCAGAGTATATCACATTTGTTTTCTTGTAAATTTGCTATTTTGTTCCATAGAATATCAGTATTTTTCTCAGTCTGAGATAACTTTTTAAACAAATTTTTGATTTTTTCCTCCTTCTTGTTCATCGTTAATCTTATAATTTTTTTATTACAAATTCCTGCTTTAATTGCAAAGAATATCTGAAATTTTTCTTGTAAATTCACCACTTTAATCTCAGAGAATATCCACTTTTATCTTATAACTTCTGATTTTTATCTTAGATAATATTTTTTCTTGTAAATTTCAAACTTCGATCTGAGAGATTTTTTTTCTCTGAAATTTCTGACTTCAGTCTCTGACAACATCCATGTTTGTTTTTGTACATTTAATACTTTAACCTCATAGATTATCTGACTCACAGATTTCCTACTTCAAAGTAGAATTGTTTTTCTTTTTGTAAATTTATCACTTACATCTCAGATATTCTTTTTTTCATCTTAGGAAATCCAAGTTTTTTCTTGCAATTTTTTTTATTATAATCTGAGAGAATATCTAAATTATTTTTCTCATAAATTTTGCACTTGTAAGCTTTTGTTTATCATCGACTTCAGATTTTCTTCCTTCATAAATTCACCTAGGTTTTGTTGAAACGTATCGTTGTTGAAATGACGTTTAAACAATGGCCAGCTTTGATCCTGACATTCACTAAACTGTCTTTTTTTAAAATGAAATTTAACCTGAATTTTAGTCACATTGGCTATCTCTTTAGTCTAACCTCTAACCTCAAACAGGAAATTGCTCCGTTTTTAGGTTATTTTTACTTTGAAGTCTTGACTGTCTGAAATCATTCCTCTTTTTTGGATCAATTGATACTACTAGAAAACAACAGCATCTTCCTTCAGTTTGATTCTGCTCTGGCAAAGGTCAACACAGACAAGACAATTCACTCCAGGAGGAAGCTCCACCCAGTTCGAAATTATTCACTTCCCGTCTCTTTAAATCATTAGCACAGATTGAAATAATCGGAGGATGTTTTATGATGATAATCGCAGCCCGAATGTGACTGTAATTGTTATTTTAACAGTCTCAAATGTCTAAATCCAGCGATAGATTTTACATGATCAGTCATTTAGATTTTGTATAAACAGAGATAACAAAAAATGACCAACCTTGAGTGATAGATGATTGGGTTACCA
Organism: Acanthochromis polyacanthus; assembly: GCF_021347895.1. Classification (NCBI taxonomy): domain Eukaryota; kingdom Metazoa; phylum Chordata; class Actinopteri; family Pomacentridae; genus Acanthochromis; species Acanthochromis polyacanthus. The sequence goes on along the minus strand of NC_067114.1, from coordinate 37,240,369 downwards.
TGACAACAACACACCTCATCTCCGATTGGCTAAATGACAAGAGAAAAATGCAAAAAAGTAACTATAACATATATATATATATATATATATATATAAATAAGTTGCTAGAGAGTCAAAATTGAACAGTACAGCATTTAATTTTTACTTCTGTTTTGTAGTTGTGGAGAATTTTTCAGTCTGGTTTATGTCTAGATTAAATATTTTTTGACACGATAAAGTGTCAGTCAGTTTCTGGTCCTAACTCAGCTTTATCCAAATATATACAGCATTTTAGGCCTTACAGATGAGGCTTGATGCAGCTGTCAGTAACAACTGGAAACCGTCTAAAAACATTTTGAGTGTGCCAATCATGTTTTGAACAAGATGGTGTATATTTACATCCGTACTGCGTTTCATACAGATCTGCTGGCAGGTTAAAGAGACACTCCATTTCCGATTTTTACCCGAACGTTTGGAGCACCGATAGCATGGGAAACAATGAGAGTGTAGGTCAAAACACTGTCACTGATGATTCATGAAAAAACTATAAATCCTACAGACAACATTTTAATGTATAAATTGTTTTTGTTGAGTAGAAACTGTGTGAAGGAGACAGAATTAACTAAATTTTTTCCCTAAAAATTTATTTGGTCAAAATTTCTAGTTTAAGAATAATACTGAATTTATATAAAAAAAATCATTAAACTTAAACTGAGACTATATAGAAAGCGTAAAAGACATCAAAACACAGATAAGCACGAATAATATTCAAAGCCTTGAGATTCACTAAAACTTTGAATGATGTTTTTACTGTTAACAGGGATGGGATCAGCAAGTTCTGATTCCAGCGGAAAGTTGTCGACGGGGGGGGGGGGGGGGACAGATATGTGTGCGGCGGCGGAGCGACTTCCAATCGCTGGGCCGTTTACAATCGACGTTAAAAAGCTATCGTTAATGTCGTTACCATCTCGCGGGAGTATCAGCGACAATAAAGTGTTCAAACTTGAAATGAAATCGGCGGATCCGCGGAACATTCCCATCCCTGGACTCTACACTTCATGGTGATTCGAATACAGTACTGTACAAGACTGCTCTCACTGAGTGGCAGCTAGCATTCAGCGCGGTGGATATTAGCAGCCGTTCGATATTACGACTCGCAACCATAAACATACCTCACCCCCCCCAAAAAAATTTTCTCCTTGAATTTAGACGATTCACAAGAATGACCCTGGCAATGATAAAATCCGCGGAATTCCGCGGATCCGCGGAAAATTCTCATCCCTGCTGTTAAGTACGCCAGAGCTACAGGGTTCCAAAGATGGCTGGGTTTTCCTAGTTGTTGGTCGACTTCCCATTCATTTTAATGGAGATTTTTCTTTACTGTGTAAAAACCGTACAAAGAATCACTAACAAAAGTTGTAGCAAACAATTCCTAATCTAGTTCAATGTTTTGGTATATAATGTGCATGGGTTTCCCCAAAGCTGTAGTTAGGGAACGCTTTTCTGACTTTTTTTGTGAATATTTCATCTTAACAGAGATCAGACTTTAGCCCTGATTTACTTTTTGATGAGAGATCAGGTGAAATAATGTGAGGCTAAAGTTGCAGAAACCAGGGGGAAAAGCACAATAATGTGGTACAAAGTAGTGAACGGAGAATTCTAATAAAACATAAAAGCACTCACGTTTGATTTGTTTCTGCTGTGAAGCAAACTGGAACGAATCTGTAGAGGTCGCTTTGCTGTGGCGTCCAGCTCAGGGTCACTTCAACCTTTCCAAACTGATCATCTTTGAAGGCTTTGGTCATGTTGTGGGGGCCACTGACTTGGAAGTCCTGGATGCTTCAGGGACACAAAGGAAAAGTGGACGAATTGATAATTAGATTTCACTGCCAACCAAAAATGACAAGCTGCGTGTCTATGATGAATGATCTTTGCTTACGTGGAATGGGCGGCCTGTGCTTGGGCGTAAAGCTGGAACGTCTGACCCACAGTGGCGTGAAGAACGTCACCATGTGAAGGAGTTCTGGACAGAAATGTCGGCTGAACGTGACCCAACTCACAGTTTGGAATCGAATCAGTGACTGAAACAAAAGAAGCATCAGGTCAGCAAGACAGAAAAACTATTTCTTGTTTACAACAGTTCCTGCTATTTCTGTGATTACATGTCTACGTTTTGTTTTACTGTGTCTAGATTCGGTTCTTTACTGTCCAGCTTTTGTTTTGTGTCTTGTTTCTGTTCTTTCATGCCTCATTTGGGTTGTTTTGGATCTTGTTTCTGTTGTTTGACACCTTTATGACATTTTCCCTCATGGAGTCCCAACTTCTTCTACATTATAAGACTAATTTACTATTACTATATTCAAGTTAATCTAATGTGCATGGATGTTTTAATCACTCACCCTCCACTGAGAACTGCACCTTCACTTTGCATAGAGGCGGTAATTTCGTGTTGGACGCTTCACGATACGCCGTCGTTTTATCTGCATACGTCATGGTGATGTTTTTGGTGGTGACGTCCTCCATCGTCAGGACAAACAAGTGGACTCCAGTCGGGATGTTTCCTGTCTTTCTCAGTGTGCACGCAGTCTGTGAGGGTTCAATATGAAAATCAGGATCAACGCTTGTTTCTGTTTTAACTCACAGCTGCCCTGCTTTGATTTCTGCTGCTTCATCTGTTCTGCTCTGTGTACATACAAACTATACTCAACAACAACTTCATTCTCTTGTACCCTTTATTTACTTATTTCCGTATTTATTTTATTAATTTATTGTTATGATTATTACTATTTTGCCTTTTATTTATGGTTTTACATTCTATTTTCCTTTATTCCATTTGTTCTTTCCCCACTTGGATGTTGCATTTTACTGTTTTATCCAGTGTTGCTGCATTGGGTCGCTCTTGAGAATGAAACCCAGTGTCTCAATGAAAGTACCTGTATAGATAAAGGTTAAATTAAAAAAAGATTTATTTTGACAATCTTTCTACATTTTTTCCTTCCTGGTCTTTCTCCTTCTGTTTGGAATGACCAGCTTTCTGTTGTTCAGTGGTCTTCTTGGGTATCTTTCTTTTCTTTTTTGCAGCGTCTGTCAAGCTCTCTGTAGACTCTGTTTTTTAAAAAGGTGTTCTATAAAAAAAACTGTCATTATTACTGCTGGTTTGTTAGTTGCACCTTGCAGCAGCGTATCTTCATGGACTCTGCTTTTGCCTGCCTCTTTCCAACTACCTTTTTAAGATTTACTTAACAAGAAAGTCTGTTCTTTAGTTTTCCTGACTGGTTCCTGATTCCCGCAGCTAGTCTTTGACTAGACAAGTGACAGTGAAAAGAGATGTTGTAAATTTGTAAATTCGACAAACCATTTGAACATGACATACACTCAGTTTGCCTGGAAAGTGATAATAACTGTATGCAAATAAACTATGTTAGAAAATCAGTATTCAACACATACCCAGTATACATGAACATATAACTATTATACACACTGTAAATAGAAGTCTACAGTGTCAACTTACCTGATGTGACATTATTGGTTAATTAAAGAAAATAACGTGTATCTAGCACTTGCTTTGGATTACCTCGTCCAGTGTAATGCCCGGAACTTGTGTGGCATTCGAAGCGTAGCGGCATCTCACTTCGTCTCTGTCTGGATCGTACGCCAGCAGACGAATCTTTGAAAAACAGTTCTGAGGGACCCTGCATGGACAAACACAACAGTTGGCGATTTCTGTAATCCTATGTATATTAGAGATCAGCACGCTTAATTAATTAACACCGACAGTTATTTTATTGCGTGTTAACGCAGTTTATATTATTATTATTGTGAAAGTCCATTGCTCACTGAATACACAGACAAACCGTGGATCACAGGAGGGCTGGATGTTGATCAGTGCTTGGGATGGGCATCATCACGTCTCACCTAAACTAAAGAGAGGCCCCCCATTTTGGATTTTTACCTGAAATGGCGCTCTGATATAGTGGGAATTCATGAAAATTTTAGTCAGCACACTCCGTGTTCTTAAGTAATTTATGAAAAAAAAGAAAAATAACTCAAGTCCTACAGCAATAAGACACTGGGTGAAAGATGACGAGAATGCCAACATTTTAATGCATAAATTGCACATGTACGGAGAAGGAATTGTCAGAAGGAGACAAATTTAACTGCACTATTTTCATAAATATTTTCTGGTCAAACATTAGCAACTGAATGAAATTTCTGCATTTTACAAAAAAAAAATCATGAAACCTAAACTGCACAAGAATCATAGAAGATATCAAAATATAGATTTAACAGAATCAAATTCACAGCCTTCTGACCTGTTTAAACTTTGAATTAAGTTTTGACTGTAAAACCTACCAGAGCTATGAGGTTCCAACAATGGCTGGGCCTTACTAAAAGTCATAGCACCCTACTTGTCATGGCCCCTCCCTCTCCTGCTCTGCTCCTCGGCTGATTAAGAGCGGCTGTGCAGGAGCACAGCTGGCCCCAATCTGTAATCAGCTGCAGTTAAAAGCCTGGCTCTCTCCACTGCTCCTTGCTGGGTCATCGCTTGCGGTTTCTTGACAAGTCCACACCTGTCTGCTCAAGCTCTGCTCTTGGAATCCCTTCGACGCTGGAATCCCTTGTCTGCTTTGTCTCCCCCTTCAACCCTGGAACCTCTCATCTGTTTTGCCTTCCCCTCTGCTCTGGACTACCCCTGTCTGCTCTGGTTCCCTCTGCCCCAGCCACTACTCCGCCACCGGTTCTCCCGAGCTCTGTCCCCGCCTTGTCTCCCGATCCCCCCCCTGGACTTAACTTGAGTCATCCCCTGTTCCTCTTAGTTTAGTTAATCCCCACCACGGCCGTTCGGGATGTCGCCCTCAGTTCAGTTTTGTCCTCCCGTTCTGTTCATTACCCGTGCCTCCCATATGGAGAGCCTTTCTGTTTATTTAATATAATAAATCCCTTGTTTGGTATCCGCCTGTCTGTGTGCCTGCTTCCTGGGTTCTAACACCGCGCCTTGTTGTAACACTACTCTTGCTTGAGCTCCACATTTTGATATATAATTTAAATGGGTGTTCTAAAACCTGTTGGACTAGTTGGGCATCAAAAATCAGGTCAGAAGAATTTATAAGAATAAGCCCGTGGCATAACCCTAAGTGAGCCTCCATGCTTATGTATGGACACAATTAATAATAATTCTGCTATTCAAATGTGCACTGACGTATATAAATGTAAGTGACTGATATGTAGCTACAGAGCCTTGTCTCTTAATTTAATTGCTGTTTGAAGCAGTAGAAGAAGAAATGATTGTACCGTAAAGAAGACACTGTTGTGGTCACAGGACAGCCGTTGATGCTGCGGGTGTCCGATCGAGTTCCCAGGTCCAGCTCTGCAGAACTCGTCCAGCTGACGCCAACTCCTTGGACGTTCGGCTCCCAGCAGCAGCCGGCGCCCCTGACAAAAGGAGATGAAATGTCACTTATAAATATATTAATGCACAGATACACACTAACACATCTTTATTTACCTGATCTAGATGCAGGACTCAAATCTTTACACTTTTTTTTTTTTTTTTTGCAACATGCTGGTTGTATATTCATTTTCATAAACCAGTGGTATGAAGCTGATGGGTCACCAGGGGATGAGAGTATTCTAGAATTGTTGAGTTTTTCTTATTTTTCCAGGATTTCTGTGTTTTTTATGTGGCATACAGACTAAAACACTTCAAGCCTCTTCAGGTTTTTTCATGTTACGTCTTCATATTCTCATTACTCTGCCAAGGAATGCAGCGGCATTACAGAGCCCTCCATAATTATTGGCACCCCTGGTTTAAGATGTGTTGAAAACCTAAAATAAATTCAATTTTTATTGCAGAAGCATACACTCACACTGAAAATTTTTGAAAAATGTATTGTAGGACAAGATTACGTGCTGTTTTGTTGGCAAAATGGGGTTGTAAAAGTATTAATATCAGGGGTGCTAATAATGGTGGCACACATGATTTGATGTAAAAAATATTTCTTGATGTGTGATTTTTTTTCTTTTCCACTGAATAAGTGCGCTTGAATTAAAGGATAGATTTTTCCTCTTTTTTTTCATTGTGGTCCTCTATTATTTAGAAAAAAACACAATTTATTAGAAGCTAAAAAAAAATGCATCTTAACCAGGGTATGGAGGGCGCTGTATGTGACCATCAGCATTGGTTTGTCTGTTAGCAACATTACAATTAAATCTGGGTTTTTTCTAGATTTGCAAACACACAATAGATAAGTGAAATATTTAGCTGATTTTAAATTCATATACAGCACAAGACTTTTTTTAAAATTTTAAAACGGGAAGATTTTTTTTTTTTTTTTTTTTTTTTTAGAAATAAACGAGCATAAGTGAAAAATTCTGTGTATCTATATGAGTATAGTGCAAACCAAAACTACAGAAAATTTCCTGGGATAATCTTCAGAATTCGTGAATCTGGGTGGCAGGAAAAGTCCATTTATCAGCCTGTATGTGAAACTGGCACACTTTAATGCAACGATTCAGATCCTTTTTAATATACTTTTATTTATTTTACAGTAGATTGTTTGATAATTTAAGGTCAACTGTAACCACTTTGGTGAAACTATTTCCCAAATGCTGATTGATGAGAAAAAATTTGCATAGTGACCATGAATCCAAAATATTCACTCTTTTTTTCTTTTAATCTTTTGACCATTGTGGTTTGTCCTAGGGAACATTTTAAGCTGTTGTTCTAGTACAGACACTCCCTGTATTTATGTCAACAATAGTGGCTGCGCTCCATTCAAGTGTCTGAGAGTTTGAGCCAGTTGAAACACATTTCCATCATTCCACAACTGAGGTACATGCATGTCTTTGAAACTGGCTCGTATTTTCATCTGCGTCACCACTTTGGTGACAATCTTCAACATAACAACTGTGCAGGAGCATAAACTGAAGTGGAAAATACTAAAATTTGGCCTTTTCCCAGCATGACGCCCTTCTCACACAGCGGATATGTAACATGGCTGCTTTATCAGTCTGTTAAAAGCTTCAGTGTACCGCCGGCGGTACACCTACTAATTTGCATAGGAATTTCAAGAATGTCCGACGGCCGCAAACGCGCTTATACAAACACTATACACCGATGGAAAGCTTAGATTCTCATGAATCTGCCGGTATAAACCACTTTCAGATGCGATTACCACAGCGGGTGAGAAAAACACATTTGTCCGACAAAAACAAATATTCATCCATCCGTTCTCTATACACGGCTTCAACGCACACAGCGCGACTCACATTTCCGGGTTCATTATTATACACAAAAAAAAAGATTCCACAAAAAACGGTCATAATCCAACCTTTTACATCCAGATGACACAAGCCAGGAAACTATTTTGTCCAAAACATGTCCTGAAGTCGGTATAAAATCCCCGAATCGGTCCTTTTCAAGGAAATGCACCTCGCGATGCCCGTCCAATATTCCCCGTATTTTTCGTAATTTTTTTTATTTAAAAATAGAATATTAGCGATTTTTTGTACTGAAAACGGCTGGAATTGACTGAAGCTTAAAGGGTTAAAGTGACACTTTAACAAAAATACTCCTCCTAATGCTATAATAAATGAAAGACTAAACCTAAAATTATAATTTAAAAATTGATTTACCTGCATCTGATAAACTGTGATAAATGTTCAGTGTGACTTGAACCCTGATTTTTGCCTGGTTTGTGCTGGTTTGTGTTCATTTTTTTTCCATTTTGAATCCCTATTTGTGTCGTTTTGCATCAGTTTTTTGTCATTTTATGTTTTGATTGTTTAGTTATGTGTTGGTTTGTGTCTAATTTTTTGTTGTTTTGTGTCTAGTCTAATTGTATACTAGGTGTGATTCGATGCAGTTTCAGCTCTTCCTAACCAGTTGTAGTCTGTCTTCATCGCAGTGAAATTTGTTTTTATGGGCAGTTCAGGTTTGTGATAGGTGGGAAATTTTAGAGCAATGTGGATCTGAAAGGTGTTTTGGGACTTTGGCTGCATTTTAGAAAAAAATGTCAGTGCTGAAATGGTTTTACACAAACTTGTTTCTGCCTATCTGTCAGTGAGATCGCATGCAGTTCTACCATTTTGAAGCGATTTTTAAATGTGATTAAGTCCTACTGAGAAAGATTGCTGCTGAAGCTTTTAGAAAAAAATGAGAAGGGTGTTCATTCAGACGTGAAGTCAACACATTCAGATGAATGAAAGGAAGTGTATGTCTAAAAAAAAAAAAGACTTCTGTGGTAAGATTCATGAATCCCTCAGCAGGGCAATTTCTAGTATTACAACAGCAAAGGGGAAAGATACAAAAATAAGGAACATCATTTGAAAAAAATATACAACATAATATACAGACACTACTGTTCAAAAGATTGGGGTCACTTAAAATGTCCTTATTTTTGAAAGGAAAGCATTTTTTCAATGAAGATAACATTAAATGAATCAGAAATCCTTTCTAGACATTGTTAATGTGGTAAATGACTATTCTTGTTGAAAACAGCTGATTTTTAATGGAGCATCCCCATAGGGGTACAGAGGAACATTTCCAGCAACCATCACTCCTGTGTTCTAATGCTACATTGTGTTAGCTAATGGTGTTGAATGGCTCATTGATGATTAGAAAACCCTTGTACAATTATGTTAAAACATGAATAGAAGTGAGTTTTCATGGACAACATGAAATTGTCCGGGTGACTTCAAACTTTTTTGAACAAAAGTATAAGTGTTGCTGTCACTGTACAGATTCTTCCATATCTAGAAAATCCAGCTATCACACAGACTCTTCTATGAGTAGAAAAAAATGACATCACAAAAACTCATACATGTAGAAAAACTCATATGGAGACCTTTTTAAAGTATAAGGCATTCATTACACACAGGTTCAATGCGGTGATGCCACATTAGACTGAAATATGTCTGTTACTGCGGTCAACTGGGAGCAGGTTTTACAGTCTGACAGCAGCAGGAAGAAGGGATCTTACTGGATGACAAATATAGATTTTCAAAGAAAAAGAAAATCCCTACAATTAGCAGAGAACCGGTTGAAGCACAACTCCAGCCCTGGAGGTCATTTTGGCGCCACCAATCAAGCTCTGTTAAAGTATGCAAATGTCTCTTAATACTTTTCACAGAACACAAAAAAGAAATTAATCTATATTCAATTATAATTTATCATTCTGTATTCTTATATAGTGTTTCTGACTGTAGAAGACTTTGTAAATTTGTTAGGAAAAGTCCTGCATAAATGGAAATGATTATGATTATTATTATTGTTATCAGAGGTTGGATACAAGTGTTTGTTTTCATAAGTGGATCATACAGAACATAACTACATTAGACAGCCTTTCCTGTCTTCTGTGTAGAATACAGTGAAACAGGGAATTATACTCCTGATTGTGTCATATTATCATCCTTACTAACCCATGTTTGCCATCCTATGTTCTGTTGCTTGTGAAACATTTACAACTGCCTTTTATTTACACTCGACAAATAAAGTTTGACAAATTGATTGACAGTTGCATGATGCTCCTCATTCACTTTCTATGGGTGAATGAGGAGCCTATGAAGGACACCTGAGCAGCATGAAATACCAGCAAAGCCTAACACCTAATTAGACAAACGCAAGATGGAGGCGTTGTGTTTCTGCTAACTGGACTCACCTCAAAGTTAAGGAGTTCTTATTCGTGGAGACAGTTGCAGTTGTGCGTCCTTCACTCTGACACCACCTGGGCTTGGCAGTGACTTCTTCATCCGTTGGCAGGACACTGGACTGAAAATCTGTGCAAACTCCATCGTCGCATGTAAAGATCGATTCATTTTTGCAGCTGCCTTTGCTGTTTTGTCGGTGGAAAAACGTCACCTGGAGGTATTAGGGAAAATATGTTGATGTGCTGGACTCAGTATGGAGAAGAGGCTAAGAAGCAAAGTATGAATGCTACTTATTGCACTCAAATTAAATCCAGCTATTGCTGTTTTTTCATAAATGTAGTTTTAAAAATTAGTGAAATTCTTTTAAAATATCTTTACAAACTCCAACAAAAAGTGTCAAATTAAAAACTGTGACTGTGTTGACAAATCAAGTTTCAGCTAAAGCAAGTCCTGACGACACATACAGAGAAAGTTCTGTTCTTTAGTTGACCCATGGAGAGGGATTGAGTAAATACTATGTTGACCTGCTGGACTCAGTACAGAGAAGACACTGGAATTCCTTATTTGTCTTTGAAGTTTGTAAAAATTCCAAAATGCACTGCAGACACATGATAGTAAAACTATGTAGGTAACAGCAATGACCATGAGGACTTTGGTATGGATAACATGCAGGTGTTTCACAAGCTAAGAGACAGTTCTTTACTACCTGCCTCCTTAAGTCAGTCACTACTCTACTCACAAACACCAATATTTGATTAAAAAAGAACACTAATCTATAATTACAACCCTGATTTCTACAGCGTTTTGACTTATTTTTGCCTTCCTGCTTCCTAAAAGTGTGACACATTTTGAAAATCTAATTTAAATGTAAAAGTCTACCTTATATGTGCCATCGCTGTTCCCCTTAGGAGGCATGAAACTGATGCTGTCTCCATAAAAAGAGTCCGTCGAAGCAACTCCCAGCGATGCGAGGAGCAGCAGGAAAACTCCACCTGCCTCCATGATGTCTTACAGAATCTGATCGTACCTAAAGCTTATTCACTCAGTTTCAATGTGAGAGCTGGAAGAGGCAGCCAAGTCACCCAACAGGACGAACCTGATCTGGGCTGCCACAACAATTCAGGATGTATTTTTAGAAAAGATTGTTTAGATCTTGAAGGCATGAATGATGAAAACAGATGAGTCATTTTTTTTTGCTTGCACTGGTTCACAGCTATTAAGTCATAGCCTAGCCGCGCTAGACAACCCACGGCAACGAATTTAATTCTCTGCCAGGGTGGGTCTAGTTACCCTCCATAAGGCTCGAGGCTGGATTCTCCTAAAACTGGCCGGACGAATCACCATGAAGTGTAGAGTCAGAAGGCGGGCATAACGAAGTGACGACAGAGGCGTGACGATTCTGACAGAAACAACCGGCACACAATAAACAGTTATCTTTCGACTCGGCTTTGGCCACAGCCCTTAAAGATTTGAAGCTAAAATTCAACTTGAAAGATAAACAAAGGACGGCACTGAAGTGTTTCATTGAGAAGAAAGACGTATTTGGACTTATGCCGACGGGATATGGCAAATCCTTAATATACCAGTTGGCTCCGCGGCTCCACTGGTTGGGAAGCTAATGGGACTTAGCCACAATCCGCCAGTGCTCTAGGAACTATGTCAGCCTATTTGTTGCGCTGATTGGTTGTATACCTACCCGATTGCTGCAGAGTGATTTGATACGACAACCTTTTAGCCCGCCTCCCTCCCTGTCGAGCATGCCTAGACCCTTGTGCCTTCAGAACATGGGGTCTAGCGCAGCTAGGCTAATTAAGTCACTCATTTTCTTATGTTTGTGAAGAACCTGTTATTTTGATGCAGTAAAAAAATAATAATAAATCAATCTTAAATGGTAAAATGCAAGCTAATTCTTCCACTAGGATAGGTTTTCTCCAGTTGGCCTCATTATGGTTCTCATTATCTAAAGAAACCTCCAACACAGCAGCGTGATACCCAAGTATCATCACATCTGTACAAGGTCTCTGTAAAAGGAGAATCCTGTTCCTATCCAGTAGTTTGTAAATGTATAAACACATCTTCTTCTCCTGGTGTTAGCTGCATGAAAACAACTTAATTTCAATGATTCTGAGGGATAAGCGATGGAGAGGAGTCCACTCAGTTTGTAAAAGACATACTACTAAATGTCAGCCATACCTAAACTGAACTCAGAAAGCAAACCTTTTAAGTCCACAGAATATTTATGTTTTCAGTTTCAATAAGTACCAGTTTTGGCTAAAGAAACTTATTTTTATTACCAGTTTAGATTTTTTTAAATGATAAAACTAGTTTATTTTTATTGGACGTCTCCTTGTAGAACATGTCAACCTGAATGCTGAAACTTCCTTCAACCACAAAGTACATCACTTACACCTTTAAAAACATGGGAAATACCATGTGAAAATCAAATTTAACTCATAACAAGAACTGTGTGAACTTGAAATTATCAACTTTGCTTTTCACAAGCCACAACCTAGAAGACAACATTTTGCTGATCAGAAGTCAAACAACCAAAACCTCACTAAAAGTGACTAGTGGATTTCAAACTAAAAGAATTGCATTGCACAAAAAACATTTGAAGTAGCATCAGGAACCCAAAGGCATAAATACAATAAAAGCATTTTGGCAAAATCACAAGCAGAAATCCATTTACCATCACTGAATGCCAGCGTCAGAGTGCGGATAGAAACATACACAGCTAGCTTACACGGTAAATAAGTTCACATCCTTAAAAAATGTCTTTACAACTCCTTAATGGATAGTTGTGAATTAGTCTTGGAATCTTTTTGCCCAAAAACAGAATGAATGTTAAAAGCTGTGCGTGTTCTTACAGTGTTAACGTTCAGTCTCAATGTGTCTCTCAGTACAAAAAGGTCCCAAAGTCACCCATGCCATTACGTTTAAACTGGTTTCCCTGAATAGAGACAAAGAGCTGGTGGTCCATCAGATCCTCGACTGCTCGGCTGCAGGACATTTCTTTGTTTCTGCTCAGCTGACGACTTAACTGCCACTTCTGGCCTGTGGAGGAGGCAGTGTCCCCGTCCATGCTGTTTTTGGCTACTGGCTCAGGCTGAAAACCTGCCGAGCTGCTGCTGGTTGGGGCAGTGGTTGTTGATGTTGCTGATGATGATGTTGTCGACACTGTGGAGATGAAGTGAAGATCTGTCTGTTTGTCTTCAGCTGTCTGTGCATCTGGGTCTTTGGGGAACAAAAGGTTAGTTAAATATTGATTTTGTACCAAGCTTTTAACCACCACAACTGCCTTTTTATCAAAGTTCTACATACCTTCACTTTTTTCCACAGGACCACTGTGTTGTTTGGCATTGTTGGGTTTCACTAGAACCACCCCATAGCCTTCATTGTTGTGTACAACGTTGTTCTCCATGGTAATGGATGGCATCACATCTAGCTCATCAGCAAAGTCCTACACACATACATTGACTTTTGAGAGTGCTGATTTATCAAAAATCCGACAAACAGTTCATGTTTTGCACAGACATTTAGTTGTTGATTAAGTGTCATCATCACATAGATTTATATCTACTGGTCCCATTTCTGAGTTAGATACATGGCTTGACATCTGTCTAGTGTTGACAAAGCCTTTGAGCCACTTCCTAGATTCTGCAACAGCAGACTGTTAATTCAATACAGCTGCAACCAGTTGGTGCTCGATGTCACACAATCAGTGAAACGGAGATTATCTGCGTGCAGTGAATGTGTCTCAGTGATTATAGTATAAAGACACATGTATCTGAAAGGTCCAATCAGTGGTGAACCAGTACTCCTGGATATAACTACACCACAAAGACTAAAGAACACTGCAAGCAACTCTGAGAAAGGTTACTGAAAAGTTTAAGTTATGGGATAGATACAAGAAAATTCAAAGTCATTGAACATCCCTTGGAACACAGTCAAATCATTTAGAAATGAGGGAATATGGCACATGTGCAAATCTGTCTAGTACAGGCCATCCTTAAAAAAACTAAGCGATAACGTGAAAAATGGCCACCAAGCCATCCATGACTTCTCTTAAGGAGTTACAAGCTTTGGAGGCTGAGAGCTTATTGGCTTATGAAGGTAGAGGGTAATAAGAATGAAGTAAAGGATAAGGAAATATTGAAGAATAACCCAATGCTGACTGATGACAGCCACTTGGGAGTACTTTTGTTTTTCAGCCTGCTAAAAAAAGATGAATGTTTGGGAGTGACTGAGTCAGAGCCCAAACCTTAAACTAATCAAGAATTTGTGCCTGGACATGAAAAGGGTTGTTTACTCAAGAGGAGTTTTGCAAAGACGAATGGGATAAAATTGCAGCATCTGGACGGACCAGGGTGACCGAGACCTATCCATACAGGCTCAGTGCTATAATTGTGGCCAAAGGGGCATCTACTAAATACTGAATAATCGGGAGTGAACACTGATGTAAAATGTAAAATAAATGATTTCACATTTAATTTTTCTAATCAATCGACATTAGTTTGTACAAATCAATTTCTTTTTCAAACTGACAATAAAATATAATTGTAATGTCTTTTCAAAAAAGGTTAATTAAATGGACCATGGTTCAATGCTGAAAAGCATCAGAAGGGAAAAAGTTCCAGGGTGAATGGTGAATGCATTTATAGGCAACTCGACAAACTGGGGTTAAACATGTTGACTCAGTATATATGAAAAAGTACTTTTTATATTTTATAAGCTAAAATACAGACACATTCCAACTGTTTTAGGAGTGTCTGCAGGCATTGTGTCACCTTGATGAGAATCCCGTCCTTACAGTGATGGATGCCATTACCAACCAGACTGCAAACACTGCCAGGGTAAATCTCCACACCTGCCCCCTGCATAAAGCACACAGCAATATAACAGACTACATGCATAATCAGCAGAACACCAATCTATAAACTACATAGATTATTTCTGTCACAGAACAAACCAGCAGAGAAAGCCCAGGAATGTGTATGTGGTCATTCAGAAACTGTGTCTAGTAAAGGCACTGTTTTTAAAAAAAACAAACAAAACTAAAAAGTAATGTGTTACAGGTGCTTTCATTATGCACCCACCTTGGATCCATAGAGGTCACACATGTTCATTGTGAGACGGGCAGATGTTCGGACAATAACTCCAGTGGTCTCACACTGCAGCACACAGTTTTCCATGTTCAGAGTTCCCTGACGCACACCTGACAATCAACAGACAGGAACAATGACATTAAAACAGACCGAGCATGTGAACAAGAATCATTATTTTACACTACACATATACATGAAAAGTACACGTATACAGTGTATATGTGTACGTATGTAACTGTGTGAGTGAGTATGTATGTATGTGCATATTATACACAAATATTACACACACTTATATACATACACAATTGTGATTCAAAGTTTACGTACACCTGTAAATACCATGTAAACCGCTTCGCTTTTAGTTGTTGGTCCATCGTCACAACATGGCAGTTACAAGGTAATGTGAAGATTTGATGGAGATTTAAAAAGTAAAAGGCATTGGATCGAGTGAAGGATTGTGTCTGTTTGCTGCACCTGAACCCTGACAAATGTCCAAATGTTCAAATTGGACCATTTACAGCCTTTATTTTAATGACAGCTGCTCAATGCAATTCCAACATGTAGTAGTTTCCACAGCATTACTTGGCCAGCTTTTCTCTTTACAAGTGAACTCTTGAGGAGGTTCCCCATTGTAACTGTTTTACGTATGGAGTACTCACACAGAATGCCTTCAATAGCATCATGTTGGATGAACTTGATGTTGGACAGTCTGACATCAGCTCCTGTTGACTCCACAAATGAGTCGCCTTTGGTTTTCTTCTCAATCACCACTTCATCAGGGAACCCAAAGCCTGGCACACAGACCACACAGTTACCAAGAATTCTGTCATTACACAGTTCAGTTCAATTCAATTCAATTTTATTTATATAGCACCAATTACAATTGAAATTGTCTCAAGACGCTTCACAGAACTCATATGCCTGAAACCCCAGAGCAAGCCCTGAGGTGACAGTGGCAGAAGAGGTAGAGGGGGTGAGGAAATGGGAGGGAGCGTGACAAGAGAAGAGGGGGGTGGGGGACAAGGAAACCCATACCACACATTGGGATACGATCAGAGTAACATAGATGATACATACAAAGTACAAGCCAGCAATGAAACTAATTCATAAGTTTACCGTTATGATGTAAGGATCTGGCATTAAATATACTGCATACATACATAGCTGGTATCAAGATGCAACAGCGTGCAGATGAGCATAACAGCAGCTCTATAATCACTCTAAAGTGCTTGTGTGAATATTAGATTGCACTAAAAGCCCTTGTCCTTCAGGGGGTTGTTTAACACATCTAGATGCATAATCACCTAGTTCAGTTTCAAATGCAGACCTCATTCCTCAAGGCAGTCAGCAAACACAAGTACACAGTATACAGAGTAAAGTGAGCATGTCATCTTTTACGGCTATTCTAGTGTAAAGAAAACTTCTTTTGTTGTACCTTTAGCTCGCAGAAAGCGTGTTAACGTAAAGTAGTCAAAGAGTGCATCGCATATAGAGCACTCAGTCCAGCCATTTTTCTTCTTAATCAAGGTAAGGTGCTTTTGACATTGTCTCTAGTGTAGGAATGCACCTTCCCCATGATTGTGGTTACATGTACGGAACGAGACCAAGGGATACGTGGTATTTACACTGTTTAAACAGTAATTTAATCAAACTCAATAAAATATTCTAATATTTTAAGATAACTTTTTAAAGTTTTTGAGCTATAGCAGGGTTAGATCTTAACACTAGCCTGCTAGCCCGTGGCTAGTGCAAATATCCACGGGCTAGTGCAAAATCTCTGCTACTAGCCCGTGCTGGCTAGTGCAAAACTTTTTAAGTTCACTCTATTTCTATTGTAATGTATTGTTGATGTCATTGTTCATTGACACAGGTAACTTTGTTGCACCATGATAAGTGCTTAACTTGCCACACGATGGCACCACTATACAGAATCTGTAACTTAGGGTAGATGACAGGGCAGTAAGGTGGGGTGATGTCAGCCATGTTTGAAAAGTTTGTTTGAAATGTAGTGAGGAGTTTTGCAGTGAATTTGCAAGATAGCATAGCTTTTAATGGGCTTATCCAGATGGCCAGCGATTCTGAGCGCAGGGAGCATAACCTGGTGAGTGTGGAGATTCAAGAAGTCTCAAAATCTGTTAGTTTTTAGAATTGAAATACATGTGACTTTCAGATTGAGAAATAGGTGTTCCTTAGTGCTGTGTAAGTTAGTTATGAGCATAGTAGGGCTGGCCCGAATACTGGTTTCTGGCCTCTGAATAATCGGGCCCTATTAAAGACTAATATCCGAATATTCCATAACGTCCGACGGGGGGGCTTCAAGTAACGGGCTAGTGCAACATTCTGCGGGCTAATGCATTTTGCAAGCTACTAGCCCGGGTCGTTAGTGCAGACAAAAGTTAAGATCTAACCCTGTATAGGATATATTTTATTTCATAAGTAGTGAGTTTACACCATATTAAATTCTTACTTTCTTAAATAACTGATGGAGAAAACTTTTTCATTATATTCTAATTTGTATCAGGTATTTGCCAAAATGAGTAGGAAAATATCAGCATATTGGATATGTGCAAAATCCAGTATCATGCATCACTATTTGTAAACGTAGAGATAAATAAAAGAGTTACCATGCTCTGAATAAAAGAGAAATCAAAACTACAAAAAATATTGTCTGATTTGCTCGTCATCTGTGGCATCAGTCCACATGTTCCTGCATCATGTCTTCATGCGACTGATCTGACTGAGAAGGTACACAACACCGTCATCAGCTCATTTAACAACATGGGATAATGACATTAAATAAAATAGCTCTAAATGAAAACATGAAAGAGACAGTGTTTTTTCCTACCTTCTACAGTGATGGAATCTGGTATGAAAATGGACCTGTCGACACTGTAGATCCCTGGGAGAATGATCACCACGTCACCCTGATGGCATGAATCCACTGCTGATACTGGCTCTCTGTGGAACTAAACACACGACAAAGCTCACCCACCGTGTTTTTATATACCATGCAGCTTAGTCTTAGCAGTGGACGCAATGAGAACACTGTTGGCTCTTCTCTGGCTCCACCTTCAGGACAAACCTATCTTCAGTCACACTAGGTGTTAAAAAAACAGACGTGCGTTTTTCATTTCAATAGCAGTCAACAGTTTTGTTATTTGCTGTATAATGAGCATTATGCTGAGTGTACACTTCTTCTGGCTCCACAGTCTGTGTGATTAAAAGTGGTGGCAGCAAGCTCATTTACCAGATTTTACTGTGAGACTCTTCCTCATCTACAGCTGACCTTAAAGGCACTGTTGATATTAAGAGTTTTAACCATAGACTGTATATATAGTGGACGTACCATCTGGCTCCAGAATTGAAGCCAACCCGGAAGTGTCAAAAACTTGCAATATCACGCCGTCCACTAGGGTTGGCTCCGAGAAGCTTTTTTCTCCATAGACCCCAATTCATTTTTGGAAAAAATAAAATTTGATAGACTGATTTTCTACGGCTCAGGATTTTTTCCCGTTAGTTTTCATGGTCAAAATGAGAGATCAGGTGGCCGATCTTAAAATAAATCAATACTGAAATTTAAATAAATCGTTAAAGTTGGCGGAGCCAGGGGGCGTGGCTATACTTGATAGACAGCAACAGAAGCCTCTGCAGTAAAATGTGGGCAGGATAAGGGTGTCCTCAGCCAATCCTGCCCCTAGTTGCTCTCCGGTCCAGTCTGTTTGATGACGCTTTTTACGTCACTGGCTCCAAAAAAAATCCAAAACGGCGACCAGGAAGTTGCAAAATCCGGGCTTCATTTTCTCGGCGTTGAAACCAACGGGTGACGTCACGGTTAGTTTACGCCTGGTTTTAACTTGTGAAAGTGTTGTTGTATGTACTTGAGAACTTGCTCTGTTAATGTTTTGCACAGTGAAATTTGCTCATGAAAATAATGAGTCTTGACAGTTCTGTTGCTGTGAGAGTTTAATGCATCCCTGTGTTTTCCCAAAATGAACTTCTGTCAGAAGCCAGCCATGTTCACTGCAAACATGTGTTTTACTGACCTGGATCTCAGCGTCCTTAGAGGAACAGAGAGGCATCAGTCTAGCATTTAGGAGAGACTGAAGCTGGATAGAGCTGCAGGAGGCTGTAACCACATGAACCACCTTCATACCCGATTCTCTGGGCCCACGGCTCTGCACACACTGCTGCCTGGCATTTCCTTTGTAGGCTAGCACATACCTGGAGAGGTGTAGACAGAAGTAAAGGTCCATGTTGTGAAAAAGTTGGAAGAGAGGCGAAGAGGACTCAACAGCGATGGTGCTGGCCATTTGTGAGAAGTCGGAAGAAGGCCACACAGAGATGTCTTACCTTAATAGGGGGTTCTCGATGATGTGTAGCTTACGCTTAAATGTCTCCACCTGGTCGCACAGCTTCAGGCCCTCAACCATGGACACATTATCCAGTTCAGAGTCTGAGTCAGTGCTGAGGCCATTGCGCAGCACGGAAAACTGCTGGAAGCACTGGGAGCATTTCTCCAGTAAGGACTGGTACTCTGCTATCAGGCCTGCTGGGACTCTGTCCTCTAACATGTCGTAGTAGCTGAAAGTGATGCATTTTACAACATGGGAACGGCTCATGGGTACAAACCAATGTTTAGAAATGCTAGATGTGACTCAGGGTGTACTTACAGTCTGAGACGAGGCTCTACACAACGTACAAAGTAGTCAAAATCATCATCTTCATCTTCCTCATCCCACTGTCTCCAGATGTGTTTATAGAAAAACCTGTGGTGCAGGGATATGTGGACGCACAACAGCACATCAACTCCTGGCATGGGTGCAATCAGCAGACACAGGCTGAATCAGTACAGTCCTACCTGAGGTGCTCAAGAGCCAGGGCAGTCTGGTCAAAGTCCCCAGACTCCTCATAGACCACCAGCAGCTGCTGTAGGGGGACTTTATGCTGAGTTGCCTCCAGAAGAGATTTCATGGCATCTTCAGTTAGTTCACAGCCTTTGGTTTCACACTGCAGAGGTAGCACCAGCCTTACACATGCCTTCAGATCCTTCAAGTCCAAATCTTCCACCTGAAATTATAAACAATTGTACACTGGAATACACTTTTTGTGTAGCCACACAGATGTATTTTGGTGCCTGCTCACCTCCCATGTGCCTGCTCACCTCAACTCCTCCCTCTATGATGACAGGATTTTCACCCTCATTTAGGTATGAATGGTACACAGACTATTTGGTTGGAATAATGCAGACTGGAGTGGGCCAGTTATCGAAGGATTTAGCGATGTAACAAATTATTCAGGAACTGTAGAAGACTGTCTTAGAAGTGACAGAGAGCTTTAAAGCAGATTGGGTCTGCATATGTCTACATGTGTGTGTGTGTCTATTTTTTCTCTCTTCTCCAATCTTTAAACGCAGGTCCATCAGTGTTGTGCTTGCGTCTCTCTAAAGTTATTATTTTTTAAGTTAACACCGACTTTCTCTAAACGCGCATACAGTAGAATTAATTTCCATGTGTCATTAGAGAGGCACACACAGTGACAGATGGGAAGAATTATTCTGGACTAACTTTAATCTTATATGAAACCTATATTGTCTGATGAAATGAATGAAAATGCAGGTTAAAGACAGCAGCAACTACATGAGGCAAGACAGTTCAGCTTTGTGAAAGCAAAGCTACATTTAAAATATCAACAGAGATATGTGTGACAGTTATTCTCACCTCCACCAGAACATCAAAGACATCAGTAGACCATAGAGCCAACCAGTCACACGGCTCCACCACTTTCTCTAGGTAGTCTGCTGTGAAGGGCTTCACCTCTGAGGGCTTACAGTCTCCTACAAGCAAACATAGCAGATTTGGACCAACATACAGGATTCTAATGTCTCTGAGTAAAGATTCTTTTTGCATTTGAGTCAGAATGGATTACCGAGCATGTAGTCCTGGTACGCCTTGAACCTCTCATAGAAGAGCAGGTGGCTGGTCTGGAACGTGTCAGGAAGATTCCCTCCTCCAGCTCGCTCACATCTCTGCAGCTGGGTCCCTGACTTTTCAGTGCTGAAGTGGTCTGTGCCGCTGTCATCATCACTGTCATCGCCATCCTCCTCTTCACCCTCTTCTTCATTATGAAACAAAGCTGTTGGAAACACATGAATCTTTTCTCTTTTGTGGGCCAAAGCAAGTCATCCATTTAATTTATTTACAATCTTTATTTAGACAAGGAAGTTTCAGCAACAGTGTAGGAGCCATAAAAGAATACTTTTATTATAAGGTTAAGGGCTATATTAATTGTTTGGTTACAAAATTATTTTGTGATTATGTTGGCTAGATTGATAGCGGGTCACCTGCACATGGGCGGGGATAATCAAGCGAATATATTCACCTGTTCACCTGTCTTGATTTTTTTCCTTTGTTTGAGAGAGGGTGAGCTGGGTCGCTGTATTTTTGTTGACTGCTATTTTTCTTCGATTGCTTTGATATGACTTTGTGCACGTTACCCTGAGTTTACTATCTTTTTTCTTAAATAAAAGGTGAAATTTATTCGTTGCAAATCTCAGTGGATTCTTTTGTTAGCGCGTCAGACAAACAGACCCAGTTTCAGTCTCTCAGCGACTTTTGTTCATTTAATTCGCTAAAAAACAGCATTGCTGACACAGTTACACACATTCACAACTGGAAGCTGATGACGTGTTAATCGCTGCACAGTCCTGCTGTAGTAGGGATGAAAACCCTTACCTGCAAAACAACATTAAGCATGTTTAAAGGAATTTGTGGCTTCTTTAAAGATCACTGATTAGTAATCTTTCAGAGCAGCTGATTTATCTCTGTGACCTGTATGTATGAGCAGAAACTGGAACCATCACGCATGGTGGTCTAAACAGCAAGAGCAGTTTTGGACTCACTGTCTTGCCCAAGGACACCTCGACCTTCAGATAAGCAGAGGTGAGGACAGGAACTGAGTACCTGCTGAGGCGTGGCAGGTGTTCAAGGTTAACTGGGGTTAAATTAACTGGTGATAAGCGAGGTGGCCGTTGCAAAAAAACACAAACGCCAAAGCGACCCTTCTTGTCAGCTTTAACACTGGTTCCACATGTCGTTATCGCTCTGTTCTGACTCACGGCTGTTCAGTCTACAAGTAAAATACACGTTTTAATGAAGGCTTCCACTCAGCTGATTGGAAATAACACTATGCAGCGGTACAGTGAAGATCTACACCAGACAGTTTGTGGCTTCAGTTGATGGTGTGACAGAAACAGCACGAAAAGTACTGCTACCGTTTTCAAACATTACTGCCATTAAATGGGCGGATCTGAGTTGTTTTACTTTTAAAGACATTTGAAATAAGACAATGAGATTATATAAGCCATCTGATCACATTTTAACCAGTGATTTCTCATTTCTGCCTTCAGAATGTAGATATGCTTCTATCTGATTTTCCCCCCTGTTATTCTGTATTTATTCATTTTACTGGGACAAAACAAGTTAATTAACATCGTATTCTAAAGAATCAGTGCGCTGTATATACAATGCACTGATTCTGTAGAATGAAAAATGAAAGGTATTGAGATCATTTACAAACAAGTAGGACAATAATAAAGAGAAGAGAATATTAATGCTAACAAGGCTTAATTCAGCACACCCCCATACTAGACTCTCAGCTACTGTTTAAAACAAGCGGCACAATCTCAAAACAATAAAATAAGAATGAATAAAAATATAGACTAAATAAGATCATGTTGCTACATTTTTCGACTCTAAGTGAAACATACAAAACCGATGCACAGACACTGAAAATATAAAAATAAACAGATGAATCATGCATAAAAGCAAAACATGTCTCACTGGTACATGTCTTCATGGGGTTGTATCCAAATGCATGGAATCCTATAAAAGTAAATACTTCTCACAGTAAAACTTGCACAGTTTGATCTCACTTTCCCAAGTGTTTCAAGTTTTAGGAACACTTGGAAAAATTGTCTAATTGATGTAAAAAGGAGGAGAGAATTGATGGAGCACATGTATCTATATAAGGTTGGCTGACCCATCACACCCTAGTGGGTTTAGTGAAGAGAAAGTGACTTAGGAGGTAGATTTAACCATGAGAGCTACACATAGTGAATGCTGGTGTGACAGAATGATTGCGTGTAAGAAAGTGAGAGTGACTGGGGTTAGAGAATTTGTCTGAGAACCTGCTGTTGTTCATGTTTTTTGTTATTGTAAGTTTTTAGTATGTGTCTAATCACTGATTCCTCAGTTTAGCATATGACCTGACTGTCTGTGACTCTTTTGATCAGTGTTGGTGGTGTAGTAGACAGATGGATCAGCAAATAGCCATATAAGTGCAGAATTAATTTGGGAAGTAGAAAATAGGTGAGTAAAAAGGTAAGGTAGGCAGCTTTAGGTATAAGCCAGACAGAGAGATACACTCCATATACGTACATTTTATAAAATGGGTCATTTATTTCCAGGTTAGTCGGTCAGGGGTCCTACCAGGCCACGCCCATCAAACATCTGTCTCAGAAACGTTGCTGTCACCAGTTAAACCTGAACGCCACCACCTTTCTGTGAGGCTAGATCTGATTAGGAAAGTAAACCACTGACTGCACAGCGTTATGAGAGTAGAAACCATTTAAAAAAAGGAGGACAAAGGGGGAATCATCCCTCTGATATACAACATGGTGTTAAAAAGCACAACAACTCGCATTTAACGTTACATAAGGCCAGACTAGTTAAACACTGTTCAGATTAACTGTAGACTCACTGTTCTCGTTAACTAGTGCTGGTTCAGTAGATACATGCTGCGCTTTATTATTACCTTGAGATACATTCGGCACATGATAGCTCTCTTCAGAAGAGCCGTTGCCTGTGTCGACTTGTACTTTAACGGCAGAATCCGCGTCAGCCAAAACCAGGTCCGACATGTCGTTTTCGATGCTCGCAGTTTCCCGTGATTCCCGCTCCATGAAGAACGTAAAGGAACAACCGAGACTTCTGTTATTGAACTAAAGCCAGAGTGCAGCGACAAACAGCCACAAGCAGACACCCGGTTACTTTCAAACAGGCCAGTCTGCTCAACCAGAGCCAATCAGAGCACGGCAGCAGTGGGAAGCCCCGCCCCTGGCACCGAAACAACTTTTCAGCTAATGGGGAAAGCATAGATGGGGGAAAGGGGATAAATATTGAGCATGCGCATAACGCTTTGAAATAAAGAAAATATTGTACAGCCCATGGTTCAAAGCACAATATTTGTCTTTGAAATGTAGAGGAGTGAAAGTAATAAATTTCCAAAAAGACAAAATACTCAAGTAAAGTACAGATACTCAAAACATTTACTTAAACACAGCACTGAAGTAAATGTTACTGTCCACCTCTGGTTCCAGCATTACTTTCATGCAGACAGAGGGGGTTAGAAGTAATCAAAAACAAAAAAACAAAACTCGGACACCTGTAGGATTTGGTAGCACCAACTTTGAAGGGTTGATCACTCTCCATTTCTGCAGAGCAGCTTGAAGTTTTTATCCTATTTCTTGTTCTCTGGAAAAGGCCTTTTTGTATAACGTACATTATTTTTCAGTTTTGGGTAACCTTATCTTTTTTCTTACCTCGCATCTGGCAGTTCATCGCTTACCTTTGTACCATTTCAAGCTATTCATTGGACTTACACTGATTTATCTGGGGCAATGCCAAATACAACATTCAGAAATGTCTTATTAAGATTTCAGATTGAATATTAATACATTTTCAAATTTACTTAAAATCTGATTTTATGAACTGTGATTTCATTGACCTCCAGTTCCCAAACAAAGAACTACATGTTACTACTGACACTACATAGTACATCATTTATCAAGTACTGCTACAAACAAACAAATAAGACAACAATGACATAAAAAACTAGACGAGCCCTCAGTAGATGGCAGAGCCACGCCCATGAACGGACATACACACACATACATACTTACCCAGCCAGCCAGATACCGAAGCGAATGCAGTAACCCCGCTGACGTACTCGTCAGGCGTGGTTAACAACAGAAAGTTAATGGTTGAATACAGACAGAAAAAATTTAAATTAACTGTGATCGTTGCTGGAAGCACAGCAAAGCAGTGATCAATTTGGAGATGTTATGGAATTAAAAAGCCAATTGTAATTTCTGAACACTTGTTTAACAGAAAGAAAGTAATCCTTGCATAGCCTTTGCACTGTTTGCAGGATCAGCATATAATGTCAGGAGCAGGGAGAAGGAGGTACAGCAGGATGTGCTGAATCTGCTGGATGAGTTTGTTCAGGAATACAGAGACAGAATGGCACCTTTGCGTAGAAAATGTGCCAAAGTCAAAATATTAAGAGCCAAAGCTCGTAGTTACAAAGAAAAGATTTGTACTATTATATTGTAAAAGTTCACTGAGGAAGTCCAATTTGAAATGAAACATAGAAAAGAAAGTCCAAATGAAGTAGGAGAAAAACATGTTAAAAGCCCAATAAAATATAGAGAAAGCCTGCATTGGATTCCAGATTTTGGAGCCCACTTTAAATAGTGTCTAACCAACCACGGACATGTCAGAGCTTCACTGTCCAGGAGAGAGGCCAAGTACCTTTAGAACTCAATTTGACTTCATGACTTAAACACAAAATCAAAATGAAAAATATCCAGAGTCATTTCAAATCTGAAATTCAGCTGAACATGTGATTAAAAAAATATCAAACATGACATGTTTACCTCATACATGCATAGAATTCTGGAATTTCAGGATACATGAAAGCAAACTTCTAATATAACTCAACACAAGCACATACATTCTACAATGAAAATAAATAAATAAAAAAGACTTAATAATTGGTGTGGTTAGCACTGTCACGTCATGGATAGCAGATCTCTGGTTCACTTCTGAACTTTCTTTATGGAGTTTGCATGTTGTCCTTGTGCATCATGGGTTCTCACCGAGTTCTCCAGCTTCCTCCCACAGTCCAAAGACATGCTGAGGTTAACCTGAATCTAAATAGTCTGTAGGTGTGAATACGAGTGTGATTGTTTGTATCTCTGTGTAGCCCTGTGATAGTCTGGTGACCTATCCAGGGTGTTCCCTGCCTTCACCCATAGTCAGCTGGGATGGACTGACTGCTGAAAAGTAGTGATGGATTGATGACGTCTCATGGGGTGTGTGGCACCTCTGTTGACACTGTGTTTGTGTATGGCTCAAGGGTGATATCTGCTGGACTCGATAATTCATCGCAGGCAACATGAAGAAAGACTGCCACTGAACCAGTTTCATTCCTTCTGGCATATGACCACCAAGTGGCTAAAAGAAATTATCAAGTGTTGACTGAATGAAAGAAAACTGTGTGTATTCCAATTATTCTGAATATAACAAATGCAACATGACTGTCTAATACAGTGTGTCAAAAGCAGAATTGACAAAAAAGCAAGGGAACATAAGGGAAAATGTCAAATTAATGTAAAAGTTTTGTAAAACTCACATAAAATTTGAGTGCTTGTGAACATTTGAGTGCTTGTGAACATGTTATTGAATGGACAAAGCAGGGTTTAGGCCTTTTTATTGAGAAAAAAAAGAGTTTTTGCAGCATGTTAGGCCCAAGGTGATTTTGTTTCTTTGAAACCAGTTCTCCTGCTTTTATCCTACTCTCTCACATGGGACAGAAGAGGAGGGCATACATAAATATTTCAGTGCAAGTTTGTGGAACTGTTGATAGGTATGTCTGTCATTTTCCAATATTCCAGAGGTTCTTGCATTTATGGAGTGTTGATCTTGGGCAGGTACCACTGGAGCTCAGTTATGGCGTCTGGAGTCGCATTCAAATTCATCCTGCTTTCTAAGATGTCTGAATCCAGCTGCTGCCACAGATTGTTACTTATGAAAACAATAATTAGTAATAAATTACAACTCACATGACCCAAGAGTTAAATACACAAAATCAACAAGTTCTGGTGGTAACAGTTGGGATGAAGGTCGAGGTTGTGTCTCTTCCCATGTTGCTACAATAGCAGCTGATGGGGTTGGCTGAGGGGTCCTCATTTCAGCTGCACACTCTGCTGTCAAACATTTGACTGCTTCATTGACTTTTCATGAACTTTGAAGACTTTTGTGTCTTGGGGCCAACACTGTACAAAGTATCCTCACACTAAGTGACTCTAGACTGTCTCTGTGACCCTCCTTCTCAGCTTGTCAATGTTGCTGTTGGTCACATTTGAGACATTACATAGCAGTGCATGGCGCAGCATTTTCAGCACTGGCATTACCTTGAAACCAGACACTCGTTCTTATTCTACAGCTCCCCTATAGCTTCATTGAACAGAGCAAGCACACTGAGTGTTTCTTGAATGATCTTGTGATCTTCTGCAGAAAGTGGGGAGAGGTCAGTTCTTAAAGAGGCCAGAGATACCCACACTAGCTCCTTTGTTTGATTAATTCTTTCCAGGATATGGTTTGTGATGTTTGATCTTGTTGGAATTTCATTCACAACTTTCAGCAGTGGCCTTCCAATCTGCTGCACTTGAGCGAGCTTCTCCTTACCCGTGGTGCTGGATCTGAAAAAGGTTACTGTTGTTTTTCTTTGGTGTGTTGCTACTTGATCGCATGACCTTTTGACAATTCAATTTCAAGCATGTGCAATGCATATTGGGTTTCTAATTTGCAGGATTTTGGGAGATGTTTTCATGCTTGATGCTGCATCTGTGACAAGACATCTCACTTTGTCAGCTATGGCCCACTCTTCCATAAGGTCCTTCACTTGGGCCGTATTTTCCGCTGTATGGGTTTTTGGGAAGTGTTGCACTCCCAAAACTGATGGACACAGCTTATGGCTGTCATAAATGTAGTGGCAAGTTACAGCCAGGTACGCCTCCATGTTAACTAACGTCCACATATCAGTGGTTAAATTGACTGCAACTGCCTTCTCTGTTTCTTCAACAACAAACAAACAAAACAAAAGAACACAATTATATATATTGATTAGAATCAAATAGTTTACATACACACTGCATCCGTTTTATATACCTAACTGGTTGGCAGAACACATGAGGGTTGAATGGGGTTTATCAACCCTTGGAATCCCTCAAAGTCAACAATGCCAAGAAACTGACTGTCTTTGATAAACACATTCACCAGAGTCTCATCCACTGCTTGCTTTCGGGAAGTTTGGAGTCAAAAGGAAAAATGTTTCTCCTATGCAATGGCAAGAAATGCATATGCTAGTCAAAAGTACAGTTAAAATTTTAATTTTTTAAAAAAGAATTCCAATATCCCTGTGTACATGACTGGAGTATTTCCATATTCTTCGTTTTCATGTGGAGGTCTGATATTTCTCAACATGGACGAAGTGCTCTTGTTCAATTAAGATAGTTCTGTGGTGCAGATCCAACAATTCGCCTGGAACTACAATTTAATAATAAATCAGTTTAATTTGAAACGTAATTTGAATGACGAGCTCTTCGGAAATGTATTGGAACCTTAATTAACTCAGACGAAAACTGTGCAAAAGCAGAAAAAAAAGAACAGGGAAAACAATAGGAGGTTGCGTCACTCTTCCTGAAGCACTGATTTGACACACTTGTATCGAAACACCAGTCATGTAACCAGTGACGTCTGAAGCTGCGGACGTCATCGTTGCTTGACTTCCCGCTACATCGCTTCAAAAATGTTTCGAAACGTTTCATTGGCTCAAAAACTTTCCGTGCATTCTGAGCCAATGACAACACAATTCCAGTCTCCTCTCCACCTGTCGACACGAAGGCAGGTGTGTCGAATGTTTTGGTTCCTCACAAACAGTTTGGCTCGTCGCTGCTGAGCCACCCATCAGCTGTCTCGGTCACGTGATTTTTCTTAAAGCGATACATGCATCGACGCGTTGGTATTGGTTCACCCATAGATATATGTAGTCATGCTATGGGTTCACCTGTCACTGCTGAGCACTGTCCGTCTTGAATGTATTGCTAACTCTGCTCCCCGCTGCTCTCAGCCACTTTCAGGAGACACAGTTCCCCTCCAACACGCCTGTCAGACGTGTTTTTTGATGATGTACCAGGAGTGATTTCCGAGTCGCAGGACGGAGGAGTTGCGTGTGATAAACTTAGAATTTGAACCTTGGTCTCTGGCCCGCAGACAGGTAAACTACTAATGCTTTTACGTTTAACACTTAAAAACATGTTTTATTAGAAAGTATGTGGACTTGAAATGTCGCATGTCTGCTACAAATAGTGCTTTTACTGTCCTTTAACCCGAGGGAGCTCCAGCTTTAGGTCAGTTTGCATTAGCATGCTAGCTAGTAGGCCCGTTGGAGATGAATCAGACTGCGCAGTTTTGATTACTGGCAAGCAACACACAATAAAAACGAGCTAGATTTCTGTCCGACTTGATGCCGACTTGCTCAATGTTCACCCCATTTCACCAAATTCAACCTCCTTGATTCATTGATCCGGTGTTGTGCTAAACAGTGATCATCTGCCAAAAACAAGTGTATCCCTGGTTGCGTCTTGAATGAAGTCTTTTCCGCACCCGTGACATAGAAGAGGCGTGACACACAGCTGACATACACAGGACAAATATGTGCACATCCATCCATCATCTATACATCGCTTTATCGTCTGCAGAGGACTGGAGTCTGAAGGCAGGGGACACCCTGGACAGGTCACCAGTCTATCACAGGGCTGCACATAGAGACTAACAAGAACATTCACACCTTCAAACAATTTAGAATCACCAGTTAACCTCAGTGTGACTTTGGACTGCAGGAGGAAGTCAGAGAACCTGCTGAGGCTGTACAGACTGAAGGCTGTTGAAAACTGTCCCACTTTATAACTCTGCTCTTATTGCTTTCGCTCTGATTGCTTTCCAGGAGGCACAGCTTCCCTCAAATAACTCTAGTATTAAGGATTGTGTGACGCTGAACACGTCTCTACTGCTGCTCAGGAAGCCAGATCCTTGTCCCCACTCATGTTTGTTCACACTGCGAGCTGCACTGAGGCGAGCTGGAGAATCTGGTGGGCTTGTTCGAGATAAACTGTACCTGGAAACCGATTAAATCAGGCAGCATCAGACGGAGGTAAACATCAACAGTAAGGATGGACAGTTTCCAGCAGCCTTCAGTCTGTACAGGAACTTTTAGAAGCACACTGGTTTATTAAAATTTTCTCTGACAATAATCAGTTTGTATAAATACAGCCAACAGCTTTTAATAATTACACACCACTAGTGGAATGCGATACTAAAAGATTTACAGGGTCAGTATCACTGATACTCTAGACTAACTTTTTCCATAGTCAGACTGAACCCCAAATCACCTTGCTTAATATCTGCTTATTGATGAATCCTATAATTTAGTCATGTCCCCAAAACACCTCCCATGCAGGCTGAGGTAGATGCTAGCAAGGCAGCTGTGGACAAGAAGCCTCCAGTCTTATTGCTTTTACTTAAAACTCAGAAAGTTGAGTGGCCTTTGAAAAGGTGAAATAAGGTGTTCTAATGTCAGATTTATCACAGTTAAAACCAACAGATTTTTATTTACGTGGGGTTTTCTGAGAGGATTTCTCTAGAAAGAAAGCATTTTAAACATGACAACAGATTATTTATATGTGGGAAGCCAAACTTCACATTGTGATAAATGTCTTGTTAATTGTGCAGCCCGACAACTAACATTGCGTTTATTTTTTTCAGTGTTTCTCTCCTGTTCATGCAAATTCAGCTGTGCACATGTGTCACCTACATGTCCACAAATTCTGTCTTATCAGTAAATTTTTTTTTTTTTTTTTTTAAAGAACCGCTATGTATCCGAAAAGCAATAAATCAGTGAATGAGGTTCCGCCACACAGTTTTATCTTGTAAATTAGTTTTGGAAAATGAGAACTACATGACTTTTTGTACCAAGCAACAAATATCTTGTAGCATGATGTGTTTGAGTTCATTTCCCTTCCCTCACATTGCATTACATGTGCATGTGCACATCACCACGTAGATGCTTAAACAATATATCATGGAACTCTAATTTGATGGCAGGTTGTGATGTGCATGTGATGGGCTGCTAGTATAAATTCCGAAGCCTGTAGGTGTCCTTATATAAGTATTTAAGTACACATAAGTACACATTTATTGAATTGACATGCACTAGATGGATGTTAGCTTACTTTGTGTTTTTTGTATTTTTCTCTAAGTTTTTCTTAAGCCGTTATAAATTCTCTCTCACTAATGTTTTTTATTATGTCTGTAATAAAGACCACAAAATGCACTACAGTGGTCTCATAGTATAGTAACTGTACTACAAATATATTACAAATGTTCCTGCAGGTTTGACATTTTCTTTTCTCCCTCATCAGGTTTTGGATTTAGCCGAGCTGCAAATTCCTGGTATAAAAATGTGTGATGAGGAGCATTTCGGAGAGCACAGTGAGATGTTCATCAGTGATGATGTGGATCAGCTGTCAGCCAGTGATGAGTCTGAGCCTGAAGCACCACCCAACAAAGAACTGGATCACGGTGATGATGATGATGATGATGATGATGACTCTGTTCCAGCTGCTCTTCACAAGGCTCAGGATTCATTCAGTTTGAGCGGAGGGTGCTCAGCTTTCTCAGACCGCTGTCACAGTATCTTTGACTCACTAGACAGTGTTGACCGGCAGACGTCCTCCTCTCTGAGTGAAGACAACATTAGAGACATACTGTGTACTCAGCCTCCGGTCCCCAGCCGTAAGACGAGCCACCTTTTGTCCAACCGTCCCACGCCAAAGACGAGAGGAGTTCCAGATTATTTGCTGCACCCTGAGCGCTGGACACACTACAGTCTGGAGGACGTGCCCGAGACCAGCAATCGGGACAACAGCAAGGTGGCGCTCTCCTTCCTGTCCAGTCTGCAGCAGGAGAGAAAAGTGGATTCCTCCTGTGACATCCAGCAAAGGATGATTTTCTCCAGAGCCAAGCGACTGATGGAAGAACAAGATTCTGATCAGCTGTCAACTGTGAGAGCAAAAGAGAGGAGAATGCACCTCAGCCACCTGGAGGAAGAGGATGAGCGAGAGAGAGAGACTGAAGGAAGCAGAACAGAAAAAAGTGTAGAAAAGTCTGAGAAAAAAGACAAAGATGAAGAGACAGATATAAGTGGACCTGCGTGTTGGCCAGAGGACGGCAAACAGGTGCAGAAAGAAAAGAAGCTAAAAGAGTCTAGCCAGGGCTTTACCTACTTCAGAAATACAAAGGCTAAGAACTACAGAAAGAGCTCAGAATGTTCAGACCGCTAACCCCAACACAATTTAGTATGAGCTCACAAACAGGAGAGCTTATCTATAACATCAAGTCATATTGCTGTCCAGGCACACCAAACCACTCACTAGTTAGAGCAATGCATATGTCACTCCTGACCCCCCACCCAGCTCCACTTAGAAGCGTTTGTTCTGGTTTGCCTGCAGCGATGCCTAGCAGTAATGTCACTGTGCCTTGGCTTTTCCAAATATGTTGAACTTGTGTGCAGAACAATGTTTTTAGAAAGAATTTTTCTATCTTATTTGGCCATTTAGTTATTTGTTTACATTAGAAACACAGACTTGTAGAATGGATTTAACAACATTCATGAACAAAAGTTTACACACTTGTGAAGACCATGTATGTCATGGTAGTTGTGAGTTTTTAATAAACTCCTAGAACTCTTAATTTTCTGTGAAGGAATCATTGAAACACATGCATCTTTTTCACAAAAACAATCATGCATTTTGGTTATTTAAAAAATTTACTCTAGGTCTTTGGAAATATGACAAAATGTGTTGGATCCAAAATGTAGGAAGTTATGTTCTTACATGTTTTCTTAGTGGCATGACCTCTCAACTTCCTGTGAGCGATTGACTACAGCTGCTGACTTCTGCTAGCCAGTTTAAACATGGCCCATTTGATACATTCATTACTGCAGTGGGAAATTCTAATGAGCTGAGTACAGATCTAAAAATGCCAGTCATTAACTTGAATAAATGAAGTCACTTGGAGCCATTTCAAAGATACTTCAGATTCCAAAATGAATTGTAAGTGTAAAGTGCATGGCACTGTTTGTCACTGCCACGATCAGGAAAAAAAACACAAGCTTCTTCTGCTGAGAGACAGTCAGTCAGAATGAGACAACCAAGAATCGCCAACAAGTAGGTCTGCAGTAACACCTGAACACAGCTGTCAGAGTCCACAGGAGTGTTTTACATCACCATTAGCTGAGAGAGAGGAACCACATCCTCCAGATACAGTACCTTACAGTGTTACTTGCAGCTAATCATCACATGGACAAAGAAAAAGTTCTTTTGGAGGAAATTTGTGTAACAAGAGAAGGCCTTTAACCCAAAGAACACCATACCTACTATCAAGCATGGCGGTGGCGGTGTAGTATTATGCTCTGGAGCTGTTTTGATGTCTATGCAAGTGGTGCTTTCCTCAAACTGAATATATATATATATATATTTTAACTTATTTTTTATTTGAACATCCAACACACATACATCTATAACTTGCCACAATTATCACATTTTCCCCTTTCATCAGTCCTTTCATTTGAGATGTCCTTTTTCTTTTTTCCTCCCCCACCCTCCTCCGATCCCCCTATAGTCCAGTCATTGTAGTAATTGTTTAAAGAACAGAAATTTCTTTTTGAAGTCTAACAGCATAGGTAATTTTTTTTCCATCCATCCATTCTCTTTACACCGCTTTATCCTCACTAGGGTCGCTGGGGTGCTGGAGTCTATCCCGGCTGACTCGGGCGAAGGCAGGGGACACCCTGGACAGGTCACCAGTCTGTCGCAGGGCTACATATATAGACAAACAATCACACTCGCATTCACATCTACGGGCAATTTAGAATA
Organism: Acanthochromis polyacanthus; assembly: GCF_021347895.1. Lineage (NCBI taxonomy): Eukaryota > Metazoa > Chordata > Actinopteri > Pomacentridae > Acanthochromis > Acanthochromis polyacanthus. The sequence continues at coordinate 37,206,802 of NC_067114.1, read as the reverse complement.
GGCAATTAACCTCAGCATGTTTTTGGACTGTGGGAGGAAGCTGGAGTGCCCGGAGAAAACCCACACATGCACAGGGAGAACATGCAAACTCCATGCAGAAAGATCCCAGGCCCACCCCAGGATTCAAACCGGGATCTTCTTGCTGCAAGGCGAAAGTGCTAACCACTGCTCCACTGTGCAGCCCTGGTAATGTTTTTTCCATTTCATAAATCTCCCATAACTTCAAAATCCAGTCCTTATATGAAGGGGGTTCAGGTTTCAGCCATCCAAATGTAATTCCCTTAATGGCTGCAGCTAGTAGAATTTGTAACAAATATGCATTATCTCGGCCTGTGACACCTTCTATTACCTCCGCATCCTTCAAGAAAGCCTAAAATCATCAGCCAGAAGGTTGGATCTTGTAAGTAGTTGGATGTTCCAACAAGACAATGACCCCAAACACACATTGAAAGTACATAGTAAAGAAATGGGCAAATCAGGCTAGAATTGAGGTTTAACATTGGCCTCCTCAAGGTCCTGACTAAAACCCCGTTGGTGATCTGTAAACTGTGCAGAAGAAACAAGTCTGTGTCATAAGCCATCAAATTTAGCTGAGCTGCACCAATTCTGTCAAGAGGAGTGGTCAAAGATAGAACTAGAAGCTTGTGGACGGCTATCAGTGGTATCTAACCGAGGTAAAGATGGCTAAGGGACATTTAACCAAATATTTGAATTGCTATATGTGTAATTTTGCTCCAGCAGATTTAGTCATATTTCTGAAAGACCAAAAATAAAATTAAGGAGTCAACCGAAAGTCAAGACTGCTTTGATATACATAGTCTTCACAAGTAAATATCAAGTAAATATTAACTTTAGTTTATGGCTGTATTTGCTTATCGGCTGATAGTTCCCATTCCCAGCTTTGACTTTATGACACAGGAATAAGTTAGTCACTCAGCTGGTTTCACATCGTGTCGAGGAGTATTTTGCAAAGTGAGTTCAGGATAATTTTTCAGCCTGCACTTCCAAAAAGAACATTTCATGACTCTGTTTTCCATCAAGTGGTGGAGATAACATGCTTCATTTGATAACCGACTACAGCTCAAAAGATTCGCCAAAGAAAGTTCTCATTTCAGGGGGCAACGTTAACATTTGATGTCTCAAGGCAGAAGGCTGCTCTGTCTGAATTACACACCTCACCGTTTTATCATTGTGAATTTTGTTCAATAAATCGGTTGATTTGATTAACAGATCAGCAACAGTAAAGTGACAGAAAACCATCAGGTATACTGGAAAGACTGCTGTTGTTCTGTTTCAACTGTTTTTAGAATTTAGAATAGAGAACCCAGCTTGATTGCAGCTATTGTCATCACCAGTTTTTACCCACAGCTAGCCAGACTGTGGAGAAGAACTCCAACCAGTGTATTCATCTGCTTGTCTTTACTTTTTGATTTTCATTTTTTGTTGTATTTTAGTCTCATTCTTCACATAAAATAATAATTATTGTGTCAAATACTTTCATAGAGTGTATATTTGGCAACACAGCAAAAAGGTGGCCAATAAAAGTGCAAAATAAAGTTTAAAAAATTACATGAATCCGTTGTTTTTTGTTTGAACTTTTTGTACAAAGAAAGTAAACACTTAGAAATAATTGTCATGAAACACCTTAATGAAGAAACCAGTGGGTCTCGAAAGTGTTTAATGTCTAAATTCTCATTAAGAGTCACTGTTAAGTTCCAATAGCTGCTGTGCTGCTACACAGTTTAGCTGAACACACAGAGCTTCGATCTTGGTTTTTAACAGTATGACCATTTCAGTCAACTTCCTACAAACTAAATTTTGTGGCTTATTTGTTTGTGTGTATGTGATAAGTGACCTAAGCACTTGACTACTGGGCTACTGTGATGCTGTTAACTTTTAATGAAAAATCCCCAGAAGTGCCATCCATTTACATCATTTTGGGAAACAAAATTGTTACCAGAAATGTCTTTAATTATTTCATACTGTCGCTGCTATTTGAGTGACGGTTAAATTTACAAACCACCAGTTTATCTGGAAAGACACCTGATGTTAAATGTAAGCTGACCAAATCTGGCCATCTGAGCTATGTCCGGAAGCAGTGTGTATGTGTATGTATGTATATATGTATATATATATATATGAATGAATAAATGCAGATAAACTAGTGAGGTCAGAGACCAAATGCCTTTAGAATTTACTTTTAGTTCATTTCTTAAACCTACAAATCCAATTTTGCTACATCTATGATGATCACAGATCTGAAATAACACAGAATAAGTGATTAAAATGACACCAAACACAATATGTTTATCTCATATGGTTCCTCAGACAATAATAAAAGTGCAAAGTGTAAAAATAAAATTTGTGTAAAATATATATATATATATATATATATATATATATATATATATATATATATATATATATATATATATATATATATATGCGGTGCGAGGTGTATTTATTATTTGTATTTATTTTTTATCACTTTTATTATACTCTGGTATTTGCACTTAAAAATGCGGTCTTCTCTTGAAATGCGCACCTAAATGCGTTGTTTTTGCGCTCAAAGAAAAGACCACATGTAGAAAAAAAATCACTCGGTTATATACTGGACTAATGTGACATTACAACACCCTAGCTGAAGTCTTTTCAAGGTCAATTTTGATCACAAACCTGTTTGAGCACCGCAGCCTGGGGTGTTTAGGGAACACTGATAAATTGTCAATCGATAAGAAAATATTCAGCAAGTAATGAGTTTAGACTGCGACAAGGTGGGAGCACAGACTGTATACAGTAAATGGGGGTGGGGGGGTGGAGGTGTGAAAGATGTGACCTTGTTTGGACGTCAGTGGACCAAGTGCACTGAAGTTAAAGGAGATTATGTTCAAAAGTAATGTAAGAATATTTTTACCCCTTTCTGTGGTGAGGCAGACAACTTTCGGAAGTGCCTTCGTAGGCCTATCTATAAACGGAGATGATTTGTTTTCTAGCTGCTCTAGAAGTGAGCACATGGCTGCAGCTGGCCTCTGAAAGCTCTGAAAAAAAAAAAACAGCAGCTGACGGCTGGAGCTGCTAAATATCTCTGTCTCTGATTCCATCAACTCCTGCTGATGCTCTCAAAGGAAGGCAAGCAGTTCTTTAATTCCAAAGATTTACCCACTTCATGCACCACCACTGAGAATAACTGTTCAGGTGCTAAAGTTTAAGGCTGTGGTATGTTTTTCAATACTTGTGATGTAAATAAGAAAAACTAAATTAATCCAAAATATCATACATATTTTATGTAAAATTAGCTATATCTGAATGTAACTAATTAGTATTTAGTATATAAAGTATTTAGTCTCGGAGAAATTAAATTTAACCCTGTGTATAATATCCTACTGGATTGAATGTTCACCTTACCTATCTTTCCCGTGGAACACGAACGCACCATCAGTCCCGTTTTAAGAGAAGGTGACGTCAGCGGCTGTAGATGAAACGGCACACCTGCAGCAGTCACCTGTAAGTATGCGGAAGTGAAGCGAGAAGAGTTAGATGTTTGTGTCGGTGTGTTTTACTGAGCTGTTTCTCGACCCCAGTTAGCCGAGCATGCCAGTGGTGAGGCGGATTCAGTTGCTGGATGGATGCACTTTTTCCTGACTCAACCTCATGGACTCTGACACAACTTTCAACATGTTCTACAAGGATGACGAGGTAAACAAAGTGTCTTTGGTCCGCACTGTTATAGAAAAGTGTCTCCTGATTGTAGCATTTAAAAAGAAACTACTGACAAATGAGGCAGTTCAATATAATGTGAGGGCATTTATTCCGCTGTAAATGCATTAGTGTAATGTTTTATTGTCCCACTGCACTACATCCAGTTGTACTTTGTACTCTTTAGTCTTATGTCTGTTATATTCATAAATCTAGTGCCTTTACCCAGATATAAACTAGTTAAATGACAATCAACTACAGTGTTAAAATACTGCTTTAGCGTATGATTGTTCCTCTAGGAAACTTCGTATTTTGTCTTATTAAAACACAGTAAACAGTCAAAGGTGAATTTGATTTAAAGAACAGATTACATATAGAATGTTGGATATTTGTCACTTCTGTTAAAATAATGAACAAACATAAAAGTGCAAATATCAAAGACTTCAAAACTACTCTTTAAGATGTTTATACCTTCATCATTCTCTCTTTGTTTTTTTACCCCCTAAAACACACTTCACTGTTGCCTTACCATAATTAATATTAAGGATCTTATATTCTTTAAGCATAATAAGAAAACAAAAAAATAAGACAAATATCAGTTTGTTTTTTTTGTGCTTCAGGAAACACAACAAACAAGAGAATTCTGAAAAAATATTTTTCTTTAAATTACTTTTTCATGTTCAGCACAGTGATGTTAGCTGAGTAAAACGCATATTTTATATGGTTAGGTTGATACGTTTTGTGGTTAGATTTTACATTTTACAGATGTTTCAAATGGACTGATTGTATATACTTTCATCATTAGCTCATGTGTTGATTGTGTTCTCAAACAATGGACTGATGTGTTTGGTCTATAAGAGAGCGACGCAGTGACAATTTTTAAATAAATAGCTTGATTTGTCCAATCAACAGTCCAGAAATATGTAGTAAAGTATTCCACTTAGTTTCACAGATAATTAAAAACAGAAAACATTGACATGTGGAGCCTTTTTGCCTAAAATGACAAAAACGTATCAAAGATGTTGCTGGTTAGTTTGTATTTATATAGTTTGTACCGTACAAGCTGCAGTTTAGTACAACGTATACTCTTTGCTGGCATGTTATGTTCTTTTATATTGTCTGAGTTGTTTTGTTTGTAACCTCACACAGACATTTTTTTCTTTTTGGTATCTGCTTCTGTTGAGCAATTTGAAACATGAGCTCTGTAAAAGATCCTGTATCTCACTGATCCCCCAGAATAGAAAGTAAGCTTGTTTATTAGCATATCTGCTCTGTAAATGATATGAGAGCAGTAAACAATATTACAGACTGTGGAAAAATACAAAGTAGATGGTGAATGCAGGAGAACTCAGACACGAAAAGTGAGCATGTTGGGCAAGTCTGAACCTGCAGACACGTCGGTTATAGGAGGACAAAAACTCTCTGCTGAAAGCTCTTTCATTCACTATCCTTGATTCCATTTGAGTTGTAACTTGTATAGTTAATAATGTCCTATTTATACTTGTAAGAATGTTCATATGAAGGTAAATGTTACAGACAACAATCTTCCACTCATCAAAGAAGTGTCACAAGAACAATGATGGCTGTTTTCTGATGTCTCATAGATCAAATGATTAACTGATTGAATAGAAATAATTGTAACAGGCTGTTAAATGATATTCAGTAGTGACAGTAGTCATCAGACCACAGCAGACTGGTTTACTGTGCATGCTTCAACTCTTTGGATTATGAGTAAACACTGTCTGGGCTGGTTTGGAGAAGCAATTATCTCTGTTTTCCCACTAAGTACAGAACTAAATATAGAACTGGTGAACAAGAGTTTAAACACAGCTGTGGAAGAATGTTAGAGATGAAAATGTATAAATTGTAACTTGATGAAAAATAGCCACTGTATCATTAGTCCACTAAGGAACATGGCAGAATTATGTAACGATTGGAGTTGGTGTGTCCGTCTATTTGTCTGTCTGTTAGCAACATTAATTAAAAACGGACTAACATTTGGATGGAATTTTCAGGGAAGATCAGAAATGACACAAGGACCAAGTGATTAGATTTTGGCAGTGATGTGGCTTATATTCTGGATCCACGGATTTGTTAAAGATTACTGTATCACTGTAAGATAGTGGCACAGCATCACTTTAACCATGACAACAAGTGAACACTACATCAGCTGCCTGCTGACCATCACATGATTGCGATCCTAGTACAAATCAACCGCTAAGGACCACGAATTGTTTGAAGATTTTGTCTGTCGGAAATGTACAACGATTGAACAGCCTTGGCAGAGTACTGCTCTCCGAGTGCTTTTCTTATTATAGAAGAGTAATAATGCTATAGTAAATGGTCTGCCTTTTAACCTTAGCTAACTTCTACAAAGTGCTTTACCTACTACCTGGAGCAACTTGGGGGTCAGTGTCTTGCCTAATTGTTAGCTCAACTTTTAATTTTTAAAAGAAAGAATGACACTTTTGTTCAGATTTTTTCACAGTAAATCTCCTGAACAACAAAAAGTTCATAATTTCTTTATACTTGTCAAATGTAGCATTTTGACTGTGTTTAAGAAGTGACTCAAACCAATAACACTGTAGTGTTGCATATTCATAAAGAAAACTTATGAGAAAATAATGGCAGCATATGACTCAGCACATGCAGATAGAGATTATGCAGTAGCATTTACTTCAAGTTTAGCCACCTTAGCCACTTTAGGCTTACTCATCAGAAAAGGTGACGTTGTGGCAGTAAATCACCTGAGCGGACCAACAATGAGTGTAACTTTTTAGTCACACCAAAAAATTCTGTTGTCAAAAGGTACAACAGCCTCCCTCCCTGGATGTATAGTTAAAAAACTCTGATTGACTGGTCTTCCATGTCTTTTATCTCAAATCTGACACCATCAAGTTAAATGTATTTTAATGCTATTCTTTTTTTGTGTGTTAAAGGAAGGTATTGAGCTGTCGGACAGACAGACGAAAGAGCCTTTGCTTCCTTCTCTGGTAAGAATCCACCGCTGGTCTCTCTTCCCACATCTGAACTTTTCCTACATGAAGAAGGTGACAGTAGACAGACCTCATCTGTAACATCCACACACAGAATATGTCTGCTCAGATAAAAGGACTGTTGGACTGAGATGAATGCAAACAGATTTCTTTTCTGTCACTGTAAATTTCTGATTATTATTATTTTTATGACTAATATCTCTTGATTAGAGTAAAGAGGGTAACCAGCGTTCAATTTCCAGTCCAGTAATGAGTCAAATTATCAGGACACAAGCTTAATTTTAATTTGCTGAGTAAAAACTAAAAGTGTCTGTCTGTCTGTCTGTCTGTCTGTCTGTCTGTCTGTCTGTCTGTCGGAATTCACCAAATGGTTTACACAAAACCATCTTCAATTTGACAGATTTTCTTTTATAAAGTAGTTGATATTGAGTGAGTTATCCATGTGTAAAAATCTGTTGTTTTTTTTTTTTAAAAATTAAGAATTCTTAGTGAGGGGTGGGGTCATGCTGATTTTAGCACTTTTATTTGCACCAACCTGCAGAGCAATGCTTCAAATGCCATAACTTGAGAGATAATATAGTAGGAGTCTGGAAATTTTGCAGGCTTTTTGATTTGTACAAATGATCTTCAGTGGTACAACTCCGCTTTGATAGCAGTCGGGTTGTACCATCATATAACAAACCAGTTAAATGAATGTTTTTGAGTATGTTGCCAGTCAAAGGCATGCTTTTTGGGAAAAGACTAGTTGGAAAATTATGTGTTTTGCATTTCTGGCCAATGTTAGGACTATCATTGAGAAAGTATATTAGATGAAACCATTCCAATAGTGGCTGGAAGACAGGAAAATCCATTCATTTGGGTAGCAACATGGACATCAGTATTGCATAAAGAGGCAGTGAACTGGGAAACCCATTTTCCACAAATAATTGGACTACATGAACTACTTTACAACAGGAAGTTAGCAACATTGCACCATGTATTATTGCTTGCAACCTTCCCAACACAATGTTTCTATGTAGTTTACTGTTTCCTAACAAGGTTGAAATGAATTAAAACAGATCTTGATAACTAAATCAAAAACAAATATTTGTCTGACACATAGATAATAAATGGACAACATTGTAGATACTCTTAAAGTTATTTGAAAGACTATGAATTGGAAAACCATGATTTTCTTTTAGCCCAGTAACAATATTATATTACACTTCCAGTTGTGATCACTTTTGAGCTGGTTTCACAATCATACCTGCTCAATGATAAATGCAAAACATGTGAATGAAAATGAAAGTAGCTGGAGAAACACACATCCAACAATAGAAACAAAATAGCACTCATGGCACAGCACACAACATTCACAGATAAAACACATGTTGTAAAACACATTAATAAATGATTTATAGATTATAAATTTGTGCACTACTAAAATTAGTAATTCATGGAGAAGCATCAGAGTTTATAGCCGTTCAGTGTTCTGCATTTATGAGCTGGACCGCCCTGTGGAGGAAGGTTGTCTTCCTCCTCTGTGTTTTACAGCCAGGACAGTGGAATCTGCTTCCTGAGGGCAACCAGTCAAACTCTAGAAACAGAATACTAGAGGAGTCCTGTAAAATCCTATGTGCTGATTTCACCGTCTGCTGATCGCATAAGGTGATAAGAGAACAAATAGACTGTTCAATGATTTTAGAGCAGACTCTGACCATATTCTACAGATAGTTTCTGTTCTGTAGAGTAATAGAGTGAAACCAGCAAGTGAAAGAAAAGGTTATTACATTTTCAATGAATGTATAATAGAATTTGATAAGAATATCCATGTTTGTCCCGAATGATTTCACGTTCCTGAGTAAGTACTGTCTCTGATGGCAGACACAATCTCCACTGGCCTCCCCTGTATGATGGTGGTTACTGCCTCAGCCATCTGTCTCTGGGGGAAAAATTCACTGTCATTTCCTTGGTTTTATTTATGTTGAGCTCCAGGCACTAATTCCCACACCGCTCCACAAAATCCTGCAGAGCTGAGCTGTGATGTTGTGGATGACCGTAGAGCAGAGACAGGAGTAGTGTGTCCTCAGCACATTTCACCATGTGACAGTTTGGATAGATCTGCAGTCATCCATGTAAAGGATGAAGAGAAGAGAGGACACAGCTTTGCAGAATGGAGGATATCAGACAGGGAGCTGTTCACCAATACTCTCTGTGACCTGTTGGTACAAAAGTCAGTAATCCACAGAGTGAGCTGGTGGTCGATTTGGAAGTGTGTAGAAAGCCTCTCACCTAAAATGTGTGGCTGCATGGTGTCAAATGCTGATGAGAAGTCTGCATACTGGAGTCTGACTGAGGTATTTTGTTCCAAATGCTTGTGGATGGTGTTCAGGATGGATATCTTTGCACCATCGACCCCTCTACCAGCTCGGTAGACAAACCGCAGCGGGGCCATCAGTGGGTCATTTACCTTGGTGACGTGATCTTCCTTCATTACCAGAAAGATGTGAGCCACAGGTTGGAAGTCATTCAACGTCTTAGCAGTGCCCTTCTTCAGGCTAGAGATTGCTGTTGTGGGTTTACATATTATGGGGATTGTGCTGCTGGTCAAAGGGCTGTGGAGCAGATGCTGAAGCAACTCCCCAGCTGCTCAGCACAGTACCTTAGGGTCTGCCCACAGATGTTGTCTGGTCCTGGAGTTGTATTCATTTTAGTCCTTTTAAGGGCTTCTACCACCTCTACTGTGCTGATGGTCAGGACAGAGTCATCTTGTCTGAGAGAGGAGATGAATGATTTTAACTGGCTGCTGTTGTCCCTTTCAAATCTGGTGGTGAAAGAGTTGAGATCATTGGGGAGTGAAGTGGGGTTATTCTTGAGGTCCTGCCAAGCTAAGTGGAGGTTCCCTTTGCAAAGGCCTGCTCCACCTTGTTTTTGTATTGCAGGGTTTTTTGTATTGGGGGTTTTCATGATGTGCTTGACTTCTCCGTTGACCTCCTTCTTTTCAGCTTCTGCACCAGGAAAAAACTCTACTTTTCTTATTCTGAACATCTTTCAGATCTTTAGTCATTCGGGGTTCATTTTTCGTGAAGGTAGCGATCTTTTGATGAGGATGCAATTGTCCAAACAGAAAGAGATGTATGATGAGACAGTCCCTGCTTGCTTAATGATGTTAGAGGAGGAAGATGTGAGGATATTCCAGTCAGTGGTTTCAAAACACTCTTGCAGTCTGTCAATACTGCCCGGTGTCCACTGTTTCATGCCCCTGACGACTTTCTCTGTCCTCTTTACCATAGCTGAGTAGGCAGGAGCACACAGTATGCTATTGTAGTCAGAAGAGCCGAGAGGGGGCAGAGAGAGGACTCTGTAGACATTAGGCATGGAACCATAGCACTTATCTAATTTTGTCCCGAGACGGGTAGTACAGTTAACAAACTGATAAAATCCTTTAAGTGATTTGTCAACTGAACAATGGTTGAGTCACCCATGATGAATTTGGTGGTGCCTGGTGATATTAGTTCATACTTGTCCAGCATATTTTTGATATGTTCTGTGGCTGCAGGTGCCTTAGCTCTGGGTTGGATATAAGCCAAGAAGAAAAACACTTGTGGGAATTCCCTGGGAAGGTAGAATGGCTGCAGGGAAACGGACAGGAGTTCCATTTCAGGATTGCAGAGTTTTTCCCTGACAACAACTGTTTTGCACCAGTGTAGATTGATACAGAGGACACCACCACCATGATGTTTACCCTCTGCTCAGTGTCTCAGTCGAACCTTACAGGAGACCCAATGCCGTCTATGTGTAGGCTGTCACTAGCATCATTCCCATTCAGCCACGTTTCAATGAAGGCAAGAATGGAAGCAGTCTGCTACTCATGCATATGAGAAATGTTGGCTTGCAGTTTGTCAGTCTGAATGCACAATGAGCGCACATTGGAAAGGATCACTGAGAGAAGTGCACGCTGCTGCACTTCCTCCTTGCTTAAGTCTTGCTTTACTTCCAACCTTCTAGCTCCTCCATCTCATTACCTTCTTTTTATAGTTGTGCCAGGTATGCCTTTGACCAGCACCATACTCTAAATTTGCAATTTAAAAAATTGAAACAGAAAAAAAATCTCTCTCAGGATGAACAATAAAGGCTTTGATAGAAAAAAAATTGAACATTTTTTGACCAAATTTACACCATCATATAACTGGCTGGCATTATTCTGTCAAAGCAGGATTGTACCATTGACGACTATATACATATCATTTAGCCTGCAAAATGTCAGCACTCTAACTGCATTATCTCTCAAGTTATGGCACTTCACACATTGCTCTGCAGATTGGTGTGTAGAAAATGATTCAAAAATCAACATGGTATGTTTTTAGGCTGAGATTTCGAACAGTCACAACAACAATAAACATCTTGGACTCTGTGCTATTTTAGCTAGACAATCTTTGTCAATATGAAAAGAAACAGATGTGCTCTGTAAGAGTCAAGCCAGTTACAGTTGTCAATCTCCTCTTGTTCATTTTCACTGTGGATGTTTTGTCTTTGAACAGCCCTCCCATAGGACATTTGACTATGTTTTGGTGGCCGACAAGGTGGATGATGAAATGGACCAAAAGTCTCAGAGACAGAAGGCCTTTATTGAGCAACTAGAAAAGAAAAACATCAAAGTCACTGTAAGGTCCTTCAAAAGGTCATGATGTAATTTATTGTGAGTGGCTGCATGAATCAAGGATAACCCGCTAATGTCTGTGCTGTGTGTTAGAAAATCGTCCACTATGACAAAGTGTTTTTCGGCCTGCGTGCTCCTAAAGAGATGTTTGAAGATTATCAGTACCTGCTCAAAGTCTCCGACTCCTGCAACTGGTGTGGAGATGTGCGGGGAGCCGTCACACAGGCTACCAGGTAACGCACACACACCCAGGTGACACCACTGCAGGTGTTTTCAGGAAACTCTGCTTTGGAAGTTGAGCTTTTTAAAGTTAAAAAAAACAACATTGATGTAACAGTGTTGGTTTTAAAATGCCTGAGACATGAACAAGTTTTTACCAATAGTGACACGTTCTTCAACATAGAATCTCCAAGATCATTGAACAACACTACACTTTTATGTAATGGGCATTGAAGTTGCTTATGAACATGATGCACCTGTCTTAACAGATTTAATAAAAGATATATTGTATTTGAGTATAAACGAGCCATTGTAATGGTAAATGGTTCTACATAGCGCTTTACAACGTGTTTGTCATTCACTCATTCAAACACACTCACACACCAACAGTGACAGAGCTGCCATGTGAGGTCCTCTCCTACCATTGGGCTTCAGTGTCTTGCCTTAGGACACTTCAGTACGTGGAGGGATCCTGGGATTGAACCACCAACCTTATAATTAGTGGACAACTAGTGCAAAAAGTCATGTGTTTTGTTTTGTTTTCTCTGCTTAAAACAGACCCCAAATACTAGATTTGTACCAAACCATGAAATTTGTGTAACGTCACTTCTCTGTTTCGACTGAATCTCACATCAGCAGTGGTTACTACATGTTATAACTGATGTGGCAGGACTGTCTGTATGATAATGCACCCCAAGAAACCTCACATTTTTTATTTCAGATTTATAAAGTAAATCTGAAAAGAAGCTGTGATGATTAGAATTAAAAAGCCCTAGGAATCTGATGTCTCTAAGGAAAAAGGCTTCACAATAGCAGAGTGGTGTGTAGAGAGGTATGGGAATTTTTAAAGCAGCCTGTTGTCATTTGCATGTAAGTTAGTGATGGTAAATACAGTGGATAGTGTTTGCAGTATGATAGATAGATTAAACTTTTATTGATCCTGTAGAGGGGAAATTTTCGAGCATATATGTATGCATATAATTCTGTGACACAGCACTTCTCTAACGAGAGACTGCTGATTGTTCGACATCTTCGGTATGCGAGGATTAATTGATGAGCAGTCAAATGCTAAATTATTGAAACTGATTTTGATAATTGGTTGTTTTTTTTCAGGAGGAAATTTCTGATTCCAACTTTTTTAAATCACAATGTTTTTATATTATATTTGAGGATGTCTTCGTTTGCAAAAACTGAACATTTTCATCATTTTCCAACAGTTTATTTTTTATGTCCTGCAGGTGGCTTCAGAGAGAGAAAATTTTTATGCAGTTTAAAACAGCTGTAGACAAACGATGCTGCAAGAATGGCTTAGGCTAATTTCTATATCAATCAAGACTGATGTAACACCATTTCTGCTTTCAAAACTTACTACATTTTTTTTATGTCAAATGCTCCACACTTATACAGTGCTTTATCAACCTTAAGCTCAGTGAAGCACTTTACAGTGTTTTTCTCATTCACCTATTCATGCACACTCACACACCAATCGAGACAGAGCTGCCATGCAAGACATTATTGTGCCATTGGGAGCAACTTGGGGTTCAGCATCTTGCCCGTGGATACACAGCATGCAGAGGATCAGGGATCAAACCACCAGCATTGCATTTGGTGGACAAGCTGCTCTACCACCTGAACCATGGGTGCGATTTAAACGCATCGCCAGTTGGTTTGTGTTAAAGGAAAATATGTCCCGGTATCCTGTTATTGTAGCACATCTACAATTGAATAGCCTCATTTGCAAACACCTCCCACCTGTTCTCTCCTTTACCATTTATAGTTAGCGATATGCGTTGGAGCATTGACTGCTTTTTAGCCAAAACTGTAAAGCAGGACAGCTGATGAAGCAATGTACTTAGCAGCATGGAGTCATATAATGAATCTCACCTACAGCTGATGGGTAAATAATTTTTTTTGGGCCATACAGCAACGTATATAGCAACCATTTACAAAGTATAGCCTTCCACCAAAACTAATTTGCTACAGATTAATGTTGAAGCTTTCTCTTTAATAGTTTATTTATAGGTTTCAACATAACATCTTCCACATGTTCTGCAGGTAACGGGGTACACCACTTAAAATGACCTGACGACAACAAATGACTGAATTTCACTTGAACACAAACAGGTGGAAGAATTCATCGTTATTCTCTAAGTCAGCAATTACATGTTTTTATTATCCCCTGCCTCCACGAAGTGGAAAAGGGGGATATAGGTTTGGCCTCCATCCGTTCTTCCGTCCGTCCGTCCGTCCGTCCGAGATGAAGGGGACAGCTTTTCTCGGAAACTATTACAGCTAGGATTACAAAATTTAGTGTGTAGCTTCACACCATGGACACCTTGATCAAGTTCGAAAATGAGACCTGTGTGATAATATTTAACAGAGTTATGGCACTTTATCACTATTTTGGATATAGACTCATAGACATCACATGTGGCGGGGGATATTGATGACCATGTCATGCACTGTTTTCCAAACGCGACTGCTTCGCCATACTTTCACCTACAGACGTCATTTTAGTCTTAAAAAAAAGCCCCAACTCTCTGCTTTTCAGGCATGTACATATTGTGATGGTGGGATTTATGGTTTTCCATACAGGAGCCTCCAAAAACCCCTAGGTTGAGCAAAAAATCCCATGTTAGAGCATGTGCTCCTCTGGTGCTAGAGTGTGGAGAGGGACAAAATCTGTCCGTTTTTTTTTTTTTAACTTAAATCGCCATCCTGGCCAAACGGTACATACTACACGGACAATCCTTTCACAGACTATAGTAAAGACTCTCTACATTCATATGAATCCTACATTGTTCACCTGGCACATTGTTACGTCACACGCCAGCCCTTAATTGACGTGGGAACCTGATCGCCCTCCATAAGGCTCAATGCAAATTTATGCCTTCTGCTGCTTCACACACAGCGATTTTAAAACTGCCATTTCTCGGTCATTTTTCACTCTACAGCAACATTAAACATACTAACCTCTTCCGTGACTCATCCTGTCACTCACCATCCGGTTACTTTTGAGCTAGCATTCACGGTTAGCCCATAATTAGCGACAGAACGCGACTGCAGCTGACAAGCTGTAAACTGCTGCAGGGGCGGCACTAGGTTTTCAGGACAGGGGGGGCTTAGCCCCCAGGAGATGCACACAATGTGAGTGAACGTTTAATTTTACAGCTAACAATTTGGTGTGTAGCTTTACACCATGGACACCTTGATCAAGTTCGAAAATGAGACCTGTGCGATAATATTTATCAGAGTTATGGCCCTTTATCACTATTTTGGATATAGACTCATAGACATCACATGTGGCAGGGGATATTGATGACCATGTTGTCTTGTTCAGCTGTAAATTAAACATACCACTATTTACCAAGTTAGTATAACCCATCAGTTATATTCTAAGTTTCATGGTGTAACATGAAGCATACATTTGTGTACATATTAATGAGTTGCTAATGAGTTGTACAGGAACAAAAGGTGCTGTAACTTTGTGCACTCATTGGCAATGAGGGGAAAAAGATGTCTCCAGTGAGATAATCTAACAAAAGAACAGGTCATGAAAACAACGAAATGCTCCACATGTATGGTTGTCTGTAAAGCCACTGTTTATTGACTGTTCATGTAATATTTAAGTATAAGATACACATTCTACAGATAGCATTGCTTTATTTACACCTTTTACTCTTCCTCCAGGATACGAATCGTTCATTTTATTCTTCATCAGACCTTCATCAACACAGGAGGTGAGTGTGATTAGTTTAATGAAGTGTAATTTGTGTAGCAATCATATAATCAGTTACTTTGCTGATTATTGGCAAACATAACATATCACCCACTAAGATTTTTAACAGGCAAGAAAGTATACAAATTGGTGATATTACACATATAACAGCAGTTGTGGTATGGAGCAGTAAACGCTACACCTTTTCATGTCGACATGATGTATGTTCTTCTGTCAGAGAACCTAAGGGAGCTGTTAATGAAGGATGTCTTTGAAACCATGTTCTGCCTCCATGAGGTGAGTTCACTTTTGGCTAACTGCTTCTCTGCAATAAGGACTTCCTGATCCCAATTTTCTTGCTGTTTGCCAATACTAAGACGGATCTGATTCTTAAATTGGACCAAATAACAGTGCTGCTGAGATCACACTCAAACTACAACTTTTGATTTGCTTTGATTGAACTACAATTATCCTGAAATAAATGCTTGAATCTAAAGTATTCATGCATTAATTTAATAAAGAAAAACTAATTGCATACATAGCAACAAAAAGCATCAAATGTTGATTATATAAATTATTGATGAGTACATTAGTAATGTAATCAGTTTGGATTTACTCAATATTTGTCTTAAATAACTGAAAGTCACAGAAAATTCTGACTGTTTTTGCATATTTGAACAAAAAAAAGTTGTATCCTTTTTGAAATGCCTACTATAAAATAATGGAAATAATGCATGAAATTATAAATTTGTCATCAGTTTTATAATTTACATACACAAACAAACAGAGCAGTCACATTGAAATAGTAGTAGTTATCTCACTTTCAAATTTATAAAATTTAAATCATTTATTCCAGATAAGATTGTAATGACTGGAACCTTCTTATTGAAGGAAATGTAAAACAACTGAGGTTGAGGTTCTGCTGTGCTCTTTGCCATTGAAAGGTCTAATGTAATCATCTAAGATGTAAGGAGCTCCTAAAGCCTTCAGAAATAATGGCTGTTGTTTTAGACCTTTAAACAGGATAATGTTCCAAGCAGTTTAGAGAAGAATAGAGGGTTATGAAATGGCCGGATTTCAGTCCTTTTGAAATTCTGTAGCATTTTGGAAACAAGCAGTGCATGCAAGAAAACTCTGAATGATTTTCAAATTAAGGACTTTTGCATAGAAGAATGGTCAAAAATTTCAGCAAGTTGGTATCAGAGACTGGTAGACATTTACACACGTGGACAAAATTGTTGGTACCCCTCAGTTAAAGAAGGAAAAACCCACAATTCTCACTGAAATCACTTGAAACTCACAAAAGTAACAATAAATAAAAATTTATTGAAAATTAAATAATCAAAAACAGCCATTACTTTTGAATTGTTGATTAACATAATTATTTAAAAAAACAAACTAATGAAACAGGCCTGGACAAAAATGATGGTACCTCTATAAAAGATTGAAAACTATTTGACCAGAGTGACATGATTAACTCAGGTGTGTCATTTAATTGACATCACAGGTGTTTCCAAACTCATAATCAGTCAGTCTGCCTATTTAAAGGGAGACAAGTAGTCACCCTGCTGTTTGGTGAAAAGGTGTGTACCACACTGAACATGGACAACAGAAAGCGAAGGAGAGAATTGTCCCAGGACATCCGAAAAAAATTATAGACAAACATCTTAAAGGTAAAGGCTATAAGACCATCTCTAAACAGCTTGAAGTTCCTGTGACAACAGTGGCTCATATTATTCAGAAGTTCAAGACCCACGGGACAGTAGCCAACCTCCCTGGACGTGGCCGCAAGAGGAAAATTGATGACAAATTGAAGAGACGGATCGTTGGAATTGTATCCAAAGAGCCCAGAGCAACCTCCAAAGAAATTAAAGGTGAACTCCAAGGCCAAGGTACATCAGTGTCAGATGGCACCATTCGTCGTTGTTTGAGCCAAAGTGGACTTCATGGGAGACGACCAAGGAGGACACCACTGCTGAAAAAAACTCATAAAAAAGCCAGACTGGAATTTGCAAAAATGCATGTTGACAAGCCACAAAGCTTCTGGGAGAATGTCCTTTGGACAGATGAGACCAAACTGGAGCTTTTTGGTAAGGCACATCAACTCTATGTTCATAGACTCAAAAACCAAGCATACGAAGAAAAGAACACTGTCCCTACGGTGAAACATGGAGGAGGCTCAGTAATGTTTTGGGGCTGCTTTGCTGCATCTGGCACAGGGTGTCTTGAAAGTGTGCAAGGTACGATGAAATCTGAAGACTATCAAGGCATTCTGGAGAGAAATGTGCTGCCTAGTGTCAGAAAGCTTGGTCTCAGTCGCAGGTCATGGGTCTTCCAACAGGACAACGATCCAAAACACACAGCCAAAAACACCCAAGAATGGCTGAGAGAAAAGCGTTGGACTATTCTAAAGTGGCCTTCTATGAGCCCAGATCTGAATCCCATTGAACATATGTGGAAGGAGCTGAAACATGCCATTTGGAGAAGACACCCATCAAACCTGAGACAACTGGAGCTGTTTGCTCATGAGGAGTGGGCCAAAATACCTGTTGACAGCTGCAGAACGCTCATTGACAAATACAGAAATCGTTTAATTGCAGTGATTGCCTCAAAAGGTTGTGCAACAAAATATTAAGTTATGGGTACCATCATTTTTGTCCAGCCCTATTTCATTAGTTTGTTTTTTTAAATAATTATGTTAATCAACAATTCAAAAGTGATGGCTGATTTTGATTATTTAATTTTCAATAAATTTTTATTTATTGTTACTTTTGTGAGTTTCAAGTGATTTCAGTGAGAATTGTGGGTTTTTCCTTCTTTAACTGAGGGGTACCAACAATTTTGTCCACGTGTGTATGTGAACTGCCTTTAAAAAGTTGTTTCTGCAAAGCTGGGAAATACTGGCATCTTAAGCCAATGATGTATTTACTTTTTCCTCAAAAGGCTATTACATCTACTGCTATATTTGTTAAATAAATGATTGAATAGCTTGTTTCCCTTTTGGTGTCCCTTAAATAGACTAACTTCTTCTTAGCTACTGTTTCAAACAGGATTAAATGTTTCCCTACCAAACTTTGCATGCCTACAAACAGTCAGTACAGTGGCACAGTTCTTGTGAAGATGAGAGACAACTGGTACAAAGCTCTTGATTATGGCAAATTAGTAGGGTCATATTTTTGTTTTCAGTGCAACAGTTGATTTAACAATCACAATTCATCAATTGCAAATGTGAAACCCTTTCACCAGTTTCATAGCATAAATTTCATCCCCTCCAAAAGCATTGGAACACTGAGGCCATTTCCTTTATTTTTGCTGTAAACTTAAAACGTTTGGGTTTGACATCAAACAAATGAATATGAGACAAGAGATCAACATTTCTGATTGTACTTACATCTGGATCTGATATACAAATTAGAAGATAGCAGCTCTATAGGGTTTACGTCTGGAGATTGACTTGGCCAGTCTAAAACTTTCCACTTCTTGTCCCTGAAGAACTCCTTTGTTGTTTTGGCAACGTGTTTTGGGTCATAATCTTGCTGTACGATCAAGGATCTCTCAATCAGTTTGGTTGCACTCTTTTTACACTGGCAGACAAAATGTTTCCGTAGACTTCTGAGTTCATTTTACTGCTGCCATCATGTATTACATCATCAATAAAGATTAATAAGCCCATTACAGAAGAAGTCATGCTAGCTCAAGCCATGACATGACCTCCATTGTGCTTCAAAGATGAGCTTGTGGATCATGAGCATCATCCTTTCTTTCGCCAAACTTTAGCCTTTCCATCACTTGGTAAAGGTTCATCTTTGTCTCATCAGTCGATAAAACTTTGTCCCAGAATTTCTGAGGCTCATCTCTGTACTTTTTGGCAAATTCCAGCCTGGCCTTTCTATTCTTCTTGCTAATGAGTGGTTTGCATCTTCTGGTGTAGCTTCTGTTTGTTCATGAAGTCTTCTGTGAACAGTAGATTGTGATACCTTCACTCCTGCCCTCTGGGGGTTATTGCTGATGTCACTAACAGTTGTTTTAGGGTCTTTCTTGACAGCTCTTACAATTTATTGTCCTCAGCTGCTGCTGTTTTCCTTGGTGTACCCATTTCACGTCTGTTACTTACTACACCGGTGGTTTCTTTCTTCTTCAGGACATTCCAAACTGTTGTACTGGCTATGACCAATGTTTCTTCCTTTTTCTGTCAGCTTCACAATTGCGTATTTTTCACCCATAGACATCGTTTTTTCATGTTGGTTACACCTCTAACTATAGATGCAGTCTGCACAGACAAAACCCAAATCTGAGACTAAACATAGACATTGAGTGCTATTTATTGTTTATAATCAATGTAACGGGATACACCAGCAAAACACACCCATCAGTCACATGTTCCAATACTTTTGCTCACATGAAAAATGAGTGGGTCAAAACAAAAGGTGCTATCGTCCAAGTTGTGTGTCAGATCCAGATGTAGATATCTGGAAATAAAAGCTGAAATGTTGATCATTTGATGTCAAACCCAAATGTTTTCAGTCCACAGCAAAAAGAATTGAACTGACACATAGTTCCACTGTAACATGACTAGTTAGCCAAGACATACAACAGATGCTGATATGAATCCTGTTCATGTATTATCATAAATACAAAAATCTTGACTTTTTTCCTCCATGTTTCTCAGAAAAAGACGCAGAAACAGCTGACAAAGAAGTGGGCTCGATGGTCAGCTCTTTTTAAAGGACAACCAGTCAGTGATATCAAGTCAGTCTCTGTCTGTTCCTGTCTGTTAAGGTCTGTCTGTCTGTCTTTAATTGTCTGTGACTACTGTCATAAACAAAGTATTAAGACCTCTTCACTTTTTGCCCTCTTCATTGGGTGGCTACCTTAATGTTAAATAAATTAAAATTGCATTTTGCCATCGATCTATAATTAATAACCCAGTACAGGCAACATAGACAGGCCTTTGAACACCTGCTTCAGAGTGCACTCTGTCTGAGGCTGGGCGGTGATATACCCACCAGCTCAACAGTGAAGGAAAGTAGAACACTAGAGTGATTTCAGGACAAGTCTATGGGCATAAAATCAATGCTAACATTAGCATTCACCACTTCGACCACACAACTGTGCTAACACTAAGGATTTTCATGATGTTGTGGAGACATTGCCATCAAATATACACGTAATCCCACTTTGTGTTCAGTTCCTCAGATGCTGGGAGTGCATAAAGTGCCATCACAAGAAACTGTTTGACATGCTTTCCTACTGACTGAGGCTTTTCAGAGTCAGCAAATGTGACTGAGTTATTTACATAGTCTAGGTAGCCTGTGAAGAAGCTGCTCATTCCTAGTGACTTAAGCTAGAAGCAGCAGTGAGGAGATTGAACTATGCTCATTTTTTAGCTCAACAGCTACTGGTTACCCAGCTTCTAGAAAGAAATAAGATGACAGAGAGCCATGTATGTAGAGGGGGGCCTGAGGAAGATTCAGATTCAGATTCAGATAAACTTTATTTATCCCCGAGGGGCAATTAAGGTGCATATGAGCAGCAGGACGTTATAAAAAATAGACAGGGTATTCACAGAAGAATAGGATAAAAAAGAATAAAATAGAATAAAATTTAGAATATACAGTATGTACACAATATAAATATCAAATGAAGTTGTGACGTGTTCATATTTTCACAGCTTTTATTTGTCATCTCCAAGTTTTCACAGCATACTAAGCACCATGACACTGAATTCCGAAAAGATACCCTGAAGAGTGCTGTACAAAAACCTAAGTAAATGCAATACAGAAACATAGCAGAGAACAAAAAGGAATACAGTTGAGTGATCAAAAGAAACACAGTATGTACAGTTGTGCTCATAAGTTTACATACCCTGGCAGAAATTGTAAAATGTGCTCCATTCTTTAATGAAAACATGAATGATCAGAGCAAATACAATTGCATGACAATAAATAGCTTTGCCTGAACACCAGCCCTAAATGAAAGAAAAATGTTTCCATTAACAAACACATTTGTTAAAAAATAAAGGACAATATTTCACAAATTTGGCCAGGGTATGTAAACTTATGAGCACAACTGTATGTGTCTTTAAGTCCCTGTAACTGTATTTATTTCTGTGTCAGACTGTTACTACAGTGCTGTTTTTTGACCAGTCCAACTTATTATCAAGGTGGACAGCTATTTATATGATGTCACCACCTCAATGTCCACGCCTCAAGTGTTCACTGCCTGAAAAGGGGGTTTGGGTCTGCGGAAATCGATGATCATTTTCTTTGTCCTTAGTTAGTGGCAAAATAGAAACAACAAAGAATACAAAGTACAAAATGCAGTTTCTAAAAGTGTGTGAAGTGTCTAGAAAAAAAATAAGAATTAAAAAATAAATAAGACAAATAAGATAACATAAGTACAAGATGCAAACTGTATGCTAGTACTAATAACAAGAAATATTAACAGAAAATGAACTGAAGTAAGAGCAAATGGAGTAAACTTGAACGATGATAATACAGATTGTGAATCTCTTAGAGTCCGATGGTGTTGTACATGGAAATAAGTCTGATGATTATGTATCCCTTCTGCAGAAGGGGGAGCATTTGTAGAGCCTGATTGTCTGATAATCATACTGTCTGACAATCATTGTTGTAATTGTATATTTGGTTGCTTTATCATGTCTGCCTGTGTGCTTTCTCCATGCAGGTATTATTTTGGGGAGAAGGTGGCTCTGTACTACCTGTGGCTGGGATGGTACACTAAATTGTTAGTTCCAGCTGCTGTTCTGGGTGTCATAGTGTTCCTGTATGGGCTCGCCTTTTTTAACACTAGCCCTCTCATGTGAGTGAGGTCTATCTATATATATATATATATATATACAAGTAATGTTATGCCATAAGTTGATACAGATTGGTTGTTTTGCAAGAGCATAACCTCATTTATTAAGCTGTTAAAGAAGAGTGTGACATTCACATCTAAACTTTTATTTTGTGTCTGTGTGTGTGTCCTCAGTAAGGAAGTATGCCATTCCAACATCACCATGTGTCCTCGCTGTGATAAAAGATGTCCACCGTGGCAACTCTCAGACACCTGTTTGTACGCTAAGGTGACATTTATTGTTTTTTAATCTGTTGTCTTCAACCTGCTGCTCTCAGTTGACATTCAGTCTTCAAAATATGCAAGATGAATGAGAAAAAACATGATCAGTTTGCTATTAAAAAAAAAACGGCACATAGCCAGAGGCAGGCAAAGACAGGTGGCTCAAAAGATTTTATTTATTCCATTTGCTCAGTATGTGATGTGTTTTTATCCACAGGTCAGTCACTTGTTTGACAATGAGGGAACTGTGGCTTTTGCTATGTTCATGGCAATCTGGGGTGAGTCGACATATCTATTCTAATGTCTAAGCTAGCGTGATCTACTCTGATGTCTAATGTAATCACACTGTCTCTCTGTGTGTGTGCTCAGCCACGCTATTCCTAGAACTGTGGAAGCGACACCGAGCCAAACATGTTTCCAAGTGGAAGGTCTATGACTGGTGTGAGGAGGAGGTACTGTGTTAGGATTCTATAATTTTCTCTTATTTTATTTTGCCTTCACTTTATACCGTACCTTAATATTCTGGGTTGTTTTATTATTTACCCTTTTGTTGAATACCCGTGCTGCTGTAACAACAGAATTTCCCTCTGGGGATTAATAAAGTCAGTCTAAGGTTCAGCTTTCTGCCTAACTCGCAGACCATACCGCATCACTGACTGCAGACAAATCTATATGCAAGTTTCACTACAGTAGTTATTCTTTGTGTTGCCTTGTCTGGAATTTGTGCTAACAGAGCTGCATGTAGTCTTTAGTCCTTTATTTTAATGTATAAAATGGTTTTTCCCCTCACTTCCTTTTATTTGCCTCCATTTAACCAGGTAAAAGTGTCACAAAAACAACTTTTAATATAAAGAGACCTGGTAGAGAAAGCCAATTACAAGCAGTTAGAGCAGTAAATACAAACTGAAGCAGCTGTCATGCACTTAGATTACACTTTACCCAGTTAATATACAATGAACGTGTTCTCTCATATGCAGTCAAATCACAGTAAACCAGCATGCACAATATGTTGTGTCAAATTCCTTGTGTGTTTGAACTCACTTGGCATTAAAGGCTTTTCTGCTGCTGATTCTGATCTGTTAAATAAGGAATACAAAACTATACACAATATTAAGACAAGTGTGAATGTTCACAACCTAATTTAAGTAACAACGGTTTGATTCTTCAGTTGAATTAATTTTAAATTGGCCAATTCAGTCAGCAGTCTTCCCCATGATTGTGGTTGTGTGTATTGAGCCAGACTGAAAAATGAAAGGCTCTTTGCAGGCATTTTGAGTTAATTATCTGATTAGAGCTCTTCTCAGGACTGCTTGGGAGTGTCTAGGAGTCCTTAATTGACATCTCTGTGGCCCTTTGTGAAATATTCTAATACAGATGTTCTGGAAGGAGAAGGAAGACATCTTTGTTTAGCTGGAACTGCAATCTCTAAATAGAAAAGGTGGCTGATGACACCACAAGTCCAAATTTTATTTTTCATCAACTTTGAACACCTTTACTTTTAGTTAGTTCAGTTTAACTTTAGGTTTACTCACGTTTTATCAGGAACTTTGACTTGCATCTCATGGTCTTAAACAGTGCAAACAAGTTGCTCAGGTCTCATGAAGATAGCTCAGTTTTCATCAACACAAGTTTCACATGCAACATTGAATTTCATGCTGCAACTATTTTCTGACTCATTTTGTCAGTCTGGCTAACCTGCATAATGGGGGAGTCCATGTCAAATGTATCAGGGTGTGTGTGGGAACAGCTAAACTCAGATCATAGTGAGTGACCTGGTGCCACCTGGTATTAACATGTCTTGGATGATTAGAAGTAGAAAGTACGGTGGCTGACAGGTGCAAACGGCAAAAGCGCTGCAAACACAGGAATGATCCAAAACCAAAAACTCACAAACGCATAAAACACATGCAAGAAAAAAATGCTGCAAGAGAAACATGCTGCAATCACAGAAACGGCGCTGAAGCAGACTTGCAAAATCACAAAACAAATGCAAACGAAAAATGCTGAAATATATAAAAACACACACAAAACCCCAGAACAACCGCAAGAGAAAAACGCTGCAAATTCAATCCACAACGGAAGTGCACCAGACACGAAGAAGAAGAAGAAAAAGAAAAATAAGGCGAAATGCAAACGTACCTTTTCACACTAAAAACATCAGACACTTTCACTTTCTTCTTCTTCTTCTTCTTCTTCTTCATGTCTGGTGCACTTCCGTTGTGGAGTGACCTGGTGCACTGCCGTTGTGGATTGAATTTGCAGTGTTTTTCTCTTGCAGTTGTTCTGGGGTTTTGTGTGTGTTTTTATATATTTGCACCATTTTTCGTTTGCATTTCTTTTGTGATTTTGCAAGTCTGCTTCTGCGTCGTTTCTGTGATTGCAGCATGTTTCTCTTGCAGCATTTTTTTCTTACATGTGTTTTATGTGTTTGAGTTTTTGGTTTTGGATCATTCCTGTGTTTGCAGCGCTTATGCCGTTTGCAGCGCATTGCACCTGTCGGCCACCGTAAGAAAGGCCTTAAAAACAGATGTGAATGTACCCAAAACACCCAGTAGACATTAGGATCCAATCGTTAGGACTGCATTTGGAGGTTTCCTGGGCTGCGTATTGCCGCGTTCTTTATTTCACTGTGTACATGAATGTATCCTGAACAACACACGTGGACAAAATTGTTGGTACCCCTCAGTTAAAGAAGGAAAAACCCACAATTCTCACTGAAATCACTTGAAACTCACAAAAGTAACAATAAATAAAAATTTATTGAAAATTAAATAATCAAAAACAGCCATCACTTTTGAATTGTTGATTAACATAATTATTTAAAAAAACAAACTAATGAAACAGGCCTGGACAAAAATGATGGTACCTCTATAAAAGATTGAAAACTATTTGACCAGAGTGACATGATTAACTCAGGTGTGTCATTTAATTGACATCACAGGTGTTTCCAAACTCATAATCAGTCAGTCTGCCTATTTAAAGGGAGACAAGTAGTCACCCTGCTGTTTGGTGAAAAGGTGTGTACCACACTGAACATGGACAACAGAAAGCGAAGGAGAGAATTGTCCCAGGACATCCGAAAAAAAATTATAGACAAACATCTTAAAGGTAAAGGCTATAAGACCATCTCTAAACAGCTTGAAGTTCCTGTGACAACAGTGGCTCATATTATTCAGAAGTTCAAGACCCACGGGACAGTAGCCAACCTCCCTGGACGTGGCCGCAAGAGGAAAATTGATGACAAATTGAAGAGACGGATCGTTGGAATTGTATCCAAAGAGCCCAGAGCAACCTCCAAAGAAATTAAAGGTGAACTCCAAGGCCAAGGTACATCAGTGTCAGATCGCACCATTCGTCGTTGTTTGAGCCAAAGTGGACTTCATGGGAGACGACCAAGGAGGACACCACTGCTGAAAAAAACTCATAAAAAAGCCAGACTGGAATTTGCAAAAATGCATGTTGACAAGCCACAAAGCTTCTGGGAGAATGTCCTTTGGACAGATGAGACCAAACTGGAGCTTTTTGGTAAGGCACATCAACTCTATGTTCATAGACTCAAAAACCAAGCATATGACGAAAAGAACACTGTCCCTACGGTGAAACATGGAGGAGGCTCAGTAATGTTTTGGGGCTGCTTTGCTGCATCTGGCACAGGGTGTCTTGAAAGTGTGCAAGGTACGATGAAATCTGAAGACTATCAAGGCATTCTGGAGAGAAATGTGCTGCCTAGTGTCAGAAAGCTTGGTCTCAGTCGCAGGTCATGGGTCTTCCAACAGGACAACGATCCAAAACACACAGCCAAAAACACCCAAGAATGGCTGAGAGAAAAGCGTTGGACTATTCTAAAGTGGCCTTCTATGAGCCCAGATCTGAATCCCATTGAACATATGTGGAAGGAGCTGAAACATGCCATTTGGAGAAGACACCCATCAAACCTGAGACAACTGGAGCTGTTTGCTCATGAGGAGTGGGCCAAAATACCTGTTGACAGCTGCAGAACGCTCATTGACAAATACAGAAATCGTTTAATTGCAGTGATTGCCTCAAAAGGTTGTGCAACAAAATATTAAGTTATGGGTACCATCATTTTTGTCCAGCCCTATTTCATTAGTTTGTTTTTTTAAATAATTATGTTAATCAACAATTCAAAAGTGATGGCTGATTTTGATTATTTAATTTTCAATAAATTTTTATTTATTGTTACTTTTGTGAGTTTCAAGTGATTTCAGTGAGAATTGTGGGGTTTTCCTTCTTTAACTGAGGGGTACCAACAATTTTGTCCACGTGTGTACAATGAAAGACTGCTTATTCACTTGATTTACCTGTTCATGTGAATGGCATGTTGGGGAATTTAGTTCGCCTTCAACACGCCAAGTAATAGCTAGCTATATAGTGTCATAGTCTTATGATTCCTTTTCCTTTATATTTGAATTTTGGGCAGAGAATAGCAACCTATTTGGTCTTTGCAGATGGAAATTATGCACATATTTAATGCCAGCTGATGAAGTGATGTATTTAGAGCTGTTCACTTATGGTTGAACTACCCGAGATGTATGTTTATCGCAGGTGTGAACATGACCCAAGACTGATGCAAGCAAGCTTGTAGATCCAGTTTTGGTCTGGTGAACTAATGATCATCAGCAGTGTTTACAATCAAACTAAACTAAAAAGTAATTTGGTAAAATCCTCTGTGTTGTAGAGCCTTTGTTTAAACACTTAGTTTGTTGACACAGAGTTCTTTGTAACTTATGATTCAGTGTGTATATTACATTTCTATCTGTCTGTGTGTGTCAACAGGAGGAACTGATCATGGAAATAGTCAGTGATCCCTTCTGCAAACCCAAACAGTTTAGACATTCCTACTTGCGCAGCACTGTGGTCCTCATCCTAGTAACACTCATGGTAAGTTACACACAGACACTCACATCATCTATCAGTGTCAAAGATCACTGAGTATCACAGGAAGTGCTCACATGTTGACCTGTCAAAGTGACGCTGCCTCACAACCAGTTTTCCACCCCTGAAACAACTGTTATAACTTTTTATTGTCTGTTCAAATGGTTTGCACTTTGGTCAACGCCTTTGACGCTCAAAGTACTTTACAATGACTTTCACATTCACCCATTCACACACACATTCACACACCAATGGCGACAGAGCTGCCATGCAAGGTGCTGAGTGCTCAAATTAAATTGCAAAATTTAGAAATAGGAACGTCTCACTTACTGGAAAAAAAGAGATAAAGACCAAGCAAAAAACGAGTAAAACAAATAATATGTTGGTGTCCTGCAGCTGATGCTGATCATCGGTCTTGCTCATGCTCTGGTGGTGTTTCGAGTGGTGGCTGCCCCCTTGATGTCTGAATGCCAGTGGGAGTTTTTGAGAGACCATGCCAACCCTGTGGCTGTGATGTTTGGTGCTGTGCTGCACTACGTCACAATTCAGATCATGACCCGGGTATGTATGCCTGTGTCCTGATCCTCATGCTGCATTCACTCAAGGTTTGCAGAATGGTAGAAACAGGAATAACACTCATTATCCAAGTCGGAAATAGTATTTACCAGTACTCATTATTCAAAGGTATTTAGTTTTGCAGTCACACCAGATTAAAATGTAGAATACAGCTGAGACCAACATTAATATTTTGACATACAGGGTGACACAAAAAAACGGGAACTTTTTATCAATCCAATAAAACCAAGAGTGTTGGAAGAAAAATATTTTATTCATAGTAATTGAAACCTTAAAACATGTCATTGAAGAAACAATGATGGAATTTTCATTTTTTAATAATTACTTCCTGTAGATGGCATCCTCCTGTACGAATGCATTCTTGAAATCTACCTGGGGCTATCTCAAGAGTAAAGTGTACACGACTCGACCAAGAACTCTGGATGAGTTAAAACCAGGCGTAAACTAACCGTGACGTCACCCGTTGGTTTCAACGCCGAGAAAATGAAGCCCGGATTTTGCTACTTCCTGGTCGCCGTTTTGGATTTTTTGGAGCCAGTGACGTAAAAAGCGTCATCAAACAGACTGGACCGGAGAGCAACTAGGGGCAGGATTGGCTGAGGACTCTCTTATCCCACCCACATTTTACCGCAGAGGCTTCTGTTGCTGTCTATCAAGTATAGCCACGCCCCCTGGCTCCGCCAACTTTAACGATTTATTTAAAATTCAGTATTGATTTATTTTAAGATCGACCACCTGATCTCTCATTTTGACCATGAAAACTAACGGGAAAAAAATCCTGAGCCGTAGAACATCAGTCTATCAAATTTTATTTTTTCCAAAAATGAATTGGGGTCTATGGAGAAAAAGCTTCTTGGAGCCAACCCTAGTGGACGGCGTGATATTGCAAGTTTTTGACACTTCCGGGTTGGCTTCAATTCTGGAGCCAGATGCTACGTCCATTATATATACAGTCTATGGTTAAAACAGAGAATTCAGGATGAAATTCACAGTGTCCCAGCTGAGATGTTGCAGCGGTCAATGAGGAATCTCAACAGCAGATTTCAAGAATGCATTCGTACAGGAGGACGCCATCAACAGGAAGTAATTTTAAAAAAATGAAAATTCCATCATTGTTTCTTAAATGGCATGTTTTAAGGTTTCAATTACTATGAATAAAGTATTTTTCTTCCATCACTCTTGGTTTTATTGGATTGTTAAAAATTTCCCATTTTTTTGTGTCACCCTGCATAATCACAAATAAACAAAGGGGTTCCAAATTTATCCTTGTCTCTCTGTGTTTTTTTTTTTTTTAAATTAAATATAGCACAGTGGTCCATGTTAAGCTTTGCAGTTCTTGTTTAATTCATACAATCAAAATTCATTAAGTGAAAAGTAGGTTTCAAATGTTAATTATCCATTTTTATTAATCCAAATATGTCCAAATGTCTCTCAAAACACATCTCTAGAGATGTCAGAGTAAGTTTTTAAACAGGGTTTATATTGATAAATTGACCACAGATTTGTAATTTATACTACATTATCGTCTTAAAAACAAGTCTGGTCCTGATGCATCCTCCATAATGTGGGCAGAGCGAGAACACATCGTGGCATTGCATCCATACTTGATGCATATTTTAAATTGAAACAGTACGTGAAAAAACTGAATAGAGTAGATTGTTGCACAAACTGCATAGCTTAATGGACGATACTTCACATTGCCTGTATGACCTCCTTATTAGTGTGTGCTTTACGTTGTTTTCAGTTTGAGGCGTCTTTCAACTCTACTGTAGTAAGGACCTGAACAGATGGTCATTTCTGCCCTCTTCAGTAATGTTGACTCCCCAACTAGTAGAGTAATTTTTTTTTTTACCCAAACATGTAGCTATCTGTCCATCCATCAATCCATCCTTGTCATACATTTCCCCAGTTCCTGTCTTTAAACTGACATTAACAGATGGAAAATTCTTCTGGAGAGTCTTAAACAAGTGCTAACCAGACTGCTGCTCTTACAAAGGTCTCCCTGCCAAAACAATAACTTGTGTCTGTTTCTGTCTCCTTTTACCTCCAGGTGAACAAATGGGTGTCCTTCAAGCTGTGTAGTTTAGGTGAACACAAAAACTTTATTCATCATGTTGTGCAGCAAATGATAACAAAAAGATGAAATACAGTGAACATGCTGTTGTTTTCTCCATTGATGGAAAATGGAAAATTCTTTGAAAAACATTGATTGGTGAGCCGTAACATTCTGACTAGATCAAATAAATAAAGTTGATTGTCTAGTAACAATAGTCCATGTCATGGTTTGTGGTATGTAAAAAGGAATAGTCATTAATCATTTTGTCAAATTACTTAACAGTTTCTTTAATGTGTTTCTGTGTGTGTATTCAGAGAAGCTGAACTCGTTTGCTGCTACAGAGAGGAGCTTCACAGTCAAGATGTTCACCTTCCAGTTCTTCACTCTATTCTCCTCTCTCTTCTATGTGGCCTTTTTCCTGGGCAGGTACTCTTCTGTGTCAGTCACAAGCAGTCATAAATAGTGCAATAAATAGTGTGATTAGGTCAGATGTGACTTGTAGGTGTTCACAGCTCCAGACCTATAACTGTGAACAAAAGTTTACATACACTTGTAAAGACCCCTGTACAGTCAAGTTCACACATATTTGGACATTGACACAATTTTCTGCATTTTTGCTCTGTACACCACTACAATGGATTTGAAATGAAGCAGTCAAGATGTGCTTTAAGTGCAGACTTTCATCTTTAATTTCAGGCTATTTACATCCAAATAAGGTGAACGGTGGAGGAATTGCAACACATTTTATTTGTGCCTTCCTCTTTAAGGGACCAAAGTCGAAATGAAGCGCTGTTTTTAGCACTAGAATGCCATAGCTATTGATGGAAGAACTTCAGTGATTTTAGTTATTATCAAGAAAACCATGGAAAATGACTACATGTCTGCTCATAAAAGTCATTTGGTTTGGTGGAGATCACCATGGGACCCTCTCACAACCTATGTGTAGGGACCAGACTCATGTTCAGGGTTGATATAACTGCTGCTTGTTGATATAAAGTTGTTCTTGTGATGCTGTCTTGTCACAGAATAAATGGCAGTCCAGGAAACTATGTGCGCATTGCTGGGTTTCGACTGGAGGAGGTAAGAGGAGTCACCCAAAATTCAGACATTCACACAGCATATCAACTACAGTGTTGACAGGTGTGTCGTGGGTGTCTTTGTAGTGCCATCCAAGTGGTTGTTTGACAGACCTTTTCATCCAGATGGCTGTGATCATGCTGCTCAAACAGACTCTAAACAACGTCTTTGAGTTCGTTGTCCCGTGAGTACACTCTCTTTTCATTCACCTTGTCCTGTAGTGAAACAGTTGGTGAGTTTGTGTGTACTACAGGACCTGATCAGGATCCACTGTTTGTGTCTGACCATTCATTTGTGTGTTTTTCAGCTGGTTGAAGAACTGTTTACGTAGAAACACTACAAAAAAGCTGGAGAGGAAGTGTGGTCATTGCTACAGGAAGACCTGCCGTGATGAACAGGGACGTGTTGAACCATGTGATATCTGCAAACTTCGTGACTGGCTGCGTAACTACCACTTGGCCAGCACTGATGCCTTCAGCCTCTTCAATGAATTCCTGGAGATGGGTACGTCCAAAGTCTCCCCTTATCTGTCTGTCACACCTGAAAAGCTAACTCAGTGGTTTGTAGGTAAATTGTTTCATCACAGAAAAACCTGGAATTAGCTGATTGAGAAAATAATTATTAGTTTTAGGGTCATGCATTATAGTTACTACAGTTCAAGCATAAAAATATTTGAAAATAACTGAATTGCTCCACTGTGTGCTCCAGCAAAAATAATAAATAAATATAATAATTAACAAGGCTCAGCTTTGTTGGAACAGGACATAACCCAGCAACTCACTGCACTGGTCATTGAAATAAATGTGGGCGCATGTTCCCAATATGTTACTTTGTGACATTAAATTGTTGTGGAAAAAAGGTAAAGTTGTTGCTATGAATCTGTTGAGACCTCTGTCATGGTGTTACAAACCTATAAGAACAGCTGTATTTGCACTAATGCACAGATAAATATAAATAAAACAAGCATTTGTACTGTTTAAGTTCATGTATATGTCTATTCATCGATTCAGTCGTCAACCAAAATTCAATGGAATTGAAAAACATTACCTGTTTTTGGCCATCCACAACCTCGAGGTCTATCTACATCCCTACATACACACTAATCTATCTATCTGCACATGCTTGTTAGGACTGATGAGCTGCATTTATTGTGCTTAACTGTTATTATCTGCATGGTCTTTTTCAATGTTTCATGTTTTGCACAATAAACCCCTTTTATTTTGAATATCGAGAGGTTGCCATTGTTCATCTTTGCTTAATATTATTTGAAGCCATCCTCTGCCAAAAAAAATGCTTCAATTCCCTTCAATGTTCACTACATTGTTTGGTGTTATGAACCTGCTTTTGGCAGTTGTAATTTGGTTTAGCATGAATAATCTTGCCTGTTTACTGTTAATTGTGAGAATAATTGTTTATTGAGGGATCAAAATTCACAGTGAATTAGTTATTAGACTGATGCTTTTTTTTTCATTTATGAGACTGATTTGGACACATTGGCTGCACCTACACTACCAGTTTTGCAAATTAGTTTTAATATTTGTCAAATGAAACTGAATGCTACATTCTTTCTGAAATTTTTAAATAACTACATTTCCACATTTCTAGGTTTCTAACTGCTTTCTGTGCCCTCCAGTGATCCAGTTCAGTTTCACCACCATATTTGTGGCTGCATTTCCTCTTGCACCCTTTCTGGCTCTGATCAACAACATCTTTGAAATCCGCCTGGATGCCATCAAGATGGTCCAACTGGAACGACGGATGATCCCTAGGAAGACCAATGACATTGGTGAGCTGTGTGTCTATTGATAATATATGAGCCAGAGTTTCTGTGTGACTTTTGGAATTCTGCGAGTAAGCTGGTATAGCATCTGTTGCAGATAACACCTGAAATCAAGAGTCTAAGTCAACAAAAAAACAAATGAAGGTCACTGAAGAATAGGTTAGAATAAGAGTACAAGCCAGTGTCTTATTGTGTTGGTCCCAAGCCCGGATAAATGCAGAGGGTTGTGTCAGGAAGGGCATCCGACGTAAAACTTTGGCCAAATCAAACATGAGAATCAAATGTACAGTATGACTTCCATACCAGATCGGTTGAAGCTCGTGTTAACAACGATCGCCATCAGTGCTGTCGACCTACAGGGTGCCGGTGGAAAATGGACGACTGTTGGTCGAAGAAGGAGGGGAGGAAGGTGTGTTCGTAGGAAGAGAGAGAAGAGGAACACCAAGAGTCTAGGACTGAGAGTAGGGACTTTGAATGTTGGAACTATGACAGAAAAAGGTAGAGAGCTGGTTGACATGATGCAGAGGAGGAAGGTGGACATACTGTGTGTCCAGGAGACCAGGTGGAAAGGTAGTAAAGCTAGAAGTTTAGGAGCAGGGTTCAAGTTGTTCTACCATGGTGTAGATAGGAAGAGAAATGGAGTAGGAGTTATCTTGAAGGAGTTTGTTAGGAATGTCCTGGAGGTAAAAAGAGTGTCAGATAGAGTGATGAGCCTGAAGCTAGAAATCGAAGGTGTGATGTTCAATGTTGTTAGTGGGTATGCTCCACAGGTAGGATGTGAGGTGGAGGAGAAGGAGGAACTCTGGTTGGACCTTGATGAAGTGATGCAGAGCATCCCTAGAAGTGAGAGAGTTGTCATTGGTGCAGACTTCAATGGACATGTTGGTGCAGGAAACAGAGATGATGAGGAGGTCATGGGCAGGTTTGGTATCCAGGAGAGGAACACAGAAGGACAGATGGTGGTTGACTTTGCAAAAAGGATGGAAATGGCTGTAGTGAATACTTTCTTCCAGAAGAGACAGGAACATAGGGTGACCTATAAGAGTGGAGGTAGGAGCACACAGGTAGACTACATCTTGTGTAGACGGTGTAATCTGAAGGAGATCAGTGACTGCAAAGTAGTGGTAGGTGAGAGTGTAGCCAGACAGCATAGGATGGTGGTGTGTAGGATGACCCTGGTGGTGAAGAAGATGAAGAGGGCAAAGGCAGAGCAGAGGACCAAATGGTGGAAGCTGGAAAAGGAAGAGTGTTGTATGACTTTCAGGAAAGAGTTGAGGCAGGCTTTGGATGGTCAGGAGGTGCTTCCAGATGACTGGACAACTACAGCAAATGTGATCAGGGAGACAGGTCAGAGAGTACTTGGTGTGTCATCTGGAAGGAAAGGAGATAAGGAGACTTGGTGGTGGAATGAGGAGGTGCAGGAGTGGATCCAGAGAAAGAAGTTAGCTAAGAAGAAGTGGGACACTGAGAGGACTGAAGAGAGTAGACAGGAGTACAGGGAGATGCAGCGTAAGGTGAAAGTAGAGGTGGCAAAGGCCAAACAAGGGGCTTATGATGACTTGTATGCTAGGTTGGACAGTAAGGAGGGAAAGACTGACCTGTATAGGTTGGCAAGGCAGAGAGACAGAGATGGGAAGGACGTGCAGCAGGTTAGGGTGATAAAGGATAAGGATGGAAGTGTGTTGACAGGTGCCAATAGTGTGATGGGAAGATGGAAAGAGTACTTTGAAGAGTTGATGAATGAGGAAAATGAGAGAGAACGAAGAGTAGAAGAGGTGACTGTTGTGGACCAGGAAGTAGCAAAGATTAGTAAGGATGAAGTAATTAGGGCATTGAAGAGGATGAAGAGTGGAAAGGCACTTGGTCCTGATGATATACCTGTGGAGGTATGGAAGTGTCTCGGAGAGGTAGCAGTAGAGTTTCTGACTGGGTTGTTCAACAGGATCTTAGATAGTGAGAAGGTGCCGGAGGAATGGAGGAGAAGTGTGCTGGTGCCCATCTTTAAGAACAAGGGAGATGTGCAGAGTTGTGGTAACTACAGAGGAATAAGGCTGATGAGCCACACGATGAAGCTATGGGAAAGAGTAGTTGAAGCTAGACTAAAGGCAGAGGTGAACATCTGTGAGCAGCAATATGGTTTCATGCCAAGAAAGAGTACAACAGATGCAATATTTGCTTTGAGGATGTTGATAGAGAAGTACAGAGAAGGTCAGAAGGAGCTGCATTGTGTCTTTGTAGATCTGGAGAAAGCTTATGACAGGGTGCCCAGAGAGGAACTGGTTTTGTATGAGGAAGTCTGGAGTGGCAGAGAAGTATGTTAGAGTGGTGCAGGACATGTATGAGGACTGTAAGACAGTGGTGAGGTGTGCTGTAGGTGTGACAGAGGAGTTCAAGGTGGAGGTGGGACTACATCAGGGATCAGCTCTGAGCCCCTTCTTGTTTGCTATGGTGATGGACAGGATGACAGACTAGGTTAGACATCAGTCTCCATGAAGTATGATGTTTGCAGATGACATTGTGATCTGTAGTGAGAGCAGAGAACAGCTGGAGGAGAAGCTAGAGGCATGGAGGTTTGCCCTGGAAAGGAGAGGAATGAAGGTTAGTATCTGTGTGTGAATGAGAGGGACCCAAGTGGAAGAGTGAGGTTACAGGGAGAAGAGATCAAGAAGGTGGAGGATTTTAAGTACTTAGGGTCAACAGTCCAGAGCAATGGAGAGTGTGGAAAAGAGGTGAAGAAGCGTGTACAGGCAGGCTGGAACGGCTGGAGAAAAGTGTCAGGTGTGATGTGTGATAGAAGAGTTTCAGCTAAAATGAAAGGAAAGGTTTACAAAACTGTGGTGAGACCAGCCATGTTGTTTGGTCTGGAGACAGTGTCCCTGAGGAAAAGACAGGAGGTAGAGCTGGAGGTAGCAGAACTGAAGATGCTGAGGTTGTCTTTGGGAGTGACCAGGATGGATAGGATCAGGAATGAGTACATCAGAGGGACAGCACATATTAGAGGCTTTGGAGATAAAGTCAGAGAGGCCAGACTGAGATGGTTCGGACATGTCCAGAGGAGAGAGAGTGAATATATTGGTATAAGGATGCTGAGTTTCCCACTGCCAGGCAGGAGGCCTAGAGGAAAACCAAATGTGAAGTTTATGGATGTGGTTAAAGCGGACATGAAGGTTGTTGGTGTGAGAGAAGAGGATGCAAAAGAAAAGACAGGGTTAGATGAAGGCAATTGATTCGCTGTGGCGAACCCTGAAGGGAAAAGCCGAAGAAGAAGAAGAACATGAAACTTTAAACATGCACGCATTGAATATACTGAAGTCGCATGAAAACATTTAATACAGCAGCATGCATGTAATCATTATCTATTGTGTCTGCAGGTGTGTGGACAAAGGTTCTGGAGGCCATTGGAGTGTTGGCAGTGATTGCTAACGGTCTTGTCATTGGAGTGACATCAGACTTTATTCCTCGCCTCGTCTACCGTTACCGTTATGGTCCATGTGCTACCGGAGTTGCTCATACACAGTTGGTCATATTTCAGCTGGTAGAAACACCTGACACATCAACAGACTGATTTTGGTGTTCTCAGCATGTGTTTTGTACTCTTGTTGCAGCTGCATGCAGGGCTACATCAATGACACTCTGTCCACAGCTTTTGTGAACCTGACCGACTCAGGCAGGGTCATCACACAGTGCAGGTGAGATGACTGAAGTACTCTGCTCAGTGCAAACATACTGAGTAGCCATTCACAGATGTGATAAACAGGACAAACTGTCTCTTGTGTGCAGCTACAGAGACTACAGGAACGAGGAATACACTCTGACTTCTCAGTTCTGGTTGGTCTTGGCTGTGCGCTTTGCCTTTGTCATCCTCTTTGAGGTTTGTACTTCAGTTGTGGGTGAAAATGTTTCGTACATTTACACTGGAAAAGGAAAGTTGAATGTTTTGTGTGTTTTGTGTGCTCCTGCAGCATGTTGTGGTGGTGTGTAAGTTCATAGCAGCCTGGTTCGTCCCAAACAATCCCATTCAGGTGAAGAACGATCGTCTGCATGACAAACTGGCTCGACTGAAGGAGGAGTTTCGGTAAGTCAGCATTGAAACAGAATATGTTAAAGCATTAAATAGACAGTCAAGCTGTGGGAACACTATCAGAATATCTGGTTATATTGTAACCTTTGCTGAAGGAAAGAACTCTCCCTCCGTTCTGTTCAATCAATCAAACTTTATTTATAGAGCACTTTTCATACAAAGAATGTAACGCAAAGTGCTGTACAACATTTTAAAGCATTAAAAACAAAAAGACCCATCCCACCCTCCCTCCATATAGGTGCACAAGCACACAGACACACACACACCCACGCTTTCATATTTCCTATATACAGGGAATGCTCCCTCTTGATTTGAAACAGTTGAACAGCTGATTTTTTTGTTTAGGAGCTAGTTGTGCTGAAAATATTTTCCCAAAGCCCAGACATTTGTTTATTTAACATGAATCCACAACATTTGTCACCTCGCAGCACTTAATACAGTAAGATACATGTGTTAAGAATTTTAGACAGAGAACTGAGAACCCAACAATCAAAAGTTGCCTTTGGATTCTCTGAGCAAACAGTGGCTGTGGGAAGGAACCAAAAAAAAACCCTAATATAGGAAGGGGGTAACAAACCTCAGTGAAGTTGGCCTAGACTAGCTGGACTCGGTCTTGTCTGCTAATCAGGCAATGTTAGCATGTTAACACACTCAAATAAAATGGTAAACATGCAAAACATTGCAGCAGTAAAACTGTTACCATGCCATTATTAATAATGTAAGCACATTTCCAACATCTGTTTCTTCTTGCATAAACTACAGTTGTAAAAATAGACAGCAGTTTATGTAAGGAACACTGTGTGGTTCCTCACCCAGCTCCTCATCTTATTTGGTAATTTTTTTTCTCATTTTAGGGAAATGAAACGCAGCATGTCAACAGATGTCTGATCTCTCAAAGATTACATCATATCTGCTTCTAACTGGCTGATGTGTGAAATGGAATGATGGAATCTTGTTTGCTTAATTCATATTTACTGTTGGAACACCAGTCTGGCCTGTAACCCAACTACAGTATTGCATTAGTTGTTGTGTAAGGATATTATGGGAGAGTTGTTTTCTCCTGCTGACATGCCACCACACACCCATCCCACTATATATGACCAGCAGGGGATTTCTTATTTTATCAAAGGGGGAAGCATCTCTTTGCTACAACACCACCAACCAACACACAGACCCATGTGCATTAGAGGTGGCAGGTCAACATGGAGGATACATTTAGTAATTTTACAAACAATCCCTCAATTGCTGTCTGCACATAACACAACATCTGATGTTTTTGTATTGCACTGTGAGGAGATCTTATTTTTGTCATTTACGTAACATGTACTATTATGAAGCAGGCCCACGGAGTTATTTTAATAAAGGAACAGCTGAACGTTTGTCGTCCAGTGTTTTGTGCCAGTCAACATAGAGAACTCTAATCCACGACATATAGTCAGAAAGACAGGACAGTAAACATAAGGTAACTTTCAATAAAACTTAAAGGACAAGAAGGAAGGCAAAAAATGCATCAAAAGGCTGCTGAAGAGTCCAGGACTCCAGAGAGGAAGTTTAAAGAACTATAAGTCTAACTTCAGTTTTGTCTGAGTTTTTGGCTCCAGAACAGTGGATCCCTAGCCTAGCCGCGCTAGACAACCCACGGCAACGAATTTAATTCTCTGCCAGGGTGGGTCTAGTTACCCTCCATAAGGCTTGAGGCTTGATTCTCCTAAAACTGGCCGGACTAATCACCATGAAGTGTAGAGTCAGAAGGCGGGCGTAATGAAGTGACGGCAGAGGCGTGACGATTCTGACAGAAACAACCAGCGCACAATAAACAGTTATCTTTCGACTCGGCTTTGGCCACAGCCCTTAAAGATTTGAAGCTAAAGTTCAACTTGAAAGATAAACAAAGGACGGCACTGAAGTGTTTCATTGAGAAGAAAGACATATTTGGACTTATGCCGATGGGATATGGCAAATCCTTACTATACCAGTTGGCTCCGCTGTTTGGGAAGCTAATGGGACTTAGCCACAATCCGCCGGTGCTCTTGGAACTACGTCAGCCTATTCGTTGCGTTGATTGGTTGCATACCTACCCAATTGCTGCAGAGGGATTTGATAGACAACCTTTTAGCCCGCCTCCCTCCCTGTCGAGCTTCCCAAGACCCTTGTGCCGTCAGAAACATGGGTGTAGCATGGCTAGGCTAGTGGATCGCTGGAAGTTCAGTCAACCCAGAATAGTAGCCTCAGATAAGCACCAAGGTGGGTAATCAAAAAAGGACGTCATCAGTGGAGCTTCAGAACCATAATTCATTACAGCAATGGGTCAATAAAGAGCAGAGTGTCCATTTTAATCACGTTGAGATGAAAATATGAATTCTTCTCAGAGAGGATCATGACATGCATTTTAAAAAAAACATGAGTGGAGAAAGGAGTCCATAAATTAACACTGTTAAATTTTATACAACATACTAATTTACCTGACTTGAATTTTCCTCAATGGATGATAAAGCTTGAATCCTGTCATGTGTTTTCTTTCATTCTTAATATATTTATTCAGCTGGATGCAGACAATGACAAATGAAATGTAAAATATGAATCAAACAGCCCGGGGCGGGTAATGGTTAGGAGTTGGTCAAGACAGACGTGGATTAACTGGTCAAATTTAGTCCAGATTTTAGGATCATCACTCAAGTGATTCTGCTTTTCCTTAATGTTCTGATTTTAAACTGTTCAATTCACTGTGTAGGAAGTTCAGTGCGATAGGTAGGGAGGTCAGAAGGCCGCTGTGAAGAATGCAAATCTTCTTGTCCAGAGGTGTGGTTATTCTCACAGTGGACACTTTATGAAGCTCATCAGATTCTGGTGAAGGTAGGAGAGTCCTGTGGTCTCAAGAGAGCCGTGAGTGGTCCTTCAGTAAACATCAGATCTGCTGTGATAAAAACACAGCTTCCAGATGCTTCACCGTCTTGATGCAGTCACTCCCAGATACGTTGTCATACGCATTAGAATCTTTGGACTGATCGTGTCTTTGAATCTGCGGTTTCCACTTCAGAAATGGGCTAGAAAGGGTCTCCGTGAGGTCACACAGTCAGAGGGAGACAGAGTGTTGCTGCCACCATTCAGTGACACAGAAAATTACATTTTGTATCTGATAATATGCATATTCTGTTTGACCGTGCTGGCGAGCCATAAATTAAACATTTTATGACAGACTAAAAATCTGACCACAGGATGGACTCTGGACATGCCTGGTTGAGATGAACATAAGGAACACATTTTTAGAGAGACAAGCTAACAGGACTCCTTCCCTTCTTCTCCTCCTCTACATCCTGGCTCTTCTCGCCCAGATTTGCCTCCATAGTTGTGCTGCTTCCTCCTGTGGTATCTGATCTGAGACATGTAGTACTTCATAAGTTAGTAGAATGGAATCTGTTTTGTTTGTTCTAGTATTTGATATGAGTTGCTTATTATATGCAGTGTCTGCTCTGGTGTGGCTCTTTGTCTCTGACCACAGATGGAACCTGAACTACATGTGTGTCTAATTCTACCCATGCCATTGGAATGTGTTCTCCTGTTGGAGGAATCTTTATAAGGGTTCTTATGTCCAAGAAGTTGATTTAGGGTCTTCAGGAGCTGTAGAGTTTGGGGGGTTTGTTGAAGATGGGGGGATCTTTGAGACACAGAGCCTGTGGGCTGATCGACTGAAGGTATAAAAGTGACCTGACTTCTTTGTTCGGGGAGAGATTCTTATTGACTTTTGGATCCTCCACAGGCAAACCATGGTGCCTGTTCAGATGCTGTCTTTTTATAATAAAATTATATTATATCAAAAGCAACAGTGTCACCGGACGTGTTATTCAACCTCTGCACATCTAAGATAAACCACGACACTCCTCAGCTTCAAGGTGATTTTATGTTCATATTTTTAATCCATATCCATATTTCAATCATATGATTGAAAGGAAAATAAATACAGTTATTCTGTTGTTGTGCGTGTTCTTTTGTTGTAAATATCTTTAGAATACAGTAAAAATGAAGGTGAAAATGCAGTTAACTCCACCACCAAGATGCAACATCAAGTCCACTGATGATCAGACTGCAGAATGGTCTCGATTCATCCTCAGAAGAGAAGAATGAGGATGAACAACAAGGAAGGGAGGAAGAGAAGGAAAAGTAGTAGGAGAAGAAGAACAGAAAAAGGAGAGGAGGAGAAGAAAAAAGAACAATGAAGAGAAAGGAGAGAAGAAAAACACAGGAGCAAAGAAGGCAGAATGAACCAGAAGAATGAAAAGGAGAAGAAAGAAGATGATAGAGGAAAAGAAGAGAATGAGGAAGCATAGGAGGAGGAAGAGATAAAAACAGGAGTACCAGCCTTCTGCTATTAAACAAGAGTGAAAGAGGAGGACAAAGAAGGAAACAAGGACACAAGGAAGAGGAGGAAGAGAAAGAAGAAGACAGAAAGAGGAAGAGACAAAATGAGTAGAAAAGAGGCAGAAATGTGTTGATTTAATCCAATAATAATCAATAGGAAGCAATAAGTTGGAATATGGAAATAGAAACATGGGTAGATATGAGCAGCCACATCTCATTGAGATGTGTTTTAGGACTTGAAACATCTTTTGTTAAGACGCCCCAAGATTGATTTCTGAGTCGAACCAGCTGAAATTAGTGAAATGAGATGAGGCTCTACTCAGCTTGACTTAATGAGGTGTTAGCAGGTTAACAGCCAGGAAGACTCAGGAAAAGCTTTTTATGGCTGAATTACAGGCGATCTTGGTTAAAATATATCTAAAGTGTACAAAGCCACATTCAGCTGTAAAGGTAGACATTCTGGCTCTACTGTGACACCATTAAATTAATTGGAAACACTTCACATTTATTTATATTAATAATAAATACTAAGAATTGTGATATATGTGTTGACATCTTTCAGAAGACTCAAGGACTTCTTTAGAAAAACATCAGGTATAACGAGAGTAATTTAGCCTCGAGAGTCCTGTTAGGATAAAAAATCAGTCGATTACAACTGAACTGAGTCATTTAACTGTTTTTTATAGTTGTATATGGTGTATGCTGTTGACAT
Organism: Acanthochromis polyacanthus; assembly: GCF_021347895.1. Lineage (NCBI taxonomy): Eukaryota > Metazoa > Chordata > Actinopteri > Pomacentridae > Acanthochromis > Acanthochromis polyacanthus. The sequence continues at coordinate 37,164,920 of NC_067114.1, read as the reverse complement.
CAGGATTAATATTTCAAGGACTGCTTCATAGTCGATTCTAACTTTTAAAAAATTCGATTGAGGACAGGCTTGTGATCTGAACTAAATCTAATCTGTCTCTTTTATTGTGAGTTAGAAACTCTCCAGAGTGGAAATAAAATCTTTTGTAAATCCCCAGTTTTAATAACATCTGGGGGAACACAGCACATTGATGAGCTAAAAGAGGCTGATCAGGAAGAAAAACGTCAGAGGGGAGCTCATCATATCTGCATATCTATGGGAGCTCCACCGAGGACCGACGTGATCTTGGTGTTCTCGCGATAGCTCAGCAGAGGGACGCGGTTTGCGGATGTAAACAAACTCCGGTGCTCGTGTTTGATTTAGGAGAAGGAAGTCCAGCGGAGTCGGTATGGAAGAGATTTGGAACGTTAAAATTATTTGAGAGTTTTAAACAGCTGGTAGGAGAAAGTTGAGCAGTCCTGCGGAGGAGAAGTTATCAAACTGCGGTCAGAGTTCCCGGTGGACGCCGGAGGATGAGCGGACTGACTGGGATGGAAGCCGGTGGAGCTGCGGTGAAGTCCCAGAACTGATGGTAATTCATTTTTAAACTAGTTACTGCATTATTATATAGTATACAGCTACTTTTATCTGAATCAAGCAGTTATAACGTTAAAATACACCGTCGTATTTCTGTGGCCATAGAAAAATTGTATTTTGTGAAAGTTTTGCGTTTTCACAGTTTATTGTGTAATCAGACCAAACATGTAAGATGTGGATCTTCCAAAAAAATCCTAAAAATATCTGAAGTGATTACATAGTGGTATGCAAAAGTTTGGGCACATCTGTTAATTTTCAAGATTTTCCTTTATAAATCACTGGTTGTACGGATCAGCAATTTCAGTTAAATATATCATATAGCAGACAAACACAGTGGTATTTGAGAAATAAAATGAAGTTTGTAGGATTTACAGAAAGTGTGCAATAATTATTTAAACAAAAATAGGCTGGTGCATAAATTTGAACACCCTTGTTGTTTTATTGATTTGAGTACATTTAGCACTAATTATTGGAACACAAAATTTGTTTGGTAAGCTCATTGACCCTTGACCTACATACACAGGTGGAGCCAATCATGAGAAAGGGTATTTAAGGTGGCCAATGGTAAGTTGTTCTCCTCTTTGCATGTTCTCTGAAGAGTGGCAACATGGGAGCCTCAAAACAACTGTCAAATGACCTGAAAGCAAAGATTATTCAACATCATGGTTTAGGGGAAGGATACAAAAAGCTAACTCAGAGATTTCAGCTGTCAGTTTCCACTGTGAGGAAATGGAAGACATCAGGCACAGTTCTAGTTAAGGCCCGGAGTGGCAGGCCAAGGAAAATCTCAGATAAGCAGGCGAAGGATGGTGAGAACAGTCAAACTCAACCCACAGACCAGCTCCAAAGACCTACATGATCTTGCTGCAGATGGTGTCTCTGTGCATCATTCAGCTGTTCAGTGCACTTTGCACAACGGGATGCTGTATGAGACAGTAATGCGGAAGAAGCCTTTTCTGCACACATGCCACAAACGGAGTCGCTTGAGGTATGCTAAAGCACGTTCGGACAAGCCAGCTTCATTTTGGAATCAGGTGCTGTGGACTGATGAACCTAAAATTGAGTTATTTGGACATAAGGGGCGGTATGCGTGGCGGATGAAGAACACCGCATTTCAAGACAAACACTTGCTACCCACAGTAAAATCTGGTGGTGGTTCCATCATGCTGTGTGGCCAGTGCAGGTACTGGCAATCTTGTTAAAGTTGAAGGTCGCGTGGATTCCTGTCAGTATCAGCAGATTCTTGCCAACAATGTTCAAAAATCAGTGACAAAGTTGAAGTTGCGCCGGGGCTAACAAGACAACGACCCTAAACACTGCTCAAATTCTACTCTGGCATTCATGCAGAGGAACAAGTGCAACGTTCTGAAATGGCCATCTCAGTCCCCAGACCTGAATATTACTGAAAACCTGTGATGTGATTTACAGCGGACTGTCGATGCTCGGAAACCATGAAACCTGACTAAACTGGAAAGAATGGTCAAAGATACATTCAACCGGAATCCAGACCCTCATTGGAAGCTATAGGAAGTGTTTAGAGGCTGTTGTTTCTGCAAAAGGAGGATCTACTAAATATTGATGTAATTTTTCTGTTGGGCTGCCAAAATGTATGCACCTGCCTACTTTTGTTTAAATAATTATTGCACACTTTCTGTAAATCCTATAAATGCTTCATTTCACTTCTCAGATATCTCTGTGTTCGTCTGCTATATGATGTTTTTAACTGAAATTGCTGATCTGAACAACCAGTGATTTATAAAGGAAAATCTTGAAAACTATCAGAGGTGCCCAAATTTTTGCATACCACTGTATATCAGTAAAATTTCTATTTTCTTTAAAAAAAAATTCTTAAAGAAACATTTTGAACATTTCTTATTTTCCACCAAAAAAAGTTCAAAGATTTCCCAAAAATGTTGAAAATGTGAACATCAGGAATTTCACTGTGAAAATCTACATTTTTTTTTTCTCCACATTTTCAAACTTTAAAACGGGTCAATTTGACCCGCAAGATGACACGAGAGTTAATGTGCAGCTGTTGGTTAGAAATAAACGGCTGCGTCGATCAGTTGAATAAATATATTAACACCATCATTTGCAGTAGCAGTGCTTTTTAACGTCATGATTTTTTTTTTAATCCCTAGTTCTCTATTCTAAAGATCTGTTGACTGAAGTAGGCGGGACACCATCGATTCCTTTTGTGCAGAAGAGACAAATTAAATGCTCCCTTTTGTGTGGAAGAGCACCAAGTTTAACGCAGACCAAGACAGCTGAAAGCTGCCCTCTGATACCTGAAATTTCTGACTGAGGTTTCGGTTTTTGTCGAGCTTACCGACACAAAGAAAGTCTGGGTGTTTCAGACTTGCTTCGTAGTTCTGCCCTCTGCTCAGATGATCCAGGCTCAAAGTCTAGAGAGGAAACTATAAAAGGTTTTTATGACTTCAGACTCTATTTTAGAGTTGACAGGGCAGGAGGAGGAAAACAAGGTGAGTGCTGGTCCAACAATATTATTTATCTATTGTCAGTCAGAGACCGCTGTTTATCTGTGAACCGTAAAAGAAAATACGGATCTATTTATTTACAAGGTGGAGCATTGACCGGATTTGTTAGAAAATAGATTCTGTGTTTGTTGTACTTCCTGACCTGAAAGTCTTGGTGGTGACTCTTTAACAGATGTGGTTTGTCCTGATTCTTGTGTCTGGATTAACTCTTAGACCGAGTGACTGAAGATGAGTGATTTAAAAGAAGAGGAGGACGGAGCACAGCCTCATGACAAAGATCCTCCAGACGTTAGTGAAGACCCTGGACCCTCAGACACAAAGTAAGATTCAGTCAGCTAACAGCAGGAAGAACCACTATTAGTGCAAATATGTTGTTCCAATCTAGGAAAATATTTCTGCATCACGTTCCAGATTATGCGATTTTTGTGTAATTTCGGTTCCGAAACTGATTCCCTAATGCTAAAATACAACAAAGTAAACTGGCTCAAAGGAACACAGAATGAGAGAAACTCTGGAATAGAGACTGTGTTCAAAACCTCAGATGTACCACAGAGCTGTTGTGTTTCTGTTAGTATAGAATATAAATAGTGTTTTTTTTTCTTTATAAGGCAGTACCGGCTTTAAACCTTGCTATTCATGACTTTGCTGTTTTTTAATGGTCACAGTCATTTTTCCTTCATGTCCACAGAGAGAAGAAGATGAGTCATATTTCTGTGGAGGAGCAGCCGTCCTGCTGTGCTTCATGTCAGGACGTCCTGAAGGATCCAGTCTCTACCAGCTGTGGACAGTGGTTCTGCAGACAGTGCATCACCTCATACGAGGACCAGTCTGCTCCATCAGGACACTCCTCCTGTCCCCAGTGTGGTGAAAGACCCAGAACCAGCAGCTGTGGACAAAGTAAGACTGAACATTTGCTGGTGGACTGATGTGTAAAAAGTGACCTTGTTTTTGTGTTGTACAGATATGAAAGATGTTTGTGTTTGTTTGTTTGGTCTCATTTTTTTTTTTGGTATTTCAGCAGATGTTGGTCTGCAGAAGGTTCTGCAGGAACATAAGATGAGTCTGAGGAGGAGATGTGAACATGTGACTGAAGGAAGTGATGAAGCAGGAGGTGGAACCCTCCTCAGCAGGATCTACACTGAGCTCTACAGCACAGAGGGACACAGTGAAGACACTGTTTCCCCAGATAAGGTGACCTTCTATGACACTCCCATCAGGTGCCAGGACATCTTTAAAGCCTCACCTGAGCAGCAGAGAGCCATCAGAGTGGTCCTGACCAATGGCGTGGCTGGCATCGGAAAAACCTTCTCAGTGCTGAAGTTCACTCTGGACTGGGCAGAGGGCAGAGAAAACCAAGACGTCAGTGTGGTGGTGATGCTTCCGTTCAGGGAACTGAACATGATCAGAGATGAGCAGCACAGTCTTCTCACGCTGCTCCATCATTTCCATCCAACATTACAGAAGGTGCCGGCAGAGCAGCTGGCTGTCTGTAAACTTTTGTTCATCTTTGACAGTCTGGATGAAAGCAGACTTTCACTGGATTTCACCAACAGGAAGGTTGTGTCTGATGTCAGCCAGAAGTCATCGCTGGACGTTCTGCTGGTGAACCTCATGGAGGGGAATCTGCTGCCCTCGGCTCTGGTCTGGATCACTTCCCGCCCTGAAGCAGCCAGTCAGATCTCTCCTACACGTGTGGACAGGTTTACAGAAGTACGAGGTTTCACCGATGGCCAGAAGGAGGAGTACTTCAGGAGGAGATTGAGTGATGAAGAGCGCTCCAGCACAATCATCTCCCACATGAAGACATCCAGAAATCTCCACATCTTGTGTCGACTCCCAGTGTTCTGCTGGATCACTGCTGCAGGTCTGGAGCACATGTTGACCACAGAGCAGAGAGGAGAGCTGCCCAAGAGCATGACTGAGATGTTCTCACACTTCCTGCTGGTTCAGACACAGAGGAAGAAGAACAAGTACCATGAGGGACCTGAGACAAGTCCACAGGAGCTGACGGAGGCTGACAGGGAAGTTCTTCTGAAGCTGGGGAGGCTGGCCTTTGAAAATCTGGAGAAAGGAAACATCATGTTCTACCAAGAAGACCTGGAGCAGTGTGGTCTGGATGTGACGGAGGCCTCGGTGTTGTCAGGAGTTTGTACCCAGATCTTCAGAAGAGAGTGTGAGATGTTCCAGAAACCAGTCTACTGCTTTGTTCATCTGAGCCTTCAGGAGTTTCTGGCTGCAGTCTACATGTTCCACTGTTACACCAACAGGAACACTGAGGTGCTGAAGAAGTTCCTGGGAGAAGACTACAGTAGCTCATCCCTGGATGACTTCCTGAAGAGAGTATTGGAGAAATCTCTCGAAAGTAGAAATGGTCACCTGGACCTGTTTGTTCGCTTCCTCCATGGCCTCTTTGTGGAGTCCAACCAGAGAGTCTTAGGAGGTCTGCTGGGTCAGACAGAGAACAGTCCAGAAATCATCCAGAGAGTCATCAACAACCTGAAACAGAAGAAGAAGACTAACATGTCTCCAGACAGAAGGATCAACATCTTCCACTGTCTGATGGAGATGAATGATATCTCAGTCCATCAGGAGATCCAAGAGTTCCTGCAGTCAGAGACCAGTTTAGATGAGGAACTCTCTGAATTCCACTGCTCAGCTCTGTCCGACATGCTGCAGATGTCAGAGGTGGTTCTGGATGAGTTGGACCTGAGGAAGTACAACACATCAAAGCAGGGAGCTCGGAGACTGATTCCAGCTGTGAGAAACTGCAGAAAGGCTCGGTGAGTCCAGATGTGATGAACATGATCAGTCAGAGTAGATCAGTAGTTCAGTTCTTCAGATCTTCTCACTAGAACATCTCATTATTCTTCATTGTTCCACTTGTTTATTTCAGACCTTCCACATCAGCTGTGTTTAGTCTCAGCTGGTCTTTAGCTGTCTGAAATGCAGTGAAAATGTTTTTTTTTTATAGTTGCTTCTATTTAGAATTGATAAAAAAGGTGAAGGAAAAAAAGTGTCTTTCTTTGGCTGATGGACCTGCTGAAAGAACTTTCTTGCCCAGGTTTTATCACAATATTTTGTGATATTTTGCAGTTTTCAATGCTATTTCTTCTTTTCTTTAAATGCAGTGTATTCATTCTTATTTGTGTTCCATGTAATATTCTTTTTTGAAAGCCTTTCAAAGTAGAATCGCTAATTATTATTCCATTAATGTCTGTGCTTCAGCTGACAGTGTTGAAATAAATTAATGCTGTGATTTGGTTTCACCGGGAACGAACTGATCCTGATATTAGTGAAACCGTTCAGTCACTAGAACAACACAATCTGTCTAAATGTTGCATCTTCAACAGGAGGCACTGTAAACTACGGATCATGCAAAGACTGACGCTGCAGCGTGTTTTGATTTGAATAAAGAAGCATTTGGCTGGTTGTCAACTCAGGGGGTCATTTTTAAACAGGAAAGTTGTTTTATTCAAAAAAACGTGTCACAGAAAGAAACTCTCGGGTGTTTTTCGGTCCATTTAGGTTCGCGTTGTCCCATTTTAAAGTTTGAAAATGTGGGGAAAAATTAAACTTCTAATGTCACCATTTTCAACGATTTTGGGAAATTTTTTGAACATTTTTTTTGGTAAAAAAAAAAAAAGAAATGTTAAAGTGTTTCTTTAAGAACATTGTTTTCAGAAAAAAATCAACCAAAATTCAGCGAAATTTGCTGAATTTTGGTTGATTGTTTTTCTGAACGCTCTTAAAGAAAATATTGGAAGTTTTACGGATATATATGTTATCACTTAAGATATTTTTAGGATTTTTTTTGAAGATTTTTACTCATTTTTTGAAAGCATTTACAAGAATTTTATTGCCACATTTGTTTTTTTTAATAAATAATAAATTGGGAATTATTTAAATTTTCCTGAAGGTTTTGCAAATTTTCAGAAATTTGTAGAATTTCCTTGCTGAACTTTTGGATTTTTTTTTTCAGACAAGGAAACAATATTTATTGTGTCTGTAAATGAAGACAACAGGAGGGTTAATTTAGTTTTTGTTTTGTTTTAGTCCTGAAAAATAAGTGTTCAGTTTATGTTTTTTTTGTCATAGTTTTTGTCAATAAAATGAACAGTAGTGTAGCTTTTGAAAGCAGACTGTAAATGTTCAATGAAGGAGATGAAGCTGAGACATCACCCTCCAACTTAACTGTCCAACTTAACTGTTCTCTGAGCTCAACATTTGAAATCGTGGACAGGAACATGTTTTTCTAGTAATGCTTGAAATAAACATACAGTGTCCTCTCTCATAACATGTTTTGTCCAATATGCATCCTCACAGACTTTGGAACTGTGGATTCTCACAGACTCACTGTGAAGTCGTGGCCTCAGCTCTGAAGTCCGACTCCTCCCTTCTGACAAAACTGGACCTGAGTGATAACCAGCTGCTGGATCCAGGAGTGAAACATCTGTGTGACGCACTGAAGAGTCCAAACTGTAAACTTGACACTCTGAGGTTGGTTCACTGAATGTTTTTTGAATTTATGCAATTCAGATTCCTTGCATCGGGGGTGTGCTATGAAGACATGATTGACAGTCAGTGTGGACAGCAGGAATCAGAATCCCTGATGGATCATCAATGATTTTATCGTCATGTTTTTCTTCTTGTTTCAGTTTTAGGGGCTGCAGGTTGTCAGAAATCAGCTGTGATTCTGTGGTCTCAACTCTGGAGTCCAACCTCCCTCATCTGAAACATCTGGACCTGAGTGACAACCAGCTGCAGGATTCAGCAGTGAAGCAGCTGCGTGATTTTCTGGAGAGTCCAGACTGCAACTTGAAGACTCTGGAGTCAGTTCACTTTCTGGTACTGTTCTAGGTCTAGTACTAAGCCTATAAAAAGTATTCACCCTCTTGGAAGATTGAACAACACTGAATCAGAATCAGTTTAATTTAGGTTACTTACAAGAATTTACAATAAATGCTGTCAAAATGCATCGCTACATCATGATGCTGCCACCACCGTGCTTGACGTCATGATGCTGCCACCACCGTGCTTCACATCAAGATGCTGCCACCACCATGCTTGACATCATGATGCTGCCACCACCGTGCTTCACGTCATGATGCTGCCACCACCATGCTTCACGTCATGATGCTGCTGCCACCGTGCTTCACATCATGATGCTGCCACCACCGTGCTTCACGTCATGATGCTGCCACCACCATGCTTCACGTCATGATGCTGCTGCCACCGTGCTTCACATCATGATGCTGCCACCACCGTGCTTCACATCATGATGCTGCCACCACCGTGCTTCACATCATGATGGTGCCACCACCGTGCTTCACATCATGATGCTGCCACCACCGTGCTTCACATCATGATGCTGCCACCACCGTGCTTCACATCATGATGCTGCCACCACCATGCTTCATGTCATGATGCTGCCACCACCGTGCTTCACATCATGATGCTGCCACCACCGTGCTTCACGTCATGATGCTGCCACCACCGTGCTTCACATCATGATGCTGCCACCACCGTGCTTCACATCATGATGCTGCCACTGACCAGATGTAGTAGGACATCCGGGTTCTTGACACTCTACTGTTGACGTAGAATGTGCTAAATCTTTTTTGGGCGTATTATATAGTATGGTCATCAGGATCTTGGAATGTACTATTCAATGTTCATGCCTATTTTCCTGGTCAGCTCAGACAAACAGATAAATTGAATGTTCAGATGCGGGTCTGAGAGGTGTGCTTATTTTCTGAGCTGATCTGATCATCTTTGTCATGCTTAATCTGGAGATCCATGTATCAGTTAGTTTTCTGTGAACCACAATGAAGTTAACATATCTGAGTGTTTCTAAAGATTGACTTCACTTAGTCTGAAGATTGACACGACGAAGTCAGGCTTCTGATTTTAGAGAAAAACTCATTGATGAGGACAAAGTAATGTTGATCTAAACACATCTGATGGACCATCAATGATTTTATCTACATTTTTTTTATCCTTTATTCAGGTTGAGCGACTGCGGTTTGTCAGAGATCAGCTTTGCTTCTTTGGTCTCAGCTCTGAAGTCCAACCCCTCCCATCTGAAAAATCTGGACCTGAGCGGGATTAAGATGCAGGATTCAGGAGTGAAACATCTGAGTAGTTTTCTGGAGAAACCAGACTGCAGCCTGGAGAATCTGGGGTCAGACATCATGTTTTACTTTTGTGCTGAGATGAATCTGATGTAAAGTTGTTGTGACACTAAACTGCAGCATTCAGGTTGATATTCTACTGATCCTCTGACTCCGCAGTAAAAAGTGCAACAGTTGTAGTGAGATAGAAACCAGAAAGTCTTCACAGTGGACAGTCTGGAACAATTTTAGTCTTTTTGCTGGATAAATGACAGAAACATCATGAGAATGTTTTTTTTAACTTAATATTTATTTACATTTCATTAGTATACATTCTACAAGTTTCTGCTTTTTTTCCCCTATTTTTTCAGTTGCCAGACAGAACAGCAACATCAAATTAAGCAAGACAAAATGGCACAGAGGAGAGAATAATACAAAATAAATAAATAAGAAAAATATACATATTCCTCTCCAGGTTGTCCACTCTCAGGTGTGATTAGTAAACCAACATCGCCTTTATACAATGACAGTATATGATATGTAGGGCTGAAATACATGGGGGGGCATCCTTAAAAGATAAGTGTCTTTGAATCAGTAGGAACAAGGCAGGACTCCATCATTCAGTTAACATAGATTTTTGGAGTCTAAGTGTGTATTTAGTCTGCTCCATTTGGTATATGTCCCACACCTTTTGGATCCAGATGTTATATGTAGAGGGATCGGATTTCATCCATCTAATAGTTAGACACTTCAAAGCTGCTGTGAGTAAAGAGTCATGAGAATGTTTTTGATCTTTTGTCCGCCAACTGATTGTTTCAGCTCTGATTCAACCTGTTTTTCAGTCTGAGACAGAAACAAATATTCAGCATCTGCTGGTTCCAAGACTTGGATGAAGTTGTGATGATTTATAAAGCAAAATGTTCAGATGCAAAACACCAATATTTAATCTTCAATTTGTCAATCAGCAGAAAATCCAGTTGGTAACAGTTGATGAAGAGTTAAAATCTTTTATGTCCAGATTTATTGTGTGTTTGGTGCATGAGTTTGTGCGGATTGAGCCACTGGTGGAGCTGCAGAGTTTCAGAGCTGAAGTCACTCCATCTTTATTGAAGCAGCAGCATGTTGTCATTAATATTAATGAGAGCTCTTCTTCACTGCTTCTGTTGGACTGTTTGAAGCTGCATCCTGTTGGCTTCAGCTGGTTGGAATTTCCATTTTCTAAGCTTCAACATTCTGAACCTTCTTCAGCCCTGAACAAATTATGAAAATGAATGATTTCAAGCAGGAATTTTGTCTTCTAAACTTCCATCTTTTATTCTTTATTCAGATTGGATAGCTGCAGTTTGTCAGAGATCGGTTGTGAGTCTCTGGGCTCAGCTCTGAAGTCCAACCCATCTCATCTGAAAGAGCTTGACCTGGGCTGCAACCAGCTGCAGGAATCAGGGGTGAAACATCTGTGTGGTTTTCTGGAGAGTCCAGACTGCAGACTGGAAACTCTGATGTGAGTTCACTGATACTTTTGTTGTTATTGAAGATCTTCTATGTTTAACGACCAGCTGTAGCGAATTTGTTTTCATACAGAACCTCCATCCATGAAGCTGTAAATTTCCTGTTCATATTTTCTGTTCTATTTCATTGCATTTGTTTCATGTGTGACCTTGACGTGTTGTCAGCAAATGCTTCTACTTCGCACTCCCAGCTTGGATTGGCTGGAACTACATGTCTTGGAGTCCAGTGGTCTTTCCCCCTATAAATAGGTGTGGCACTGAAAGATTATTTAAAAACTTCAAACTACGAGTAGAATCTTCCAACCCAAACCTCTTGACCCGACCACCTCCACGTTGTTCAGCTTCACTGTTAGTCTGACTCACCAGATGTAAACCACCGCTCATTCCAGATGATTTGGACACATTATTCTAGTATGTGTTGCTGTTTTCTCCACTGTGGGGAAACATCAGCCTCTGAAGAACAACCTACCACACTGACATTTTCAGTTTTTGCAGAGGATCATGCAGTAATAGTACGTGTCTAAAGGAGTGTTTTTGCATTGGAGGCTTCAAGACGCTGGATGCTTGATGGTCATTAACAGAAATCAATACAGGATTCACCTCCTGCAGGCAGTGGTTGCGTCTGATTGGACGATCCTTCACTTGGAGGCTCTCAGCTCCGAGATTTCAAAACAAACCAACATTTTGTCATGTAAACAGTCCAGCGAAATGTGTTTCTTATAAGAGTTTCCCTCAGTGGCTCCACCAGATGCCTCTAGTCGAGCCTGTAGTAGCATCACACCTGCACCAGAAGACTTCCATGTCCTCAGGAGGACCCACCCTCACCTCCAGAGGGGATCACTGTCAATACAGCCTGACAGGGAAATCCATGAAGACGCTGCTGACTAGGACTAGGACTGGACTTGGAGAAGACAGCCTCGCCTGATGCCTTGCTGTGGGAGAGAAGTGTCCATCATCATCAATCACTGCCCTCACTTTCACAAAGAATCGTTCTAGTCCTGAGGCCATGGGGTTGATGGTCCTGCAGAAAAGAGCCTGGTGGCTGAACCTCACCACAAGACCAACGAGAAGGAGGACATACTCGACACTTCTTTAACTCGTCAGGGACTTTCCAGAGTGACTCACCACAATGCAAAAGATATAGAAGCAGAAGAAGGAGGACAATGAATCCCTGAACTTACGTTTACCAGGTCAGGCTCCAGCAACCACCGCCAACCCTCTGCCTGCATGATGATCTTTTGCATGGGCTTCGACATGTCGTCCTCCCTATTTCCGTTGACACCCCAAAGCACAGGCAGCTCCCTGTGTACCACCAAGACCCCCAACTCCCAAAACTCCATGGCAGGAACAGTAGAAAGGAAAAGGAGCTCATTCTGACTAGCCGCCTCCCAGCTCCACTCATGTTTAGGAAGTAGTGCTAAATGAGCTGCAGGGCTAAAGTTTTAAATACCAGAGGATCAGTAAATTTGGATAATAGTCCTGCTATCGGTACTTAGGAAATACTATTGAGCACATTTTGTCTTACCACCATAAGAGATTTGTCTATAAATCATCCTCACTTTCCAAATCCAATAAACAGTTGTGTTGGACCCATTTGTAAGGGGTGTGGCCTGTACACAAGGGGGCGGGGCAACTCTGGCACACTTGCTCTTTGTACTGGTAGAGAAGTAAACGTTCAACAGTGCGATCACACTTCACCAGAGTTGATGGAGACAATGTTCAGTTCCACAAATGTATCAAGTCACTTGTATGTAAGAGCAGAAGCGAAATTAATCTGTTGAAACATCTAGTTAAAGTTAGAATAATAATAAGAAAAGGACAATGTCAGTCTTGATTTTAGAAATAAGTTCATTGATGAGGACAAAGTAATGTTGAGCTGCACATTCAGAACCTCATCAATGTTTTTAACAACATGTTTCTTCTTATTCAGATTGGTGAGCTGCAGGTTGTCAGAGATCAGCTTTGCCCCTCTGGTCTCAGCTCTGAAGTCCAACCCCTCCCATCTGAAACATCTTTACATGAATTTCAACAAAGAGCTGCAGGATTCAGGAGTGAAGCATCTGTGTGGTTTTCTGGAGAATCCAGACTGCCGACTGGAGACTCTGAGGTCAGACATCATATAAAAAAAACATATAAAATAAGTGATTGCAGAAGTGTTCTCTGCTTCAAGTCAGAATTTAGTTGAAGCTCCTTTGGCTGCAGTTACACCATTGATCCTAACCACTCAGAATGTTCACCTTGTCTTCATTTTCTTACTGGAAAACAAATCATCTTCCAAGTTGCAACACTCTTTCAGACTGCATCAGATTATCCTCCAGGCTTTACCTTCACTGCATTTATTTTAACTTTTTCCAGAACAAGCCTTCCAGAGCCTGCTGCTGAGAACCATTCCTGTAAAATGATGATGCCACCACCATGCCTCATAGTGGGGATGGTGTGTGTGTGATTTTGTGCAGTGCTTGCTGTTCGCCAAACACAACATCTAGTCTGATGGACAAAAAGCTCCATTTTGGTCACATCAGACAAGAAACACTTTTTTCAGTTCTGCCTTCTGGTGAACTCTAGTCCACATTTAATTTGAGCTTTTTCTAACAGAGTTTTTATCTTTTCACTGTCCTATAAAACTTTGACTGGTGAATAAGGGCCAACAGTTGTTGGAGAACAGTCTCTCCCATCTCAGCTGCTGAAGACTGGAACTCGTTCAGAGGAGTCATAGGTGTCTTGGTGGCCTCCCTCACTAATCTCTTTCTTCTCAGTCTCTCAGTTCTAGAGGACATACTGCTCTAGTCAGATTTATTCATGTTCCATCTTGCTTCCATTTCTTAATGATAGATTGAACTGGACTCCAGAAGATCTTCAGGAACTTGGAAATGTTCCTGTATCGTCTCCTGACTGATGCTTTTCAACAACCTTTTCTCAGAGTTTCTTGGAGGGTTCTTTAGTCTTCATGGTGTAGTTCTATCCAGGAGTACTGATCCACCAGAGACTGGACCTTTCAGATCCAGTAGTCTTTATTCTACATTCACTGAGACTCATTCACTGACTTCAGATCATCTTTGTTTCACTGTTGGAGTTTTAGCACCAACTGGCTGCACCTGTGTTGAATTAATCACTTTACAGAGGGGGGGATATTTATGCAATCGCTTCTTTTATATGTTATATTTTTTAAGTAATTGGCATTATTTAGTAAAAGTATATCTTCACTTTGCAGTGAAAGAGTCTTTATTTTAATTTTTTGGCAAACTTCAAGGGGGTGAATGTTTTAAAAAGGCACTGTAAACGTCACTATGTTTGTCGCTGAGCATGAGTTTGTGCGGATGGAGCCACTGGTGGAGCTGCAGAGTTTCAGAGCTGAAGTCACTCCGTCTTTATTGAAGCAGCAGCATGTTGTCATTAATATTAATGAGCCCTTCTTCACTGCTTCTGTTGGACTGTTTGAAGCTGCATCCTGTTGGCTTCAGCTGTTTAGCTTGGCTATGATTTCAAGCAGGAACTTTATCTCCTTAAAGCTGCTGTCTGGAGTTTCCGTTTGTTTTCAATTTATGTATCATTTTTTAACAAAGCTTAAATGTGTTGGTCTAGTTCGATACTATAATATAATGTTAGTATGACGCGATATGAAAATTTATTCCTGAGCTCCGCCTTCCTCTCATAGACCCCCATGTTATTCCAAAAAGCGCCGGTCGCTGCCGACCAATCAAGTTCGAGCTTCAGCTTTGTCATGCTGTCAATCAACGGTTACGCGCACAGCCAGCAAGCCCATGCAGAGGTGGGCGAGCTACGCACTACGCAACCGCGCGCACATTTGTTTTGCTTGTGGAGGAGAGAGCATCAGGGATCAGCAACTTCCAGAAAAGTTACCAATCCCACGGCTTGTCAGGCCAAGAGACTGCAGGACGTTTTTTGGCTCGGGGTGCTCGCGTCGCTCCCCGACCACGGCCTCCATAGCCCGCCTGACGGCTTCGTTTAGATGCCCGACCTCTGGAGGAAGATGTTGGGGCGTCTGGGACATACTCTTCGTCAGAGGAGTCATGCAATTCTGAACTCTAGATAGAAATAAATAAACAATGTAACACATATACACGCGTAAATGCACTAAGTTTGATAAACAACGTCATCGAGAGGGATACACGAGTGTAATCACATATTGAAACTTTACTAGTTCGTCCTAGCAGATTCATGTTATTTTGGTATTAGGACAAGTTAGACTCAATACAGCATTCTAACGTAATTCCTTTATTATTTACTAAATGTACTAAATGTAGAAGAGGGGAAAACAGCAAAACAGGCGAGATGCTGCAGCACTCCGGGCACTCCTCTCATGTACTGCGCGCGTGCACAAATAAAGGGGCGAAATCAGAGGGAGGGAGGGACCAACAGTGTTTTGGGAGACGCTGCGATTCAAACTCCGGACAGCAGCTTTAACTTACTTTTTTATTCTTTATTCAGATTGGTGAGCTGCAGTTTGTCAGAGATCGGTTGTGAGTCTCTGGGCTCAGCTCTGAAGTCCAACCCCTCCCATCTGAAACTTCTGCACCTAAGTATAAACCAGTTGAAGGATCCAGGAGTGAAACATCTGTGTGGTTTTCTGGAGAATCCAGACTGCAGACTGGAGAATCTGGAGTGAGTTCACTGTCTGTCTGTTACTGTTGTAGATCTTAAATGTTTAATGACCAACTGAGCAACTTTATGTTGATCCAAAGCTTCCATTAATGAATCTGTAAATGAATGTGCTGTGGGTCATATTTTCTGTGTTAGTTGTTAAAGTAATTAAATGTTTGTAATTTTTACTAAAGAGTCACATCTGGATACTGAAGATTCTCTGAACTGAGATCAGTTTGAACTGATATTTACTGACTGAAGCAGAAATGAAGAGTTTATTTGCAAAAAAATATAAATCCATTTTTATAAATTTTGAGATTTTTTTTTGTTTGAGATAATAATAGAAATAGTAACAACAATTTATTTTTTCTCTATTTTGTCATGTATTTTCTATTGAGTCAAATCCACTCAACTTCAGTTTGATTGATATTATCTCAAGTAAACAATTTAAAAAATTCTCAAAATTTATAAAAATGGAGTTATCTGTTTTTGCAAATAAACTCTTCAAATGCTTATTTAGTTTTTGTTCAATTTAGAAGGACAAAATCACTCTGCTGCTTTTAGAGAAAAGCTGATTGATGAGGACAAAGTAATGTTGATCTGAACATTCAGAACCTGAACACATCTGATGGATCATCAATGATTTTATCTCCAATCTTTTATTCAGTTTAAGTGACTGCAGTTTGTCAGAGATCAGCTGTGATTCTCTGAGCTCAGCTCTGAAGTCCAACCCCTCCCATCTGAGACAACTGGAGCTCTGCGACAACCAGCTGAAGGATTCGGGAGTGAAACATCTGTGTGGTTTTCTGGAGAATCCAGACTGCAGACTGGAGACTCTGGGGTCAGACATCAAGTTTTAGTTTTGTGCTAAATATATAGTGGAATTTTAAACCTCACTGTCATAATGTAATGATGAATAATTTGCTGTAACAACTGAAATACTTAATCTTTCCCTTAAATTTGACCTCATGCTTTTCTTCAATTTATATTCAAACCAAGGCAACAAGTCAGAATTGATTGATCGTTTTTGTATTTGAACTACCAGTGACTTATAAAAGTTAAAAACCACAGTTGACCACAGTTCAAAGAGACGTCTTCAATTGTCTGGTTTTGTCCCGACAACACACCAGAACGACAAATATTCAGTGATGGAAAACAGAAACTCTTCCCAGTTGAAGTCTCTCTATATATATACTCACTAGGGCAGGGGACACCCTGGACAGGTCGCCAGTCTGTCGCAGGGCTACATATACAGACAAACAATCACAGTCGCATTCACACCTGTGAGCAATTTAGAGTAACCAGTTAACCTCAGCATGTTTTTGGAGTGTGGGAGGAAGCAGAGTACCTGGAGAAAACTCACGCATGCTCAGGGAGAACATGCAAACTCCATGCAGAAAGATCCCAGGGATGTGAACCAGGGATCTTCTTGCTGCAAGGCAAAAGTGCTAACCACTATACCACTATGCAGCCCCCAGTGGAACCAGTTTAGCATTTTTGCTTGAAAAATGACTGAAACCATCATGAGAATGTTTTTGATCTTTTGTCCTTCGACTGATTGTTTCAACTCTAATTCAACCTGTTTTTCAGTCTGAGACAGAAACAAATATTCAGCATCTGCTGGTTCCAAAACTTGTGATGGTTTAACCCTCCTGTTGTCTTCATTTACAGACACCAAAAATGATTGTTTCCTTGTCTGAAAAAAACAAACAAAAAATTCAGCATTTAGTTTCCCTTAAAATTTTTATTCAGAGCTCCCCCTCCCCCCCAAAAAATCTTGAAAATATTTTTTAAAAATTAGTAAAAACTTTCCAAAAATGTCCTAAAAATATCTAAAGTGATTTATACAGACATATATATATATATATATATATATATATATATATATATATATATATATAATATATACATACATACAGTGGGTACGGAAAGTATTCAGACCCTTTGAAATTTTTCACTCTGCGTCATTGTCGCCTGTTGCCAAAATCAAAAAAAGTTCATTTTGTTCTCATTAATGTACACTCAGCACCCCATCTTGACAGAAAAAAACAGAAATGCAGAATTTTTTGCAAATTTATTAAAAAAGAAAAACTGAAATATCACATGGTCAGAAGTATTCAGACCCTTTGCAGCGACATTCATATTTAACTCACATGCTGTCTATTTCTTCTGATCCTACATTTCTGTTTTTTTTCTGTCAAAATGGGGTGCTGAGTGTAAATTAATGAGAAATAAAATGAACTTTTTTAATTTTGGCAAATGGCTGCAATGACACAGAGTGAAAAATTTCAAGGGGTCTGAATACTTCCTGTACCCACTTTATGTATGTATATCAGTAAAACTTCAGCGAATTTCACTAGATTTTGGTTGTTTTTGTAAATGTTCTTAAGAAACATTTTTAATATTTTTTTTCCACCAAAAAAGTTCAAAGATTTCCCAATAATGTTGAAAATGTGGCCATCCGAAGTTTTACTGTGAATTTTTTTTTTTCCCCCCACATTTTGACAATTTTGACCTGCAGAACAAGACAGGGTTACAAGTGAAATGTTCAAATCCAAGATACAATTTCATTTTACTGCTGATAAAATATGAAGCTGATCCTTTAGTTTTTCACTCAGCAGAAAATCCAGCAGCACAAGTTGACAGCTTAGGAAAAGCACAGGCTGAAACGTGAGCACGCTAAATCGAAGTATTTTGGCAGTTAGACTTCAGCTGGAAGTGATATCATCAGGCAGAGTCCCAGATGAAGGTAGGAGTTCAGCAGCTTTACACTGAACAACTTCAGGCTGAGCTCAGAGGTTTGACACTAAACATAACATCAGGATCAGAATGAGGAGACAGAGAAGGATCCCTGCAGTGACTGGATGACGCAGCAGGTGCTGGCTTCTTTCACTGAACTCGGAAAATTCAGTTTTTCTCACTGTGCTCCTGCAGACTGGAATAAAGCATTTTAATCCTTTGGGAAATTCAGGGTTTTGTTTCCATATCATTTTACTTGTTGCTGTTTTTCTTTTAGTTAAAATGCTCTCATGTTTCTATTATTTTCCTAAATTAACCTTTGAATTTTTACTGCTGTTTAAGTTTTATATTTGTGTGCCAACATGTTTTATTTTATTTCTACATTATTTATGAGGCTGTGATTCGTTAGTGTGTTCTGTGTTAAAATAAATTAATATATGTTGTATTTCAAGCAGTAAATTTGCCTTCTGAACTTTCTTTTTTTTCCCATTATTCAGATTAGGCTGGTGCAGTTTGTCAGAGGTCTGCTGTGATTTTCTGGTCTCCGCTCTGAAGTCCAACCCCTCTCATCTGAAACATCTGGTCCTGAATGGAAACAAACTGAAGGATTCAGATGTGAAGCAACTGTATGGTTTTTTGGAGAGTCCAGACTACAGACTGGAGAATCTGAGGTCAGTAGAAGGTTCCAGTCAGTCTCAGTTTTTTACTTAAAGCAAAGATCCAGAGTTTCCTGT
The DNA here is from genome assembly GCF_021347895.1 of Acanthochromis polyacanthus. Lineage (NCBI taxonomy): Eukaryota > Metazoa > Chordata > Actinopteri > Pomacentridae > Acanthochromis > Acanthochromis polyacanthus. Next base: position 37,146,153 of record NC_067114.1, on the reverse strand, counting down.
AAACCTGCAGCTTCTCAGTGGAGCTGTGCGATCAGAGCTGAGAGGAAACTGGCTTCACTCCACAGCTGCTGCTCTGAACAGGGCTGAAGTCCTGCTGCTCTTTATCCTGATGAGCTGCATCACTGATTGACAGCTGATGAAGTGATTCTCTGAAAACCCTCATTGATCTCCTCTGTTCTTTCTTCTCTCTGCAGCTGGAAGTGGCGATGATCAGGACAGTGTGTGCTGAGAGGATGAAGTGTGTCCTGAAGATCCAGACATGGACTAAGATGTGAAGAATTACTGGCCTTGTGTCATAACTGAGCAGATAAATAACTTGCTGTAAGACAGAAATCAGAGCATAAAACATGAACAAAGTGGATTTAATCACAGCTTCCCTGAGGAGTGTGAACAGAGTAAAACATGTCGATCTTCTCTGGATTTTGGTGTAAAATCAGTGAACTCTGTTTGACTCAGTGAACAACAGCCTGAATGGAGGCAACAGGAAAGTTTGTTCCATCATCACAGCTGGATCGGTGTAAATATGTTTCTTTGGTTTTCTTCTCATTGTAAATATTCCCATATGATCATGATGGTCATCAGCAGGGAGAGTTTGACTGTATTTCTCCACAGTGCTGATTTAGTGCTTCAACACACTGACTTGGATGAAGAGAATCTGTTGATGAAAGATTGAAGTCCCTCAGCAGGATTTACTGACTGGACATTTAAACACAGTCAGTTTTAATACACTTGATAGAGTTTGTTTGTTCCCACAGAGTGAATGAAGTGTTCCGTGTGTTTTTGTTGCAGGAGGTTGTTGAAAGCTGCAGAAGAAAAGTGATGTAACAGTTGAAGTGAAAATAAACACAGTTCAGTCTGCAGGATTACAACAAAGTTCCAGGAAGCAGCAGTTTGAGCAGAAACAAACCTGAGTGGAAACTGAATTGTGATCCTGTTGTTCACTGAACTGCCTGAGTTGTGTTGTATTTTATTTTTTTATCTCCTGTGACTTATTTGTGACATGAGGTGAAATGAATCAAACATCCACAGCTGTGTTGCATGTTTTTGTAGTGACTGTGTGTATTTTGTGTATTGTTGGTCCTTCGGTGAGGTGTAGATGCAGGAAAATGAGTATGTGGCTGCTATGAGACTGTTGGACAGCAAGAAGAAGCCTCACACAGCAGTGGACATGAAGGATGTCTGGTATGTGATTGAAACTAGTGTTGTGACGTTCACGAACTGGTTCTTTTGAACGGCTCGTTAACATGAATGATGGGAACCGAGTCCTCCCCCCCCCCAAATTTACATGGGGAGGAGCGCAGCCAAGCTGCCTGGTGCTTATTGGATATGCAAATAGCATCACGCTACGTTGTGCACGCTGCCTTCACATGAGTGCACCAGAAAAAAACAACACAAACATGTGAATGCCCCCTGCCTTGGAGAGCAGCAGCAGCAGAAGTCTAAATGAGGAGGAGGAGATTCAGTCTGTTGTTGACAAAATGAGCCATTTTAAGGAAAGGAAGCAGCATTTGGATGCACTTTCCTCTCGTGGCAGACAGTAAGGCTAAATGCAGTATTTGTCAAAAAAATAGTTCTTTTAAGTCAGGCTCCACAAATAATTTGCACAGACACCTGAAAACTCCACATCCAATAGTAAAAGTGGCAGAGGTGAGAAGAGAGCGAGATGACTCAGATAATAGTGACAATGAAGTCTCTGAAAATGCCAGTGCTTTTTTTCAGAATAATTCAAATATTGGTGGGATATCTATATTCACTCCTCCCAGTGATTATTTCCAAGATAAAACAAGTTAAGGCCAGACTGGCTTCTTGAAACTTAATAAATATAAAAATTAGCCAAATGAGCCAGTTTTTTGACTGGCTCTTTGAAAGAAACAGCTCACCGAGAGCCAGCTCCCCTCAAAGAGCCATAAATCCCATCTCTACGGCAGACTGAGACACCCACCCTGCAAGAAGGAGCACTATGGCAGGTCCTTCACCCCATCTGCTGTCAGACTTTATAACATTAGCATCACTGGCTGATGTTAACATAAACTGGACTCATATCACCCCACAAACCCTAATCATTTGCATGGACATTCTTGCACTGCTACATATTTTGCACTTTTTAAACTTATTTTTTCAAGCCACTTTATATTGCATTGTCTTACAGTGTGTCAATACTATAGTGTTCCATCCTCACTTCTCAACCCTGTACATATTGTAAATATTGTTACTGCAGTTTTTATTTTGTTATTGTTTTGTTTTTATTGCTGCTGTAATGGTGTGAATTTCCCCTGGTATGGGGAGAAATAAAGGACTTATTTTATTTTATATAATGTTGTAGGGTCTTAGCATTAATATTTATTTAATGACGCATAGTTGTAGGGATTCTATCAGAATATTTAAATTAGTCTGGTAAATTTGCATTACATAGTTGCTCTGACAGGGAAGAGGAGCCTCAGTGGAGTCATGATGATCGGCGTTGGTTTGTCTGTCTTTAGCAACACTACTCAAAAACGGAATAACAGATTTGGATGAAATTTTCAGGGAAGGTCATAAATGACACAAGGACCACCTGATTAGAGTTTGGCAGTGATGCAGCTTATAGTATGGATCCATGAATTTGTTAAAGATTTCTGCATTATTGCAAGATAGTGTGATCCTACTACAAATTGACCGCTGCAGACTTATTGGGACTTATTACTGTTAAAAATGATAAAAGGAATGAGCAGCCTTGGTGGAGTACCACTCTCCGAGTGTTTTTCTTGTTAGTAATATTCTAGGTTTTGAACCTTCATGTTCACTCTCAGGTTAATGTCATCTGATGTTGTAGGGTCTTAATCTTTATATTTAAATGAGGTTAATTTGTGTTTTGTATAATACATATTCAGTGAAAATAAGTTGGTCAAGTAAAATTACAGGTATACGCAATTTTAGAGTTTTATCCTAAATATTTAAATTAGTCTGGTGAATTTGCATAGTTGATAATAGTGAAAGGTCTTACTCTTTATATTTAGTTTGACCAGGTAGCTTTGATTACATACAGTCTGACAAAAGTCTTGTCGCATAAGGATATAGTAACCTTAAATGGCATATAACTTTATTTCGAATCAACCAGTTCTCACAAAAAATGGTTCATTTTAATGTCAAGGGCTTTCACATTAATAACTGGGTACAAACTGAACCTGTCAAAAGGTCCTGATGTTCGTGTCTTGGTAAAGCCCATAACATCTGTTTTTGCAAGGACAAAAGTCTTGTCATGTCTTTAAATGATTCAACCAATCATAGATCCTGTGTAGGAAGTTCAGTGCGATAGGTAGGGAGGTCAGAAGGCCGCTGTGAAGAATGCAAATCTTCTTGTCCAGAGGTGTGGTTATTCTCACAGTGGACACTTTATGAAGCTCATCAGATTCTGGTGACGGTAGGAGAGTCCTGTGGTCTCAAGAGAGCCGTGAGTGGTCCTTCAGTAAACATCAGATCTGCTGTGATAAAAACACAGCTTCCAGATGCTTCACCGTCTTGATGCAGTCACTCCCAGATACGTTGTCATATGCATTAGAATCTTTGGACTGATCGTGTCTTTAAATCTGCTAGCCTAGCCGCGCTAGACAACCCACGGCAACGAATTTAATTCTCTGCCAGGGTGGGTCTAGTTACCCTCCATAAGGCTCGAGGCTGGATTCTCCTAAAACTGGCCGAATGAATCACCATGAAGTGTAGAGTCAGAAGGCGGGCGTAACTAAGTGACGACAGAGGCGCGACGATTCTGACAAACAGCCGGCGCACGATAAACAGTTATCTTTCGATTCGGCTTTGGCCACAGCCCTTAAAGATTTGAAGCTAAAAATTCAACTTGAAAGATAAACTAAGGACGGCACTGAAGTGTTTCATTGAGAAGAAAGACGTATTTGGACTTATGCCGACGGGATATGGCAAATCCTTAATATACCAGTTGGCTCCGCTGGTTGGGAAGCTAATGGGACTTAGCCACAATCCGGCGCTCTAGGAACTACGTCAGCCTATTCGTTGCACTGATTGGTTGTATACCTACCCAATTGGTGCAGAGTGATTTGAAAAAAGCTGAAAGAATCCAGTCGTGTATTCTTTCATTCTTAATATTCAGCTGGAAACAGACAAGAAAAAAATTCAGACAATGACAAATGAAATTTAAAATATGGATCAAACAGCCCAGGGAGGGTAATGGTTAGGATTTGGTCAAGACAGACGTGGATTAACTGGTCAAATTTAGTCCAGATTTTAGGATCATCACTCAAGTGATTCTGCATTTCCTTAATGTTCTGCTTTAAACTGCTCAACTCACTCCTGTGTAGGAAGTTCAGTGCCTATGCTTGCAATAGGAATTTGAAATGAAGAGCCACTGTGGCTCACTCATAAGAATAACAATGAGCCACAAATTTCTGTATGTATGTATATATGCATTTGGCCATTTAAAAACCTGTACCTGAACATGTTCATGATCAAAACTTTTTGACCTATAAAAACATTAATTTCATGTCCAATTTACCTTCTTTTCCTATGTCCAATTCTTCAGCCTCACTAGCTTCAAGGTGTTTTTATGTTCATATTTTGAATTCACATTCTAACGTATGGTTCAAAGGAAAATAAATAGTTATTCTGTTGTTGTGCATGTTCTTTTATTGTAAATGTAATAATAATAGATTTGATTTATATAGCGCTTTTTTGGCCACAAAGCGCTTCACAATGGACCCATTATTCATTCACTCACACATTCTCACTCTGGTGGTGGTAAGCTACACTTGTAGCCACAGCTGCCCTGGGGCAGACTGACGGAAGCGTGGCTGCCAATCCGCGCCTACGGCCCTGCCGACCACCACCAACATTCACACGCATTCATACACCAGTGTGAGAGCAGCTCTGGAGGCAAGGCGGGTAAAGTGTCTTGCCCAAGGACACAACAGCACATGACTAGGCGAGAGCGGGAATCGAACCACCGACCCTTTGATCATTGGACGACCCGCTCTACCACCTGATCTACAGTCGCCCCAAACATCTGTAGAATACAGTAAAGATGAAGGTGAAAATGCAGTTAACGCCACCACCGAGATGCAAAATCAAGTCCACTGATGATCAGACTGCAGAATGGTCCCAATTCAACCTCAGGAGTTTGTCCTTTCAAGACATAACTGTGAAGTCTGTAAGTTCACACTTACTGTACTTGGTAATTATTTGATGAGAAGAAGGAGGAGAAGCAAGAATGACTAAGAGACAGGAGAAGAGAAGAATGAGGATGAAGAACAAGGAAGGGAGGAAGAGATAGAAAAGTAATAGGAGAAGGAGAACAGAAAGGGGAAAAGGAGAAGAAGGAAGAAGATGATAGAGGAAAAGAATGAGGAAGTGATTAAAACAGGAGTAGCAGCCTTCTGCTATTAAACAGGACAGTGAAAGAGGACAAAGAAGAAAACAAAGACAAGGAAGAGGAGAAAAGAGGGGGAAGAGAAAGAAGACAGAGGGAAAAGGAGTAGAAAAGAATGAACAACAAGGAGTATAGGGAAGAAGAGATGAAAAAGAGGAAGGAGCTGACTGAAGGAGAAAAGACTGAGGTAGGAAGAATTAGGACAAAAAGGAGGATGGAAGAAAAGAATGAGTGAGTGAAGAAGGAAGACAGGAGAGGGAGAAGAATGATGAAGACGAGGAGAAGAAGAGAAGAACAAGGAAGAAGAACAATGAGTGAAGGAAGAGATGGAAAAGTAGTTGCAGGTGAGGAAGGAGGAGGATAAAAAACAAACAAGTGGAAGGAGGGAAAAAAATTGGAGAAGACTGATGGATTAAAAAAAGAAAAGTAAGAAGACAACAGAAGGAAAAAGTGAGGAAAAGGAGAAGAAAAGAAAAACAAGGAGTGGAGGAAGGAAGACATGAAAAGAAGAAGAAGAAGAAGACAACAGAAAGAGTAAAAAGAAAGACAGGAGGTGTCGAAAAGAATGAGAAGTAAAACGAAGACAGATTAGACAAAAAGGAGCAGAAGGAGAAAAAACAGTAAGGACAAGGAGAAGAAGAAAAACAAGAGGGAGGGAGAGATAAAGAAGAAAGCAACAGTGTAGGTAGAAATAGGAGTCAGACTGACAAAGATGAAGAAAGAAGCCAATGAAGACGACAGAAAGATGACAATGAGGAAGAAAGGAGAAGAACAGAATAGGTAGAGAAGGAGAATAGAGACAGAAAGGAGAAGGAAGGAGAACAAGGAGTAAAGGCAGAAAAGTATCAGAAGTAGTAGGAAAGATGTGAAGAAAAAGGAGGCGGAGAAGAAAAAAAACAGCAAAGAGTTAGTGGATAAACAGGAGGTTAAGAAACGAATGAAGGAGAAGACAAAGAGACAAAGATAGGAGGAGGAGAAAGACAAGAAGACAGAGGGGGAGCAGGAGGAGAAAAAAATGGAGAAGAGAGCAAAGAGATGAAAAGAATGAGGGAGAGAAGTTGGAAGAGTAGAAGGAGAAAAAAAAGAGGAAGCGGAACAAGGAGTGAAGGGAGGAAGAGATTTAGAAGAATGAGTAGTAGAAAAGAAAGGAGAACCTAAAGAAAACAGTAGTAGGAGCAGAGAAAAGAGAAGACAATCAAAAGACAAAGACAGAAGAAGAAGAAAAGGACGAAGAGTAGAAGAAGGAGCAAGAAAAAGGAAAAATTAGGAGACGATGTCATTAGATGAACTAGAAGTAAAAGGAGGGAGAAAAAGAGCAGTATGAAGAAAAAGATATGAGGAAGAGAAGAAAGGAGATAAATATAGAAGAGAAGGAAGAATGAAATGAAGATGGAAGGACAAAGGAGAAGAACACAGAAGGAGGAGAAAGAAAAGGCAAAAGGAGTAGAAGAGTGATGGAGAGAATGAGGAACAGGTGAAAAGAAGACGGAAGAGAAGAATGGAGGATCAAAAGAAAAGAGAGAAAGAAGAAAATCATATGGAAGAGGAGAAGGAGAATGAGGAAGAGAAGAACAGACAGAAGGAGAGATAAAAATGAAGAAATAAGGAAGAACAAGGAGTCGAGGGAGGAAGAGATGAAAAGGGAGTGGAAGAAAGCAACAGAGAAGTAGGAGAAGAAAGGAGGAGAAGAAGAGAAAAGAAAAAAGAACAAGGAGTAAAAAGGATAAAGAGACAAAGACAATGGGAGAAGAAGATAGGAGGACTATTAACAAGAATGAAAAGGAAGGAGAAAAGAAAAATGTAGAAAAGGAGAAGAGAAGGAGGAATAAAGGTAGGAAGAGATGGAGAAGTCAGATGAAGTAGACAGCAGGAGAAAAGAATGAGGAAGAGCGGAGGAAACAAAGTAGGAAGAGGACAAAGAAGGAAAAACCTACAAGAGAGGGAGCAAGAATGAAGAGAAGGAGGAGAGGAATGAAGAGATATAAGGAAGAGTAGAGGAAGAAGGAAGAGAAGCAAAGAGTAAAGGGAGGAAAAGATAGAAAAAAAACAAAAACAAGGAAACAGACAACCACAGGGCAAAGGAGACAAAGAGGAGTAAGAGGAAGAAAAAGGAGGTGAAAGTAAGGAAGATAGGAGGAGGGAAATGAAAAAATTAAGAGGGAAATGAGAAGAAAAGAATGAGAAAGAGAAGGAGTAGGAAGAAAAAATTAGTAGAAGGAGGGAGAGACGAAAAAGACGACAACAGGAAGAGGAGAAAAAGTAAGAGTCTGAGAAAAAAGGAGAAATAAGAGACAGGACAAGGAAGGAGAAGAAAAGGAAGGAGGAAGAGAAAGTAGAAGATGACAGAAAGGAGGAGAAAAAGAAAGAAAGGTCAGAAAGAAGGATAAAGAGAAAAAAAAGGACAAGCCAAAGAAAGAGTAAGGAGAAGACAGAAAATGGAGAACAAAGGAAAAGCCAGGAGGAGGAGAAAAGGAGGCAAAAAGAATGAGGGAGACAGAAACAAATGGTATAAGAAGGAAAAATGAGTGGATTATGGAAGCAGTAAGAGAAGACAGGAGGAGGAAGAACAAGGAATGCCAGGATGAAAAGCTGGAAAAGTAGCATTAGAAGAGGAAGAAGACCTGAAGAAAAAGGGGGAAGAGGAGTAAAAATCTAAGGATGAATGAGAAAAGAATGACAAGAAGGAAGGAAGGAGACAAAAAGAATGAGGGAGAGAAAGAGGAAGAGGAGACAGAAGAAAGAAACAAGGAGTACAAGGAGGAAGAGATGAAAAAGAATGAGTAGTAGAATAAGGAGGAGAACATGAAAAGGGAGTAAAGGAAAAGAAGGAAGACAAGAGAATAACAAAAGAATGAGGGATAATCAAGATGGACAAAAAGAAAATGGAAGAACAAGGAGAAAAAGGAGTAGTGCAAGGAGACAACAAAAAGGGGGAGGAGGAGAAACGACAGACAAAGGAGGAAGAGAAGGATGGCAAAGAAATGAATAAGACTGAAGGAGGAAGAGAAAGAAGGAGACAAAATGAGAAGACGGAGAGGAAAATAATAAGTGAAGGAAGTGGAGAAAAGAAAGAGAAAAACAAGGAGCAGAGGGATGAAGAGATGATGAAGATGACAGGGTAGGAGGAAAAGAAAAACGAGAAAAAAAGGCAACAGATACAGAATTTGGGGAAAAAGAAAGCAATTATAAAAAGAGGGGAGGAGGAGGAACAGAAGACGACAAAAGAAGAACAAGTAGTCCAACAAGGGAGAGAAGGCGAAGTAAAAGTAGCAGAGAAAGGAAGAGAACATGAGGAAAAAATGAGAATGAATAAAAGAAAATGGAGGAAAAAATGAGGCAGAAGAAGCAGAAAGGAGACAAAAGAAAGAGGACAAAAGAATAAATGGAAGAAAAGGGAGGAGATGATGAGAGGAGGAGGAGGATGAGAGGAGAGGATGGATTAGAGTAGGAGGAACACATGATGAAGAAAGAAGGACAAGAAAAGAGGAGGTGAAGAATAAGGAGGAAAAACCAGTATATTTTTTAATCCATGGTTACAGAACACCACCCAAAGGCCACTTATCTGTCGTCTCCGAGGTGAAAAGATCCACAATCACATCAGGAGATCTGAGGGTGGAAAACAAGCATGAATAAACACAATGACTTTCTGGACAGTTTCATATGTTAATAATTGTTGGTGATGTAGTTTTAAATAGTAAAAGATCACCAGAACAGAAACCACGCTACAACACAATGCCTCCACCCTTATCTAATATTTGCATGATAGCTCCTCACTCTGCTTCAGCAGCTTGGACTACTCAGCCAAAGCCCACGAGTTGGACTCTGGAATCACAACATGATGCCATGTGCTTTCATATTTGCATAAATAATGTCACCATTCTTCAGTCTGGAGGGCTGTGAGCAGCTACAGGGACAGAAAGTTAAATAAAGGCCTGATAGAAAAAGGCCTGAGGAAAAACACGGATCTCCAGACCATTCAATACAAGAATAAAATCTTCAGTCACACATTTAAAAGACTAATGACAGCTTACCTGAAAAAAAAAAAAAACACTACCCTGAGAGCTCTGACTGAGTTCAGGATTCATCCAGAATCATAAAATATTTAGCAGCAGATCCAGTGTTTAATTATGGAAATGCACACATCACTTTCAGTTGAACTAAGCACTTATTGTTTGATAGTCAAAAGAAAGAAGGTCACCCACAGTCAGTTGTCGGCAAGTCTAGTGAGGTTTCTTATAAATCCACAATTAAATAATGTTAAACCTCAACGACATTATTGTTTTGCAAATTAACTTGGAATCGGAGTTTGAAAATAGGCTCCGAGCACGTTCACTGAACGGTTCAGTGATTCAGAGAGAACAGCTTATTTTCATGATACTATGTGTACTGTGTTTACAAGATGAGGCCACATTCTCCATCAGCTATAAAACACTGATACAGTCAATCAGCTGCTGAATAAAAAACAAAAAAAAACTTCAGAATAAGGCTGAACTTTGTTGACAATATGACCAGCCAGCAACAGGCATCGACCCCAATAAATACACCAATGTCTGACAGTGTGTTTAAAACAACATCTAAACATCAGTTAAGATCAGCTCTGAACTGAAAAACAGCATTTTCAAGCAGCTAAACTCAGCTACCATCTCTGAGTCCGGACGTGGTTACGTCATAAAGCCTCTCCGAACGCTTCTGCTAACCGTTTCCATGGTTTCGATAAATAAGCTGCTTGAGCATTTTTTGAAAAATGGCCTCGACGCCATCTTGTTTCCAAACATTTAAACACTAAATTCAAGAAAAATCCATGTCCTCGAACCAAAATAACAGCTTTTCGAATCACTACAGCATTCATAGCACATTCTATACATTTCCCGCAATTTTTAATATTAAAAATAGACTCATAAATAAGGAGTTTACACCAACGAAACGCCGGAATCACTCAAACTGTTTTTTTAAACAGGCCGTCAAACATTCCGTTACTTATCAAACTTTAAATTCGACAATTTATCCTAATTTTTTCTTCTCAAATCGCATTCAGAGTGTTTCTGGGGGTCAGTTAATGAGTCATGCTCAGCAGAAACATTAGTTTTATTTCCTTACCTGTGTGGTGACTGTCCACGTCTGTCAGGCCTCCAAACAGCAGCTGCTCGTCTGTCTGACCCGTTTGTCCAGTGAGTTGCTTTTCTTCTCCTTCTTCGATCAGTAATCCACAGAGTTCGTTCTTCAACAAGGTCCATTCTTCAGATGCTTTCCAGCGTTTCAAATCCCCACAGTTCAGCTTTCCAGCGTCCACTTTCTCCACCAGGTCAGCTCCAGGTCCAAGTTCCGAATGACAGTCAAGATCTGCAGGTCTTTTAAAGGCGTTCGGCGGCGCGTCATCGTTCTGTTTCCATGGCGGCACGGTGACGCACGCACGCATATGTGCGTGACAGACATTGATATAAAGTTAAATGTATGATCTATACCGTCAGATTATTTGCTTCTAAAGGATATTTCTCCACCTATATGCACCAGTATTAAAAAGTTACGGAGCACAAACTTACGTCAAACAACCAATAAATGAACTTCATCCTATATCTTATATTGGCCTCTAATTGAAGGATAATGTATTGACGGACAAAGCATCTGTATGTTTAGGGTCACTTTCAAAATAAGAGCCTATATCTAAGAGCTTAGTGAGAGGCTCTCTATAAGCTAGATTTTTTCCCCCTCTTAGTTCTTGTTTTTATAACCAGGTCTTTCCTCATTTGGATTTAATTCTGATATGTAACTTTTAGTTTGGTGTTATTCATGATACAATAACTGTTAGTCTGCATATATTATACAATAACTGTTAGTCTGTATTTATGATCAAAATAATTGTTATTTAGTCTGTATTTATCACAAAATAACTGCTATTTAGTCTCTGTTTAAGCTATAATAACAATTAGTCTGTATTTCTGATAAAATAGCTGTTTGTCAATCTGCATTTATGATATAATAACTGTTAGTTTATTCATCAGTGGAGCAGCAGCACATTTTCCAGGCAGCTTTATTGTCCATTGGCTCGTGGTTTTAACCAGTTTTCATGGTAGTTTTCAGCTAATTGAACCAACAATCATTTGAGCACACAAAAATCCTGAACACTACAGCAGGTGGAGGTTTCTGATTCAGAATGAATTCACATGTGATAAATATGAAGGCAAAAGGTCTTTTAGTCAATTTCGTTTGAAGGAATAGTGCGCACTAGGCTGGCTACCACCAGCCTGAATCTCAAGTGAGATACAGGCTGGGTACCTGCTATTCATTTTCTTGTAGGGGTGGAGCAGTTTAAAATTTTCCACAGCCGTTGATTGGGCGCTGCATATGTCAGTCAGTCTGGGGCAGTTGAAGCTCACAGCCAATCGTGTCACTGCTAGCCGCTGACGTAAATGCAGAGCGACGGCAGCACCACGAAAAAGAATCATTGCTGTGTTTGCTCATGTGTTTGCTTCTTTCGCCATGTCGCCGGACGATTCTTGCCGTTTATGTAAAGTAAACATGAGGGAAAGTGGACCCCGTGTTTATGCACACTCCACAGATATGTTTGTGTCAAAAACAACGCCGACCATATCAGATAGGTTAGCGATGATGGACCTGATAGTCACCCCGGAGCCGGAGCAGTCAAACAGATGCTGCCAGCGCTGCACCTCCACACTCGGTCGGCTTGAAAAAGACTTTCCTTTATTCAGGCAATGGGAAGAGAACGTCCGGTTAAGCAGCGTATCGAAAAGACAACGTGAACCCACCCCGTCCAAGACACCGAGGACTTTGAAAAAGACCTGCCCAAACCCACCGAGTCCACTAGCTTGTTCCTTCGGAAACACGACAACAAAGGTAACGCTTCTTCTCAAACAACCCATCATGCATTGCGCGTAGTCGCTTAGTGTGCGTCATCGTCTAACTGTCCCTCCCCGTCCTGTGATTGGATCCCTGACTCAGGGACAAATTCAACCCCAGGTCGCCAGACTGCCTAGTAAACGAAATGACAATGAGTGCACAGGCAGTCTGGGTATTCCCAGACTAAGTGCGCACAACATATTTTGCAAAAGTGTGCATTTGAGCACATGAGCAGCATTTTAAGTGTATGAATCTGTTGGATTTCTATATTTAAATTTTACCTCATGATGTGGCCCAATGTGACATAAGTTATGAACTGTCATTATATAAATAAAACTGAACAGAATTTAGTTTTCTGAATTTAATGCTTGAAAGTGTGGGCAAAGCTAGTACAACACTTTGGTGGTTTTTAGTTGTTTTCTTCCAACAATTGTAATACTCACAATATTTTGAGTAATTCACCGGTGCACTTAAAAATGATCTGATGTTTTTTTTGTTCTTTTAATCACTGCTCAACCAGAAGGAAGAACATGCCTCCAGTCTCTGGTTCATTTGAACTATCCATTAATATAAATGTCTTGTGTCAGTGTTGCTTCATATGATTCTGTGCTAATTTCCACTTTGTTACCACTTTAAGTTTCTATTTCATTTTACTGCAGGATTCTAGCTAATGATGATGGCATGATCACCTCCAAGGAGGTATGACTAATAATTGAACAGTGAGGCATAGTTTTGGATTGCATAGGTTTAAACTTTGCATCTTAACCATTTCCTGTCCACCCAAATTGTAAATAAATAAGTAATAAATAAAAATCAATTACTTAACAAAAATGAAAACGATTCATTATAGTCCAAACAGTCCTGTTAAATGACTTATGTAGGTTGTGATCTACTATGTCCTTACAGATTAAACCAAGACATCAACATAAGATTGACTCCTAATTTTAAATGAGCATTTGGCCCATTTCAACCTTCCATGTTCCTAGTCATTTCAAGATTTGTAAAGTAGCATATGAGCGCTACATTGCCTTAAAATTCAGATAGATTTTTAAAACAGCCACCTGTTTCCAGAAACCAAGTTTACTCTATGACAGCAGGTCAC